>NW_026526821.1:57792008-59155758 GCF_024362965.1 Panthera pardus | reverse complement strand
TTGTTTGCCAGGCAGTGCTAACTGCCCTTCTGGGCCACAGAGAGTGTCCACAGTGCTGGGTTAGGGTACATCGGCCTACAGGATACCAGGGCCTTCACTCTCCTTGAGTATGGAGGGGTGAGAGTTGCAGCTCCTCCCTGGTCGGACGGGCTGTGGGGCCCTCAGTCTCCTCTTCTAGAAGAAGAGCACAGCATGCATGGTGCTGGGGTCAGAGTCCCCATTTCAAGACTGGGAGGAAGAAGAAAAGTGGGTCCCAAGAAAGGAAATATGGGCTGAGTATCCAGGAGGACATATCGTGTGATGAAATGTGTGGGCCCCCCATATGCACACCCTTGCCCCTCTCCTCCTCCTCCAGGCCTGGCACTGTGAAGACTCTTGAGCAACCTCCCTCTCCTGCTGTCCATTTATTGAGTGCCACCTGTATGCCAGGTGCTCATTCCACGGATGCTATTCTCAATCTCCTAGATGCTGCCTGCACAGCATAGCCTATGCTTTGCCCTTTGGAGACATGCTCTCTGGCTGTCTGTTAAGAGCAGGGACCAATGTTAATCCGATGAAGTGATCTTGCTGAAACTGAGGTCAGGCCAGAGGCAGGGATCCCGAAGGCTTGAATCAGCCTGTGACCACAGCATTTCACTCCACTACTTTGGGTTCAAGAGTGGTGTTGGGCTCCACAGGATTTTAAATTTTGAGTTGTGGCCCCCCTCTGCCATTAAGAGATACATTTTACATTACAAGCCACACCATACCATAGATGCTCGAGACTGTAGCCCAACATGTTCTTACTGTGTTCAATGCATTCTGCAGTTTTTTATTCTATTCTCGTTCATGGCTTGGAAGTGATGGTCACAATCCACTAAACAGACATCACAACACACCAGTGACCCCAGGCTAGTTGTCAGTGATGCTCTACAGTGAACTGGTGGCTGCCTAGTGCCAACTGCTCCACATTTCCATGGGCTAAAGTGCCCCCACATCCAGGGGAGCTCAAGGAGGGGCACATTTGGTTACATGGGGACGTAGGGTCCTTCTCTTCCCACTGACTGGGCGTGGCAATGCCCAAGGGTGGAACACTCAGGATGCTCAAGTGGTTTCAGCAGAGCTTCAGGCTGAGGGGCTCTCTTTCTGCCCAGCCTAAGGCTCTCCTCCCCACAGTGGGATATGGGGGCCTAGACACCACTGGCCCTGGGTTGGTCACTCATCTGGGCAGATGCCCAGGAGATGACTTGTCCTGAGCTCCTTCTTGGCTTTGCTGATGCACCTTGTGCTGACTCTGGTTGAGACATCCATCGGCTGTGCTTTGCTTGCTCACCTGCTATGGGCTCAGCGGCTCTCGCAGCAGTAACATGCACAGAAACCGGCTCAAAACGCCACATGTTGAAGAATGGTCCAGTAACATCGTAACTCATTCGGGTGCTTTTTTTATGTGGCTTTATTCATGTGTTGATTTCAACTGCAACAGGAACCTAGGGCCTCTGGGCCTCTCAGAGCCTGTAAACAGCAGCTGGGGCGGGGCAGGGGCCCTGCCCCGTGTGGAGGTGGGTGGCAGGAAGAAAGCACCATAGAATCAGCTCTGGGTACAAACTAAGTATCCCCAAACCTAAGTACCCCTTCCCTTTCTCTAGCTCCAAGGCCCTGGCTCCAGCCACATTGGTTGTACTCTTCTAGTAAACAAAACACCAGAAAAATTACATTCCCCAGCAGCAATCTGGTGACCTCAGTTGTGAGCTGAGTGGTTTTTTTTTTTTAATGCTTATTTATTTTTGAGAGAGAAACAAGTGTGAGTGGGAGAGGAGCAGAGAGAGAGGGAGACACGGAATTCAAATCAGGCTCCAGGCTCTGAGCTGTCAGCACAGAGCGCAGCACGGGGCTTGAACTCATGGGCGTCAAGATCATGACCTGAGCTGAAGTCAGACACTTAACCGACTGAGCCACCCAGGCACCCCATGAGCTGAGCTTTTAAAGGTCAGCTATTTATTTTAGGGCTGTGTTTATGCTAATTGTTAGGCTCTGCTTCTCAGGCTTCTAACAGAAATAAGCACTTTTCTCAAAAATGAATTTTTGAAAGAGTCTTGAAGTGGCAAAGAAAAGGGATCTGGAACACAGCACTGACTTGCTCTCCCGTGCTGCTGCCCATGGGGTGGTCGTCTGTCCCGGGGAAGCCCATGCACTTAGCAGCTGACCTACAGCTTATGGTCTGTCTGGGAGGAGTCGGTGACACTGTTGCCTCAAGAGGAAGAAATCTGCTACCTGTTTCCTGTCCAAGCCCCTGGGTTTTTCCCCCTTCCTTCTGAAACAGGGCTCATCACTTTGTTCCGAAGTCAGCTTCCGAGGTTTCATACGGAATACTGACCTCTTACAAGTGCCGGGCTGTGCATCTCCATGGAAGTCTTAGGTTTGAAGAGCCAAGGAGTAAGAGGTCTCTTTTTCCTTCAACAGAGCTGTCTCACCCATCCTGCCAAGAGAGGGCCTAGGAGGTGGGTCAGGTCCTGGAAAGACAGCCATTCTGGAATGCATGCGTTTCCCCGGGGGCTGGCACAGATCACCACAAATTAGTTCTCTTTCAGTTCTGGTGGTCAGAAGTCTAACACAGGTCTCACTGGGCCCGAATCAAGGTGTCCAGGCCTGCCTTCCTTCTGGAGCACCTAGGGGGGAAATCTGTTTTTTCAGAGTCTCTGGCTTTGCCCTTGCCAGGTTCTACATTCTGTGGCTCATGACTCTCTTCCATTTTCAAAGCCAGCACCTGCATTGCTCTGACCTCTGCTTCTGCCATCCCATCTCTGCCTGACTTTCCTGTCTCCCTCTTTCACTCTTAAGGACCTTTGTGATTACATTGGACCCACCCAGATAATCCAGGATAATCTCATCTCAAAATCCTTAATTCATTCCAATCCACAGAGTCCCTTTTGCCATGTAAGTTATCATGTTCACAGGTCTTGAAATGGGCATCTTCAGGGAGATATTATTTTGCCTACTCCACGGGGCCTCAACAGTCAGCCTGTGGGCACTTAGCCGGGCACTGGGCTCTTAGGCTGCAAGTAATCAGGAGCATGGGAACCTAACTAAGTAAGGTTTTCCTGCATGGCTCAGGCAGCATTCTGGATTTGGAATTATTGTTGGCCAAAAGAAGTCCATCCAATCCTTGCCTTGTGCTCCTGGTCTGTCCCTGGTTGCTAACAACCCCGTACTTCTGATTTGGTCACCAGACACAGGTTATGGTTGTTAACACATTCTGCAGCCTGTAGGTTTCCCTGATGTGATGTTGCAGGTTGCGTTCTGAGAAACCCGACTGAGACGGAGTTTGGCATGCAGAGTGTTTATTAAGGAATGCACCTGGAATCAGCACCTATGGAAGGGAAAGGAAGGAGGCAGAAGTGGACAGAGAGAGAAGTCAAATGGCAGCACAAGCCCAACAGTGGCCTGGGCTGACCCTCCTTTCGCCAGCCCTGGAAAGCTCTGGAACGGTAATGACCCTTCCGAGACGTCCAAGTTTGGCAAAGAGGGCCAGGCCTTCGTACTCTTGCATTGGTCAGTCATGGGATGTGAACTACCTGGAAGCTCTGCACTGGAGACTGTTCCAGAAGGGGCAGGGAGGGGGCTGAAGGCTGTGTCAACATACCCAGCCGCTTGAGCAACCAGCCCTCCGCTGGAAGGGGTCTGGGCAGTACACCATATGCTCACTACATCCCACCCCTTGTCCTCTCGGACATTTCTTCATACTCCGTTCGGGAAGCAGCTCCTTCAAGATGCCGGTTGGCCTCTTCCTGGAGGAAACAAAACAAGACAGGTAGGGTGCTCTATAGCTCCCACGTCTGTTGCTGGTCTCACGGCCGTAACTGATGAGTGCTATCTCCTTCCCACACCATCCATTGCAGACTCCCTCGCCTCAGCTTGCACCTCTGCTGGTCTCAGTGCCTTAACTGACTCAGACCCTCCTCTCTGAGAAGTGTGCGCCCTGGTCTACACACCCATCTTAGGCTGGGGTGCTGCACGTGTTCATTTTCCATCAAAACTGAGCAAGGGAGTTCTAGGAGGCACCCACGTGGGTCACCTGGGTTTCACACATTCCTCTCTTCCCCAGGGTGCAACAGCCCTGCCTCCTCCTCCTGATCAGAGTCAACTACCCCCCATCAGGATGGGGACACTCTTCCTGCTTGCTGGCTGCTTGGACGTGTCCAGGTGAAAACTGCAGCTTGTAACCCAGTGAGTCTGACGGTGTTCGCAGGCAGAAATCTGCCTTTGGGAACCAAGACCTCTCAACCTGCAGAGCTGGGAAACGAGGCTTTGGGAAGTACAGGTGCTCCATCCAGGTGGGTCACTGGGGGTTACAAGAACCAGCCCTTGGCTCTCAGATCTGTGTCTTCTTCCTACTGGGGACATAGCACCACGTAAATGTGCCAGCTCCAACATGTGTCCGCATCATGGAGGCTGGCATCCCATTCTTGTACGGCAGTGCCCCCAAGGTGGCACTATTCCTGTAACAGGCCACTCCTTCTTGCTATCAGGGGTTCAGTCTGTGACAGGAGTCCAGGGCCACAGGCCCATTCTTGCCCTTTTGCCAGGAAGAGGATCTCTCGAGCTTGTGTGATGTGTGACAGTAATATTTGCCTCTGATGCAAATAAGACACTCCATGAGCATGTCAGAGTGCTTCTGACAGAGGCCCTGTTGTCAGGAAAGGTAAATTGATACCTGGAGGGTCTATTGCTGTCAGAATGAATTACTGGCCCTTTTCAGGCTGGAGGGGGTCCAATGCAAGTCAGTGTGCTACCAAGTCTCCTGAAGGACTAGGCTGTGTCAGAGACTTGGTGTGTGTGTCTGTTAACGGCAGATTAGACATTTGGTGGTAGCAGTGGCTACATCGCCTTTGATAAGTGGAAGCCCATGCTGCTGGGCCCATTCACATCCTTCATCCTGTCACCACCGTGTCAGCACAGGGATGATCAGTGACAGAGTCTGGCTGAATCATCTCGTCCCCCTGATTGCTCAGTGCCTCTTCTCTAGTGAAGGGTCTCCAGTTATCACCAACACGTGACACAAGTCTCCTCACACTCTGCCTACCATTCCCATAGGCCATTCCTCCTGTCCCACATCTGCCCATCGTCTTCCTTCCGGGATCCTGCAGCCAGACAAGCCACCACTTGTCACTGCCCATGAGTCCGCATATATTCTAATTTCCTCCTCCTTTTCTTTCTACTCCAAATGGACAGCCAGGTGCTCTCCTCAAAGTTCTGCCCATTGGGAGGTTTTCCCCTCCCTACTCATGTAAGACCACCCTTGAAGGAGCTGTAGACAGCTGTCACCTTTTCTCGGCTTCCATATCCATATCAAGCCCACCTGACCATGGACGAAGGTTGGACTTTTTCTTCATCCTTCATCTGGTCATACAGAATTCCCAAACAGACATAAGTAGGAGCTGCCCAGCTGCACTGGGGCAAGACTGGGGGATCAAGGGGTGGGGGGAGGGGGTTTCAGCCACAGGCTGTGTCATGTGCTACACCCTCTGCTCTTGTTTGCATGTGACTATAGATATACCACTTCCGTCTTAAAATGGATTCTTGCCAGCCCACCCTACCTTATGACTTGGGTCAGAACCCAGCTCATCGTATGGGCACTTGTGGCTGCAGGGCCACTTTACGCCCCATGGTCAAGGGTTCTGTCTCTGCCAGGGCCCCACTAGCATACCGGGAGTGTTTTTAAAAGGTGTATCATTTTCTCCTGGAAATGGCGTACACCTGCTCTCCTGAGGCCAAAGGTGTGCATGTGCTGCGACTGCCTTATTGTGGTTTGCCGTAAATTCTGCCTGGCTCCTTGCCCGCCAATGATACATGTGCCAGGTTATATGGTCTAAGTGTCAGGGACCCTTCCACCACAGCCAGGCCTTCCTCTGCATTCTGGGCCCCACCGGAAGTCAGCAGCTCTTGTTTCAGCTTGCATATGGGTTAGAGCTGCATCAGCACCCCCAAACATGTAACACGGTGCCTCCAAAATCTAAAGAGGCTTTCAAGATGCTGCACTTTTTTCTTCACTATAGGAGGTGCAATAATGTGTCCTTTACTTTGGGTGGGATGTCCTGTATGCCTCTCATAACTGGACCCTCTTGAAACACAAGCGCTGTGTTTTTTTAGGGTTTATCTCCCATCTTCTGGAATGTTTATATTTTACCTGGGCTTTCCATGTGCTAGCCACTTCATGCTTGTCTGGTTTGATTAGAATCAGATCAGTGATGCAGTGGATTAATGTGATGTTCTGCAGAACTCCAAGATGGTCCAGATCTCTTTAGACTATGTCATGACAGAGGGCAGAAGGATCAACATTAGTCCAGAGGAAAGACTGTAAATGTATACATTATTTGTTGCATGTAAACGCTAAGTGCCTCTTTTCTGATAGGAAATGCATTTGCTAAATTAGTATCTGCACACCGTTTGCCGCAGCCTAAGTTATATGTCTTAGTAAAGATCGATCATCTGGCATGGCTGACTATAATCAGGGCCAGTACTCAGTTGAATTTAGAGAAGTCTGCTCTCACTTGCCAAAATCCACCAGGAGTTTTTTTGTTTGTTTTCTTTTTGAGATAGAGAGACAGAGAGAGAGAGTGTGAGCAGGGGAGGGGCAGAGGGAGAGGAAGGGAATCCTAAGTAGGCTCCACACTGGGCGTGGCTTGATCCCACAACCTTGAGATCATTACCTGAGCTGAAATCAGGAGTCAGTTGCTTAACCAATTCAGCCACCCAGGTGCCCGGAACAGGGTTTTTCAGGGGCTAGATTAGTAAGTGGAGAAATGACGGGATCACTATCTCTGCATCCTTTAGATATTTAACTGTGACAAAAATTTCTGCCATCCCACTTGGACAGGATATTGTTTTAATTTACTATCTTGGCTGAGGAAGAGGGAGAATAGTTTCAGAGGCTTCTACTTGCCCCTCCCCACTAGGATAGCTCTTACCTCTCAGGCCAAGGACACTAACGTAGGTCTATTCTGTTTATACATTCAGTCACCAGGGAAAGGGTTCACCAGGGAAAGTCACAGACCCACCAGGGGGGTCTGTGAACCAACTGACACATAGTGACTGATATTCTGGCTGGGACTGCATTTATTACTTGGTCCTCATATGCTCCACTCTAGTAAGAGTGCCATGATGGTGCTTCATGTACCTGGATAATGATATGGACTTGGATCCTGTGTTCAGGGGTCCTTGAAATGTGAAGTAATCTGCTTCCCTGGTATGTTGTTAGCTGAATGAATGGTTGATGGTGTCTTTGGAGAAGGATCAGGGAAACTTACCATGGTGCTATAGTTCACTTCCCTCTTGGGAAGCTGGTTATCCTCTTCCTTCAACAGGTTCTGGGCCTGAAACTGACTCAGATATGGAAGGCGGGCAAAGGAAGGTGAATTGTTACTGGAGTAATTCTTCTTCACCTCTTGATTTCTTTTGTTAGTACAGACTGGGTAGCTCTCTTGTTGGCTGTCCACTTATTTTGCCCCAGGGATACCTTATTTTAATATCCACCTTAGTATTCTATCTCTGGGTCAACAGCACACCTCCCTCCACACCTAAGGCATTGGTGCACATTATAGTAACTGTTCATCTGGCAGTTCCATGCTGTCATGTGGCTTCTATTCCTTTGGAAGTCCATAATCCTAGTTGCCATCAATGGGCTGTGTTCTGCAGTGCCCTTTCCTATCATCAGCTCTGGGTTGGATTTTAGGGCTGCTGGGACTCCTTTCACTAGGGCACTCTCCTGTCTCCTGGGGTCCTTACTAGTGTGTTAAATACATCCTGAATCTTAGGAGATTGCTCCCAAATTGGTCAGCTTTCTTTTAAGCAAGTTATATTCCAATTCCTTTGATGGAACACCCCACAATCCCATCCCACACAGTCTCCTGCCTTCTGCTGGTACATATGAGCTAGGTTTTGCTGTTCTTTGGATATAGTACTCTCCCCAACCCCTTTATCAGGCTCAGAATATCCCTGGGTGGGTTCACTATGATTTAATCCCATTATAGACTTAGTGACCAGGAAGGTAGGTGGGCATAGGTCTTGAGGAGTACAAGGTGTTATCCCTTATATGAAGGAGATTTACATCATCTCTAAGCTACTTCTTTGAATAGGTCACATAAATGAAAAATAAATCTTTGCCATTTGAAGACAATGAGATTGGGGGAATGTTTGTTATTGTGGCACCATGTAGTCTGTCCTGACTGATACATCTGACTTCATGCTGAAAGAAGGAAAAAGATCTTTCAAGTCTCAAGACCATTAAAAGAACATTTTCCCAGAACGCTATGTCTTTTCTTTTTTAAACACGTTGATTCAATAGTCATTGTGAGCACATAGGTAAGTGAGGTAGACAATTTTTTTCATACCTCCATATTCTTAATTAGTTTCACCAAATTTACTGGCTTGGGTCCCAGTTTGATAGCACAGTCACCAGGCCTGAAGGGAGGCCCAGAAGAGGGCACTGAGTTGGGCCACAGGGCTGGGAGTGGACAGATATATGGACAAAAAGCCAAGGTTAAAACTGAATTAAGTAAAAAATTCAGTTTCTCAGCCACATTAACCACACTAAGTGTTCAAAAGCCACCTATGGCTAGTAGCTACCATAATGGACAACACAAATAAATATTTCCATGATCCCAGAAAATTTTGTTGGATAGTACTAAAGGATTTAAGATTAGGCACTAAATGAGATACCTTTAAAAATGTATCTTATAGCTGATATACAAAGGAATATCAATTTAGGTTTTCCCTAATTTGTCAACAATCCTAATAATTTAAATGACATAACCAACAACTTGTGAAAATTAAAAGAAACTTCTAAATCATAAAACTTTTTCAACAACCACATGAGAGGAAGAATTTAAATATCATCCTCTCTTGGGAAACTAATACAAAATTGTCATAGGAAGAGGTGATCAAAGTAAATGCAACCAAAAAAAAAAAAAAAAAAAAGAAGGGAGGAATGTATCATAAAGGTGTCAGAAGTTTAATGAAAATAGTTTCTAGTATTTTGCAATAAGTGTGGTATGCCAGCTTTAAATTTTTTTAACTTACTCCTTTTAATATTCTAAATAAATATACAGTTTCATAACCTAGCTCTGTATTTGAAATTTTATATTCTTTTTTTGATGAAGACCTACCCCCACTCAGTTCCTATAAAATCTTCTATGACTTGGATAGAACTGTTCTTAAAAAGTAATTTTTCATAAGAGCCTCTTTGATATGGAGAACAAACAGAGGGTTACTGGGAGGGGTGGGAGGGGGGATGGGCTAAATGGGTAAGGGGCAATAAGGAATCTACTCCTGAAATTATTGTTGCACTGTATGCTAACTTAAATGTAAATTAAAAAATCAAATTAATAAAAAGGTAATTTTCGTTTCTAAGACAAAGCCATTTACAGTCTCTTCTCTTATTTTTCTATTACCGAATTAAGCTGGAATAGTTTCACATCTGCACTGGGTTGAATAGTGTTCTTTGGGACAGGGTCTTTGCAAATGTAATCAAGTTAAGATCATGCTGGATTAGGGTGGGCCCTAAATCCAATGACTGGTGTTCTTATAGAAGAAAAGTGAGACATGGACACACATAGGGAGGAAGGCCATGTGACGGCCAAGACAGACATGCAGTTAAGTGCCACAAGCCAAGGCCTGCTGGCTAGACCACCATGAACTAGAAGAGCCAGGGAAGGATTCTTTCTGGGGCCTTTGGAGAAAGTGTGATCCTGCTGGTGCCCTGATTTGGGACTTCTAACCTCCATCCAAAACTGTGAGAGAATAAATTTCTGTTGTTTTAGGCCACCGAGTTTGTGGTGATTGGTTGGAGCAGCCACAGGAAACAAATATGATATGCTACACATTGAGCTGATCTAACTTCTGGTCACTGTACCCTATCACTTGGGTGCAATTATTTATTAAAGATCATTTACAACACCGTAAGTTTTATTTACTCCAAGTATCACATCTCAGATATCAAATTCCAAGGAATGAAAATGAGCAGTACAAGAATACATAAAGTAAATATTGCAACATTTAAGACTGGTCTCACTCAAGCAACAGGAAATGCCAAATATCGTTGCTCCAGCTTTAACCCTGACTTGAACTTAAAAAATAAAAGGCAAGAAGAATAACATACATTACATGAATGTGAGAACACATTGTCTATTTCTGAACAGGTGAAAGCATAACTTATAAGTTTATCTGCATTGACTTATTGGTTCAAACCTGTGTTTCTAATTAAAAGGAAAAAAATACACATCAAAATTTGAACTGGTAAAATCATTTCACAGATATAAAAAATGCTAATGACACACCACTCTCTACTAGCACAGAACAATATACAAATAGAGCTGCCCAACCTATCTATTCACAGTTTTGTTTTTTTTTTCCAGAGTTCAGTGGAAAATTGTGTGTATAGGTTAGGGGGGAGGGGGAATGGGGAGTGAGTAGTTTGAGAAGTAAGATAAGCCAGTCACTGATCCAACTGTTAGCATCCAAAACTTGACCAAACCATTCAAGTTAAAAGACTACGGTAAGTAACAAAAGTCCCAATGCAATGCTTCAAATGATCCCTAAAAATAAAAGGTTAGAGATATTCCATGTTGCAAATGCCATTTGTGTCCTTAAGGGCCACATATGCCAACTCAGCTTCATGACTTAGGCAGACGTGCTCTGTGTAGTCTGCTGTTACCTAGGTACGAGCTCTTAACCTGGACACTGGCTCATGCTGAGGAGCCTCTCCGCTCCGCAGACCTGTTCCTTTGCTGCACGACTATGACAGTGGTTCTGCTGCTGAGCTCTGCACAAAGGTCTGTGCCTGCAGGCCCACGCCCCTCTGTAGAGAAATACCTACTCACTGAAGAGTTTCATGTCTCTTACTGAAGCTGAAGCCAGAAATGCTAGAATGAGCATGCTTTAAAAATATTTTGTGACATTTTGGCAACTTGGTGGACTCCCTGACTGTGGAGAGCCTGCTCCTCACGGACTGGCCAATTCTTAGAGACAGCAAAAGGCCCACCAGGGAACACACCTTTCATAGGAAAACCAATCCAGAGCCAAATTCTGAGCCACTTCCTCTACCTAGCTCTTACTCTCCAGGAGGCAATATTCCTCTGGCCTAATTACCCAGGGTCAGCACCACACAACTAGAGATCAATCCGCCCTATAGCCCAGAGCCAGCTGACCTTATCCAAACTAGCCAATCCTCAACTGTTCCTCTGCCCTGCCTGGCCTTTCTTGCAAAAACACTCACACTTCTCTTCTCCCCCATATTTTCCCACCGAGCCTGTTCCTGCCTCCTGACAAGCTCTGGTGTGCCCCCTTGCAGGCTTTTGTGGCATGGCATTAGCTTCTCCATGTCGGCTCCTCAGTCACCTCCATAAATTAGAGTCCCATGGGTATATTTTAACAGTGCAGCAGAAGGGTGACTGGTTTTGACAGAGGGGCATGCCTCTTAATTGCTCTTGACTTACTGAACAGATTCCGCTAAGTGGCCCACACTGCCTATGAAAGGATAGCCCGATGCTGACACACCTGGACTCTGGCAGCTACCACTTACGCTGCAGCTGCCATAGGCTGACACGGTGCTCCAGCCTAACTTGCAGGAGGACCTCAAAGGCATGCACATCCATGGTCTTCATTTACCTTAGGTTCTGTAGCCTAGGCTGATGGTAATCCACGTTCCCTAGTGGACACCTTCTGGGATAAATAATTGGATCTGTGGGTCACATGTGATTCCCTACCCTGATATGCTTCGTTTCTGGACTGATGACCCCTCAGTGACTAGGATAACTGGCCAACATACAAGGCAGAGGCTTTTTGCAACAAGGAGTGAGGAGTAATTTTCTCTGACAGACTGTGTTGGGATGTAAGCCTGACTGACTGAGCCAGCAAAGCCCACATCAGTGGGGGGCTGCATGACTGAGTCACCTCCCTCCTCATTCGGTGAACTGATGCCATCACACTGATGCCAACTTCCTCCAGATTGTCTCCCTTTTAGAAAGTGTCTCTGGCAGAAGTCTGGGTGTTAGTCTCAATACGCTATCAGGATCCACTGGTAACACAGTGTTGAGCGCCCTCCTCATGGAAACCATGGCCCCCAAAGGCTTAGGAAGTTGCTTCAATGGCAGATCTCTCTGTTGTCACTTGCCTTTCTGCTATTGCAATTTGTCCCGAGACCCAGAGTGATATAGGAAACCCCTTCCATGGAGACTGGTAGCTCAAGGTTGTGCTTCAAGCCTCCTTCAAGTGCTCAGGAAGTGCCTGCGTGGTTCAGTCACTTAAGCCTCTGACTCTTGGTTTTGGCTCAGGTCAAGATCTCATGGTTCTTGGGTTCAAGCCCCACATCAGGCTCTGCACTGGTAGCGTGGAGCCTGCTTGGGATTCTCTCTTTCCCTCTCTCTCTGCTCCTCTCCCACTCTCTCTCTAAGTAAATAAATAAACTTTAAAAAGACAAACAAACTACATGCTCACACACTCAGGATGCTGCCACCACTGCTATCTTGGATACAACATTTTATATAACAAATTATGTAGAATAATTATATATGAAGCAAATATATAATAAAATTTATTTACTAAAAGATTTACATAGCCAAAAGATTTTTTAAAAAGTTTTCATTGGTTTTTGTGCCTCTACAACCTAGGTTCTACGTTACCTCAAACATTTTGCTAAAATGCACCAATTAACAAAACTTCTTAGACTGAATACTGGGGCTCAAATTATAGTTATAGCTGAGGATTCTACTAAGTTTAGACATTGTACCTCCTATAATCTGAAATAAAGTAACCACATAGAAAATAGAAAAAAACATAGGTACACTGTAAGTGTAGCCTTGTCTCAATCTCCTGTAGTGATGGTACCAATTCCCTTAAAATACCCCATGTTGAGTATAGACACTCTAACATAATGAATAATAAATTAAGTTACAGTAAGTCTTTGTCACTTACAAATTAGATTGATAAAAATGGGACTCCATGATCCCCCTCCCCTCATTAAAATAGTTTATCTGGCCCAATGTAAGTGAATAAGGCCTTTCAAGATATAAATTTATTAGATTTATTCTAGGGGCTGGCTGCTGGGTGGCTCAGTCAGTTTAGTGTCCGACTTTGGCTTAGGTGATGGTCTCATGGTTCATGAGTTCGAACCCCACATGTGGCTCATTGCTGTCAGCGCAGAGTCAGCTTGGGATCCTCTGTCTCCCTCTTTCTCTGCCCCTCCCCTGCTCACTCTCTCTCAAAAATAAACAAACATAAAAAAAATTAAGATGTATTCTATAAAACCTAATTCACAAAGGGGTGATTATCCCAAATGCTTCTCCATTTTTACAGCTCAAATGTGCCTGTTCTTAAACCCGGGGAACATAAAGGGTCCCTCATGGTGGATTACTGCAGCCTTGTTGCTATGGTCCTATTGCGTTAGGGCCCCCATAACCAATATCCAATATTCTTAAAATTACTAATTCTATTCAATCAGTAACTGGTAAATATTTTGCTCTTACAGACTTGGCTAGTACACTCTGCTCAGCACCTACTTCAACAGTCTCTCAGACACACTTTGCCTTCACCTCAAAGGGATGTACCCATCTTCTCCAGCTCCCTGTGGGGTACCTCAGCAGCTTTTCAGACAAGATCTTTGCTGCACCCATCTTCTCCAGGAGCACAGGCTCCACAGTAATACCACCCTTGCTCCAAGGAGACTCACCTCACACATTCCCCAACATCTTTCAGTATTTTGGGCGTTCTGAAAGTAGTCCTCTGAAATATTCTGTAATAGTCCTCATTTACAAATTGCCCTTAATCTCATGGATGTTGCTACTTACAAATCAGCCCCCTTAAATGGGGCTGCCTTGGAAAAACATCTGAAATCTGATCAAATTAACACCAACAGGCACTGCCCTCAGAGACTCCCTCATTCAAGAGATGTTGGCAACCTCTTCTCAGGTCTCCCAGCATCTCTGGACCACTGATGTGGCTGTAAGTGGCCAAAAGGCTGTAGATGCAAAAAATTGAGCCTCTCGGTCTCATGCTATGTACCATTAAAACAACAAATGACTGACCACATACCAGACTCTCCTGAAAACATAGGCTCTCACAGACCCCGGGCTATATCTCTGCATCCAGATGCCCCTGGGCCATGGAAGTAGCACCCCACAAGGTCTGCATGGGTACTGAGGCTTCCCTGATATAGGATGGAGCCAAACCTGACACAGTTCAGCTACAAGAGAGGGTGGTCTCTCCTGTCCTTAGTCCTTTTCCAGATGCCACTGTGCTGGAGGAGGTCACCCTCCCCAGACTCCCTGGCTACCTGAGAAGCCCTTGGGATTAAATGAGTGAACAGGAGGTAAAATTCACAGACCACATGAATGACCTTGTCCACCATCATTTTCATGATGGAGCTCAATGGAACACTGAAACATTCTGTCTCTCAGCTAGGATGTCTCTAAAAGGATTGGACCCCAAGGGTCAGCACAAATGGCCAAACTTCAGAGTCATATTAGCACTGGATGCTCTCCTTGGCAAATATCACAACTGTTGCCAATGCCTAAGCGTTGTCCCTTTGGGGATAAAAATGGCTGGGAATCTTATCCCTCACAGCTATCTAAAACACAAATCAAACTCACATACATACTAGACCCACAACACAAGCCTTTGCCAGGACACTTCTTACTCCTCTGGGGTTTCAGGCATTTTCAATAGTAATCAAGACATACATGTCACTTCTCAGAATATGCAATGCCGGGCATTTGGAAAAGATGTTCAACAGACCTTTCATGTCCCTGTTAGGTCCCAGATAACCAGTTTGAAAAATAATGACGTCCTCAAACATTTCCTTTTCAAAGTCGAGTCTAGCAAACAGACCCTTCGATGGCCCCAATTGTGCCCCAGGCCTTAATGTCTCTTAATTCAGGACCTCTTGGCTGCCTCACTCCTCATACAAACTTTTAAAAACTTCCCCCCAAAATATCTTGCGGTTGATGGGGTAGGTAGTCCTAGTGCTCTTCTCTCCCTGCCAAAAATAGCAAAAGCAACAAATGAATAACTCCACACCAAGTGGAAACAGCTCTGGACGACAAAAAAGCAGCAGCCACAACCCTGTAGAGCTCAAAACCTGAGGATGGCCACTTACAAAAGTGCAGGAAGCATTTTACATGCAAGACCCCAACTCAGTCCAGAGCAGCTCAGCACCAAGAGCGATCCCCTCAGAGGGATGTCACCCCACAGGGAAAGGAGAGCAGGGCCCCCCAGCAGTGGACATTTGCAGCCTTTATTACTGAGGACCCTGACATTCTTTATCAGTGCTGAACCCAGCTAACAGAGCTGCTCAGAGTCCTACAGGGTCTTCTTCCTGAGGCTGGAGTGGTCCCTGCGGTGAGACCTGCCCCCAGGGTCTTAAGTCACAGTGTTGACCCGCCATCACAAGCTTGTGCTGTTGCAGCTCTGTGTCTGACTCCAAGGTTCTAGTCAGGGCTTCAACCCACCATTACTGGGGCAGAGGTGCTGCTGCTCCACACCTCTTCCCCAGGTCCTAAGTCACAGTTCTGCCCTGCCATCATCGGGCCATGCCACTGTAGTTCTGTGTTCCTCCCTGGTTCCTCAGTTGGAGCCTTGATCCAGCATAACTACTGGCCAAACTGCTGTTGCTCTGTCTCCTGCCCCCTGGACTCAGAGTTGGAACTTTGACTCACTACCCCCAGGGTGTGCTGATGGATGCTGGCCACTGCCCCCTCGGCCCAGGCCACTGCTGCACTCTGTCATCCTAGGGTCTGTGCCACTACTGCATCCCCTGCTCCCGGGACCCAAATCATGCAGCAAGCTCCCAACCCTGGTCTCATTGTAGATCTGCAAATGCCAGTACCTCAGACATGGGTGCCACAGCTGCAGCAGGCGCACCTGTGCCTCAGGACCCAGGCACCTTGGTAGTTCCGTGTGCAACTGACCTGGACCACAGCTCCACTGAGTATCAGTGTACTGACTTGGTGCTGGGAGGGATGCTCTCAGCTAGAACTTCCTTCCATGGGCAACAATAGAGAACAGGAGAACTCTAGCAACCTTCACCACCAAGGACTCCAGTAGACCTAGCTGCCACTGCCACCAGCAAGCCCTGCACAGTCTTGGCCACTAAAGATCCCCACAGTCCTCACTAACACTGACCTCATCTAACAGACCTGTATGGGGTGCCTGGGTAGCTCAGTCAGGTGAGCATCTGACTTCAGCTCAGGTCATGATCTCACAGTTCTTAGGTTTGAACCCCACATTGGGTTTTGCACTGACAGCACATAGCCTGCTTTGGGTTCTCCGTCTCCCTCTTTCTCTCTGCCCCTTCCCTGCTTGTGCTCTCTCAGTCTCAAAAATGAATAAACATTATAATTTTTTTTAAAACCTGAAAAAAATTAACAGACCTGCATGGAAACTATGCCACTGTACCCTCCCCAGAACAAGAAATGCATCCTACTAAGCCAGGGCCCTCACAGCCCACCAGGTGAAAGTCAGGTGAAAGTCGTTCCCCACCATAGCCAGTCTGAAAAATCTAGAGGAGGTTAATTCTCCCTCAAATGCTCAGACATCAATGTGAAACCCACTAGAAACACAAAAAAAGCAAGGAGACATGACATGACAAAAGGAACACAATTAACTTTCCGGCAACTGACCCCAAAGAATTGGAACTCTATGAGTTACCTGAAAAATAATTCAGAATAATTATTTTTAAAAAGCTCAGTGAAATTCAAGAAAACAGAGATAAACAACTCAATGAACTCGGAAAAAATAATGCATGAACAAAACAAAAAATTCAACATTTAGAAATCATTAAAAAGAACCACATAGAAGTTCTAGAATATAATACTGTGAAGAATATAATAAAGTAAATGAAAAAATGCAACAGAGAGCTTCAACAGCAGCCTCAACAAGCTGAAGAAAGAATCTGCAAACTTAAAGACAGAGCATTGATATTATCCAATCAGAGGCCAAAAAAAGAAAAAGAGTGAAGAAAACCTATGTTATGGGACACCATCAAGCAAAAAAATATCCGTATTATGAATGTCACAGAAAAAGAAGAGAGACAGAAAACCATTTAAAGAAATAATGGAAGAAAACTTCCCAAATTGGGGGAGAGATATGGATCATTCAGGCATATGAAGCTCAAACAGATTCAACTTGAACAGATCTTCACTGAGACACATTATAATGAGACTCTCAAAAATCAAAGGCAGAGAGAATTTTGAAAAAAGCCAAAGAGAAAAAAAAAAAAAAAAGACTCATCACATCACATACACGGAAACCCCATAAGGCTATCAGCAGATTTCTCTGCAGAAACCTTGTAGACCAGGAGAGAATGAGATGATATATTTAGAGTTCTCTAAGAAAAAACCTGCCAAACAAGAATGCTTTGCCCAGCAAAGTTGTCCCTCCGTGAGGAAGGAGAGATAAAGACTTTCCCAGATACACAAAAGCTGAGGGAATTCATCACCACTGGACCTGCCTTACAAGAAATGCCAAAGGAAGTTCTTCAGGATAAAACCAAAGGATGCTAATTAGTAACATGAAAACATATAAAAATATAAAACCACTGGTAAAGATAAACATACAGGCAAGATCAAAATACCCTAATACTGTAATGGTAGTGTGCAAAGTACTTTCAACTCTAGCATCTACATTAAAAGACAAAAGTGTTAAAAATACCTATAGCTACAATATTTTGTTAATGGACACACAATATAAAAAGATGGAAATTGTGACATCAACAACATAAAATGTAGAGGACAAGTAAATGTGTAGAACTATTTACGCAATTAAAATTAACTTTTTATTAGCTTAAAATAGACTATTGAAACTACAAATGCATTATGAAAGCCTCGTGGAAATCATAAAGCAAAAACCTAATAACAGATACATCAGTGATAAAGAGAAAAAAACTCAAGGCATATCGCTACAAAAATCATTAATTTAGAAAGTCAGACAACAGAAGAAAAAAGGAACAAATGAACTACCAGTCAGAAAACAATTCACAAAATGGTGATAGTAAGTCACTTCCTATCAATAATTATTCTAAGGTAAATGGTTTAAATTCTTCAGTTAAATGACATAAAGTGGCTAAGGATTAAAAAAAAATAAGACCCAAATATATGCTGGGACTCAATTAAGCTTTAACCATACTCATAGGCTAAAAGTCAAGACACAGAAAAATATATTCCATGCAAATGGAAACCAAAAGAGAACAGAGGCAGCTAAACTTAAAGTCAAACAAAATAGGCTTTAAGTCAAAAGCTGTAACAAAGAGACAAAGAAGATCATTATAAAAAGATAAAGGAATCGATTCATCAAGAGGACATAATAACTGCACATATACAGATAACACATATCAGGGCACCTAAATAAAATGAACAATTATTAACAGATCTGAAGTCAGAAGCAGACAGCAAAGCAGTTAACAGCAGGCGTCTTCAACCCCACTTTCAGCAAGGATATCATCCAGAGAGAAAATCAATTAGAAAATAATGGACTTGAACTACACTTTATACCAAATGGGTCTAACAGATATATACTGAATATTCTACCCAACAGCAGCAAAATATACATTCCTCTCATGTGCACATGGAACATTCTCTAGGATAGATCATATAAAGGTCACAAAACAAGTCTTAATAAATTTAAAAGATGAAATTTTATCAAGTATCTTTTCCAAGCACAATGATATGAAGCTAGAAATCAATAACAGAAGGAAAGCTACAATATTCACAACTACGTAGGAGTTAAATAACATACTTCTGAACAATCAATGAATCAAAAAAGAAATCAAAAGGGTTTGTCTTGAGACAAATGAAAATGGAAACATAGCATACCAAAACTTATGGGATGTAGCAAAAGCAGTTCTAAAGAGGGAAGTTTACATTAATGCCTAGTAAATGTGTACAAAGAAATAAACCTAACCTTAAACTTTAACAAACTAGGAAAAGAGGAACTAAGTCCAAGTTTGCAAAAGGAAGGAATAAAAATTAGAGCAGAAAGTAAATACAATAGACACTAGAAAGACAACAGAAAAGATCAATGAAGAATTGTTTTTTTTTAAAATAAAACTGACAATCCTTCAGCCAGACTAAGAAAAAAGTGAGGTGGTTCAAGTATGTGATAAACAAAATAGGAGACATTACAAATGATACCACAGAAACACAAAGGTTCTTAAGAGAATTCTCTGAACATTTATGTCGACAAATGAGATGACTTAGAAGAAATGGATATATTCAAAGAAATATACAACTTACCAAGACAGAATCATGAAGTAATAGAAAATATGAGTGTCAATAACAAGCAAGGAGACTGAATCAGTAATCAAAAATTTCTTAAAAGGAAAAGCCTAGAAACAGATGGCCTCACACGTAAATTCTACCAATGATTTAAACAATTAATACTAATCTTTCTCAAACCATCTCAAAAATCGAAGAAGAGGGAGCACTTCCAAGCTTACTTTACAAGGCCATCATTACTATGACACAAAACCTGGCAAGGACACTATAAGAAAAAAATTACAGGTCAATATCTATGATGAAGAAAGATTCACAAAATCCTCAACTAAATACTCATAAACCAAATTCAAGAGCATATTAAAAAGATTATACAACATGATCATGATGGATTTACCCCTGGGATGCAAAGAAAAATCAACATATACAAATCGAACAGTGTGATCCCCACATTAACAGAATGAAGGATAAAATGTATATGATCTTTTCAATAGTGCAGAAAAAGTATATGACAAAATTCAAAACCACTTCATGATAAAAACTCTCAATAAATTAGGCGTAGAATCAATGTTTCTCAATGTCATAAAGGCTATGAATCATAAGCCCATAGCTAACATTACACTCAACAGCAAAAAGTTAAAAGCCTTTCCTGTAAGGTCGTAAACAAGCCAAGTACTCACCATTTTTATTAAAGACAGTGCTGGAAATCCTAGAAATAAAAGGCATTCAAACTGGAAAGGAAGAAGTAAAATTATCTCTTATAAATAGAAAACCCCAAAGATACCACCAAAAAACTGTAAGAACTAATCAATGAATTCAGTAAAGTTGCAGGATATGGAATCAATATATAAAGATTGGTTGCGTTTTTATACACTAACAAACTATCAGAAAGAAAAATTTTTAAAAATCCCATTTATAATTGCATCAAAAATACACAGAAATAAGTTTACCCCAGGAGATGAAAGACCCGTACACTGAAAACTAAGAGACACTGATGAAATAAATTGAAGACACAGATAAATGGAAAGATAGCCTATGTTCCTAGATTGGAAGAACTGATACTGTTACAATGTCCATACTATCCAAAGTGATCTACAAGTTCAATGTGGTCCCTATCAAAATTCCAATGGTATTTTTTACAGAAATAGAAAAAAAAAGTCCTAAAATTCATATGGAACCTCAAAAGACCCCAAAAGCCAAAGCAATCTTGAGAAAGATGAATAAAGTTGGGAGCATCACACTTCCTGATTTCAACCTACATTACAAAGTTATAATAATCAAGAGAGTTTCATACTGGCCTAAAAAGGCACACAGACCAGTAGAACAGAACAGACAGCCCCCAAATAAACCTGTGCAGATATGGTCCACTAATCCTGACAAGGGTGCCAAGAAAACACAATGAGTAAATGATGGGCTCTTCAAAAAATGGGTGTTGGAAAAACTGGATATCTACATGCAAAATAATGAAATTGACAGCTATCTTATACCTATAAAAATCACCTCAAAAAAGGGGCATCTGGGTGACTGTCACTTAAGCACCCAACTCCTGACTTCAGCTCAGGTCATGATCTCATGTTTTGTGGGTTCAAGCCCCACATTGGGCTCTGCACTGACAGTGTGGAGCCTGCTTGGGATTCTCTCTCTCCTTCTCTCTCTCTGCCCTTCCCTTACTTGTGCACGCTCTCTCTCTCTCTTAAAAAAAATTAAAAAAAAATTAATTCAAAATGGATTAAAGACTTCAATGTAAGAGCTGAAACTGTAAAACTCCTAGGAAAAAGCTCCTTGATACTGGTATTAGCAATGCTTTCTTTTTGGATAAGATGCCCAAAGCCCAGGCAATCAAACAAACAAGTAGGACCACATAAAACTAAAGTACTTCTGCATAGCAAGAAAGCAATTAACAATTTGGAAATGCACCTATAGAATGGGAAACAAATATTTGTAAATCATTTAGGAAATAAAATGAAATCCTATAAGGAAAGAAATCAGTATTTTGAAGAAATATCTTCATTTCCCAGGTTCACTGCAGCTTATTCACATAATAGCCAAGATATGGAAACAACCTAAATGTCTTTCAAGGGATGACTGGAAAAAGATAATCTGATACATACACACACATATTTATATACATAGAGTATGATTTTGTCTTAAAAGGAAGGAAATCTTGGTATTTGTCACAAATAGGATGAACACAGAGGACATTATGCTAAGTGAAAATAAACCAGACACAAAAAGATAAATACTTATGATATCACTATATATGGGATCTTAAAAAAGCTGATTTCATAGAAATAAAGAATAGAATTGCAGAGTTGCTAGGGGCTGAGGAGAGGGGGAAATGGGGGGATGTAGGTCAAAGGGTACAAACTTACAGTTATAAGAAGAATAAGTTCTGAGGCTCTAATGTACAGCACAGGGACTAAATTATACAGTATTGTGTTCTTAAAGTTGCTGACAGTAGATCTTAAGCATTGTTATCACACACACATACACACATACACAAGGTTAACTATGTGAAGTGATGGAGGTGTTAATTATCTGTGTGTATGTATAACAAATCATCATGTTACACACTTTGAATATATATAATTATATTTGTCCATTTTCCTCAATAAAGTTGGGGAAAATTTTTTCTGATTGCACTTTCCTCTATTTAAGAGGAACAGGAGCACCTGGGTGGCTGAGTCAGTTGAGCGGCTGACTCTTGATTTTGCCTCAGGTCATGATCTCAAGGTCATGAGATCAAGCCCTGCATCAGGCTCCGCACTGAGTGTGGAGGTTAAGATTCTCTCTTTCTCTCCCTCTTCCCCCTCCCCTACTCACGCACGTGCGCCTGCATATGTGCGCGCGCACACACACACACATTCTCAAAAATAAAAAAAAGAAAACAAAATAAAATAAAGGGGGATATGTGTTGCCTTCATGTATATTAAAAACTCATTATATATGTTAGGCCCTTTAACAATGTTTCCCCTCCCTTTATAAATGTTTCTATCTTTCCCCCATCTAACAAGGGCTAGCAGCCAGATCGAGGGCACATGCTTTCTTGGGATGCATTAATCATGGACATTCCCATAGGTCAGGCAGCTGAGCAGCTGATAAGGGACCCAAGTGAACCTGAAGCAAAAATCAAAGCCAAAAACTCTGCCAGGTGTAGCTGCCCACCATTCTGCTGACTGTTGGTCTTATTACTGTTGATCTGGACGTTTTCATTGGTTTGCAAACACCTGAAGTAAACAACTGTTTCAAGCAAACATAGCAAACATTGAGACCCACATCGACCTGAGTGGGTACCTACTTAAAATGGATACCCCAAGTCCCAAACCCCATACAACATCACTCTGGCCTGGAAGCTCACTGCCCAGACCTCAAGCTTGCCACTGGAGACAACTCTACACTGGACACTAGAACTTATGCCCACAGACTACCTTTGCTAAGTCACAAAGTAAACCCAGGACATTTTTACTTCTCTTCCTTCAATATCAGGGATTCTATTATGTTTCTGAGCTTGCTGCCTATTTAGTGCATTACTCTGGTATATTCCTTGCTCTCTGCCAAAACACACACCCATATACTCCCCTGCCTAAAGTGAAATCTGATGGAGTTTACTATCTGTACACTATTCCAAAAATTAATGGTGATTATTACTTTCCCCAGGAAGAGCCTGCCTTGTCTCTGCCAACCCCTCCAGTGTCTGGGAGAGGACTACTCACTCTCCACTGCCACCTTCTACTGCCCTCTCCAGCTTTCCACCACCTCTCTTGCCCTGTGTCTCTAATTGTAACACTCCTTTTCTTTGGTTACACACACATAACTGCTTAATCGTTAATGTATTTACTAAGTTATCATACCCTCCAATAGCGTAACTGCTGGGCCTGCCATCTTAACTTGAGAAATACATTGAGACATCATCACACTCATACTTCGTATACACTTTACAATTCCACCAAGATAGTGTTGAAGACCCCCCAGAGTTCCAGATCTATCATCTTGACTAAGGCCTATAAGTGGGAACCTTAGTTATAGACTGGCCTCAAGGACTCCTTATGCTTCTCCTTTTTACTCTCACAATAAAATGCTTTCTATGTGTTTAAGGTAACTTACGCTTTACTCTTTAATGTCTCCATTGTCATCACCCTGAAGTTTCCTTAATATGATGTCAGAATATTGGAGGACCAATTGTACTAATCATGCGTTTAAAAATCATGCGTTTGACATCTCCAGGGCCTCACTGGCTGGGGAGATTGACCCTCCTGGGCTGGCCAGTCAGAGACAGCAAAGGGTCCACAAGGAAGCATGCCTTTCATATGAGAACTAAACAACCCAGAGCCCATATTCTGAGCCACCTCCTTTGTCTGGCTCTTACAGTCTAGGAGAAAAGAGTCCTGGCCTTACTCACCCAGGATTCAATACCAGACAAGTAGATCCCACTCTTATAGCCCAGAGCCAATCATGATCATCCAAACTAGACAATCCTAAGCTGTTTCCCCTGACCTGTCTGGTGTTTCCCACAGAAACACAATAAAGGCCCTCCCCACGCTTTGTCTTCACTCCTGCTTCTGCCTTCTAGCTCTGGTGCTTCCCCGTGTGGCCTTAAGTTCATGCCTCTCATTTCTAGTGGAACTATGAGTAACAACAACCTTGTCTTCCAATGGCACGGACCTCTCTGCATTGTCACCCAGCCACCTTTAGAAATTAAGACTTGGCCACAAGTCAGAACTAGTGTCCCCCAAATGGTCCACCTGGGGGTAGCAGCACTCTAATTTCCTCAATAGTTTATGCTACTTCAATATTCTAATAGTCAATATGCTAATATTCACCTAAAAGCAGACCTACTACTAAAAGCTACTTGACAGGATTCAGCAGATATTGGTAATTTTTTTATCAGTCAAGAAGCCAAAATTAAGGTGAAGTTAAGGTGAGGAGTTGCAAAGGCAGAAAGACCTTCTCCTACAAGTCAGAAGTCAATGGCTCAGAATGAAGCGGTGCCAGTAGGGACAAGGTGATACTGGGAAACATTAAGGGTTCAATTTTTCCCATGTGTGGTTGATGCAGCTCACCCTACTCATCCAGATCTAGCCTCCCGGGTTTTGGGTTTTGATGAAACATAGAATCATAACAGGGTCTTTTAGCAGGGGTAGAGCTACAGAGGAAGAGTTTCTTTCTTCAAGCTGCCGCTGCTATCCAGGTTGAAAATGGGAGATGGGAGCCTCTCTACCCTGTTTCATAAGGGTATTTAGAAAAAAATAAAACCCCATGCCTGTTGAACAAACAAAAATCACCCACATTTATTTTCCCTCCTAATGGCTCTTTCTTCTTCATATCTTCATTGAAGATGCCCTCTTCAATGCCCATCACCTCCCCTCCCCTCCTTCCCACCCCCCATGAACCCTCAGTTTGTTCTCAGTTTTTAAGAGTCTCTTATGCTTTGGCTCTCTCCCACTCTAACCTCTTTTTTTTTCCTTCCCCTCCCCCATGGGTTTCTGTTAAGTTTCTCAGGATCCACATAAGAGTGAAAACATACGGTATCGTCTTTCTCTGTATGGCTTATTTCACTTAGCACCACACTCTCCAGTTCCATCCACGTTAAAAGCATCTAAATTTTACAGAGTGGTATCTACTGAAGTAATTTAAGTAGTGGGAGAAAACACAAAAGGAGAAAAGAAGAAACAGATGAGTACTTTTAAAAAGCAACTTAAAAAGCATAATGACTTCTATGTGATACAGCTAGGTCAGGCAATGGAGTATTTTGATTGTACCAACTGCCAATTTTCAAATAATTTTATGACAAAATGATAATGTCATAGTTCATGGTAACTCTACCATCTATTTTGTTCCTTGATGATTTAAAAGTCCTGTGGTAAGGCTTAATGTATGTTAATAGTTGAGATACAACTTACTAAACAGTCTTGGTGCTTTTTGGTTTGGGAGGTCAAGGAGGGTGATGCTTAAGAGAAAGACTGTTGTGGTTGTAAAAATGGGATAACACTCCAAAATTTGGCACATGAATCAGCTAATACTTATTGTGGTTCCATGGATAGACCTTAAAATTTAAAATTTTTTTAATTTGGAACTTTAAAAAGTATTCTAACTTTCAATTCTGAAGATGAGGACACATAGGGAATGTGGTACCCTAAAAATCTAAGCTTTCAGAATACTGCCTGTCAGGATATCAGTTGTATTTCAGAGACACAGGGATGCAGGGATGGAATTATGAGTCAAGCCACTTAGGAGAGTGAAATGGAAAAATACCTAACAAAGTGTATAGAATGTACTTCAATTACTATATTTAAAGAAGAAAAATTACTCCCCCACACTGTTATTATTACTCTAAGTAGATTCTGCTTTTATTCTGATGCAGAACTAACTAGACCATTAGTGTTGGAACATTTTCAGTAAAATTAAACTTGAATGTTCTGACTCTGAATAAGAGCTTATTTTCTGAGAAATATTAGAAACGACATCTCCATGACAGCAAAGAGGGCAGGGGCAGGGGCAAAGCTATTCTGCGTTAGCTAAATTTGTAGCAAACCAGAATTTAGGTGTCCTTCTTTAAGTTTTTGAAAGGAAGCTTCCTTCATAATATGACTTGAAATATTCTTTCCTTGATCCAACTTCCTGTCATTTAAGTGCTCAGGAAATACCCATCTACTCCTGCTCTGCTCTGGGCAGAGAGGTGAGATACTGGACACAGCATGAAGCAGTCGCATGGGAAGCACCCATTCCCTTGGGTGTCAAAAGACAAAAACAACCAAAACTTTGGCTGTTCTATCTACATCATTACTTGTTTGAACAGTCTTTTACATAAGAGCACTAGGAACAAGGTGACAATTCAGAAAGAGGCAGACAGAATCAGGAAGCGATAATTCATGATTCCAATCAGAGATCTGTGCCAGTTATGACATTTCAGGCGTAAGGGTGAGAAAGCCACAGCATGTGATGGGGACAGAAAAAGCCCTGGTACTCCGAGCACAGAGACTTAAATTCAGGAAGGCTCCTGCAGAAACTAGGATCACACTGTGGCTATTTTACACACTCCCAAATGGAAACAGCAATGATACGATTTTAACGTAGGAAAGATTCTCAAAAAAAAAAAAAAGAAAATGGTCAATGCATACCCATTTTTAGGAGCCATTTCTAAGAAAGGTCCCCTGGCATATTAGATACAATTTTGCTTTCTTTTAGATGATCAGATTAGGATACAATGCCTAAGAATGTTGAATACTATCATTAACACATGAATCAATAAAATATTTTAGAAATCACATGGCCAAATTGCCTTTAAACCATATTCAAGATGAGATACGAGATTTGCAATAAGTGAGGTACCAGAAACATCTGATTGGAAATACTTTCACATTTTCTCTTTATGACTAAGTTATACAAGAAGAGGATTTTCTCACTCCCATAATGAAACCGAGCAGTAGCTATTGAAAACCCATACAATTAAAAAAAATACAATTATAAAGTTTCTAATAAAATGTTTGATGGATTGATAAACAACCAACTTCTGACATTATGAAATATTCTGTTAAAACTCAAAGAGACTCTTAAAAACTGAGAACAAACTGAGGGTTGATGGGGGGTGGGAGGGAGGGGAGGGTGGGTGATGGGTATTGAGGAGGGCAGCTTTTGGAATGAGCACTGGGTGTTGTATGGAAACCAATTTGACAATAAATTTCATTTATTGAAAAAAAAATAAATTACCTGGAAAAAAAACAAAAAACAAACAAACAAAAAACCTCAAATATGATACACCTTGAATGAAAAAAGCAAAACTTAAAGCTGTGATTTATTCTCCGGTCTGGTTCTCATCATCTTTTAGTTAAGAGCATCCATGGCACAGCCCAAGAAGCCAACTCAGTGCACCAGCTGGTTAGGCCAGTGCTAATGATCCAGTATCTTAGTTCACACGGTTATTCCAATTAATACTACCAATATGCATTAGAGGTCGAAGTTGTAATGTATTGTTCTGTAATAGGTAACACTGGGTCTGATCACTTTTAAAACTTCTTTTCAAAAGACACAGAGACAATTTTTAGGTTGAGGATGGAAAACAATTTTTAGATTGCTGAATATTTACACCCCATATGCACCCCCCCCTTCTTGCACACTGTCCTGATATATTTTCCTGGAAGAGATAGAGTCCCATTCCAGAGCAGACGTTAATGTCCTCATATATGAGTGGATGGATGGTGAACTCAGATTTACTGATGGGCGTAATTTCCAATGCAAATACTGGTAGGAAGAGGACTGTTTCCTAAATGTTTAGTGTTCACCAAATTAATGAGACAGGCTTATGCTTTCAAGGGGGTTTTTGTACTAGTTTGGTTGCATGTTTGACATTCCAATACACATACAGTTTTAGTGAACTTTTGCTCACTCTTTATTGAGTGCATATAAATATATATCCTCAAATCAACTATACTGTTGTCAGATTTTTCTATATCCAAGGTACACCTTCGTGTATTCTGATGTTCATCTGATTACAACATGCAATGTACGATATCTGAACTACTACGGGACACACAACATAGTTCTATCTGGTAGCTACTACTTCTTGGGTGAGGACTAATTTTGGCTCCTGTACTGGACAACAGTTCGATCCCTCAATTTCACACACAACTTCACAGCGACACACAAAGCCGAAGCGCATTTTCAGTTAGCCTGTGCTCTGAGAAATCTGCTTCCAGATAAAAATGTGGTTTCCCTCTTACTCTCTAGCCACCAAAGCATGCTGTTCCCATCTGGTGTAGTGAGATACTTTACCAGGGAGGGAGTCCTTCTTTCTCGCAAAACCTAAACCACTTGCCAACCATCTGTGGTGTTCCCTGCTGTCAGTGAACTGCACATTAAAGCATCTGCTTCAAGGAGATTTTCTTAGGTTGGTTTCCAACTGTGGGCTCCGTGCAAACTTCAGGCTAACCTTGTACCGTCAGGTTCCGCCAGGCACCAACTTTTAACATTTGAGCAGGAGTCAATGTTTGCTAAGTGTTCCGTTTTGTAACCCTCAACAAGCATTTTACAAAGCACGATGAATGGGATGCTACTTGTCCACGTCTAGCGCTCCTCATAAAAGTACAAGGGCTTCCAGAAACCTTGACAGAGAGAACAAAAATCAATTATTTCTCTCCCTGCTATTAACCAGCTCTTGTCGACTATTCATCTTACGCGTAATGATGACTAATATCCGCCGAATGGCGAGCAGACGTTCTTTCAGTGAGATCATGCCAAGAATAGCCAGCTGAGCCTTGCGCTCCAGAGGCAGCACTGCCAGGATCCACCAGGACCACGCAGGACCACTAGGGTTACTCTGCAAGGGACATGAAAGGGAAAGAAAATCAGCACCTAAAATGCAAGTCTCTTCTCTTTGTTTCACCAACAAGGCGGGGGCAAGGATTAAATGCCACCTTCTATTTTAGAGCTACTTTCCATCCATTCAACCCTTGAGATACAAAGTTTACTTTTCTGTTACAAATTTAAATGTGGAAGAATTCACAAAACGTAAAGCCTGCAAAGAGAAGCATCTTTTATAGGGAAATTCCATGAATTAATTGCTTGTGTTCTCTCAAAGCTCTTGTTATGCGTATATACCAGTCAGAAGAGGGGACCATAAGTTTCACCTCTACTTTCCAATGTTCTGTGTTATTATTTTTTAAGTTTTAAATATACTATAGAAAGCTCAATATTAGGAAGGCTAAAAGTAGGTGTACAAGTCTGAGTATTATAAATCTTTTAACAATATCTGTGTGATAAATATGCACATGTATACAAAACATCTATATATGAATTATTGTTAATTATATATAGATTGGAGTCATCATGAATTAAATATATAAGAATTATTCTGCTACCTGATAGCTTATATTTCACATAACCCAACACACTTCTGGACTGAGATCTAAGCAAAAGCTAGTCATAAAGTTGTTCTCAGTATTCCTTGCACTAAGAACCAAGATATCTAGGCCGCCTGGCTTCCCATCTTGGATTCTCCTCCAATCCTACCCCTAAAGGAATACAGAATCCAACTGGGAACTAGAGAGGGTAGACTCTGAAGTCACTTTAGCTTAGGATGTGGAAGCTTCTATTGGAAGATTAGGAGTAACACTGAGGCAGTTTTTGGCTTAAAGGATGGTCTTGAGTTTGGAAAAGACAGAACTCAGGTGGGGGTAAAAGACAGAAGTCGGCCAGAGATAGAAAAAGAGTGTAACAGTGGATGGGAAAAATACAGAGTACATTTCATCTTTCCCCAAACCTGCTGAGAGCTGGTCCCGGATGCTGCTTTCTCCACAAGACAGGTGAGTTTGTACAGAAGAAACTTTATACTCTGTCATAGGCCTAAGCCATCCCTGCCTGGCTCTGTCACCCGGAGGAGGAAGAAAGGATTCATGTACACTTAGAAGCGCTTCACAGCCCGAAGCCACGCCCTGCTTGCAGAGCCAAGTTCACTGAAAGCACGCTGGCGGAACACAGAGAAAGCCTGACTGGATATAGAGGGCAAGGAAGACTCCTAATTTAACAGGAGTTAGATTTTCTCTGCATTTATTCAACATCTGTTGATTAGGCACAAGGCAATAGTATGTGCAAAATATGGACTGTTCATGCCAATACACACATTATTACTCTCTAAGTCATAAGATTGAAACAGCTGATTTAAACAGTGGGTGAGAGAAGTAAAAGTACCAAAGCCAACAGCCAGTCAGAAAAAATGATTTTTGATAGAAAATAAATGACCTTCACACATTATTAATCAAAAAGCATTGGTTGTTTTGCTCCAAAAGGCACATGCTACTACATTAGGTGATTCTTTGGGCTGTTGACAAATGAACCCGTTCATAAGTGATCACAATGGAGTACACAGCACAGCACGGGCAAATTTTCCTTCAGAATAATGTGTCTTAACATACAGCAGGAAATAATAGCATTCTAAAAGAAATAAGGAGAATATACCTGAGGCTCAGACTCCCTGTCTGGCATCAACCCAAAATGGCTTAAGATTTGTTCTTTCATGTGATCCTGAAGTGAAGTAAACCAGGAAACTGACTGCTGATATACTGAATCATGAAGACTGGTAAGTTCTTCATACTCTGTTCCTTCCACCTGATCAAGGAAAGAGGGATGACCATTTTAGCAATTCATTATTAGCACACGAAATATAGTGATCATCTGCTGTATTTGGTAAGTGGAGCTGGGACATTTAGTATTCAGATAATTCATCAGTGTTTTATAAACATGATATATGCTCAACATAGAAATTTGTACTTTTTTTATACAGTGAAGATCTACCTATCCTGTCTATCCATAACATCCTGATTTTTCTCTTAACAACATGAACATATATGCCATATTACTATGAATCATTTTCAATGGCTACATGTAGAGATATACTATAACTTACTCCACCATTAAGATAAAATAGACTTTAATATTACACAGTAATATAAATATTTATGCAAAAGTGGTTTGTTTTTTGTCAGTGGTGGTGATAGAAGGGGCTGTCATTCCCTCAGGATAGTTTCCTAGAAGCAGAATTGCCAAGTCAAAGAGTGAGACATTTAAAAAATTATATTCCATATCACCAAACTATATTCCAGAAAACATGACAGCTACCCTGTATCACTGTATTAGCCTTAAGCAGCAGTAAGCCCTGATACCTTAGATTTATCATGCATTACTGCTGGGTGCCTATCTCACAGCCAAGTCACTATTTTAAGTATATCCCACCCCTATTGAGGGTGGGGGTAAAAGACAGAAGCCCAAGTGGGAAAAGCTTGGGCTGGGGACCGAGGGACCCAGGTTTGTTCTGGCTTCACTGCTGATTCTCATGAGCCAGTCACACAGCCTCCAGAGGGTAGAGTTTTCTCATCTACAAAATGGGAATAAACCATTCAGGTCCTTTCTGGTTATAAAATTCAAGGGTCTCTGAAAACTAGGGTAAACTGAGGAATTAGATTATAACGCATGCAACCATTCTCAATTTGATTTATACAAATCAAATATTCCTATGTAGTAGAGGGTTTTCTTTAAAAAAAAACACCAAAATTATTTTATTTGTAGTTAGGTAAGCTCTTGTTTTGAAATAAATACAAACACCACTAAAAACTGCCATCCACAACAGTCAGTAAACTCTTCCATCAGATTTGTTACCCAGGCAGCAGAGAACAATCACATTCAGTCCCATCCTTTAAACCCACTCCCTGCTCCTGAGATGCTGGGGTTGACTTGCTGCCCTTGGCTCCTCTGAGCTGTGTAGCCCTGTGCCTAGGATGACCAGAAACAGCAGCTGGAAAGGGGGCAGTGCTGGCAGTGTGGGTGTGGGTCTACTGATGGGCGTCACAAATGTACAGCACTGTCCCCAAAGCGACTTCCAGTGTGATGTCAGACAGCTAAAGACTCTCACTCGCCACGGTGAGAACCATGGTGTGGTTCTAAATGTGAAGGACAGAATTCAAAAGAGGATACAGTAATTCCAAGGATTTCCTCCTTCTAAACAGTTGTAATGTTTTTGTTGCAGGATAATTTACATACAGAAAATGCACAGATCTCACTGGCTGGCTCAGAGTTTTGCCAGCCACACACACCAGTGGAATCACCATCCTAAACAGGACAGAGAACATTTCCATGGCCCACAATGGCCTTACACCCTCCTCTGGTCAGTTACAAACCCTCACCCCAGCCTGTCTCTGCCCTCCAAAACCAGAGACAGGTGATGCCTGGTCTTGGAAGCATACAAATGAAGCCACACAGCGCATGTGGTTGTGCATCTGGCTTCCCCGGCTTAGCAGGATGTTAAGAGATGTGTTCATTGAGAGATCTAGGAGATTCTTTCATATAGTTTTGTGTATCATTAGCTCCTTCCTTTTTATTGCCAGGTAGTATTCCATTGTATAAATGTACTACAATTTGTTTATCCATTCTCCTGTTGATGAGTATCTGCACTATTTCTTGTTTGTGGCCATTAATGAGTAAGACTGCTAGAGACATCTTGGTACACATCTTTTGAGAATCCCTTCAAAACATTTTGTTAATTTGTCAAAACATGGGTTCTGTTATTTCTATTAGGCATATAAATAATTCTTAAGGGGTAAGAGAGCCAAACCTTTTATATTTAGCTTTAGAAGGTATTTTTAAATGCTACTTTTTATATCTCATTCTGAACTAATACCAGTATCTAGAACAGGGATGGACTACTACTCACAAATTAAATCCTGTTCACTCCATATGTAAGCAGCATTTTATTGGAAACCAGTCATGCCAACTCATTTACATATTGTCTATGGCTGCTTCTGGGCTATAAGAGCATAGCTGAGGAGTTGCAACCAAGACTGCATGGCCTGGACAAGTCTACAGTATTGACTCAATGGCCTCTAAACACACACCAGGAAAATAAACCTCACCTTTTCATCTTCGAGATATTCAATGTCGGCTGTGTTATAGCCATCTCTGTGACGATGGCTTAGAACTCTGAACCGACTAATTCCAATGGCATCCACAACTGAACTCCCATCAGGAAATGTTCTGACATCCTTAATCTCCAGCATGCAGCCGTACTCTGAAATTCTGACAGGACAGGCGGGAGAAAAAAACGTGATTTTAAAAACGCAGGAGGTCCAAACAAAACAAATGGTGTCTCTGCATGGGACCAGCAAGCTTGTTTTCTCTAAGAGATACCTGCAGATGATTCCTTCTGTTAAATGCAAAACACACTGGTGTGCAAGGCCACTGAGGGAGAGCTGGAGGGGAAAGGGCCCTTGTGCCTCAGTAATTGAAACAAGCTAGTGCTTTGGAGGGACCTAAGAGGTGGAAAGAGACAGGATCCTCAGTCCCCTTGGCCAGGGCACCAGCAGGGGGTACAGAGAGCACAAAGTATGCCTGGGCCCCCACGCTACTCACAGATTCTGCTCCCTCCTCTCTCATTTCCACTGATGCTGGCCAACTCTATCGTCCCCAACAAATGGAGTCATCTACAGTCACTGCCTTCCATCTCCTACCTCCCCATCAGGCTTCCGTTCCACTGAAACAACCCCAGTGGAAGTCACAAATGACTCTGGCATGACCCCATCTGCTACTTATATCCTCTACTGATCTGTCACTGACCTAACACCCACTGCTGCTCTCAGTTGCCCTCCCCGACCAGTGCACCCCTTCACAGCTTGGCTCCTCCACATGTCCCTTAAACACCAGGGCCACCCACAATGGCATCTTCGCTCCAAAGCTCTCCTGTGTGACCTTACCCACTCTCACCCTTTTGAACTATCATCTGTATCCCGAGGATACCGATTGTGCCTACTATGTGTAATGCACTATTAGGAGCAGTTTATAATATGTGCTCATTCAAGCACAAAAACAGAAAGGCTTAGAAAAGCCTTAGAAAAATCAAACAACTTCTATAAGGCCACAGTAAGATTCAGACCCGAGATCTGAACCCAAGGCTACCCAATTCTAAAGTGAATGAACAACTTCACTACATGCCTTCAAACTAACAACGAGTGATGGTTCCCAAGTCACATGACTGTAAGGTTGGACACCTCTACTTGAATCTCTAATAAAACAATCTCTTCTTGCTTATCTAACAGGGCTATCTTATCCATAGCTGTGGCATGGACAGAGGTGCCCTGAAGATCCCTTTCAAGAGAGGACTTGCTGCCCCAACTATCAGCAGACAAATGTCTTCCAATACCAGCTCTTCCAAAGCTCATCTCAGCTGCAGAACCTGTCTCTCCAATGAGCCATCCTGTCTTGTATGTGGACAAGAATTTGTGAGTGGATGCAAACTCCCCTTGCACCTGAAACTCCCAGGGTTTTCTGGACTCTCGTGCTTGTCCACGCGAGGCCATTAGAACTTGGTCCCAAAAATCCAGCTGAATTCCTCCTACACACCTGCAGGTCTCCTTCTCTTAGGCTCTGCCACAGATGAGCCACACTTTTGTTTACTCTCTCCCTGGATAGACTTACCTTTCCTCACTTCCCCTGAGCAACTTGTGCTCACCAGAGCAAGGTTCAAGAGACTTATGTCCTATACTTTATATGGAGTAATTCACTTCTTAGTGTTCTATATCCTCAGTGGAAGCAGAACTTCTGGATGTTTTATCACTTTGCTTTTGCTGATTTTGATGAATCAAATTTTAACATATTCAAATTTATTCATCTCTTCCTTTATGTTACGTGCTCTTAGCATCTTGTGTAAAAAAAGGTCTTTTCCTAATTATAGTCTCCAACATTTTCTCTTAAAAATTTTATATGTTATTTTTCACATTAAGAATGTAAATAACATGTGTTTACTTTGTGTGTACAGTGCAAGGCAGAGATTATTTTCCACATTTGGACTGCCCACTAATTTTCTGAGCACCTTTTAAAAATGAGCGGCTTGCTTTTTCTCACATAATTATATCTAAATATGGGTCAAATATGAATGATCTGTTTCTTATCTCCATATACTGTAATGGTCTACTCACTAGGATTTACAAGATGGGAGGGTTCTCCCATCTTGCGCAGCTGATTTCCTCAAAACTATCATGGTCTTGGTCTTTTGATTTTCCATAATAATTCTAAAGTCAGCTTGAACAAGTCCATGAAAAAGTCCTCTTGGAATGTTGACTGAAACTACTTTAGATTTAGAGACTAATTTGAGTAAAACTGACATTTCTACTATGACATTGAATCTATGCATCCATCCATGGATATGGTACTTCTGTTTATTTAGGCCTTCTTGAATATTTTTCAATAAAGCTGTAAAATTTTTTCCATAAAGGTGCTACACATATCTTTAAAAAGATCTGTTCCTAGGTATATATTATGGAAGCTAGTGGATGGTCCTATGTATCCACTCTCCTTTTCTTCCTGGGCACATGGATGGGCTACATTTCCCAGCCTCCTTTGCAGTAGGTATGAACAATAGTGATGAGTACCCCTTTTCTTCAAATCCTTTCAGAGCACCTGTGCCTCTTCTACCAGCTAGAACTTACATGTAGAGACCTCATCATGACCATGCAGTAATGACAAAGTCCTAGGGGATAAGGAAGCCAACAGATGGGATTCCTTCCCATCTGTTGGGAGTCTCCTTCCCAGAGTCCTCAGAGCAGCCCATGGAAAGGAGCTGCCTGTCGATTTGGAACACCTTCCTTACACAAATGATGTAAAATGAGGAGAGGTCAAAACTAAGAGCTGTGGGTTTTTATAAGACTGAAATTTGTCCGGCTGTATAGGTGGAGGTTTCACGGAAGATGTATGTACATATGCATGTATGTATGCATATATGTACGTATGTATGTATGTATCTATCTCCTAACTACCTGCCTATAAGTAGCCTTCATGCCCATGTAGAGCTCAATGCAGGGCTTGAACTCACAACCCTGAGGTCAAGACCTAAGCTGAGATCAAGAGTTGGACACTCAACCGACTAAACCACCCAGGTGCTCCTACATAGCAAATTTCTGGATCTTAAAAAGTTAGACTGGATTTGTTTGTATGATGATGAACTACAAAAGACTTATATGCAGAAGCATGGAAGTATGGATATGAAGTATATTTACAGAAAAGCAAATAATATGGTAATGGACTAGCAAATATTATGTCTGAAAGAAAGAAGTAGGAGATGAGGCTAGAAGGAAAGCTGGGATCACATCATGGATGGCCTTGGATTTATACTTTGTTATGTAATGGAAGCCACCAGAATTTTTCAACATCACCTTAAATTGTTCTTCAAGAAAAATAACAGGTTATGCATTTATTCAGGACCCTCTGAACGTTGGCAATTCTTACCCTGCGTGTTCAGCAGATAAACACATGCCAAACCGTTTGGTGCCGGTTTCCATGCATCTTCTTATCATAAGCCGATAGCGGGGCTCAAACACATGCAGTGGACATGGGACGGTGGGGAAGGCCATGGCACACACAAAGATGGGGACATCTCTGGTCAGACTGTGGGGTGAGGAAAAATGTTAACTTAGAAGTGGGAGCTGTCAGAAACAGAAGGGAGTATTAGTCACTGTAAAATAGCAAAAGCTAGCTAACCTCAATTCTCTCATTTATAAAATAAAACCCTGAAGCCTGCTTCTGTCTTTATTCTATTTGTAAAAATTTTCTTAATGTTTATTTATTTTTGAGAGAGAGGGAAGGAGAGAGAGAGAAGGAGGGAGGGGGAGAAAGAGAGAGAGAACGAGAACATGAGTGGGAGAGGGGCCGAGAGAGAGGGAGATACAGAATCTGCAGCAAGCTCCAGCCTCTGAGCTGTCAGCACGGAATCCAAAGTGGGGCTCAAACACACGAACCATGAGATCATGACCTGAACTGAAGCCGGATGCTTAACTGACTGAGCCACCCAGGCACTCCCTTCCTCAATCTTTAGTGGGAAAAGAAAGCCCACCACATGAGAAAGTTTTCAACTCACCAGGCTTCCTGCCAAGCCTTTCTTACTTAATTTGATGAGCTAGAACATACTGAATTGTATTAGTTTTCTTAGAAAAGTTATAGCTTATGACTCCTATAAAAAAATTCTGATGACCTTCAGGGCACCATCATAAGTGAAATAAGTGTCCAACTCTTGATTTCAGCTCAGGTCACGATCTCATCGTTTGTGAGATCAAGCCCTATGTCAGGCTCTACGCTGACAGCAAAGAGCCTGCTTGGGGTTCTCTCTCTTCCTCTTTCTCTCTTTCAAAATAAATAAGTAAACATTTTAAACAGAAAAACAGAAATCAGAGAAAAATGAATACCACAAGACCTCACATACATGTGGAATCTTAAAAACAAACAAACAAACAAACAACACCAAGTTCATAGATACAGACAAAAGATTGGTGGTTGCCAGAGGCTGGAATCGGGGTGGGGGGGGGGAGGCGGGCAATGGGTGAAAGGGTCAAAGATACAAGTTTCCATTTGCATAATAAGTAAGTCCTGGGGATGTAATGCCAAGCATTGTGACTACAGTTAGTAATACTGCATTGTATATTTGAAAGTTGCTAAGAAAATCGATCTTAAAAGTGCTCACAAGAAAAAAAAATTAACTATGTATAGCGATAGACATTAAGCCTTACTGTGGTGATCATTTTGCAATATACATAAATATCAAAGCATTATGTTACATACCTGAAATTAATGTAATGTTATGTGCCAATTACACCTCAATAAAAACAAATAAGAAAAAGAGAAAAAAGTTCTGATGAAAGCATAAACTACATAGTAGTCAAAAGTAGTGAGTTCTAAATAAAAAATAGCAGAATTTTAAGACCTCAATAGTTAGAAGTTGCTACAACACAGAACTCTGCTCACTTTAAAAGATAAAAACAACTGTCAAGCCTATTTTGAGTGGTAATCCTGCTCTCCCTTCTGTTTCTATATACTATACCTTTCAATTCTGAAAAATTCAGTACCACTTATTCAGATACAAAAAGCGACTACATACTTTTTATGAAGCCACACCTTTGAAGTAGTTCTTATAATCCCAATTAAATTTCTATAAGTCTCTGTAATTTTTTTCTATTTGTGGGATTTCTAATTTCTCTGCCAAGGAGGAAAAAAAAACACCTGAGATAAAGCTATTAAGTTAACAAGGATTTCCTTCTTTAATCTGAACTCAAGACCAAGTATATACAACATGAGGACTTACTTTGACAATTCTGTCATTTCTTCATCATAAATTCTCTTTCTATCAGAGAGTTCATCTGACAAATATCGAAATATTAATTCTTCGGCCAGACTAGTTATATTAAAATTTCTGCTTGCCAACAACTGTAACAAAAGGCAATATTAATATCAGATGGCAATTAATTCCAAAGGACAAAGCACTCTTTTCCCGGTAGGAAAGGTCGACAACAAGGTAGAGGGGTGCAGTCTTTGGGAAGACAAAAGGATGGGGATAGACAGCTTGGAGGTCAGCCAGTCTGCGATATGGAGAGGGGCAGGGCAGTTCCTCCCCTCTGAGAAAAGGGCAGGAGAAGGTGTTCACTCAGAGGAAGGATTAGTGAGTTGGCTTCTGTATTCTCAATCACGTATCATAATGTCAGAGAGGGGAGAGGAAGTGAGTAGATATGTTGTCAAAGAAGAGAAACAGGAAATACTCATCCGGGAAAGTAGAAAATTAAAGCTACTAGAGAAGCATAGTAAGGATGAGTACTAATGTTTTCAGTCTAAGATTTAAGATTGTGAATTTAAACTGAAACCAATCTTACCAATTTTGTGGCTTTTCTCTAGCTCTGCTTTGTTATTTATATGGACATATGCAAGAAGCAGAGTTGACTTTATTTGGATTGGGCAAGGAACTGACAGACCAAGGGATTACAGCTGGATAGGAAGGAAAATAGGTGGAAACTGAATTAAAATGTGCTAGGATCAGTGGGTGAAAGAGTTATATGTAGCTGAAGATCTATCATTCTGTGTCTGTGCGTGCACTGCTTTTATCTTAGACATATGAATTTGCAAATAACAGTTCTTTTTCAATAACATTTGAATACATATCAGGTACCAGCTGAAGATGCTTCATATAAATTAAGTTAGGCCTTAAAACAGCACTGTCCCACAGGCACCATCTACAATGCACTAATACAGAAGATGGGTCTCAGAAAGGTTAAGGGGCTAGTGTAGAGTGACAGCTAGGACCCCAGGGCCGGTAGGTTTCAATGTCCTATTGTTTCTTTGTTAACTTGCTGCATTTCTGGGCTGCAAGCTACATGAAACAAAGTATAAGAAGCAAGCTACATGTGTTGCTATAATCCACTAAGAACTAGAAGTTCAACTTTGGGAAACAACAACTGTGTTTGAGACTCTCAGTAACGGAGTAACTAGCAGAAACAAGTTTCACTTAATTCACAACTAGTATTATTAATGACATCAGTATTTCATACTGTTCTTTTAGGGTATCATTTTATTGAAGAGTAATACAATAAAATTTGCTTCACTTGGCTATATGTCAACCAAGACTTTGGCACATACACAGATAATTGACAATTCGTGTTTATAATAACGCATGTGAAAAAGTCTAACCTCATGAAAGTATTTCTGCATTGAAGAAAGATCAAATTATTATTATTTTAGTTTGTTTTATTATATTCTAATTTCTGGAACACCGGCAATCTACACAGAACTTGCACTTAGCCATTCACTCATTCACTCATTTAATCATTGATTCAACACGGACTTACTGAACCTTTAGTACATGTTCTCGTCTCTGGAGGTAGAGTGAAAACAAGACAGAAGTCATCTCTGTCCCTAAGGAGCTTATATTATAGTGCCAACCTCAATGCACTGGTTCATCACACAGCCCCCTAACCAAATAGCACTGAACGCAGACATGAATGAAGGGTCTGTGTTACAAACAGTGGTCATAAAGACATGCATCTTACTCTCTGAGAATAAGAAAGCTGCCTCCAGGTCCACTGGTCCAGACAAGCATGGGTACAACAAGGCAGTGGGCCAGATGCTACCCACTGTTAGCAAGAAGAGAGAGCAAATACTGTGGAGTAAACCTGCACAGGAACAGCTGAAGGAAACTGCTACAAAGACTCAAAAAGCATCCACCAGCAGGACACATGGTGCATGGTACAATGAATGATATTCATGATTATTCAGGCTCTCCCTGAGTAACTTAGAAAGACTCAGGATGTATGCAATTAAAAGAAACTATGTACAGATAATGCTCTAGAAAGGTCTCAATTATACTTTTGGCAGTAAACTAAGTCACAATTATTTAAAAACTCATGTAAGTATGATATCTCCTGTACCATATCAAATTCAAAAATAAATTTTACTGTATATATTTTTTAAAAAAGACACTTGATTGTATTTAAAATGCATTTAGTGAGTTTGATCTCTAGAAGTAATTAAGGCAAATATTTGTAGTATCATTTTACAGGTAACTGCCCTCCCAGAAGTTAAATAACTTGCTTCGTGGAAGGTTAGTGGCACCAAGAGTACCAGAGCCCACATAGTTGACAGAGTCATGATGTGAAAAGTTGATCAGAAAGCTTTTAAAAGCTTTTAAGTGTTGTTTATTGTATTTACCACACCTATGGTATGGATTTAAACAGTTTATTTTTGAGTTAGACATAACTAAGCAGCTTCCCTTCATGGAAATTTATGTATTACTGGCTTTGATTTCAGACAAAAGATGCAACTGACAGGGCACCAAAGGGATTTCCCAGTATCAAAAATGATCAAGTCTTCGATCCTAAGAAAAACTAAGTACTATAATATGACTTCACCTTGAGATGAAGTAAAGGACCGAATCCTTGGCACATATTAAGTATGCCATTATATTACCTCAACCCTTTATGATTAACATAGGGTAAGGATTCAGCAATGTTATCTCAATTATTTATAATTAATGCATAGTAAGAGCTCCAATTATGTTACCTGGTTTCGATACTCATGCCTGAAAATTTCCCTGAAGTTTAATGGGTTCTGTATCTAAACTTCCTCTGTGTCTCTTTTGAGAAATCCATTAGGAAAAAGACCTATCTTTGGAGAAATCCAACTTTCTTTAATAAATGGGTAGTCAAAACAAAACCAACCCAAGAAATGAGCACCTGCTGAGGGGTAAGAAGAGGGGCCGAACAGTATTCTTGTTTCAGAAGAAATACTTACTTCTGAAAGTTTTTCTTTGCACAACGGACAATGCGGGGCATGGTCAAGGCAGCGCTCAAGGCATTTTAGGCAAAATGTATGTCCACATGGCGTAGTCACAGGCTCAAAGAGCAACCTGCAAAATATATCTGAGTTTTTAGCCAAAAATTGTCCAGAAGAGATTTTCAAATAATCTATTTATTTTCTAAGAATTCCTTAAGACAATTTCCCTACTGTTGTAGAAATCAATTATATCTATTTCCATTTATAGCTTCCTTATCAAATTTTTAGAAAATAAATCATTTATTGCTAAGGTATATATAATTTCTCTGATAATGAAAAGCCTATTATGTTTATGATATCAAATTCAGGAAGGATGGATATTTCAAAGAGTTGCACAGATTCTATGTCATCCTACCTCATGCAAAGGGCACACTCAAAGTCCGTTACATCTATGGAGAGCTCTGGACCTTCTCCTACATTAGAGGTCATATTCCTTTGAGGTGAGGAACCTGCCTCTGAAAAAGTTTAAAATGCTAAAATTAACACTGCTTATATGGATACCAGCATGCAATAATTGTATTTCCTCTGGCTAAAAGTGTTACATTAATGTAACAAATCATACTAGGAAGGAATAGTTCCTAACCTGATTAACAATATACAGCAATAATTTATCTGGACAGTGGACTTGAATAAAAGGTAAAGTTATAACTAAATTTTCCCTCATTTTGACTATGAAATCCTTGTGGGATTAACCGTTTAAATTGTTCTATAATCTTAAAGCTGACATATTCCTTTCATTATTAATTTTAAACTATCTGTGTAAAAATAAAAAAAAAGAAAACATTGGGGGTGCCTGGGTGGCTCAGTCAGGTAAGTGTCCGACATTGGCTCGTGTCATGATCTCACGGTTCGTGAGTTCGAGCCCCACGTCAGGCTCTATGCTAACAGCTCAGAGCCTGGAGGCTGCTTTGGATTCTGTGTCTCCATCTCTCTCTGTTCCTCCTCCACTTGCACTCTGTCTCTGTCTCTCTCTCTCTCTCTCTCAAAAATAAATAAAGATTAAGAAAAATTTAAAAAAATAAAAAAATACATTGAATATTAGCTAACATTCTATCACTCTGGAGTCACACAACTCCATGATAAAACAGTTTACTGACCTTTTTTGGGAATTTTCCCAGGACCATTCAGGTCATGCACATCCTCCATATCATTTGGAAATTGTCTCTTTAAACTGGTGCTGGGTGCTCCTGGAAGGATACTTTCTAACACTTCTTTATCCTCCTCAAAGTGCAGACCCAGTATAAAATACAAAACCGAAGAATTTGTATTTCTGAACACATCGGATTTCTCAGGTGGATTCTGGTTAAGTAGGAAAAAAGAATCCAAAATATTAAAGAAATCACAAAATAAGAGAAAATTGTATTCATGCAGTAGCCTTTCTTAGACATCTTTGGAAAAAAACAGGATTGTACTCTTCATTCATGACTGGTTTCATCTATTAACTTCTAAGATGAGCTTTGCACTTCCTGTAGTAAAATACAGAATAATTCTCCTTGAGACAGATCAACTGAATATCAGTCTTCATATATTCAAATCATCCCTCTGCTTTCTTTTCTCCAAGCCAAAATAAGTTCAGGTCTCCTGATGCTTGGGGTTCCCAATGTGTGCTGTCCTAAATCTTTCTTTCTACATGTTTCTTTGCATCATTTTCGTTACTTCCATCAATTTCCTTTAAAAGGTTCAACTCTCAGGTTGAGGAGCTAGAACCTGTCTTGAGAAGTACTTCCAACTAATATAACACCACAGTCTGAATAACTTGTAAATGTTGAAAATTAAGGAATTACATAAAGTTTAATCAAGATAATATTGACAAACACATGCACTTTGTACCTTAGAACTCCCTGCATTGTCACCTTCTTCCAGAGGCTGGGTGTTTATATCACTGGCACACTGAGCCTTCAACCTGCTGTTCAATATTCTGCTTTGGATGGAAGGTGTTAAATTTTGATGCACATTTTCTGAAGCTGGGAACAACACCTCACACATTACCTGTAAAATTTCCAAGAAGAAAAAAATATGTTTTAAAACACTTTTGAAAAATACATAGTATGCCTTAAAGATCCAAAGGAAACTACGGGGCAAAATGATCCAAGACATTGAAAAGAATAGTTACCATATTCCAATTGCCAATGTTTTAAAACTCAAGTTTCTGAAACCATAATCGATGCTTTAAGCATTTTGGCTAGCAGTACCTTTCCACTTTAGTCTAACCAACTACAAAATATGAGCATCACTATTTCTGTCTGGCCCTTACACATCTGCTACAGAAAATCACCCCTAAAGTCTCATGGTTAAGAGAGAAAAGTGGGGTCTAGAGGTTGCAGGGATCCTAAATTAAATCCAAGTCGTGATCACCCACAGGACTGAGACATTTCTAGAGGACTGCTCAACTTACAAGAGAACTGGAAGAGCCACCTAGTAAAGAACTATAAAAGGAAGACAAGGTGAAGGGCCGTAATTCTAGTTCAAGAGCCACAGACCAGCCTTTGGTGGTAGTGGGAAGTAACTGCCAATCACTCGATGGTCCTGCCAATCCTCATGGACTCAGCTGAAATCCAAGGGCTTAAGAGAAGTCCAAAGCAGTGACTGAAACCTAATAAAGAGTCCTCCATGGTTCTTCATGTCATAGGTCAGTGCACTACACCCATAACTGCTGTATCAAGAAGAAACAGCACTCAGCATGGACATTAATGTCCTCAGCACTGGCTCTGAGGGGCTTCACTAGAGCAGCAGAAGGCTGCCTGGGAGGATACCATGTTTCACGGGCACCACCAGGCACTGTTTTGGGACTGTGTGAGACAGAAGACATCTACCACTCACAGAAAGCTACAGGGAAAAACATCATATCTGAAATAGCACCAGACTGACAAGAAGCACCACAAGATCTAGATTCTGGTCCTGGGACCTTTATACATCTGCTTAATTTTGAGCTCAAGCTGAATTTCCTATGATGCTGTTGTAAAAAGCAGTTGAGATGCATTTTAACATTCTTGTGAAATGTGCAGGTGGAACAAAGCAGGCAGGGATAGTTAGAAAAGCCAATGTTAAGATTCAATGTTATTTTGACAAGTTGAAACAACGGCCAAAACCAGTAAGTGATGATTTGACAGCATTAGCGAAGACCAATAGACTGCATAATAAAAGGATAAAAAAAATATTGCTACAAGGTTCTCACTGAAAACAAACAAAAAAGATGTAGGTGTTTTGTCTAACTATGAGCCAATGGTGTGATGGTATTAGGCTAAAAATAAACATGCCTCATGAAATGAACACAAGGGAAGGTGAAAGGTGACCCCTATAGTTGTCAGATTTGGATGCTGGGGTACACTAAATGCATCCAAAGGAGGAAACCTTACTACCCTGTAAGGATGTTCAGGCCAAAGAAAGACTTGAGACAAAGATAACAGTCCATCTCAAATATCTAAGGTGCTTTAAAATGGAGAAGGAAGAATAGATTCATTATTCCTTGCTGCCAAAAATAAAACTAGACTGGAAAGTGGAAATTACAAGGTAAATGTGTGGTAGAAGTCAGCAATAGCGTTAAAATAGGGAAACACTGACATAAAAACAAGAACTGCTGGTCACTGCACCTGCTAAGACTGTAACTATTGTACAGGTTCTTTTACAGTAAGTGTGACTCAGTGACTTCTAAGAAGACTGGGCTAAAGACCTGAATAAGAGAGAAGATATTTCTGCATTGTTCTGGTGAAGCTTTGCTAAAACTTTCAAGTCAACCTATGCAGCTAGACTGGTATATTTTGCGTATTATCACAATGTCTTTTATAGGGCTCCTATACAAACTATAATGCTTGAAATTACCACTCTAAGGAAACTCACTTTGCTTCTCCAGTCTCACACATGGATCCTCCCTCACTAGCACGTGCCATTATTTCAGCAGAACAGAGCTATACGAAAGCCATCTCACTGTGCTTTATCCCTGGATGAAAGTTATCAAGTGCATGAAACTCACCATTATTCCTGTGTGTTTTTAATCATATTGTTATGAATATTCAGAATTATATTTCTTGTTTATGTGACAGGAGTCACTAGCATGGACACAAGGGCTATATAAATGAGACTTAAAGAAGAAAGTCATTTAAAGAAAATCATACCTTCTGTGCTTCTTTCTTCACAGAGTTACACTCAGGATTTAAAGCAAGGCAGTAGAGAAACTCCTTCAACACTTCCTTACTTCTTCCCAATCCAGAAAGAGCCTGAGCTTTCACATGATGCCCCTGGATTCATCAAAAAACAAGATATACGTTTTAAAAAATGGTGTGATTGTATTCTTGTATACAAGGAGACCTGAAAAAAACCATTAGAACTATTTAATTTTCAAATTAGCTAGAATAAACAAAAACCCATCAAGGTTGGTCTCTAGCTCTTCTACCTTGGAAACCAAGCAAACCCAAATGTCTCATAAACACAATCCACAATCAGCCAACAGGGGTCACCAGACTAGGAATTTGAGCCCAAGGCAGTTCCAAGGTACATGCTAAGAGAGAACTGGCTATCTACCAACTTTAAATACACTCAGTAATCACAGATCACAACCATGTTCCTGTCTTCATGGAGCATATAGACTTGTAAGGTAAGACAGACATGAGCAGAAATATCTATAACACAAAGCATAGCCTACAAAATACTACAACAGAAATAAACAAAGTGTAATATGGATCAGAATTTTCCACCAGCATTTTTTTTGGTAATTGCAAAATTTTCTCAAATCATTGTAAATACTGTAAGTTATCAGTTCACATATTATCTTTAGTCTTTTTCTTATTTATTTTTTCTTGTTACTCTCTGGTTCTTTGTTCATATTTAAGAAAGATGTACTGTTTCCAACTGTTTTTCTCTTATGTTGAGTCAGACCCTCGTCCTCCATAGTCTTCACTGCTGAATGGAAGCTTTTTTGGGTCCTTTGTCTACATAAAAGAGATCTATTTGAGAGATTTTATTTTCGGGTGTGTGACAGGGAAGCCAGGCCTTATGCTGGGAGCCCCATGTACCAGGATTTAGAGGGGCTTACTCGGGTGGGCGGGGGGGAAGGACCTGTCACATGCATTGGCAGCCACAATTTTCCCCAGGCATTTTGTGCAATTCTTTGCAGGAAGTCGGGGTGAGGCACCAGGACTTTTCTTTCTCCACAACTGATCTGCATGGCAGAGTGAACTGGCACCATCAAGCAAACCTTCTCTCTTACTCCTTTCCTAAGAGCTTAAATCGAATCCTTCCTGGAGTTTATTTTATGATGTGAACTCGGCTCCCATTGAACTATAACATCCTCTGCTCTTTCATCCATTAACCTGCATTCCAAACATTTTCTGAGCTTTCTAATCTCATAAATGTTCCTCATTCTCTTCAGCTATAGACTTATACTTGCTTATACATTCTTGCCACCACAGTTTTAGGGACATTTAATTTATGTATAATAAAATCCACAAATTTTTATGAATACTTTTAAAATTTAAATTTTAGTTAATATACAGTGCAATATTGGTTTCAGGAGTAAATTTAGTCGTTCATCACTTATATACAACGCTCAGTGCTCATAAGTGCCCTCATTAATACCCATCACCCATCTAGCTTATCTCCCACCCACCTACCTCCATAAACCCTCGGTTTGTTCTCTCAGAGTCTCTTGTGGTTTGTTCCCCTCTCTTCTCTTCCTCTACCTTACCACATGTTCTGTTTGGTTTCTTAAATTCCACATGTGAGTGCAATCATATGGTATTTGTCATTCTCTGATTGATTTATTTCACTTAGCAAAATACATTCTAGCTCCATGCATGTTGTTGCAAATGGCAAGATTTCAATCTTTTTGATGGCTGAGTAATATTCCATTGTATGTATACAACTGTATGTATGGATACAATTCCATTGTGTGTGTATGTGTGTGTTTATCATGTATACCACAACTTCTTTATCCATTCATCAGTTGATGGACCTTTGGGCTCTCTTCATAGTTTGGCTATTGCTGATAATGCTGCTATAAACACTGGGGTGCATATATTCCTCTGAATCTGTATTTTTGTATCCTTTGGGTAAATACCTAATAGTGCAATTGCTGGATCGCAGGGTAGGTCTATTTTTAGTTTTTTGAGGAACCCCCCTACTGTTCTCCAGAGTGGCTGCACCAATGTGCATTCCTACCAGCAGTACAAGAGGGTTGCCCTTTCTCTGCATCCTCACCAACACCTGTTGTTTCTTGTGTTGTTAATTTTAGCCATTCTGACCAGTGTGAGGTGATACCTCATTGTGGTTTTGATTTGTATTTGCCTCATGATGAGTGATGTTGAGCATCTTTTCATGTGTCTGTTAGCCATCTGGATGCCTTCTTTGGGAAAGTTCCTATTCATGTCTTCTGCCCATTTCTTAACTGGGTTATTTGTTTTTTGAGTGTTGAGTTTGATTTTGGATACTAACCCATTACCAGATGTGTCATTTGCAAATATCTTTTCCCAATCTGTAGGCTTCCTTTTAGTTTTGTTTATTGTTTCCTTCATTGTGCAGAAGTTTTTTTTATCTTAATGAGGTCCCAATAGTTCATGTTTGTTTTTGTTTCCTTTGCCTTTGGCGATGTGTCCAGTAAGTTGCTCCAGCCAAGGTCAAAGAGGTTGCTGCCTATGTTCTCTAGGATTTTGATGGTTTCCTATCTCACATTTAGGTCTTTCATCCATTTTGAGCTCATTTTTGTGTATGGTGTAAGAAAGTGGTCCAGTTTCATCCTTCTGCATGTTGCTGTCCAGTTTTCCAGCACCATTTGTTGAAGAGACTGTCTTTTTTCCATTAGATATTCTTTCCTGCTTTGTCAACGATTACTTGACCATATAGCTGTGGGTCCATTTTTGGGTTTTCTATTCTGTTCTATTGAGCTGTCTGTTTTTGTGCCAATACCATATGGTCTTGATGACTACAGCTTTATCATATAGCTTAAAATCTAGAATTGTGATGCCTCCAGTTTTTTCTTTTCCAGGATTGCTTTAGCTATTCAGGGTCTTTTCTGGTTCCATACAAATTTTACATAGAAACGTATTGTTTGTTCTAGTTCTGCAAAGAATGCTGGTGGTATTTTGATTGCATTAAATGCATAGGGTGCTTTGGGTAACAAGCAACAAGAACAATGTTTGTGCTTCCAATACGTGAGCATGGAATGCTTTTCCATTTCTTTGTGTCCTCTTCAATTTTTTTTCATAAGTCTTCTGTAGTTTTTGGAGTACAGATCTTTTGTCTCTTAATTAGGTTTATTCTTAGGTATCTTATTGGTTTGGGTGCAATTGTAAATAGGAATAATTCCTTGATTTTTCTGTTTTGTTATTTGTGTATAGAAATACAACAGATTTCTGCACATTGATTTTATATTCTAAAATTTTGCTGAATTCATGTATCAGTTCTAACAATTTTTTGGTGGAGTCTTTCAGATTTTCTACATAGGTACAGTGTCATCTGCAAACAGTGAAAGTTTGCCTTCTTCCTTGATTTGTATACCCTTTCTTTTTGTTGTCTGATTGCTGAGGCTAGGACTTCCAGGACTATGTTAAATGGTAATGTTGAAAGTGGGCATCCTTGTCTTGTTCCTGACCATAAGGGAAAGGAGTTTTTCCCCACTGAGCATGATATTAGCTACGGGCCTTTCCTATATGGCCTTTATGATGTTGAGGTATGTTCCATCTATTCCTATTTTGTTAAGACTTTTTACCAATAACGGGTGCTGTATTTTGTCAAATGGTCTTTCTGCATCTATTGACCGGATCATATGGCTCTTATTCTTTTATTTTTTTAATGTTTTCATTTATTTTTCAGAGAGAGAGCATGAGAAGGGGAGGGGCAGAGAGAGAGGAGGACAGAGGATCTAAAGCAGGTTCAGCAGACAGCCCGATATGGGACTCAAACTCACAAACCATGAGATCATGACCTGAGCCAAAGTCCAATGCTCAACCTACTGAGCCACCTAGGTGCCCCATACCCTTTCTTTTATTAATGTGGTGTATCACGTTGATTGATTTGTGAATATTAAATCATGCCTGCAGCCCAGGAATAAATCCCACTTGATCATAGTGAATAACTCTTTTAATGTACTGCTGAATTCAATTTGCTAGTATCTTGTTGAGAATTTTTGCATCCAGGTCCATCAGGGACGGATATTGGCCTGTAATTCTCCTTTGCCAGGTATTGGAATCAAGGTAATGCTGGCTTCGTAGAATGAGTTTGGAAGCTTTCCTTCCATTTCTATTTTTTTTTTTTTTTTTGGAACAGTTTGAGAAGAATAAGTATTAACTCTTCTTTAAATGTCTGGTAGAACTCCCCTGGGAAGCCATCTGGCCCAGGACTCTTGTTTGTTGGGAAATTTTTTAAAAATGTAATTTATTGTCAAGTTGGCTAATATACAGCATATACAGTGTGCTCTTGGTTTTGGGGGTAGATTCCTGTGATTTATCACTTATATGCAACACCCAGTGCTCATCCCAACAAGTGCCCTCCTCAATGCCCATCACCAATTTTCCCCTTTCCCCCACCCCCTCCCCCGCCCTATCAACCCTCAGTTTTTCCTCTGTATTTAAGAGTCTCTTATGGTTTGCCTCCCCTCTCTGTTTGAAACTATTTTTTCCCTTCCTTTCTCCCATGGTCTTCTGTTAAGTTTCTCAAGTTCCACATATGACTGAAAACATATGATATCTGTCTTTCTCTGACTGACTTATTTCACTTAGCATAATATCCTCCGGTTCCATCCATGTTGTTGCAAATGGCAGGATTTCATTCTTTCTCATTACCAAGTAGTATTCCATTATATATATAAACCACATCTTCTTCATCCATTCATCAGTTGATGGACGTTTGGGCTCCTTCCATAATTTGGCTATTGTTGAAAGTGCTGCTATAAACATTGGGGTACATGTGCCCCTATAAATCAGCACTCCTGTATCCTTTGGATAAATTCCTAGTAGTGCTATTTCTGGGTCATAGGGTAGTTCTATTTTCAATTTTTTGAGGAACCTCTCCACTGTTTTCCAGAGTGGCTGCACCAGTTTGCATTTGTTGGGAGATTTTTGATTACTGATTCAATTTCTTTGTTTGTTATGGGTCTATTCAAATTTTCTATTTCTTCCTGTTCCAGTTTTGGTAGTTTGTGATATTCTAGGAATTTGTTCATTTCTTCCAGATTGCCTTCTTCCAGATTGCCCAGTTTGTTGGCATATAATTTTTCATAGTATTCTCTTATAATTGTTTTATTTCTATGGTGTTGGTTGTGATCTGTCCTCTTTAATTGGTGATTTTATCTATCTATTTGGTTCCTATCTTTTTTCTTCTTGAGAAGTCTGGCTAGGGGTTTACCAATTTTAAATGTACAATGTATGACATTTGACAAATGTATACACTGTGTAACTACAACCACAATCATGATGTAGCACATTTCCATCACCCCAGAAAGTTCCCTCATGCCCTGTGAGGTCAATCCTCTCCTCTCTCCAAGTTCAGGAACAACTAATCTGTCACTACAGTTTTCCCTTTTTGACAATTTCATATAAATGTAATCACACATGTTTTTGTGTTCCTTCCTTCACTTAACGTGATGCTTCTGAGGTTCACCCGCATTGCTGAATAGACAGATACTTCATTATTCCCTATTACCATGTAGGGTTCCACTGAATGATTATACTACAATCTGCTTATTTGAATTTTTTAATTTTTAAAAAGAAATTTTATTATTTCATAGTACTTCATTCAGACAAGTGAATCACACACAATAAACCAGAAATTTTTAAGTTACCAGACATTTGCTGACTAGTAACCTTACTCAAATGGACAGTTATGACAGGTCATATGCACAGTACAACTCATCTTGTTTATCTCCTTGAAGGGTCTCAGGAATGACAGGTTGTGGGAGTTAAAGCAAACAAACACAAAAAAAATACTGTCACATAGCCCAAAACTAAGAATTTGAACTCCTCCAGATGATAGCTGAATCCAGTTTTTTCAATCCAGATTTACTGAATAATTAACAAATATAACATATAAAATGAAGCACCCAACATGATGATTTGATACACACATACACTGTGAAATGATTCCCACAATCAAGGTAATTAACACATCTACCACCTCACACAGTTAACTCTTTCTTCCTTTTCTTCTTTCTTTTCTTTTTTTTGCAGCGAGGACACTTAAAATCTACTTTTAACAAATTTCAAGTATGTAATCCTGTATTACTAACTATAGTCACCATGCTGTATATTAGATCCTCAGAACCTGCTCTTCTTATAGTTGTACCCTTTGACTTACATCTCCCCATTTCCCCCTCCCTCCAGGCACTGGCAATCACCACTCTATTTTTTTTTTTTTCAATATATGAAATTTATTGTCAAATTGGTTTCCATACAACACCCAATGCTCATCCCAAAAGGTGCCCTCCTCAATATCCACCACCCACCCTCCCCTCTCTCCCACCCCCCATCAACCCTCAGTTTGTTCTCAGTTTTTAACAGTCTCTTATGCTTTGGCTGTCTCCCACTCTAACCTCTTTTTTTTTTTTCCTTCCCCTCCCCCATGGGTTTCTGTAAGTTTCTCAGGATCCACATAAGAGTGAAAACATATGGTATCTGTCTTTCTCTGTATGGCTTATTTCACTTAGCATCACACTCTCCAGTTCCATCCACGTTGCTACAAAAGGCCATATTTCATTCTTTCTCATTGCCATGTAGTACTCCATTGTGTATATAAACCACAATTTCTTTATCCATTCATCAGTTGATGGACATTTAGTCTCTTTCCATAATTTGGCTATTGTTCAGAGTGCTGCTACAAACATTGGGGTACAAGTGCCCCTATGCATCAGTACTCCTGTATCCCTTGGGTAAATTCCTAGCAGTGCTACTGCTGGGTCATAGGGTAGGTCTATTTTTAATTTTTTGAGGAACCTCCACACTGTTTTCCAGAGTGGCTGCACCAATTTGCATTCCCACTAACAGTGCAAGAGGGTTCCCATTTCTCCACATCCTCTCCAGCATCTATAGTCTCCTGATTTGTTCATTTTGGTGACTCTGACTGGTGTGAGGTGATATCTGAGTGTGGTTTTGATTTGTATTTCCCTGATGAGGAGCGACGTTGAACATCTTTTCATGTGTCTGTTGGCCATCCGGATGTCTTCTTTAGAGAAGTGTCTATTCATGTTTTCTGCCCATTTCTTCACTGGGTTATTTGTTTTTCGGGTGTGGAGTTTGGTGAGCGCTTTATAGATTCTGGATACTAGCCCTTTGTCCGATATGTCATTTGCAAATATCTTTTCCCATTCCGTTGGTTGCCTTTTAGTTTTGTTGGTTGTTTCCTTTGCTGTGCAGAAGCTTTTTATCTTCATAAGGTCCCAGTAGTTCATTTTTGCTTTTAATTCCCTTGCCTTTGGGGATGTGTCAAGGAAGAAATTGCTATGACTGAGGTCAGAGAGGTATTTTCCTGCTTTCTCCTCTAGGGTTTTGATGGTTTCCTGTCTCACATTCAGGTCCTTTATCCATTTTGAGTTTATTTTTGTGAATGGTGTGAGAAAGTGGTCTAGTTTCAATCTTCTGCATGTTGCTGTCCAGTTCTCCCAGCACCATTTGTTAAAGAGACTGTCTTTTTTCCATTGGATGTTCTTTCCTGCTTTGTCAAAGATTAGTTGGCCATACGTTTGTGGGTCTAGTTCTGGGGTTTCTATTCTATTCCATTGGTCTATGTGTCTGTTTTTGTGCCAATACCATGCTGTCTTGATGATGACAGCTTTGTAGTAGAGGCTAAAGTCTGGGATTGTGATGCCTCCTGCTTTGGTCTTCTTCAAAATTACTTTGGCTATTTGGGGCCTTTTGTGGTTCCATATGAATTTTAGGATTGCTTGTTCTAGTTTCGAGAAGAATGCTGGTGCAATTTTGATTGGGATTGCATTGAATGTGTAGATAGCTTTGGGTAGTATTGACATTTTGACAATATTTATTCTTCCAATCCATGAGCACGGACTGTTTCTCCATTTCTTTATATCTTCTTCAATTTCCTTCATAAGCTTTCTATAGTTTTCAGCATACAGATCTTTTACATCCTTGGTTAGATTTATTCCTAGGTATTTTATGCTTCTTGGTGCAATTGTGAATGGGATCAGTTTCTTTATTTGTCTTTCTGTTGCTTCATTGTTAGTGTATAAGAATGCAACTGATTTCTGTACATTGATTTTGTATCCTGCAACTTTGCTGAATTCATGTATCAGTTCTAGCAGACTTTTGGTGGAGTCTATCAGATTTTCCATGTATAATATCATGTCATCTGCAAAAACTGAAAGCTTGACTTCATCTTTGCCAATTTTGATGCCTTTGATTTCCTTTTGTTGTCTGCTGATGCTAGAACTTCCAACACTATGTTAAACAACAGCGAATCACCACTCTATTCTACGAAATCAGATTTTATTTTTTTTAGGTTCCACATATACTGGTAGCACACAGTATCTGTCTTCTCTATCTGGTTTACTTCACTTAGCGCAGTGCCCTCCAAGTTCATCCACATTGTTTCAAATAACACAATTTCCTTCTGTTTTAAGGCTGAATGTTCCTGTGTGTGTGTGTGCGTGCACACACACACACAGGTGTGCTTCTCACCTTCGTTATTCACCCACACTTAAGTTGTTTCCATATCTTGGCTACTGTGAATAATGCTGCAGTGAACATGAGAGTGTAGGTATCTGTTCAAGATACTGACTTCATTTCCTTTATATACCCAGAAATAGGACAGCTGAATCACACAGCAGTTCCATTTTTTATATGGGGAACCTGCATACAGTTTTCTATAATGGCTGTACCAATTTACATTACCACTAACAGTGTACAAGCGTTTCCTTTTCTCCACATCTTTGCTAGTTATCTCTAGTATTTTTGATACTAGCCATCCTAACAAGGTGCAAGGTGATATTTCATTGTGGTTTTGATTTGCATGTCCTTGATGAGTGATGTTGAGCACCTTTTCATGTACCTATTGACTATTTGTATATCTTTTTTGGAAAAATGTCTATTCAGGTCCTTTGTCCATTTTTTAGTCTCCCTATTCAATTTTTGCTATTGAGTTGTAGGAGTTCTTCATCTATTTTGGATATTAGCCCATTATCAGATATATGGTCTGCAAATATTGTCTCCCACTCCACTGTTTGCCTTTTCAATTTATTGTTTCCTTTGCTGTGTAGAAACTTCTAGTTTGATACACTCCCAACTTGTTTATTTTAGCTTTTGGTACCTCTACTTTTGGTATCATATCCAAAAAAATTATTGCCAAGACCACTCTCAAAGAATTTTCTCCTTATGTTTTGCTAGGAGTTTTGTAGTTTCAGGTTTTACACTTAAGTCTTTAAACCATTTCAAGTACATTTTTGTGAGTGGTATAAGATAGAAGTCCCGTTTCATTTGTTTGCATATGGAGATCTGCTTTTCCTAACACCATTTATTGAAGAAACCCTTTCCTCATTGTGTGTTCTTGGCACCCTGGTAGAAGATTAGTTGACTACATATGCATGGGTATATTTCTGGGCTTTAAATTTTGTTTCATTGGTTTATGCGGCTATTTTTATGCCAGTACTGCACTGTTTTGCTTGCTATAACTTTGTAATATAGTTTGAAATCAGGAAGTGTGATGCTTCCCACTTTGTTCTTTCTCAAGATTGTTTTGGCTACTAGGGATCTTTTGTGCTTCGCTATGAATTTTAGGATAGTTTTTTCCATTTCTGTAAAAATTCCATTGGAATTTTGATAGGAATTGCACTGAATCTGTAGATTGCTTTGGGTAGTATGGATATTTTGACAATATCAACTCTCCCAATCGAAGAACACAGAATATCTTTCCATTTATTTGAATCTTCGATTTCTTTCATTAAGATCTTATGGCTTTCAGTGTACAGGTCTTTCACTTTCATGGTTAAATTCATTCCTAACTATTTTTTTATTCCAGATGCTACTGTCAATGGGATTTATTTTTTAATTTCTCTTCAAATAGTTTCTTGTTATTGTATAGGAATGCTAATTTGTGTTCTACAACTTTAGAGAATTCGCTGGTTAGTTCCAACAGCTTTTTGGTGGAATATTCACAGTTATCTATATAAAAAATCATGTCATCTGCAAGCAGGTAATTCTTCCTTTCTGATTGGATGCCTTTTTTTCCCTCCTTTTTCTTGCCAAATTGCTGTGGTGAGGACTTCCAATATTATGTTGAATAGAAGTGGTAAAAATGGGCATCCTTGTCTTGTTCCTGATCTTAGAGGAGAGACTTAACTTTTCAATCTTGAGTATGATGTTAGCTGTGGGACTGCCCATATAACCTATACTATGTTGACGAACATCCCTTCTACACCTAATTTGTTGAGTTTTTATCATGACAGGATATTGAATTCTGTCAGATATTTTTTCTGCATCCATTGAGATGATCATATGATTTTTATCTTTCATTCTGTTAATGTGGTATATCACACTGATTGATGTGCAGAAGTGGAATCATACTTGCATCCCAGCAATATATCCCACTTGATCATGGCATATTCTTTTAACATGTTCCTGATTTTGATTTTGCTAGTATTTTGTTGAGGATTTATTGCATCTATGTTCATCAGGGATATTGGCCTATAATTTTCTTGTAGTGTCCTTATCTGGATTCACTATAAAGGTAATGTTGGCCCCATAAAATGAGTTTGGAAGTATTCCTTCTTTTTCAATTCTTTCTAAAAATTTTGAGGATTGGTATTAATTCTTATTTAAATGTTTGGTAGAATTTATCTATGAAACCATTTGTCCTGGGCTTTGGTTTTTTTGGGAGATTTTGATTACTGATTCATTCTCCTTGCTGATTACTGGTATGTTCAGATTTTTTATTACTTCATGATGAAGTCTTTTTTTTTTCTTTTTTTAAAAAAAGTTTTATTTAAACTTCAGTTAGTTAACATACAGTGTAAGCTTAGTTTCAGGTATACAATACAGTGATTCTGCAGTTCATCAGCCGGTACTCATCACAACAAATGTATTCCTTAATCTCCATCACTTCCATCCATCCCCCCCATCTCCCTTCCACTAACCATCAGTTTGTTCTTTATAGTTAAGAGACTTTTTTTTCAATTTTTAAAATTTGTTTTATTTATTTTTTTAGAGAGAGAGTGCTAGCAGGGGAGAGGGTCAGAGAGAGAGAGAGAGAGAGAGAGAAAGAGAGAGAGAGAGAGAGAGAGACAAAATCTTAAACAGGCTCCATGCTCAGCTTGGAGCCTGTTGTGGGGCTCGATCCCACAACACTGGTATCACAACCTGAGCCAAAATCAAGAGTCAGGCACTCAACTGACTGAGCCACCCCCAAGAGCCCATTTTTTACTTTATCTCTTTTTTTCTTTGCTCATTTGTTTTATTTATTTTTTCAAAAAATGTTTATTTATTCTGAAATAGAGAGAGCAGGGGTGGGGCAAAGAGCGAGAATCTCAAGCAGGTTCCACACTGTCAATGCAGAGCCTCATGCAGGACTCATCTCACAAACCATGATATTCATGATTAAGTTGATAAGTTGTATGTTTCCAGAAATTTATCCATTTCTTCCAAGTTATATAACTTGTTGGCACATAATTATTCATAGTCTTTTACGATCCTTTGTATTTCTGTGGCATCAGTTATAATGCTTCCTCCATTTATAATTTCATTTCTTTCAGTCATCTTTTTTTTCTTAGTCTAGCTAAAGGTTTATCAATTTTTTCTTTTCAAGAAACCAATTCTTAGTTTCATTGATCTTTTGTCTTTCTAGTCTCTGTTTCATTTCTGCTCTAATCTTTATTCCTTCTGCTAAATTTGGGCTTAGTTTGTTCTTTTTATAGTTACTTGAGAAATAAGATTAAGTTGTTTGAGATCTTTATTTTTTTTTAATTAATGTAGGTGTCCTATAAACCTCCCTACTAGAATTGCTTCTGTTGCACCCCCATAAATTTTGGTATATGTGTTTCCATTTCCATTTGTCTCGAGATTTTTTTTTTAATTTCTCTTTTGATTTCTTCTTTGACTCATTGGTTGTTTGGAAGTCGTTTCATTTCCACGTATTTGTGATTTTTTTTAGCTTTCCTCCTGTTACTTTTTCTAGTAACCATTGTGTTTGGAAAGGATATTTGATAAGATTTTAATCTTCTTAAATTTGTTAAGATTTGTTTTGTGACCTAACATATGATCCATCCTGGAGGATGTTCTCTGTGGTCTTCAAAGCAATACATATTTTTTTTTGCTCTTGGGTGGAATATTCTGTATATGTTTGTCAGATTCCTTGGCCTAAAGTATAGTCCAAGTCCATTACTTCCTTGCTGATTTTCTGTCTGGATGATGTGTATTTGATGGGGAAAGATTTTCATCTAAAGCTGGCTGCAAGGGCACTGGCTGGCTCGGGTGCAGTGGCATAGTCTCCATGCAGATCTGTCTACTGAGTCCAATGCTGGCAAAGGCAGTGGGAACCCTCAGTGGCCAAGACTGTGGGCATTCTGGGGGGGTCTGTGATGGCAGTGGTGGCTGGGGCTGTTGGTGTCCTCGATGGTAAAGGCTGCTGGGATCCTCCTGTTCTACTTTGTCTGTGGGTGTTAAGTTCTAGCCAAGAGGATCCCTTTATTTATTTTTTAAGTAGGCTTCATGCCCATCACAGAGCCAAACATGGGGCTTGAACTCATGTCCCTGAAATCATGACCTGAGCTGAGATCAAGAGTCAGACGCTTAGCCAACTGAGTCATCCAGGTGCCCTGCCACAAGGATCCCTCTTGGTGACAGTTCTGATGTGCTGGCATTCAGAACAGCAAAGGAGCTGGAGTCATGGGCTTAGTGACATGCAGAACTACCCGAGCCCATGGCCTGGGACACAGACTTATTTCCTGTGATGATAGTATCTGAGATGTAAGAGTGTGTGCATGGGTTCCTGGGTGGCTCAGTTAGTTAAGTGTCTGACTTCAGCTCAGGTCATGATCTCACCGCTCATGAGTTTCAGCCCTGTATTGGGCTCTTTGCTGACAGCTCGGAGCCTGGAGACTGCTTCAGATTCTGTGTGTCTCCCTCTCTCTCTGCCCCTCCCTCACTTTCTCTCGTTCTCTCTCTCAAATTTAAATAAACATTAAAAAAAAAGAAGAGTGTGTGCAGATCACCCATGGAAACGGGATCTGGGAAACTCATATAATGACATTACTTTAAGGGGATAAAGGGAAAGCAAGATGCATCAGCAGCACAGCCCAGGGATGACAGGGCACAGAGGTATCCCTATTCAGGACTGAGGGGTAGGGCAAACAGAAGCAGCTGTGTGGCCCTAGTGATGGCACAGCAGCAGCTACACAGCCCCCAACTCAGGACCAAAGGGGTGGGATACAGAGCAAAGGCAACATGACCCAGTGATAGCAGGTAAAAGCTGTCACTTAGGACCCAGGATGCAGGGCATAGAGCAGCAGAAGCTCAGCTTTGGTAATGGTGGGCCAATGACAGGGCTTAGGACTGAGGGGGGGTGGGGCACAACACAGAGGTAGCTCTGGTCCCTGTAGATGGTGAGGCCCTGTGGCATCCCAGTCCTGCAGAACTGGGCACAGCAATAACTCGGGCTCCAGTGGGCAAGTGTCACCATAGCAATGGCTCCAGCCCTGGGAAGGAGACCCTGAGACAGGATTCTGGACAGCTCCATCAGCTGGGTTCAGCATTGGTTAAGAGTTCTGGGGTCCTCAGTAGTAAAGACTGCAGAAGTTCCTGGTGAAAACAAGGACTGCTGGAATCCTCTTGTTCTCTTTACCCTATGTGGTGAAATCCCTGAGGGGATCCTTCTTGGTGCTGAGCTGCTCTGAACTGGGGGATGTAGTGATATAAGTAAAATACTTCCTACACTTTTCTATGTGACCATCCTTAGTTTTGGAGCTCTATAGGTTTTCTGCTGCTGCTTTGCTGTAGTCCAGAGCTTTCCCACAGTTTTCACTGTTTTGTAGTTGTTTATTGCTTTGGTTGTTTTCATGGGGGAGATAAGTGTTGGGACCACCTGGTCTGCCATCTTGTGATAGCCTCTATTTACATGCTGATGGACAAACATATGGGTTATATTCAGTCTTTGACTATTATGAATTAAGCTGTTATGAATACTGTATTAATATCTTTTACTTTTCTTGGGAAATATCTAAGAGTGACTGTTGGATCACATAGGAAGTGTATGCTTAACTTTAAAACTGTCTTCTGTTGTGACTGTACCATTTTGCATTCACACACTGTGTGAGAGTTTTAGTTGCTGGACATCCTTCTCCACACTTAGTATGGTATTTTAAATTTAAGCCATTTTAGTGAGTACTGAGTGGTATCTCCTTGAGGTTTTAATTTGTATTTCCCTAATGACTAATGATGTGGAACATCTTTTCATGTGTTTACTTGATATTCCTAGGTCTTCTTTGGTGAAGTATCTGCTAAAATCCTTGCCCGTTACTTAATTGAGGTATTTAAATTATTATTGAGTTGGTAAGTATTCTTTATATATGCTATATACAGATATATACCTCGCAAATATGTTCTCCCATTCTGCCTTTTCATTTTTATAGCAGTATCTTTTGAAGAACAGAAGTTTTCAATTTTGATGAAGACCAATTTACTTTTTCTTTTACAATTTGTCTTGACTAAGAAGTCTTTGCTTAACAAAAAGTGACAAAGATTTTTACATTTTGTTTCAGATATTCTATAGTTATAGCCTATATATTTAAGGCTATGCTCCATTTTGAATTAATTTTTATATATGATGTAAAGAGAGTGGTGAGGTTCATTTTTTCTTTTGCAAATAGATATGCAATTGCCCCTTACTACAAATTATGAAAAGATGATCTTTTCCCTAAATCTTTGCACTATTGTAAAAAAACTAATTCGCCATTTATGTGTAGGTCTATTTCTGGACTGCCTTCTGTTTTAGTGATCTTATGTCTTTCCTTAAGCAAATATCACACAATTCTCCTTACTTTAGCTTTATAGGAAGTCTTGGAATCAAGTAGTATATTTCCTGGAACTCCATTCTTATATTTTAAAATTGTTTGGCTATTCTTTCCCTTGTATTTCCATAAATACACACATATACATACATACACACATACATACATATGTATATAATTTGTACTAATGAATAATTAGATATATACATATATACATTGAGGACAAATTCCCCAAATAAAAACAACACAGTCCCGATTAAAATTCTGATAGGCTTCTTTGCAGAATTTGGCAAATTAGCTCTATTTATTTGGGGAATTTGTCATCTTACTAAAATTGAGTCTTCTGATCCATGAACCTAGTATGTATTTATACTTATTTAAGTGCTACTTAATTTCTCTCAGCAATGGTTTATAGTTTTCAGTGTATAGATCTGTTAGGTACTTCGTTAACTTTATCACTAAACATGTCATGTTTCTTTAAGCTATTTTAACAATATTATTTTTAAAATTTCATTTTTACAATTATTTCTTGTTGGTGTGTTGAAATATGATTGGTTTCATTTTTGCATATTCACCTTGTACAATGCAAGCTTTTTATAAATTTCTTGAGATTTCCTCACAATTATGTCAACTGTGAATAGACAGTATAACATTTTTCTCTCCATTATGTATGCCTTTTATTTCTTCCTTTTTTTTTTTTTTTTTTTTTTTTGCTTTACCTTCCTGGCTAGGAACTCAAGTACCATATTGGTAAGTGGTAAAAGCAAACGTATTTATTGTTCTTGGTCTCAGTAGAAAGGCATTCCATTTCCTACCATTAAGCATGACGTTTGCTGTAAGGTTTTTCATAGATGCTCGTTACCAGATTGAGGAAATCCCTTGCTCTTCCTATTTCATTCAAAGTTTTAACATGAAGGATGTTCAATTTTATCAAGTGCTTTAGCTTCATTTATTGCTTTTTTTCAGTCTGCCAATACAAATTGATTTTCAAATGAGATAATGAGAGATAGTGGTTTAAAGTTTGTTTTTTAACATTTTTGCTTGGTTTTATTACAAAAATGCTGTTCTCATAAAATAAGTGTTCCCTCGTTTTCTGTTTTACAGAAGAATTTTTGAAGGGCTGGTATTATTTCTTTCTTAAATGTATGATAGAATCAACAGTAATTCCATCTAGTCCTGATATTTGGTATGGGCAGGGGGAGGTGATTAACTACAACTTTAATTTCTCTAAATATTGAGGTTATCTACTTCTTCTTGAATGGATAATGGCAGTTTGTGTCTTTCAAGGAGTTTGTTAACTTCTTCTATGTTGTTGAATGTATTAACACAAAGTTGTTCATGAAACTGTTCCTTTTTTATCCTTTTAATGTCTGTGGGATCTATAGTGATATCTCCACTTTCATTCAAGATATTAGTAATCTGTGCATTCCCTCTTTCTTCCTGATTAGTCTGGTGAGATATATCAATTTCATTGATCTTTTCAAAAACGACAGGTTTTTGTTTCATTGACTTCTCTTTATTGTTTTTTGTCTTCCATTTATCGACTCCAACCTCTTCTATGTATTTTTTTTGTTCTTTCTGCTTATCTTTGTTTTAATTTGCTCTTTTCTTAGTTTTTTTTAAGGTGGAAACTTAGATCACTCATTTGAGAGCTTACTTCTTTAATAATTTATTCATGTTACAAATTTCCCTCAAAAAGTGGCTTTAGCTACATATGACAAATTAGATATAATGTGCTTTTATTATCAATGATTTCAAAATATTTCCTGGTTTCCTTGTGATTTCTTCTTTGTTCTATGGATTGTTTAAAGGTGACCTAATTAAAAAATAGATACTTAAGGATTTCCTGGATATTTTACTATCATTGATTACTCTTTTCATTCTATTGTCAGTATATTCTTCAAGATTTCAATGATTTGAAATCTACTGAGACATGTTTTACCAGCATAGGATTCTATGAACATTAAAAAGCACAGGTATGCTTACCCATTTAGATAAGGTCAAACTCATCACATGCCTATTTATATTTCTGAATGTGGTCAAATATTTTGTTAGCACTAACTTACCTCCATTTGTACCAAAAGTTGTGAATCAGTATCAGCCATGGCTGGTAGCTTGAAAGGATAGTTTTGCCTGGATAAAACACATTGCTCTGGTAGCCCCCAACAGAAAACTCAGTTGATTCTACAAGTGCTTCCATCTCAGCTCAGCCATAGTTGGACAACTTCATCCTTCCCTCAGTGCTTTCAACATACTTAACAATGTTGCTTCTGCCCTAATCTTTTAGTTATGATGTTAGCCTGGAAACAAATTTCTATTCTTCACATCTTAAAGTTATTTATCAGGGTACATTTCTGCTAAAGCTGTTCTTTACTAAGCATTTATCAAGAATTGAGGCCCACATATTTGCAACAAATACTAAAGACAGGACCAAAATCCCAAAAGCTAATGATGCATTTGCTGGGTGTCTTACAGTTAAAATTATCTATGTAACTTTGTAGTAATGAAGTCTGTCTTTTGTCACAGACACACTGCCAAGTTTTTAGCTGAAAGGCCAATATTGTGGAGAAGAAACTAGCTTCACAGGGTACTACAGGTCTACTGTCAGTCAGAAATACTAAGCTTATAATTCATAACAATTAAGGCTCAGACACTGATGATGAAATTAGCTCAGAAGATTAACAGATCAAGGGATAGAAGAAAAGTCATCAGAAAAAGGAGGAGAAAATGTCTTTAGTAAAGCAAGCAAGAATACAGATTTCTGGACTTGGCCCAATAAACATTCGTTTCCCATCCTAAGGCTCATCCCTAATTCCAATTTAACACTCAATCTAATCTGAAAACACTTAGTTTTAAAGAACAGAAGGTTGGATGGAAGGAAGGAAAGGGCATCTTTTCTATTAACCTGGATTAATGCCTCTTCAATGTTTCTAAAATGAAAATGATAAAAAGTAATACAGCAGGACAAAAATATTTTTAATTACTAGCTAACAGAGTATGCAACTGGTATTAATTTCATCACAAATTCTTTAAAACTTCAAAACCCCTTTTGGGTTTAAAATTCCAGAGATTCATGAAAAAAGCTACAACTTTGATTATGTGGCTTCTTAATCTTCAAGGGCAACTTAAGCTATTGTTATTACATTAACAAAGCTTATTCTGTGTCATCACAGACATATTAGACCTTTCCAACATAGACACTAAAATTATTCCAAAATACATACAAAACATTCATCCTTTCACTAATAACATTTATATGTTCCCTGCATAGCAGAGCCTGTTATTCATGATTATTTTAGAATCTTCCTATTTAAAGTATAATTTTAAACATTTCCCCTGAACTCACAAATTTATCCAATTTTATCATTGTGTTTATGTATTTATTTAGTATATAAGGTATATCATTCGGCTAAATATCTCCTAAGAATAATCTAAATTAGTGTTTCTTAATTAAATCAAGCTGGGAACATTTTGATCTTTTAAACTGAGTTGGTTTATCATGAAGTGAATTGCTACGTTGCTATTATTGATGGATATATACACTGTGTGTAGGTACCTCATCACAGTCATCTTAGTTTATTCTTAAGAAAATCCCATAAACTTACATTTCTTATCTCTAAAACCAGCCAATACAAATACCTTAGTCAAGAGAGGTTCATTCTGACAAACTGCATTGGCATCCTGTAGAGCCTGCTCATAGTTCTTCATGGTTAAATACAACTCTGCTCGCAGCAGCAATAACGAATTATCTCTAGGAACTGAAAGACACAGGGAATAGAAAAAAATTAAAATGACTACATTTAAAAACAAATCTTTAAGTCACTAAAAATAATAAACTGGAAAGTAAATATAAAGGCAAAATAAATACTTCCTCCCTCAAATTATAATGTGGTTTAGTAACTTGATAAATATATTTTACACAGCTTCTCTCAGGAAAACAGATGATTGGCAAGACTTCAAAATGCAGCCAGAGGGGCACCTGAGTGGCTCAGCCGGTCAAGCGTCTGACTTTGGCTCGTGGCATGATCTCACCATTCATGATCTTTGTGCTGACAGCTTAGAGCCTGAAGCCTGCTTCAGATTGTGTCTCCCTCTCTCTCTCTGTCCATCCCCAGCTTGCTGTTTCTGACTCTCAAAAATAAATAAATGTTGAAATGCACCCAGAAAAAGACACTAGGTACAATATAAGTTGCAATAATACTGAGTAAATGCTGAAGCATCCTAATGCTATAATTACATATTAAAAATTAAATGATTGAAAATAATTTTTTGAAATTACACAAGGAAAGTCCCGCTCAAGAAACTAACGGGCAGCTGGGTGGCTCAGCCAGTTAAGTGTCTGACTCTTGATTTCGGCTCAGGTCATGATCTCACAGTCACGAGATCAAGCTCCATGCATTGGGCTCCACTCTAACATGGAGACTGCTTGGGATTCTCTCTCTCCCTCTCAAAATAAACATTTTATAAAATAGTTTAAGAAACTAAAAAAAAAAAGCACATAATTTTCTTTCCTATACAACTGCATGGATGTGGACTTGTCATCATAATTGTACCTATAGTATGTTAAGTGGGAAAATGAGGGGAAAAAATAACTGCCTTTTCCCTAGAGTACTCAAACAGAAGCGAGCTTGAGAACTGCTCATATGAGACTATGGATAGAGCCTAGCTATGCAAAGGCCAAGAGTGATTCTATGAACTATGATATGTAGTATATGAAGTCATTGACTTGGCAAGGTACCATGGAAAAGTGACAGAGCTCATGAAAGCCATTTTTCATACTGCTGGACCTGGTTCACTCTATATACTCATTGCAGGATCTTTGTAATACAGCTATAGCATTTCATTTTAATTGATAAGAAATATTCTAAGTACAGTACCTAGAATATGTTCTCATTTCTCTACCTAATACCCATTTCAGTTTGCTCCAAATCCTTGACCTTGGCTCTTTCTCAAACTAGCCACTTGGAACTTTGCAAATGCTACTACATCTCCTTAGTTTATGTAGGTAACTGAGCAAGTGTGCGTAACAAATCATACAAAAAGATATTACAGCCACCACTTGTAACTGTGTTATTGCTGCATATATGTTTCATAGAGCAATGTATGCCAAGGAAAAAAAGGGGAAAAAGAGGAAAGAAATGGCAAGAAAGGAGAATCTAACAATAAAAGTTGAATCCTTTAAAATGACATTGACTGGTGAGAGTAAGGATCAACTTTTTTCTGTTAAAATCAAACAGTAAATATTTTAGGTTTTGCAGGCCAGTTAGAAGCTTGAGGATATTGTACACGAACAGAATTATTTGGGTAAGGGATAACATTTTCCTTAAAATTCAAAGTTAATGTTCCCTATCATCAAAATAAATTGAAAATGTCCATGTGTTGGTTATGATCTGTAATGAGATTTTTCGTATTTCATCTTTGAAAACACACATAGGTACTATAAAATACGGATGTCCATCCACAAGCATAAAATTTTTAATTGAGCATTTGATTGCTTGGGAGTTATTTGCAGAATTCTATTAGATTCTTCTTATATCTTTAGTATGTCATTATATAGTAAATGTAGTTACAGATTAATCATTTCCAACTAAAGATTAAGTGAAATCTCCTCAAACTGCATAGTTAAATGCATTATCAAATACAGAAATAACCTTTGGAGATTTTGGAAATCTCAAACAAAAAAATGCTTCTAGAACTATAGTTCAAGCTTGAGACATACACTTGCTGCAAGTGTGAGAATGAAGTTCTCCCACCTTGCTCCCGCTTGAATCTTCTAAACAACTATATCATATGCTAACAATCAGCTTTGACTGTGGCATTCTAGATTTTATTTCTTGTGTTTCTTTTCACTCCCACGTTGCAGTAACAGGGGAGACAGCAACAGTGGACATTTTGCTCTTATTCTTGAATTTGAAAAAGAATATGTATAATGTTTTAACATGAAATATGCTTATTGTAAACTCTTGACAGAGAATATTTATCAAATTAGGTAAGTTCCCTCCTATTCCTAGTTTTATATATAGGCATTATAACAAGTGGCTGTTGAATTTTATAGAATGCTCTTTCAACATGTGGGAGATTACATGAAATATATCTCCTTTAATCTGTCCTTACAGTGAATTACATTGAACAATTTGTCTAATACTGAATTATCCTTATATTCTTAGAATAAGCACATCTTGACCTTAACTCTTACTATATTGCTGGATTCAAATACTGACAAGTTTAAGATTTTGGCAACCATGTATATATGTAAGACTAGTCTACAAAATTTTTCCTAGGCTTTACCTGATTATAATATCAAGATTATATTAATCTTATAAAATTAAATGTGGGGCACCTGGGTGGCTCAGTCAGTTGAGTGTCTGACTCTTGATTTCAGCTCAGGTCATGAACCCAGGGTCGTGGGATTGAGCCCCATGTCAGCGTGGACCTGCGTAAAACTCTCTCTCTCCCTCTACCTCTCTACCCCATTCATGCATTCTAAAATAAAACAATGAAAAATCTTCCATATCTCTCCATGATCTGAAATGAAAGTTTATCTTCCTTGAAAGTTTGTTAAAACTTGTTTGCTCTTAGTGTTTTGTTTTGTTTGTCAAAAGAAAAGCCCCAAGTAGCACTTCTATTTCATTTATTTTTGGTCAGTGTTAGGCTTTTATTTCTTCCTGGGTAAATTTTGATAATTTATAGTTTCCTTAAAACTGTCCTTTTTTTTATAGGCTTTAAAATCTGTTATATTCCTTTACATCTGCAATTCTGCTACTTCTTCATTCCTGATCCTCCTGTTTGTGGTTTGCTTTTTCTTCATTACATTTGCCAAACATTTGTTTCTTTTGTTGGTCTTTGTAATGAACCAGCTTCTGACTTCTTAACCAACTCAATCTTTTTGTTTCACTAATGTTTTCTTCATTATCTCTTTGCTTACACTTGTGTTACCTTAATTGATTTTGACAAAGTTTTTGCAGTGAAAAACACTCTTCATTTGCATTTGTTTTTAATCATTCTTTTCTAATAAATGCATTTAAGCCTCTACTCCACACATTCTAAAGGCTATTTTTAATGAAGTCCAAAAAAGTCACTTCCCATCCAGACACTGAATGAATCAGACTGTTTTCTCTGTTGACTTCTACTATTTATGAAGCCAGAGCTTCATAATTTAATCTTTTAAAATATTTCTAATAAATCTCTACACATTTTGCAACCATTAAGCCTTAAGCTTAGTAAAACTGAGAAAAATTTATAGAGGAATCACTAAAAAAAATAAATGGAAGAGGAAAAGCAACTTAAAATTCTTTGTTATGAAGACAGCTTATGGAAGAAAAATGCACATGTGCACCTTCCAAGAAACTGACACAAATATCCAAAGGGTTTTTATCAATTAACCCCTGTATGGGGAAATGAGTCAAAAAGAGTACAGTCTGAGAACTTGGCATTGTGAGGAAGAGAAGAGATAATCTACTCTCTACATTTGTGTTTAGGGTTAATCTAAGGCTGTTCTCCTCCAACTCCAACCCAGAGTTGTCGTAGTGTTGGGAGCTAGTTACCGGTGTAAAATGTGTCAAATGAGCGGACAGTGGTGAGAAGTAGAGAACTGTACAAGTGTTATTTATTTTTATAAGTTTATTTTGAGAGAGAGAGCATGTGCATGGAAGTGGGGGGGGGGGTGGGCGGAGAGGGAGGGAGGGAGGGAGGGAGGGCGAGAGAGAGAGAGAGAGAGAGAGAGAGAGAGAGAGAGAGAGAGAATCCCAAGCAGCCTCTGCACTGTCAGCACAGACTCCTACTCAGGGCTCGATCTCACAGTGAGATCATGATCTGAGCCAAAATCAAGAGTGGGATGCGTAATCAACTGAGCCACCTAGGCATCCCAAGTATTATTTAGAAAGAGCTGAATGAGTGGAGACATAAAGCAAGGACAGCTATGTAGTGGTCCCAATAAATAGAATAAACGGCAATTCTCCTCAGAGGTTATTTGTTCAAAGTGATGTAGGACTCAAAAGTCAAGGCCACAAATTCTAAGTGTGATCTTGTTAAACTTTTATATACCTACACACCTGAATGGTCACCACCCAGATCAGGACCTAAGGCGGCTACTTTGTGCACTTTCTCTGGTAGTACACCTTTCCTGAGGGGAACCACCATCTGACGTCTATCATCATTAGATTACTTGAGCCTGTTTATGAACTTATCATGGGGTTATATGAATAGAATGTACTCTTTTGTATAGGTCACTCAGTATCATTCTGTGAGATTCCTCCACATTGCTGTATGTCTCAGTTTTTTTCTTTTTAATAAACTGTTGCATAATACACTGTATGACTTAACTTACATACTTATTCTACCACTGGGTTGTTATCTAAATGTTTTTGTGGCACATATATCTAGAAATAAACATTCTTGTATATTACTTTCAGTGGACATAAGCATTAATTTCTACTTGATATATACTCAAGAGTGGAAATGTGCCAGAGGTTATATCTATGTTTAAACTTACTTGGTACTCCCAAACATATCTAACTTGTACCAATTTGCACTTCCCACAGGATTGTTAAGAGTCCCGATTACTTCAAATACTTGCCAGAACGAGGTACCATGACCCTTTCATTTTCATCATTCTGAAAGACATGTAGTAATATTTTAGTTTAAATTTTCAATTGATCAGTAATTACTTTGGGCACCCTTTCATATATTTATTGCCATTTGAGATCCAGTTTACAAAGCATCTGTTCAATCTGCCTATTATTTAGATAGACTTCCTATTTTCCTGTTGAACTGTAGGCATTCTTTCAACATTCTGGATTTGCATTTTCATTTGGATATATTACAAATACACATCACCTTTTCACTCTTTGGGGGGGTCTCTAAGGAAGAGAAGTTATTAATTTTAAATTGAATTTATCTTTTCCTGTATGGATATGTTTTTTGTGTCTTAAGACAAAAAACAACTACCTAATAATCATGAAAATATTGTATGATTTTAGATATGGGATTATAATTTCCATGTATGGTGTGTAGTGGGCATCTAGGTTCATTTTTTTACCAAATGGATATGCAACAGACTTAGACTATTTAAAAGACTTTTTCCCTCATTGAATTCTTTTGGCATCTTTGTAGCAAACCAAGTGACCATGTATGTGAGAGTCAGTTTCTATGTGTCTAAACTTGGGCCAATACAACTCTGTGCTAGTTACTGCAGCTACATTATAGTAAGTCTCAGGTATCTTACAGTATCAGTTCTCCAGCTTTGTTACTTTTCTTCATTATTGCCTTGGCCATTCATCAACTTCCACCAAAACCCCTAGCTAAAATTCTGACTGAGAATGCACTCAATCTATAGTTCCATACGCACAGAACTGACATCAATACTGAGTTTTGCAGTCTGTGAAAATAACATATGTTTCCATTTACTTAAGTCAATTGTAATTTCTCCCAGAAATATTTTGTATTTTCAGTGTAGAGGTCTTGAACAACTTTCAGATATTTCAACATTTACTCCAAAGAATTTTTGTTATATAAATGGGCTTTCTTTCTGTTTGTTTTTTTACTAGGTATATATATCAGTGATCTTTCTATATTAACCTTATAGTCAACAATCTTGATAATTTGCTTATAATCTGTAACAGTTCAAATATTCCTCTGGAGTTTCTACGTACTCCAGCATGTCATCTACAAATAGTAAGTTTTATTTTTCCAATCTTAATACCTTTTATTTTCTCATTGTACTAGCTAAAATCTTAATACAATGCTGAATGAATGGCAGTGATGGCAGGTGAACACCCTTGTCAACCTTTTCCTTCAGTAGTAAAACATTCAATATTTCATCATTACAATGGTTGCTACAGATTTTTGTATATACTCCTTAACATTAAGAAATTCCCTTTTATTCCAACTTTCCTGAGAGATCCATTCTCTATTCTGTAGATGCAGTGAATTACACTGGTTGATTAATAATGATTAAACATTTGACAGTGATTAAATAATGACATTTTACTTGACCATGATGTGTTTTAAGTGTATCACTGGATTCAATCTGCCAATATTTTGTCCCCCCTACCCCCCCCCCCCCCCCAGAGGTAACCACTGCCCTTACTTCCAACATGCTATAATAGTTTTGCGTATTTGGACTTACAAAAAAATAGAATCAGATCATAAAAATGCCTTTGAGTATGGCTTCTTTCACCCAACATTATGTTTGTGATTTGTCCACATTGTAGTGTGTGTGTCTGTAGCCAGTTTACTTTCTTTCTATATAGTATTAGAAAAGGCGTTTATTGTCTTCTTACTTAGCCATTCATTCTGTTCTTATTGGACATGTGGGTTGCTTCTACTTCAGGGCTATCTCTAAATAAGGATATACACTCTTGCACATTCTTGTAATTCTCTCAGTGCACATATACATGCACCTTGTTGAAACTGCTTGGCCAAAAGTCACATTTAATATTTTCAGATACTACAAGCAATTTTCCAGGTGTACAATTCGCAGATCTGCAGTATATATGATAATCCTCATTTTATCCATCTTCTCCAACAGTTGGTATTGTGATCTTCTACATTTCCAGCAGCTGTTTTTAAAAGTTCTAGATTTCCACTAGTACAGTTGCCACTAGCTACATGTGGCTACTGGGCAACTAAAATGGGACTAGAGGAACAAAGTTATTAACTTTTTAATTAATTGAAATTTAAATTTGAAACCTGATACCCTATTGACTAGTGGAAAACTTTTAATTTGGAACTTCAATATGCCAACCTAGTTTTTCAACTCTAAATATTAAAAAATCTAAGTATAAAGCAAGTATTTCTGATGAAAAATTTGTGCCCAAATTGGGGTGGGCAGTGCATGTAAAACACATAATGCATTTGAAAGGTTGGTTTAAAAAAAAAAAAGTAAAATCTCCATCATTTTTTATATTGAAGGTATGCTGAAATAGTATTTTGAATGTTTAGGTTTAAAAAATAGTGTTAAGATAAATTTCATCTGCTTCTTTTTACCTTTTACATGTGACTACTAGAAATTTAAAATTGCATATATGTGGTTTACACAGTATTTCCACTGGACAGTGCTGTTCCACCTTGCACGTGCATGAACAAGATGGACAAAAGTTCAGAAACATGCAGCCATATTAAGGTATGGAATATACTGGCTGCAGAAATGGTACACAATATTTTTTTACATAAAGCAATTCAACTGTTCTACTGCAACAAAGCATCTCCCAACTTAGATATAGGTGTGCTCTCAAAAAGGGAAAACCTTAACTCTGAATTTAAAATAAAATGGATGAGTACAGCATACAAGACTCTTAGTAACAGAGATTAAACCAAGTCTTCTTGGCCAGTGATTTAAATCACATACAACCTGTAAAAAAAACAGTGAAGCCAAATCACCCTCCACACACACTTCACCCCAATAACTGTCAATAGAGCATATGGCAGTGGGAATCAAATACGATGACAGGAAGTTTGGTCTTTTAAATTACATATTCTTAACAGGTGGGCTGGAGTGGGGGGGTGGGTAGGAAATTAGAGATCCTTTGTGCTGGTCACAGATTTCAGTTATTTTTTTAAAACTTAAACACACACACACTAGTTAATGTAACTAATAAGCTAATTACACGACATCTAATGCCCTTTGAGAGAGAACGTACAAGTAACAAAAGCAGAATGGAAGGCGATCCTTCCTGGATTCATTAGCTGAAACCCCCAGAGCAAATCCTTCCACATCACAAGGCAAAGGTCCTAGTGCGCCTCTAGGGTGTTAGTTATTTGCACTTTCCTGCTGGACAAGTAAAAACACTAGGTCATCCTCCCACTCCTGGACAGCTGAGATGGGAGTAAAAGACAGTCCTGGCCTTACAGGGTTACTCAGGAAGGCTGCGGAGGTACCGGCTGCGGAGGTAAAAGACGCAACCAGCGGGGTGCACCTGCCCTCTGACACCAGCCACTCTGGGTGCAGGTTCATCTTACCACCTTTATCAAGAGAATAACCCCTACACCTGAACAAAGCTCTCCACGCCCACCCCTGCAGTCGACAGGTGGGCAGGCCGGCGGGCCAACTCCCAAGGCCGACTTACCTAGATCCAGAGCCTGGTCGCACCTGAGCAGCGCGGCCTCGGGCTGCTGCTGGCGCTGCAGACTCCGCGCCTGGCCCGCCAGCCTGCGCACACGGCACTCGGTCGGAAAGCACTTCTCCAGCAGGCCGCTCAGCACCACGTTGACTCGGCGCGCCTGCGGCCGGACAGGCCCGGACTCCACGCAGCGCTTGCACACCGTCAGCCCGCACGGCAGGGTCACCGGCTTGTGGAGCAGCCGCTGGCAGCGCGGGCAGCCCAGCAGATCACCGGGCGCGGCGGGCGCCGAAACCGGCTGCTCCCCACGCGGCTCCTCGGGGGCGCGGCCCGGCCCCGCAGCCGGCAGCCTCCACTCTCTCTGGCCCAGGGCGCGCGCGAGGCCGACCGCCAACTCCCCCAGCTCCTCCGGCCGCAGCGCCCCGAGCCGCGCCGCCCCGCGGAACGCACCCAAGGCCTCGGGGAGCCGGCCGGCACGGGCCAGCGCGTCCCCCAGCCGCAGGCACAGGCCGCGGTCCGGCTGCGCCTGCCCGGCCAGCACCGAGCGGAAGAGCTCCGCGGCCATCTCATACTCGCCGGCGCGGAAGGCCTCATCGCCCTTCTCCAGGCGCTTGGCGAAAGACTCCCCGCAGTCGCAGCCGGGGCACTGGGGCGGCGGCGGCGGCGGTGGGACCGGCTCGGGGCTCATAGCCTCGAGCCTGCGGCGCCGTAGGCCCGGACGGGAGAAGCCTAGGCAAGCGGATGCTCTGCTGCCTGGGGCGCGGCGGCGGGAGCGCGGCCGCCGCCTTCTCCGAGAGCCACGCGCGTCTGGAGGCGGCCGCTACGGGCCACCGCGACCACTGGCACGGGCAGGCGCAAGGCTGCGGCGGTGTCCCCCACGCGGCGTGGGCGGCCGGTCCCGCAGGACCACAACCGGACCCGGGCGGGGGCGAGGCAGGCACGGCCCGAGCCCCCGCGCACGCGAAGCCCCTTCCTTGCCCCGCTCGCTTATGTAACCCAGGCCGCCTGTGAGAACGCGGCGACCCCCTCCCCACGTCCGCGTCTCGGGGCGGCCGGGCGCGTGTGTGCGTGCGCGTTCACCTACACGTGCCCTTCGCCGCGCGCTCTCTTCCCGCAGCCGCGGCAGTGCCTGAAACAGGTGTCCGCGGCAGGCTGGGCGCCCAGCTCTCTCCCGCTTTCCCCAGAGGCCTGGCCGCCGAGACAACCTGTGGCCGCGGTTCAAAAGAGAACCGAGGCAGTTACCAAGCACATCACGAATTTGATTTAGGAAATTGTCTTAAGTGACAGGGAAGCCTGAAGTGGGTACTGAACAGATCTCCAGCAAGCTTCCTAACGGAACTCTGAATTTTAGACTGAAACATTTTAGAACTCTAATTTAGAACAATAGTTTTAAAAGAGAACGTAAAGGAATACCGTGCTAGGTGTTGGGAGAGGAGGGATTTTCCAAGTGGACGTTGTACTGTGCCCTTGATTTAGGAAGCAGAAATATAATTTTTTTAAATGTCTCCTAACGTAGAGTATCGCAGACAAAAGTTGCTGGAAGGAGGGAGTTAAAAGCTGTATTGGTATATAAGCAAGGACTAAATGTTCCTTCTGTGATCACTAGCCAGTTTTTAGAGTACTCACTGCACATAGCCTATTGTCTCCTTATTGTTCCACCGTTTATTTTATGCTCTGTATTTGAATGCAATAAAATGCAACATTCCAGAATCCATATGTTCATTATGTCAAGTCTAAATTTCTTTAAGTTTGTGAGGTTTAACATTAAAACGGATGACTAAAGAAAATATAAAATACCTTAATCAAATCTGGTTTTGGGGAAGGGGAAATGCTTCCTCATCAAGCAAGGAGAGAAAACTAGATCAATTCACCAAAGGGAAAAGGAGACAACATTAGCCAATCTTCAAGTCCTATAATACAAATGCAACATCCCACCACCTCCCATCCCATGAATCATTCCATGAATGATTTCCACCCCCAGCTCTCTATTTTTTACTGTAACAGTTGTAGTCAAAATAGGTTTTGATCTGTTTCTCAATACTCAACTATTCCCAACTCTCTTTTTTATCTACTTTCTTTATTTTTTAATTTTTTAATTTTTTTAATCTACTTTCTTTATACAGTAACAATTCACTTGAAAGTTGCTTATTCCACAAATTTACAACCAACAACAAGAAAACTAGGAGGAAAAAAGCTTCTGAATAGTTACATTGGTGCTACAAAGACAATACACTGTTGTTTGAGTGTCTGACTTCCTCTGGCTCACGTCATGATTTCACAGTTGGTGAGTTTGAGCCCAGGTCATGATCTCAACAGTTTGTGAGCCCTGCGACAAGCTCTGTGCTAACAGCTTGGAGCCTGATTCATGTTCTGTGTCTCGCTCTCTCTGCCCCTCCCACCCTCATGCTCTGTCTCTCTGTCAAAAATAAATTAAAAAAAAAACATTTAAAAACTTTTAAAAAAATTTTTAAAAAGACGATACACTAAAGATTATGAAACCAAAGGATCTCAGATCCTGTTTGTTCTTATTTTACACAGATTTCCACTAAGAGAACAGAAAAGAGAAACTTGTTGGAGGCATGTGTGATAAGAACAAGAAATGTTTAAAGCAAAAATATTACTTTATTGTGAGGTTTACAGTGTATGTAGAAAGAAAATCCACAAAGGCTAGTAGAGGAGAAACAAAAGGGTAGTTTTGTAAGGTTCTAATACTACATGTGAAATGGTATAATACCACTTGAAGGAAAATTTCAATAAGCTAAAGATGTAATCCCAAAGTGGCCACCTAAATAACACAAATACTTATATATAGCTAAGTGGCCAACAAAGGAGATAAAACTTTTTTAAAACTCTATTAATCCAAAAGAAGAAAAAAATAGGGAACAGAAAACAGATGAGACAAATACAAAACAGAGTAAGATGGTAGGTTTAAACTCAACCATATCAATTAATGTTAATTAAATATTAATAATCTAAATACCATGGTTAAAAGGCAAAGATTGTGGGAGCGCCTGGTGGGTTAGTCGGTTAAGCATCCAACTTCTGCTCAGGACATGATCTCGTAATTTGTGAGTTCGAGCCCTGTGTCATGCTCTGTGCTGACAGCTCAGAGCCTGGATCCTGCTTCAGATTCTGTGTCTCCCTCTCTCTCTCTGCCCCTCCCCTGCTCTCTCTTTCTATCTCTCTCTCTCAAAATAATAAATAAACATTTTTTAAAAGGCAAACATCATCCACTTATATTCAAAGGAAGACCCAGATATATACTGCCTATAGAAAAATTCACTTTAAAGAAAAAGATATAAATAAGAAGAGATAGACCATCTTCAACCTTATCAAAATAAAGCTAGAGTGACTATATTGATATCTAACAAAGTAGATATCATATCCAACAACATGACTAGGAGAAAAGGTGGCCATTTCATAATGATAAAGAAGTACACTGGTCAAGAAGATGTAACAGTGCTAAACACATATGTACCTAATAACAGAATTTCAAAATATATGAAGCAAAAACTGATAGAACCATAAGATTAAATAAATTCATAATTGTAGATGAAGATTTCAATACCCTTCTCCCAACAATCAACAGAATATGTATACTGAAAATCAGTATGACTTGACCAGTATTACCAATCAGCTTGACCTGACTGACATTTATAGAACATTCCACCCAACAGCATAATATGCGTTCTTTTCAAATGCACATGGAGCATTTACTGATATACTACATATTTGAGCCATAAAACAAGTCTCAATAAATTTTAAGAGATTCAAGGAGTGAAGTCATACAACATATGTTCTCTGACCACAGTAGATTGAAAATAAAAACAATAGAAAAACATCTAGAATATCCTCAAGTGCTTGGACACTAACATACCTTTAAGTAACCCAGGGATGAATAATTGCATTTCTATATACTAGCAACAAGTGGAAATTGAAATTTAAAAACAATAGTATTTACAATATTACAAAAAGTATGAAAAACTTAAAGACAATGTGAAAAAAAGTATAAGACCTATACACTAAAACTACAAACATCACTGAGAGAAATCAGAGAAGACCTAAACAAATGGAGAGACATGCTCTGTTGAAGGATCAGAAGATTCAGATCTTTGATCTATGAATTGATCTATAAATCCAAATCTATCTCAATCAAAATCCCAGCATGCCTTTTTGTAGAAACTGGCAGGCTGACTCTGAAATTCACATGAAAATGCATAGTACCTAAAATGTCCAAAACTACTTAAAAAAAAGAAAACAACAAAGTTGAGTCTTCAAGACTCATTATAAAGCTATGGAAATCAAGAGAGTGTGGTTTTGGTATCAAAATAAACAAGTAGATCAGTGAAATAAGATAGAGATTTCAAAAACAGACTCACATGTGTATACTGGCAATTGATTCTTGACAAAGTCCATTCAGTGGAGAAAGGATAGTCATTTCAATAAGCAATACTGGACTAACTGGATATCTATAGGCAAAAAGGAGGAGGAAAAGGATGAGGAGATAAGGGGAAAATATGAGAAGGGGGAGGAGGAAAAGAAGAGGAAAAACATTTTGATCTATACCTATCATCATATATGAAAATTAACTCAAACTTTATTGACCTAAAAGTAAAACCATAGAACTTCTACAGGAAAAAATCATAGAAGAGAATCTTTGTGACCTTGGGTCTTATATTTAATAGCAAAATTACGATCCATAAGAGAAACAAGAAAAAAAAAAAAGGAGATTCTTACATCTGGGAACAGCTCTGACACAGCGGGGCTTCAGTATTACTACAAAGCTAGCCTGATGCTCACAACTAGTTAATGTTGGACATTAAACAATCTCATAAAACACCAACATCAAACAAAGTCGCCCTGAGACAATGATAAAGTGATACAAAAACAAGTTCACTGTGTAACCCACAAAATATTCACCATCTTCATCTCTTCCAGCTAATATGAGTGATTACTACTCCTTTACCAAATACAGCTTCATCCTTGCTCTGGTTTGCTCTGCCTTTCAATAAGATTGAGTGAGAGATTCTATCACAGAATTCTACTGAAGTCAAAATTACCCAACTAAAGCCCAAACCTTATGATAGGTTCTTTCTAACACCCTCCCTCCAACTCCCCATGGCTCCCCATGGTGAGTGTTCTCCTTCATTGCAATAAGTAATAAACCAAAATATAAATTATAAAGATATAAAATATAGTGTGCCTGATGGTTTGGGGCATCGATGAATTGTTACATCGGATGTATGAAAATTAAGAACTTCTATTCTTCTAAAGTGACAGTTAAGATATGCCTCACACTTGGAGAAAATATTTGTAAATCATGTATCTGGTCAAGGACTTTTTATCAAGTGTATATAAAGAACACCGGAAAGTCAGTAATAAAAAAACACATAACTGAGTTAAAAAGTGGGCCAAATATTTGGCCACTTAACTACTGAAGATACACTGATGAAAAATAGGTACGTGAAAAGATGTTCAGACTAATTAGGAATATCCAAATCAAACCCAAATGAGCTACCACTGCATACCTGCTAGAATGTCAACAATTAAAAAGATCAACCATGTGTTGGAAAAGATATGGAATTTGTTTTATCAAAAGAATTTCTCATAAGAAATTCACAGATTAGGAATAATTTCTTTCATCAAAAGATAATTTATTTTTTTAAGTTTATTTACTTTGAGAGAGAGAAAGCAAACTGGGGAAGGGCAGAGAGAGGGAGGGAGGGAGGGAGGGAGAGAGAGAGAGAGAGAGAGAGAGAGAGAGAGAGAGAGAGAAAGGGAGAAACCCAAGCAGGCTCCACACTGTCAGTGCAGAGACCAATGTGGAGGTCAAACTCATGAACGACAAGATCATGACCTGAGCCAAAATCTAGAGTGGAATGCTTAACCGACTGAGCCACTCAGGTGCCCCTCATCAAAAGATAATTTAAATTTAATTAGGAGTTCATAGGGCAAATAGTTGGAACAGGCTATTGATGAAAATTTGAAGATTAATTTTGAAGATACAGTACCACTTGATTCATTTTGGAAAAAGCTTCAAAGTGAATATCCTCAATTCACTGAAATTCCTTCAAAATTTAAAATGTTTGAATTAAAATTACCGTCAACATTTCTCTGCGAGATGGTGTCTCTACTATTAGTGTTATGAAAACAAAATATAGAACAAGATAGAAACACTATCTCCTGCAAATAGTACTGTTGGGAATTTAGATGACTTAACAACTGGGAAACAAGCTCGTTTGTCACCCTAAAAACTTCACATATTAACATACATGGCGGTATTCATTCAAAGGATGCACAGGGGCATTTGAAATAGGGAATCATCACTTCACTCATGAATTATTTTATTTAGTTGCAACTTTTATTTAGTTGCACTTGTGGAACCATAGAAGGTTACAAGAGTATAGATTAATTACCTACACAAATACATACCTTCAGTGAATGTGTACAGTTTTGTAATTGTTTTCTTTTTCCAGGGTTATGTGTGTGCTGATTATATTTATCAAAATGTAATTTTATGTTATACTTAACAATAAGTAGGATCTGTTGAATCTTAATAAAAATCTAGACTTGTATCTTTAGTATTTCCTTTCATTTTCCTGATACTTGTTTTATTGTATTTTACAAAAGTTAATTTGTCTGCAATGTAAATTTAAAAATAGTTTGAGAAACACTACAACTGATAATTGTACAAATCCCTACTTTTTTTTCATCCAATCAAAATGGCCATTCTCTTGATGTAGACTATTCAGATGGAATCAACTCATGCTCACTCCTTTCCTTTCCTTTCCTTTCCTTTCCTTTCCTTTCCTTTCCTTTCCTTTCCTTTCCTATCTAACCTTCCCTGGGATATTTGATAGTTAATTCACTGCATTTCTAATTGGTGCTGGATGATTATTTACTTGCAATGACCTAAGCTTAGTAGGGCTTAACCCTCTAGGAGGTTATTCATATTTTAAAGTGCAACTAGTTAACCCAAATGGATGCATGCTCCTCCAGTATTTAGAAGCCCATTTGTCACTGGGCTTCTGCAACTCACCCTTTTTCTGCATTTTGTCAGAGATAAAAAAAACAAAAACAAAAACAAAAAAACACTTTGGACCCACTGCCCATAGCCAACCCTGTCCCACTCTCAGCTTTACAAACAAAGCTCAGCTGGAACACTGTAAATTCTGCAGTTTAATCCTAGAAACATATATGCTGGTAGAGGTTGAACACGTAATGCATGGAAGCCTGAACCATCCCACTTGGGGGGATGAATTAGAAGAAGTCAATACTCTAAAACTGGTTAAAGAGTTCAGAAATATAAATGAGATGAACCATGAGCCATCTGCACAGGTGCCAACTTAATGGGCAGTGGGAGGACAATTCGGATGACATCGTGGCCCCTCACCATCTGCCATGTGTGCCTGTCTGCCTTCATGAAACGGTGAGTTTGTGTATGGTAGTGATATCTCTCCCCAACAACTCCTAGCATGGGGACTGGACTGTGGTTTGTGCCCAGTAAACCTCTGCAGAATGAGTGTCTCACTTTTCTTAAACCTGGAAAGCCTGAGTGACCCTGGAGCCCTATGGCTGATTTCACTTGGTGGAACATTGGAGCCAGTGGATGAGTGGCTCAGATGCCTGCTCCTGAAGAGTGTCCATTACTAGGAATTTTCTTTATCAGCCTACCCCCTGACACCCAACTCCATACACACATATGCACACACACATACACACACCAGAATGTGCTGTGCATTTGACTTTGAAAATCTATAGGGCAGTGAGAAAATGGATTTGTTATCCAAGTGCATTATGTTCAGTAATCTGGACAAAAACATTAGCTTTTCATCTGATATGTTTAACATCATAAACCATCTGGTGCCAATAGCTCCACCTTGCTCACTCACCAAGGGATCTAGGGTGAGCCTCTTTGATCACACCAGCCAAGAAACATGACTCTATCCCCCTTGACAGTTGTCAAGAGGAATACTAGATGCCTGGGGAGTCAGACCTAAGAGCATAGATGCTAGGTCAGGTTTGTGAGCGAGCCCAGCATGCCAGCACATCCACACACCAGCTCTACAAGCAACCGTGCACTAAGGGCCAACCTGAGCTGTCCCCACAGCTGGGACCACAGAAAGGAAGTTGAAATGCTGCAATTAGCAGGTGGGACACTGCAGCATCTGCATGGTCTTCCTGACCAATTCCAGACTCTCACCCCAAAGGGAGAATATTTATATACACACCTGTACTTAGGTGCTTTGATGCTTCATCTCCTAATGAAAGCAAAAAGTCAAGAGCACATCCTTGCTGTTCCCCATTGATAAAAGTCAGTAACTCCCAACTTCTCTCTTCTCTTAGTTTATGGTAAAAATAAATATGAGGAAACAGGCAGAGAGAGTTTGGGCCCCAGAAAGGCCAGTGCCGAGATTTGAATGCTGGTGTTCTCAGCTCTTCACCACCACTTCTTGCTCTGCTGCCATCTCTTCTCATTCCCAGGACCTAAATGTGTGCAGCTCCACTTGTAGTTGGGACTGTGGCACACCAGTTCTCAGAATGCTCCCTGGCCCTAACTTTCCACCATTCAACTTTGGGCCTGAAATGTAACTCCTGTGAAAATACTTTTATAAGTGCTTTGTTTTACACATTATTTGGGTCTAATCTCATGATCATCTACAAAAATAATTCATTTGCCTTTGGCAATATTTAGATCATATCTTCACATATGACAGTTATTTTTACAAGGGGTAACAACGTGGTTACTGTATGTGGAAAAATGATGACCTAGTTAATGATTTCAAGTGGGCCAATAAGACTGACATATCAATCCAGTGCTTTTAATAAAGCGTTTTATCTCATGTTCACCTAGAAATAAAATTGGGGATTGGTAAGAAATATTGCATTGGAGACATGGAGCTGTGGGGAGAGTGGCAGCCTGGTGATGGCAGAGAAGCTGCCCGCCCATCCTGCACCCCTCCTCCTTTGTAATGCACCTGCCTGGCCATTCCCAAGTCACTTTCTTTCTCACTCACCCTGCGATCTGGCCGCATAGGAAGGGGAGTGCAGGAAGAGAATGATGGCGGTGATGACCGGCATAGAGCTGGTGAATGCCGGACTGGAAATGAGAGGTGTATAATACAGGGATTCAACAATTCCATACATCACCTGGTGCTCATCACAACAGGTGCACTTCTTAATTTCCTGGGCAGGCTTCTCAGTGGAATCTGTGATGTAGTTAGTTGGATCTGTATCTTCTTAGTGTCCTCAAGACTCCCAGTCTCTTCCTGCTCCTACTTATGCCGCACTCAATTCTGTATTCTGGACGGGGTGAGAAGAAACCATTCTTGAGGGAAGATGGCGGCATAGGGGGACGCTGGGCTCACCACAGCCTGCTGATCACTTAGATTCCACCCACATCTGCCTAAATAACCCAGAAAACCGCCAGAAGACTAGCAGAACGGACTCTCCGGAACCAAACGTAGATGAGAGGCCCACGGAAGAGGGTAGGAAGGGCGGAGAGGCAGTGTGTGCTACACGGACTGGCAGGAGGGAGCCGGGCGGTGGAGAGGCAGCCTGCCCGGCAAAGGCAGAGCCCCTGAGTCTGGCTTGCAAAAGCGGAGGGGCCGGAGGGAGTGTGTTCTGACAGCCAGTGGGACTTAACATCTGGAATGTTATAAGTCAACAGCTCTGCTCAGAAAGTGGGAGGGCTAGAGGACAATGGGAGGGAGATTTGTTGAGCCCCGGAGGACAGAGCTCAGCTTGGTGGGGAACAAAGGTGCTGGGAAGCGCCATCTCCCTCGCCCAACCCCCAGCCAAAATCCTAAAAGGAACCGTTTTGTCATGGAACTTGCTTGCACAGTGCAAACACCCAACGCTGTGCTTCTGTGGATCCATCCCTCCGAGGGTCTGCCACCCTCCTGGTGCCACAGGGCCCCTCCTGAAGCAGACCACTGAAGGCAAAGCGAGCTGAGTCTGCCCCTCCTGCCACTGTGCACCTTGCAGATCCACCTGGCTAATACGCCAGATCCCATGGAAGCAGCACCACAAGCCTGGCAGTTTGCAAGTAGCCCAGACAGGGGCCACACCACTCCACAGTGAGTCCTGCCTCTGGGAGAGGGGGAGATAAGGTACACAGCAGTCTGACTGTGGCCCCAGTGGTGGGCTGGGGGCAGACATCAGGTCTGACTGCGGCACCCCCCACCAACGCAAGTTACTCCAGACAGCACAGAGGAAGAGCCCTGCAGTTCTGTGCCACTCCAGGAACTATCGAAAATGACGAAATGGAAGACTTCTCCTCAAAAGAAACTCCAGGAAGTAGCAACAGCTAACGAACTGATCAAAAATTATTTAAACAATATAACCGAAAATGAATTTAAAATAATAGTCATAAAATTAATTGCTGGGTTCGAAAAAAGTATACAGGACAGCAGAGAATCTATTGCTAGAGAGATCAAGGGACTAAGAAACAGTCAGGAGGAGCTAAAAAATGCTATAAATGAGCTGCAAAATAAAATGGAGGCTACCACAGCTCGGATTGAAGAGGCAGAGGAGAGAATAGGTGAATTAGGAGATAAAATTATGGAAAAAGAGGAAGCTGAGAAAAAGATAAAAAAATCCAGGAGTATGAGGTGAGAATTAGAGAAATGAGTGATGAGATAAAACGTAATAACATACGCATGATTGGGATTCCAGAGGAGGAAGAGAGAGAGAAAGGTGCTGAAGATGTCCTTAAAGAAATAATAGCTGAGAACTTCCCTGATCTGGGGAAGGAAAAAGGCATTGAAATCCAAGAGGCACAGAGAACTCCCTTCAGACGTAGCTTGAATCGATCTTCTGCACGACATGTCATAGTGAAACTGGCAAAATACAAGGATAAAGAGAAAATTCTGAAAGCAGCTAGGGATAAACATGCTCTAATATATAAAGGGAGACTGATAAGACTAGTGACAGATCTATCTACTGAAACTTGGCAGGCCAGAAAGGCATGGCAGGAGATCTTCAATGTGATGAACAGAAAAAAATATGCAGCCAAGAATCCTTTATCCACCAAGTCTGTTATTTAGAATAGGAGAGATAAAAGTCTTCCCAAACAAACAAAAACTGAAGGAATTCATCACCACTAAACCAGCCCTACAAGAGATCCTAAGGGGGATCCTGTGAGACAAAGTACCAGAGACATCACTACAAGCATGAAACGTACAGACATCACAATGACTCTAAACCCATATCTTTCTATAATAACACTGAATGTAAATGGACTAAATGTTCCAACCAAAATTTATAGGGTATCAGAATGGATAAAAAAACAAGACCCATCTATTTGCTGTCTACAAGAGACTCATTTTAGATCTCAGGACACCTTCAGTTTGTAAGTGAGGGGATGGAGAACTATCATGCTACTGAAAGTCAAAAGAAAGCTGGATTAGCCATACTTATATCAGACAAACTAGACTTTAAATTAAAGGCTGTAACAAGAGATAAAGAAGGGCATTACATAATAATTACAGGGTCTATCCATCAGGAAGACCTAACAATTAAAAATGTATGTGCCAAATATGGGAGCCCCCAAATATATAAAACAATTACTCACAAACATAAGCAACCTTATTGATAAGAATGTGGTAATTGCAGGAGACTTTAATACTCCACTTACAACAATGGATAGATCATCTAGACACAAGATCAATAAAGAAACAAGGGCCCTGAATGATACATTGGATCAGATGGACTTGACAAATATATTTAGAACTCTGCATCCCAAGCAACAGAATATACTTTCTTCTCGAGTGCACATGGAACATTCTCCAAGATAGATCACATACTAAGGGAAAAAACAGTCCTTCACAAATATACAAGAATTGAGATCATACCATGCATACTTTCAGACCACAATGCTATGACGCTTGAAAACAACCACAGGAAAAAGTCTGGAAACCTCTAAAAGCATGGAGGTTAAAGAACACCCTACTAAAGAATGAATGGGTCAACCAGGCAATTAGAGAAGAAATTAAAAAATATATGGAAACAAATGAAAATGAAAATACAACAATCCAAATGCTTTGGGATGCAGCGAAGGCAGTCCTGAGAGGAAAATACATTGCAATCCAGGCCTATCTCAAGAAACAAGAAAAATTCCAAATACCAAATATAACAGCACACCTAAAGGAAATAGAAACAGAACAGCAAAGACACCCCAAACCCAGCAGAAGAAGAGAAATAACAAAGATCAGAGCAGGAATAAACAATATAGAATCTAAAAACACTGTAGAGCAGATCAATGAAACCAAGAGTTGGTTTTTTGAAAAACTAAACAAAATTGATAAACCTCTAGCTAGCTTCTCAAAAATAAAAGGGAGATGACCCAAATAGATAAAATCATGAATAAAAATGGAATTATTACAACCAATCCCTCACAAATACAAGCAACTATCAGGGAATACTATGAAAAATTATAGGCCAACAAATTGGACAACCTGGAAGAAATGGAAAAATTCCTAAACACCCACACGCTTCCAAAACTCAAACAGGAAGAAATAGAAAGCTTGAACAGACCTATAACCAGTGAAGAAATTGAATCAGCTATAAAAAATCTCCCAACAAATAAGAGTCCAGGACCAGATGGCTTCCCTGGGGAATTCTACAAGACATTTAAAGCAGAGATAATACCTATCCTTCTCAAGCTATTCCAAAAAATAGAAAGGGAAGAAAAACCTCCAGGCTCATTCTATGAAGCCAGCACTACTTTGATTCCTAAACCAGACAGAGACCCAGTAAAAAAAGAGAACTACAGGCCAATATCCCTGATGAATATGGATGCAAAAATTCTCAATAAGATACTAGCAAATCAAATTCAACAGCATATAAAAAGAATTATTCACCATGATCAATTGGGATTCATTCCTGGGCTGCAGGGCTGGTTCAACATTTGCAAATCAATCAATGTGATACATCACATTAATAAAAGAAAAGATAAGAACCTTAGGATCCTGTCAATCGATGCAGAAAAAGCATTTGACAAAATTCAGCATCCTTTCTTAATAAAAACCCTCAAGAAAGTCGGGATAGAAGGAACATACTTAAACATCATAAAAGCCATTTATGAAAAGCCCACAGCTAACATCATCCTCAATGGGGAAAGACTGAGAGCTTTTTCCCTGAGATCAGGAATACGACAGGGATGCCCACTCTCACCGCTGTTGTTCAACATAGTGTTGGAAGTGCTAGCATCAGCAATCGGACAACAAAAGGAAATCAAAGGCATCAAAATTGGCAAAGATGAAGTTAAGCTTTCACTTTTTGCAGATGACATGATATTACACATGGAAAATCCGATAGACTCCACCAAAAGTCTGCTAGAACTGATACATGAATTTAGCAAAGTCACAGGATACAATATCAATGTACAGAAATCAGTTTTGCATTCTTATACACTAATAATGAAGCAACAGAAAGACAAATAAAGAAACTGATCCCATTCACAATTGCACCAAGAAGCATAAAATACCTAGGAATAAATCTAACCAAAGATGTAAAAGATCTGTATGCTGAAAACTATAGAAAGCTTATGAAGGAAATTGAAGAAGATATAAAGAAATGGAAAAACAGTCCGTGCTCATGGATTGGAAGAATAAATATTGTCAAAATGTCAATACTACCCAAAGCTATCTACACATTCAATGCAATCCCAATCAAAATTGCACCAGCATTCTTCTCGAAACTAGAACAAGCAATCCTAAAATTCATATGGAACCACAAAAGCCCCGAATAGCCAAAGTAATTTTGAAGAAGAAGACCAAAGCGGGAAGCATCACAATCCCAGACTTTAGCCTCTACTACAAAGCTGTCATCATCAAGACAGCATGGTATTGGCACAAAAACAGACACATAGACCAATGGAATAGAATAGGAACCCCAGAACTAGACCCACAAACGTATGGCCAACTAATCTTTGACAAAGCAGGAAAGAACATCCAATGGAAAAAAGACAGTCTCTTTAACAAATGGTGCTGGGAGAACTGGACAGCAACATGCAGATGGATGAAACTAGACCACTTTCTTACATCATTCACAAAAACAAACTCAAAATGGATAAAGGACCTGAATGTGAGACAGGAAACCATCAAAACCCTAGAGAAGAAAGCAGGAAAAGACCTCTCTGACCTCAGTCATAGCAATTTCTTACTTGACACATCCCCAAAGGCAAGGGAATTAAAAGCAAAAATGAACTATTGGGACCTTATGAAGATAAAAAGCTTCTGCACAGCAAAGGAAACAGTCAACAAATCTAAAAGACAACCAATGGAATGGGGAAAGATATTTGCAAATGACATATTGGACAATGGGCTAGTATCCAAAATCTATAAAGAGCTCACCAAACTCCACACCCGAAAAACAAATAATCCAGTGAAGAAATGGGCATAAAACATGAATAGACATGTCTTCTCTAAAGAAGACATCCGGATGGCCAACAGGCACATGAAAAGATGCTCAACGTCACTCCTCATCAGGGAAATATAAGTCAAAACCACACTCAGATATCACCTCACGCCAGTCAGACTGGCTAAAATGAACAAATCAGGAGACTATAGATGCTGGAGAGGATGTGGAGAAACAGGATCCCTCTTGCAATGTTGGTGGAAATGCAAACTGGTGCAGCTGCTCTGGAAAACAGTGTGGAGGTTCCTCACAAAATTTAAAATAGACCTACCCTATGACCCAGCAGTAGCACTGCTAGGAATACCCAAGGGATACAGGAGTACTGATGCATAGGGGCACTTGTACCCCAATGTTTATAGCAGCACTCTCAACAATAGCCAAATTATGGAAAGAGCCTAAATGTCCATCAACTGATGAATGGATAAAGAAATTGTGGTTTATATACACAATGGAATACTACGTGACAATGAGAAAGAATGAAATATGGCCTTTTGTAGCAACACGGATGGAACTGGAGAGTGTTATGCTAAGTGAAATAAGTCATACAGAGAAAGACAGATACCATGTATTTTCACTCTTATATGGATCCTGAGAAACTTAACAGAAGACCATTGGGGAGAGGAAGGGGAAAAAAAAAAAAAAAAAGAGGTAAGAGAGGGAGAGAGCCAAAGCATAAGAGACTCTTAAAACTCTGAGAAAAAACTGAGGGTTGATGGGGGGTGGTAGGGAGGGGGGCTGGGTGATGGGTATTGAGGAGGGCACCTTTTGGGATGAGCACTGGGTGTTGTATGGAAACCAATTTGACAATAAATTTCATATTAAAAAAAAGAAATATTACATCGGAATATTTTCAAATAATACTGGGAATTACATTAGTTATTATAAAATTTAGCAGCTTTTTTAAGTGTTCTGACTAGGTATGAGAGTTTTCTGCTGAAATATAAAATGAGTCATAAAAGTCAGTTGGTTCAACGTGTATAAATTTATGTAGAAATAAAGGGTATCTATGAATTAATTACTACACCCTGGAATGTTAGAATTGTGGTACCCTCTGAAGCCTGCAAGAAATACGTTTATAAATTTTATTTTAATGTTTGTTTATTTTTGAGACAGAGAGAGACAGAGCATGAGCAGGGGAGGGGCAGATAGAGAAGTAGACACAGAATCCAAAACAGGCTCCAGGCTCTGAGCTGTCAGCATAGAGCCGAACACGGGGCTTGAACCCGTGAACTGCAAGATCATGACCTGAGCCAGGTCAGGAGCTCAACTGTCTGAGCCACGCAGGCTCCCCTGCAAGAAATATGTTTAGTTTGCTACATTACATTACAAACAAATTTTAAATTGTTCCTACTTAGAGATTCAAGGTTTTAATGAACTCCATGCATTCATAAGTTGTCAAAAGTGATTCAGAGAAGCCTCACAAAAACTTAGTTCTATAAAGGTTTTCTTTAATTCCCTTTATATGGATGAGGAAACTGAGAAAATAGGCTGAATGATGTGAGCAGTCCAGAGTTAAGAGAGGAACATGGGGTTTTTAGTGCTAGACCCTATGTTCCTTCTATATATCATGCTGCCTGACTACCCCAGGATTCTGCTGACATAGCATACTTAGAATTTCACCTTCTTTAAAACCAGCATCCCTCTGGAAATGACCGCAGAAAGGGGAGATTTAGTTTACTATTTAGCAGAACGAACATACCTTGAAGAAGATAGCTTTAATTAAATTAGTGCTCTGCACCTACGTCATACTTCCATAAAAAGTAAAAAAACCCACAGAATTTAGTAATATTACAAGAGGCCTACATGTTAATTGGGAGTAAAACTTGGTACAGCCACTTTGGAAAACTGCTTGTCATTATTGACTTGAGGTGAACTCTGTGGTCAAGCAATTCTATTCCTAGCCATACACCCACCAAGCATGCACGTGCATGTTCATTATGTGACACGTTCAAAAGTGTTCGTAAATGGCGCTATTTCTAATAGGAAAAAAACCAAAACCTTGGAAATGATCCAAATGGAATACATTTGTTATATTCAATCAGTGGAATACCATAGAGCAATCTAAAGAAGCATCTGCAACCATACAGGGCAACATAGACAAATCTTGGAAGACATACTATTGAAAAAAAATAAGGCCATACTCAAATAAATACATGCAGTATAATGCTGTTTGTAAACAGTTCAAAACCAAGTAAAACTGATCTCTTAGAAGTCAGAGTATAGCATCTGGAAGTAGAAATGAGGGTAGCTTCTCAGATGTCAGAAATGCTCTGTTTCTTAATATGGGTGCTTGGTTTATGGGTGTGTTCACTCAATAAAAATTGAACATGTGGGGAGCCTGTGTGGCTCAGTCGGTTGAGGCTCAGTCAAAATGAGTCGATTTTGGCTCAACTCATAATCTCACAGTTCATGAGATCAAGCCTTATGTTGGGCTCTGCGCTGATAGTGCACAGCCTGCTTGGGATTCTCTCTCTCTGCTCCTGTCCTGCTCACAAGCTCTAAACAAACAAACAAACATTTAAAAAAATGGAACATGTAATGGATAGATAGACAGATCAGAGACATGCATAAGGGAGAGAATCACTCAACTGTTTCATTGAACAAAAATAGGAATAAGAGAGAAAGAAAACACAAGGCTCAGGAGGAGAGGAAAAACCCCAGACTATCTGGAAATAGTGGGTGTTGTTTTTATAGTCACTCTTCATTTGAGCAAATTGACTAGGGAGTGTCAAAGGGAATAGTTTCAGTTACATGGGGATGAGAGTTTAAGTCATAAATGTTTCAAGTGGTCTCTGTCCTTAGCTCCTTCACCTTAGATAGGCCAATGTGGGTTTTATTCAAATAGATTTATTTTCAATTGTTTTCTGGAATAATTAAGATATATTTTTTCCCCTGGAAATATAAGAATTTCTAAAGCAGAATTCTGTATTATTACTTTCTGGTTTTCAGGAAAGTTTACAGAGGTCATAATAAACCTCAAGAGGCAAGATAGTGTTCGTCGTAAATCTGGCAAATGATGAGGATAAATTTTTTAAATTCTACCTGAATATTAACCATAGTAATGAAATATTAATATGGAGCAATAGTTTAAAACTTAATTGGATTTAACTGAATTTAATTGGATTTCTCTTATGTTTTAATATATTCCGACTCTATACATAATCAGTGGTTATATTAGTTATTGAACAAAGGGAAGGAATAACTCCAACTGTAAGCTTCCATGGCCTTATTTGGCAATCTGGCCTAAAGGACAAGACAGGTTTACCTGACTTGCAAAGGATTTATCTTATCTCTAAGCTGCCTTCCCCAAAGGGCAGGGCCAGGTGGTTTGTCTAAATATCAGCCTCTTCTATAAGGCTCCTGCTGTGCTCTCTTCCCTCTTGCCTGCTCCATTTTATACTCCTTCAGATTAAGGGAGTTTTCAGTCTTCCCCATAATCTGCCTCCATGAATAGCTAGTGCTAACCCTTGTGTTGTTATACCATACTCAAAATCAAGCAACCCTATTTCCTTCCCAGTTACCAGATTTCTTAAACCACAACTTGAATATGTTCCAAACAAGATAGAAAGTCTATATGCTAAAACACTTTTACCAACCCATACATTAATTGATACTATTTAATAATAGCTGGATGGGGATTAAGGAATCAGTAACAGCTCCATGAATGTTACAGACATTTCTTGATCATTCATAAACACTTGATTTGTTTCGAGAGTTTCTGAATAAACACAGTTTAAAAAAGAGGTTGGGTAGAGAATAAGCCCTGTTTTGATCAAAAACTTCTTACCACATACCAAGCCTAGGCATACTTATATTTCTACATTATTGTTTTCTGTTTTCTTTATATATATTATAGTTCCCCAGTACAGATTATAAAGTTAGGGCAACTCAAAATTGTCACAGGTTCAATATCTTGGCAGCTGGTGGAAGTCTGCTCAAGTAGAATATGATTGATTTGAAGGTATTTTGTTTCTATTTTTTAAAAATCATTCTGAGGGGCGCCTGGGTGGCTCAGTCGGTTAAGCGTCTGACTTCAGCTTAGGTCACGATCTCGCGGTCCGTGAGTTCGAGCCCCGCGTCGGGCTCTGGGCTGATGGCTCAGAGCCTGGAGCCTGCTTCCAATTCTGTGTCTCCCTCTCTCACTGCCCCTCCCCTGTTCATGCTCTGTCTCTCTCTGTCTCAAAAATAAATAAACGTTAAAAAAATTTAAAAATCATTTTGAAAATTAAGGCAACAAGCAGGAATTTCTTCTGTGACCTCAATTCTAGGAGGAAGGACTATTTGGCAAAGTGGGAGTGATGTGAATTTGCAAGAAATTCTCCGTTACATTAGAGTGAATTATAAACAAGGAAAAAGGAGGTTGACATTATTTGGCATGAGCTTTATATCTTAAAAAGTACATTTTATAATTTCCATTGAAAAGAATTCGTTATGAAATTTTATAAAAGAAAGAACACTCACAAACATGAATTTCTGCTAAGTGTTATTAATTGAGGTCACAGTAGTAGTGGAAATTAGGGATGGATTCAGATTATACCCAATCTCACAGGAAGTTGTAGACTTTGGCTTCTACTTTGAATGAAGTGAGATGCTATGGGAGGGTTTTAAGCAGAGGGATGACATGATTTGACTTACATTTGAAAATGTTCACACTGGTTGCTGTATTAACCTATAGTAGGTTATTATAAAACCTCAATAATAATGCAAGAAACTTACAATATTATATGTCCACTCTCTGCCTTACCTTTTGTGCTACTTTGTTCTAGATTTTTTTCTGAAAAAATTCTTAATTTTGATTTAATTTTGAAAATTATTTTTAGTGATCACAGAATTCTAAGTTGAAAGTTACTTTCTTTCAGCACTTTAAAGATGTCATTCTATTGCTCTGGCTTGCAGAGTTTCCGATAAGTCTGTGATTATTCTTTGTTGTTCTTTAGGTAATTAATATGTCTTTTTTCTTCTGATTGCTGTTAAGGTTTTCTGTTTAACACTCTGTTTTCAGGAATTTAATGTATCTTATGAGTTTGTTTTGTTTTGTTTTCACTTCGTGGTTTCATTGAGCTTCTTAGATACAATGAAAACAGTTTAGATCAAATTTAGGAGCCATTATTCCATCAAATACATGTTTCTCTCCTTCCTTTTCTCCTTTTGGTTGTTCAATTACATGTATCCTAGACTACTTGATATTGTTCCATGGGTCACTGAGGACCTATTCATTTATTTTCAGTCCTTTGTATCTCCATGGTTCATTTTGGATAGTTTCTATTACTATATATTGCTATGTCTTCAAGTTCACTAAACTTTTCTTTTGCAGAATCTAATCTTTACATTTTTTTCCCTATCCAGTGGATTTTTTTTTAGAGATTTTTTTTTCACCTTAGAGGAATGTTATGCATTTATTAGAAATGAGGCTTACAAATGATTTTTTATGATATAGACAGATGCGTATGAGATGATGCACAATAAAATATATTCATTAAAAGCACAAATTTAAAAAAATAAAACAAATTATACAGTATGATCTAAAAATTTGAAAAGCATAGAGGACACCTGGGTGGCTCAGTTGGTTGTGCATCCACTTTTGATTTTGGCTCAGGTCATGATCCTAGGGTTGTGGGACCAAGCCCCTGCATCAAGTTCATGCTGAGCATGGAACCTGCTTAATATTCTCTCTTCCTCTGCCCCCTCCCCTGCTCTTGCTCTCTTTCTAAAAAAAATAATAAATACAATAAATTACAATACAATACAATACAATACAATACAATACAATGCAATACAATACATAGGAAAATGGCCAGGATAAAATTGTGTGTTGCTTCCAGGAGACAGGATCATATGAGTACTTAAACCGTTTCTTGAATCTCTTTATGCTCTCTTCCAAAACTTCTACAGAGAGCATTATATTGGGCTCAAAGTAAGAATGACAATCCTTTTTTAAAAAGTAGTGCAGAACTTTAAAAGAAGCTTTGAACTGTGCTCCTTTTAAGATGATCTTTTTTGTGTACAGTGCTTTATGGATGAAAAGTTGATTCTGACAACATAAATGGACATCAAGAAGGCATTATTATATGGCACAAAAACAGACACTCAATGAAACAGAATAGAGAACCCAGAAATGGACCCACAAACGTATGGCCAACTAATCTTTGACAAAGCAGGAAAGAATATCCAATGGAATAAAGACAGTCTCTTCAGCAAGCGGTGCTGGGAAAACTGGACAGCAATATGCAGAAGAATGAACCTGGACCTCTTTCCTACACCATACATAAAAATAAACTCAAAGTGGATGAAAGACCTCAATGTAAAACAGGAAGTCATCAAAATTCTTGAGGAGACAGCAGGCAAAAACCTCTTTGATCTTGGCCACAGCAAGTTTTTACTCAACACGATTCCAGAGGCAAGGGAAACAAAACCAAAAATGAACTACTAGGACCGCATCAAAATAAAAAGCTTCTGCACGGCGAAGGGAACAATCAGCAGAACTAAAAGGCAGCCGACAGAATGGGAGAAGATATTTGCAAATGACATATCAGATAAAGGGTTAGTATCCAAAATCTATAAAGAACTTATCAAACTCAATACCCAAAAAAACAAATAATCCAGTGAAGAAATGAGCAAAAGACATAAATAGACACTTCTCCAAAGAAGACATCCAGATGGCCAACTGACACATGAAAAAATGCTCAACATCACTCACTCATCATTAGGGAAATACAAATCAAACCACAATGAGATACCACCTCACACCTGTCAGAACGGCTAACATTAACAACTCAGGCAACAACAGATGTTGGCGAGGATGTGAAGAAAGAGGATCTCTTTTGCGCTGCTGGTGGGAATGCAAGCTGGTGCAGCCACTCTGGAAAACAGTATGGAGGATCCTCAAAAAATTAAAAATAGAACTACCCTATGGCCCAGCAATTGCACTACTAGGTATTTATCCAAGGGATACAGCTATATGCTGTTTTGAAGGGACACATGCACCCCAATGTTTATAGCAGCACTATCAACAATAGCCAAAGTATGGAAAGAGCCCAAATGTCCATCCATGGATTAATGGATAAAGACGAATGCTCATTATGATAAGTATACTTTTTAATCCCCATCACCTATTTCACCCATCCCCTCACACACCTCTCCTCTGGTAACAATCCATTTGTTCTCTTTAGTTAACTGTTGGTTTCTAGGTTTCTCTCTCTTTCTCTCTCTCTCCTTTTTCTTTGCTCATTTGTTTTCTTTCTTAAATTCCACATATAAGTGAAATCCTATAATATTTATCTTTCTCTGACTTATTTTTCTTAGCATTATACCCTATGGCTCCATCCAAGATTTCCTTCTTTTTATGGCTGAATAATATCCAATTGTATATATATACCACCTTTTCTTTAACCATTCATCTATTGATGAACACTTGAGCTGTTTCCATAGTTTGGCTATCGTAAATAATGCTGCAGTAAACATAGGGATGAATGTATCTCTTTGAATTGATGTTTTTGTATTTTGGGGGTAAATGCCCAGTAATGCAATTACTGGATCATAGGATAGTTCTATTTTTAACTGTTTCAGGAACCTCCATTCTGTTGTCTACAGTGGCTGCACCAGTTTGCATTGTCACCAACAGTGCATGAGGGTTCCTTTTTCTCCACATCCTTGTTTGCCAATACTGGTTGTTTCTTGTGTTGTTAATTTTAGCTATTCTGACAGGTGTGAGGTCACTTCTCATTGTAGTTTTGTTTGCATTCCCTGATGATGAGTGATGTGAGCATCTTTTCATGTGTCTGTTGACCATCTGGATGTCTTTTGGAGAAATGTTTGTTCATGTCTTCTGCCCATTTTTTAATTGGATTATTTGTTTCTTGGGTGTTAAGTTTCATAAACTCTTTATATATTTTGGATACTAACCCTGTATCAGATATGTCATTTGCAAATATCTTCTCTCATTCAGTAGGTTGCCTTTTGGTATTTCCTTCACTGTGCAGAAACTTTTAATTTTTATGTAGTCCCAATAGTTTATTTTTACTTTTATTTCCACTGCCTCAGGAGACATATCTAAAATGTTGCTATAGCTGATGTTAGAGAAATTACTGTCTGTGCTCTTTTCTAAAATTTTTATGGTTTCAAGTCTCACATTTAGGTCTTTAAAAAAAAATTTTTTTAGTGTTTATTTATTTTTGAGAGAGAGAGAGAGAGAGAGCGAGCATGAGTGGGGGAGGGGAAGACAGAGAGGGAGACACAGAATCCGAAGCAGGCTCCAGGCTCTGAGCCATCAACACAGAACCCGATACGGGGCAGAAACCCACAAACCATGAGATCATGACCTTAGCTGAAGTCGGATGCTTAACCAACTGAGCCACCCAGGTGCCCCTCACATTTAGGTCTTTAATCTGTTTTGAGTTTATTTTTGTGTATGGTATAAGAAAGTGGTCCAGTTTTTCCAACACCATTTGTTGAAGAGACTGTCTTTTTCCCATTGGCTATTCTTTCCTGCTTTGTCAAAGATTAATTAACCATGTGATTGTGTGTATATTTCTAGGTTTTCTATTCTATTGATCTATATGTCTATTTTCATGCCAGTATCATGTTGTTTTGATTACTACAGACTTATAATATCACTTGAAGTCTAGAATTTTGATACCTTCAGTTTTGTTTTTCTTTTCAAAATTGCTTTGGCTATTTGAGGTCTTTTGTGGTTTTATACAAATTTTAGGATTATTTGTTCTAGTTCTGTGAAAAATGATGTTGATGTTTGATAGGGATTGCATTACTGAATCAATTTCATTGCTGGTAATCAGTGTTTTCAAATTTTCTATCTCTTTCTGCTTCAGTTTTGGTAGGTGATGTTTCTAGGAATTTACACATTTCTTCTATGTTGTCCAATTTGTGGGCATGTAGTTTTTCATAATATTCTCTTTTCATACATTTCTGTGACGTCTATTGCTATTTCTCCTCTTTGATTTCTGATTTTGTTTATTTGGGTGAGTCTGGCTAGAGGTGTATTAATTTTGTTGATCTTTTCAAGGAACCAGCTCCTGGTTTCATTGATCTGATCTTCTTCTTTTTTTAGTTTCTGTATCATTTATTTCTGCTCTATGTTTATTATTTCCTTCCTTATGCTGGTTTTGGGTTTTGTTTGTTTTTTAGATGTAAGGCTAGGTTGCTATTTGTGATTTTTCTTGCTTCTTGAGGTAGGCCTGTATTGCTATAAACTTTCTTTTTAGAACAAATTTTGCTACATCCCAAAGATTTTGCACCAGTGTGTTTTCATTTTCATTTGTTTCCATGTAACTTTTGATTTCTTCTTTGATTTCTTAGTTGATCCATTCATTGTTTAGTGGTATGTTATTTAACCTCCATGTATTTGTGCTCTTTCCAGGTTTTTTTCTTGTGGTTGATTTCTAGTTCCATAGTATTTTTGTCAAAAAAGTATGTATCAAAGCATGGTATGACCTTGATCTTTTTAAATTTGTTGAGACTTGTTTTGTGGCCTAACGTGATGTATTGTAGATAATGTTCCACATGCACTTGAAAAGAATGTGTATTCTGCTGTTTAAGGATGGAATGTTCTGAATATATGTTAGGTCCATCTGGTCCAATGTGTCATTCAAAGCCACTGTTTCCTTATTGATTTTCTGTTTGGATGATCTGTCCATCAATGCGAGGGGGTATTAAAGTCCCCTACTATTGTTGTATTACTATCTATTAGCTCCTTTATGTTTATTATTAACTGCTTTACATATTTGTGTGCTTCATGTTGAGTATCTAAATATTTACAATTGTTAGATTTTGCTGTTGGATTTTCCTCTTTATTATTACATAGCATCTTTCTTTATCTCTTGTTACAGTCTTTGTTTTAGAGTCTTTTTGTCCAATATAAGTGTTGATACCCCAGCTTTCTTTTGACATCCATTTGCATGTTAAATGTATCTCCATCTCATTGTTTTCAACTTGCAGGTCTGAAATGAGTCTCTTGTAAGCAGAGTATAGATGTGTCTTATTTTTTTTTATCTACTCTGTTGCCCTATGTCTTTTGATTGGAGCATTTAGTCCATTTACATTCAAAGTAATTATTAATATGTATTTGTTGCCATTTTGTTACTTGTTTTGTGGTTGTTTTATAGTTTTTTTTTTCTGATCTTCTCTTTCTTTCATGGTTTATAGACTTTCTTTTTTTTAAGTTTATTCATTTTGAAAGAGTGCATGAATGCATAAGTGGGGGAGAGACAGAGAGAGACAGAGAGAGAGAGAGAGAGTGAGACAGACAGACAGACAGACAGAATTTGAAGTAGGCTCCCTGCTGTCAGTGTATAGCCCCACATGGGGCTCAATCTCATGAACAAGAGATGCTCAACCAACGGAGACATGCAGGCACCTTGGCTTTCTTTAGTGATATACTCGGATTCCTTTCTCTTTATTCTTTGCATAGCTATTACTGGTTTTTGATTTGTGGTTTCCATTAAGTTTGTATATAACATCTTGTGCATATAGCAGTCTATATTAAGATGACGGTTGCTTAAGTTTTAACCTATTCTTTACTCCTCTCCCTTCACCCCATGTTTCAGGCATATGATGCCATAGTTAACAAACATCCTTTATGAGTCCCTTGACTGATTTTTACAAGAATATTTATTTTTACTGCTTTTGTATTTTTTGCTTTTTAAACTCTCACTTGTGGTCTTTTTATTCCACTCATAAGTCCCCTTTAGTATTTCTTATAGGGCTGGTTTAGTGGTCATAAACTCCTTTAGTTTCTGTTTGTCTGGGAAACTCTTTATCTCTCCTTCTCCTCTGAATGACAGCATTGCTGGATAGAGTATTCTTGGCTGTAGAGTTTTCCCTCTCAGAACTTTGAATATATCGTGCCTGTCCCTTCTGGCTTTCAAAGTTTCTGCTGAAAAATCTGTTGATAGCCTTTGGGGTTTCCCATGTATGTAATTGTCTTCTTTTCTCTTGTTACCTTTAAGAATTTGTCTTTATCACTACTTTTAATTAATATGTGTCTTGTTGTGGACCTACTTTTGTTGAATTTGGGGGCAGGGATCTCTGTGCCTCTAGGATCTGGATATCTGTTTCTTCCCCCAGATTAGGGAAGTTTTCAGCTATTATTTCTTCAAATAAATTTTCTTCTCCCTTTTTGAATGTTATTCCATTTGATGGAGTCGTGAGTTCCTAAGACTATTCTCAATTTGCATGATTTTTTCCCCTCTCATTTGCTCAGCTTGATTACTTTCCATTACTCTGTCTTCCAGGTCATTAATTCCTTTCTCTGCTTTATCTAGCCTGCTATTTATTCCATCAAGTGTATTTTAATTTCATTTATTATGTTATTTATCTGTGATTGGTCTTTTTTATCTCTTTGTAAAGGGGTCACTGATGTCCTCCACTCTTTTCTCAAGTCCAGTGAGTATCTTTATGATCATTACTTTAAAATCTCTATCAGGCACATTACTTATATCCTTTTCACTTTGGTCTCTTGTTATGGTTTGGTCCTGTTCTTTAATTTGGGAGATATTCCTCTGTCTCCCCATTTTGTCTAACTCTGTGTCTTTTTCTGTGTGTTAGGAAAGTCAGCTATGTCTCTTGCTCTTGAAAGTAACAGCTTTATGAAGAAGATGTCCTGTGGTGCCCTGGAGTGCAGTGTCTCCTCTTTCCTAGGACCTGGCACTTCAGGGAGTGACTCCTATGTGTGTTTCTATGCCCTTCTTTTCAGTCCTAGCCTCTTTTCCCTTCAGTCCAGTTGTCCTCAGAGGCTCTCTTTGCCTGATGTGGTCAGTGTTTGGTTCCTGGCCAAATGGGGTACATTTTAACAAGGTGTGCACTGGCCTGCTTGCAAAATAAGACCTGCTACCACCACTCCTGGAACCAAGGCCATGCAAAAGGTACAGGTGAGGATACAGGGTATGGTGAGGTTTATGCTAGTCTTCTGGGAGGTGGGGGGTGGGTGGGTGTCCTGCAGCACCAGGACTGAGGCAAGCATGACTGGGAAGGGTGAATCTGCTAAAACATGGTGGGGGGTGGAACTTGGTGTAAGCAAGTTAGGTAGCAAGTATTGGTGCCACACTGTTTCCTGCAGGTAGTAGTGTGTTTATATTGGGGACAGGGGAGGGAAATGGCACTTGCCAGCTCCTTTGCTCCTGGAGGGGTCTCCCTGTGATCCCTGCCTCTCTGGGCCATGCTCTGAGATGAGTAAATAACTCTCCCTCCCATCTGTCCATGGTGTTTTTCAAAATGCTGCTTCCCTACTGTATCTCTGCTGGCTGTTTGTCATGCTGTCTCTTTAAGTGTGGGGTCTCAGTTTCTTAATGCTTTCCAGGTTCTCCCAGAGCCAAGCCCTCCAATTTTTAAAATTCCAGGCTTTAAGTCCAGCTGGTTGTAAGAACTCATGAAATTTGGACCCTCTCATTTTCAAAGCCAAATGTTATGCAGATTCCTTTTCCCCATGCAGGCTCCCTGGTGTGATAATCTGTTTTTCTTGCCCTTTTCTGTGCCACCTGCTCCCTCCCAACTATGGACAGCCATGGTCCATTTCATTCCCAACTGTGTCTTCACCCTTCCTACCTTCTTTGATGTGGCCTCTTCTCTACCTTTAGTTGTGGAGTTTGTTCTGTCAGCCTTTCAGATCATTTTCTGGGTTATTTATGCTGATGTGAATGTTATCTAGTTGTATCTATGAGATGAGGTGGGTTTAGGGTCCTCCTACTCTGCAACCTTCCCAGTCTCTCACCCTCAATAATCTCACAGATTTTTTTTTTAAGTTTATTTATTTTTGAGACAGAGAGAGACAGAGCATGAACAGGGGAGGGTCAGAGAGAGAGGGAGACACAGAATCCGAAACAGGCTCCAGGCTCTCAGCTGTCAGCACAGAGCCCGATGCGGGGCTCGAACTCACGGACCATGAGATCATGACCTGAGCCGAAGTCGGATGCTTAACCGACTGAGCCACCCAGGCGCCCCTCACAGATTGTTTTTAATCTCTAGAAATTCCATTTGGTTCTTTTATATGTTTTCCACTTCTATCCTCCCTATATTGATATTTTCCTTTAATCAGCTTAAAAGGAATTATAATAACTGTTTTAATGTACTTTTCTGTCAACTCCATCATTTCTATTGTCTAGTTTTTCTCCTAGTCATGGGTCACATTTTTCTGTTTCCTGGCATGTCTGGTAATTCTTAATTGGATGCTATAAATTATAAACTTTATTCTGATAAGTATCTGGACTTTTGTTTGATCTTAAATGTGTAGAGCATTTTTCTGGAAGCAGGTTAAGTTATTATCAGCTTCTTTTGATGTTTCTTTTAACCTTTGCTATGATTCATCTGGAGTTGCCTTTATTTTAGGTATAGGATAACCCCACTTCTAAGATGTGGCTCTTTTTGAAGTTTCTATTGAATGCCTTGAATGATTCAGGAGGACTCCTCACTCTGGCTAATGGTGAACTTACCTAATTTCTAGGACTGTAAATTCTGGGATCCATTCAGCTCATTTACTGTCTGACCTTTGTTTGTCTTACGTCACAGAGTTTCATCCTGTACACGCATATCTTATTATTTAGGAAAGACTCAAGGAGACACCCATGCAAATTTCTGTGGCTCATTGTCTCTTTCATTCTGTTTTTTCTTTTCTCTTGTACCCTGCCCCCATAGCTTCCAGTTGCCTGTATTCCTATCTCTGTCTCCTAAACTCAATGAGAATTCTGTTCTCTGGGATCCCCACCTTGCTCCATGATCCAAACTGTGTATCCAGACAAAAAGCTGGAGTGGATAGTTAGAGTATCATGGGGGTAAATATATATAATTTTTGCATGCATGGAATAATAGAGAATAGACTATCCCACATATACAATCTTTACTACTGAAACAAAAACAGTCCCTCTGCTATCTTAGGATCTAAGTTTATATAAATTTAAGCTTAATCTGATGAACATATGAAGTAAATTCATGGAAGAAAACTACTAAAGCCAACAGTATTTCTTCCCCCAGGCATTCCAGAAGAAAATGGGGGGTGGGACTGATATTTTAAGTTTTCCTCAGGATCTTCATTCAGTAAGATTAATTTAAAACTATTCTGGTGTACTGCCATGGATGTTAAGAGCAACCCGGGCAACATGATGGAAAGATGACTAGCCTGCGAATAAATAAACATGGATTCAAGTTTTGGTTATAACTGTTACTCTGTGATTTGGGGCTTCAATTCCCTTATCTATAAATGAGCCAAAGACTGGTGCTCTGCCCAATCCCAAGTTGTTTTCAGGATCAAACAAGCTAGTATACATGAAAGTGCTTCTAAAGTATGAAAGGTCAGATCATTATCAGAATGATTAAGATTATATTATGTTTGGAATGATTTAAGGCATCCATAGTAATGCTCCTAATTAGGAGAATCCAGTCAGATTATACATCATGAATATGACAGGGTCAGTAGGCTTGATAAGAGTCCTCAGATGCATATAGAGTCTGAGCAGAGTGGTGTGTGAGTACCACACGGCTAGATTGCAGCAGCCCCTATTTTGTCATGATGGGAACCCCCAGAAGCCAACCTTCAGATATCATTCTATGGAATGTTATCACCTCTGTGTTGTTTTAGGGTCTCCTTTTGTGGATCACTACTGCTGCAAGCTCTGTCCTTCCTGTTTAGTGCTCATGGCCAGTCCCAGCTCCCTCCCTCTCAGAACATTCTGCACTGGCTGGACTTCAGGTCTTCTCCCTGTTGTCCCTCCCCCATTAAGAAGTGCCATTCCTGGGCTGCCCACCCAGCCAGTTGGCATTCTTCTGGACTGTTACAGTCAGAAATTCTAATTAACTGTTGCTTAATTGTCAACCTAATTAAGGCACCTGCTAGGGAGATCAGCCCCTCTGATCCAGGTTCCTGCTGTAGCTGTCACAGTTAATTTGTTCCTGGATAATCAAGAGCTGACTATGGCCTTGTTTTCACCATGATTTTTGACTATCTGTAAATTGGCTTCCACTTGGTAATCTGGATAATTGGGAATAGCCTATGCCATAAGGAAGGGCACAGCTTCTCAAACTTTGCTGCTCAGAAGGTGGTCTTCCAACCAGCAGGACTAGCATCACCTGGAGCTACTTAGAAATGAAAGATCTCAGGTCCTGCCTCAGATACATTGAATCATAATGCTCATTTTAGCCAGAGCTGCAAGTGACTTGAGTTTGAGAACCACTATTCTAGACTAAGCCATAAGCCTCAGAGAGCAGTGGGGAGTTGCCAGAGGCACCAGCAAGCATACAGGGACAGCATCTCCCATGGTGTGAAATGGACAATGACTACATTGGAGGAATAAAGGGGAAGTCTGTTACCACCAGTGTGGAGGGGAAGGCATTGGATTGCTCTCAAGGTGAGAACCAGAGGATTCTGACTCTTTACTGGGAAATTTCACCTTATCAGCATAGAGGAAGTGACAATTTGAGTGGGGCAGCCCACCCAAGTAAGAGTCCAAGTAAGCTCTAAAGACACATTAATATATTAATAAATTCTTGGGGCGCCTGGGTGGCTCGGTTGGTTAAGTGTCCGACTTCAGCTCAGGATCTTGCAGTTCATGGGTTCGCGCCCCACGTTGGGCTGTGCTGACAGCTCAGAGCCTGGAGTCTGCTTTGGATTCTGTGTCGCCCTCTCTCTCTGTTCCTCCCCCATTCATGCTCTCTCTCTCTGTCTCAAAAATAAATAAAGCTTAAAAAAAATTAAAAGAAATATAGTAATAAACTCTTATCTCTGAATAAGTCTAATTTCAAAACAGCAACATTCATCTAACATACTTAAACAAAATCAAAATGAACAAGAGTATAGAATGAAGCAAGGATTTATACCAAAAAGCCAAAAACAAAACAAAACAAACCCAAACAACCAACATTTTCGGACATGAATACATTGAAAAAAATGACACACACAATTCTGTTAAGTGTTTGCCCTGTTTGGTACCAGGGAGAACAGACAAGAAGATGGCACCACAGAGGAATCATGGAAAGAGGTTGAGATAAGGAATTAGAAGACCTGGATTTGAATTTTGTTTCCACCTTAAAACTTAATAGTGTCAAACCTTAAACTTTGTTGACAATCTTTGAAAAAAGGCTCGTAATACAAGTGTCAAGGGGGTGTTGTGGGAATCAGCTAGGATGGCTGGAAAACACCTACCTCGCCTGGCACCTGTGTCATTACACAGTGTTTTATTCATCCCTCCATTCCTCAACCCAAGATGATGTTGCTCTTGGCAGGGCCTGAGGTTGGCTGCACTTCTGGGCATGGGAGGCTTCAGGGCAAACTCCTCCCTCTTGTAACGTCAAACATTCTCTTTAATAAAGGAGTCATTTTCAGGTCTTTGAGTGGAGTTCTGGTTCATGTGCCCAAGATTAGGAACCCATTCCAGCCTTTGCACTGGCCAGAAAGATGCAACACAAAAGTGAGATTCATCTCTCCTAGCCAATTTTGAAAAACATGAAACTCCCTCATTCTTCTCCAGGTATTTATTTATATTTTTTCTACAGTTTTGCTTAATATGGAGAACTTGCTTTGTCTTAGCCCAAAGAGACCTAGAAATACTCCTTTCAATTATATTTTAAGCCAACCTGATCATATAAATGGAATTCAGGGTATCCTGATATATAGCCAGTCTCAGCAGAAAATCAGAAAAGAGAAGAAAAAATATCAAGTATATCAGGTAGATAGAAAATTTATATGTATTAATTATTTTTAGTCTTAAGTGAAGTAGAAAGGAGAAAAAATAAACTAGAAGAAAAGAGGTGAACAAAATCATTGAGAGAAGTTTTGATTATAAAATAAGACTTAGGTGGTTTTATATACCTAAAGGCTGAGCCAAATAAATATTCAGCCATGTAGCACATCATGCAACAGCAGTGAGAGCAAGGAAGGTACAGGCCACAAATGAATGAGGCATTAATGAAACATTAAAAGCCTCTTCTCACTGGATAGTCAGTACAAGATGTGCTGAAGCATAAAGATGTGCAATTTCATAAATAGTATGGCTAAACAAGTGGGTGGAAAAAACACTCAAACCCGTGTAACTCGTGAAGATATTGTAAAAGATTTTATGAAATGCCTTGGGAAAAAAATATGGCAATCTACTCATGGATGTTGGTGGGCAATTTTGTGCACATTTATAGTTCTACATTAGTTTTCCTCTTCTAAATCTTTCACTTTGTTGTTTAATAAAAGGGGGGTTGGGGGACCAAACAAACAAAAAGCACACGAAAGTGGGGTGCCTGGGTGGCTCAGTCGGTTAAGTGTCCGACTTTGGCTCAGGTCATGATTTCACCATTCGTGAGTTTGAGCTTTGCATTGGGCTCTGTGCTGACAGCTCAGAGCCTGCAGCCTGCTTCAGATTCTGTGTCTCCCTCTCTCTCTGTGTCCCTCCCCTTCTTGTGCTCTTTCTCTCTCTCTCAAAAATAAATAAACATTAAAAAAAAAACACAAAAAAAAGAGGGAGGAATGGAGGAGAGAGAATCTATAAAAAATACAATTGGGAATTTCTTTCTATTTGAGATAACAAAAGAAAAGGATCTAGGGATCATAGTGAACCACACACACACACACACACACACACACACACACACACACACAAATTAAGGCAGCATTACAGTGTACTTAGATAAAATGTTAGTGTATTTGCTGTTGTAGCTAAGAACAAGAATACAGTGTGTTTTAGAAAGAGCATTGGACTGGAACCAGGAGTTACTAGAAATGACTGCCATGCACATTGTGTTAACAAAGATTCTATGGTTCTGTTAAGACTCAGTGGGAAGTAGTACAGGACTGATTTCTGCCAGAGATTACTGGTGCATATTAGATAAACCAGTAAGTTCATTCATATTGCTATGAAAAAGCTCTGGGAATCTGGATATTTTTTCTAATTTATTTAAGCCTAAATTTCCTCATCTATAAAACAACGAGGACAAACAAAATAATCTCTTCCATGAGGCTCTGAGGGAACCTGGGAGCACAGCTGGGTTGGGACAGGATGGCCACTGTCACTGCTGGATTCCATGATCAAGTGAAGTATCCAGAACGAGGGTCAAATCAAGTCTATCTACCTGAAAAGGCCACATTCAGGCTCTGGAAAGGCCAACATAAATGCCATGTCTGAGCTGGAATTAAGGTTTGGATCTCAGAGTCAAAAATTCCAACTCAAGACTTAAGGTCAGAGTAATACAGTTTGAAAAAAATAAATAAGAGGGAGGAATTCTTATTGAAGCAAAATCCTGGTGTCATCCTAATTTTCTCTCTTCTTTAAATTCCCTCCTAAAATGGACAGGAAAATCAGGCCAGCAAAAGAAAACCCATGGATCACATCTTTAATAAGACTAAGTGACAAGATATCCCACAAGACCTAAAACATGTATAAGTAGGACAAAGCATCTGCCAACAAAAAGACCTTCGCAGGTCCCGCAAGAGATGTGCAGCTTGCAGAGGGGAGGGAAGAGCACAAGGAGGGACCCCACTTGCATGGAAACCTCTGCAAGTGCTTCTGAAAACAACTGGCAAAATGGAAGTAACCTCTGCAGGTTCCTGTGTGGGTGTGAATGCAGAAGGCCACGGGAATCTGCTGAGTGGCAGTGGGAAGATCAGAGAGTGCCCCATTCCTTTGACAAAATCTCCCTTCCAGAAGTACAATGAAGCAACTGCAAGTATTAAGTCAGATTGGCAGAGTCAGAACTAGGGCGCTGATACTGAAATATGAAAAAAGGCAAAAAAGCCAGATCTCAAGAGGCCATTTTTTGTTGCTTCCTGGTAACAACAAAGGAAAAAGGCTTTGAGCAACGAAGCTAGGAAAACTACCCTGAACCATCCCACCTTGTACACTGGACTCTCCCTAAAGTACAGGAAAATGCTCCTTATTTAAACATTATCAGCAACAAAAAAAGAATTGTGATTTAATTCTATATAAAGACCTATGAATAAAAATAGAGCCTAAAATAATATGACAGAACTGAAATAATAAATATCTTGTGTAGGTTTGGGGCACCTGGGTGGCTCAGTCAGTTAAGCGTCTGGCTTCAGCTCAGGTCATGATCTCACAGATCATGGGTTCAAGCTCCGTGTCGGGCTCTTGCTGACACTCGGAGCTTGGAGCCTGCTTTGGATTCTGTGTCTCCCTCTCTCTGCCCCTCCCCTGCTTGTGCTGGCTCTCTCCCTCTCTCTCTCAAAAATAAACATTAAAAAAATATCTTGGGTAGTTTAAAATATATGTCTAGGAGAGTTACTAGGAAGATGGCGGCATAGGAGGACACTGGGCTCACCGTGCGTCCTGCTGATCACTTAGATTCCACTTACACCTGCCTAAATAACCCAGAAAACTGCCAGAGGATTAGCAGAACGGAGTCTCCGGAGCCAAGCGCAGACGAGAGGCCCACAGAAGAGGGTAGGAAGGGCGGCGAGGCGGTGCGCGCTCCACGGACTGGCAGGAGGGAGCCGGGGCAGAGGGGCGGCCCGCCGGCCAAGCAGAGCCCCCGAGTCTGGCAGGCAAAAGCGGAGGGGCCTGACGGACTGTGTTACTGTGTTCCGACAGCAAGCGCGACTTAGCATCTGGGAGGTCATAAGTTAACAGCTCTGCTCGGAAAGCGGGAAGGCTGGAGGACAAAGGGAGGGAGAGTTGCTGAGCCCCTGGATGTCAGAGCTCAGTTTGGCGGGGAACAAAGGTGCTCGCCAGCGCCATCTCCCTCGCCCATCCCCCAGCCAAAATCCCAAAGGGAACCAGTTCCTGCCAGGGAACTTGCTTGCACCGCGCAAACACCCAACGCTGTGCTTCTGCGGAGCCACCCCTCTGGCAGCGGGTCTGACTCCCTCCCGCTGCCACAGGGCCCCTCCTGAAGTGGATCACCTAAGGAGAAGCGCCCCTCCTGCCCCCATGCACCTTGCCTACCCACCCCAGCTAATACGCCAGATCCCCAGCACCACAAGCCTGGCAGTGTGCAAGTAGCCCAGACGGGCCACCCCACCCCACAGTGAATCCCGCCCCTAGGAGAGGGGAAGAGAAGGCACACACCAGTCTGACTGTGGCCCCAGGGGTGGGCTGGGGGCAGACATCAGATCTGACTGCAGCCCCGCCTACCAACTCCAGTTATACACCACAGCACAGGGGAAGTGCCCTGCAGGTCCGCACCACTCCAGGGACTATCCAAAATGACCAAACGGAAGAATTCCCCTCAAAAGAATCTCCAGGAAATAACAACAGCTAATGAACTGATCAAAAAGGATTTAAATAATATAACAGAAAGTGAATTTAGAATAATAGTCATAAAATTAATCGCTGGGCTTGAAAACAGTATAGAGGACAGCAGAGAATCTCTTGCTACAGAGATCAAGGGACTAAGGAACAGTCAGGAGGAGCTGAAAACCACTTTAAACGAGATGCAAAATAAAATGGAAACGTCCACGGCTCGGATTGAAGAGGCAGAGGAGAGAATAGGTGAACTAGAAGATAAAATTATGGAAAAAGAGGAAGCTGAGAAAAAGAGAGATAAAAAAATCCAGGAGTATGAGGGGAAAATTAGAGAACTAAGTGATACACTAAAAAGAAATAATATAAGCATAATTGGTATCCCAGAGGAGGAAGAGAGAGGGAAAGGTGCTGAAGGTATACTTGAAGAAATAATAGCTGAGAAGTTCCCTGAACTGGGGAAGGAAAAAGGCATTGAAATCCAAGAGGCACAGAGAACTCCCTTCAGACGGAACTTGAATCAATCTTCTGCACGACATATCATAGTGAAACTGGCAAAATACAAGGATAAAGAGAAAATTCTGAAAGCAGCAAGGGATAAACGTGCCCTCACATATAAAGGGAGACCTATAAGACTCGTGACTGATCTCTCTTTTGAAACTTGGCAGGCCAGAAAGGCATGGCAGGAGATCTTCAATGTGATGAACAGAAAAAAATATGCAGCCAAGAATCCTTTATCCACCAAGTCTGTCATTTAGAATAGAAGGAGAGATAAAGGTCTTCCCAAACAAACAAAAACTGAAGGAATTCGTCACCACTAAACCAGCCCTACAAGAGATCCTAAGGGGAATCTGTAAGACAAAGTACCAGAGACATCGCTACAAGCATAAAACATACAGACATCACAATGACTCTAAACCCATATCTTTCTATAATAACACTGAATGTAAATGGACTAAATGCGCCAACCAAAAGACATAGGGTATCAGAATGGATAAAAAAACAAGACCCATCTATTTGCTGTCTACAAGAGACTCATTTTAGACCTGAGGACACCTTTAGATTGAGAGTGAGGGGATGGAGAACTATTTATCATGCTACTGGAAGCCAAAAGAAAGCTGGAGTAGCCATACTTATATCAGACAAACTAGACTTTAAATTAAAGGCTGTAACAAGAGATGAAGAAGTGCATTATATAATAATTACAGGGTCTATCCATCAGGAAGAGCTAACAGTTATAAATGTCTATGCACCGAATACGGGAGCCCCCAAATATATAAAACAATTACTCATAAACATAAGCAACCTTATTGATAAGAATGTGGTAATTGCAGGGGACTTTAACACTCCACTTACAGAAATGGATAGGTCATCTAGACACACGGTCAATAAAGAAACAAGGGCCCTGAATGATGCATTGGATCAGATGGACTTGACAGATATATTTAGAACTCTGCATCCCAAAGCAACAGAATATACTTTCTTCTCGAGTGCACATGGAACATTCTCCAAGATAGAGCATATACTGGGTAACAAAACAGCCCTTCATAAGTATACAAGAATTGAGATCATACCATGCATACTTTCAGCCCACAATGCTATGAAGCTTGAAATCAACCACAGGAAAAAGTCTGGAAAACCTCCAAAAGCATGGAGGTTAAAGAACACCCTACTAACGAATGAGTGGGTCAACCAGGCAATTAGAGAAGAAATTAAAAAATATATGGAAACAAAAGAAAATGAAAATACAACGATCCAAACGCTTTGGGATGCAGCGAAGGCAGTCCTGAGAGGAAAATACGTTGCAATCCAGGCCTATCTCAAGAAACAAGAAAAATCCCAAATACAAAATCTAACAGCACACCTAAAGGAAATAGAAGCAGAACAGCAAAGGCAGCCTAAACCCAGCAGAAGAAGAGAAATAATAAAGATCCGAGCAGAAATAAACAATATAGAATCTAAAAAACGGTAGAGCAGATCAACGAAACCAAGAGTTGGTTTTTTGAAAAAATAAACAAAATTGACAAACCTCTAGCCAGGCTTCTCAAAAAGAAAAGGGAGATGACCCAAATAGATAAAATCTTGAATGAAAATGGAATTATTACAACCAATCCCTCAGAGATACAAACAATTATCAGGGAATACTATGAAAAATTATAGGCCAACAAATTGGACAACCTGGAAAAAATGGACAAATTCCTAAATACCCACACTCTTCCAAAACTCAATCAGGAGGAAATAGAAAGCTTGAACAGACCCATAACCAGCGAAGAAATTGAATCGGTTATCAAGAATCTCCCAACAAATAAGAGTCCAGGACCAGATGGCTTCCCAGGGGAGTTCTACCAGACATTTAAAGCAGAGATAATACCTATCCTTCTCAAGCTATTCCAAAAAATAGAAAGGGAAGGAAAACTTCCAGACTCATTCTATGAAGCCAGTATTACTTTGATTCCCAAACCAGACAGAGACCCAGTAAAAAAAGAGAACTACAGGCCAATATCCCTGATGAATATGGATGCAAAAATTCTCAATAAGATACTAGCAAATCAAATTCAACAGCATATAAAAAGAATTATTCACCATGATCAATTGGGATTCATTCCTGGGATGCAGGGCTGGTTCAACATTCACAAATCAATCAACGTGATACATCACATTAATAAAAGAAAAGATAAGAACCATATGATCCTGTCAATCGATGCAGAAAAGGCCTTTGACAAAATCCAGCACCCTTTCTTAATAAAAACCCTTGAGAAAGTCAGGATAGAAGGAACATACTTAAACATCATAAGAGACATTTATGAAAAGCCCACAGCTAACATCATCCTCAACGGGGAAAAACTGAGAGCTTTTTCCCTGAGATCAGGAACACGACAGGGATGCCCACTCTCACCGCTGTTGTTTAACATAGTGTTGGAAGTTCTAGCATCAGCAATCAGACAACAAAAGGAAATCAAAGGCATCAAAATTGGCAAAGATGAAGTCAAGCTTTCACTTTTTGCAGATGACATGATACTATACATGGAAAATCTGATAGACTCCACCAAAAGTCTGCTAGAACTGATACATGAATTCAGCAAAGCTGCAGGATACAAAATCAATGTACAGAAATCAGTTGCATTCTTATACACTAACAATGAAGCAACAGAAAGAAAAATAAAGAAACTGATCCCATTCACAATTGCACCAAGAAGCATAAAATACCTAGGAATAGATCTAACCAAAGATGTAAAAGATCTGTATGCTGAAAACTATAGAAAGCTTATGAAGGTAATTGAAGAAGATATAAAGAAATGGAAAGACATTCCCTGCTCATGGATTGGAAGAGTAAATATTGTCAAAATGTCAATACTACCCAAAGCTATCTACACATTCAATGCAATCCCAATCAAAATTGCACCAGCATTCTTCTTGAAGCTAGAACAAGCAATCCTAAAATTCATATGGAACCACAAAAGGCCCCGAATAGCCAAAGTAATTTTGAAGAAGAAGACCAAAGCAGGAGGCATCACAATCCCAGACTTTAGCCTCTACTACAAAGCTGTAATCATCAAGACAGCATGGTATTGGCACAAAAACAGACACCTAGACTAATGGAATAGAATAGAAACCCCAGAACTAGACCCACAAATGTATGGCCAACTAATCTTTGACAAAGCAAGAAAGAACATCCAATGGAAAAAAGACAGTCTCTTTAACAAATGGTGCTGGGAGAACTGGACGGCAACATGCAGAAGGTTGAAACTAGACCACTTTCTTACATCATTCACAAAAATAAACTCAAAATGGATAAAGGACCTGAATGTGAGACAGGAAACCATCAAAATCCTAGAGGAGAAAGCAGGAAAAGACCTCTCTGACCTCAGCTGTAGCAATCTCTTACTCGACACATCCCCAAAGGCAAGGGAATTAAAAGCAAAAATGAATTACTGGGACCTTATGAAGATAAAAAGCTTCTGCACAGCAAAGGAAACAACCAACAAAACTAAAAGGCAACCAACGGAATGGGAAAAGATATTTGCAAATGACATATCGGACAAAGGGCTAGTATCCAAAATCTATAAAGAGCTCACCAAACTCCACACCCGAAAAACAAATAACCCAGTGAAGACATGGGCAGAAAACATGAATAGACACTTCTCTAAAGAAGACATCCGGATGGCCAACAGGCACATGAAAAGATGCTCAACGTCACTCCTTATCAGGGAAATACAAATCAAAACCACACTCAGATATCACCTCACACCAGAGCCGCCAAAATGAACAAATCAGGAGACTATAGGTGCTGGAGAGGATGTGGAGAAACGGGAACCCTCTTGCACTGTTGGTGGGAATGCAAATTGGTGCAGCCACTCTGGAAAACAGTGTGGAGGTTCCTCAAAGAATTAAAAATAGACCTACCCTATGACCCAGCAATAGCACTGCTAGGAATTTACCCAGGGGATATAGGAGTACTGATGCATAGGGGCACTTGTACCCCAATGTTTATAGCAGCACTCTCAACAATAGCCAAATTATGGAAAGAGCCTAAATGTCCATCAACTGATGAATGGATAAAGAAATTGTGGTTTATATACACAATGGAGTACTACAGGGCAATGAGAAAGAACGAAATATGACCCTTTGTAGCAACGTGGATGGAACTGGAGAGTGTGATGCTAAGTGAAATAAGCCATACAGAGAAAGACAGATTCCATATATTTTCACTCTTATGTGGATCCTGAGAAACTTAACAGAAACCCATGGGGGAGGGGAAGGAAAAAAAAAAAAGAGGTTAGAGCGGGAGAGAGCCAAAGCATAAGAGACTGTTAAAAACTGAGAACAAACTGAGGGTTGATGAGGGGTGGGAGGGAGGGGAGGTTGGGGGATGGGTATTGAGGAGGGCACCTTTTGGGATGAGCACTGGGTGTTGTATGGAAACCATTTTGACAATAAATTTCATATATTGAAAAAAATATTATCAAGCATAAACAAAAACAACCCCAATAAAAATATAATAATAATAAATAAAATAAAATAAAATATATGTCTAACTGAAATACAGTCCTTACAGGGGAACATCAATTAAAACGACAGTGGGTCTCATCTGCCACCATGGAGAACAGAAGAAAGTGGCACATATTTTTCAAGTGCTGAAAGAAAAAAAAAAGTCAACTGCAAATTCGATATCCAGTGAGACTATTCCTGAGGAATAAAGGGGAAATAAAGACCTCAGGTGAAGGAAAACTAAAGGAATTTGTCACTAGCAGACCTACCAGCAAAGGACAGAAATTGGCAGAATGTATGCAAAAAAGACCAATTATATGCTGTCTAAAAGAAATTCACTTCAATTTCAATGACATTAGGTAGGTTAACAGAAAAAGGATGCAAATAGATATACCATGAAAACATTCATTTAAAAATTAAAAATGTAATAGTTAAAGTTATTTTAAAAATATTTATAGTGATATCACCTATTTCATTGTTGATATTAAGTTAAAATGATTAACATTTGTTTATTTTTAATTCAGAATTTTAATTTTTTAGTCAGCAGACTTTATTAATATATGATAAAGTAGACTTAGGGCAAAGAAAATTACTAGAACATAAAGAGGCATTACATAATGATAAAAGAAGTCACCAAAAGACATAATTATCCTAAGAGCCTTAAAATATGTGAAACAAAAACTTAATGTGCAAAAAAAAAAAAAAAAAAGAAGAAAAAAGAAAAGAAACTGACAAATCCACAGTTATAGTTGGAAACTTCAACACCCTCCTTCAGCAACTGATAGAACTACCAGACTAAAAATTAGCAGGGATATAGAATATCTGAATAACACAATCAACCAATGAATCTAATTGTTATATATTGAGTACTCCACCCAATAACGGCAGAATACACATCCCCACCCACCACCAAAAACCCACGAACATTCACAAAGATAGACCATAATCTGGGTCATAAAAATTTTTTCAACAAATTTAAAATAAATTGAATCATAAACAGTATATTTTCTGACCATAATGGAATCAAACTACAAATTAGTAACAGAAAAACAACAGAAAAAAAATTATAAACATGAGGAAATAATAATACACTTCTAAATATCCATAGGTCAAAGAGAAAGCCTCAAAGAAAATTTAAAATAAGTACACAGAACTGAATATAAATTAAAAATATATTAAAATATGTGGGATGCATTGAAAGCAGTTCTGAGAAGAAATCTCATAGTACTAAATGGTTACATTAGAAAAGAGTAAAGGCTCATAAATTATTTGAGTTCTTATCTCAAAACAAAACGAAAGACAAAAAAAGAAAAGAAAAATAACTCCAAAAAAAAGTATAAGGAAGACAAAAATAAAGATCAGAGCAGATGATGATGAAATTGAAAATAGGAAAACAGGAGAAAAATCAGTGAAACAAAAAGATGTTTCTTTGAAAAAAGCCATTAACATTAGTAAAGCTTTAGCAAGAATGATACCAATAAAAAGAAGGAAGACACATATTATCATCAGAAATTAAATAGGGATTATCACTACAGATCCTATAGCCACTAAACAGCTAATTAGAGGGTGATATGAGGGGAAATATCAGAGTAAGGACCTACAAAATTATCTCCTCCATAAAAGCAATGAGAAAACTGGCAAAAATTGTTAAAAATCAACTTTTCTTTAGAACTTTGGAAAGGTTTTTCAGCAATCCAGGATGCATCTGTTCAAGATAAATGTTGGAATCTCAGTAAGAACTGTGAGCTCTTTAGTGCTCTGTGAGCAACTATACTTACTTACACTATACTTACACTACAATTATACTGAGAAAACATACTGATGCCTAAATGAGTAGGACTCTCTATGTATTAAAGCTGAATGATGGATGAGGAATTCCTATAGGATGGTGATGCGGTCAACATAGTTAACATCACCCATCACTGATATACTGGCCCTTGGTGGATGGGTTTTTTTAAAATCAGGCACAGACTTTATAGGATTCATAGAGTATAAAAATAAACTATGGGAAACATCCCAACCATCTGTGACACAGATGCACAGTGAGCAGGAGATGGTGTGGATTTCTGTAGAAAGTGACCATTAGTCATTCTTCAAGCTTGGAACTTGTTGCCAAAAGTGGAAACCAGCTCTTAGTGTTAATAGAGTTATTGGCTGAGAGTTAATGAGGCTATTGATCAGACAAAAGCTCTGTGGTCTTTTCTTCTTTGGAAACTCCCTGAGCCTCAGCATGCACAGCATTACAACAGACATTTTTCTCCACAAATCCTTTCCACAATGTCCTGGTAAATCTTCTTCACAAAGTCATCCTTAAATATCTAACTGTTTCATATACACCTAGCAATTGGTTTCCATTCTCCAGAATCATGTGGTAAAAAAGCAAGCAAGTAGGCTAAGAAGAAATTAAAGACATAAAACAATCATACCTATTCTGCATTGTCTTCATTTACAGCTGTTTCTGAAAGGGCCCTGTACCCACTTCTTGGATTCCCTCACTATACACCCCCCTGCTCTTTACTCAGGGCATTAAAGGACTGTACCCACCAAGGACTCCCCAGGTGACTGTATGCACATGAGGGTTCCCACCTACATTTTTTAAAGCCACCTTCCATTAAAACTGGGAAGGCAAAATCAACAGGATGTTGTGGCATCCCTGCACAGAAGATAATGATCTTAGGTGATAAAGGTCGAAGGTTGTCAATAAAATGTGTACATGCCCACAGGGGAAGCAAAACACCAGTCAATGTATGGAGCACAGAGCTTTTAAAGAAGGAAAACCTCAGTGAACACATGAAAGTAAAGTATACATTTCATATCTGTTTGCCAAGAATTGAAGCTGTAGGCTTACTGAAATGAACCTAAATTACACATAGATACGGATATATATGTATAGATGGGTATAGATAGGCACACATGCACATACATACAAAACCACATACAGAGAAAGCTTTTACTGCATGTCTTAATTTTACTGTTTGCTGGGCTCTTGCTAAGCAGGAAAGCCTTTCTGTAGAATAATTAATTTACCTGCAAGTTTGAGCACTTGTTGAATAGAAAAACTGCTCACAAATGCCACATGCCTAACCGTTGTTTGGTTTTAGTTACCTGGGTTTTGTAGATGTTAATGAGTGTGCAATTCTTGACAGGCATGGGGAAAGATTTCTTTTTCTGAAACTCACACCAAAGCCTTGAGAGTTCAGGCAGAGGCAGGCTGAGGTCTCTACTGGAGACTGTCAATTTCTTTGCTGCAGGTGAAGACAGTCCTTCACAAGCAGAACGACTGCTCTGGGCCCACAGTATGTCCTCATTCCTTTCAGAATAAGACACAGAGTTAGCTTGATTTGCCCCAACTATAAGTGGGACAAGTAGGGGAAAACCATGGTGAAATCATATGAAGACCAAAACAAGGGGTTCCAGATTTAAAACTAACCAGTACCACCATCCCCAACAACAACAACAACAACAACAAAATCTCTGCATGCTTTAGCATCTTGTACTAGGAATTACCTCCCCAGAAGGGAAGCTTTCCACTGTTTGTTTTTAGAGCTTACCATTTAATGAAAAAGACAGGATTTCTATTTCCATGGCTCAGAGATTTTCAGTGATCCCTCTGTAGACTTGGTTTGATCTCCTATTCTCTACATGCTCTTTAGTAGAGAAAATCCACCCATGTACATCCTGGGCCTAATTTCTGTACATCAGTGTTTTGTACTGTCACCACTGTAGCTACTTAGAATATCTTAGTGAACTTCCTGCTTACATGAAGAGAACCTAGGTTTAGCAGGTATTAGAATAGGAAACAGTGCCCCCTGGAGGAAGACAGTGAAACAAAGCTGGAAGAAAAACTGCCAGTGCAAGACAACCAGTGAATAAGGGGTGGCCCTAAAGCTCCCTTAATTTGTGCAGCTCTTCTTTGATGCTCCCAACTGTGAAATGGGTATTCTCACATCAATTTTCCTGTTCATCTTCTTATACTTGAAAGTGTATATAATACCATGAAGATCAGAGGTCCTTGACATTTTCCTCCTAAAGGAACCACTTTCAATTTATCCAAAACTTTATGTGTTCCTATATCTGGCTATTTTCAAAATCAGTAAGAGATACCATCAATGGGAAAATTGTGAAACATGAGGAAATTGATTAATCATGGGGTTTCATGCATATATATTGGGGAAGAAGGCAATGGGCTGTCACTTCTTTCTGTTATAGAGATTAGAGGTCCTGGGGTTTCCCAGACTCCCTGGCTTAGGCAGAGGTGACCATGCCTTTCTATGGGGTGGTCCCTGGCCTAGAAGTCCACTGGTTTTGGTCACAATTGTCTAATATCTACCGACTCACTGGAGACTAAAGGATACACTACCGCTATTTTTATTATTATCCTTCTGGTTTCCACATAGTTACTCTGAGCAATATGCTTATGGCTAATTCTTTAGTTTTATTCTCTATGTAACATAGGGTTGGTATTATTATTATTATTTTGCCCTTTAAATACTTCCCTAAAGTCATAACATTGGTTTCTTTTGTTTTTTTTTTTTGGGGGGGGGGTTGGTAAAAAACCCCCAAAAAACAAAAAACAAACAAAAAAACCCCCAACCAACTGACCAATGAAAGCTATCTACAGCCAGCAATTCCATGGTTAGGAATATACCCAAGAGAAATTAAAACATGTCTACACAAAGTATTGTATGCAAATGTTCATATTAACATTTTAAATCCTCATTTATAAGAGCTAAATGCTTTAAACAATCCAAATATCAATGAAATGGTAAATAAACAAAATGTGGTATTTCCATAGGATGGAATACCATTCAGCAGTAAAAAGGGACTAAATATTGAGACATGTGACAATATGGATGAACCTGAAAGGCTATGTTAAAGGAAAGAAGCCATACTCAAGAGTTTATGTATCATATGATTCCATTTAAGGAAAATTTCTGGTAAGGGCAAAACTATAGAGACAAAGATCAGTGGTTGCTTGGGGCTGAAGGTGGGCAGAGTGATTGATCTCAAACAGGCATGCAGGATTTTTTTGGGTGATGGATGTGTTCTAAAACTAGATTGTAATAGTTGCATAACTACCTTCATTTATTAAAAATCATCAAACTGTGGACTTAAAATAGGCAAAGTTGGGGCGCCTGGGTGGCTCAGTCAGTTAAGCGTCCGACTTCGGCTCAGGTCATGATCTCACAGTTCGTGAGTTCGAGCCCCGCGTCGGGCTCTGTGCTGACAGCTCAGAGCCTGGAGCCTGCTTCACATTCTGTGTCTCCCTCTCTCTCTGCCCCTTCCCTGCTCATGCTGTGTCTCTCTCTGTCTCAAAAATAAATAAACATTAAAAAAAATTAAAAAAAATAGACAAAGTTGATGGCTTGTAAATTATAACTCATGCTGAAATACAAAAACCCCAAATTAAAAAAGAAAACATCATCTCTAGCTTCATGAAGACTGTATCCTTAAAAAAATATTCTGATAATTAAACTTCATGGCTATTGAGTTATTGACCTTAGGAATTTATTTTTGGCATGCTAGCATAAGTCATTCATGCCAAAATTTAGGTGGCAAAAGAACACCATTGTTTAGGGTACATCAGCTAGGATTCTGCCTAAATGGAGGTGAGGGGTGCAAGTTGAGAATGGCAGGTACTACAGAGCCCCATGGAAAGCAGCAAGGTCTAGAGTGGAAGAAGGCTGGGACTCAGGAAAGGTGGCTAATGCTACTTCATTATTCCCATCTGTAACCCAGGTATGGAAGTTGAGAATAAATCTTTGGGTTTGGCGTTCTGAAAAATGCAGGGTTCAGAGCCCAGCTCAGGGTCTGAGCAACATGAAGTCAGGGGGTCAGCCACAGAGCTGCAGGAGTCCTGGCTGGAACAGCAAGAAATTAGGGGGATTCTAGGCTTATGTTGACTTTGTATCCCAGTGTCAACATTATAGTCTGTTATTGGGATATAAATAAATGTACTATTCATGCAGGGACATGGCTCATAGTTATGAATTTAGAAAATGTAGCTCTTGTATTGGTACAAACCAAAGGATTTGTGAACCAGAAGCTTCAAATGTATTTCTCATATAAGGGATTATAGAAAGAAAGCAAAAGAAATACTCTTTCCTTACCACCTTGATTTTCAGAGTTTTTTGTGAAGACCTCGAAGCAACAGTGATTTTTTAATAAGTATTCTCATCCAGCCAAAAAACACCATTGTAACCTCTGTGATACAGCCAGATGTTATTACCAGGAACAATGTTGGGACAGGAGGCTCTAATTCCTTTCTGCCTGTACTCAGCACTCTCAGGTTCATCTTGGAGGTGTTATCCACCTCTCTTTCTTAAAGCTTCTGGCCATAAAGGAGCTTATCTGGGCCTTTAGATGGGCCTCTAGATCTTAAGGTGGAGCAGAGCCAAGTTACCTGGCTCCAGACAAGATTCTCTCATGTTATTTTGGTGGGGGGCATGGGGGATAGAGAGAGAAAAGGTGCAAGTGAGCAAGGGGCAGAGAGAGAAAGAGAGAGAGAGAGAAGGAGAGAAGCAGGGCTCACCCTAAGCGGGCCTCATGTTTACCCAAAGAGGGTTTCAAGCTTACCCAGAGTGGCATTGGAACTCACCCAATGCAGGATTTGAACTCAACATACATTTAGAAATTGGCAACTGTGTGTGTATGTGTATGTGCTTTCATTTAGCATCCCTGCCTTCAAGCTCTGGGTCAGGGCAGGTGGGAAGTAGAAAAGATGCTCATGGGTCTTTGCAATGGGGGTGTAGAGACGGCTTCAGTCTCTACTGACTCTTGGCTTCAGCTCAGGTCATGATCCCAGAGTCGTGGGATGGAGCCCCACATCAGCCTCTGCACTGAGTGTGGAGCCTGTTTAAAATTCTCTCTCTTTCTCTCTCTTTCTGTCTGCCCCTCTCCCCTGTTTGTACTTTCTCTCTCTTAAAAAAAAAAAAAAAAAGTCCCTGCCTGCCCTTGAAGGTCACATCACATGGTCTTGGTTGGGGCAGGGGAGGTGGGGTAAAGGAGAGTAGAAAATGTAAGGAGGTGTATCTATTTAAAAAATTCTTTCTGGAGTGACCTGGCTGGCTCAGTCAAGGGAACATATGATGACTCCATCTTGGGGTTGTAAATTCAAGCCCTATGTTGGGTGTAGAGAATACTAAAATCTTAAAAAAAAAAAAAAAAGTTCTTTACAATAACAGATAACCTAATGCTTCCTTACAGGATGATCAGGATTTAGCTTTATTTAATCCAATATTTTTTTGGCAATCACTGCAAGCCCTCAAAGACTAGCAGGAGAATGATGGCCTAGTTTATCCAACTTGACATGTTAGAGGTGTGATAAGGCTGTTTTTCCTAGACACTGTACTTGGCTCTGTAATTAATTGATAGTGTGCACTGTGAAGAGAGGAGAAATGGATTGAAGTTAAGGAGTGAGGATTTTCTTGGTTCTGCTACTATTTGTACGATCTTTATATTCTAAGTGTGTTGTTGTATAACACATACAGTTTTATCCACTCTGCCAATCTCTTTTAATTTGTGGATTTTGACCATTCACATTTAAAGTTATTATTGATGTAATTGGGTTAATGTCATGTTTATAACTTTCCTTTCACTGTACTTGTTCTTTTTCTTTTGTTTGCTTTCTATTGTTTTGAACATTTTATCTGATTCCATTTTATCTCTTCTCTTAGATTATCAATTACATTTTAGGTTTTTTTTTTTGAAAAATTTTTTTAACGTTTATTTATTTTTGAGACAGAGAGAGACAGAGCATGAACGGGGGAGGGGCAGAGAGAGAGGGAGACACAGAATCGGAAGCAGGCTCCAGGCTCTGAGCCATCAGCCCAGAGCCTGACGCGGGGCTCGAACTCACGGACCGCGAGATCGTGACCTGAGCTGAAGTCGGATGGTTAACCGACTGAGCCACCCAGGCGCCCCACAATTACATTTTATATTGTTTAGCAGTTGCCCTCGAATTTGCATATACATGTACAACTAATCTAAATCCACTTTTTTTTTTTAAATTAACCTTCAGATAGCACCATACTGCTTCAGATGTAGTGCCCAGTCTACTGATTAGCTCTCCAAAAGCATTCTTAGTTGGTTTCATTGTTGTGGATTTCCAGCATTTTCTTTGGATTTTTCTTAGAGTCTCTATCTCTTCACTTACATTATCCATCTGCTTGTCATGGTGTCTACTTTTTTAATAGAGCACTCAACATATTAATCAGTCATTTTAAATTCCTTGTTTGGTAATTCCAACATTTGTGTCATAGCTGAATCTGGTTCTGATGTTCTTCAGATTGTGGGTTTTTTTCTTGTCTTTTAGCATGACTTGCAATTTTTTGTTAAAATTCCAGACATAATGTTATCTGGTAATTGGACCTGAGGTAAAAGGCTTTTGGTGTGAGTGAGGATTTATGTTAATCTGGCTAGGTGTTGGACTGCATTTAATATTTTTTTGTAACTGTAGGGGCCAGAGGCTTCAGCTCCCTCTAATGTCCTTGATTCGGCGTCCTCTACTGTTTTGGGGCTTCCCTAAGAAGTCCTCCTCAGAGTGTGTGCCTTGCTCTTTCTGCTCTTTCAACTGTAACTCAATTATATTTAATACCTGTTGATGTGGTGGCAAAGTGTGTGTGGGGAAGTATTCTATCATTTAATTTTTTAATGTTTATTTATTTTTGAGAGAGAGAGAGAGACAGAGTACGAGCAGGGGACGGGCAGAGAGAGAGGGAGACACAGAATCTGCAGCAGGCTCCACGGTCTTAGCTGTCAGCACAGAGCCTGACACGGGGCTCAAACCCATGAACTGTGAGATCATGACCTGAGCCAAAGTCAGACACTTAACCGACTGAGCCACCCAGGTGCCCTGAAGCATTCTATAATTTTAATTATTAAATCCCAGTCTTTTACTGGACTTGTGTCTCTCGGGTGTGACCTTCACAGGGGATTCTTAACATTTTTATTATTCTTGTTGCCCCTGGAGTAAAGATAGGAAGGCATGGGGGTGGAGGGCAGGAACTGGGTAAATGTTCCTCTCCCATGTGGGACAAGCCTCTGGTACAGTCTTTTCCCCTAGAAAGTAGTCCTTTCTTATGGAGAATGTCTGGGCATATCTCAAAATGATCACCTTTCTCTTCCACCTGCCAGAACCAACAGGAGATGTTTCTTGACTCTTTACCATAAGAAACTGGTGGGGTTCCTGGAGGTAAAACCCTTGAAAACCTAGAAAAACCACTGTGCATGCAGCCTCCAGGAGTTTCTTATTCTCAAGCCAGCCTACGCTCAGCACCCAATATTTGTCAAAATTACCATCTGAGTGATCCCACCAGTTTATGGCTTCAGTAGCTTCCACTCTAGGTGAGCAGATCTTAGCTGGGAATCTCTGTAATCACCCTTGTCTCCAGATTTCAGCACACAGTTTGTCTTGCAATCTCAATTCTCTGATGAGTACAAGAAAAGGCATTACTTTTCAGGGTTTGGTTTTTTTTTTTCTAATTTTTTTGTTTTGTTTGTTTTGTTGTAAGGACAGGAGTGATAACTTCCAAGCTCTTTACACACTGGATCTGCCCAGAAGTCTAGTTTTATGATCTTGCACAAGTTAACTTCTCTGAGGCCATTTCTCCCTGTATGACATGGAGACAACAAACCTTTTAGGCCTACTTTGTGTCATTATTTACATTAAAATGCTTTATAAATGGTAAAGCACTATAGTTACATAGGGGTTATTAATACCAATTTGCCAACATCCACCACAAATTTGTGGAGCTGTCACTAGGAAATATCTATTAAGCCAGGAATAACATTTCCTAGCTCCCTTGAAATTGCCCTGTGCCAAAACAATGAAGTAGGGGGGACGTGTACCAATTCCACAACTGGTCCATAATAATGTCCCCAGTGCTCCTCCATGCTTTTTATCCGTCTCCTAGAAGCAGAGGACAAGACCCTGGAAATGAAGGAACCATAAGATGGAAAAATCTCTGCCTACAAGGAACAGACTTGTTGGGTTGTTATGTGTGCAAGAAAAATCATTTTATTGTCTTAGGTCACTGAAATCTTGGTATTTGTCATAACAGCTAATGTTATCCTATATAATAAAGAAATTGATACCTTGATATTGGGGCTACAGTTACATAAACCTAAAATACATGAGAATAGTTTAGGGACTGTGTGGCAAAAAAAAAAAAAAAAAAAAAGACTGGAAGGATTGAGACTAGGGTCATGCTGTGGTGCAGTAATGAGTAAAACTGGCACCTGTGATATGGATGACATAGAGAAAACAGAGACTGTCCTGTCACAAAAATTGAGTGTTTACAGATTCGAGACAATAAGAAATAAGACTGTCAAAGACCTGAAGCAAAGGACCATTAAGATTTGTCAGGTAAACAAAGGGACTCAGCCTTGAGGAAAATAAAGATTATGGATGTGATATTCTCATCCAAACCTTGTTTAAGATGGCTTTAGGATAACTACTGACAGGGAGATTGTCTTGGGGGCAAGGAAGCAAAGATATAATTCCTGCTCTCTATACCTTCCCTGATCCTCCCCATGTACCTGCCTCTTCCACCAGACTGTCCCCACTTACCTGGGGGGCCTGTGCAGCCCTGTTCCAGAACTTCCCAACCTCTACTCTTTTGAGAGCCTACTATACCAGGTTCAGTTCTGGAACCCCATAATCCTGGTGCAGGGCTTGGAAAATATACCTTGAACAACTTAAACTTCATCCAATAGGTGGCAAGGCTTGCTTCCTCTCACGCAGCTGCCATCTTTATTATTCCCCTGTTCTAATCCAGGTTTCTGCTGTGTCCTGCTTCTGAAGATTCCAGCTGAACAGGCCATGCTGGGGTTTAGAGGGGGGGAAGCAGGGTGTGGTTAGGGTGAGGTGTCAAATGTGGGGGATGGGAGACCAACATCCCCGGGAACCTGCGGGGACCCCTCCCTGGTCTGAGGCTCTTCCTCTGAGGAACCTCTGAGTTACAGGCTGAGTCCCTTGCATGTGGTAATCTGCCGGATTTCTGTGCAGTTAGCCACCATGAAAATCAAATTTCATCTCGACTCTAGACACATCACTATAATGGTTTTCAGGGCTAAGACCAATAAAACTACAAAGTGTTTAGAGAGAAATCCAATAAGAGAAAGTAATTGAAGATAAAAGCCTATTAAATCAACCTACTATGATTAAATTTTTAAATTTAGGTATTGCCCTCCCTGTTTTAAGACCACTTCTGGGAGACACAGTGGCTTCTTGTTTAACTCCAGGCTTAATGTTACTGCTGTGTTCTCACCTAGACGTTTCCCAGGGGCTGCCTTCTGGCCCCCCCTCCCCCGTCTCTGCTCCCAGGGCGGTGGTGGCACCCTTCTGGCCTGGCCCCGCCCCTGGCCCCACCCTACAAGCATCCTGGCCTGCCCAGCCCTGCCCCACAAGGGCAACTGACCCCGCCCCGCCCACCGCAGTAGTGACTGGCGGAAGAGGACCTGGCTGATTGGGACTTCTGAGGAAGGAGGTCCCGAGCAAGAGCTGGGCGCTGCCTGGAAGGACGCAACCAGGTTTGCCCCAGGATGCTTCTGTAAAGCCCTCTCTGAGCAGCAGTGTAGGGAAAAACTGCTTCAGGAGACAGGGGCATGGGCACCTGCTCTAGGCCTGGAAGGGGAGGCAGTGGGCTCTGGAGGTGAGAGGAAGTCAGATGGCCTCAGTAGGGGGGGGGGGGGAGGGGGGGAGTGGGGCCTGCAGGGTCAGTAGCCCCAGAGGGTAGGGATGGTTGTGGGAGTGCAGGTTTTGGACATACTGTGAAATGCCCAGGAGATGCTGTGGTAATGGTCTCCACCTGTTTGGCAAAATATGTTAGGAAAATGAACCAAATGCTAGAGAAAAATGACCTAAATCTAAATGCCAGAAGTGGGGGATGGCACCCAGGTGTCCAACCTTTTGTTTAAGAAAGAAAACGTTATCTTTTTAAATTAGGACTAACTTTAAGGCCTTAAATTCATACATTACTATTCACACTATAACGTTTCAAATAGAAAAGAGGTAATCAGCTCATTAGGTATGAAATGACTTTAACAAGACTTTGCTAAAACTTTACAGAAAAATAACTCCTGTTACACCCTTTGTGTTTCAGTTGAGGATGAAAGGCTACCACACTGCCTGTCATCAATGTTGCCAATGGTCACACTTTAGCCGTGCTTCCCTTCCACAGTCCTGTCCCTAGCAGCCATCTAAGCAGGCCTGAGCTGCCTATCACTGTCACCAGGTCTCAAGGACCATGTGTGGCCATGGAGCACCTCCCCTGGAACCGCAGCACATGTTAGATTTGGCACATATTTTTTATTTTCTTTTACTTTCACATTTACAAACTCAGGAAGCCATTTTGAGAGAGGGAAGGTTGAGGCTGCCTGGAAGAAAAGCAGGGTTCATGGGCACTGTGCAGAGTCGGGCACTTAGGACTTTTCACAGGGAAACTATCCTAAATCTCAAGAGCCCTCATTGTCAGTTGACATCTGAAATAGTAGCTGTGGCTTGCTCCTCCGTGCCTGGAAGATGTGTTACTGGAGGCTGCCTTGGCCCAGGATTTTATTGCTGGTGAACTTGAGTATCCAACTTATAGTTCAGGATGATGGCATTATCAGAAATGGGTCCAGTGGTGAGCATTTTGCAGAGATGAAAGGAAACAGCAATGTGTAAACTGCACTGATTCTGCAGTGCTGGCAAGTTTCCCACACTTGCCTCTGGTCCCGGAGGGGGGCCCTAGAGATGGGTGTTGTCCATCAGGATGGGACAAAGAGGATGGACATGCTCAAATCCACAGCAGCTGGAGTGCCAAAACCTAAGCAGCTCTCCCTTCCCCCATGCTATGTGCCCTATAAGGCCCCCAGAGATGTTCCCTTTCTCAGATGGAAAGAATGTATAGTCCCCTCACTTTCCAAAGTTGTATCTCTTGGGCTGAGTGAGACAAGTGTTTGGCAGGCAGTTCAGAAATATGGACTAGAAGTACATAGGCACAGATCTTGGAAAGATGAACTGCTGAAAAGTACCTTTGGGTCACCTCTGAATTTCACAGGAACAAGAGAGTCATGGAAAAATGGTTTGCCTGTGATTATAGCAGCGCTAGGACGAAAGCCAGAGGTGTAATTTTATTACTCAGATTTGATCCTGTATCAGCCCCATGTGACTTCTGCGGACCATTAGCTTCTCCCTCTCTCCTAAAAGTGCTGGGTGCTAGTCTTGCAACCCTCCAGTGACAGGCGGGACCCCACCCTTCAGGGAGCTGTGTATCTGCCTCTTCCACAACTGAAGGAAATGGAAATGACTCCTACACCATGTAATTTTTCTTCCCAGACTGTCAGACTACAAATGTTTAGTCCCTTTCCCCTTCTGAGGAGAGCGAAGGCCTTATGGCATTGACAGGGGAGAGGACCGAGGGGGAAGCTGCCAGGGCCCTCAGTGCACCTTATGTCCAAACTAAGTCATAACGGTTAGGGTCCAGCTTCATCGGCCGAGGCATGCACAGGTCCATGGGGGACTGCGGCATCTCCAGTAGGAATGGAATGGAGGACGTGTCATTTCTGTGCCCACATCTCCCACCTGGTTAGCCTCTGGTCTAACAAAGATGTGAATTCACAGTTCTACACATTAGTTTAGCAAAAAGTCTGGTTTCTGATACCCAAAGAGCTTAAAGTCCCCTTCAAAACGTGCATACAGGCGCCGGATATCTCGTTTGCTGATGCCCAGAAAGTAGCGCTCCACCTTGGTTCTGTTATACACGGTAATGCCCGGAGGGATGGTGGGGTAAGATACCAGGTGGTCTATGCCGGCTTCTTTTAAGATGTATGGGGCATCATCCTCCAGGGTTTCGTGGTGACCGATCACACTGTACTTTATCTCACAGGGTGCACACAGTTCAACGTACGTCACCCAGTGAATGATGTGGTCCCCAAACTGAAGGTCCAGCCATCTGTGGTTTGGATCACCCAGGTAACGTACAAAATCTTCAAACTGGATGCCCCTGGTCTCTGTCCGGTTCCTCCTATATTTCCTAATGATGCCAGGGGCAATCTCATGCCTGTACCAAGGCTCAAAGCGGGGATTGTGAACAAATTTATCCTTAAATGCAGAAATCAGCCTTTCGAAGGGATCTCTTACGATAAAAAACTTGAAGTATGTTTTCAAGCTAAGGAAGGAAATGAAGATAAACAAGCAGTTAGGCCAATGCTGTTGATGGTAACCAGGGCAAGGTGGGAAAGGGGAGGGTCCCTGCTGCAGCCGCCGCCACCATGTCTAGAACGCACTCCTGTGAGGAGCAAGTGACATGCACTTCTGAATCCACTCAGCCACCTTTGGAAGCAGATCTTGCTACTGACCCATCTTACAGTGAGGAAGTGGGGGCTCAGAAACCATAACTGTCCCAGGCCACAGGACTCCTCATCCGAGAAGGTCACTGTGAAGACATCTATTTATCTGAATAGATATTCGAATATTCCAAAACTTCAAGGACATTTAAAAGTCTTGTTGGGCAGAGAACTGATAAGGCCAGGAACCCTGAGTGAGATAGGAATAGCGGAGGCCAGAGAAAGTTACTTTAGGGTCCATCTGTATAGAGTCAATTCACAACTGCCAGGGGAAGGACAGCCAGAGCAGGGGACAGGTAAGAGAAGTGGGGAACAAGGCTGCAGGCTCCAGCTGGCAGGAAGGCGGCCCAGGGGAGCTGCCAATAGTGACGGGGGTGGTGCAGTGGTGGCAGCATGATGGGCCTGTAATGGTGCTGATGGAACAATGACGACATCAGCCATTGAGGTAATTACGGTGCTTACTCCATGCAGGAAACTGCGCTCAGTGCTCTGCACACTTGAACTCCTCTATTCTCACAAAAGCTCCCATGAGATCAGTGCTTAGGAGGATAGCAAGACACCCTTACCCAGGAGGCTCTCTGATCTGGCATTTAACACCTGCATTCTACAGGTTTTGTGCAAATTGGGAAGACCAAACAATGCCAGAAGCAATGAAAATCAAGTGGCTGAAAAGTAAGGGAGGTCAGAGTTCATTTGGTGCCCTGACATTTATTTGCTGCTTACACATTCTGATTCCTTTTAAGCTTTGTTTTATGGGGTCATTTCTTGGCTAATGAAAAGAAATTTAAAAAAAAAATTTTTTTAATGTTTATTTACTTTTGAGAGAGAGAGCAAGCACAAGTGGGGGGGGAGAGGGAGAGGGAGAGAGAGAGAGAGAGAGAGAGAGAGAGAGAGAGAGACACAGCATCCAAAACAAGGCTCCAGGCTCGAACTCCCGAACCATGAGATCATGACCTGAGCTGAAGTTGGACGTTTAACTGACGGAGCCACCCAGGTGCCCCTAAAAAGAAATTTTCAATTTACTAGCTAAGTGATTTTTAAAATGCCCAGTCTCCATCCTTGCTGTGGTCAGTGAGGTCTGTCTCTCTCTGCCTATGTCAGGTCCATCCCCCACCCCTCTCCTTAGGGCAGCTACGACAGAAGCAGGTGTAATACCTTTGGAAGAAAATGAAAAACTAAGTGGGAATCCCCTGAAATGCAAATCCCTTTCCCGTGACATAAAGGTTCTATTAAGTAAGGAATCCATAAAATTTAACAGGACCAAAGCAGAACAAAGACAACTACTCATTTCTACTAAGAAAATTGTGTAACCTTTGTTTTAATGGACCGCAGGAAGGTAAGAGTGGAGAAAACATTGTGAAATTCTCATAAAGGTTTGTGACTTTAAATGCACTGAACTCTGAGCATATGCTCAGTGGCCTCTCGCCCAAGTAAACCAAAAGCCCCCAGTAGTCCTCAGAGCAGTTTGATATGCATGGTAAGGAGGGAACTGGGCCTTGGATTTTACAAAAATCCCCCTCCCCTTAGGAACCTCTCCTACCGCTTCTGAATTTCTGCATCACTGAAGGAAGAGAGACGAGGGAGGCCATTCTTCTCGTGGTCATGAACCACATTTTCAGGGATCTCCTCAATGGAAGGAAAGGCCCCTGGTAAGGAAACAAGGGAGTACAGGTTGGCCACCTCAGTGCTACCTGTAAAGGAGGATGCTTGGTTTCTTAACTTGGGCCCCATGTTCCCCACAAGTCCATCCCCTAAATCTCAGTTTAGGTCTTTGAATTCCAACTGCTGTGCCAAGAGGAGAGAGTGAAGAAAAGCTTCTGGTAATCCATAAGCCAATAGATAAGTTGGGGGTGGGGGGATAAGGGGAGGGACACTGCCAATACCTACTCCTGGCAGCACACCTAAATTAGGTTAAATCTGACATGTAAAAAAGATCCCTGTATGCATACAGAATTCTTAAAACAAGCAATACTCATTCTACTCTGAAACTGCGGGGGAAAAGCCAGAGGAGTGGCACTGTGAAACATACTGGTGCCTGAGGCCCTGTCGGGGGCCGGGGTGGGGAGCCCATTACTCCCAATGGGCTTGGCTCTCCCAGTCCCACATCCCCAGGCCTAAGGTGGTTCCTAGGCAACCTCACCATGTCCCAGACTGGCAAGTGGCAAAGCTGACTGGTGCTAGGAAAACCTGGCCACTGTTGTGGGAGCAGTGTGATATATCTGAAGCAAAGGACAAGGAGGACAAGGAGGGTTTAAGAAGGCAGAGCAGAAACCCTGGGTACACTCCGTCCTCAGCTGGTGGACTGAGTAGGTTTTTCATTCTTTTCTCTATTTAGCCAAATGGAAACAAAATGTCATTATCCATGAAGGTTCCAGCCAGGCCTCTGCAAACCTTCCATCCTTATTTGTGTTAATCCTCTTGTGTTGGAGTCCAGCAGGGAAGGATCTCTGTCGGGCCATCTAGGCAGTGGCCACTGCCTTGTCTGTTTGACTTATACCTTCTCCAGATATGTAAGTGCCAGTCCAGAACTCTGCGCAAAGTACTATGGATGACCATAAAATGAGCAAGATGAACGTCTGCTCTTGAGGGGACAATGAAAGAACCAGCTCTGAGGATGTGTGCCGGGACCTGCTCAAGTACTTGTCCCCATGCAGGTGTCTCCAGGGACCACTGAAGACAGCCACCGGAACCATCCTCTATTTTATGGCCTGGCAAACCTGCCTCCATTTTTATCCTGCCCTTGTAAATTGGTGTTTACTTCTTTAAAGTCTGATGCTTTGCACTTGTGCTGGCAGATTTGTGAGACATTTGTGTAATTATTGTTTTAAATTTGATTTGTAACCTCAATCTTTGATGTCAAAAATCAAACGTTCTGACGACTCAAGAAGCACATTAAACACTATAAAATGAAGCAAGTGTCTCCCTTTTCTCCCCCAAACAACCATGAAAAGGCCAAATGACCCACAACTCTGAGGACAGCAGGAGATGTGAGCTAGAGAACAGAGACCCCAGGGCCACCTCCCACAGTGCTCTGAGGGCTGATTCCTGGTCCTGGAATGATTTCCTTTTGAAGCTGAATTTAACAGAGCCCATATTTATCTTGGACCTACTCAAGGTAATTGGAGTTTAAACAAACATGATATCTGAAGAGAATTGTGAGTAATCAAAACCTGTAATGTATGAGGTCACTTTTCAATGATCTAATTTGTTCCCAAATAAAGATCCGATTTCCTAAAGCAAGTCAATTGAATCCTCTGACTATGGAAGCTCAGTCTAAAATGGAGATGCTTTCTTTCTACCCAAGCGGCACAGAACACCTAATCTGTGGGTGAAGGGGGCAGCCCTCCCAGGCATGGGTGCAGGCCCTCCCACTACAGAGGGACAGCTGGGAGGGCAGTGAGTGTGGAGCCTCGACTTATCAGGACAGAACTAGCAACAGATGAGAAGCAAGGCAACGCATCTGAAGAGAAGAAAAGGGGTCAACCTGGGGGTAGGCAGGCTGCCTGAGACAGGGATTCCACTGTGGAAAGTGAGGAGATTCTGGCCGTGGGCAGGGCCCTTTGAAAACCTCAGTATCTAAAACTTTTAAACCACCAACTTTTAAAGTACAACTTCAACAGGGAAAACAACAGAGAACTGACTACAAGGTTAGTAGCCCCTCCAGGACAACTGTCCCTTCCCTTAGCTCCTTACTGCAGTCCTCCTCCGTCTCCCCTGCCCAGGCCACAGTGCCCCTCCCCAGGCAAACCCTGCTGTCCACTGACCACACACATCCACCAGGCGCTGCACGCACCGTTTAACACGATCAGCACCTTCTTCCACTGGGTGTTGCCCACTTTAGGAGTCTGGCAGAAAAGAATCTTGTGCTTGTCACAGACAAATATCCGGTCCAGGACAAACTTGGATACTGCAGTGTGTGAGAGATTCTTCAGGGCTTCATCCCTGCAGACATTTCTGATGAGTTCCAGGCGCTCCATATAGACCAGGGGTTGAACAAGCCGGCTGTCTGAAAGCACTTTCCCGGTCGGCTGCAAGTAACAAGGAGGCAAAAGAGGCACAAGGGCCTTGTTAATAGAAAATAGAAGCCACCGGGGAGGCCCTGCCCCCTGACCTCATAGGAAGAGCAGAGCTCTGTAGGTACCATTCACTTTCACGGGATTCAGGCTACATGGATGTGCCAGACCAAAGCTCAGCAGAGACATGAAGATGCTTCTTCCTCCTCAGCTTGCACAGACCTAGGAGGCAGCAGTGGGTCTGCCGCCGGACACTTGGCTGATGGCAAGCATTGTGGCCCATAGCTTCTTGGACAAGCAGGGTACTTTGCATTCAGGGATCTTAGTGAAGGCCAGTTTCTGCCCCCTTCCTGCTCCCTAGCACTTACTTCCACTCAATTCTGAGTGTACGTATGTGATCTGTACCTAAGGGCCAGTCATCAACACACGTGCTGGCTGTTTGGAAGACCCTCTGGTATACTGGTAAAACAGTTTAATTAAAATTCATGATTAAATTACTAACTAAATTAACTCAGTGTGTTTTAAAAATGCAAAAGCCATTATTCCACCTCCTCCGTGACAAGCACGCGGTTAAGCTTCCCTGTACTGTGGTTTAAGCAAAGGGGACGAGTTCTGCGCGGTAGCGGTGTCAGCTGTACCCGAGGCGTGGACACTGCGGGCAGGTGTCGGGGCACGTCCTCCCACCCGGTGAATACATCCGCGTGAGCATGGGTCCAGAGATCCCCCCGGCTGCCGGGAAAGCGGGCCTGGGAGCAAGCGGAAGTGGGCGCGCTGGCAGCCTACGACCAGCCCAGGACCACGGGAACCGCTGCGGGCACGGCCTCCGGCTGGGCCTCTGAGGTTGGGGTGCAAGCTGCACCAGGACGCTGTGGCTGCTGTTTTTTTTATCATATGCCGTCTGGATTCGGAAGCGTTTGTTTTGTTCACCTCCGAGTTATCTGAAGTAGGTCTCTCAGTAGTTTCTCCTCTCAGAAACAGTATCATTCCCAGTCTGTGTGTAGCTAGGTCAGTTCCTCTGTAGCCTTCACACACAGGGTGTGACTTCAGGGTGAAAACCGTCCCTAGGACACCTCAGGCTGGCACCGACGGCTGCAGGGAGGTGCACGTGCGGCCCACCTGACTGCCACTCTTTGCAGGCAACCCATTTTTAATACCTGGGTGCCTGTAGGATTTTTTTTCTGTCATGTTCCAGCACGTTACAAATTTTGCCAGGATAGGTCAGCGTGGGTCTCGCGGCTGATTTGCCTGGAAGGCAGGGAGCCATCTGTAATCCTGTTCAGAAAGTGTCTTTTTTCCTCAGGACACGGGGGCAGGGATTAGGCCCATGTGCAACAGAGGGAGAAAGTCGTTTTAGGTTAGGAGGCCTAGGTTAGGAGGTGGGCAGGGGTTTTGGGATCAGACTTCGCCCCACAGCTCACATGGATCTTCCCACCAGGTGGGAGGACTCCTTCCAGCAGAAACTAGTGCTGATGTGTGCTCCATCATTTGCTCACAGCGGCTACACTTCCCACACTACTCACACCACTAGGGTGCAGAGCCCGCCCCCTCTCCTTCAACGCAGGTTAAGACACATAACCATGTGCTTGACATTCAGGAAATGTAGTTTTACACCATACAGGTGTTATACCTCAATGAATGTTTTTAAAAAAGGAAACATAATAAAACTTCTGATAGTGACTGAAGAGAGCCACGGATTGTGATGGACCGTAGCTGATGTTTTTTCCTTTTAATGCTGGCTATTTCCTTAAAATACAAAATGAACATAACTTACTTCTTCATAAAAAAGATGAATTAAAACTATTGCCTGGTGGGGGGGAGCACCTATAAAGACTTCTAAGAGGTTCTAGAAAACTGGTCCAAGTCCTCTGTGGTTGGGTTTCTACCACATCTGGGTTACTTTATGTATCCAAAGGTAGCTCTACAAACATAGCACATTTTTGTCTTTCTTCAGCATGATCTTCACTAACTAAAAGCCACAACTCTGCCAGATCCCCCTGAATTTCTTTGCAGGGCTGGCCTGTCCCTTTCTTACCAGCTATGAACCCTTTTCTTCTTTCCTTCCTCCCCTTTTCTACAGAATGACAACCACTATTTCTAGACACTTCCTGAATTGGCCACAGGGCCTTTCCACTGCCCAATAAATCAGATATGAGTCAGTATGGTTGGCAAGGAAAGCAGATGCAAAATGGGTTCATTTGACTTTCCTTCTTAAGAGCAAGTGGACTTAAAAAAACAAAAAAGATGAAAAAGCTCAAGTTCCAAATTATGACATACACTTTTGGGGACCGCTTTAGAACCTAACAGAATATCTATAACAGAAAATGGCTTTTGTTAACACTCGATTCAAAATTCTACTGCTCCGTCACTCAGGAGAGTCAACTGTTTGACGAGTATTTATCGAGTCTTTACTCTGTGTTTGGCTGGTTTCAGTGTTCTGTGGAGACACGGGGAAAGCCTCAGCTGAGTAAGAATATATGGCACTGTCCATGTACATGAGGGTGTACATGCCCTGAGTGTGTGTTGGGGGGTAGGAGATGAGGAAGACAGAGCAGGCAGAGGGAATATGCCAGCAGTTCAGTGACACCCTGTCCTCAGTGACTTATTACCCCCTCCCTGTTCACATCACGGTAGAATGTCTGCCCACAGAGATCTCCTGACTTCCCAAGAAGCATTCTGAAAGGCAGTTCTGAATAAAGAGTCTGTTTCTGCCAACCCCACTCCTTTGGCCACCTCCACTGTGGCTCTTTTCCTCAGCATTTTGAAATGTTTCTGTTGCTGTTTATTGTCTATTCATTCCTTTTAAGTTACACAGAACTTCTTCCAAGAATTCAAATCAGATGGTCCCCTAAATTAACTTTATTGAATGGACCAAAATGGCCTTTTATCTGTTAAAATGCACTAGGTTTCCAAAGGAATCATTTATGAGGCTGCTGTAACAACGAGTCCTCCCCTGGGACTAAGTCAGGTGTAAAATGGGGGAGAGAGATATAGCCTTCCAAAACACATGAGAACACACTGGAAAGACTGTAACAGAGGATTCCACCCCACCACACCAGTTCTCTGCTTTCCCTCATGGATCTGCCATAACCAAACTCCCTGACATCCCTTCTCACAGGTTTGACTGAATTTCCTGGGTTTCCCTGGTGAAGGGAAGAGTGTCTTGGGAATTCCTAATGGCTACTTCTTGAGGTCAAGACATTCTAGAAGTGAGAGCGGGCACCTGCAGACTTACCCAGCTCTGATCCTTCCCAGGGACCTGTCTTCCTCCCTAGGGAGCACGGACACGAGCCCACCACCCTGGCCTTTGCCTTCGTGCTTTCATAAATGGAGTCTAATTTAACCTCATTCCCTACCTGACCCCAACTCTTGCTTACTTATCGACACAGTCTCTGTCTCCTCTCCTCACTCTATTCCAATTGCTTTAAACCTCAGATCTAACCTGGATCACGGATGACACTCAAGACCAATGCATCGCAGGGCAGCACCTCCAAACAAGTTCTCAAGAAACTGCAGAAAATCTTCCTCCTTTTCAAATTTGCTTTTCTTCAAGCTTAAGCATTAAATATAAAGGAAGACAACTGCTCATTCAATGGAGCTTATGGACTGGCATGGTTTTCTGTTTTCTTCCTTTGCAACTACACTAAACCAATTTTAATGACTGACATTATTTTCCATTCAAATATTCAGCTATATTTAGCACAAAATAAACGTTCTTTTGCAGTTTTTAAAAATTGGAAGTATAACCAACATACAACATCGTATTAGTTTCAGGTGTACAAAATATTCACTCGACAACTGTGCAAAATAAACTCTTAAAGGTGAGCTACACAACCTGATCACCTTTAGAAGTCACCTTTCTTTTGGGAAGACATTGCTGAGTTTAACATAATAACTCTTGGTCTCAGAGCACTGAGTCTGACCACTGTTCCCCACTCCCTCACACCTCTTGATGTGAGAAAGTGCAGGGGACAGGGGACATGTAGCTGAAAGTCCCCGCCCACTACCTGCTGTCCCTGATACACTGGCTCTGTTCCTTGAGCCTCACACTTTCCAAATGCAAAATGAGAATAAAAATACTTATGGCTCAGAGGGCTGTTTTTGAGGACGGGTAAGATTAAAACTCAGTAAAGTCTTCTGTGAATTGCAGGGCATGTTCTGGTGCAGTATTTCCAACCACAATTAGTCATGCAGGCCAACAGCCTTTGCAGGAAGTGTGTTCCTCTGTCCCCTAAGAGTGCCACACCCCAGGATGGTCACTTTTGTTCTTTTCAAGTCACAGCATCCTACCAGCACCCTGGTCTCAGAGCACTGCATTTCTCTTGTGAAACTCTTACCCCACCTCTGTGTCATTACTGATGCCAGTAACTAAACATTTATTTCCTTACCCCCTTCTATTAAGGCCACTCTCCTATTTCCTTCAGGTTTCTCTGGTTTCCTGTCTCTGTGGTCCATCCACTCTCTTCCCTTGCCCTGGAAATGCCTCAACCTAAAAGCAACATTCCAGGTCTGCTTCAGGGAGTTCTGCAGACCGGACGAATCAATCAGTGTCCTACAACCTGTAAACTCCAAAAGTACTTCACTCTAACCAGGTGCACACTTTCTAGACTTTGTCAGGTTCTAATCTGTTGTCCTTCTTGTGCAAATCAAGGACAGGAACTGTCTCCTTCTCTATGGTTAAATTCTGGGCTGATAAATGTCTTCTAGCTCGGTCTACCCATTTCATTTCTTTTGGCATAACTGCAAACCAAACCACGGAATGGGTGTTAGGAAGTAAGAGGGGATCTCAAGAGTATGCTCCTCATCTTGGCTGGGGAACGATTAGGAAGTTTTGTGTAAAAGGAGCTTGAGGAGAAAGACTTGGGAGTCAGAATGTCAAGCAAGAAGAGTGCTGAGTAGAAGTCGGCAGCCTTGGGCTCTGCCACTAATGCCCAGATGATTCGGGATGATTAGCCTTTTCCCTAAACTCGGTTCTCTTATCCATAGTGCTTGGAGGGGAGATTAGCTGCTCCTTGGTCCAATACCCCCTCCTAACTTTAAAGTTCCAGGATTCTGGGTCAGAGACCTTTTCCCATTGTCTTGGTTTTCTCCTGATCTTGCCCAACATCCTCCATTCCCCCGCCAAGGCTCCTTCTCAGCTGGTCAGGAATTCAACACAATCAACATTTACAGAGGATCCATGATGTACAAAGCACTGTGAGGAACATAAAAATAGATGTGACCATGCCACCTCCAAAGAGAAGCTAAAAAAGATGAGCAGAAAGGTGCAGAAGTAACAGAAGTCACAACTATGAAGCAGAAAGTGATGGTTAGAGGAAACCAGCTGACATGAGCAGAGGGGAGGCTAGTTCCCATGCGACAAGGGGACCCAATGGGGCCACAGCAGGTGGAAAGAAGACACCACAGTGAAACTGGAGAGAAGCAGTTCTGCTCCTCATTGCCCTCTGCCTTGCTGTGCCCACCTTCAGTTCCTCAGGAAAGTGCTTCTCTCCGGGTAACTTCCCCACATCTGGCACGGCTGTCAGCAACAGAAATTCCTGTTTCGCACTGTATGCTAGGAGACAGAGAGGTTAAAGCATATTCTTATGGAGGAACAGACACACACATCAGCGAGACAGAACAGAGGCCCCACAAAGAGGCCCCCACAAATATGCCAACTGACATTGGACACAGGTACAAAATCAGTTAGGTGGAGGAAAGGCCTTTCAACAAACGATGCTCCGGCAACTGGACATCTATAGACCAAAAAAATGAACCTTTCCCTGAACCTCACACTTTACTCGAGAATGAATGCAAAATGGATCAGCAATTAAATGTAATAAAACTTTGAAGAAAACATAGGAGAAAATCTTTGGAAAAGCTGATAAACTGACTCTCACCGAAAAAACTTTTGCTCTGCAAAACCCCTATGAAGGGGATGGAAAGACAAGCTACATACTGGGGGCAGATATTTGCAGATCAAATATCTGACGGTGGACTAGTATCTGGAATATGTAAAGAATTCTCAAAACTCTGCAGACAAAAAAAAAAAAAATCCAATTAGAAAATGGGTAAGACATGAACTGGCATTTTACTGAAGAGGATCTACAAATGGCAAATAAACACATGAACAGCTACTCAAGGTCATTAGCCAGCAGGCAAATACAAATGAAAACCACAATGAGATACTACTACAGACCTATCAAAATGGCTAAAATAAAAAATAGTGAAAACTCCAAATGATAATGAGGCCGTAGAGACACTGACTAATTTACATGGCTGGTGGGAATGTAAAATGGCATAGGAACTCCAGAAAACAGTTTGGCAGTTTCTTTAGAAACTAAGCACGGTGCTTGGGTGACTCAGTTGGTTGAGCATCCAACTCTTAATTTCGGCTCAGGTCACGATTTCATGGTTGTGGGATCAAGCCCCAAGTCAGACTCTACACTGGGCATGGAGCCTGCTTAATACTCTCTCTCTCTCCCTTTGCCCCTCCCTACCCCTAAAACAAAAAAACAAAAAAAACAAAAAAAAAAAAAAAAAGAGAGAGAGAGAGAGAGAGAAAGAAAAACAAAAAACCTAGGCATTTAACTACCATGTGACCTAGCAATCGCATTCGTGGGCATTTATCCCAGAGAAATGAAGATTTATATCCACACAAAAACCTATATACAAATGTTTATAGAAACTTCATTTGTAAAGCCCCAAAATGGAAAAAAACCCAGATGTCCTTCAACAGGTATATGGATAACAAACAGTGGTGCATCCATACCATGGAATATAACTCGTCAATAAAAAGGAACAAAGTATTGATACACCCAATTAAAGTTGGATGAATCTCCAGAAAATTATGTTGAATAAAAAAAAGCTAAAACCAAAAGGTCACATACTGTACATAACATTCTTAAATTATGGAGAATAGATTAGTGGTTTTCAAGGGGGGTGGGGGCCAGGGATGGGAGACAGGGAGAGGGAGGGATGTGTGGCTATAAAATGGCAACTCAGGGATCCTTGTGGTGATGGCAATGTTCTGCATCTTGACTGTATCACTGTCAACATTGTGACTGTAACTCTGCACTGTAGTTCTGGAATGTTACCACTGGGGTAAACTGAGTAAAGGGTACACAGAACTCTGCATTCTTACAACTGCATATGACTCTACAGTGATCTCAAAATTAAAGGGTAATTAGAAAAAAACCAAGTTAGCAGTCAAGTCAGTATTTACATATTAGTTTAAAAATTCATGGAAAGTGAGATTAGACCAGACGAATCTTACAAAATGCTAGTCCAGAGTAATAATTTACAAAAAAACTGATTTGGGGGAAACCTTTGAGTAGAATTTAAAGATAATTTTCAGATCTTTACAATCAAAGAAACATTTGCTTCCAAAATTTTGCAAAGTCTAGGGGCACTGGGTGGCTCAGTCAATTAAGTGTCCAACTCTTGGTAACAGCCCAGGTCGTGATCTCGTGGTCATGAGATCAAGCCTCCAAGTCAGGTTCTGCACTGAGTGTGGAGCCTGCTTGGGATTCTCTCTATTCCTCTCTCTGCCTCTCCCCTGTTCATGCAAGCATGCTCTTTATCTCTAAATAAACATTAAAAAAAATTTTGCAAAGCCTAAAAACATAATTAGAGAGAAAAAGTAGATACCAAAAAAGTACAAAAATCAGCATAACACAGCATCAACAAAGGGACATTTATTTCACTTTTAAAAAATAATCAAAACCTACTCCTCTTGGGTGATTAATAGCAACATGTGCACACTGGACTACAGCTCCCCACCTGCACTGGTCTGGCTGTTACACCTCCTCCAGGCCCTGGCAAGCACTGCTGCTGGTATGCACCATGGGCTGACATCCTCCTCGCCCAGGGAGGGCAAAAACATCTTACAAGTACCTGACAAAAATAATAATCCCTTCTCCCCATCTGTTACACGCCTTTGAGTTATCGGACTCCAATAAAAACCTCTTTGCCACATACCTTTAGGAACGCTACTAAAATCTTTTTTCTTGTCTACATGTGATTTAAAACGCAATCCTAACCAAAGCTGTGTGCAGGAGCTCGTCTGTACCTGCAGTAAGGTCAAAGAGCCCTGTCTATGTGCCTTCAGCCCCCAAAGCTCCTGAATGCACTCCAAGGACTCCAAGAGACCAGCCTCTATCCATCCTCCTCCTTTGCAACCTGTCATCTTTGGGCACTGACATGCTGACAAGAAAATTCACATTCTATGCCTATCTGGTCACTTTGTGTTCTGACAGTGTCTTCTAAGACTAGCACCGCAATGCTTAGTTCTGCCACAGGTTGAATGGATTTTGCAGAATCCTAAGCTTCCTTAATAACATTTCAGATGGGACAATGCATCCTGAATTCTAAACAGCTGACTTGCCAATGAATCTCTGAAGCAACCTGTTCCACACACTCGGAAGCATACAGAACAAGCTTTGGCAACTGTGGAACATCTTGCCTTCCAATACCACAAACACCAGTCAGTCATCCACCAATTTTTATCATTTTTATGATTTTAAACTTCTTGATATTTGCTTCAAATAAAACTGATAGTACAGTTTACATTTGGATTTGTTTTATTTCTGTTGCTCTGTCAACAACCATTTGTTTTCACAGATGCTATTATCCTCACTAAGATCAAGGGACAGTCTCCTTCTCCACCCTGACCTTTAGGAACAAGCCTCTAGCTCCAGAATCAAGGATTCTGATCCTGTAGGTAAGGCCAAGTGTTCTCATAAAGCATCAGATCACTTTTGTTACAGGCATCGTTATATTTACAATGTTTTATAAAATGTCTTTAAACATGCCAAATGATGTACCCCGTTGTTCTTCTAGAAGTGATCACATCCACTCATCTCCCTGACCACACTGTGCATCAGCCACCCAGCGTCAGTCACCTGTCCATCACACGCAGGCAGAAGGCACGCAAAGATGTTCAGGTCACGGACCCTACCCTTAAGCGACTAACAGCCAAGGTGAAGGGCTGAGCGGAGGCAAAAGATTGGAAGAGGAAGTCAAATTGAAGTGAGAAGAAAAATCAGTGTCTACACACACACACCAGATTCACAAAGATGTCGTTTTTTGTTTCAAGTCTCACTGTACCATGCCATCAAATTCCTGTCACTGAATGGGATTTATTTCTTGTGGTACAGTCCAGTTAGAACACCTGAACCTAGATCAGTATGACGCTGAAATTTTTTAACCAAGGATGAGTCATTTCCACAAATATTTCCATGGCTTCCTTGCTGAGCTGAAGAAAGACCAGAAAACTATTTTTTTGAAAAGGTAAGTGAGACTTTAAACAGTGTTTCAAGACAAATCCACTCTTCCTATCAGTTTAAGTGGCAGGGAAATCATTAAGAACAGGAGAGTAAAAAGAAAACACACTCGTCCCCTGGCAGATTCTGGAACAGAGCCCCATTTCCCAGAGGTCAGAGCCAGAAGGAGCAGCCCCACAAACACCAGAGTTACAATCAGCTCCCTGAACGCTGACACCAAGGATGTGCCATCTGCTTTACAGAAAATAGAACCTCGTCATATAGGAGAGCACTGTGTTGTCAGTTATTTCTTTGTGATGATACTTCACATTGTGCTTTTGGTTCAAAAGCCACAACACTGTGAACATGAGTGAAACAAATTCCAGCACATGAGAAAACCCCTTTCGGTCACACGTTCACAAACCTCATTCAGTTTCCTATACAGCCGCAAGATCCACCAGTGGGTTTAAATGCCTCCCCAGACAAATGCTCTGTCTGTACCCATGGAACCCTAGAGTGGCAGGAGATGCCCTCACTGACAGCCTCCAAGAGGCTGTGTATTCGACTTCTCGTGGGTGTTCCATCCCTGCCCAATCACCCAGACTGGAAGACACCCAGCAATGGGAGCTCCTTTCCTTCATTCAGAAAGCCGGTGAACATCTGTCTTCGTGACCCCACCCAGGCATTTAGGGACAATCAGGTAAGGTTCTGTGTGCTCAAGAAAGGCTGGGTTATGTTTGGGGCCTGAAAACAAAGGGTTCTCACTTTATGTTCCCTGCACACTGTGGGGCTGACACTGTCCTCCCAGGCAGTCTGCCAGGCTTCCCGGAGGGGAGGGGGAGGGGCAGTGGGGCCAAGTGTTGCACTGCCTCTAAGGTCCCCACCAGAAGTGGTCAGCACCCCTGCGCCCCCATTCACTAACCACAGCAACCACACCAAACATCCAAGGGTGCAAAAAATACTTGGTGAACAGCACCAAACAGATTTTTCCTTCAGGTTTAAAATCCTCAAGCCTTTCATCCTTCCCTCTAGGTTTCACCTTCTATCCCTTCGACTATTTGCTCCACTTCACAAAACCCTCTAGAGCTTCTACAATTTTCTGAAAGCATTCAGCATGAAACCTGTCACATCCTAGTGGAATGACACCTCGCTTATCAGATACCATTGAGGAATGACATGTTCTTCAGAGGCTATTCTACCAGAGAATATTACAACTCGAGGCACACAACTTATTTTTTGTGTCTCATAAAATATATTACCTATACTCCTACTTTTTGAAACAAAATAAACCATAAACAATTTAACCTCCTGACTTGCCTTTGAAAGTGCCTTCTAACTTACTAGGTGACATTTAAGGGGATCAGGAGTAAAATGTGTAGATGTGGACCCGTTTTCACAGTGATCTCACATCCTCAGCATCTGCCTCTCTTTCTACATTTGCAGTTCTCCCCTGGGTCACACTCCTAGAGACTCTAACTGACTTGGTCTCTGGTTGGGCCAGCAGAGAAAGGTTTACAAAGTCCCACAGATGGTTCTAATGTGCCACAGGATGAGAACCACTCCTCTGATGCTGAAGGAGGGCTCTCCATCACAGGTACACTTAACTATACCAGAGCAGCTGGAGAAACATCCAAATGGTCAAGCTGAGATCATTGTTTCAGATTCCAATGACGCCCCAAGATTCAGCACCTGCTGTTCTGACAGAGGCCCCCGGTATGGACCATGATTATCTGTGATTATCCACAATGCACTGTGATGCTCTTGGCCACCTCAGATATCTGCAGTTAACACAGCCTTCCCGAGGCTGTGAAAACCTCTCAGGTTCTCACGAGAGGTCCTGGAAGGTGCAGGTGGCACCTGTAATGACAGCCTGTCAGGCCCGAGCATGAAGGAGCTGAGTTACTGAGTGCAAACACTGGAGCTGAGAACCACCTCTTAGGGTCAATTTCAGGGCCATCCTCTTAGGCCTGCACATCTGCCTCCAGCCTTGTTCCCCTACAGAGTGAGAGAGCGAGAGCAAGTGAGAGAGCGAGAGCAAGTGAGAGAGCAAGAGCAAGTGAGAGAGGGAGAGCAAGTGAGTGAGAATGGGGGGCAGGGGGCGCTGGGCAGCCCTCAGCATAGCCGGGAGCTCTGTGGGCTGGAGCAGGGCCCTGTAACCTGCTGGCCACACAGATGGCACAGTTCATGCAGCCACCAGGAGTAAGTGGGAAAAACAGCTGGAACGGATACTTTCCTGATCTCCCTTTCCTAAGGGCTGCTGTCTGCAGGATGATGTGTAAAGGGCTATGCAAAGTGAAGATGTCGTATACACCCATGTGCACAAGCATCCTCCCCATTAGGCAGATGTTGTCAGGCCACCCTGAATCTGCTCATGAGTCTTTTCAACATCTCCCGTTTGTCTTGCCTCGCTTTGCCATGGAAGGAGTCACCTTGGGGCTCAAGATGACCATCAGTGCACCTCCTTACATATACCCAGCAACCTCACAGATCACAGAGAGAGCCTCACTGTACTCAGGTCAATCTTGGAGCCGTCAGAGTATGTCCAATTTGTAGAAAAAAAACCACTGATGACCAGGTAAGCAAAGGTCAAGGGCATAAACTAAAATATGTTCTTCTGAGGCTGGATTTGGTGCACTTAATGTCTTCATCTGAACACCTACATCAAGTAAGGGGAATCAAAAAGTCCTCAAAGGCTACCCAGCACAGGGGCACCTGGGTGGCTCAGTCAGTTAAAGCGTCCAACTTCAACTCAGGTCACGATCCTACGGTTTATGAGTTAAGCCCCTCATAGGGCTCTTTGCTGTCTGCACAGAGCCTGCTTCGGATCCTCTGTACCCCCCCACCCCTTCCCCTCCCCAGCTCTCTCTCTCAAAAATAAATAAAGATTAAAAGAAAAAAAAAGACTACCCAACACATATTTAAATCACCTTCCTTCTAGTACACTGAAGGTGACTTTCAAACACATGGCTACCAGCACACAGCACCAACTAGAACACAGAGATGCTGGTCAGTCATGGTAGCATCTCATGACGACACGAAGCAGGGGGAAGTCCCAAGCCTGGAGCCTACCAGATGCTCTGGAGAATGGTATTGCTGGGAAGAGGTCACCAAGGAAGCCCAAAGACAAAGTATGCTCCACCTGCCCCAGGGGAGATACAGGGGAAGAGACTTTCGTCCATTTCCACCTCCTCTCCTGCACTTCTGTAACATGAAGGAATTGGATGCTGTGACCTCCAAGGTCACCTCTGGCATTAAAGTTCTTTTGATTCTGTGACAAAGGTCATCTGTGCATGTACCCAGGAACAGTACCACAGCATTGTATGGATTAGCTGAAATCTATCCCACAAGGAAGCATACCTACCATCGGGGTCTTTAAAGGTCAACGTGATAAATTTGCTAGCAACCATGAACATGAAAATCACCCAAAAGCATGCGGCCAACAGAAGCCACTGGTGGTGCATGTTGTCAAATGTCAGCCATTCAGTAATTCTTCCTGGAAAACAAAAGTGAAATGTACCTGGCACTATAAATAAATCAATTAAACAAAAGGTAATAAAAAGAACAGGTGATTTTAGTTAGTAGCATCAATACAAATATTTGAAAATCTTTTTCTATTGATACAAGGGTATTTTGACTTAGTATTTAACTTACTTTTACTCTTAATAATATGAACTTATCGATTTGATAATTCAAAAAAATGTAAAACACTCTAATGGAAACGAGCCATTTCTGTTTGTTTTTGGAATACATGATAAGCTTTTGCAGATTTGCCTCTTGATTCCTTTCTGGCCCAAGCTAACATCAGAACATGTTCCTGGTGCCCAGTGACAGCCAAGGCCTGGAAGCAGGTGGGCAGAAGGAGGTCTGCCAAAGGCCAGACCTTTGCTGTGGTAATCTGCAGAGGGCAGAAGCCATAGTAAGGCACTTACAAGCAGGCCTTGTGTAAAATCCGGACATGCTGACAAGATAAACATAGCCACACCTACAGAATCTCTAAAACAGTAAAAATGAACACTGGAGCTTCTCTCTCTCTCCATTCACTTGCCTGCAAGAGTCTGCGCAGAACCTTGGGGGTGGGTGTTTTTCATGCTATCACTGCCTGAGGAGTGATGCAGGGCATGTCAATCCTTAGCAGGTCACAGAAGTCACACTCTGCTGCAGGGAACACATAAAGAACAGGGAAGTCACAGTCAATTCTTGGCAAGAGAGACAAAAAAAGGGTGTTTCATTTCACCTTTAACACAGTGCTTTTTCAGGCCAAACCAAACCACTTAAAGAAACCATGGTGGGCTGGGTTGGTTTTCACTAGCTGACTGAAGCCATCAGGGAGAACAGGTCCTCTCAACAAGGTGCTGATGACATACGATTTCAGAGAGCTTCTGAATGCCAGCTGGGACAGAGCTCAGTGAGGACCCAGGTAATCAACTCTCCTGCTTGTCTCAACACTTACCTCCCAGAATTTCACTGGAACCAGGCATCTGAAACCTGAATTCCCTCTACCAAGTGGTTATCCAGCCTATACTTGAATACATCCTGCAATGGGGAACTGACCATCTGCCATGCAGCCCATGTCTTTACAGGGTGGCTCAGGAGCTACCCTCTGTCAACCTCAGGTGCTCATCACACATTAGACCCAGTCAGTGTGTTTCCTGAGGTCATCAAATAGGGTTGCTGGATTAAATAAATAAAAATAGAGGACAATCAGTTATATCTGAATTTCAGATGAGGAATACAGCAGTCTCCCCTTATCCATGGGGGATACTTTCCAAGGCCCCCCAGTGGATGCCTGAAACCACAGACAGTACTGAACCCTTGATAGTCTATGGTTCCTCCTACACATACATACCTATAGGAAGCTTTAATTTATAAATTAGGCACAGTAAGAGATTAACAACAATACCTAATAATAAAGTGGAAGAATTATAACAATACAGTAGAACAAAAGTATGTGAATGTGGACTCTCTCTCAAAGTATCTTACTGTGCTGTATTCACCCTTCTTGTGATGATGTGAGATGATAAAATGCCTAGGAGAGGAGAAGTGAGGTGAATGATGTAGGCACAGTGACATAACGGTAGGCAACTAACTGACCTTCTGAACATTTGTCAGAAGGAGGATCATCTGCTTTCAGAGTGCAGTTGACCATGGGTAGCTGAAACCACGGAAGGTGAAACTGCAGATAAGGGGGCACTGCTGTGAATAATGTTTTAGTAGAAATATGTCCCAAATATTATATGGGATATTCTTATACTTCGAGAAGCTATTTGTTGCCTCTCTGAGTTTTGAATTTCACTGGCAGTCCTGTGTTTTATTTGGCTACACTACCCAACATGGGGCATGCCAACCCCTCTCTAATCACCTAAAGCCAGCTGGCCTGCCTTGGTTGAATCTTCCTTTCTCCTTTAGTCCTTCTCTTCTGAGGCAGCATGGCACAAAGCAGAGAGCCCTAGGTGGCTCCACCACTCATCAGCTCTGTGACTCAGCAAGTCACTTAACCTCCCTGAGCCTTGACTTCCCTCCTCTGAGACAGGGTCCTCCTCCTTCCAGAGTGGTCATGAGGATTAAGTGGCCCATAACAGTCCCTCTATAAACATAAACTGACCCTCTGTGACTTTCCAATTCGATCTACAAACAGCCTTCTTGGTGGCCAGAAATGAAAGCAACAACATGGCCTGTCTCAAGGAGACAGGAAAAGAAAGGTGAGACTCTCATCCCAGAGGACTCGAGCTCTAATCCTTCTCTTCCGGGAACAAGTGAGGCACAGACTGTGCCCAGCAGCATAGGGCACTGCAGTCCTGAGTCCACTGATGTTGTCCCTCCAAGACAGTGATGCTCGGAGGGGTCCATCCCCATGGGTCACAGTGGGAGCACTCCAGAATGGCAGAGAGGCAGAGGAGCCAGTGTGGGCTGGGGAGGGAGTAAAAAGAAAGGAGACAAGTACCAGAGAGGAGGTAAGCAACCAGAACAGAGAGGCATTTGCTCCCTTACACCAGTTTTCATGAAGTCTTGGAGGCTGAGGAATAGGTCCCAGGGCTGAGTGGCCTGGGGCTTGCAACCCATGTTTTACTAAAAGAAGTGCTATGGACAAGTGGATACAGAGGAGAGGAACCACCGGGGCCGCCTCCCTCATACACACGCTTGCTCTGCAGAGCAGGGGAACCTCCTGGCACTGCCCACTCGTGGTGTCCTACTCTGATCAGAGCTATACTTTTGGCCCCTGAGCACCCTCCCCAGACATCAAGCCAGCACTTGGGAGGTTTTTATGGCTTAAGAATTCAGTCTTTCTAATGGGAACTAACCTTCTGAAGGGATCTAATTTGAGTCGGCCCACTGAGCTCACCTCTATATAAAAGTAGGGAGATAATGAATAAACAGACTTACATGAAAATGAAGGGTCATATCACCTGCTCTCCAGGAAGCCAAGTGGCTCAGATTTCTACATCTGGGCTACCTGAATAGTGAGACCTGCATTATCCTGATGCCGTGCCTACCTTCCTAAGTCCTGGATTTTAATTTCAAGCCAGGAGTGCTTTACTCTTTCACCCAGGCCTGGGGTTGGTGGGGGTAGGGGATAGGTCTATTCTCTTCTTCCAGAGTCTACCCAAGTTTCTTATCTGTCAGGATAAAACCACCACTGTATTCCTGCCAGTGTGTTGTGAGACCCCTCTGAGACAGAGCATGCCAACAGACCTCCTCTACAACTTACATCGGCCAATGTCTTCTTCCAGATGGCAATTTTACTTCAAACCCGCTCAACTCCAAAAGTGACTTCAACTAGACTCCTACTGAATGAGACTGCCCTCTCCTACCCAAAGCCTGGCTGCTGCATCAGGTCAGGAGAAGGGTAGTTTTAAGGCCCCCACCTCCTTCTCATCCCCATCAGGATGAAATGGCAGGGATAGCCCAAGACACTTGGGGACTCTGATTGGGGGCTGCAGATATGGAGAGTTTAAACCATAAACCATAACCTCTGCATAAGTGGTGCATAAACCATAGCCTCTGCATAAGAGTGCATAAACCATAGCCTCTGCCAAAAAATGTACTCTTGAGGTGTATAAAACCACAGGCCCTCACCGATGTCTTGAGTAGAGCTGCCCAGACCAGGCTGAAGCCTGCCAATGACCCTCTGTCCTGCTGCAGGCCTCCCTGGAGGCCACAGAGCCTGAGGGTAGTCACTGTGAAAGGGAGTGCTCTCTACTGGCCACTGGGATTCTATAAATGTGAAATAAGCAGGGCCTGCTCCCCTCCCAGTGCACAGCAGAGGAGAAGGCAGCTCTCCCTCACCCCCCACCCTGTTGGAACCCCCCAAAAGCCTCTCTCCATCATCCTGCCTTGTTTCATTTCCCTCACTGCACCCACTATAGCCTGAATGTTTCAGTCATTCACTATATGCTCCCATAGTGGAATGTAAGCGCCCCTAAGTACACCAAGGACTAGAATAGTGCCGGGCGCTCAAGAAGTCAACCACCATTATTTGCTGAATGACTACATCCACCTAGAAACTTACCAGGAAAACTCTGGAGAGCTGAAAGGTACTTTTGAAGGCACCTTGCCCAACCCTTTATCTGAGAGTTTCCAAGCTCTTTAAAGGATTGAGGCCCCCAATTTCAACCTCAAAATATTTCTCCAATATCCACGTGAGAGTAGTTATATATTTAATACCTATTACCTGAGTCTAGAAAACAATTAAAAGCTACTAGGACTTCAATATTACTTGCGAATAAAATCACATTTTATAAATCACAGCATTACATGCATTTGAACAGACATACAACTTAAACATACTGACCAGGGGGGGTTAATAAATGTCCCTGAAGTCCAAAAATTTTTTTTATTTTTAAATAAAACTCTGTGCTGAAGGGCAAGCCAATAACATAGATTCAAAATGTCAATTTATATGTAAACAGAAAGGGCAAGTTGCAAAGCTGAATGTGTGACCCTATCTGTAAAAAAATTACATATATGAAGGTATGTGATTATATACACATATGAACATATATATACATGTATACAATACAATCTTGAGAGGATGAGAGCAGTTATTTTTTGCTTTGTACATCTATACATTAAAGAAAAACTTTTGCAGCAAGCATGTATCCATTTTATAATAAAAGCTGACAAAATACAAATAATGCCACTCACATACATGCACCCTGGTGTTTTTATTTATTTTTTCTACCTGACTTCTACTAACTGCAGTTTCCTTACCACTTGGAAATGGATGGTAAACACTTTTCCAGCCAGGAGAAAATGTGGTTAAGTGACAAATTCAACATGTGTCTGAATATTTAGTAAATATATCTGTCTTCACTAGTTTTCGTTTAGCTTTTAAAAATAATTTAATATTTAAAACATAAAGTACAAAGAATAAAATAACAAAAACAGATTCTGGGCTCTAACAGTTTTGCTGTACTTACTTGAGTGTTTGTAAAGGAAAGAAAGTGTTACAAATAAGGCTGGAGGCCCCCTATGCCCCTGCCTGGCTCTAATCACGCTGTACCCCAGACCTACTCCTCCAGACCTACTCCTCCATCGGGGTGTTACGCTTTGTAAGACTCAACTCCTCTGACAGAAGCAGCAGCAGGGGTTAGGGAGGGTGGTCTTCCCTGCACAGAGAAAGGCAGGGCCTCCTGCAGAAGATGGGAAGGCTTGTTCACCCAGGGCCTGCAAGGAAACACTACATTATATGCGGATGCTTTCTAGGGAGGCTCCTGCTGCGGGGAGAAAGCCTGAGGTGGAGAGATGCACTATTTTTAAGCACTTACCTTTTTCATCATCTACAGTGAGGCAGTTCACAAATCACACATAGACTTAAGAGAAAAAGCTGTCATGGCAAAAATTTAGATAAACCAGGACTTGTTCTCCAAGTCATGTGCTACGTGCACCAACCAGAACCAGTAAGACTAAAGCCTGGTCCCTCTCAAAATACCCTTCCCCTCAGGGCTGGTATCTCTACAGTTTACAACATATAACACACAAACAGGAGTAGATGTATATCTGCATATAGTTTTAAGGACACAATAACCTAAAAAATACTTATTTGCCAAATTCATCATGAAAACGTATATTCATCCATCCAAAATAATAAATGCCAGGGATACAACAATGAGTCCCAAACCAAACACATATACACAGTTTATGTCCTTATGGAGCCTATAGTCTAATGGAGACACCCACATGCATCAAAGAGTCTATCCCCTAAGTGGTATGAGATAGAAAGACATGATGCTGTGAGAGGAAAATACAACGGGACAGAACCTAGGCAGAGATGAGAGATAGCAGTTTCGTAAGGCGGTAAAGGCACAGGTTCCAGACCAGGTGACCAGCAAGGAATAGCGGCCCGGGGGTACACAGGAGTAAGCCAGGGGCCCCTGAGTAACCAAAGGAAGCCCCTGTGGCTGGAGTTTCCAGAGCACGGTTAGAGACGAGCAAAAGCAGATATGGTCACACAACACTGTATCTTAAAACAGCAGTTATGGAATTTAGTTTCACCTTGCGAGCAATGCAAAGCCACTGAAGAGAGCTCTCCATGAGAAGAAAGGTAGTAGTGTCATGATCTGATTTAAATTTTGAAGCTGTTTCTCAGGCACAGAGTCAAAAATGTAAAGCACCATCTACCTGGCCATTCCGCAGGCTCAACATCATTTCCGTAAGTGGAGCAGGAGTGTTCTAACCCAGCTAAGCGGTTCACATCACCACCTAGACCTACCGTCCTAGACCACCACCACCACCACCACCATCATCATTGTCATCGTTGTTAAGGTCTCTAAAAACTAGCTTACCATCATCATAGTTGAGGTCTCTAAAAACTAGCACACAACTAGTAAGATCCACAGTATCTGATGGGTTGGATTTTCAGAAATCCTACAGACTAGGGGTTCCAGTTAGCCATAGCATGCTTCTGCTTTGAGACTACATGCATTCTCAATCTAGGTATCTACCTAATGGTGTTTGGCTTTATGTTTAGGGCAGTGTTCCAGCCCTGGCTGTACTTTAGTATCACCTGGGGAGCTTTTAAATAATATAGCAATGTCTTGGGCCCCAAGAACACTGGAGCCCAAACAACACAAATCTCTGGAGATGGATCCAGGACTTGTTTTGTAAGCTCCACATAGGATTCTAATAAGCAGCCAGGGCTGAGAACTGCTGGTCCAAGCCCCCAGCCCTCCTCAACTTCTAATGCCCACATGAATCCCTGGGGATCTTATTAAAATGCAGATTCTAGGCATTCTGACATAATAGCCATTCTCCCACCACTTCTTTCCATTATAAGAATGAAAACCAGTAGCAAGAGATTATCTGTCAACTAGCATCTATTGATGTACATGTACCCTGAAAAAACAGCTTAACAAGGTTTAATTAGAATCATAGACCTCTATCACTGTTCCCATTTGTTCTTTTCCAGCCCTCCTGCCTAGAGGTAACTAGCCTCTGTAGAATTTGGATTTGGTCTGACCTTGGAAAAATTACAGTAATTCACCCCATTTGTTTAAACAAAGAAGAAAGGGATTCCAAATTCCCTTAGGCCCAACTCCTCCAAGCCCACGCCACTACCTGCACTGCTTCCCCTGAATATACAAATTCTCCATGGGGTTTACCTCCTGTCCAACAATGACACCCTCAAGACTCACTATTTCTGTGTGCAGAGACTGGGGCTTAAAATGAACAGTCTTTCCTCCATGGCTCTGCCAAGGGCCACGGCTCTCCCTGCAGCCCGGTGACAAATGGCCTTTAAAAAGCCTGACATTTTCTGTAATTAACTCTCCTTTGTTCAAGGAGCCAAGACAACTCCCAAGTTGCCTCTTGCAGCTAATGGTGGCAAACCTGAGCGTGCCCCAGGCCCCCTGTGGTCATGGTGTGCTGCCCCGAAAGGGCCCCTGGGCCCCCAGGAGTCAGCATACCCATCTTCAGAGCTTTCTTATTTCCAGTCATTAAATGAGAGTTTCACTTCAAGATATCAGGTTCTGAGACCTAGCCAGAGGGCTGGACTCAGAAAACCCCACAAGTCAGAACTAGTGGATAAGGTGGTTTCCCCTCTTATGTGGAAAGCAGGGTGAGCTAAGCAAGAACACAGCTGAACCTACCAGAAATCCCAGTCTTTTTTTTTTTTTTTCCCTCTCTCTAAACTAAAAGTGCACATTGTACATGTTTGTAATGACTAACAATGGGTTTGGTTCTATTGCCATCTTCTGGTGCAAATTCTCTCTCCCCTGCATTTGCAAAAAGATGCTTGTAAATCCATTTGGTCAGCTGCCAATAATATTCCTGCCAGTGGCTTTTCCCTGTGTTTGAGCTGCCATCCAAAAACACAAAACCTTTCTGGGTTTGTGCTGAAGAGCTTGATTCCCACCTGCCTTGTTCTACTTTTTCTATGCATGCTTGCTTATTGAAGGTTCTGAAAAAGTCCTGTGGTAAATAAGCCCATTTAACTCTGTTTACAATAGCTTTTTTCCCAAATCTCATTTATTCATTCAGCAATATCGACAAAGTGCCCACTTTGAGCCAGGAGCTGTTCTAGGCCTCGGGAATATGACAACATATACTCCCTGCTCTCATGGTGCTTCTACAGAGGCAGATAGGCCATAAACAAATAGAGCTATTGATATATATAATCACATCAAGTGCTAAGTGCCACGATTGAGAGAAGGGTAAGGGGAATGTTGAGAAGAGATGGAATAGAGTGAGGGAAATCATGTAGCACCTGAGCCAACAGCTTGGTCGGTGTCCCAGTGGCCCCAAAGCAGCAAGGAGACAGTGTCCCTCATGCTGAGTGAGCTAAAGGGCTAGGAAGTGGCCCAGATAAAGCATCCTGTCGAGGGTCCTTTACTGAGCTGGCAACTCCTGAGTCCCCACCCCCACCACATACATACCCCAGGGAAAGGATCACGAGTCCGGTGTTCAGTTTTTAAAACAGTAATTCAAAACATAACCAGGCACTAAGGCAAACTTCAACAAAAAAGCCTGGTAATGCACAAGGAACTGGTAGCCTTTGGGGGATTGATAGGAAGAAGGGAGATTAGGTAGCTGAGGGCTGGAGCAACTGGGGACATTCAACAATCAACTATTCCGTATCTTTGTATTTGGACCTAAAATGTCATTACCTAATCAATAAAATCACTAAAAATGACAAGGTAGTAAGATAAAATATTGTGTATGAATTTATAATATATATATAAAGTGCCATGACAGTCGCTGTGACTTCTAAATTCATAGGGCTTCTCTCAATCTAAGTTCAGAAATTTCCTTTGTCTACTGGGCCATTAATCATTACTAAAATTTACAGTCTCAGAACGACTGATCAGCCTTAGTTACCAGGATGAAAACATACCCCTTACTCTGTCCAGCTGAAGAATGTGTCTGAGACAGATTCTCATGAATAACAATAACAAACAGCAAACGCCTGCCTGGGGCTATCTACACTTCAGGCACTGCTCTCAGCCAGTACCAAACTCACTTAATCCCAGGCTGAAGAGGTTGCTTCTATTATTATATTTCAGGAAACATTTCTAAGTAGAAGTGTACATATTCCTACTTAAGGCTTTTAAATTTCCCAAAATTTCCATACAAGCAAGAAAAGAGGCAGTAAGAATACTAAATGACAGGAATCTCAAATAACTAGTGAGATCACATTCTCCTTCACGCACCTTCTGAAGCCTGGGGTCCACATTTCCTTGAAGTATTTGCTCTGCCTGAGGTTCTTGGTTCCTCCTGTCACCGTATAGGATAATTAAAAAAAAAACAAACAATAAGCACCATTTAAAATGATAAGATCTTATGTAACACAACTTGGTTTATATTTTGGAAACAGTCAACCACTTTGATTATCCAAGTACAGTTTGCACAACAGGTTTCTTACAGAGGTGGGTTGTATATGGAATTTTTGACAAATGAATAAATATTCTAAATGTACCAAAAGAAGTACCTGTTTAAAAAACTCATGTAAATTCATACAAAAAATGAAATAAGTTCTGTTGCAAAAAATAATTAAATCCTGTTATATCTATTTTATGTTTGACATAAAGAATGTCATAAAGAATTCTTTGGGTAAAGAATTCCTGTAGAGGATGATGGGATGATGAAATCTTCCAATGCAAGATGTTCTTTGGGTTTTGTATTTCTTTAGGCTTTAACATCCTGGCAATTTCTAGCCAAATGACACATCATGAATGAGTAACTGGAAACAAGCCAAATGCGTGGAATTAGAGATTACAGATTTAATAGAGTTGGCTGACAAAATAAACATACAACTCATTTAACACATAATACAACCCCAACTGCCTGGGATGCATGTAGCACAGTCTAGCTGTGTTTCCTTTTACTCTTAAGAGTTCAATGTTAAAATTAAAAGCAATTTCACGTTATGCAGATGGAAAGATGAAGCTTTACGTACTCACATCCAGATTCTTCCAGACCTATATCAGAAGAAAAAAGACTCTTCATTCCTGCAATCTCAAAGGTCCTGAATTCACCTCTCCCCCATTTCTATTTCTAGCTTTCTCCCACCCTTTTATTGTACAACCTCAAGCATTTGAAAAATGATCTGAATATAACTGCAAATTGCCTGGGATATTTCCTGATTCTTTTCTTTCTTTGTTCAGTTTTGCAAGCACTCTGGTTTTCACTTTGGGTAAGGAAAGAATTTTCCTCTCAGGTATTTCTTTGAGATTCTATTCTTTCAGGGTCAAGAGCAAAGATGGAAATTCCAATTTTGAGCCAAGATGGGCTCAAAATGGGAGGGGGGGGTTAGTTTCTCTTTGTGTCTTTTCTTTTTAACCCAGTCACTGAAAATTTCAGAGTGAATAAGTAGGTACTGGAGATCAGCAAGCCCGAGCTAAATTGAGCTAATTTTAAGAATGTCTGAGACATTTCTCACTCTGGCAGTTAAAACTGACCAATACCCAACTCTTTATGGCCCAAAGCCCCAGCCTCTGGGTGCTTCAGACAAAAAAAACTCTTTATGACAGTCCTCCCGCTTAGCTAACCAGACAGAACCTGGCTGCACTGCCTTCTATTCATTCACTGACCGGCCCTTTCCTGCCTTTAGAGACTTGGAAAACAAAAACGACAGCTTTTGGAAAACCTGGTTCATCTCCCTAGCCAGAAGTGCAGAAATTTATACCTCAACCTCCAACTTCTGACCAGTCCTTCATTATCAAAATCAGGGCTGAGAGCATTCTGGAGCCTATTTGGCAGGAAAGATGCGTTTCCAACCATCCTTTCCCCTCTCACCCACCAAAACCGTGCTTAATCGTGCACTTAGGAAAGGGTGCACATGTTCCTTCTTCCCTGCTCTCTCTCACTCTCTTTGCATGCTCCTTGCACTCAAGTGAAACATTTTCTTTCTCTTTCCACCCAATCACAAATGCAAATTCTCAGCCAAAGATGAAAGAAGTAAATTATAGATCACCAAATATCAATCATTCCACCGGTCACACCATCCCGCAACAAGGACGCCGCCTTATTGCATAATTACCGTGATGAAGGTTCCTCTCATTAATCCCACCAACTAGAGAGGTCTTCAAGTCACCAAAACACACTGGGATGGTGCTCACAAAGAAAGACCGGTTCACCCCCTTTTCCTGTCCACCCGGGACGGGGTGGGGGTCGGGGCCCCGGGGTCTACGACACCCACACCCCGCCGGTCCCCGAGCTCACCCTCCGCGGAGCCGGAGCTCGCCGGGGTCCTCGGGCCCTTCCGCAGAGCTGGCGGCGAAGCTCTGCCCGGGCCTCGCGGGCCTGGGGCCGAAGCGCGCGGGGGTCCCAGTGTCCCGGGAGCACGGGAGGCCCACCCCGCCCGGACGCCTCGGCGCCGCCACCGGCGGCCTCCGTGCCGCGGCCCGCCCGGCCCGGGATGAGGCGGTGCGCCGGAAGGAGGAAGCCGGGAGCCCTAGGCCCTCTCCTGGGGGCGAGTTCGCCGCCGCCCCACGCGGCGCCCGCCCGCGCGCGCCGCCTAGCCTGCTGTGCGCGCCCCCGCCTCCGTCCCCGGCCGCGCGCGCCGCCTGGGGCCGCGCGGGGAGGCGCGGGACGGCGCGGGGCGGCGCGGGGCGGCGGAGGGGCCCCGGGACCCCGTCAGCCCCTGCGCATCTCCGCCGCCGGATCCTGCGCCCAGCTCTTGCGCCTCCCGTCCTCCCCCGGAAAGAAATTCCATCCCAGGAAATTACAGAGAAACGTGCGGCCGACATCCAGAAAACAGGTATAATGTTTGAGAACGAAAAAAATCCCAAACCTGGGAAAACGAAGAAAGGCCAAACTTGGAAAAAGACAAAACTGCTTGAGTTTGGGATACTTGCCAGCATTTTCTGATCAGTCTACTTTGTAAAAGCTTGACCTTTAGTTCTTCGCGGACCTCACTCTGCTGATAGTCTGGGGGATGTAATTTTGTTGTCTAGGTGTAGTTGATTAATACGCAACTGATAAAGGCCAGAACAGTGTACAGCCCTAGAGCACTGTGACTTCTTAATCTGCAGAAATGGATAGGACTTTAGGGTTTAGAGCCTGGTCTAGAAGTCAACCCCAAAGCTGTTGGGGGTTTTATTGCCCTGGAAAAGATAAACTAGTTTTGTTTTGGTCTAACTTACCTGTTTGTTAACTGTCTTAACTATATGTGTATCTTTTTAGCAAATGGGGTAATAGAGATATGTGTGCACACACCCGCACACACATGAATACATAAAACTTATCAAGCTTTTAAGGAGCCAGCCTCTTTTGGTCTACCCTGTGGGTGCCCTTCCTAATGAGTTAAATAGAATATGGATGGAGCTCACCATTTCCGTGTAGCAGGATTCTCACACAGAGCGGTGACAACGAGGCATTTCTTTCCAGGAAGCAACTTTATTCCTGCTGGCACCGCTCAGTTGGGTGTGTACCCAAAGAACTGAGCCCCCCAACGTCCAGTGGCATAGTTTTTAAATACACTTTGTATTTCTTTGGTAACAGTCTGATTAAGTAATCTCAGTTTACAAGGTCATGAGGGATGTTGTCACTTAGGTGCATAGCCAGCTTACCTTGAAGTTTTTTGGGGTTTTTTTCCCCCTTTTCTCTCTTTTTTTCTCTCCTTAGAAAGGGGACCCTACCACATCAGAATTTCACTTTTTACATGATTACCAACCATCGTGGCTTAAAGATAGCAAGGTGGTTTACTTGGTCCTTTGGTCACTCATCCCAGTATTTATTAAGCCCTTACTTTAGGCACTGTGGTTGACATGAGACATGTGGTTTCTCCTTGAAGATTTAAATGGTCATACATACGTGGGAGATACACAATAAGAAATTTGGAGTTTAGATGAGACATAGAACATAATCCAGGGTTTATGGGTCCAACCAAGCTCTAGGAATTAGGCCTTGTGTGTTCAGATCTTTACTGTACCACATACAGCTTGTGACCCTGTCAAGTTCTTTTCCCATATGTGTCCCATTTTCCTCATCTATAAAGTGAGGATATGGTACTATACAATATTGGAGATAATGCCTTTAAAATACATAGCACAATTCTCTCCCAGTGGTAAATATTACAATAAACATAAACTACTTTCATTGTTATTATTTATTGCATTCCCAGTGTGCTGTTCAAATATTAAAAGATACAGTTCTTTCTAGGGGTTTACACATTGGTGACAAAAATGACTGAGTATTTTTCTTAGGGTATTTGCAAGTAATTCTAGTTCTTTTTGTTTCTATAAATGAACTTCAGGAAAGCATTATTTAGTCTCTATAACAGAAGGATAGTTTCTAATGCAGTGGTTCTCAAAGTGTGATTCTTGGACCCCTGGGTCTGTAATGCCTTAGACTGTTTTCCCATTAATGCTAAGACATTAGTTGTCTTCACTATTTAGACATTTTTTTCTGATGACACAAAAGTAATGGTGGGTAAAATTGATGCCACTTAGCATGAACCTTGGCAGTGGAATAAAATGAGATTGGTGGTTGTCTGCAGGCGAAGCTCTTCATGGTGGTTTGTGATACTTTTTTTTTCATGGAACACCATTTTTACTTGAAAGAAGAGCTGACAGACAAACTGTGGTTACACAGACTTGGGTATTTGGCAGACATTTTCTCCAAAATGAATGAAATGAACCTGTCACTTCAGGAAAACAACTGATGCTATCTATTGCCAGTGATAAAATTCAGGCTTTCAAGTGAAAATTCAAGCTTTTGGAAAACCTGTATCTGCCACTAGGAGTTTGACAGTATCCCAATATTTAAAGATTTTTTTCTGATTAAATCAGTGGTGATGCTAAAACCTTTTCTTTCTTACTCTCTTTTCTTTCTTTCTTGGTATATTGAATATTGATAGATTGTGGCTGAATAAGAAATATCTGTATGTTATATATTTGGCCGTTTCCCTGATTTCTTGACACAGAGCTCCTAAAACTTTGTAATTTCCACAAAGATAGGGGTGACAGGAACATCTTTTGTTCTAATATTTAGCCTTTGTTCCTGGTTCCTGACACAAAGCTCCTAAATCTTTTGGAATTTCCTGGGTGATAGTATTTTTTGTTCTAATCAGTCAACTCTAGCTAGCTTCAGATGGGGATTGGTCACCACAAAGACCAAACCTTGATTAGAAACCTGGGACTTTCAGCCCCACCTCCCCCAACCTCTGGGGGGAGGTGTGGGGCTGGAGAATGACTTAATCATCCTGCCTGTGGGATGAAACCTCCATAAAAACACTTAAATCATAGGGTTTGGAGAGCTTCCATGTGGGTAAGCTATCGAGGTACTGGAAGGGTGGCCATGTGGAGATGGCATGGAAGCTCTGTGCACACAGACAGCCTTGACCTAAGAATCTCTTCCATTTGGCTGTTCCTGAGTTGTATCCTTTATAATAAATCACTAATAAGTAAACTGTTGCCCTGAGTTTTGTGAGCCATCATAGTATAATCAAAACTGAGGGTGGGAGTGGGGGTCATGGGAACCTCTGATTTGTAGCCAAGTCAGAAAGAGATACAGGTAACTTGGAGACCCAGTATTTGTGACTGGCATCTAAAGTGGGAATGTCCTGGGGCGCCTGGGTGACTCAGTCAGTTGGTTAAGGGTCTGACCGGCTCAGGTCATGATCTCACAGTTCATAGGATTGAGCCCCACATCAGGCTGTGGGCTGACAGCTCAGAGCATGGAGCCTGCTTCAGATTCTGTCTCCCTCTGTCTGCCCCTCCCCAACTCGCACTTGGTCTCTCTCGCTCTCATTCAAAAATAAATAAACATTTAAAAATAAATAAATAAAGTGGGAATGTCCTTGTGGGACTGAGCCCTTAATCCTGTGGAGTTTGCCACTAACTCCAGGGAGTCTCAAAATAAAGTTAAATTGTAGGATATTCAGTTAGTGTCTGGAGAATCAGAGAATTGATTTTTGATGTTGGAGAACATCCAGGCTGATGAATTTTAATGTCACAGAGTATGAGAAGTTCATGATAGGGTCTTAGATTCCACACTGCATTAAACTTTAAGAAACTACCACTAGCTGAGTTTGGGTTTAGTGTTAAAGAAAAACACGCAAAATTATCTGAAAAGATTATGAAAATACTTCTTCCTTGTCTACTTTTCTGCATGAGGAAGGATTTTCTTTATATTCTTTCACCAAAATAACATTGCAGCAGATTGAATGTAGAAAGGACAGTGTATATGAATCCAACTATCTTCTAACTGAGACATTAAAGAGATTTGCAAAAAAAAAAAAAAAGCTAAATATTTGTTTTGGAAAATATAGCTGTTTCTCTTTAAGATTGTTATTTATGGTACCCTATAACATGGGAATATTATTATCTTCAAATGAATTAATGTTTTAAATTTCTCAGTTTTTATTACTAATACCATAAACTTGGATAGTTATAATCCAGATTAACAAAAGCTCTTTGGGGTTCCTTGATCATTTTTAAGAGTGTAAATGAATCCTCAGATCAAAATGTTTGAGAACTGCTGTTTAAAAGAAATTCAAGTCCTTAATGATAAAAACATACCAGATTCTTTTACCTTCCACAACCGTAAAATGTATATCTTTAAAGTCAAGGCCAGAGGTAAGACTAGGGAATAACAGAAGTTAACCACTGGCTCAAAATATTGCCCCCTTTTGGAACCAAACCAGTGGAATAAACAAATAGATGCATCTAGAGAAACCTAGATGCCTTTTATGGGGTTATGGGTTACATGAAAAACCATTCTCCTATGAGAGTAAAAATTTGCCAGTTCCTCTGACCATTCTGTGGTACTAAGATTTTATAAATTTCTCTCAATACTTCATTTTGGGTTAAGCACAAAATGGACTTGGGGTCTGTTAGTGTCAGATCCTAGAAATTGAAATTGTTTTCCTTCTTTGGACTTCCCGAGCTCCTCACTAAACCACAGAGAGGCTCCTGCTTTTTCCACGTCAGGGCCCTGGCCAGAGACGGTTGCCACAATACTGGCTAGCCCCTTCCTGAGTTCTCATCTCAGTGTTCACAGTTGACATCAGCTACTCACAGACCTCCTTGGGTTTTCTTTAAAAGAATGTGTTTGGAAATTATTTCTCAGCCATCCTGGAATTTAAAGGCAATGGAAAATTGCATATAGAGAGCACACATCCAAGTTCCTATTCCCGAGCCTATTGAAAAATTGCACTTGACTCCCTTGGTGTGTGTATGAGGAGATACTTAAACAGAGTTGAAATGAGATTTTTCCCAGGTTAAGGCTTTAGGAGAGCTGTAGTGGCCACAACCAGGCATCTCTAAGTAGTTCTAGAACTGTGAAATTGTTCGGTTACTAAGAGGGCTCTTAGGAGATGTGTAGAGATAGGAATTATACAGACCCGCCAAGTTGATGGCCCTTTCCAATTTATAGAGGGCCATGTAATTCAAAAGTTGTTTGTTTGTTTGTTTGTTTACCAGCAGATGGTGGAGGGAAATAGACTGTCTTTTATGCTGTGGCCCTCAGAAAACCTCTAATGAGTTTATTATGGTCTTTATGGGGGGTTGTTTTTTCTTGTTAATATCTTCTCCTAAACTAGGTAAAATATGATAGAGCTTCACATTAGGAAAAAGTCACCAGAAGATTTTTTTCATATTTTAATTCTTTTTTTAAGTTTATTTATTTATTGAGAGAGAGAGAGAGAGAGAGAGAGAGAACGAGAGAGAACAAGCAGAGGGAGAAAATTCCAAGCAGGCTCCACACTGTCAGTGCACAGACACGGGAACTGTTAGATCATGACCTGAGCTGAAATCAAAAGAGTTGGACACTTAACCGACTGAGCCACCCAGGTGCCCCTCATATTTTAATTCTGAGACCTCTTTAAGACCTACATTTTGAATTGTTGAAAACACATTTTAAATATTATTAAAATGAGAAAAACCAAAGAGGTGCTGAGCTGTTGAGATGGGAAGACACATCCTACTGTCAGGTTAGACTATATTCTCAATGTAATTGCCTAGGGATAGAAAATTGTATTGGAAGTAAGGTGACCACACAGAGTAAGATTGGGCCATATGACTAAGCCAATGAATATACACAAAAGTGATCTAAGCCATCCATAGGGCTCACCATTGGGAACATGCCATATGATCCTGAAGTTTTCTTCCCCTGACACATGTCCTAGAAGGAAACACACAGAATAGAAGCAGCTGTGATTGCTAAGTCACCATTTGGAGGAAAATTACAGTACCTGCATAGAATAAGACAAACATGAAATCAGTATTCATTGTGGTAAGCCAAGAATAGTTCATGGTATGTGCCTTATGAAGCACAGCCTATCCTAATATAATATTCTAGTTAAGTGATAAGCACACTGGACTGAAAGTCAGGAGACTTAGGTTCTGTGAAGTTGAACTATAAGAAATTGCTGATAATCATTAGTTTTTGATGTTCAAGAATGTCAGTTTTACATGATTCACCCTTATAGTTACACTTCTGTGACCAAGTGATATGCAACACTGAGTAATCCACCAATCCCAAAGGTATCTCATTTTTCTCATTTATAAACATCAGACCTCATAGACATCTGTGGAACATTCCACCCACTAACAGCAGAATACACATTTGTCTCAAGGATACATGGAGCATTCTTCAGGATATATATCCTATATGCTAAGCTGTAAAACAAGCCTCAATACATTTAAAAGGGTCAAAATTATGCAAAGAAAGTTCTCTAACCATAATGGAATTTAGAAGTCAGTAACATGAGGAAATTTGAGAAATATACAAATTAAATTGAACAACACAATAACCAATGGGTCAAAGAAGAAATCACAAGACATTAGAAAATACTTTCAAATGAATGGAAACAAAAGCACAGCATACCTGAACTTATGGAATATACTGAAAGCAGAACTCAGAAATGTATAGCTATAAATGGGAACGTTACAAAAGAAAAAGATCTCAAAATTTAACCTAATGTTTTACTTTATGAAACTAGCAAAAGAACAGCCAGCTAAACCCAAATCAAGAAAAAGGAAGGAAATAACAAATATTGAAGTGGAAATAAATGAAAGAGAAAATTGAAAAACAATGGAGAGAATAACAAAAAATTCGTTCCTTGAAAAGATCAACGGAATTGATACACCTTTTTCTAGACTGACCAAGAAAAAAAAGAGAGAGGAATAAAATTACTAAAATCAGGAATGAGAGGGGAGACATTACTACCAAGACTATAATCGTTGGAGAAATCAAAAGGATTATAAGTGAATACTTGAACATTTGTATGCCAACCAATTATATAACCTTACATAATGGACAAATTCCTAGAGAGACACAAACTATCTAAAATTGACTCAAGAAGAAAATCTGAATGGACCAATAGCAAGTAAGAGATTAAATTAATGGTTTTAAAACTTCCAACAAGGAAAAGTCTAAGCCCAGGTAATTTTACTGTTGAATTCTACATTTAAAGAAGAATTAATACCAATCCTTCACAGCTTCTTTGAAAAAATGGAAGAGGATGGAATACACCTCAACTCATTCTGTGAGGCCAATATTACCCTGAAACCAAAACTAGAAATAGGCATCACAAGAAAACTACAGACCAATATTCTTATGACTACAAACACAAAAATCCTCAAAAACATACAAATTGAATCCAGCAACATATATAAAGGATTATACCCCATGCCCAAGTGGGATATATCTCAGGAATACAAGATTGCTTTAGCATCTGAAAATCAATTAATGTAATATACCATGTCAATAGAATAAAGACAAGTCACATGACTAAATAGAAGCAGAAAAAGCATTTGACAAAATGCAACTCCCTTTTATGAGAAATGCATGCAACACACTGGAATAGAAGGGAACTTATTTAACTTGGTAAGTGGCATTTACAAAACCCCACAGATAGCATCGTACTTAAAATAGTGAAAGACTGAAAGCTTTCCCCCAAGATCAGAAACTAGACAAGATGTCTGCTTTTATTATTTCTACTCAACATTTTACTGGAGGTTCCAGGTAGGATAGTTAGGCAACAACAACAACAACAAAAAAATAGTATCCATACTGGAAAGGGATAAATAAAACTATTTCTATTTTAGATGACATGATCTTGCATATAGAAAATCCTAAGGACTCCACTAAACTATTAGAACTAAAATGAATTGAACAAAGTTACAGTATATGAGACCAACCTACAAAAATCAACTGTATTTTTATAGACTAGCAATGAACAATCCAAAAATGAAATTAAGAAAACAATTCTGTTTATAATAGCATCTAAAGGAATACAATTCTTGGAGATATATTTAACAAAAGAGGTATAATACTCTGAAAACTATAAACATTTTTGAAAGGAATTAAAGAACACCTAAATAAGTGCAGAGACATCCCATGTTCATGTATCAGGAAATTTAATATTGTTAAGATGGTAGTACTCTCCAAATGACCTGCAGATTCATTGCAGTCCTCATCAAAATTCCAGACGACTTCTTTGCAAAAATTGCCAATGTGACCCTCAAGTTTGCGTGGATATTCAAGAAACTCAGAGTAGCCAAAACAATCTTGAAAAATAAGATCAAAGTGAGAGGAATCACATTTCCCAATCTTAAAACTTACTACAAAGCTACAGTAATCAAGAGAATGTGGTACAGGCATTAGAATAGACATATAGATCAATGGAGTAGAATCAAGAGTCCAGAAGTAAACCCTCACATTTATGGGCAATAGATTTATGACAAGGTTGCTAAGACAGTTAATGGAAACAGAATTGTATTTTCTACAAATGGTGTCAGATGACTGGATATCCACATGAAGAAGAATGGATTTAAACACCTCTGTCATAACGTATTCAAAACTTCACTCAAAATGGACCATAGATATAACTGCAAGAGTTAAAACTTAAAAAAAAAAAAAGCTAGCAGAAAAATAGGCATAAATCTTTGTAACCTTGAATTAGACAATAGTTTCTTAGATATGACACCAAGAACACAAGGTCAAAAAAAGAATTTTTTTCATTAAAATTTTAAAAATGTTGTGCTTTAAAGAACACTATCAAGAACATGAAAAGACAGTCCATATAATGGAAGAAAATTGTTGCAAGTCATATATACCTGTTAAGGGACTAGTGTCTAGAATATGTACAGAACTCCTACAATTCCATAATAGACAAAAAAAAAACTCAATAAAAATGCACAAAGGATCTGAATAGACATTTCTCCAAAGAAGATATGCAAATGACCAATAAGTGTATGAAAAGATGCTCAACATCACTAATCAGTAGGGAACTTAAGATCAAAATCACAAGAACATACCACTTAACACCAACTGGAATGGCTACAATCAGAAAAGACAATAACAAGTGCTGATGAGTTGTGGAGAAATGCAACACTCATACATTACTGGTAAGAATATAAAATGGTGCTGTTGCATCAGAAACTAGTTGGCGGTTCCTCAAATGTTAAACTTAGGGTTCCCATATAACCCAGCAATTTCACTCCTGAGTGTGTACCCAAGAGAAATGAAAACAAGCCTACAGAAAAACTTGTACATAAATGTTCACATCACTATTTATAATAGCCTAAGAGTAGAAACATCTCCATCAAATGGTGAATGAATTAACAAATTGTGGTATATCCATACAGTGGAATATGACTTGGGAAAAAAAAAAAGAAGAAGGAATGATATGGATGAACCTTGAAAACATGTTAAATTGAAAGAAGCCAGATACAAAGGACAACATGTTGTATGACTCCATTTAAATGAAATGTCCGAAATAGGCAAATCTGTAGTGACAGAAAGTGGAATAGTGGTTGCCTGGGGCTGGAGTGAAGGTCAGGAATTGGGAGTGAGTATTAGATACAGGGTTTCTTTTTGAGGGCAATGAAAATATTCTAGAATTAGATTGTGGTGATTGCTCTACAACTCTGTGAACATACTAAAAGCCATTGAACTTTAAGTGGATGAGTTTTAGGGTATGTGAATTATATCTCAATAAAAAGGTTAATTAAAAATGTGAATGTGTAGTGATTTAGAAAAATACCCTCACTTATATTGCAGTTCACCTCATTGTATGTATCTGTTGAACAGAATAGTAGATGGAAAAATGCTCAGCTAATAGGAGATGTGATTTCCAATCTGGCTTTCATGTAGAGTCTGGTAAATCAACTTCTGAGCCCCAGTTTTCTAATATGAAACCAATATGTTATTTTGAATAACTGCTGTGTTCCCTTCCAGCTTTAATAGCCAATTATTCTATGGAAGCTAGATCTGAATCTGTAAAGAGTTGTTGTGGGGGATGTACATTTATATCTGGGTTTAAGTCCTGTAATGAAAATAGCAAAGTATGGAAAGAAAAATGTCAGAAGCATTCATCTAAGAAGAAAATAATATGGAGACATAAGGAGAAAAAAAAAGACAAATTTTTTTGTCTATGTGACATACGGTTAGGTAATTACCCATCCAGTTGGTTGAAAACACAATTATTATTTTCTTTCCAATCATGGCAAGATGGGACCTACTTTTACATCTCTTATGATAAGGAAACTGCCAATTAAAGTTACTATTATCTTTTTTCATACAATGCTATTCAGAATGCAACATAGTGCTAGAGTGGCACTTTGAAAAATTGGCCTGCACTTCTGGTATTGAGTTCATAAAGCATGGGAAAAATGTATCTTGGTCAGACAAGATGTGTTAATAAAAAACATGAATTGACTGTAAGTATCAAGAATGAACAAACTCCTGATGTCTTATACTAAAGATTGTTTTAGGATCGTTATCAGAAAAGCTCTTACATCAGGTGGAAGGTTGGAAATTCACCATGCATATGCTCTATTTTATTTACCATCCAAATCTTCCGCTAGTAATAAGTTAGGGAGGTGCATTGATTCTTCAAACCACGAGAGCACTATTTGGTTCCCAGCTACTGTTGACTCTCAAACCTGGCTGATCATCAGGGATCAGTGTAAAGATAATTCACATCAGTGGCTCTCTCCCCTAGAGATTCTCATTCACTAGGTAAAGCCCGGACCCTAATATTTAAAATCTCCTCAGATGATTCCAGTGAGCAGCCAAGTTTGGGAATACTTGTCTAATTAAGGCCCTGAATTACTGGATAGCCTTAGTGCTTAAGTGCCACTGACTGAAAAATGCTTTTGAGAGAGGACTTCAACCCCTTCCATTTTGACTTCAGTCTGTACCTTCTAATTGATTAAGTTCTTTCCAGCTTATCTCTTAACTCAGGCAAAAGACTGTGTGGGTACAGCATCCTGTGATGGGAACTGACACTATTCCCTCAAGCAATAGAGACCCCCCTGATGCCAGCAAGACCCCACATATTAGGCCTGACCTTTACTGCCAAGCTGCATGAACCTACCGACCTTTGTCCCACATTTCCCTTATGTAAACCTAGAAATATTTCCAGCACTTTGGAGATGGTCTTTGAGATGTTAGTCTGATGTCTTCCCAGTGTTGTTAGTGTTACTGAAATAAATTCCTTTCTTGTTTCACTGCCACTCATGTCTCTGGCTTTGGATTTTGTCAGCAGGAATGAGTGGGCCGAACCTGGTCTGTTTGGGAGCCAGATGCTGTTGTATCCCTGTGCCCCAGTTACACTATGTTAATTTATATTTACTTTTGTGGACAGGACAGAGAAATGCTACATTAATTGTACTAAAACTCTTTTTACAAAGTGAAAATAGTAATCATGCATCCATATGATTGATTACATACGCTTTCTTTTTCAGCACCACATTCAAAGTTTTGGCCTAACCCCCCTTTTGTTTCCAGAGTCTCAAGAGTCTCTGGCAAATAGGCTGCCATTATTAACCTATGCTCTTGATCTTGATTACTTGAAAAGTCTTAGGATTTAGTGATTTGAAACACACCGAAGAATACTAGTGTTTTATTTGTATTTTCCATTTGGTCAAAATCTGTTTTGTTTTCCCTTGCCTTAATTGAATCACTTGTGACTGGTTGTTCAAAAGCTCTTCTTCAATGTTGGCCAGAGGTTTTTGACAGACAGTAGTTCAATGGACTGGAATAGACTATTGCAATGTATGCACTGGTTGCAAAAACCTTACCTACCTTTGGAAATTCTGTGATTTGAGAGGTTTGATAACTTCCTCTGCCTTGAATTGACTTGCTTTGTATACCAAAGACTCAGTTTCAATACTGCATCATGGTGGTATGCCTTTTCTTTGTTTATGAAAGTTGGTAATCCAAATTCAAGTTAAAATTCAGCCACATTTGGGGCCACCAAAGTAATTTGCTTAACTGAGATGACAGTGGAGTGAACAGATGCCTTGCCTGAATGAGTGAGTTTATACATGTGTAGCCAATGACAACTACGTGACAACCTTCTCTTCATTCTGGTGGCTGGCAAATTTCTTTTGCTATTGATTGTAAGAGACAGACATGGATGTAGGTGATACCCTAGTTCCTAGTAGAAGTTAAAGAAAAGAATGTTTTAAGAGGGGATACTACTTACAACTTTCTATTGAGACCACTCTCTTAAAGGCCATTGATAACGAGATTAGTTCTACAGACATTTATCAAATGCTTACTACGTGCCAAGTATTATGCAAGTGCTGGAGATCCATAGATGAATAATAATAGTAATATATATAGCAAATGTTTATATAATGAATGCTATATGTAAGCAATGTTCTTCATACTGCACACAGCAACCTTTTAGTGGGTCACAAGAATCAATTTAGTGCTTCACAACCATCATTTGAAAAATGAAGAGAAATAAAGTAACAGAGTGGTTCCCTCGTATTAAGATTAGGCCATTTTGGCATGGACATTATTTTGAGTTAAAACAATCAAAACCCAGCAGATTCAGGAAAAGGCTCTTTATCTCTCCATTAACTGTCTGCTAGTACAAGGAAGAGAGCTATTAATAGAGATTCTTCTTTACCCAAGAAATTTGTCTGCATAATAGGGTACCTATGTTTTCCAAACATCTCCTTATACCTTCCTGCTAATGTTCTTTCTCCCTTTTGTATCCTCAGAGTCCTACCCGTCTCCTTAGCTCATGTAAGTGTCATGTTGCCTCATTGTCTTTGGAATTTCCATGTCTGTGTGGATTCCCTGTATGTGTGCTATTAAATTTGACTTTTTCCTATTAATCTGTGTCTAGTCAACTTGATCTTAGACCAGGTAGAAGGGCCTTGAAGGGCATAGGAAATTTTCAACAACAGTAAGGATTGTTCCATAAAACTTTTATTTCATACACACCTATACTCATACATCTATGTCCAGTGGGTCACAATATAAAATTTATTTCCTATTGTTTTGGTCAAAATGGTTTAAAAAAATGTTTACTTTATTTTTGAGAGAGAGAGAAAGAGTGCAAGCAGGGGAGGGACAGAGAGAGAGGGAGACACAGAATCTGAAGCAGGCTCCAGGCTCTGAGCAGCCAGCACAGAGCCCAATACGGGGCTCAAACTCACAAACTGGAGATCGTGACCTGAGCTGAAGTTGGACACTTAACTGACTGAGCCATTTAGGCACCCCTGGTCAAAACAGTTTTAAAGTCACTGATCTGGAACACTATTACTAGAAGCATTAAAATGGGTTAATTACAGATTCAGTTTTTTAACAGATATAAGGCTATTTAGAATTTTAATTTTTTTTATATAAGTTGGTTAGTTATCTTTTGGTTAGTTGTGTTTTGGGGGAAATTTTCCATTTCATCTGACTTTTCAAATTTATTTGCATAAAGTTATGCATAGTATCTTATCTTTTTTTAATATTTGTGGAATCTACATTAACATCTCCCTTTTCATTTCATACTGGTCATTTGTGTTTTCTTTCTTTTTTTCCTGCCCAATCTTGCTAATATTTATACCTTATTGTTATTATTTTTAAAAATTTTGATTTGTCGATCTTATTGATTTCTTCTGTTGCATGTCTGCTTTCTATTTTATTGATTTCTGCCTTTATCTTTTTTCTTCCTTTTTATTATTTTCTGTTCTTTTTTTTTTAAGTTTATTTTTATTTATTTTGAGAGAGAGATAGAGAGCAAGCAGGGGAGGGGCAGAGAGAGAGAGAGGGAGAGAGAGAATCCGAAGCAGGCTCCATGCCATCAGCACAGAGCCTGATTCAGGGCTTGAACTCATGAACTGTGAGATCATGACCTGAGCCGAAATCATGAGTCAGATGCTTAACCAACTAAGCCACCCAGGCACCCGAGGTGCTGTTCTTTTTAAGATAGAAGCTTAAATCATTTATTTTCAGCTTTTCTAATATTTACATTTAAAGCTGTAAATATCCCTTTAAGTACAACTTTGGCTACTTTCTATAAGTTTTGACAGAATACTTACCTGTCAAGTCATTCCAAGTCATATGGTTTTAAGACTCCATAAAAACCTACATTTTGCTCCTTTTCCTGCTTCTATTCCTTACTAGGACCTGCACCCCCACTTTACACATGCCTTGTAATGCAAATAGCATATGTCCTCCTTGTAAGGGACAGGAGTTAATGATTTCTCTGGAATAGATAACATCTAAGGAAGGACCAGGTGAGAATGAACAGAGGAAGCTGTCATATGCATATTCCAGACCACAGATACTAGAGGGCTCAGCACCATGGCCCTCTGCCTCCAAGGAATAACACTTGGGCCCTCGACTATGTTCTAACTTGTTCTTGGATGCCTGAAAGGACAAATTCACTGGATCACAATCCTCAATAAAAACCCCCAGACTCTGAACAAAGATCAGACACATGCTCCTTTCCATGTCTCCCAGATGCTTCATCTTTATCTGTTCTCTCTGTATGTTCAATAAACTCTGCTCTCACTTCCTGCTGGTTTGCATTTGATTTCCATCCTTCACAAAGTCAAGGACCCTCTTCCTGCAGGACCCCATCTGTGTCTGGCCTGCTGGTGTCAATAATTCAATGGTTCTGTTTGATTTGTTCTATTTAATTTCTTTCAGCTTGAGGAGTATGGCAGCATAATTTTGTGACTATCAGAACAATAGTCACAATTTCCCAAATCATTTCTTATTTAAAATATATCTAACAAAACATCTTTTGGCATTATCTTATGAAATAGCTTTTACCAGGAGACGGTGGTGTGACCCCAACAGGTGGAGGCGGCCATGCAGGCAGTGAAAGAATTTGCCCAAGGCAGAACAAAGGAGATAGCAATGTATTGAATACATTGTAAGGGAGTAGTGGGCAGGACAGCAAAGGAAAGTCTGCCAGGAGGCAATGTTGGGGGGGGGGGGTTCTTTAGTTATGGGAGGGAGTGAGGAAGTATGGGAACAAATGGAATTTTCCTTTTTTGGTAACTATGCCCTGTTGTAAGTAGCCCATTTGTCAACTGGGGCCTATGGCTATACTGAAGTCAATCACTTAATAAGCCTATTTGCATTCAGCCTGGTGGTCGCTTGTGGGTCCTTTTACCTTCCTCGGTTTTCCATTGCTCAAGCCTATTGCCTAAAAGCAGCCTTGTGGAAGCACATTTTGATTCTTCCCTGCTTCTATAAGAACTATGAAATGGCATTTCGAATTCTTCTTGTAAGATATGAGCTATTAAGTGTTGCTTATTCATAATGTCTGTGGGCAAATAAGGACATGACAATGATCCTCTTTTGTCTTAATAAAACCCAATATATTAAAACTTTCCAGAAAATTGAAATGCTATTATAATCATGGCAAAACATTAAGACAACCAATTAGAATTATGTACTTTTGATATAAAAGTTTACTTTCAGGGCACCTGGGTGGCTCAGTTGGTTAAGCTTCTGACTCTTGGTTTCAGCTCAGGTCATCATCTCACAGTTCATGGGTTTGAGCCCCACATAGGACTCCGCAGCTGGCAGCAAAGAGCCTGCTTGGGATTCCCCCCCCCCCGCCCCTCCCCCGCTCACACTGACTCTGTCTCTCTCAAAATAAATAAATAAACTTAAAAAAAAAGTAAAAGTTTCTGCAGTCCAGTTACATCTGTAAGAATAGCTTTATTATGCCAAATAATCTGTTTTTCCAGAGGCATGGAGATAACAAAGATGCTTTCCTCTTTTCTTTTTGGGATGGGATGTCTCTCACCCACTGCTAGAAGGGCCTACATTCTCAAGGCTCAGCACTAGAATTGCATTAGCACTAAGAAAAAAGCCAAGCCCTGGAGACTTAAAATGTATAATATGAAAAGAGGGCAGAATAGAATTATTGACAAATGGAATGTGGAGCTGGGTTGTTTTGCCTCTCTAATTCTGAGTCATTTTATCACATATGAAATGTCCTATAAAGAGTAATTTAACCTCCTGATGTAGATATTGCTTGACTCATGGCACACAGTGGTATAAAAACTGGCCTAGTTAATTGCAGTACCAAATTTTTAGGAAGGAGCAGGACATGGTCTTGGTTGTTGGAAGTCAGAAAATTTGCTTCAGAAGACATCATTTTGCAGTCCTTTGATTCAGCATTTCCATATCTAGGGATTTGCTCTAAGGAAATAACTATTTACATTCGTGAAGCTTTAATTATAAGGATGTCTATCATAATATTGCTTAGAGTTCTATAAAAACTACAAAAAGCCTAAATATTCTCAATTAGGTAATGTAAGTTTGTTATATTGGAATATGATAAGGCCAAAAATGATGCTTCTGATGAATATTTCATTCTATAGAAAACATTCCTACTATATTTTAATTTGATTTTTTAATGTTTATTTATTTTTGAGAGAGGGAGAGACAGAGCATGGGCAGGGAAGGGGGAGAGAGAGGAAGACACAGAATCCAAAGCAGGCTCCAGGCTCTGAGCTGTCAGCACAGAGCCCAACATGAGGTTCGAACTCACAAAGATTTCATGCAAGATCATGACGTGAGCTGAAGTCGGACACTTAATCAACTGAGCCACCCAGGCACCCCCTACTATATTTTAAAGATACAAATATTATATGTGATGTAATTCAATTTTTTTAAAGGGCACATTGTATATTATATACTGTATGCTTTGGTAAAATACCAGAAGGGATAAATACCAGATGTTGACGGTTGTTATCTCTTGGAGTGGGGATTATAGGTGATTATATTTTTTGGCTTATCTGCAGTTTAAAACAACTTCTTAAAAAAAAGTCTATGCTTTTTGTTTGTAATACTGAAAAATAGAAGCTATTGGTTTATAAACTGCATTAGAGCAATTGAAAGATGAGTGACTATGGACCCTTGCTGTGAGAATTTCCAGCTATCTGACTTGGATGACATTTAAAAAACTGTTTAATTGTTTTTGAATCACCTCATCTGCAGCATAGATAGGAAGGTATTCAACAGAATATTAACCATGATTATGGTTATTGAATATGGAAGAATCTCAGTATTTCCTTCTTGAGTTCAATCAGAGAAGCATACCAGTAGGAATGGGATGTATTACAGGGATTTGGCCTTACAAAATTGTGGGAGCTAGTTAAATAGCTTATACACAGAGGTTATCTCCGCATCCGGAGCTGGGCCTGATGTCAGTAGGGAAGACAGTCAGGAAAGAAAGGGCTTGAAATGAGAGAGAGCATAGACAAGCTGGAATCTGCAAGGATGAACTAAAAGCCACATCAGTTTCTCACCGACTTCACTGCTCTGACTTCAATGATAACTTGAAGATACTTGTGCCTGTTGTCACAAAGCTAATGTGTACCTGGTAGGAGGTAGAAAGCCCAGATGCCCAAGGAGGAATCCAGCAGGAACTAGAAGAGCTGTGGGTCTGGCTGCTGTCTCACACCAAGGTGGGAGGCAGATCTGTGGTATCAGTCATGGTCTGCAACCACACCTGACTCTCTACAAACCAGGTAGAAATACACAGTGGACCCTTGAACAGAGGGGCCACTTATACCTGGGTATTTTACAGTAAAGTACTGTAAATGTATTCTCTCTCCCTTATGATTTTCTTAATAACATTTTCTTTTCTCTAGCTTACTTTAATTGTAAGAATACAGTATATATAATAACACATAACATGCAAAATGCATGTTAATCGACAGTTTATATTATCTGTAATGCTTCTGGTCAATAGTAAGCTGTTAGTAGTTAAGTTTGGGGGGAGTCAAAAATTATAGGAGTGCTGGATGGCTCAGTCGGTTAAGTGTCTGGCTCTTGATTTTGGCTCAGGTCGTGATCTCATAATTTGTGAGTTCAAGCCCCAGATCAGGCTCTGTGCTGACAGCACGGAGCCTGGTTGGGATTCTCTCTCTCCCTCTTTCTCTGCCCCTCCCCCACTTGCTCACTCTCTCTCTCTCTTTCTCTCTCAATAAATAAACTTAAAAAAATTATATGTGGATTTTTGACTGTGTGGGGAGTGGGGGTGTTGGTGTCCCTAACCTGTGTTGTTCAAGGGTCAACTGGTACAACCAAATGGAGTAGAAATATATTTCTGAGTATAGATAAACATGGCTTCTGTTTCCTTTCAAGCCCCACATAGGAGGACTGTCTTGTGGCCACACAGGAGAAGGAATTCTAGCCATACAGCTTGACTAAGTTGATACAGTACAAGCTACCATGGCCTTTATTTGCTACTAACCCATGGGAGGACCACGGACAAGTTGCCTATCCTCTATGGCTCCCCAAACCTCTCCAAGATAATTAAAAAAACAGCACTAGCCACTTTTTGTTTTGTATGTATGGGGTAAAGATGAGAAAGACTAGATTTGTAAAATTATTGGGTGAATGTTAGGATTAGTTCCATATCATCATTTTAAGTTGTTTTATGTTTATTGTTCTGTGACATAGGCCTTCCTCTGGAAATGCTGCTTTCTGTCAAGCCGACTATCAAAACACATTAAATATGAAGATTTGATAGAAAAACGTATATATAAGCCAACAGTAACCCGTAAGGTATGTCAGTCTTCCTAACAAGCAAATGAATACTTTGAGGTTTTCTCCCCAATGGGAAACAATGATAGTATGTCTCTTAATTATGTACTAAAACAATAACTCACGATTCTCTCTTCCATCAAGCTGCAAATATATAGCAAGCAGACTGTCTTTTATAATAATACTGCCCACTGAGCCTAAATACTACCCATTGTCATGTGTTGAGTTGCTGCTATGTATCATGTCCTGGCCAAATGGCTTTTAATACATAATATCTAATTTTCTCACTAACTGTGCAAGGTAAGCATTTGTGCCAATCCAATGTGTGTGAAATAGTATTTAATTGTTTTAACTTATATTTCTCTAATACTAGTCTACTGATTGTTAGGTTACTTCTTCTCTGAATGGCTTATTTATATCCTTTGCTGAGTCCTGGCCCAGGCCATTACCAGCTGTATAAAATTGAACAAGTTATTTAAATCCTTTGCATCTAAGTTTCCTTATCTGTAGAAAGAAATACATATAAAGGATTACTGTATAAATGTAGAGTAATTTTTAGGATACAGTGTATTCATGTATATTAACTATTATTAATTCATAGCACATATGTTAATTGGTATTTGGATATAAATTCCCATTTGCTCTGTGATAAATATGTTCTCCCTGACAGTGGCTTGTCTTTAAACTTAATTTATAACATATTTTATCATATAGGAGTTTAACATTTTTATAATAATATATATCAGTACTTTAATGATTTCTATCTTTATAAAGAAATCATCTTTCCCTCAAACAATAAAACATTATGACATACCTTCTTCCAGTTGTTTTAAATTCTTTTTAACGTTTATTTTTGAGAGAGAGAGACAGAGCGTGAGTGGTAGAGGAGCAGAGAGAGAGAGAGACAATCTGAAGCAGGCTGTATACTCTGAGCTGTCAGCACAGAGCCAGATGCAAGGCTCGAACTCACAGACCGTGAGGTCATGACCTGAGCCAAAGTCGGATGTTTAACCGACTGAGCTACCCAGGTGCCTCTCTTCCAGTTTTAAAATTTTGAATTTCACATTTAGATATTTAATCTACCTGGAGTTCATCTTTATATGCTATGAGGAAGTACATATCTATTTTTTTTTTTTCCATATAGAAAGCTGAGCTAGGTCAGACCACAAGTGCTAGTATAGGTAAGAAGTCTGTTGAGAATGGTGACCTCACTTAGCTTGGGTTACTTTCTTGGTTGTTTAATAGTGACCCAGTCAACAACCAGGGCAAAGGATCATAGGAGGGTAAAAGCATGCTTTCGAGGAAACAGCTCTCCCAAATTTCTTTGTCACTGTGGAAATGCCCCTAAATACTTGGGGGTCTCAGCAGCCTGGGAGAGAAAAGTGCCAGAGGCTACAGAATCAAGACAACCCGCCTTTTATATCATCTTGGAGTTTAAGAGGGTTTTGGTGTGAAGTGTTACATCAACACTTAAGGATGACCCTGTGATCTCTTAAAGGTGTTGGTACAATGCATACTTTCTATTCCATTTCTAATTGGGCCTCCTTGATTTTTTCGTGCTGTGAGATGTGAGGTGACACAGTTGTCCCAACTCCATTTATTGACCAGTTCTCCCCATGATTGGTAACATGTCCCACACCAGAGACCTGCAAAAACCAATGTCTTTCTATGAATACAATAGCTAATATAATCATTTATGTAAAACAGACAATTTCAGGGGCACCTGCATGGCGCAGTTGGTTAAGCGTATGACTTTGCCTTAGGTCATGATTTCAAGGTCTGTGGGTTCAAGTCCTACATTAGGCTCTGTGCTAATAGCTTGGAGCCTGGAGGCTGCTTCGGATTCTGTGTCTCCCTTTCTCTCTGCCCCTTCCTCTCTCATGCTCTGTCTCTGTCTCTCTCTCAAAAATAAATAAACATTAAAAAAAGTTTTTAAAAAAACAGACAACTTCAAATGTTGGCCATCTTGATTTTGGTTTGTGGATTCTAAATGTCCAAAGTTCAAATGCTTCAGAGTTGAAGTGAAAGAGAACTAAATCCTTATTTTCCTTTTGATGACACATTCTAGTTTTTAAAGATTCATAACACAATCCAGAGCCTTTTTATACTGATGCCTAATTGTATGACATGGGCTCAGGACTTGGATTTGTGCCTTCTGATAAATATGGTGGTGTCAGATATCATAGCAGGTGATTATAATTGCAATAATTCTGTAGCCTTCTCACAGTAGGAAACTAAGTCAGTCTGTGAATTGGTCAGCAAACTCTCCAAAGGAAACTACTAATGTGAGAAGTGGAGGAATAAATGTGTGGTTACAGTCCAGTTTAATTTCCTGTGAACTGATTGCTTCCTTGGTAGTGGTCAATATGTGTGTCTCTGTGCCTTTGGGGAAGCATGCTCCTATGGTATTATGATGGATAATAAAAACACAGAATCCTTCTGTGTCTCCCTCTCTCTCTGCCCCTCCCCCACTCATGTTCTGTCCCTCTCTGTCTCAGAAATAAATAAACATAAAAAAAATTAAAAAAAAAAAACAACAACACAGAATCCTGAAGAAGAACATTGCTACCTGGTATTAAAATATGGCTCTGGTATGAAAAAATGAGCTTGTGACATCTGACTAATAGGGAGATGGAGCATAGTGAGAATTATTCATAGTGGTCAATGAAAAGGCCAGGATGCACATTGAGCAGAGCAGCCAGCAATACTCGGGTGTTGTTTGCACACTGCTTCTCTAAGTGACAAACTGTAATCATCAAAGCCTTCTCAAAACTTTCCATTCACCAGGGCTGCTTAGGCTAGTATACAAGTGATATTTTTACAGATGGCTGTGCGCGGATCATATAGACGCCAGCAGCTGTGATGGGTCCCCACTGTGGCACGGATCACCCAAGACATTCCATGTGGCTTCTTGGGAGTCCTCTATTATTTATTTATTTGGGGCATAAGATTTATCTTTGTGAGTGTTTTTCCAGAATTAATATACACCAATAACCTTTGCATGTCCTGAGTATCTCTAAGGTGATGTAGAGAGGAGAATCCAGGATCATGCTGGCTAGAGACAGAAGGCAGAAAGAACCCAAAAGGGCTGAGAGTGAGCTGTTGAGCAAATAAGAGAAAATGCTTAATTCTGCTGAACTGAGATTCTCAACCTAGGATCTGAATTTAGGGTTCTCAAACTTAGATTTCTGCAGAATCCCCTGGGAAGTTTGTTTACAATGCAGATTCACCCCCAATTCAGATTCACAGAGTCTGGAATGGACCCACAAATGTGCACATCCGAGGTGTTTCTGAAGTATGTGCTCTAGGAATTATATTCAGAGGAAATCCTCTACTGCTGGTGAGTAGTTGTATGTGTTGGGGGTTCATGAACAAGGACTATGGAAAGGAACCATGCACCTGAACCCCCAGCATAGTATGACAAATTGCACATCCAGACATGCCTGTGCATTTGATGAGGGAGCATAAGGCGAGCTGACAGGCCACAAACACCCTCCATACCCCCCACACCCAGATGGGATATGTGTGATACTCCTCAGGCACTCCTGGCTGCCCAATAACAAAGGAAAGTGGAAAACAAATGGTTAACTGATAGAGATCACAGTTCTATAGGACCCAAGTCTCCATCACCCCTCCATAGTGTTGTGGGAAACAAAGGCAGAAGGAAATGACAGATAGAATTAAATTTCTTTATCACCTGCATCCCATTGACAAATACTTGAGACTGACAGAGTGAAACCTTTCTCCCTGAACTCCCTACTGTCTTAATGCTAATGCTTTGCTAGAGGGAAAAACAAACTTAGCTTGACAATAGCTAGACCTCCGGTATCCTGTGAGTCTTTAGTTTATGAAAATCTTGCTAAAGATTTCCCCTGGACTTTACCTCCCCACAACTCCATAGTATAAAACCAGTCTCTCCTCATGGTTCCAGGGCAGCTCTTCCTGCCCATGGGTCTTGTCCCCGTGCTTCAGTAGAATCTACCTTTTTACACCAAAGACGTCTTCAACAATTCTTTCTTGGCCATTGGCTCTGGGCCCCACAAACCCCACTATCACCCCAAAAACCTCATCACATTTTTCAGAGATAAAAATCTAGGGGCACCGGGGTAGCTCAGTCAGTTAAGCAGCCAACTCTTGATTTAGGCTCAGGTTATGATTTCAGGGTGATGAGATTGATCCACATGTCCAGCTCTGTATTGATAGTGTGGAGCCCGCTTGGGGATTCTCTCTGTCCTCTCTCTGCCCCTCCTCATGTGTGTGTGCGCGCTCGCGCGTTCTCTCTCTATCAAAATAAATAAACAAACTTTATTAACAAAAAAGAAGGAAAGAAAGAAAGTCCATACGTTTCCTCACATACTTGGAAGGATCCATGTCCCTCAGAAGTTACAAACCATGATAGCATATAATCTCCACAAAGCGAATGATCGGATCTCTATTGCCACAGGTGTTTAACTTCTCTTCCAGATTACTGCCCCATATCCATCCAGCATCTCACACAAATATGAACATTCTTGGCCCTAGGAAGGCTCTGGTCGGAGACAATGTCTGGGTCCCTGTGACTCAGTTGTCAGTATTGGGAAAGTAACCCAAAGGGACATCCTACTGAGATGGATAGGTAGCTTGTCTCTGCAAACAAAGATAGCAGTGCTGTTTTGTGCACTAGAAAACCTTGCTAATGGCTTCCAAAGATAGCCAGAGGGGCATGGAGCTCCCCCAGGAGCTGCTTCTCCTCAGTCAGTGCCTGGGAAAGGACCCTCAGAGTCAAACGTCTGATTAGAAGGAGGTCTTTCTAGTCCTCTGGCTCAGTTCCAGAGCCCCCACAGCGCCTTGAGCTTCCAGAACCTTCCTCTCCTGTCCCTCAGGCTGTGTAAAACTGAAGAACAGCCTGGAGTTACAGTGTAAGGGCATCCCCATTGAGCATGCTAACCTTAACTTTGCCCTTAGCCATTTTTTTCATTTACCACATAACTTCTCAAATTGTTAATTTCCATGAATTATTTTTTCAAACTGTTTAAGCAAGATAAAAGAGTCATAGAATTTAGTTTTATTATTATTATTAATATTACCTTTGCACAAATGAGATGAGAGAAGTGTCCATAACCCTCTTCTGACTTAGAGGACTCACAATACGTATGCTTTTCAGAAAAAAAAAATCTCGTAGGGAATATTACCAGAATAACACGTTTTAAAACAAGACCAATGAGGATTACCACCTTCATGGAAGTTATAGTTACATCCACAAGCTATAGCAACAATCTCTGAAATTCAGATGTTTTATTACTCCTGAGTTAGAAATAACATTGACAGGCATAGTTAAAGATGTAGAAGAATATTTCTTCGTGTTTTCATTTTGTTTTGTTTCAGTTAGAAGAAGATATATTTTCTTCTTAACTAGCTGAGATTTCTCTCACCTCTAAGTAGAGGGTCTGTTATTTCAGGATTTTGATTTCCTTGACTTAGCACGGTGAGAAATAATGCACACCTCTGTATTAACATCCTTAAAAATCTTAAAATTTAGAGTAGGAAAAAAGTAGGAAGAGAATTTAACAAATTGGGTACGGAGCGTGAGTGTCAGGAGTGGCTTGATTGCCCTCTCTAACTCCCTGCTTCTTCCCACCAGCCTCCAACTAGGTAACTCAGCCTCTTCTTTACATAGAAGGTAGAGGTTCCCCATCATGTGACTTGCTCAGATTCCTTCCTACCACCTCCAGATCTGAGTATGTCTTTACCTCCCTCCCTCCTGTTTCAGGAATAGAGGACTTATCCTTCTTCTTGGCTTATGATTATATCCCTTTTAATTACTCCATGACTTTGGCTCCTCAATTTCCATTCATTTCTCTGCCTCCCCCATTTCCTCTCTTCTGCCTATCTACATGTTTGCGTCTCCCTCACCCTTCATTTATTTTAAAGCTCCCCTGGTTCCCTGGCCCTTCACCTTCCATCCTTCCTGAAAGGCTGTATCTGCCTCTTCTGCACACCCTCACCCCAGACCCTACTGATACTGCTCACCAGTGAGACCCGAACTGCGAAATCCACTCCTCTCCTGCAGGGCATTTTCCCTGACTATTGCTTCTTGGCTTCTGTTCCTCCCCTGCCCTTGAGCACTGATATTCACCAGGGTCTCATGCTCCTTCACTCCCTTCATTCTCCCAAAGTGTTCTCAATTTCTCTAGTGACTTCAGCCGCCGCACACATACTCCTGATGATTAAGTCTACACACATGACTTCAGTCTCTTTCTTAAGCATGAGGCACTCATCTCCAGCTACATCCTGGACACCTCCGTTTGCGTCCTCCATGGGCGCTTATACCACACATCAACCCACTGTTTTCTCTCCATTTCCAGTCTCTGTGAAGAAGGCCACTCTCTGCTCTGCATCACAGGCCTGACTCCTTGGAGGCCTCTCCAGCTCCTTCCTTTCCTTCAGCCTCCAGATAGTCATCCCCAGTTCTTGCCAATTCTCTGGTTAAAATGTCTCAGTCCACCCCCACTTTCCCCTCCTGCTGACGCTACCTTGGGTCTAGCCCTCACTGTTTTTCACGTGCAGATGTTTTCTGATAGATTTCCATTTCAGATCTCACTTCTCACATAAGCTCTCTGTAGCTACAGCTGTGGGCAGGCCCCAATACATTTGATGACTTCCTAATACACAATACATCCTACTCCTGAAATGGCATATTGGCTCTTTAGGATAGCATTCCATGTCTCTAACCACTATGATTCTTTCCCTCTCACTTCCCTTCTCTATCAGAAGTAAGGCCAAGTTCTAATATCAGAGTATCAGAGGTACCCAGCTGGTGGCAAGCTCTCCATCTGCAGATGGCAAGAGTAAGCTTATAAAAGTGATACCACTCATTTCCCACTGTCTCTAAAAGTCTGCAACCTGACAACCTGCTTCCATTTTACCCCTTCATTCTGTTTCTCTTAACATCTTTGTCATAGTCCTAAGAATCTCCCAAAAGATGCCACAACTCTCTCTCCTCCTACTCCAGCTATCAGCCATGCTTCTGCCCCCGCCTCTGGAAGCACCAAACTTCACTTTTCTCTGATGTTTTCCCATCTATGTACCTTTCATATGGCTACTCCCCCTCCTCTGCCTGCTCTGCTGGGCAAATTCAATTGGTCTTCAAACCCCCTGTTGAAGCCACCTCCACTGTAGAATCTTCCCTGCTTTCCCCATAAAGGACATACTGCTCTCATGCCCTCATAGGGAATTACTGATGTGTTTGCTTTTCCTGCTACAGTATGACCTCCTTGAGATCAGAGATGATTTCTTATTAATCTTCCTATCCCTGGTGCCTGGCAGATAGTTGGAGCTCAATAAATGTATAAAGAAATGAATGAATGAGTGAAAGACTATCATTGTTCCAAGTGCCATGGCAGAGCAATAGGACTGGAACACAGAGCCCCCATCCTTCTGAGGGTTAAAAATAGTAGATGATGCAAAGTGAATATGTGGGGAACTCCTTAAGGCAGACAGGGCAGTAGAATCAACTAGCAAATGGTGTTGTTGAGAGGAGGAGGCAATGTTTCAGGTTGCTTTGCTGGAGAAGTGGATAAAGTACACCAAAGATGGTTAATGGGGCTAAAATAAACTCTGGTCTCTAGCTTAGAGACCCCTCCTACGGGTTCTTCTTCCTTTGTTTGCTGCATGCATGAACCCCCCCCACACACACAAATATGGAGGCTGATAACTATAAATTACCCTTCCCACTCACATTCAGGGCTCAGATCTTTGGAGAAACAGTCTCCTCTGAGCCCGCCGGTGTTACATAAATCTCCAATCCACCAAGATCTCCGAGTGCTGCTTGGTTTTTCTGCCAGTGTTCCAGCCTGGTTCCGTAACAGCTTCACGTTCCAAGCAAGAGTCATCCCCATTCCTCTTTTCCTCCTTCTCTAGCTTCTGAATCATCAGACTAGAAAGACTCCACAGCAAATTGACTTATCCCACCCACACACCCCAGTAACCTGTCTAGAAGACATAGGCTGTTCTCATCTCAAACAGGCTGACCTGGGGCATGTGAGTTGCTTTTTTATGTTTTCTTGTCTCAGTTAAGTTCTTATTCTAATTGGGATTCATGAAACCCCTCCTTCTTATTCAAATTTACTCTTATGTAGAAACCCACTGAGGGGCGCCTGAGTGGCTCAGTCGATGCATCCGACTTTGGCTCAGGTCATGATCTTATGGCTCATGAGTTAAGAGTCCCACATTGGGTTCTGTGCTGACAGCTCAGAGCCTGGAGCCCATTTCAGATTCTGTGTCTCCCTCTTGCTCTCTGCCCTTCCCACCCTCATGCTCCGTCTCTCTCTCCTCCAAAAATAAATAAACATTAAAGAAAAATTTTTTAATTAAAAAAAAAAGAAATCCACTGGATGCAAGCCATTATCTTTTCTATTGATTGCCATTCCTATTTACTAAATTACTGATTTAGTAATTAGTAAAGATACTGATTCTCATCTATACTCTCCCATTATATAGTCTCTATTTCCAAACACTAGCAATTTACTCTTTTAAATGTTTCCTATCTAATAACCTCTGAACTTTCCCCTATGTGTTTCCTAGAGATTCTTTCTTGCTTCTCTCCTGTGCCTATACTTCAATAGAGGCTTTATATTCTCATTTCATCATAGTCTCTGCCTGTCTAGACAGGATTCTTGATTTTTCATACTTTCATAGCCCTGAGAGCTTTCCTTTCAATAAATTATTCATTCATTCGCCTAATACAGATTGAGTATTGAGTCACTTAATTTTTATATTGACTCAGCATACAACTAGGAAAAAAGAAAAAGAAATAACTCTAGGTATCTTAAACAGAGGAATTTAATTTAGGGAATTGGTTACAAAAGTGTTGGAAGGAGTAGAGTGGGTAAAGTTAAAAACATGACGTATTGGGGCGCCTGGGTGACTCAATTGGTTGAGCATCCGACTTCAGCTCAGGTCATGATCTCGTGTCCGTGAGTTCCAGCCCCGCTTCAGGCTTCATGCTGACAGCTCAGAGCCTGGAGCCTGCTTCGGATTCTGTGTCTCCCTCTCTCTCTGTCCCTCCCCCACTCATGCTCTGTCTCTCTCTCTCTGTCTCTCTCTGTCAAAAATAAATATTAAAAAAATTTTTTTAAAAAGACATTACATATCAAGTGTTGATAAGAATGTGGAGCAACTGGAATTCCCATGTACTGCTGGTAGGAATGTAAAATAATACAACTATGCATAATTACTTTGCTGTTTCTTAAAGAGTGAGATATACAACTACCATACAATCCAGTCATTACAAGCTTAAGTATTTACCCAAGAGAAATGAAAGAAGATACCCATACAAAAACTTGTACACAAATGATCATAGCAGCTTTATTTGTAATAGCTTAACACTAGAAACAAATGTCTGCCAAAAGGTGAATGAAAAACAAACTGTGATACATATAAACAATAGAATACTATGTAGCAACAAAAAAGGAATAAAAGATTAAAATATGTAACATAGGTCATTTTAATTGTGCTGAGTGAAAGAACTCAGATTTTAAAGAAGAAAATATTGTATGATTCCATTTATGTAAAATTCTAGAAAATGCAAGCTATGATGACAAGAAGCAGATCTGTGGTGAGGGAAGAAGAGGGAGAGATTACAAAAGAGCATGACAAACTTTTGTAGCATGAGAAATCACATTTGTTATTTTTATTGTGATGATGATATCACAGTATGTACTTATGTTAAAATTTATCAGATTATAAATACATGTGGTATATCTCAACAAAACTGTAAAGGAGTTGAAAGGAGTCTGGAATTGAAAAATTGAAAAATGGTAAATGGTGACATTACCCAGAGATTAGCAACTGAAGAAAGCTCCCATCCACCCCTAGGGTTGGAGAATCATAAGGAAAAATGATGTTCACAGAGCCTGTGTTCCTTGCCCACTAAGACTATGGGGTCTCCACAAGAGCTACTGTTTCAATTACCACCTCTACTTCTCTCCAGGAATCCAGGAGCACACACTCTCATTACACCACAGGACCTGGGGAGTATGAAGTCATGTATAAATGCTGCTGCTTGTGGAGTGCTCATGGAGCACTTGTGCTTGTGGAGTCTAGGAGAGTTGCATCTGCAGGAGCCATCACCTAAAGCAGAAAAAAAATGGCTCTCCCTTCTGTCTTTCAAATTCCTCCCATCCTTTTCTACCAATGATAGAAGCTAAGGGGAAGCTAGCTGGGAAGAAAGTTTATTTTGCAGGTTTCTAGCTCTCCCTGATCAGAGGGGAATAAGGAAAGGCACTTAAGGAGCTGAAGGCCAATGGACAAGTAACTCACCCAACTGTCTGATATATTACTCTTGGCAGAGGAAAATATAAAATGAGTAAAGCCATGGTTCTTACTTTTGTGGATCTTGTCTCTTAGCACTTCCTGGTTCTCCTGAGATTACATGGCTCTCCCATCCCCTGCCTCCACTAAATAGCCCACTGTAAGAGCAGATGTAAAGGCCACGAGAAAAGCACAGGATATAGGCATAGAAAGTGGGAGGCAAAGAAAGTGTATTCAGGTGAGTGGGGACAGTGCTAGCAGATTGGAAAGGCTGGCCTTTTCTACCACCCAACAGCTTTTTGGGGGCTTTAACAGCCAGCCTCTGAAATAAACCTGTCATTACTTTCTGTGAAACCCTGCTAGAGAGATAGAAGCCCTCAAACATTAATTCTCATACCTGCATGTTAATTTGCTTTAGACTCAGAGGTTCTTGAAGGACACTAGGTGCCACTGAAGATCTCAGAAAGCTATGCTTTGAACACAGAAACTTATAATCAATTTTGAAATTACATTTTTTATATCCTACAGATTAAAGTTCAGTTCCTTAAAAGCCTGCTGAGTTTTTTCATAATAACCATTTACAAAGTGGGAGCTAATTTAATGTGGAAAGGAGGAGGAATTTTTAGTGTAATTTTCAGCATTCACTTCTGTTTCAAATGGTGTGGGAGCTCCACTTGTGAGTTCATGTATTTAAAAAAAATGATATTTCATTAAATTCACTTGACACTGACAAATCCACTGGTTACAGTCTTTTCAGTAATGCCTAACAAAAGAAACACTTCGGAAAAATAAATGCAATCAGATAAAGAAAGAAGCTGTGTTTTCATGTATGTAAGTTCAGATGTTTAAATGTGAACCCACATACTCATAATAGTGTTTGGAGTTGAATAAAGTTTTAAAATTTAGTTTTAGTTATACAAGTAATTCATAAATAGCCAACGTGATCATTCAAAAGTACAGATAATGGAAAAGCTTTTATGATTCCCTCATAATCCCATTTGTCTAGAATCACTGCTCTTGTGTGTTTGTGTGGAATCCTACCCTTTCTCTTTGTGTTACCTACATATGCACTCATGGGACTGCAGGAGCCATTTTGAAAAAACTTGTATGTAAGTGTAGGTTAGTCGATTACAAAATTGGCTGTATACTTTTCAGCCCCTTTCATTGAGAAGTGGAGTTTATTTTCCCACCCCGTGAATCCAGTGATGTTGTGCCAGTTCCAAACTAGAAGACTGTAGCTTCTACACTCACTGCCTTGGAACTCTGAAACCAGTATGGGAAAAAAACCTGGGCTAGCCATCTAGAGATAGACCACATGGAAAGGGGTCCCAGACACCCAGTCTGCTTACCAGATGAATGCAAATTTCTGAGTGAGCCCAGCTGAGATTAGCTGACCCAGCCCAAACCATAAGAATTGCCCAGTTGAATGCAGCCCAAATTACTGACCTGTATAATTTTGAGCTAAATACATTGCTTTAAACAACTAAGTTTGGAGACTGGGCTGTTATTGGTTGAGGAAAACTGATACTAGATAGTTCTATTGTAGTTCTATAACTGTTTTTCTTTACTCACTATGTTACAAAGAGTTTGACTTGTCAATACAGATAGATCCATCTTATTCTTTTTAAGAGTTGCATACATTTCCATATTATGGATATTCTACAGTTTAATATTTTCTCTATGTTAGACATTTAAGTTGTGCCTGCCTGCCTCCTTCCTTCTCTCCCTCCCCTTTCTTTTTCTGTATTATATCTGTATAGTTGTTGTATAGTTACGCCACTCTGTCTTTTGATAATATTGGTTATCTTTTTCATATAGATATTTTTAAAATATAATAAAATTTATCAAGCTTTTCCTTAATGGCTTCTCTATTCTAAATTTTGCTCAAGAACAGTGTTCCAATCAAATATATACTCTATTTCTTTCTAATACAGAATTTTATATAAGCGCCCCTGTGTATTTATGGGTATATTAGGCTTAATTCATTAATCCTCTGAAATTTATTTAAATTTATAGTGTGAAATAGGGATTTTTTTTTGCCAACTAGATTGCTAATTGTTTTTTTTTAAAGATTTTATTTTTAAGTAATCTCTGCATACAATGTAGAGCCCGAACTTACAACCCTGAGATCAAGAATCACATGCTCCACCAGGTGCCACGTGGATGGCCAGTTGTTCTAAACCCCATTTAGCATAGTTTGTCATTTTGCACTGATTTGAAATAAACACTTTTACTCTGTATTTAAATGATCTGCTTCAAGACTCTATTCCATTCCATTTATCTATTTGTTATTGTCTGTTACCAGATCAATAACAAAATGACTACAACAATATAACAATTACTACTGCTTTACAGTACATTTTGACATTGGCAAAGTATCTTTTTGGCAAAGTATACTTTGAATATTTTCTCTCTGGAAATGATTTGAGAGTCAGTTTTAAAATTCCATGAAAAAGGAATTTTGGAATTTTAATAAGGATTACACTAACTTTATAGATTAATTTGCCATCAGTTGAACTTTTAACAACATTGACTCTTGTCCTCAACGATCATGATATGTCTTTTCTTTATTCACATATTTCCTTACGTCCTTCAGTAAAGTTTTGTAGTTTTCTTTTTTATTATATTGCATACTTATTCTTTGGCTTAGTCCTCAGAATTGCATAGTTTTTAAGGCTATTTACACTTCCTAATAAATTTTTAAATGTGTTTTTATTTTTTTAAGTTTATTTATTTTGAGAGACGGAGAGCATGTGTGAGTGAGTGCATGTGGGAAGGGCAGAGAGAGAAGGAGAATCTCAAGCAGTCTGCACACTGTAAGTACGGAGCCAATGCAGAGCTGGAACTCACAAACCACGAGATCATGACCTGAGTGGAGATCAAGAATTGGACACTTAACCAACTGAGCCACTCTGGCGCCCCACCTAATACATTTTAAAATTTATTTTTGTTTATGTTCAAGAAAATTATTCCTGAAAATAGTTTTGTTTTGTTTTGTTTTGCTAATTAGGCCATTTTGGTAAACTCATTCATTCTACTAATTTGCCAGTTGATTATTTTGGATTTTCTGGGTAGATAATCATATCATTTGAAACTGAGAGTTTCTAACTTTCATTACACTTTTCATTTCATTATTTTACTTTTGGAGGGCTCCTGAACTGACTAACCCTCCCACTCCCCCATGTGTTTGTATTAGTCTGCTCAGGCTACCATTCTGAAGACTACAGTCTGGGTAGCTTAAACACCAGAAATTTATTTTCTCACAGTTTGGATTCTGGAAGTCCAGGATGAAGTGCTAGCAAAATGTTTCGGATAAGACCTCACTCCTCAGGTTGCAGACAGTCCCTTCTCACTGTGTCTTCTCCTAGCCCTTTCTATGTGTGCTCTCAGAGAAAGGATTCTGGTGTCTCCCTCCTCTTATAAAGACACCAGTCCTGGGGCGCCTGGGTGGCTCAGTCAGTTAAACATTCGACTTTGGCTTGGGTCATGATCTTGCAGTTCATGATTTTGAGCCCCATGTTGGGCTCTGTGCTGACAGCTCAGAGCCTGGAGGCTCCCCCTCCCCTACTCGCACTCTGTATCTCTCTCTCTCTCAAAAATAAAAGATTTAAAAAAAAATTTTTTTTTGAATAAAAAATAAAGATACCAGTCCTATCAGATTAGAGCCCTATCTTTATGCTTCATTTGTCCTTAATTATCTCCTTAAAGGCCCGATCTCCAAATATAGCCACACTGGGGATCAGGGCTTCAACATATTCCATTTCTGGGATATCGGCATAATCCAATTTCTGAATTAGCATTAAAAATAATATTTTTAGGGGCACCTGGCTGGCTCAGTTGGTGAAGCATGTGACTCTTGATCTCAGGGTTTTGAGTTCCAGCCCCATGTTGGGTGTAGAGATTACTTAGAAATAAAATCTTTTTAAAAATAATGAGTTAAAAAATATTTTTATTTTTTATTCTAAATATCTGAGAAATAATGTGAAAAATGTACAAAATAAAATTAATTTGATATAAACCAGAGTTATCACATAGGTTTATTTGAAAAATGTATGTTTGTGCATAGATCACTTAGTTCATGGTAGAGATAGACCAAATATTTAAACAATACTTATTGATTGATAGTAGAACTGCCACAAACCTTTGCTAGTATGTGTGTGTTGTGTCTAAAATGTCCATAAGTAATTGTGTTTTAATATCATATAGATAAGTGGTTTATGTTCAAAAAGCAATCATTCATTTTTTTTCCATTTGTTCAGTAAAGACTTGCAGTTGGGAAGTGGGTGTATTTCAATACAAAGATATCATCTCTTCCTGGTGTTTGAAGACCTTAGTTTATTCTCCTTGAACTAAAGTGGTAAATACTGTAATAAATAGAAATCTCTATTTTCTTGCTGGCTTAAGGAAGTAGGCAAAATATTATTGCTATACAGTAGTTTATAATTCCCACTCTCTTATGAATTAGAATTTTTTGGCAAAATACCACATTTTAAGTCATAATTAAACAGTTTATGTGTTTATTCTGAGTGACTCCCACACAAAATTATTCTTAAAACTTTCATTAACTGAAAAAAATGATATAAGATGACTTAGGTAAAGTATTAACATGTTTTAAATACATTGTAAGCATTCAACAATTGTTAGTTGCCTCATAATCCTTAAAAGAGCAAAAATTAAAGATATGCATAATGAAAAAAAGATATTTATTTGATATATGCCTTATACAGGTTGTGCTTTTTGCAAGACTGCAGACTTCATTCTTTCTCCTTTCTATTCCATATCCAATCTCAAAGAGGCTGTTAAATTTTTTTTATTATTGAAATATAGTTAACACACAATATTATATTAATTTCAGGTGTACAATACAGTGACTTGGCAACTCTATACCTTACACAGTGTTCCCCACAGTACCATCTGTCACCATATGACATTAGTATAATATTATTCATTATATTCCTTCTGCTATACTTTTCATCCTATGACTTATTTATATTGTAACTGGAGGTTTGTACCTCTTAATTCCCTTCCCCTATTTCTCCCACTCTTTTGCCCTCTTCCTTTCTGGCAACTACCAGTTTGTTCTCTGTATTTATAAGTCTTTCTGTTTCTAGGTTTTGTGGTGGTTGTTTGTTTTATTTTTTAAGATTTCACATGTAAGTGAAATCATACGGTATTTGTCTTTGTCTTATATCACTTAGCATAATACCCTATTATAAGATGCCCATACGACGCAAAGCAATCTACAGATTGAATATATTCCCTATCAAGGAAGGTCTTTTTAGAAAAAAGTGAACACATTGACTAAAATCCCACACTTTTACAGACATGACTGGATTCAGATATCCTTGAGTCCAAATCCCTGCTCTGCATTCATTTGGTTTGGTAACCTTGGCAAGTTCCTTATTCTCTCTCAGCCTCAATTTTCCCATTCATAAAATTAGGATAATCATATACTCCTTACGGATCTTTTGTGAGAACTACATACAATAACCTAAGTGAAATCCTAAATAGAGGCTCAGTAGATGACATGTTATTATTGTTGTTATTATTATTGTAATTAAACACTTATGTTTTCTTATATGCTGATTTTATTTGAAATATTTAACTTATTCATAGAAAGGAGTCTGGACAAACCTTAAGGAGTCTAATTTCTAACTATGATTTTTAAAATATCTACTTGAACTTTTGAGTTTCTTGTAATATTATATCCAGGACTCCAAATTTTGTTCTCAGTTGCACCACAGACTATAAAACATCCTTTGTTAATGGTGGAAAATAAACAGCTTCTTAGGAAATAAGACTTCGTCACACAAGAGTGTATAGATTTATATCCAGTTCTTTGATTAAAAAAAGAGAAAACGCCTTTCTAGAGTCAGAAATGTTTCTCAAACCACTATAGAATAACAATTATGACTCTCCACTTTTTATTTTTATTGCTGGATTGAAAAAGATGATTCTCTACAATGCCTACCCCAGGAGGAATTATTCCACAAATAAGGGCCCAGCGTGACATTTATGAGAAAGCCAGGGTCCTCCTGTGCAAAATTGATTGGTTCTCAGCCAACGGGCTCCCGGGCGTTGCAAACAAAGGCACCTTCTCCACTGGGACCTATCAGATGCAGGGCAGAGTATTGCCTCTGCCTTTGGAACTTCAGGAAATGCTCAACTCCTATCTGGGCAGCACACATCTGTGGCCAGCAAAGAGGAACCTGGCTTTGAAAATGAAACAACTTCCTCCTCAATTCGTTTCCATCTTGGCCATCTATTGCTTCTGCATGCTACAGATTCCCTCCTCAGGTAAGGAGATCCCTTCATCAGACCCCCAGCTGGGCTGAGCTCTAACCCTTGATCCTTCAGGGTGGTTCTGGGTCCTGGAAGGAATCCAACATAATCCCCTCACCTACCTCCATTTCCACCCTTTTGAAATGGCTTCCCATTTGTCCCTAACCTTTAAGAGAGGGTGGACAGAACTAGATGCTGCAGCCTTTTACCGAAGGACATGACTCCCTTGTGGAACTGTCGTTAAACAGCTCCTGACTTAGGGCTGTCCCAAAGACGAGCTGCTAAAACTGTGAGGGATATGAGCTGGAGACCCCGATGTCTTAGCCATCTGTGTTCCTGGAATTCTGAAGAGAGAATACAGTAAAATTGAGTTTACAGACATGAGGACTGGGGATTGAGGGACAGTTGAAGAGGGGCGGGAAAGGAACGCAAACAGGAAAAAGGAATATTTTCATGGCCTTTCTGTGGGCTCCCTGGAGGCAGGATCCCAGACAGAGCTGCAGAGGCCCCAAGTCTTAGTGGGCTTGGGCACTGTCCGAGGATCTGACTGGACAAGGCTATTGCTTCACCAGCTTCTGAGAAACCAGTACCTTTACAGGGAACCAAGGGTGGGATATGGGATCAGTAGTCGGAATGCATTACCAATTTCAAGGTAATTCACCAAATGATACAGGGAGGCATGTGGTGGCAGCTCCAATTGGAAATGTGGACTATTTCAAAATTTCAGACTTTTCCATTAGAATTTTGATTTAGGGGTGTAGAAAAGTTTTGAAAATATATTCAAACAGAAAATATATTTCAAGCAGTATCTTTGTTTTGCTGTGTCTTACAGTATAATCGCAAAACCTAGACATTGCAAGGAACCTTGGAGGTCGTCTAATTTAACCTTTCATGGCAAGCAGGGATCTATGATTTCCCTGTTTGATTACTTTCAGTGACACCCAACTCACTACCAGCCTAAGAGAGCCAGTAACTGCCTCTTCTTGGGTCCAATAGAATCTTGTTTATATTACACTTTGGGGAATTTGTTACTACCTTTTATTTATCTATCTATATATTTATATCCACCTCCCCCTTTTTCCTATTTAAGTTTTTTTGTTTCCCGAGGATAAGGTTCCTATATTCTTTATCATTTGTACTGTTAACACAGAACCTGTTAATAAATCCTTATAGGATTGGTTCAAATTACTTTGCATTTTTGAATGGCTCCAATCATCAAAAATTTCTTTACACTAAACTGAAATCTGATCACATGTAACTTGTAACCATTAGCCTGAGTTATTATGTATATACTCTTGAGCCAAATATTCCCTGTCCCACATTTAAAAAAATCTAAGTTCAGGGTTTTACATTTATCCCATTAATTTCACCTCTCCAACAGATTCCTCCAATTTCTGTATTAGCTATTCCCCTAAGTATTGCATCGTGTACAAACGAGATGGAGACTTCATTTAGGCCAGGTAGAGGCTGACTGGCATAGGGTGCAGCTGTGTGCTGGTAACACCCTTGCCCAGACCTACCCCTGCTTCTGATGAAGCAGAAGAACAAGTATCTGTACTTCTTAAAAGTTCCTAGACTGACTCTGATGCACACACTTTCTTGACACCATCTCCTAATATGCTGTCTCCATAAATTCCATAAAAATACAAATTAAGTTTTTCCCTCTTGAGTTACTAACTCTTATGTTGGTAACTCCTGGTAAATTAAAAAAGGAATTGTGTTTAATTAATTTTAGTACAAATCTCACTTTTACTGTTGTAGGTAGAAATGTGTTTTCTTTGTAAATCCTTTTTAAAATATTGTATTTCTAGAATCTCTGTATGTTTTTCAATGTAAAGATTTAAAAGTTAATGCTATGAACTTTTTTCTCTAATTAATATTTTTGTGATTTCTCATAATAGGATTTCCTCGACCTCTAGCTGATCCCCCAGATGACTTGGATATCATGCAGCTTGAGGTACGCTGCTATTCAGTAATGTGCGCTTTTTATTTCATCTTGGCCTTGAAAATATCATGTGGATAATGTTCACTTAAAACTATTTTAAGATCAGATTCTTGGCTGCAGCAGGAACTCATATTGCCATTTTCATAGCCTCATTTAAGGCATCCTGAGAGTTGTGTTGAAATTCACTGCCACTGTGCGAGAAGGTAATGCAAGGTTCATAAATGGGACAGTTTTAGGGTTTTATATGTGTTGTAATAGATTTCTATTGACTAAGGAATTTAGACTTATCTTTGATTTGAATTTAGACTTATCTTTGATTCATTTTTCATATTTTTCTTTAGTGGCTGGCATATGGGGCAACTCTTTCTTGGCAAACTAAAGTAAAACAGTTATATGCATATAATTATTCTTTAAGTTATAACAATTCACATGTTTATATCATAATTGATATCTGTAAGAAGCACAGTTTTTTGGTACCTACAGGAGAAATCTGTGTGTATGTCTAAATACATGTGTAAGAATGTAGTTTTAGGAAATAACAAGTGAATCTGTCATATATAAAATACCATAAAATATTGGTAGTTCATGTATATTCTTATAATTATTATAATAATACATACATATATAATTATATTATGTATATTGTGACATATCATGGTATATGTTACAAATTGATATACTATGATATAATAGTTCTTCAAAACAATCATCTCATGTAAATGACCTAACAGTGATAGGAACCACAACAGTAATGTTTCAGTGGATACAAAGTAAATAGATCTCATGTAAAGAACCTAACAGCGGTAGGAACCACAAGGAACCACTTTTGATTCAGTGGAAAGTACAAGAGGGTGGTATTAGGGTGGAGTCCATGACTCTTAGCATACACTGAATATTTTCACCTTGAGGCACATCTTTTCTTCCTCACTTCCCCCAAGCCACAGCATACCGTATCCTGGCCACATTGAGCTGTTCACTATTCCCCAAGTGCACCAGGCCTTTATATGTTTGTTTGCACAGGCTTTTCCTTAGCCAAAATGCTTTTGCAGGCTGTGTTCGCAGCTCAGACTCTAAAACCAAAGTACCTGGGTTTAACACCCAGATCTACTTAACTTTGGCAAGTTTGTTAATCTCTCTGTGTCTCAGTTTTCCCATCTGTAATATGGGAATAATAGCCTCATGTTATTGTGAAGATTGAGGGCTTTAATATTTGTGAAGTGTTTACAACAGTAACACAGTAAATGACAGCACTTAAGTGCCAGCTGTTACCATTATCTCTGATGCCACTAATGGCCATCCTTCAAGATTCAAACATCACTTTCTCGCTTATACTTCATAAGTATATCATGCCTATTTCTTCTTATTTTCAGTTTATCCTTATGCATATGTTTGAAGACAACTGTTCTCTCTTATCTTCAAAACTAATCTTATAGCCTTGATATCCAGAGCAAAAATTTAGGGTGAAAACTCAGTTTTCTATCTCCTTGCCACTGCCTGTTCACTTCACACCAAATGGGCTTCCCTACCCCTCAAATGAAGGCTGCAAGGATGTCCCCTACATAAGCAGAAGTGGAAGTGTGGCAGTCACATGTGCTAGTTACAGTATTAAATCGGGTTATAGGTTTCCCCAAGTGCAAGGTGCCACATGGAATGAATTTCCTTCCACTTTCTCCATCGTTCCAAAGCTGATCCTGTTCGTCATCACCAGTTGTAGAAGAGCAAGGGCTTGTTCAGTGAACAGAACTATCAATATTTTTAAATCTATGGATAGATTGTGGCTCTTCCTGGTCTTGCTCCTACATTAAAATATGACCTGTGGCATGTCACTTCCTTTCCTGGGGCTCTGGTTCCCTCAACTATCCCATGTCTGGATGAGCTACCTGGGCTCTAAGTCCACTTCCAGTCCTGCTCTCCAAAAAAGCCAGGTGTGTGTCTCTAGGGGCTTCTATCTTGAAGCAATTCAGAAAGCAGAGTTATGTTCTACAAATAATGACACCTGTGGAAAGTCTTCCTGTTTTGTGTTTCTGGTGGGATCAGAAGTTTAGATGGGAGGGTGGCAATAGATTCTTATGAACACAGCTCTACCATTCATCCATTCAGAAAAATACATTCATTGGAAGCATGCCATATGTTAGGTGCTAAAGGTGCAGTAGTGGCCAAAATAAACAAAACTACCTGCTCTCATGAAACTTAAGTTCTAGGGGCGCCTGGGTGGCTCAGTCGGTTAAGCGTCCGACTTCAGCTCAGGTCACGATCTCGCGGTCCGTGAGTTCGAGCCCCGCGTCGGGCTCTGGGCTGATGGCTCGGAGCCTGGAGCCTGTTTCAGATTCTGTGTCTCCCCCTCTCTCTGACCCTCCCCCGTTCATGCTCTGTCTCTCTCTGTCTCAAAAATAAATAAACGTTAAAAAAAAACAACTTAAGTTCTAGTTAAGGAAAAAAATCATAAATTAGATAGGTAAGTACATTTTGAAATTTTTTTTATGTAAAAAGACAAAATTAAAGCAAGGAAGGTGCATATGAAATGTTGAGAATGGAGTTCTAGCACCTGGAAAAGCATCTTCATGTTCCTTGTTATTTTTTGGCCTGAAACATAACAGTATAAAGCTGATGAATATGGCACAAAAAACGATTGTTTGCCCAATAAGTGTCCAGAAAACACACATACACTCACACATACATGACGGGTGTGTGTGTGTGTGTGTGTGTGTGTGTGTGTGTAGAATACATAAGTATCAGCTGCTTCCCATGTAGAAACTCTCCACAGTTTGCAGAAAGATGTAATTTTATCAACAGCAACAAGTTAGAAGTATTAGTAACAACTTTCATTTCTGTCTGGATTGAAGTTTGAGTTGATTCAAGAAGATTTCAGTGTGATTGAGGTGTGAATGATCAATATTATCCAGATCAGCATATTTGCAATATCATTGACAGTAATCCTCAATCAATTTTACAAAATGCGGGCATGGAAACCTGATTTATTGTTTTGTAAGATGTCTTCTTCACAGCAGTATCCTGGAGTAGGGTGTGCTGCCTGTGCAACCATCCCTGTCTGTCATCCATGCCAACAAGGGCAAGGTGGTGCTCTAACAAGGACTTAGAAATGAAAAGTTGGGCTTTCTGCAGAGAGATTGGAAGTTCATGTAGAAAGCATTTGGGGAGGTGGGGTGAGGAAGAATTTGGTTGATTTGAACCAACCCTAAAAAAGCTGAATTCCAGGGTACACCCAGCAACAAACTAAAAATTGCAATCATTAATTTTATTTCAACTCTTTGATGGTTATCTGGCACATGATTAGGGGATTGCTTGTGTGTACTACAGACCATGTTTTTCTCCCAAAGAAAGGTGAAATAAGATTTAGTTTTAAAATAATGATGTATTGCTGACAACTTGCTTTTTTGTAGGCCCTGCATCAACTCTAGTCTTATTGAGTTTGTCTAATTGATTTCCTTTTAGATTCCCAGTTTATTTTATAATATTCAGATAAATTCAGTAAGGTCCCTGGTGTAACTTATACTGAAAACCTTGTCAATTGCCTGCCCCAGTAAAATGCCATGGAACTTACCCTCACAATTCTCTTTCTAGGATAATCAAGACATATACAAAAGGGTGAGTACTGCCCAGCCTGGCAACACAGGCATGTAACTTTCACATTTATAGCAAGTGACACTTGTACTAAAATCAACTTGTACTAAAATCACCTTACTAAAATAGGACTAAAACCTGTCTTATTCAGTTTTTTTTTTTTATTTTTTTTTTATTTTACTACTCCAGAACTCAGGAGCCAACACATCCAGTTAAAAGTGGGGTCAGTATTTTACCATACTCCTCTTTCTATAAAAGTCACTCTCCTCTGCTTGCCTTTTATCCCTACCTAATATGTGCAGATAAGTAGAAAAGCAGGGGGCTTACAGACCCTGTCTGTATAATAGCTCTCAAAGAGGTTTTTCCTGGGGCTTCCAGCATATTATCTCTCTCCCTATCTGGGCTGGAAGTGATGTGAGGCTGACACATCAGAAAAGTTAGAGAATATATTACCAAAAAGGAAAAATAAGTGAAGAATAACTTTTTATTATGCACTTACAATAAATGTTTTTAAAAGGCCCCATAAATACTTAACCTCTATTTGCATTTATCATACTGCCTTATTTGTTTTAATTAAAAAAAATGCTTTGAGAAGTGTAAAGTGCCATATCCCCAGTAGTGATCCATGGAGCTGCACTTTCTATAACCATTACCATGTGTATGTGCTATGGGAATAACATGCACTACCTCTAACTTTGTTATTATAAACTTGAGTTACCCTGAAAAGCAGGCTGTGTAAGTGAATTTCTGCAGGGTATGATTTGAGGAATATTAGGAAGGTCATAGAATAAAATTCTTAATTCAGGTGCTCTGTCATAGTAACTGAAATTCTACCATTAGAAAGTCACTTATTTATATAGTCAAGGCTTTCCAAGTCTTCAAGAACACCCTTAAAAAACAACAACAAACAAAACAGCAAAGTGTTGTTTCCCCAAGAGGCGAAGACTCAGCTGTAGTATAGGTTAGGAATGAGGATCAGGTGAGGATGGGGATATTCTCAGGAAGGGCCATGAGCACTGCAAAGGGAGAAAGGACACTGGAAGAAGAAAACTCTTGTGAGACAAATGAATCTTGACTCTGAGCCAAAGTGTTCAGGGAGGATTCCCAACAACTAGATATAAGACACGGGTATGTATGTCTGTGTGCCGGAAGGTCATAGACAAGAAGTACAGGAAAATCAAAGGCATTAGGGAGAGGGTTATGGACGCTGCCCTTCCGCCTCCTTCCGTAGACTAGGAGCGCACACCTGGAGCGAAAAGAGATTGGCACTGGGTTGCTTCTTTGGGACACTGCACGCCATACTAGGGCAGAACGCTTGGCGTTAAGGCAGATAAAAGTCTGATTTACCCTCAGGGAATATTTGTAAGTGATGTGTTGGAATTGTGGACTGCTATAAAGGCAAGCAGTTCTTTATTGAAAACATAAAATTTCAAGCTTAGGCTCTGACATGGACTTTATTCTGGAAATTAAACTATCTGTAAGGCGGGCAATGGAGAGGGCTGCGTCCCACCCTCCCTGCGCCCTCTGTTGCGGTTTCCGCCGGTGCACCCATTAATGCGCCTGGCCGCACAGCTCGCCAACCGAAGGATGAAAAGGTTTCAGCAGCAGCGCGTAGGTGTTTTTCTCTTTTAGGCCACCCAAAGTTCACTTAACCATGGCAGATGCATGTGGTCGCTGGGGGAGTGGGGGTGGGGAGGCACGCGCTTGCATGCTGTCTTTGAATCTAAGCCTCCACCTTGGGGAGGAGAGCTGGCCCACCTTGTGCCTCAGTCCCCAACCCTGGAACCTGACCCAGTGGCTGCAGAGCCCCCCGGGGGTGGGTCGGTGGGGGGCTAGTGCAAAGTTCTCTTCTGCTCTCTCCATCCCTATGTTTCCTTTTAGTTTCCATGTTGTTTTTACTTTCCCTGACCTTTCCTCTTCTCTTGACGGGAACAGTTTGCCTTGGTGATCCCCTTGCTTTCCGTTGTTGCCCCCACCTGCCCTTTTATCTGTATCTCAGAATTTTGTTTCTTTAAAAATCGTTTTTTATAATTTAGAAATTACCAGTTTCAGTAATAGCTATAATTGTTCAAAATGCTAATCAAGGTTTTGTTGCATGGTAGCCCCCCCTGCAAAAAAAAGAAAAGAAAGAAAATTTCTTTTTCGAAAATATATTTTTTTAAGCAATCTCTACCCCCAAGGTGGGGCTCAAACTCAGAGATCCAACATCAAGGGTCGCATACTGGCCAGACTGAGCCAGCCAGGTTCCCCGAGAACATTTCTTTTGAATGCTGAAACTCATCCCAGTTTGCCCAGGACCTTCCTGGTATTAGTTTTGAAAATCCCAAGATCCCCAGGAAGCTGCTCAGGTCCTGGAAAATTGGTTGGTCATCTTACGCACAGGCAACAGTTTGTCTCGTCTGATCCACTGCTGACTGCAACCTTCCAGACTGAGCCTGATCCTTGTTATGCCAGACCCACAAGTAGAGACAGCTGACGAAGCTGCCATGGCTTAACCTTGAAAATTTGCCCAAACCGAGGGTCAGTTTCAAGTTGAGGCTATTGGGAAGAGCAAGCCAACTTAACATTGTGTCCTGGACACAAATGTTACCTCAAGAAAACATGCTTGCCTTCCTGAACAGGAAGTTACAATTGGCTACCCATGGTTAGCCCTTCCCCTGAACTGCTTTTTTGCACCTGATTTCTGGCTACCTAAAGATGAGTGAGGATGGAGCCAGGGAGGTGCAGGGTCACAGCAGAACAACGGCAAGCCTGGGAGATGTGGTTCCTGTTAAAGTAACCTGTGCCTCCCTCCTTCACAGGATTCGAGGACTGATGCAGGAGATTTCACCAAGAAGGTAGGTAAGCCCCCGTGGAGAACAAAACTCCCAAAGACCTACAAGGGAAGGACAGGAAGTGCTTGGAGCTAGGCAGTCTTATAGCCCCTTCAGATCTCTTCTGAAAGAACTGGCCTCACAGTATGCCCCTGAAAATCATCTCTGAGGCTGAGCATTTAATTTCAGGTTTTCCTGAGCTTGTCCTGAGGCAGATAGGAATCATGGGGCAATGCTTCTGGCTGTTTATATTTCATCTCCATTCTTGCAGATGAGTCACCTAGAGCCATCTGTTCCTGAGGATTTGCTTTATGTGGCTCAGGGGCTCAAATACCAGTTGTATAAACTGGGGGAGAGGTATTGCAGACGGCACAAACCAGTGCTTCTCAAGGTTGACCATGAATCGTAGATACCTTGGGACTTTGTTAAAATTCAGTAGGGACCTGAGAATAGCCATTTCTAAAGAATTCTCAGGTGTTGTTGATGCTTCTGGTCTGGGGACCACACTTTGAAAACTGCTGTCATAGACATCTTCAGAAGACCTTTGGCACAAAGTGGTTACATAATGGTTTGTGTTTTTATGTTGCAGGATCACACTGCCACCTTGGGACGACCATTTTTCCTTTTCAGGGTATAACACATTTCTTTTTCTCTGTTTTTAACCCCAGTTCCCCCCTGTCACCCAATTATGAGTTCCTGCAAAATAAGCATAGCCCAGCAAGCTGGTGAATAATTATGGGGACTATCTCATCCTTTACTTAGGGGTAACTCTCAAAGTCTCCTCCTAGATGCTTGATGTTTATAAAGGAAAGAGTCCAGAAGGACCCAGGCTGAGAAACCAGGGCTCTGGGACCGTGGGTGGGAGGCGAGAGTACTGCTGATGGACAGACATGGGGCCAACCGGAATTGGAGTCTGTGACCCTGAGCACGAAGGTCAGGATACGTGGCCCCCAAATGCACTGGAAGTAGTATAAACTCCATCCTCTCCTCCTGCCCTGGGATCTCCGAGCCTCTTGCAAAGGTCACAGAGTCAGAAACTGTGTTTGTAATCCTCCACTGGCTAGCTATGCTTCATCCCTTAGATCCTCAATTGTTTGCATCAAAAAATCAGACTATGAATCAGACTAGACCCATGGCCCTCAAACTGCCTTCTGTGGGTCACTAAGAGGTTCGCCAAGAGGTAACTCTGCAAAGATCAGACAAGATTGGAAAACACGGCACCCAACACTCTCAGAGGTTTACAGTGTACACAGGTGTGTCCTTCAGGAAACAACCTGTAGTTCCCAACTTGTTTGATCAAGGAAGTTCTTCCACCTCCATGCTGCCTGCATGACCTATTAGTGGTTATTCTCCAGAAAGTGCTTTGAGAAACAGTGGGCTCTATGATGTCTTTAGGGTGAGAAGTCCTGTGATAAATGGTTTGAAGACCATCCCACCACATAAATAGAGGCTGGGGGTGGTGGAATGGTGGGGCGGGGACAGTGGGCTGTAGGATCAGCAAGGGTCCTGGAGCACTGCCACAGGTGACCTACTACCAGCCCTGGGCTAGGGATTACCAGGTGAACTCCCAAGAGGGCTGCTGACATCCCAGTTAGGAGAACAAGGCCATAAGGCCCAGCTGAGGAAGGATCTGAAGCCCAGAAACAGGTTCTAGGCAGTTTTGTCTCAGTATCTGTAAGCTGCTCCGTTTTTTTTTTTCCAGCCAAGGAATGGAAGAAACACTGAAGCCAACACCCAGTAGGATAGTCCAAGGTCAGCCCCATTGCAGTCTTCTCCTCCTAGCAAGTGTTGTGTCTGACTGAAGGGGAGTGAGAGGCAGCCAGAGCGGTGGTAGTTCAAGAAGAGGTGGGCCACAGGGAAGCTCTGAGGGCCCCCCACCCCCCTCCCTTCCCTGCTCTCCACACTGCAGAGACCTCCACTGCAGCCTGATAGGCTGTCCCAAGCACACAATGCAGGCTTTGCTGCCTGCCAGCTCTTTGCAGGTGTGTTGGCTCCAGCAGTAGCTGTGAGGGAGTGAGAACCCCACACGGCCCAGCTGATCCCCAGGACTTCTCACCTGACTCTTCTGATGAGGGAAAAGCCACCCTGGAAGGCTTGGCAGAGGAGGTGGGGGTACCTTATAGTGGGCACGTCTCTGAGTACAGCCAGGCAAGGCTACTCTGTCCATTCAGCAGTGTTCTGAGACCCAGTTTAAATCTGGGGAGATTCGTTGGCCTCCAAGCCTGTGGAAGTGAAGTCCATGTACGAGGGCAGCTCTGGGCCTCCTCTGTCTCTGTCTCCCCTGTGTGGTCCCAGGGGCATCAGGTGGCTGTCCTTCGGAGGTGTCACAGTTTCCTTCCTAGAGCCTGATCCTGACCTGCTGGCAGCAGCTAAAGCCTGGGCAGGCCTAGGTGCCTGAGAAAGCTGTCCAGATGCTGGGAAACAGAGCTCTCCAGGTGAAGGTGGGGGAAGATGTTCACAGAGGCCATAGCACTCACACAGACCGAATGGCCTAATTAGATACAGCAAAGATAAATAAGTACCATTTTGGGGCATTTATGACTTGTCCAATGAGGCATAATTTTAAAATACGTTATATAATAACATACCCGCCGGTCTCGTCTTGATTCTGATAATGATTTGTTCCAAGTGGTACATTTTTCTCTTCTTTTGCAGAATTCAGTGGCAAAGAGAAACTGGATCAGATAAGGAAATCAAGCAATTATTTTGAACAAATGTCAAATTTCTTTCTGTGAACAATACTTAAAGATAATTCCCTTGCTCTGTATTCTCCAGAATATTCAGTTGTGTAAAAAATAAAGTAGCATAGGCATAGCATTTTCATTTCTCGTTGGGGAGTCTTGGGGGTGGGATAAGATGTATTTTTAAAATAACAGGATATATATTTTTTAAATGTGTTGGTTTTGGTATTGTTTTCACGTGCCTCAGCTATCTTGTTATTACTGAGAATTGAGAGGACTGTCTGGCTTCATATTCTGACCCTTCCCCCTTTTAGCTGGAGGACTATGGGCTGGTCACTTCTCTATGCCTCATTCTCCTCCATGGTAAAGTATAGTTGGTAATGATAGTACCTTCACATAATTTTTGTGATGACTGGGGAGACCACCTGTTTTAGTAAGGGGCTTAGCATAGTGGTACATAGCGCTCAGTAAGCATTGGCTCTAATTACACTTCAAAGATGAAATCAAAGATGATTTCATGACACAAATGGTACCAGAGCAACTTGCCCTTATGAGAGCTGCTTCTCTATGGCTGACCAGGGCCTTGAGGTTATAGCACTAAGTTAATGTCTAACAATTCCATGAGTCTTAGGCCCCTTACCTTCTTAGGCACCTCCTCTGTAAACAGGATGTGACTTCCAGGCCTCCCAAGATCATTTGAAGGAGTAGATGACGCAGAAGATCTTCTCTTACTCTTTAAATAATAGTAACACATACTTTCTCACTCTTTTTTCTCCAATCACATTTATATTTGTTCTTTTTTTAATTGTTTATGTATTTTGAAAGAGAGAAAGAGTGCACATGGAGCCCAATGCAGGGCTCAAGCTCACAAACCATGAGATCATGACCTGACCCGAAATCGAGAGTCAAATACTTAACTGATAGCCACCCAGGGGCCCCATATTAGTTCTTTTCACTGCAATCTATATATCTCCCATATTGTTTTGTCTCTCTGATATTCATTATGGATATTATCTTTTAGTCTGTCTTCCAGTTCACTAAATCTCTTTTCAGCTGTGTCTCTTATGTTATTAAAGCCACCTGCTGAGGGGTGCCAGGATGGCTCAGTCAGCTAAGCTTCTGACTCTTGATTTTAGCTCAGGTCAAGATCTCATGGTTAGTGAGTTTGAGCCCCACATTGGGCTCCGCACTATGTGTGGAGGCTGCTTGGGGTTCCCTCCCCACCCCGCCCCTCCCATGCATTCTATCTCAAAAAAAAAAAAACCTTAAAAAACTTTTAAAACGCTACCTGTTGAGTTCTTAATTAGGGTTATTATATTTTTCAGTGCCAGAATTTCTATTTGCTAATTTCATATTTTCTAGCTCTCTGGCGAAATTCTCAATCTTGTCATTTTTCTCCTTTAACCTATTAAGAATAGATATTTTTAGAGTCTTTCTGATAAGTAAATAATCTAGCTTCCCTTTATGTATGTTTCACGATTGCTATTTATCTTGGTTTTTTATTACTTACCCTTATTCTTACAGTATAGTTCTTTGGGGACCTTAATGAAATAGTTGAGAGTTTTTCATGGGTTCCTCCATTGCACACCCTACACTCCAGTTCTTGCCCCCTGGTCCTAGAGGGTGACAAAGATTGCTGCCCAGTTTTTCAGTCTCACAGCTGCCTTCCTGAGACCTTCAGATATTCCTATAAGAAATATACTAGCCCCAAAGGTTTATTTTACCTTTCTGGGTTTACATCTTAATCATATTATGGCCTTATAAGTCTTAACTGCCAAGTTATCCTTCATGATACCGATTTACCAGAGGAAATTCTTGCAAATCCATGAGAACACAGGTACAAGAGTGTTCACATAGTTTCTTAGAGCAAAAGAGTTGGAAAGAACCAAGATGTCCATGAGAAGAGAAGAAATAAATATAATATTCATATAAATGAACATTTGCATGATGTTAGAAGAGTCTTAAAATCATGATGTTGAGTGAAACAAGCAAGATGATTTTTATGGAAAGATATAAGTTGAATACTATTGTGAGAACAAATACCAAATTTAGGAGAGCAGTGATTCCTGAGGTAGGAAAATTGACACAAACCAGGGAGCCACAGCAGGGCTTCAACTATATTGGTAATTTTTACAGTGGGTGTTAATTGTGTAAAAAAATAATAATTTGCAAATGAATTTATGTGGAAGCACAGAGATTGTGTCCAGGAAGATCAAAGAGAGAGGTGGTTCTTGAATTGATTCTTTTTTTTTTTAATGTTTATTTATTTTTGAGAGACAACATGTGAGCAGGGGAGGGGCAGAGAGAGAGGGAGACACAGAATCTGAAGCAGGCTCCAGGTTCTGAGCTGTCGGCACAGAGCCCGATGCAGAGCTTGAACCCATGAACCATGAAATCATGACCTGAGCTGAAGTCAGACGCTTAACAGACTGAACTACCCAGGCACCCCTTGAATTGATTCTTGAAGTATCTGTAAGATTTCTATAGGTGGCAATGGAAAAGAGCATCCCTGACAGAATAACAAAGGCGGGAAAGTGGGAAGATTCAGGGCATGTTCAAAAGACTGACTACAAGTAGCCTAGTCTGACCAGAGGGCAGGGTGTGTTGCAGGGTGGTTTCCTCCTGCTTTTCCACCCCAGCCCCCACACACATGCACAACCTTCCTGCTGGGCTAGATAACACTTGTTGAAACGAGTGAGGCTAAATTCAAGTAACTTGGAGATGAAGCTATGGCACATGTTGAGGTGCTGTGACCAGCCATAGTTGAGATATATGGACAGTGTGCATGACTTGGCAGCAAGACTGCCAGGGGTTCAAATTCCACCTCTGCCTGTCACTATTTGTGAGAGCCTAGAAGAAGGAGAGGCAGATTTGGTGAACAGCTGGTTAGTTTCTACTGTGGTAAAAGTATTATCTCTAGGCCATGAGAAAACTGACACTCATACGTATTAAATTCTTGTCCAAGATCTTTCAGTAAATGGCAGAGTCAGAATTCAAACCCAGGTGTAACTGGCTCCAATATCTATAGCTCATGACTCACCATTGCCAGCTGTCTCTCAGGGACACAGAATTAGCCCTTGGCTGTGTGCAGGAGTGGGATGGGATGAGGGTGGAGGGTTGAGTTCTACAGGAAGTTACGAAGCTATAATGCCTGCCACCTCAGCCCTGGACTTGCTAGGTAGAGATGATGTACCTAGTACAAGAACAGAGGGAAGCAAGAATTCGCTGCAGCCGAGTAATGCCAGGACCACTTCTTATTTAGGGGTCAAGAGAGGGTTCTGGGTAAATTGGGGGAGGTTGAGTAGGGACCTCCCCCACCTCTGCTTGGGCTCTCAAATTCTTTTCCAATTCAACATGTTTAGACACTTTGGCTTTCTTAGTATTTATAAAGATATTTTTCCTATATATCTCAATCTCTGAAAGAAATAGATGTGGCTGACCCAAACAAACCCCTTCAGAGGGTTGGAAAAGTTCCACCTCTGGACAATTTTATTTTTTGTTCGATTGTCTGATCTCTTTGCTGACTCCTAGCATTTCAGTTTAATATTAAAACCATCAATTTGCCTCAAGAGATTAAGTCACGATCAATAGAAACCCTGAAGGAGAAGATAATAGGACTTACATTATTTATACTCTCAGTCTTTGTCTTCCAGACATTGGTGAAATGGAACTTAGGAAATTGCTGTAATAAAGCAGAGCCCAGGACAAGAGGCTTTCACCGCATAGCAGCTATAGGGACACTGGAGCACTGGGCAAGTGGGCAGTAGACTATGTGGCTACACACTCAGAAAGAGAGGTGGCCAAGGGAAGAGTTACCACTTGTCACCATTTCCCAGGGAAAACTCATCCTGACCTCAAACAGTGGAACAAGTGTGAGGAACATTTGCGGGAGAGTTATTTTATGCTTGATTGGCACTTGAGTGATGGACAGCACTGTAAAATGTACCTTTTTATCAGGGGATAGGGTCTACTCCCACTGAACTAGAAAACAAAAGAGACCTCTGGGTAATGAGACTTGTTTTACTTAGAGTGAGAGACCCAACAATATTGTGATTTGAAGAACAAGTAAGTTTTTCTCTCTAGCTTACAGTTCCAATGTGGATGACCCAGATCAATGGAGCAGCTCTGTTCCTTGAGCCGTTCAGAGATACAGGACCCTGAAAATCATTGCCCCGCTATACCCTGCGCTGTCAATGCTGAGTTTCCACCAGTCTATGCTCCAGCTTGGTGAGGTGCACACACAGTGTGTTAAGGCCTGGGCCTGGAAATGGCAAGCATTGCTTCCCTCCCTTGGAGAGAAATCAGCAACAAGGCCACACTCAGGGGATGTAGTCTGTACCTGGGGTGGCCATGTACCACTAAACCCTGCTGCCTTAGATTTAGAAGAAGAGAAGGGTGCCTAGTGGGCAACACAGGATTCAATGTCAAGGAAGGGGAAGGGATTCTTTTTTTTATTATTATTAATATAATTTATTGTCAAATTGACTTACATACAACACTCAGTGCTCATTCCAATGACTGCCCTCCTCAATGCCCATCACCCATTTTCCCCTCTCCCTTACCCCCCATCCACCCTCAGTTTGTTCTCTGTATTTAAGAGTCTCTTGTGGTTTGCTTCCCTCCCTCTCTGTTGGTAACTATTTCCCCCCTTTCCCTTCCCCTATGGGCTTATGTTAAGTTTCTCAAGATCCACATATGAGTGAAAACATATGATATCTGTCCTCCTCTGACTGACTTATTTCACTTAGCATAACCCTCTCCACTTCCATCCGTGTTGGTACAGAAGGCCATATTTCATTCTTTCCCACTGCCAAGTAGTATTCCATTGTATATATAAACCACCTCTTCTTTATCCATTCATCAGTTGATGGACATTTAGGCTCTTTCCATAATTTGGCTATTGTTGAAAGTGCTGCTATAAACATTGGGGTACAAGTGCCCCCATGCATCAACACTCCTGTATCCCTTGGGTAAATTCCTAGCAGTGTTATTGCTGGGTCATAGGGTAGATCTATTTTTAATTTTTTGAGGAACCTCCACACTGTTTTTCAGAGCAACTGCACCAGTTTGCATTCCTACCAGCAGTGCAAGAGGGTTCCCATTTCTCCACATCCTTGCCATCATGTGTAGTTTCCTGATTTGTTCATTTTAGCCACTCTGACCAGGGTGGGATGGTATCTCAGCATGGCTTTGATTTGTATTTCCCTGATGATGAGTGACATTGAGCATCTTTTCATGTGTCTGTTGGCCATCTGGATGTCTTCTTTGGAAAAGTGTCTATTCATGTCTTCTGCCATTTCGTCACTGAATTATTTGTTTTTTGGGTGTGGGGTTTGGAAAATTCTTTATAGATTTTGGATACTAGCCCTTTATCCAATATGTCATTTGCAAATATCTTTTCCCATTCTGTCCGTTACCTTTTAGTTTTGTTGATTGTTTCCTTTGCAGTGCAGAAGCTTTTTATCTTGATGAGGTCCCAATAGTTCATTTTGGCTTTTAATTCTCTTGCCTTTGGAGATGTGTCGAGTAAGAAATTGCTGCAGCTGAGGTCAGAGAGGTTTTTTCCTGCTTTCTCGTCTAGGGTTTTGATGGTTTCCTGTCTCACATTTAGGTCTTTCATCCATTTTGAGTTTATTTTTGTGAATGGTGTAAGAAAATGATCTAGTTTCATTCTTCTGCATGTTGCTGTCCAGTTCTCCCAGCACCATTTGTTAAAGAGACTGTCTTTTTTCCATTGGATACTCTTTCCTGCTTTGTCAAAGATTAGTTGTCCCTACATTTGTGGGTCCAATTCTGGGTTCTCTATTCTATTCCATTGGTCTATGTGTCTGTTTTTGTGCCAATACCAGACTATCTTGATGATTACAGCTTTGTAATAGAGGCTAAAGTCTGGGATTGTGATGCCTCCCACTTTGGTTTTCTTTTCCAAGATTGCTTTGGCTATTCGGGGTCTTTTGTGGTTCCATAAAAATTTTAGGATTGTTTGTTCTAGCTTAGGAAGAATGCCAGTGCAATTTTGATTGGGATTGCATTGAATGTGTAGATTGCTTTGGGTAGTATTGACATTTTAACAATATTTATTCTTCCAATCCGTGAGCAAGGAATGTTTTTCCATTTCTTTGTGTCTTTTTCAATTTCCTTCATAAGCTTTCTATAGTTTTCAGCATACAGATCTTTTTATATCTTTGGTTAGGTTTATTCCTAGGTATTTTATGGTTCTCGTTGTAATTGTAAATGGGATCCGTTTCTTTATTCCTCTTTCTGTTGCTTCATTATTGGTGTATAAAAATGCAACTGATTTCTTTACATTGATTTTGTACCCTGTGACTTTGCTGAATTCATGTATCAGTTCTAGGAATCTTTTGGTGGAATCTCTTGGATTTTCTATGTAGAGTATCATGTCGTCTGCGAGAAGTTAAAGTTTGACTTCTTTGCCTATTTTGATGCCTTTTATTTCATTTTGTTGTCTGATTGCTGATGCTAGGACTTCCAGTATGTTAAACCACAGTGGTGAGGGGCACCTAGGTGGCTCAGTTGGTTAAGCATTCGACTTTGGCTCAGGTCGTGTTCTCACGGTTCGTGGGTTTGAGCCCTACATCGGGTTGTGTCCTGACAGCTCAGAGCCTGGAGCCTGCTTCATTCAGATCCTGTGTCTCCCTCTCTCTCTCTGCCCCTCCCCCACTCATGCTCTGCTGCTGCTCTCTCTCTCTCTCAAAAATAAACATTAAAAATTAAAAAAAAAAAGTGGTGAGAGTGGACATCCCTGTCATGTTTCTGATCTCAGGGGGAAATCTCTCAGTTTTTCCTCATTGAGGATGATATTAGCTGTGGGCTTTTCATATATGGCTTTTATGATGTTTAAGTATGTTTCCTTCTATCCTGACTTTCTTGAGGGTTTTTATTAAGAAAGGATGTTGTATTTTGTCAAATGCTTTTTCTGTATCTATTGACAGGATTGTATGGTTCTTATCCTTTCTTTTATTAATTTGATGTATCACATTGATTGATTTGCGAATACTGAACCAGCCCTGCAGCTCAGGAATGAATCCCACTTGATCATGGTGAATAATTCTTTTTATATGCTGTTGAATTCGATTTGCTAGTATCTTGTTGAGAATTTTTTCATTCATGTTCGTCAGGGATATTGGCCTGTAGTTCTCCTTTTTTGTGGGGTGTCTGTCGGGTTTGGGAATCAAAGTAATGCTGGCTTCATAGAATGAGTCCGGGAGTTTTCAGGGAAGGGATTCTTTTAGCAAAGTACTAATGCTATGAAATGTGAGGGGGAAGAGGATATCAACAGGGCAAGAGCCTGTCAGGGGCTAGCAGATGCTCTACCAGTGGGACCCAATGTGCCCCCTTGTCCTCCTCATCTGAGTGGACTGTGATGAACTTAATGGCTGTCTACTGAAATTGAAGGCTGAGAGGAGGTAGGATTCTGTGGACCAGACTACCCAGAAGAGGAAAGAGAGAGGGAGGGGTTGGTGACCCAGTGGCTACAAGAAGGGCTGGCTAGGAGGAGCTGCCCCAGAAGTGAAGTGAAGGCTGTGTCTTTTGAAGAGTTACTGGATGAGAGAAGGTAAATTGACTAGTAAGGAGACTCTGTTCCTGAACATTCCTGTGAATATTCTCTCAAAGGATGAGAAGGCGTGACTGGAACCTGTAGTAAAAACACTGTATGAAATCCTTCTGGATCATGAGTGACTTCTTTAGGAATGGACTGTTCCACTCTCTTCTACTGTGGCAGGGGTGCGAGGAGCATAGTGCTTCTCTGGTCTAACTTAGAAGGTTCTCCACAGGGACTCTGTTGGCCCACACATGGAAGATTTTCCTTGACATTCTCCTCTAGGGAGCTGTGCTTCACCCCTGAACCAATCCTTACTCATAATTTCTGATTTAATATGTCTTCCTGCCCAGATATTAAAACACCAAAAGGGCACGAGGGCCTGAGGGCATGGACCCCAGCTGTCTAGGTATATGCTATACACACAGTTTCTAACACATGCTCAGCACATAGTGGGTGCTCAATTAATACCTGAATTGAATTTCTTCCAGGCCCTATGGCTTGCTGCCAAACGGGAAAGGCTTGTGACAATGCAAATGGAGGGACTGCAATCTAATGCAGTTGGGATCCCTCCTAGGGATTCAGAGCCACCTCTGGCATCTGCTTGCATCAACCTTAGGACCTTAGGGTGCTTGAGCACCCACCCAGGCCAGTCCCTGATAGCTGCTCATGACTGCTCAGCCCAGTGCCTCAACCATTAGGATTCCTCAAAGCAGCCCAACCCAATGGGCCCATTTACTCCCCACACCCATGGTCACAGCATATGCTGCTGGCTGCTACAGCCCCCACAAAAGAAGAGATAAGCATCACTCTGCCCCAGAATTATCTCCCAGCCATCCTCCCATTGCCTCCCTGTCCTCCAGGGCCACTCCTCCATCTGGGCTCTCTGAACCTTTGCACCAGCATGAAAAGCCTTCTTTATCCACAATCTCTTCCTGCAATCTGTACCTCCATTTCCTTTCTCTTTCTGGGAAGGGGCTGGGGTGGGAGAAGATGCTCAGTGTCCAGTACCAGGTATTCCAGAATGCCTTCAGGGGAGGGGTCCTCCTCACCACCTTAAGAATTCCAGACCAATTGTACTCTACCCTTCCCTAAAGCTCTGCACTTCTGTGCAGCTCATTTCTTCCAGCTAAGCCATCCTATCCCTGCTTCAGTTCTGTCATCTACAGACATCCTGACTGTACTTTTCTCTTCCCTTGAGGGATATAGTAATTTGTTCATGATCTCCATCTGTATCTCATGTCCTGTGTCATCTGGATTGGCCTCACAGCCCCTGTGGACATCAGGACTTGGATTTCTTGACCTCATCCACAGAACTTTTCATATTTTCACTTCAGCTGCCCTCTGGTTCTCTCCCCAACCTTAGCTTAGCAAGCTTCCTAAGAGCAGAGGCTGTGTTTAATTCCTTTTAAGATCTGAGACCTAGGACAGTATTCAGCTTACAGAAGGTTCTCAAAAAATGTTTGCGTGAATGGAAGAATGAACATGTCAAAGATAAGTGCCTAGCCCATATTTGAGATACAGAAGTAATATACTAGATTTATAATTCAGAGACACTGCATTAATCAAGTCACAAAGCTCTTAGCTTTGGTTTGTTGTAATTATCAGTGCAAGTTCCTTAGGTTGAGAATGTTCTTATTATTAATAACTTTAGTGATTTGATTAAATGAAAGATTGTCATACTTGATTCATGACTGATAATTTCAGATCTTTGTGTAGGGCTATTATAAGAAAATACCTAATGATATGGGGAGGCAGAAATAGGGTCTGATCTGAAATGTGATAAGTCATTGAAAATTTCAGTCCTCTGGCTTCCTTTCTGGGATGTAAAACTGGTAATGAAGTCAAATAAAAACAAACAACAAACAAAAATCACTACTACCCCTTCACCCAAATACAGGGCCAAGGGACCATTTTCCTCCTATTAAAGCTTCATCAGACAAGGACCTCCAGGGACGAGACTGTAGTCCAACAAAATCAGATTTATTGATGTGAGCTTAGTGACATCAAAGCAGCTGTGAAGTGCTGCTCAGTAGGAGGGAGGAAGTTTGTAAAGTCAAGGCTCCAGCAGAATGATCTGAGGAGAGTCTAAAGGAAGTGGGGATCCAAGCACCTAGGTGGCTCAGTCGGTTAAGCGTCTGACTTCAGCTCAGGTCACGATCCCGCGGTTTGCAGGCTTGAGCCCGCCTTCTGGCTCTGTGCTGACAGCTCAGAGCCTGGAGCTTGCTTTTTGTATCTCTCTCTGTCTGCCCCTCCCCCATTCTCTTTCTTTCTCTCTCCCTCTCTCTGAAAATGAGTTAACTTCAAAGAAAAAAATAAACAGGGGCACCTGGGTGGCTCAATCCATTGAGCATCTGACTTTGGCTCAGGGCATGATCTCGTGGTTTGTGAGTTCGAGCCCCCATCAGGCTCTGTGCTGACAACTCAGAGCCCACAGCCTGTTTAAGATTCTGTGTCTCTCTCTCTGCCCGTCCCCTGCTCGTATTCTGTCTCTGTCTCTCTCAAAAATAAATATTTAAAAAAAAATTTAATAAATAAATAGGAAAAAAATGAAGTGCAGGTCATGTCTGGGCTGGTTGAAGTTTCTGAGGCAGAATGAGGAGAAACTACAATGAATCGGGTTGCATACCATTGGGAGCAGGGATGATTCTGCCTGTGGATATTCCTAGTAAAAGATGGGTGTAGTAAAGCAGATCTAGGGGAATCACTGGTAAGAAAGCAGTGGCCATTCAAAGCAGGGGTTGTTCTGGCATTTTATAACCACAAGCCAGACTTTGGAAGAAATGTGATTTTCTGTGACTTTGCTCTTGGCTTTACCTGGGTCTGTTCTGCCAGCCCGGGGAACAGCAGGGCTGCTTTTACTCCCTTTCAATCTGAGCTTACTTTCATTCTTTCAGGCCTGGATAAGTTTTAACTCTTTCAAATAACTGGATTTTGCCCATTTAAACACTCTCTTTTAAATCATGCTAATGTCATATGTCTACATTTCCTTTGCTATGGTGACATGACCACCCACCACACATGTGATCAGAGGCCCCGCCAAGTTCAATGGGGCCATATGCAGGGCAACTGCAGGATGCCTCATTAAAACAATTGGAGTCAAATAAAACTCAGAAGTGACTTCTTCCTGGCAAAAGTGGAGCCAGCCTCTGTTTGCTGTAGCATGACCAACTTCTTGTGACTGGTGTCAGAGAACCGTTATCTCTAATGAGGCCGAAAGCATTCACTAAGAGAAAGTGCTTATTAGTTCCTTATCTCTCGCTTCTTAAAAAAAGAGAAAAAAAAGGAAAACCACTTAAGAGTTTGGACACATGAGGAGCCAAGCTATCGTGCCTGATGAAAAATAATTCCTATACTCTAGTGGTCCTCAGACTTTAATGTGCTGCAGAAACACCTGTAGGTCTTGCTGAACACCAGACTGTGGAGATTCTGCTTCAGTAGGCTCCAAGAATTCACATCGTTAACAAGTTCCCAGGAGATACTGATGGTGCTGGTGCAGGGACCACATTTGAGAGCCACTTCTGTAACTCTTAGTACTGCAACCTTCTACACGTTTGCACTTTCTGTTCTTCCTGCTTGAAATGCCTTCCCTGCTCTCCATCTAAATGATGGCTTTATTAATTTGGTATTCGTGGCCATTGTATTAGCTAGTTACTGCTGCATGACAAAGGACCCCAGGGAGGACCCCCAGAATGGTTGTTTGAGGTGTTCAGGGCAACCATTCCCCAACAAAGACCCTTATTAAACTGGTCAAAATTAATAAAGTCAATTGTTCAAAATCTCTGGAGATTGAGGGGTTTACAACAAATTGAGAAACCTTAATCCTGCAAAATGTGTGGACACGTAGCAAGAAGAGTAGAAATCCATGATATTCAAGCCAGGGATTGTAGCCATCTTCCCACAGCTCTGCCTTCTGGAATAACTGTTTCAGTGAACTTGGCAACCAAGTGGCAGTTCACATCTCTCCCAGATCTCTGGGGGTGGAACAGGTATTCTTGCTGGTTTTGTCAGACAGTGAACATGAGCAGATTCCATTTTCCATATCTCTATGCTGTAGAAGACCTATATCAAGTAAGTGGGAGCAGTTAGGTGGCATTCGTTTCCTTACTCACAACTTCTACTACATAGAGAAGATCCTTCATTAGGAAGCCACTGAAGAATAGAACCCGCCTCTCTAATACAGCTCTATGTCACAGAAGAGATGCTGTGGTGGGCTCAGCAGATGAATGGCAGTTCCCTTCTTCCCCAGCTTCCCAGGGATGAAGACCTATTCTGGCAACCAGGAAATTTCAGATCTCATCCTCTTTGGGTCTGTGTTGCAGAAGATCCATACTGGGGACAAACTTGGGAGTGGCAGCAGCCTGGCATGAGACCACCTTCCAGCACCCACTCCCCACTATCACTACGCACAGCTCCTACTCCATAAGGAGGACCCAGGTGGAGCAATCAGTCAAGAGTGAGCTCCTTAGTAGCAGAACCTGAAACACCTTTTTAAAGTCCCCATAGAACATTCACCAATATTGACCATATCCTGAATCATAAAACAAATCTTAACAAATTTTAAAAGTGTGAAACCATATAGAGTATATTCTGTCCATAGTGGAATCAAACTAAAAATAAATAATAAAACAACACTTAAAAATCTTCAAACACTTGAAAAATTAGCAGCACGTGGTTACAAAATTCAAACTTGTCTGTGCACCTGATGCATAGTAAGCCAATGTCTGAGATACTGGTTTTGAAGCAAAGAAAACTTTATTGTCAGAAGAGCAGTCCAATGAGAAGGCAGAGAATCATTCCCAAAAGCAGCCTTGCTCTGTTGAGCCTACAGACAGCTTATCCACATAAGAGGAAGGTAAGGGGTTTCTTGAAACCAGGGATGGGGAGGCTTGAAACAGTCTGGAGGTAAGCATTCTTTTGAACAATGGGACACTATTTAGGACTTGGTACAATCAGATATGTCAAGATAAATGTTACCATCCTGTCCCCCTTAGGTTTCTACAATCACTGGGTAAGTAAGGAATAGGGGTAATGATTGGTCAAGCATGATGTTAAGAGGTGCACAGAGCATAGTTAAGTAGGGAGCTAAACAGAACATGGAGCTAAGTTAACAATCAAACTAATAAAACCATAGTTCTGTTCATGGTTTCAAAACAGGTCCATGAACCAAGCATCCAGCCTCAACACTTCTTAATCATCAATGTGTGGGGCTTGGATAGTGGAGCATGCAACTCTCAATCTCAGGGTTTTGAGTTCAGGCCCCATGTTGGGCATGGAGCCTACTTAAAAAAAAGAATTATCATGGGTCAAAGAGGAAGTCTCAAAAGAGATTTAAAAAAAGTAAATAGAACTGAATGACAATGGAAACAACATATCAAAATTTCTGAGATGCAATTAAGCAAAGCTAAAAGGAAAATTTATAGCACAGAACATTCAGATTAGAAGAGAGAAAAGGCCTCAAATCAATAATTTAAGTTTCTACTTCAAGAAAACAGAAAAATAGCAAAAGAAGAGAAAAATAAGCCCAAATCAAGCAGAAAGAAAATTATAAAGATAAGAATAGGTATCATGGAATTGAAAACAGAAAAACAGAAAATTAATGAGACAAAAAGCTGGTTCTTTAAAACAAATCATTGTCATTGATGCACTTTTAGAATTAGTGAAAAAAAATTCTAGCCTGGGAACTGAGATTTTTAAAAACATCCCAGGGGAGTCAATGTGCACTCAGGGTTGAAAACCACAGGTAAAGGATTTCAGGTCAGCTTGTGCTGGTTCCTCGGGCTGATGAGAGAAGAGTTTGGGGTGCAGGGAAAACGCTCCACGTACCCAACAGCTCCTCTACATATCCAAGGTGCATACTTGCTAAAACACCAAGCCTTCTCCATGACCATGATTCCAGTTAAATTCTGAGATATGCTTACAGCTCAGTCCTCTCTGGGTCTCCATTTCCTTGCTGTGAAATGGAGATAATAGTACTTATCTTGAAGGACTAGTGTGAAGATTAAATTATGATGTGTACAAAGTGTCCAGTCCAGTGCTTGACAGATAACCATTTTTGGCTATCAAATAACAGAAAACCCAACACAAGGACATTTATTGTCTCACAAAAGAGTGGTCCTAAAGGGTAATCTCAAGGACACAGGATCTTTGGGCTCTTACATCCACTGTATTGAGACTTACCTTTTGGGTTTACAAGATGGCCTCAAAAGCAGATGGGACAATGTTGAGCTGAAGAACAGTCTTTCCTCCCCTGTGTTGTCAACACCAAAATACTACCCCAAACCACCCAGCTCTTTGTGTCTCATGGGCCAGAATGGAACCATACCTTATGTCCAAATCAATGCCTCAGAAGGGATAACATTGCCATAAACAGCTTAGAAAAGGGGGAGTTTTAAAAATAAAAACGAATACAAAAAAAAAGGGTACCCAGATCCCACTCCCAGAGATTGAGTAAATTGGGGATGAGCCTGAGCACAGGTGGATTTTAAAGCTTCAAGGTAACTCCCAACGTGCAGTCATTCCTGAGAATCACTGGCTTTGGCTCTCCTGTGAATAATGTCATCATCCATTTAACGAGAGAAACTGCCATGAATAGCCCATACTGGTTGCCACAGTCACTTTGTGTTAGACCCTCCATTTCCGAAGGAGTGGTGATTGGCTTTGCAATCATAGTCTGCATTTTAACACGATCCCCAGGTGAGTCTGATGACCAGGTAAGTGTGAGAAGTGCTGGTGTAAAAGACACCTCTGCATGATTTCCCTGTCTGAAACCTGCAGCTCCGTCTCCAACTGTTTCTAGTCTTACCCCTATCTTTTCCCTGGGTTCATGTAATCATGACTTCCAATGTCTTGCTACCTGGGAACATACAGCACCCCATCTCGCTTTGCCAGGTAGACTGAGTCTTTAGAGCATCTAGGGTGAGACTCCACCAGGTGATAGACTTCAGGTGAGAATACTTTGTTACGGTCTTGATAAATATGTGACACTTCCTTCAATAGGTCAAGGCCCTTCTGGGGTGCTTTGAGGAGTCAAAACTGAATAATGCATGGACTTTCTTGCCAAGCTTGCAAAGTAGAAGGGCCAAATAACAAAAACATGACAACAATAAGTACATTTATAGAACTTTAAACCTACAAGATGATTTTATTTCTACATGGTCCTTGCAAAAACAGGCTTAAAGAAGTTACCTGGTTGTTCAAGTCCATACATCTCGGTGTGTGCTAAGTTTGGCTCTGAGAACCAGGACTTTTGACCACAAACCAGGATTTCCAGATAAAATACAGGAAACCCAGTTAAATTCTAATTTCGATGAATATTTTTTAGTATAAGTATGTCACATGAAATATTTGAGAGACACTTATTGCAAACATTTATATATTATTTATCTGAAATTCCAATTTAAATGAGTATCCTATATTTTTATCTGGAAACCCTATTTCACAACCCGTTTTTCTCTAGCAGAAAGTGATGGGTGCTGGTTATTTTCACTTAACCAAATTCCTTTCCTTCCTTCATGATCCTAGTACCCAGCAAAGCCATTATAGTACATTATAATAGTACTATATACTGCTGAGGCAGTGAGGTAACTGCTGCTAATAGCTTGAAGCTATGAGATAGAAGGTCTGTAGAGCCTTTCAATGTGACATCCCTCCTGTCTGCCCTTGAGGCGGCATCATGACGAAGGCCCCCAAGATTGGGGACCACATTGGGCTTCCAGTGATGCTTCAGACCCAGGCCCTCAAAATGGTCAAGGGCATCATGCTTCCTAATGAGGTCTGGGGAGAATTGGGTTAACATATACAACCTGTTATTTCCCTTATAAGTTCTGAACCAATTGAGAGAGAGACACAGAACTTAGGAAGATGGAGGTGAAAATAATCATCTTGAACACACACTTAGCATTTACAATTCTGTGTTCAGATGGGGATGTTGAAGGTGTGAATCCAAGGGACTGATTTCTGAAACAACACACTATGGATCTTACATTTTAACTTTAAAACCAAATCCTTCAAAAGTTATTTTGTGCTCTGGCCATGTCTTAGGATTATCATCCTCCTTAGTTCGTTAACGGTGGTTTTGCTGTATTTTAGTCTGTAGTCCAAACCCCCTGATCTCTCTTCTTCTTGCCCACTCTGCACACTGTTGTCAGCCCCATCTGCCCTAAGCCTTGTTTCAATAACACCACTCCCCTCCTCAAAAACCTTCAATGGCTCCCTGTTTTCAGTTCTTCACATCTCAATTTTTCCTGCCCCTTCAAAGCTCTCTGTCATCTGTCTTAACCCACACCTGAGTCTTGCTCCCCTGCCCCTCTGCTCTTCATTCTCACTCACTGAGCTGATCCCCACTTTAAACCTGTTCCACTCACACTTCTCCCTGGGACAGCCTCTTTTCTAGAACTTCCACACCTTCCCTGTCTCTGCAAATTCAGCTCCAGTCCATTGATTTCCTCCTCCTTTAAACCCAAATGGCAAGTTTTTACTCTGAGAAACATATTAGCCTCTTTGTGCCATCATTTATCACTCACTGTTCCTTTTCTCCCCCAGTAAATCTCTAAGAATAGAGACTACATCTTGTGAAACTTCTATATTCCCCATTGCACAAGCCCATTGTGGAGAGTGACTGAGAGATCCCTGATTGCTTGCTTGTTAATTACCTAAAAACTAGTCTCTCCAAACTCAGGATCAGGATTTGATGTGGATTTGATGAACACACCTATACTCTCCCTATTCCTTTGCTTACTGATGTGTAAACATTTGTCTTTATATCCTACAGGTTTTTTTTTAAGGTTTTATTTATTTTTGACAGAGAGAGAGGAGAGAGAGGGAGAGAGAGAGAGAGAACATGAGCAGAGGGGGAACAAAGAGAAAGGGAGACAGAGAATCCCAAGCAGGCTCCACAGTCAGTGCAGAGCCCAACGTGGGGCTTGAATTCATCAACTGTGAGATCATGGCCTGAGCTGAAATCAAGAGTTGGCTGCTTAACCTACTGAGCCAGCCAGGTGCCCCTTAACATCATACAGTTTTAATGAAAGCTACTATCATTTATTTGTGTATTTATTCCTGAGGACACACTGCTATTAAGCAGCAGAAACTGACCTGAACCCAGATACACTTGCCCCAAAGTCCATGATTTTAACTGCAAGGTGTTATTTGCAGTCATTATTACAGTGTGAAGAAACTAGTCTCGGTGATGCATCATTTCTCAAAGTGTAATTTTTGGGGTCCTACTAGATTTTTATGTGAAATACAAGATTCCATGGCTAAATCAGTTTGGCAAACACTGCATAGAACAAGAGTAATTTTTATTAAAGAGCTTGACACCTTTAATGAACTGAAATACATTATAAATAGTCAAAAAAGGAACATGATCCACAGGGTTCCAAATGTATTTGATTTGGGATTATTTTTCATACAGCCTCTCAAAGGACCAGTGCATTCTGGAACGTGTTTTAGAAGCGTGGCTTGACAGCATACTTATATCATCAGTTTTTTTTTTTTCCCCTTTTCTGGATTCACTTCATTTCCTTTTTTTTTCTCTGAAGGGGAGTACCCCGAACCCCATTAGGCATTTCTGTTATTAAGGTTTATGACAAAGCTAGGATGACAGTTATCTCTGATTTTTAATATCTTTCTGGGTGATGGACATGGTGTTAACTATTGACCTTTTGGGGGAAGTTGCACACTTGGGATCAAGGTCATCGGGCAACATGAATCTCCAGCTACAACTCTCCGTCATTCCTGGTGCCCTGACTCATTTGTCCCCAGAGTGCGATGCACCTAGACGAGGTGGGGTCCAGGATGTGCCAAGGGACACGGTGTGTGTTGTAGAGCAGCAGAAGGCAGACAGCAGGTCAGTCTGCCTGTGGCGAGCAGTGAGATGAGGTGAACAAATTGCTGGGGAAGGAAACCAGAAAAGCTTTAAGGGCACGCTCAACATTTAGCTTATTCTAAATCTATTAAGTTATTCTTGTCCCAGTTGAAACTCATTGGATGATTTCATGTTCACTCACTTAGTCTCAGTTTTTCCTAGAAGAACAGCTGGAGCACTGGCCCCTAACTGTTTCCCTGGGTCTCAGTCCCTGAGAAGACACATCTTCAGAGCCTTAGATTGCCCCTGCCTCATGTGTCCTGCAGGTCAGGCAGTTTCCCATCCAGAAATAAAACTGTGTTGGTTTTTTCTTGATTGACATTTTTGAATGACCTTTGGTGTTTAGCTTTGTAATGGATTTACTCATATATTTAGTCATTTATTCATAATATTTACTGACCACCTATTTCACGCTAAGCTCTATGCTTTGTGTTTAAAGAACAAGCAGAAGCCCAGACTTTGCCCCAAATTAGTTCCCATTTCAGTTTGGGAAACAGATACATACTATATTGCAATGGTGCACAGATAAGATGGGCACTCAAACAGAAGGAAGCACCATCTCAACATGGGTGGAGGCTTCTGGAAGAGTGGGCCAGTTGGATAATAGTTGGCCAAGCAAAGGTGGGGAAGGTGAGTATAGGGGGTGTGGGAGCTGAGGAAGGGATTCCTGGTAGAAGGGTCAAAATGAGCCCAGTGCGGAGCTGAAAAATAAAACAGAGTATATATAGAATCATTCAGCGTTAGTAAACCATTTACCAGCTCCCACACATCTACACACTTTTAAGGAAAGGCTGGAAGTAGAGAGATGGTCCCCCAGCATTGCATTATCTTCTGTTGCCCATATCTCTTTTCTGGATCTTAACTATCAAGAAATAATCACAATCTTGCAGTTGTGCAAGATCTCAGGTCTTGTGATAGATTTTTTTCCTAGTCCACTTACAGATTAATGAAGCCTCAGAAACGAGTTCAGACCTCTTCCATGGTTAACATTCAGGAGAAAGTCTCATTTCAGCAGTTAGGAACAACAGTGTCATTTTTCAGGGCCATATGCTTGAGATGAATCAAGGTGCCTCCATTACTAAAGTGAGTCCAGAAGCCTGAAAAATGCTTCTACAAATTCAAGAAATACTGTGCAATGAAATATTCCTGCCACAGTAGTCGAAGCAGAGTTAATACACTTCATCTTTTCAGATGTTAAGTGGTAAGCACTGGCCCTGTGTTTTCACCAGTATTCTTAAGAAAGAACAACTCTCCCCCTGAGAGGTCAAGTTTCTTCTTAAGAATCATATTCTTTTTGGGTGATGCTAATAGAATTGTAATTCTTATCATAATCCTGAGAAATTGTTGGACACAGCATAGATCTGAGTCTATGTGCTGCAAAAACAGAAATAAAACATGGATAATCAATCGTAGCCCCAAATCCTGCAATCTACAATTTTAAATGGTGGTACAGGAAATGAGAAGTCCTTTCTGATAAACATGAATCAAATTAATATATTTGATTCAAATTAATTAAATCTATATTTCATATAAATTATGAAAACATGAATCAAATTAATATACCACCTTTAGGTGCCAGAGAAAAGGTGGGATGGTAAAATGGCAAAAGCCCATAGATTTTGTTTTCTGTTTTCTTAACTTTATTGAGATATACTCAATATATAACACTGTGTAAGTTTAAGATATTCAGTGTGATGATTTGATACCTGTATATATCTGAAATGTTTACCACAATAAGGTTAGGTAACATCCTTCGCCTGGCATAATTGCTATTTTGTTGTCATTATAGTGAGAAGGTGAAAGCAACATTCTCATAGCAACTTTCAAATACACAATACAGTATTATCAACTATAGTCACCATGCTGTGCATTAGGTCCCTGGAACTTAATCATTGTATAGCTGAAAGTTTATACGCTTTGACCAACCTCTCCCTACTTCCTCCACCCCTAAGCCCCTGGCAACTATTCTACTCTGCTTCTATGAGTTCTATGTCTTCAGATTCCACATATAAGTGAAATCATACAGTATTTGTCTTTCCTTGTCAGATTTATTTCACTTAGCATAGTGCCCTCAAGGTCCATCCATATTGCTGCAAATGGCAGGATATTTTATGGCTGAGCAATATTCCATTATATATACCACATTTCCTTTAGCCATTCATTTGTTGATGGCCACTTAGGTTGTTTCCATGTTTTGGCTATTGTGAATAATGCCACATTGAATATGAGAGTATAACTATCTCTTCAAAACAGTTATTTCATTACGTGGGATTAATGAAGTGGGACAAATGAACCCATGTTTTAACATCAGAAAACATGGATTGGAACAGAGATCTGCTTAGCCATAATATGACCTAGGGGTGTCATTTGACCTCTCTGTGCCTCAGGTTCTTCATAGATAAAGGAAGGATAAGATCACCTGTTTCTGTACAATAACTTTGATGGTTAAAGATACTTGTAAAACAATAATACTTTGCAGATACTCATTCTTAAATAAGAAGCAGCCCATGCCTCAGTTAGGATTCCATCCCTAAGCATCTAATGTGTGTAATTATTTTTAAATTGACTTGTGAAATAGCTATGTCTCCCGCTCATTGCTGTCTTGAAGATATGAGTTCTGAACTTTCATTTTACCCTTAGTTGCATCTAATTCCCTATGGTGTCTTCAACAATAAACAGGTTGCCTTATATTAATTCCTGGGAGGTTTTTTATCCAGGTTCTCTGTACATTAAGACAAAATGAATCTTCATCCCTCATTTATTTTAGAGAATCAAATGACCTCACTAGGGCTGTAGGATGAGAGGAAAATGAAAATAAATGGTGCATAAATTTGACCGGATAGCAACTTGCAGAAGCTGTCTCTCCAAGCATAATGCTGAGCGGCCCTTTCCAAGTTATGTCATGCTTTTTTGAGTTCAGGAGCTGTATTTCTCTGGAGAAGAAGAAGAAGAAGGAACTCAACCATTGCTCCTTTAACACAATTTTCTAATTCCAGTTTATGTATCCCTGGGGCACCTCAGCCAGAGTTCTCCATATGCCTCTTGGTGGATGGTTATTTCCATGGCCTAATTTCTTCTAGAGATGGATAATATCTCAGCCCCATTCCTAGGCTTGATGGGGCATAGAGAACCTTGAATTAAAGGTTTGCCCCTAAAAATGCAAATACCTCTGGAAGATAATTAGCCTTACCCTTCACATTTAACTTACTAAAAGGGATTTTATTTGGGATGGGGCACAAAATATGAAAACATGAAGGCCCCAGGAGAAAGATCATCATGAAAGGACTGAAGGAAACTTCCAAAGGAACAGAATTAGAGGAAGTTGACCACGCCACTGTGAATATTTATGTGGCTGGGAAAATGTAATTGTGTTCTGATTCTGATTCCCTGGTCTTCCACCTAGCCCTTACCATGAAGAGGATTCTGAGTTAACCAGCCTGAGGAGGCTCCTGCCTTGCTCAACTTATTCTCTTGTTTTTTGTTTTTTTTTTTTTTTTGGGGGGGGGGGGTGTACATAATTGGAAAGAAATGGGTATAAAAAAGACAAAAAGTCTAAAAGTGGTACCAGGTGGTGTGTTTTCCGTGCTACTTTGAAAAGAGAATTGTGGGTGTAGCTACAAAAGTATAGCAATTAATGGGCTAGAAAGTGGGTTTTTCATAAGTGTCCCTGTGGTCAACAAGTTTCTGTCTGGTATTTAAGAAACACAAGACAGGGCGAAGTCATTTTGGATTTCCTTCTAGATATATTGACTGTACTTCTTGGATTTTGACACTTCTCCAAGACTGGGCCACCTGGGCGATGACTTTATAAAAGTGGCAATGACACCATGCAACTAAAGACCAAGTGATTTTACTGTAGAAGTGGCAGGATTTGGAGCAGGAGGCCAGTCTTGACTGCGTCATTCATAGTTGCATGAAGGAGGAAACAATCCCTTCTACTCACTGGGTCACTTTTGTGGCAATGTCAGCAACCTCCCTTCTTTGTTCTATCATTGGCCAAGAAATCAGCGAATCAATCAGTTGTCTCCTAATTCAAAATCAGAAGGTCTGGGCTCTTGGCAAACATGGCAATTTGAAGATGTATAATTTAGTGCCACTTCCTCTAAGGACTGTAAAGGACTAATAAATGAGGATAAACCATGAGGAAAGGGGAGAGATTGAGCATCATATGCAGAGAAGTGGAGTGACCCAGAAGGGTTAAAAAGACTGAAGTCAAATTTTAGAGATAAAAAACTATAATATCTAAGAAGAAAATTGCACTGGATGAGATTAATAGATCAATGCTGCAGAATAAAAGATTAGTAAATCGAAAGACACAGTGAGAGAAACTACCCAGAATGAAACAGAGAAAAAAAGAGACTAGAATTTTCCAGAATTAATGACAGATCTGGGAAGCCCAGAGAGCAGTATGCAGGTTTTATACACACACACACACACACACACACACACACACACACGCATGCACACACCACACCACGTTCTGCTTATGTTGCAAAAACTGTGGTTTTCTCTAGCTTAGTGAATAGATTTGTCAAGTCACCAGATTGTGACCTGAAACTAATGTAATACTGTGTGTCAACTATACTTCAATAAAAAATAAACTAATAAAACTGTGGTTTCCCCAAAAAATGAACATCTCTGCAAAAACCATCACATATCTGTAGTCGTCAGCATAAAGAAAGTCAAGGAAGAAGTCGGTACCTTACAAGATAACATTCGATGTTTAATCTATTTAGGGGACTGGTGCTTGCATGGTAATGTGGGTAGTTTATTTCAGGGTGCAGAGTCCTTTCTGTCTGTTATGCAGCTATGTAAGCTGATGACAGGGCAGGTGACAGCTGCTTCCTTACCTACCTAGAGGCTGCTGGTCCAAAGACTCAAGTGCCTTAGTGGCCAGGGTCAGCTCTCCAAGCAGACAAGAGAAAAAGCAGGGGATCACCCAAGAGCTTGAGACATTGTACTGCTGGCCCTCTCGCCTTGCACCTCCGACACCCAAACCAGCCCAGGTTGGACATCGGGGCCGTCTCACAAGGGGACTAGCAGAGAACAGAGACCCAGTTTCCCCACCAGTCTTAAAGAAAGCAGTGTTTGCTTCAATTCACAGGAGGATGGCAGACGTGGGGTGGGGAATGAATAGTCCAAACACATGGGGGGGTTGAAAAGACTCAAACTGCTACATGTCAGTTACCCGATTTTAACTGTGCTCTTTCAAATTCCCCTTCCCTATCTCTTGGGCAGATATACGTTTCCTAAATATACCAAGTTATTTAAGGCCAGCCTGGATTAAACTCTTGCCCTTCTAATTTAGATCTCACACCCTCTGTATGAGTTTGCTGGGGCTGCTGTAACAAAGTACAGACTGAAAGGCTTAAACAACAGAACTTTGCTCTCCCACAATCATGGAAGCTGGGAGTCTGAGCTCAAGGTGCTGGCAGGATTGGTTTCTTCTGGTGCTACTCTCATTGGCTTGTAGATGGCCATCTTATCCTTGAGTCTTCACATGGTCTTCCTTCTGTGTGTCTGTGTCCTAATCTCCTCTTGTTATAAGGCTTACAGTCATACAGTATTAGGGCTCCCTCTCATGACCTTATTTAACTTTAATTACCTCTTGAAAGACCCTGTGCCCACATCCAGTTACATTCTGAGGTACCGGGGTTTATGACTTCAACATATGAATTTGGCGGCGGGGGGCGGGGGGGGGGGGGGCGGGGAGACACAGTGCAGCCCATAATACCATTCTTTCTTTTCCAAGTGCATGCATGAGGAGGTGCCTTGGGAAAGGGGAGAAGGTGGCCTGGGTCTGGATACCACCACTTGCTCTTTAATGGCACCTAACTCCTCTGGCATTTGGGTTTGGGAATAACAATGGGGGAAGGGTAAGTATCTTTTTATCTAACAGCCAGCAGTTGGTGTCCTCTGCTGCTTTTCCTGCCAGTACTCCCTGGCATCCACAAGAGCTCTTCAGAGGTCTGTGGTGAGCAGCCTTTCCGAACAGCTCCCTGAGAGCTGGCTCGACTTCTGTCCCCACTGGTCTCTACACCTCCCAGAAGCCTCAACACCTCTTAAGTGCCAGAGATGCCTCACCATACATGCAGCCTTCCTTGACTCCATCCAGCACAGGGATTTGAGCCTGGTCATCTCCAAGCTCCTAGAAACTGTGTTTCCTTGGCGACCCATGATGGCCATGCAGGCTTCTCCAGTTCCCTGTTCAGAGTGGCACAGGGGTAAACGTGTTTGTCCATAGTGTCAGCAGACATCTCACTAGTTAATAAAATGCAAAGGCAGGTAACCCACATCTTAGAAGGTCCAAGGGAGGTGTCTAGCCCCAACTGATCGCTCATTAAAATAAGAGGAGTTTATTTCCCTCTGGCCTTTGTCTGGGCTTTCAGCACCAATCTCTATGCACCGAGAAAGGCCCTACTCTGCTTATCCTTGCACTGAAACCATCACTGCCAGGGGAGCAGTCAGAATCTAGCATGGCTTATCCTTGCTGTGAGGAAGTCTCCTTGGGAGTCTAGAGAAGTGAGTTAACAAGGGATCAGTACTGGGGATGAGTTCAATATGGTAAGGTCCGAACTATATTTTGAGACTGACTTACAGTAACAATCTCTGAATCTCTACCTTCCTTCCTTCTATCCTACCATGACTCATCTTGATATTTTAAGTTATAACAAAGCCTTTGCACTCAATTCCCAAGCCTTGGTGATGGAATCTTAAGCACTTGTGAGGCTTTGAGAGTGATTTGACGCAACAAAGGAGCTTTATTATCACAAGATGGATTCTAGATTCTCAAAAAACAAACAAACAAACAAACACCCCAGACAAGTCCTGCCCCTGTTCCTGTATGAATTCGAGTCAATAAAAATTTCACGGGGAACTTTAGTGACAGAATCACACTGTGAGAATAGCCCTGGATTTAGTTTCAGAAGACCTTGATGTTATATTCTTCCCCATCCCCCATCCTCTGTCCTCAGCTGTGAGACATTGACCAGTAACCCAATAAAATGAAATACCTGCTATTTCACATGGTTTCTACACTAATAGATCATATCATATTTACTATATATTGAAAAGGCTTTAAAAGCAAATTCTGTATAAAATTGAAAAATGGTCACACATGTTATTACCAGACAATGGTCAACGACCCAGACATGCATGGCCTTCTGACATTTGCAGAGTGCTTAAATTATCATGTAACTTTTACTATGAAGCAGCTTGAATCCAGAAGGTGGGAAAGGTCTCTTGCCTTCCAGCTCTGCCTGCTTTGCATCACACTGCATATCCAGGTATGCATAAGCAATTGCTCAATCACAAATGACTGCAATAACACACCAAAATGAAAACACCTTTTTTGGTTTTTATTTCACATGACAATAATATATCTTCCTTTATACTTTGTTCCTCAGTTGCTGATCGACCTGAAAGAAGGCCAGCATCCCAGAAGTAGGTTCCTGTGCCTTCTGGCATGAGTCTTCCCAAGCAGTATGATTGGAGAAGAAAATCATGTTATGCTAACTTAAGCCACATCCTCTCCCCCTTCTGCCTCTCAACTTTGTAAGCTGATAAGGAAGGGTGAGTGCTCTCTCCTTTGGTACTAGCAGGCAGTTCAAACCACACAAACCCTAGTCTGCTTACTGGAACCCTCACCCCATCCCCTAATCACCACAAAATACAGCCTTGATGTGAAAGAGAAAGGATTTCGTTGTTAGAACCCAGCTTGAAAGCCACTATCACTTTGAATCCCCATCTACCAACAGACTGTGAGGTGACAAGTACTGTTTTAGGCTTCAGAGACATAATAAAAAAAAAAGACAGATGTGAGACACAGATAATCATTAAATCAATTACTGTAAAACATCGTGGCAAATAAGTTCTATGAAGACAAGTAAAAAAGGGTCAGGAGTGACAGGGAATGGGGAGAATGCAATTGTAGAAAGAGTCACAGAGAAGTCTTCTGTAGGTTAATATCTGAGCACAGAACTGAAAGAAGTGAAGAAGTGACCCCCACAGAGATCTGGGGCCAGGTTTTTCAGGAAGAGGAAACAGCAAATGCAAAAGTCCAGACAGAATCATGCTTGGTATGGACACAGACCAGCAAGAGGCCAGTGTTGCTGGAGCATGAAGATGGGGAAAATGGCAGGGAACTCAGGGAGGGCCAGGGGCCTGAGCATATAGAGACTCTGGACTTTACTCTAATTATGATATAGAGCCAAAGGAAGGTTGCCAAAATTATATGATCTGACCTCGTAACTGGGCAGGTCCCTTTCTTCTCTGAGGAGACTTGACCATGGAGTGGGAAGTAGAGTGAAGGCAGGAGGAAGATCCACTGGGATATTGCAGTGTCCAGGAGAGCATGAAGGTTGCTTCATAGGAGTGAGGGGGTGAAGGAAGGGAGAGGGGGTGGTAGAATTTAAGGCTGGATTACATGTGGGATACAAGAGAAACTGAGGCATCGGGGCTGAGCCTAATGCTACCATGATATGAACACTGGAGGGAGAAGACTGGGGGTGGGGTACCCCAAGTCCTGGGGCTGACTTGTTAAATTTGAGACACCCAACAGACATCCAGGTACACCATGGATCTATGAGCCTGGAGTTCAGGGGAGGGACCAAGGGGGAGTTCATTTCTGAAGACTTCAGCATATAGATGGCATTTATACTTATAACCATGTATCAGTTGAGATCCCCCATCTCTATAGATAGAGAAGAGAGCTGAGGACAGAGTCTTTGTGAAATCCCAGCCTTGAGCTTAGGAAGAAAAGAGGACCCAGCGAGGGGAGCAACAGAGAGGAGAATCAAGGAGAGTAGGAGTAGCCAAGCAAAGAATGGGATTCATGAAGGAGAGAGTGAGCAACAGAGTCAAGTCTACTGAGATCAGAGGAAGAACTCCATAGAGAATGAGCTATTGGATTTCCCAACATGGGGGTCAAGGGTGACCTCAACAAAAGCCTATTTAATGGGTGAACAAATGCCTGACAGAGTGAGTTGAATAGAAGGGGAGGGGGTGGTGGACACAATGAACACAGTCTTCCAGAAGCTTTGCTGGAAAGCTCTGTAGTTGGAGGGTAATGTGGGGTCAAAGAAGGGTTTTTTGTCTTTAACACGGGAAATATTTCAGCACGTTTATGTGTTGATGTAATGAGCCACTAGAGAGGATAAAACACACAGTAGGTAGGGGAGCGGGAGGAGTCTGCTTGCTGGAACAAAGTCCAACTGTGGATGAAAGATGGCTAGGGGCTCCACTGCACAAAGGGGTGTGGCAATGCTCTCCTTTCTCAGTAGCACAGACAGGACAATCAGAAGGAAGGACAGTAGAGTCAATGGGTTCAAGTGCATGTGGATGGGTAGAGCTGCCAGCAGGAGCATGGGAGAGTCTTTTCTGATTGCTTTTCTTATTTAGGTATAATAGATTCAAGATCATCTTCTGAGAAATCAGGAGAGGAACAAGGCAATTGGATTTTGAGAAAAGAGAAAGTATGAAATAGTTCTCTAGGATAGGGTGTTAAAACCAAAATTCAACTAAGTAAATTTGAAGATTCAATTGGCTTTATTAAAACAACTCATGAATCAGCAGCATCCCATCTAGCAAGTAGAGGGGAGCCCCTCTGAGCAAAACAAAATGAAGATTTTTAAAGGCAGAGAGAGGGCATAAAAAAAAAAGAAAGGAATTTATTAGCAAGGAATGCATTGTTTAGGCAAGGTTTGTCCTTTAAAGGGGAGCAGTAGGGGTCTATCAGTAAATTTTCCTAGTATTGACCTGGAAATTCTACATTGACTGGCTAAAGGTTACATTCACAGGAGGTGGAAACTGTAGTTAGGTTCAGTACTGTCTTAGTTTGCTGAGTTGGGGCCTGAACCTAACTGATGCCATTTTGAGCCTATGGTTTCCTTTTTAATGAAGGGAAGAGTGGATAGACCAGTAGATGAAGTCCTGGAAGCCCACTGGGAATGTGTGGTTATAATTGTAAAGCAAAGTGAGTCAGATTGGTGGTGTTTGGGCCCCAAGTGGGCAAGGGATGGAATGTAACTATTCCTGGGGTATGGTGTGCAAGTTTGATAAAAAAGCCAAGGGAGTCTAGAGTGATCAGAATGGAGGGTCACAAAACATGGATCCTCACTTCCCTCCTTGCAGCTTGAATGGCCTGATAAACAGTGAAAAGGTCAATGAGCCCCAAATGGTTGGTGAGCAGATATCAGAGTGTTAAAAAGGAAACCACAAGCCCAAAATGGCGTCACTTAGTCCAAATTCCCAAATTGGGGCTTAATACATAATCCAGTTGCAGTTTCAACCTCCCCCATAAATGTAGTTTTAATAGGCCAGTCAGGAATTTTCTGATAGGCACCAATGAGTCTGCCACATGGGTCCTCTCCATCCCCCAAACAAAAATAAGGTAATAGGCATGATAAGACCCTCTGCTCTTATCATGAGGGAAAGTGACTTTGTCTGGAATTATTCTTTTCTTCTGCTAATAACTTTCTTGTCCTATCCTTCTAGAAAGACCTTCCATTTTAGACACCTCAGAGTTCTCCTCTACTTGCTAGATGGGATGCCACTGATCCATGAGTTGTTTTAATAAAGCCAATTACATCTTTGAATTTACTTGGCTGAATATTTGCTATTTAACAAAAGGGAAAAATAAGAGTTGGTGTTCAGGGAGTAGAGCTCTGTGGGCCAACTTAGATCCTACTTGAATTTGGGGTGAGGTGTGGGTGAGGGGGTCCATTTTATAATGAGCAGGTAAAGCGGTGCCCTTCAATCCTGTCAGACAATGTGAAGCCAAGAGCATTCCATGAGATGTTCCACTTCATGTTTAAGAAGTACTAAACTTATTTTATAGTAATGAAAGCCTTGTAATAAAGCATAATAAAAACATTTAACACTGAGCACCTACCACGTGCTAGGCATTTGAGTGAACCTGGCTGATGCCATCTTGGACAAATCTGCCATGATGACTGCTCCATGACCTGAAGCGTTTTTGAGCACAGCATCCCCCCATTCTCTCTTTTTGTTTAACCACACCATCAAGTACACCCTGGGAAAATAAAGTCCTTGATCTGCTCTGGAGATATGTCTATGATTCTCAAACATTCCCTCCCTGCCGATCTTCCATGACTCTTCCATGACTGCATAAAAGCAGGTTTTACAAGAGGGGACATTGTAGAGATCTACTGGTCCCATAGCCTCCCAACACATGCTTCTGTTCACTGGTCTCCTTAAAAACCATTTCTTACCAAACTGCACTTGGCCTTTTCCTTCAGTCTTATGGATCCTTTGGCCTTTGGAGGTCATTTTGCACATCCTTTTCATGGAACAGCCTTGTTTTGAGTACTAAATCAGTGAATCTTTACAAGAGCCTCATGCGATTGTTGTCCTCATTTTGCAGTTAAGAAGACTGGTAAAAGAAATTAACTGGCCTTTTCAATGTGTGAACTCTAATGTACAAGCCACAATCATTGTTTGTTGGAAGTAATTGTATGGTGTTGATACTTCACAAAACTATCTCCTTGTGTGTAGTAGAAAGGGACTTATGGAAAGAGTGGGCTGTTCATTTTGGGGAATATTATATCAATGAGATAAGGATCCTGGGCTTTGGGAAACATCACATTCTTCTTAGCTTTTTCTTATGTTTTAAGAAATGTCCTCTTCGTTCACCTTAGGATTTGTGAACTTGATTTAGAATATATCAGCTTGACAAGGTTGGGTTATGGCAATGATTTCCAAGGAGGGCAGGGACAGCCCCTACAGGACATCTCAGAAATTACTGAGAATTTTTTGGTTACCTCAATGACTAAATAGGGAGAGGAATACTGCTGGCATCCATGGGGTTCAGGAAAGCTAGATATTTTACAAGGCAGAGGGCTTTCATGTAGCTGTGAAACCTACTTAAATTTAAGCATACACTTTTGTCCAGTTTTAGCTGAAGTTTTCTAGTAATACACCAAATTTACTAGGAGAGCAATTCTTTTTTAAACTAAGGGAAGATTGTACTTTGTTTTGATTGGAATTTTACCAAGTTGTTCACTATTTTAGAAAATCCTCACTCTGCCTGTAGTATTTCAGTTACCAAGGCAACATACAGTATTAGTATACTATGTACCAGTTGTATTCACAGTGACACCTCTTTGTCAGATGTTATTAGAGAAGTCTCACATATTTTTGGAATCTGGCTAAGGGAAAGTTGAATTGGGGATATATTTACTGGTATACATTTATATACCTGCAGTTATTTCCATCCACAGTTATGGCTGTCTATCCAGGAGACAGAGGACCTGTGTGAATACTGGCCTCTCGCCCAGTGATGTGATGTGAAGTTGCAGGGCCAGAGAACATAATGTGATATGAATGTTACATATGGAGTCTATCCTTAAATGAGGTATTTAAGTAGTTCTGGAAGAAACAGAACTTAATATTGTAGGGGCCAAGGGCAGCCTGCCCCAAATTATGCCCCTTTGGCATATTGATTATTTGAAGTAAAAGTTACTTAGAAAACAGCCAGTATAAAGACATTCAAACCCCTCTGTCCCCCTGAAAGCAGGAAATAAATCTCTCATGTGAAAAATACCCTCCCTGGGAATGCAAGCTTGTGCAGCCACTCTGGAAAACAGTATGGAGGTCCCTCAAAAAACTAAAAATAGAACTACCCTATGATCCAGCAATTGCACTACTAGGTATTAACCAAGGATACAGGTGTGCTGTTTTGAAGGGACACATGCACCCCCATGTTTATAGCAGCACTATCAATAATAGCCAAAGTATGGAAAGGGCCCAAATGTCTATCGATGGATGAATGGATAAAGAAGAGGTGGTATATATATACAATGGAGTATTACTCAGCAATCAAAAAGAATGAAATCTTGCCATTTGCAACTATGTGGATGGAACTGGAGGGTATTATGCTAAGTGAAATTAGTCAGAGAAAGACAAATATCATATGACTTCACTCATATGAGGACTTTAAGAGACAAAACAAATGAACATAAGGGAAGGAAAACAAAAATAATATAAAAACAGGGAGGGGGACAAAACATAAGAGACTCTTAAATAGGGAGAACAAACAGGGTTACTGGAGGGGGTGTCGGAGGGGGGATGGGCTAAATGGGTAAGAGGCATTAAGGAATCTACTCCTGAAATCATTGTTGCACTATATGCTAATTTGGATGTAAATTAAAAAAAAATAAAATTAAAAAAAATCAAACAGAGACAATCAGATTCAGAGATAATAAAGATTGTTCTTTCCAAAATCAAAAAAGAAAAAAAGAAAGAAAGAAAGAAAGAAAGAAACAAAGAAAGAAAAAAGAAAAATACCCTCCCTATGCTAACAAGTAAAACTGCATCCTTATCACTAGAGATGAAGACTTTAAAGCTGATAAAGCTGTGGAAATAAACCTTGTTACTTTTTATTCTAAATTTCTACCTTAGCCGGAATTCCATTTAGAATTTCTTACTAAAGCTCCCAAACATCTATTTTCTTTATCCTGTCAATTTCTTATAAATGTATTGTTTTTTGGTCTACAGTGTATAAAATCTGCCTGCCTTGGTCATTTCCTTAGGCTTCAATTTCAGTATTGGGCCTCCATGTACACTTAGTATAACTTTGGATTTTTTTCCTGTTAATTTGTCTCGTGTCAGTTTAATTCCTAAACCAGGGAGAATAATGCTCGGAAGTGGGATAAAGAAGGAAATTTCTTCCTCCTCAACAATACATACAAGCCAGAAGTTAGTCTATGATATCATATAGACATGTCAGAGTGCTAATTAATAGAAATATTATGTTATTTTTCTGGATTTTGTGATGCTTGTGGTAGTTGTCAGCTTTTTAAAATTGGTAATTTGCAAAAAATTAAAGATAGATAAAATATAAAATTCATAATTTGTTACTACTTGTCCATTCTAATTAAATGTCTACTTTCATGCCCACTTTTATATTCATAATTTTGTATTTTTTAGACTTTATATTTGGTCAAAATGTCATCATAATATTTATACAGGCCAATCTGTACTCAACACAGAAATTATACTTTATTTCTTCCTTTTTTGTAGGTTTATATTGTATTACTTAGCAAATTATGAGGACAGGAAAGATAGTATAATAAACTTACTCTTCCTGCCATATCATAGTCAATGACATTTTAAAAAACATTTGTTGGGGGCGCCTGGGTGGCTCAGTCGGTTAGGCGGCCGACTTCGGCTCAGGTCATGATCTCGCGGTCCGTGAGTTCGAGCCCCGCGTTGGGCTCTGTGCTGACTGCTCAGAGCCTGGAGCCTGTTTCAGATTCTGTGTCTCCCTCTCTCTCTGACCCTCCCCGGTTCATGCTCTCTCTCTGTCTCAAAAATAAATAAACATTAAAAAAATTAAAAAAAAAAAACATTTGTTGAATGCCGATTCTGCGTAGGCATTATTCTAGGAGATATCTCATTTAATCCCTAAACAAAAATTTGCAAAGTCTCTCAAATGGGGTCTTAGGACCGCTTCACACTCTTTTTTTCCCTATAATTTTTTTCTAGTTTTATTGAAAAATAATTGACATACATTACTGTATAAGTTTAAGGCATACAATGGTTTGATTTACATATGCTGTGAAATGATTACCATAATAGGTTCAGCTAACATCCATCTTCTCATAAATACAACAAAAAGAAAGAAGAAAAGAAAAAAGGAAAGAAAAAATTCTCCTTAAGGTAAGAAAGATCATATATCTTTTGCTATTAATTTTTTGGCTTATTTTTTAAAAATTCCACATATAAGTGACATTGTTTAAAAAAATTTTTTTTAATGTTTATTTATTTTTGAGAGAGACAAGGCGTGAGCGGGGGAGGGGCAGAGAGCGAGGGAGACACAGAATCTGAAGCAGGCTCCAGGCTCTGAGCTGCCAGCACAGAGCCTGATGTGGGCTTGAACTCATGAACCGCGAGAACATGACCTGAGCTGACTTAACCGACTGAGCCACCCAGGTGCCCCTAAGTGACATATGCTTAAAGAGAACCTCCAAGATTGAGTGTTTCAGGCCCCATAAAACATACTTGCTCCCAAATAAAAGTTTATCAGAGGATTCTCACTCCTAATTTTCTGTCTCTACCACCTCATCTCCACCGCACCCTGCCTCACTGCTAGTTAGCCATTTCATTAATTTCTGATTTCCTCTGTGATTTTTGCAAAATTAAGCAAATATGAATATACACACATATGTATTCTTATTTAACCTTTTATTTTACACCAAAGGCGGCATGCTTGTGTTCATTATTCTTATGCAAACAAAAATTCTTTAAGTTGTCAAATATATCATTTTCATTTGATTTTCTGGATTTTTAGTAATAGTCATCAAAGACTTTTTCCATTTTTGTGTTATAAAGAAATTGTCAATATTTTCTTCTAGTACTTTTAGTTTTCAATTTTTAATCTGATATAAACCATAAAGTACATATCCAATTTTATCTATTTTCAAGTGGCTGTCTGATTGTCCTAACACCATTTATTAAAAAGTCCACCCCTTCCCCCAGTGATTGAGATGCCATCTTAAGCATACACTAACGTTTGTATGTACTTGGCTCTATTTCTAGATAAATTCTGAACTTGCTGTTCCATTGACCTACTTGCCTATTCATGCACCAATAGCACATTATTTTAATATCTGATAGGGGCTAGCTGTCCCCTCAGTCTACCATTCTTGCTGTTTATTTCATCATAAAAACTTTTGAGAATCAACCTGTCTAGCCTGAGAAAATAATTGGTTTTTAAAATTAAGATTGTGTTAAATTTTACACATGAACTTGGAGAAAATGGACATCTCTGTATAGCAATGGTTTTGCATATTAGCAACACCTGAGTATCTTGAAGAAAATACCAGTTCCTGGTTTCTTCTCCAGGAATTTAATTTGCCTGGGGATGGACCCCCGAATAGCTGCAATGTTTGAAGACTCCCAGGTGGTTCTAATGAACAGCCAAAGTTGGGAGTCATACGCCTAGTCCACAGGTATGTGGATACACATTATTTGTGTCTGTTTGTTTGCCGAGAGGCAGCAAGTTAGTCCAGGTGTCCCAAAAGGGCTATTGCTTTCTTAACTCAAATTGTGAGTGCTGTGTAGGCAGAACTCTGGAGCCCAGCACCTGCATTTTACAGTAAGATTCTGCTGATATCGGGTTAAGCACTTTTGCAAATTTGTACCACACTTAACCAGGTGAAATGACCTTCACCTCTCTGTTTTTGTCTCTTGTGATCACTGCTCTATCCACAGAGCCTAGAATAGTTCCTGGCACATAGCAGGCTCTCGATAAATACATGCCATATGAATTAATTGCATATTCCCGCGCTGAAATGACAGCCAGTGAATACCGGACGACCCTGCACCATTTTTAATTCTAACATCGGATCACTGAAACACATTTATATTTCTGACTGAAAGAGCCATGACCTCTTTTATAATGACTGGGTCTGCGGCAAGATATAGCGCATACTTCGACTTAACCTCCTCCATCCACCCCCAACTCTCCAAAGATGAAAACCTGCCCTAATAAGGTAGCACCGAAACCTGGTTCCGGGTCACGTGAAGCGAGCGGCACCGGCAGACAGAAGGCAGACCCTCCCTCGCTCCTGCGCACAGCTTCTGCGCCGGTTTCTTGAGGAGCGTACGCAGGCTCAGAGGCCTCGCTTACACCCTGGCTCCGCCCAGCTCACTCCTAGGGGGCGGGACGAAGGGCGGGCGGTGGGGGAAGAGGCTGGGCGGTGGCTGCGCGCGTGCGCCGAAAAGAGCTGAGGGGCAGGCGCACCGTGGCGGGCCTGGCTTAAGCGATTTCAGACAAGATGCAGGTAAAGAACCTGGGGGGCCGAGTCCTGGAGACTGCCGCAGTTCGTTTGCCCCGCGTGTCATCGGCGGACCGTCCGGGCTGGGACTGTGGGAAGCGCTTGGGCGCCACCGACGCCGGGGAGGTCACACGAGTCTAGGCCCGGCGCAGGCGCAGTGCGAGAGGGCGGGCGTGGTCCCTCCGAGAAACTGCGGGCTGGACCTCCACACTCCCGCAGTTGTAACCCCTCCAAATCTCAGTCTTTGGGGGCTCTCTCTTCTTGAGGTCAGATCCTGCAAAGCCTGTGAAGGACTCGTCGCATCCCACCTGGCAGGGTTACTTCCTATTTGTTAATTTCCGTAACACCTGAGCGGGGGTGTTATAGGCTCGTAGTGTGGATGTGGAAGCTGAGGCTCAGAGAAGGGAAGGGGCCGACCTGGAGGTCCGGTAACTTGAAACAGTGGCGGAACCTGTGTTCCTGAAACCACTTAGAGCTGGTTGAGTGGATAGTTACATCCTCTTTCTCCCTAATGTTGGTGTTTAGGTTGAAGTGTGCTCCCTTTCAGATTCCCTGGCTTTCAGAGCTCAGCCCTGGGGTCTCTCTCTTCAGTCTTAAAATAGAGTCAAATTGGCCTCCTTTCCCCCCGTATCTGGAATTTTCTAATGAAATTGGCCTAAAACTTAAAGTGAAAGAAAATGAAGCCGCCTAGCATCAGTCTCTCCTGATTCTACTCCTGATTGTATTGCAGTCACTCAGAACTTTGAGATACTCCGTATCTCTGCTCTTGGGCCGTTTGCACATGCTGGTCCCTCTGCCTGGAAAGTAATTTCTTACTTGCCTATCCTGTGGAATGCAGACCTCTTGCAACTTTCTAGGTCAGCAGCCTGTTGATCATTGCACTTGCCACAATGTGTAATATCTATATATCTATATATCTATATTTATTTGTTTATTGCCTGCCTCTTTCTCTCAACTGTAAAATAGGTGACACCATGCTTCCCTACTATGTATTACAATAATTTACATATAGTGGGTACTTAATATCTGTTGAATGAATCACTCCAAGTCAGTAATTAAATTACTGAAAAACCATCTCAGCCTTGGTACAGCATTGATACTGATCTGTGATATCCTGATATTTACCCAAGACTAATTCCTGGGTGTGTATGTTTAGGGGGGTGCAGAGTGAAGGTGCAGTGAAGGACAGGAAAAAGAACAGGGGGTGTGGGTCATGTGACACTTTCTCAGAAACAGGTCACAGTATAATTTGGTTTGAATTCCTCTTCCCTCCACCTTTTGCATTCGACCCTTTCCCCAGTATGACACCCTCCATAGTGGACTTTGCACTCATGGTATCCTTGGTCCACTTGCACTAGGACCCCAATGCAGACACTGAGTGGAATGACATCTTACGCAAAAAGGGCATCTTGCCCTCAAAGGAAAGTTTGAAAGACCTGGAAAAGGAGGCAGAAGAGGAGGAACAGCGAGTCCTTCAGCAGTCAGTTGGTGAGCTTGCTTACATTCATTTTTGTTCTGTCTCTCTCTGGGGTAAGAAACAACTTTCTAGGTCCTAAGTGGTTTGGTGGAAGGATGCTCTGAGCAAGAATTGGGAGCCAGAGATTGGAGTGCTGGAATGGGCACTAACTCTGGGACCTCAGGAGAGTCACAGGCTTTCTCTAACCTTCAACTTCCTGGGCTTTAGAAATGGGACTTCAGAGGCCTCCTTCATTTCCATAATTTCTTGTCTGTGTCAGATGGGCACATGATAAACCTGAAGAAAATACTTGAGTTGTACTTTTTGTCCCATTGATCACAGGGGCTAGTACTTTTGTCTTCTGTGTATACATTAGAGCTAATTTAGAGATGGATTCATTAGAAAGCGTTTATCCAGTGAATGTTTATTAAATGATCATCTGCCAGGTGTAATTCTAAGCATTGGGGCTTTAGTTGTGTGCAGGCCAGACAAAAATCCCTGTCCTCATGGCACTTACATTCTATTGGGAGAGATAGACAATAAGCAATACATAAATAAATATAGGAAAATAAAGCAGGGAAAGGCCTCAAAAGGGTGGGAGGAGGGGTGAGTGTAATTCTAGATAGGGTCAGAAAGAGCCTCAGTAGGAGTGACTTTGAGTAGACCTAAGAGTTGAATCAAGCTACTTAAGTAAGTGAAGAGCATGTTAGAGAATCATCTGGGAAGCCAATATGACTGGGAAAGAGTAGTAAGTTCAGAGAGGCAACTAGGGGTCCAACCATTGAGGACCTTGTATCTTTTAATAAAGGCCTTGGGTTTTATGTCTAGTGGGGTGGGAATCACTAGAGGTTTGAACAGAGGATTGACATGTTGACAGCACCCTCCTGCTGCTGCCTTACTGAGCATGCAAGATGGGCAGAAAGTCAGGAAGTAGACAGTTTAGTATAGAAACTACTGCACTAATTCAGGTAGGAGGTACGATTGGCTTGGACCAGCCTGCATGGTGTTGGTGGAAGTGGTGAGAAGAGGTTGGATCTGGAAATAATTTGAAGGTAGGGCCAATAGGCTTTTCTGGTGGATCCTGTGAGGGGCGTGAGGCAAAGTAAGCGAAAGATGACTGCAGGGTGTTGGGCTTGAGCAGCCTGAGGGATGGAGTGACCACCAACTGAGATGAGGAAGGCTTGGTGAGTAGCAGTTTGGAGCTAGGATCAGGAGCTCTCTTTGGAACACAGTAACATTGAGATTTTTTTAGTCCAGTAGAGATGATAGGTAGGCTGTTGGCCATGTTTTTCTCCAAATCAGAGAAGTATGGGCTGGAGGCATAAAGTCATGAGGTGCAGTCACCAAGGGAGTGGATATAGATAAAAAAAGGAGTCAAATCAGCAGAGGTTCAAAGGAAGGGCAGTCATAGAAAGAAGTAGGACGAGGGAAGGCATCCTGCAAGCCAGAGGAGGGCCATCTTTCAAAGAGAAGGCAGTGGGGGGTTGGATTAATGCTGCTCATCCATCAGGAAGTGGAGGTCATTGTTGATCTTGATAAGAGCAATTTGTTTAGTGTTAGAGTTGGGGTTGGAGGATAAAAATCTGATTTGATGTCAAGAAGCAAGAATATGGCAGTAAAAACGAAATAGAGATTTTGTAGCAGTTGGTTAAAAGGAAAGAGAGCTGCCTACCTACCACTCACAAGAGAAGAACCAGAAGTCCTGTAATAATCCCTTTAACTCTAGGGAAGGTGTGCCAGGGAGGACACCCACTGGTATCCCCCGTGTCCTCAGAGACAGGATTGTTAATACTCCAGGTCATGGGTGTGTGTGCTTGAAGAGCAGACCAGGTGAGTTTAGGCAAATACAACTCTCTTGTTTTATAAACTCGGGAAACTTCTCATTCATATCCCTACAATTGCATGGAGGTAGGAGAGTCAGTTCTGCTGCATATGTCAACATAGGCCTATCTTTTTTAAAACACACTTAAGTTCTTATTTACTAGTGTAATACCTTCAGTATTTTTTATTTTGGTTTTGCCGAGTGAGTTTTGTTGGTGTTGCATGCACATCTTTAGGAGAAAAGAAAAGGAGGAAAAACAAAATGCAAGTTTGTTCATCTTTTAAATATTTTGGTTTTTGCTAACTTAACTACATTCAGTGAAAACATATGAAGATATGACTTTGGAAGAGCTGGAAGAAAATGAAGACGAGTTTAATGAGGAAGATGAACGTGCTATTGAAATGTACAGGTTAGTGCCACCCAGAGGGACTGTTTGTTTTTTTGTGTGGCACTAAAATGTGTGTCTTTTGAAAAGTTAACTTTCTGACCGAGATAACATTTGGAAAGTTTTATATAATTAAATAGTAATTTGCAGATTTCAGTGAACTAGTCTTGGACTTCTGCCATGTGGCAAATAAATAAACATGGATCTTTATAAAGGTTGCTGTGTGAAAGGTGTGTGGGACGTGTGGGCTGGATGTGTAAGATGTCTTTCTCCTCCTCTGCGGTACAGGCAGCAAAGACTGGCTGAGTGGAAAGCAACTCAACTAAAGAATAAATATGGAGAAGTTTTGGAGATCTCAGGAAAGGATTATGTTCAAGAAGTTACTAAAGCCGGTGAGGGCTTGTGGGTAATCTTGCACCTTTACAAACAAGGGTGAGCTGACCTTACGCACTATCCTTAAATGTTAATTTGAATTTATGCCTTGGATATCCCGGGCTTAATCCACATTGGAGGTTTTGTTTGTTTTTTAAACTAGTATTTTGTTTTTGTTGCTGATTTGCCCAAACCTAATGCCTAATTTTTGTCTTTAGACTTTCAAATTAATATTTGTGACTAATAAGAATGTTTTTTATTACATCATAGCAATGAAGATTGCTTTTATTGAAAAAGAATTCCTTATTTATCCTTCTAGAGAAACTCTGGCATTTCAAAATTGCATGTAGTGAATCATTCTCGTAGATGTCGGGGGTGACCTTTATAATAATTGTTCCAGGCAAGTGACGCAGTGGTGCTCTGCTGTGCCTCACTTCCAGCTGCATTCTCCTACTGTGTACTTGTGTAGAAATTTTTTGAAAAGCAGGAAATACTTTCTGACCTTTTTCACTCCTGAATGTTGAATGTTCTCTCATATAGGTGGGCATAATAATTATCTTTTACATTGAAGCTGTTTTTTTGAGTTACTACTGAGTCAAATTAAATTGCATTTTAGATTTTGAGTTCTTTATTTTCCCTGAACTTATCAGAAAGGTTTTTTAAAAAATGTTTAATCATCTTGACTGGAGTAGCAGAATCATTTGTGAAGCTATTAGGATTTACATAGGGTAGAAGGGTAGTTGAGCTTTGCCCAATATAAATGCAGAATCACAATTGCTTCTATTTCTGTTTTATAGGTTTTCTCGCTCACTGTTGTTTCCCATTTCTACTTTACAGGATTCCCCTCTGTGCCCTCATAAATCAGCACTTCAGTGGACTTGCCAGGAAGTTTCCTGATGTCAAATTTATCAAAGCCATTTCAACAACCTGCATACCTAATTATCCTGATAGGAATCTGCCTACAATATTTGTTTACCTTGAAGGAGATATCAAGGCTCAATTTATTGGACCTCTGGTGTTTGGTGGCATGAACCTGACAATAGATGGTAAGGGCTTCTTTGAGGTGGTCTAGGGCATGTGAGCAATGACCAGTGCATGTTAGAGATGATGAGGGATGTTTCTGTTGAACAGATATGTGTTAGATGATTTGTGAAAGTCATCTTTGCCCCTGTGTGTTGTCAAAAGGAAAGAAGCACATTTAATCTCTCATTAGATGAGTCACTGGGGGCAGTTACAACTGGGCTCTAATAATTCTATTAAAAGAGGACACAATGGACTTTAAAATATGTATATTTAATACTTATGTCTAATAGGTTTTATTTGCCCCTATAGTTGGGTATGTTTTAAGTTACAGCTAAAGATCTCAGCATTCATTTTTTGTTTAATTCACATGAACATATTACTGGTATTTATACTTTTTTATACTGACATGCATAAAAATGTTTAAGAATATTTTCTCAGTTGGGGGCGCCTGGGTGGCTCAGTCGGTTAAGCGGCCGACTTCGGCTCAGGTCACGATCTCGCGGTCCGTGAGTTCGAGCCCCGCGTCGGGCTCTGTGCTGACAGCTCGGAGCCTGGAGCCTGCTTCAGATTCTGTGTCTCCCTCTCTCTCACCCTCCCCCGTTCATGCTCTGTCTCTCTCTGTCTCAAAAATAAATAAACGTTAAAAAAAAAAAATTAAAAAAAAAAAAAAGAATATTTTCTCAGTTGAATGTCTTAGTGGCTTTTAAGTTAAATTAGAAGTTTATTGAATTCTGCCTCTTAACTCCTGAAGGATATATCCTTTTATTCCTGAAGGACGTGTCTTTTATTCCTTTCTACCTGTTACACGAGGTGTTGAACTATGTACATACTCATAGCATGAAAGAGAGAACCTGAGGCCCGAGGGTTTCCACCTAAGTCACTCATTGAAATAATGTGTCCACCTGTGCTTTAAAAAAACATTAGGGGTGCCTGGGTGGCAAATTGGGTTAAGCATCTGGCTTTAGCTCAGGTCATGATGATCTCACGTTTCATGGATTCAAGCCCTGCATCGGGCTCCATACTGGCAGTTCAGAGCCTGGAGCCTGCTTTGGATTCTGTGTCTCTCTCTCTGTCCCTCCTCTACTCGTGCTCTCTGTCTCTCTCTCAAAATAAATAAATAACATTAAAAAAAAAGTAAAAAAATAAAATAAAAAAATGTTCAAATGTGACTTTACATACTATTTTATGTAACTATTTTATGTAAGATACTTGTAAGATAAGTATAGCATGTGTACATACATACACACATTACATCAGTTATACATTATTCAAATCTTCAAAGGCATACAGCATTTCTAAATATTTCTAAACTATATGTTTTCATCTTATTCTTTTTTTTTTTTTTTAATGTTTATTCATTTTTTGGAGAGAGAGACAGAGCATGAGTGGAAGAGGGGCAGAGAAACAGGGAGACACAGAATCCGAAGCAGGCTCCAGGTTCTGGCTGTCAGCACAGAGCCAGACTTGGGGCTTGAACCTATGAACCATGAGATCATGACCTGGGCTGAAGTTGGTTGCTCAACTGACTGAGCTGCCCAGGTGCCCCTCTGGTGTTTTGAATCTTACCATGAGGGGACAGAGAAGGGTATACGATAGTAGTTACAGTCTTTATTTGTAGAAATAATTTGAGGATTAGTGAACTTACAATTATTGCGTGGAAGTGAATAATAACATTAATACGTACACCTATACATATATGTATGTATATATGTATAGGTGGATTTAAATATATTCTTGAGTCAAGAATCAGAATTAAAATTTTTTTTTTTAAGAAATTTGTTGAATTTTCATAACATTCAACTGAGGTACCTAGAGTTGTAAACACTGGTGTTAATGATCTCCATGGAGCATTTTAAATTAATATGACTTAAATAAAGTGGTTGTCATATTTTAATGGAGTTATCTAATTGGCAGAGCATCACTTAAACCTGTTTGCTGTTTGCTGTAGTCTCTCATGTAGCCCTTAGTTCTGCTTGGAGTCTTTTCTGCAATGCAAAATGTATCCCTTGATTTCACTTCACGAGGTCTCACATCCTTGTGGAGTTTCGTTGATTACAAGAGAGTGAGGGGCACCTGGGTGGCTCAGTTGTGCGTCTGACTTGATTTTGGCTCAGGTTCTGATCTCATGGTTCACGAGATCAAGCCCTGTGTTGTGCTCTGCACTAACAGTGTGGAGCCTACTTGGGATTCTCTCTCCCTCTCTCTGCTCCTCCCCTGCTTGCATGGACATGTGCTCCCCTCTCTCCCAAAATAAATAAACAAGTGAAATACAGGAACTGAGGTTTTAGTCACTGATTTATTTTCTTGGTACTGCTTTTATTACTTCAGACAAATGTGTAAGTTCTGGGATGTCATCATACATTTATCCTTTGACTCTAGTAGACTGAGATGCTGGCCATGAGGCCTAAGAATTTCCTTTTGTTAACTAAAATTAGACTTAATGATTAGATTGCCAGAAGGACTGTGAAAAGTATTTCCTTTGAATGTTTCATGATGATTTCTTTCCTGGAAAACTGTGCAAGTTGAGAAGCGGTAGTCATTAGAAGACAGGTTTAGTCTTTGGTTTTTAATTACCATGTAGGTTCAAATACAGTAAAACCTTGGATTGCGAGTAAGTTATTCTGCAAGTGTTGTGCAAGATGAGCAAGCATTTCTAATAAATTCTAACTTGGTAAATGAGCAGTGTCTTGCAATATGAGTAGTACATGATGCTGAATGTCACACAATCAAACTGAGCCAGTGGTAGTTTTTTCTTTCTCTCTCTCTCAATCTGAGGGATTGTGGGTGATCATTTCGGATGCTTGGTCTCAGATCACACTGTTTAGCAGAAATCAGTGTTTTTTCAGAACATTGGAAGGTGCCCACAACTGGCACTAGTGTATTTTTTGTCACTTCAAAGCACCAATGAACTGTCCTTTGCTTTTCCATACACGAGTAAGCTTGGGAATGCTTTGTTTCATTCTAGGTCAGGCTGCCTGCAGATATAGACCCTTTCCTCTGCTGCTTTATTACCAGTTACATTAAATACAGTAGATGACAAGAGTTTATTAATAGTGTACTGTAGTCAACATCCATGCCAGCATATATAATGGCTCCCATGCAGAGAGTCCATTGAGCCAATAGATAGCAGTGATTCCATTAGTGATAGTGAAAGTCGTCCTATACAATAACCCTCCTCTCTTGTCTCCTTCACATCAGCCACGAAGGTTTTGAAAGGTTAAGTGCAGGTTAATTTGTTTATTTTTCTTTATATTTTGTATTTTATTATTTTATATTACATTACAGTATTGTAATCATTTTTATATGAGTGTTTTTGGGTTGTGGAATGAATCATCTGAGTTTCCATTATTTCTTATGGGGAAATTAACTTTGATATACGAGTGATTTGGATTACAAGCATGTTTCTGCAATGAATTATGCTTGCAAACCAAGGTTTTACTGTATATGTAATATCTCATTTGATCTCATCTTCTGAAAAAGCATTTGAAAGTATTTTGTTTTCCTCCTTAAGGGTCTAATTTTTTTTTCTTCTAGGCACCTTATAATGGTAGCACTAAAATTGTCATCAAATGTTGATGATCATAGTTTCTGCTTAGAAAAAAACTGGCTTGACGGGCTTGAGGACGAGGGTCTTGTGCTGACTGTCTTAGGTGATTTGGCTTTTCTTTGTCACGTAGAGTTGGAGTGGAAACTGTCAGAATCTGGAGCAATCAAGACAGATCTGGAGGAAAACCCTAAGAAACCAATTGAAGACACTTTGCTATCCTCGGTGCGGTGCTCTATCCCCACAAGAAGGAACAGTGATTCTGAGGATGACTAAGACTATGGCCTCGGTAATGTGCCAAACTTCCTTGATGTGACAAATCATCTGGATTTTTTGAAAAAGGTTAAAGTAGAAATGTCTTTGGCTTTTAGCCTTTTATAATTACGTTTCAAATCTCATAGATCTCAGAAATCATTACTGGGAATCCTATTACATTTCTTGGAACTCCCTTTTTAAATTAATAACATTTCCTTAAAAAAATAAAAATAAAAACCAGCTGCTGGTATGACAGATGTCTATGTTTTCCTCACTTGTATTTTAAGCTATAAAACTGTCTATTCACTATTTGTCCACATTTAACTATATAAGAGGAAATGTGGAGTGTCTTTTAATAATGTGAGGAGGTTTTACAGTGGAAAATTGCAAACTAAGTTTTGTAGTCACATCATTTATTTTTATTTTATAAGGCTAGCAATAGAATTATTAAAGGAATGATTGATAGGAAAAATCCTAGTATTTGCCCTATTTAGAAGAAATAGGCAATAATTTTTATAAAACATTGTCCTATGAAAGCAATAACTAAATGATTCCAGTTTATTGCCATTTTTGCTTAAATGTTTTTTTCTAGTTAAAATAATTTTTGTCTCAGACTGTTGAGATGTCAGTTAATCCCAATTACTGTAAAAGTCCACCTTAAATTCTTTTTTGTAAACAGATAATAAACACATAAAATGATAAACTGTATCTCAGTCAGTAAAAAAAAATGGCAAGGTGTTTTCTGAACTAGAATCTTAGCATTTAACACTTGTCAAATTGACATTAACAGAAAAATTAGGGGTAATATTTTTCTCTAATATTTGTGTTGAATGATGTAGTACTCAATGTGGGTTTGAATATTAAAAATATGAATTATAGAGGGCCTGGAGTTCCTTCAGATTATATTGCAAAATTTATTTTTGCTATAATTCAAAGAGTAACAAACAGCTGTGACCCATTTTGATCTGTCAGAAGTGTCCGTGTTAGTGAATATTTATTTTTCTACACACATAAGAGCCAGTGCGGCTTTTAAAAATGTGTTCTATGTAACAATTTACTTTGAATGATTTTTCATGAAATTTTAATTGTAGGGTTGATATAAGCGTGGTCAGTTCTATCACTCACATGCCAGTTCCATGGGTTTTGTGGGAGAGCTGCCTTCTTGGATTTTCTATTGTTAGCTGACATTAAAATGAAATGCTGTGGGAAGAATAAAGGTGAAAAGCTTGAGTGCTGCATTTGCCTGAGCACTGCAACGCTCACAACTCTTGAGAGAACAGTGCTTGAGCATGGTGGGGGGTAATACCTACTGTGATGGAAAATAGCAGGCTTTATTCCACTTTGGAGCCCATGCAGGATGTATTTCTAGATACTCACTATGCCACTTTGATCTGTGGAAGTGTGAAAACTGCTTCATCATCTTGCCTCCATGCCCGGCTAATGCTCTTAGTGGGAGCTCAAGGAGAGCTCAGGTGCCTCTGGACTTGGCTGATGAGTGCTGTCTGGCCACATGGCACCCAGGCCCCAGGCAGCTACTTAGTCATGCTGACTGAACTTGATTTAAACAGAGAAACATCTCTCTCCTAACATGAGTGTTGTGATTTAGAACATGACCTGCAAATTTCTACAGGTTAGTTAATTTGGGGAGACTTTGCCATAATATTTACCACTAATTTTCTGTTTCATGTGAGGCATTTGTGATATGACAGAGGGGATACAATTGGATGCTTAAGCATTGAGTTCATCTAATTCCACACAGGGAAAGCAAACAAGAAGGCTACCTAGAGGCTGTCTTTCAGTGTTCAGAGGAAGGGATTTTGGGGAAGGGTGTTAAGCAAGTGCTAGGTAGCCCTTTATTCAGCGGTAAGAAATGGCTCTGGAAAGTTGGGATGATAATTGGGAGAAGTGAAATGGAGTTAAGACTATATAATCAAATCAAATTGATTCTTCCTTATTTTCCTCATCTCTAGAGGAAGAAGAGGATGTGAATGAATTGTATATGCTTATCTCATTGCAAACCTAAATTTATATCCTCACTCCCCAAGGTTGCAGACCATTGTTTTGGCACATACCTGACACAGAGCTTCCAGGGTGGGTGGCTCAGAAGTACTTCAGAAAAGTTGTACTAGAGGTTGCCTGGGTGGCTCAGTTGGTTATGACTTCGGCTCAGGTCATGATCTCACAGTTCATGAGTTGGAGTCCTGCATCGGGTGAGCTCAAGCCCTGTTTCGGGTGAGCACAAGCCCCACTCCTGGTGAGCCCTGCTCTCTCTCTCTGCCCCTTGTGGGATTCTCTCTCTCTTCACCCTTGTTCACTTGCACCCTCTCTCTCTCTTAATTCAAAAAAACAAAAAAACAAAAACAAAACCCTAGACATGAAAGGCACCTTTTGAGAGTTATGAAAGGAATGATAAGAAGAGTGTCCTCTGTCATCAATGCCTAAATTGTTTTTGTCATTTATTACCTCCAGCTTTAAATTCAGTTTTCTTATGTAATGAGACCAGAAGTGACAAGTGCGAATAATCTCTTTATATATTTTATATAAATATAAACATAACAGCATTTTTTATACTGTTTACATTCCCATAGCAGGTGGTCCAGGCTTTCTGCCTTCTGCATGCCCCCTCCCACCACAATTCAGTGACCTCCACAGGAGACCTTGTCATTTGCATGCTACAAGGAATCCCCTTGGTTTCTAGTCTTAACCATCCCATACTTGCGCAGTGTCCTGTCTTCTCTATCTGTTCTGTTCAGTCTCAAGTGAAGATGTGTCTAGTCTCCAAGTTTAAACCCTCCCTTTGTGCTTTTGACTGTATTCTCTCCCACATTCTTTAAGGACTTGTTCCAGCAGTAAATTACCATCTTGATTTCAGTCTCTCCCTTGATGTGGAGCCTCACACAGTGAAAATGTTCAGGTTCTGTGGCAGAGACTGCTATTTGCCTATCAAGTATCCAGGAATCTCCAGTTCTACTCCAGCAGCAATGGGACCAGCCAAAAGATTAAACTTCCAGTCTCCTTGGAGCCATGGATTGCCAGATGAAGGTGGGGAAGTTGGCTGGACAAGCCTCTTCAGAGGGACAGATGACTGGCATGTGCCCTTTTGGGACTTAACCCCTTACTTTCTGACAGGAGTGTAGATGTGGTTGAAGACTACTTGGGCTATAGGGCATCTTTATAGAGGAAAAGCTGTAAGGATAATATTCCTGATGACCTTGTGGAACCAGTATAATCCAGCTCTTGACTGCCTTCTCTGGACTTCGGTTACTGGGAAAGAAGTAACTTCCATCTTGGTCTCTCTTAGGAGCAGCTGACACATTTCCTGATAATGTCACCTGGCCATCGCCAAAGAAAACCTCAACCATTCTAGCTTTGTACTCACCACTTTCACCTTGCTTGATAAAACAGAAGAACAATCTAGATGCTCTACCTCTACTTTATCACTGTTGCCTTTCAGTGATGTCATGAATTAGACTTTAGGGACTTTGCATTTCCAGTGTGTGAAGGAGTAGATACTCTGAATAACTCACCTGATAATAACTCAAAATGTTGGATAATTTTTTTTAATGTTCTTAAATTGTTGCTGAACTGGCAAGAAAGGAAAGCATTCTCAGAGGTCAAAAGCAGTTTGAATTCTCATGTTACATGATGTCTAAAAACTTCTCAAAGCAAGTTCTTAAAGTCATCTTAAGCTGGTAATGCCCCTGAGCTCATGGCTAAAGCAACTGCATATCCATGCTGTAAGAACACAGCTTTAATGTAGTCCTCAGACACTCTTTATAGATAAAGCTCCAAAGGAACGTGAGCTCATAGTCCTAAATCACAAACCCACAAAATCCCGGGATGCCTCAAATAAGGTATCCTGAATGAGAGCCAGTGGAAAACAGATAGTACAGTCAGACCTGCAAAAACTTAGGATAGTGGAATTTTCAGATATAAGATAGAAAATGAATATATTTAATATGTGTTTTATATTAATAAGAGTAAAGAATAAGAATTCTTTATATAAAAATAAATCCCTTGTCAACTTATGGAAGAGAGAACAAACCGGAAAGTAGAGCCAAATGATTACCCAGTAGGTAACACACAAAGATAAATAGAAATATAAAAATTAGGAAAGCAATGTGGAGGAGAGACTGAGAAGTTCTAGCATAATCTTAAAAAGAGTTTTAGAAAGAATTGGAAATTGGTAATATTTGAGAAGATAAAGACATTTTCTAGAACCAATGAAAGACAAGAGCCTTCAGATTCAGAAAGCTGTATAAGTCCTAAGCGAGTTACAGACTGTGTGTGTGTGTGTGTGTGTGTGTGTGTGTGTGTGTGTGTGTGTGTGTGTGTATGTATAAAACTGCAGAATGTTGGATTTGTGCAAGTAGTCAGAAAAGTCATTACCCAAAACAGAGTAATGGTAGGGCTTGCTTACTGACTTCTCAGCAGCAAGGAAAGCCAGAAAGATGGCCGATATCAGTGGTTGAAGAAAAACAAAAACTACTAACCAAGAATCAATACCCAGTGAATCTATATTTTTGGAAGTGAGGATTAATAGACATTTCCAACAGAATGAGTAGTTTTGTCATCAGTAGACTCTCAGTTTAGAAGATGAGTGGTGCAGAAGGACCACCATCTGTTGAAAGGTCTGAAGTTCAAGAAAGGATCGTGACCAAAAAAATATGGGTAAATCTGAATGAACATTGACTTACAACAGTACAAATAATGCCTTATTTGTGATATTAAAAGCAAGATGGATCTAAAAAACAAGACAAAATAGGGTACCTGTTGAAGGCTTAATTGGAGTTCACATGTTCTTAGACCCTTAAAAAGTAGGTTTAGGAGGTTGGCAAAGATACACATGTAAGAAATATTTCATTCAAGGTAACAGTAAAAGAAAATGAGTGTGTAACTTTTAAAGTAGTGGGGGCATGGAGGGTGGGAACCTCTTAATTTAAAAGAAGACCAAAAACAAAACAAAAAACCAAAAGGCAAAACCATAGGAAGTCCAAAATGCTGGAAACCTAACACAGTAATCACAATAAATATAAATGAACAATAATAGTCTTATCCAGAAGTCATGCTTGTAGGTACTTACCCAACTGATGTGAAACATATGCATACAGAGACCTGCACACAAATGTTGCTAACAGCTAATTTATAATCACCAAAACAACCCAAAATGTCTATCGATAGATGAATGGATAAACCAACTGTGCTATGTTGACAGAATGGAATGTTCAGCATTACAAAGAAATGAGCTATCAAGCCACAGAAAACATGGATGCTAACTGAATTAAACCACTCTGAAAAAGCTGTATACTATATTATTCCCATTATATGTCATTCTGGAGAAGGTGGAGCTATGGAGAGGCTAAAAAGAGGTTGCCAGAGGATTGAGGGAGGGTGGAAGGGTGAAATAGGTAAAGCACATGGAATTTTCAGGGCAGTGAAACTATTCTGAATGATACAATAATGGTGGAGATAGGACAATATGCCAAAGCTCATAAACCTTATAGTACAGAGAGTGAGTCTTAATGTATTCATATTTAAAAATTTCATTTAGAGAGGAGATCCCTGGATGGAATGCAGGATGTGATAAAATAATCTAACTGTATTACAAATGTGTGAAACCACCTAATAGAAGAGGTTTCAAGGGAAGGGTTCTGATCTAAGTAACCTTGGAAATGAATCTGTAAGGTGAAAGGCAAAAGAATCTGTATAAGCACTGTACTCTAGTTGATAGTTATTTCTCACAGTAGTACGGGTTAATAATTCTGTTAGTGCTAGACTATGTACTAGGTTTGAACAATTAAATGGATATCAGATGGCAAGAGTCAGGTTTCACTGCTAAAGTGTGGGGTTACAGATAGCAAGGAGAGGAGGTTAAAATGATCTATGGCGTAATGGATTAGAGTTGGAGACATTGGTACAAACTGTTTCACTTAATATAGATACAGATGATTATATATTTAGATAGTGAACATACATAGGCTAGTAAACACATTTTTTTCATTGTTCTATCAGCTAAGGTGACCCTAAAAGCAATGACACCCTAGTATCAAAGACCACACCTGACCTGTAGATACTGGCTTCTAATACTGTTCTCCAAAAAAGGAGCTAGGGCTCTAGAGAAATGGCTGATTCTAAAACTGGAGCAGGAAATATACAAGATTAGCCTGAAGCATCTTGTAGCACCAGAAAGGAAAGAAATATTAAAACAAAAACAAAAAACTCACAATGATAATATGTCAAAAGGATGAAGGAGGCAACTAAAAGATCTAGTGGCTAAAGCTGGAACCCTTTGAGCAACAAAATAAATATTATAACCCAAAGTATAATCCATGAGTCCATGCTGATAAATGAGTAGATAAATAATTGGAGAAGAAACCATCTCTCATTCAGAATCCTAAATAATTTATGTAGATACTCTGGACTTAAGAGATTCCACCTTTAAGCGTGGGTTGCATGTAATGATTTCCTTCCAAAATTTATAATGTGGAAAGGTGGGTGGGAAGAGTAACTTTGCAGTACAGAGACCTGACAAACTGTCTCAGGCAGGTGATCATGGTCAAAGTCAACAGTGGTAAATCATTTATTAGTATGGACCCTGGATATGATGTCATGAAAATAATACTTCATCTCTTTGGTCTTCTTTACAAACATCTGACAAATCCCAATTGAGGAGCATTCTACAAAACAGCTTACCAGAACTCAAAATTGTCAAGGTTATTAAAAACAAGAAAAATGCGAAAAACTGTGACAGCCAAGAGGTGCCTATGGAAACAGGACTATTAGATGTAATGTGTCCTGGATGAGATCCTAGAACAGGAAAAGAATAGTAGCTAAAAACAGAAGAATTCTGAATAAAGTGTAGACTTCATCAATGATTATGCATGATTATCAATATTGATTTGGTAATTGTAACAAATGTACCATACTATTGTAAAATGTAATGGGGAAACTGGGTATGGGGTATATGGTAAATCTGTACTATATTCTTAATTTTTCTGTAAATTTAAAACTGTACCCAAAAAATAAAGTTTATTTTAAAAATATGGTGGCAAAATGGAAATTGTAACCAAGAAAGGTGGTTTTCAGTTCTTGACTGTCATATGTCTGTAATAAAAGGCACAAGTCTTAGTTTGGATCTGTCCAAATGCAGAGCCTGAGCCAAGGACTTGGGTGCAGAGTTTGAGAGGTGATTCCAGGGAGCAGGAGGGAGGGAGCTGAGAGAAGGTGGCAGGGAAGGGAAAAGGCAAGTATAAGGCTGAGAATCAGGTCAGTGCCATAGGTAGACAGTAGGGACTCAATCCCTTTAGGACTTTGAAGAAGCACAGTCTATCCACTGATAAAAGCCTGAGTTATTTATTTACCAGTCCTGCCCTCCAACCCTTGAAGGGTGCTTCCAGAGGAGTTAACTCCCCTGCACTTCTGAGCTATGCCTGCACAAAGACTGAGCAAATGTCTGTGCCTGGGAGAAAAACCTGGGCAGATACAGTGTGGCCTTTTAGGTGGGATGCTGGTGGTACAAGGTGAGTTTGAACTTGCATGGAAATTAGTCCTATTTTATATATTTGAAAGAACTTTCTTAGACATTCAAAAATAAATTCTTGTTGGATATCACTCTGCTGCATACATAAGAAGGGAAATGGAAGCAAACACATTGGTTAAGACATTCCTAAAATGGGCTCCTAAGAGTGCAACTCGGACACCATGTTCTGCTAGGTTTGATGCTGGCACTTCTTGATCCAGCCAGAAGGTGGCGAGCAGTAACAGTGTTGTTCCCCAGGCCAACAGCGACTGCAAGATGCACCCTGACCTCAGGGATGTTAAAATGAGGGGAAACGTGTTTAGCATTGGTCAAATGAGGTATCTCACAGTGGCTTATTTTAACTTGACCATTCTAGCTCATTTCTGTTTATTGACGTTTAAAATACTGAAAATACAAGCTTCCTAATAGGAAAAATGCTTGCTACTGTTCCTTACCTACTTATTAAAATGACTACAGTTTTGTTTTTAAATTAAAAACACAATACTGTTGGGGCACCTGGGTGGCTCAATCGGTTAAGTGTTCGACTCTTCTGCTCAGGTCATGATCTCACAGTTCGTGGGTTCAAGCCCTACCTTGGTCTCTTTGCTGACAGCAGGGAGCCTGCTTGGGAATCACTCTCTCCTTCTGTCTCTGCCCCACTTTCTCTCTCTCTCTCTCTCAAGATAAATAAACTTAAAAAAACGCAATACTTTTTGTAAGATGGTGATGAAAAATTATTAAGGATATTTAAAAATGCATATATATTTCATAAAGAGTTGTAGTTAGTAATAATCAATCCTTTGCCTTTTAGCAAATGTTATAGAAAAGAATAACTTGCAACTTTTTGTTTTATCCTGGGGTTTGAGAGATCCAAGTGAAATAGTACAATAAACACATACACGCCCACTAATGCAAGCTGTACTTGTACTGGACTATACTGTAATTGCAGTAACTAAATCAAAGAGCAGATTAGTGAGCCCCAGGTTGCCCCCCTTACTGACTCTGGGTCCCAAAGGCTTTCTATTTTGGTTTCCCAATGTTACTGGGGAGAAAATGTGAGAAGTTCAGTACACTTGGTAGTTATGTTTTGTAGTGTAAATTAATACAGTTCCCAAACTGCACTGAGGTGCCCCAGTTTCCCACAGCAAGCTCACAGGAATGGGATATTCTGTTTTCAAGGGAAACACAGCCATGCTGCAATTTATCAAACACTGCAGGAAATACCAGCTCCAAGTAGTCACATTAAGTGTTAGCTTGCATAACATTCCTTTTGATGATGTCATATCTTTCCAAAGCAGGGTTTTTGGCAGTTGGTGTGATAAAAGCAGGTACAGCTCAAAAATCAACATGGAGCAGGGAATGAAGGTGACAGTGTCTGATCAAATTTCAAGGTTGGAGAAAGTGCAGAGCCCAACAGGCACTCACATCACATTAGTAATTAATGAAGTAAGTATATTTTCATTCAATTTTCAAATTTTTTCAAACAGCTCAAAGTTTTTAGAACATAAATTTTCATTAAGTTGTTTGGCCCTGAGTACTTCATAAAAGAAATGATTAGATCTTCCTTTTCTTTCTTTCTTTCTTTCTTTCTTTCTTTCTTTCTTTCTTTCTTTCTTTCTTTCTTTCTTTCTTTCTTTCTTTCTTCCAAGTTTATTTGAGAGAGAGAGCATGAGTGTGCATGAGCAGGGGAGGGACAGAGAGAGAGGGAGAGAGAGAATCCTAAGCAGGCCCCAGGGCAGAGACAGATGCAGGGCTCAATCATGAGATCATGACCTGAGCTGAAACCAAGAGTCAGAACCTTAACCAGCTGAGCCATACAGGTGCCCCAATGTTTCCTCATTTTCTTAGGAGCATAGTGAAAAAGTTACTAAGCCATGAACCAATGGAAGTTTAGGAATCTCCATTAATAAATTGGTATTCTGGTTTGTAACTGAAAGTAAAATTATGTTGATTCAAATCCATCCTTCAGACTTGATTACCTCAGAGTCAACTCAACACAGGATATTCTTGACTATGTCAGGCTGAGTACTACACCCTAAAACCTGGGGTGACTCCAAATTACTCCCCAAAGGACCAATCTTCATGGAGCAGACAGCTTTCTCTTTATCATCACCTGCAGCAGAGCTGGTAGCTTGTCATGTTGTCAGTAGAGTGTTTAACCTCCCTGTGCCTTGGGTTTTCTCCCCTGTAAAAAGGATCCAACAAATACGGTTATCTTGAGGATTAAACGGACTAAGATTTATAAAGTACTTAGCACAGTGTTGAGGTTTTATTGTTGTAGATGTAGTAATAATAGTAGTTATCAGTGATGTCATTATGGTCATCCTCACCAGCATCCTGTTTTTTTGAAAGCATTTAGGGTTTGGCATCCTGATAAATTTGCTCATTTGAGATTGATTGGTAGGCCTTAATACTTGCAATTCTAAACTGGGCCTCCCATGACTCGGAAACTCTTAAGGTAAAGTTTGTCAGTGCAATTTGGGAAGAACTTGAAATTATATCTTTTGACCTTTGGGGAACTTTGGGAAATTTGCTTTCCTTTTACATTTCCACCATTACATAATCCTTCTTGTAGAATCTATTTTTTTTTCTGTGCACTTTTACATTTTTTTAGTGTGTTAAGTAATACTTCTCTCACTCTAGGTGATCATTTATTTTCTTGGTGTCCTAGCAAGTAAAAGTCTCAGTATAAAGCATAAGAGGATTTTATATGCTTACAGTGTGATATTTGTCGCTTCCCAAGACAACTTTCCTCCATGTAGGTTAAATGCTGTCTTTTGGACTGACTTTTCTCTATCAAGTCTCTACTGCATCTTGGTTGATTGGGTTATCTCATACTATTCATCAGCCCTTTTGATGGATGTACCCTCTAAATTACAGGAATGGCATTAACACGAGGAGTTTTGAGCCACATCAGGCCATGTACTGGGCTCTGTAGCATTTAGGCCATTCCTCTTCCCTTTTGGGATTCTAAAATGTGAATTCTTTTAGAATAATATACAGCTCATAGCAGCACAGAACCGTGTTCAGAGACGATAGGATGAAGATCACTGGGGTTGAAGGCACATTCTCCGTTTTTCATTGTGTTAGAGTGAGTATGAGAGAGAAAATAGAATCAAACAGGAATAGAACATGAAGCAGAGTGAAAGTGCTCTGAACTTGAGTACTCCCTCCCAGACGTCTTGTTTAATCTGTCCCAGCTTGCCACAGCAGATCCTGCTGCTAATATTCCTGGCAGTGAGAGGTCTTGGGAGAATGAACATCAGTGTTAGTGGGTACATTTGTATGCTGGTCAGTGAATAGTGGAGGAGTGGGGGAATCTCTTTGAAATGAATTCTGAGGTGTATAGGATCTGCCACTAATGATTTTGTAACATGCTGTGGCTTACATCAAATAGGTGCTGTACCAGCCTTCTCCTAGTTCCGCTTGTATCTGTGACCTCCTGTAGGTCTTACCCTAAACCCAATAGGTGCATAGTTTAAGGAAAGTAAAAAGGAAAGGAGAGAGGATGGAGAAGGAGAGAGGGAAGGAGGAAAGGAAAGTTGAAAGAGAGGGGTGGAGGGAGGGAGGGAGAGGATGAAGGGAAGAATCAGTGATGTTTGCTGGCAATTTTTAAAAAGTTTTTAAAAGTTTATTTTGAAAGAGAGAGAGAGAGAAAGTGGAGAGGGGCAGAGAGAGAGAGGGAGAGAGAGCTCCAAGCAGGCTCCATGCTGTCAGTTCAGAGCTTGATTGGGGCTCAAACTCACAAACCATGAGATCATGACCTGAGCAGAAACGAAGAGTAGGACATTTAACCAAATGAGCCATCTGGGCGCCCCTCTGGCAATTACTTAAGTAGCAAATAAAATAGTAGGTGGGTAAGAAGCTAGGGCTTTTTACTCAGGGCTTTTATTTGTTTGGAAAGGATCAACCAAAGGAAGTGTTTTATTCATTTTTGATACCTAGAATAGAGGAGATATCTACGCAGGATTTTTGCATGATCTAATGGCACCACAATCAGAGTTTCACCCTGTGGTTTTAGGAAAAACTTTTAAATGGCAGAAGTAGAGTTTAAGAAAGAGTTTCTGCTAAAAGACCACAAAACATTATCCTTTATTGATCAGGATTTGCTAGTGGGTGTGCATAAATGTTAAATGTTTACAGAAGCAAAGAAAGCCAACACTTAAGAGCTCCTGAGGGCTCTTGAAGGCCACTGTCATGCAGCATCCTCTTTTGGAGACAGCAGGCCTGCTGAGTAAGCACACAAGAACTCGAGGAACTCAACATGTACCCAAACAAAATGACTGCTAAGCAAGGGCTTGCAGGTCAGGAAGCAATCTCAAGCTGCATGCGTGGCTGCAGCAATGTAAATTAGCCCCTGCCTGGAGCCTGGGAAAAATCAGGTCAGGACCAGGAGTCACCATGAGGCCGGTTTGAAAGGTGCATAATGAACTTGCCCTTTTCTTGGGAGAAAGCATCTTTCTATTAGTGTTTTCTTGAGGTGTAGTTTATATATAGGTGGGTTTCCCTGGAGTGTCTGATCATATCTTAGCAAGGCAAGGAAGGTAGAAAGGAAGAAAGGATGCTGAGTGGATGCTGGGGCCTAGGTAGAGTTGTTACATAAAGTTTAGTACCAAAGATTTGGGCAGAACCTAAGTACCTACTAAGTGGTCTAAGAGTATGCATTCTAGAGCTAGATCATTTCAATTTGAACGCTACTTGGTAGCTGTGCAACTTTGGGCAAGTTACTTAATTTATCTGAGCTTCAGTTGCCTCAACTGTAAAACATAGACAATAATAGTATAGGCCTCACAGAGCTATGATGAAGGTAAATATAAAGCAAATTAGTATTAGTATCTTGCTTAAGACAGGGCCTCACACACAGTAAGCACTATGTCAGTGTTTACATCTGAACTCCTACATCTGATATGGAGTTCCAATTACTACTGCTGCCCACGGACCCACCACAAATCTAGTGACATAAGCAACCACCCTTTTATTGTGCTCACAAATTCCATGATCAAGACCCAGTGGTCATGGCTTGCCTTTGCTCCACAGTGTTGATCAGTGAGGAAGACTCAAGATGCTAAGAGGGATTCCGGTGATTGGAGCTTCTGCACTCCCATGTCTGGGGCCAGGCTTGAAGCACCTACTTGTGTCTTGGTCATAACCCAGCTTTGTACATCCTGATAGCTGGGTTGTGAGATGGAGTGTCCCAAGAGCATGTGAAGACAGCTAGCAAGAAGCCATGTAGCCTTTTGTGACCTAGCCCCAGACATCACAGAGAGTCACTCCCACCACAATGTGGGGTTACAGAATTAAGGGGAGCTGACATAGACTTCACCTCTTCATGGTATATGATGGGCAGGAGAACCTCAACTGCCCCATCAACTCTGGTAGTCCCAAGTGCATTGCTCAAGTGGGCAGAACTGTCACCTGGGACTCTTCCAGAGGAGCAGAAACCCTGGGTTGACTTTCGTCATTCCCACTGGGTGGGCTTGACTGATGGAATCTAAGAATCAGTGCCCCTTTTCATAACAACTGTGGTGCAGGACTCTGAAGTGATTTGCGAGGCCAAAAAGCTGGGATCAGAACCTTGTTCTCCCTTTCCTGCCTTCCAGCACAGTGGCTGATATATCCCATTACCTGAATTTGGTGCCGAGTTGCTATTCTTACCCCACTGAGGTTGCCTGTGCTCCATTGCTTTAATTACAGGCTGTTATTTCATTTAAAAAATCAGCGATAGGATTAAGGGTACTGTCATTTTAAAAGCTAGACTCCTGGCCTGAAAACTCGTCAGTGAATCAGAGGACAAATGTTCCCATTGTGCTGGTTAAAAATAGGAGCTATGGAAAAAGTGACAGAATGAGATGAATGCCATTAAAGTGTAATTACATTTACTGTAAATGTGAGCCTTGGGAAGAGCCTGTTCCAGGCAGAGAAGCTTTACCCGAGCCTGTGACTTGGAAAACCCAAGGCCTCTGCTCACAACTGCTTTTATGTTTTGAATTTTTATAGTGTATATTGTTATGGATTGTACTGTCCGTTACCCTTGTTAGGGGTATCAGAAAGAACTATGTCACTCCAAAAGAAAGTAAGAACCATATAGTTCATCTTGAGTCTTAGAATGTAGGTTTTCCATTGTTCTCATAAGGCAATGCTTCTATCAATCTATATACTTATGTGTTTCTATAGATCTATCTATCTCCTGCCTCAGCAGCCAAGTATAAGTAATGCGAAAGGCAGGGATTCATTGTTTGCTCATGGAAATAGCTCTTGTTTTTCTGATTTTAAAACAATGCATTCTTGCCATATAAAAATATTAAAAATATACAAAGAAAGTAAGTGAGCCTAAAGACACATAGATAAGGCACTGTTAACATTTTGATGAACATCCTTTCACGTGACAGTGTTTTTATGGATTTAGAGGTAGCTCTAGCATTTTTGTTGATGTTGTTAAAGCTTAGCAATATATTCTGAACATATTTTAATGATAATACAGCATTACATTTGAAAACTGGTGGCTAACTGGTATTCCATAGCATCAGTATACCATAACTTATTTATTTAATGAAGATACCTAGGTGTCTTAATGAGCCAAGTATTATTTTGGCCATAGCTAAAAAATATTTCTTCACATAATTGAAAGACAAATGATTTCAATTTTGTGTGAGTATATAATATGTATGTATATAAAAATATATTAAATTATAAATAAAATGTATTAAAATATATATTTTAGAATAAGAGGCCCAACTCTAATTTTGCTTCCAAAATGGTCATCCAGTTGGGATTTATTTTTTAAAGCTTGGTTGGAGAAGTAGAGGAATAAAGGGCTGGAGAAAATACAGACTAAAAGGCAGGACTGGGTTCTCTTTCTTAGTCTCCTTCCCCAGCATCCTTTCTCCATAGGAGGAGGAATAAGGGAAACCAGGGTGGCTTTAGGTATTACATTTCCAGGAATGTTGGCAGAAGCTAGAAGCAATATTGGGATAATACCTCAAAACTTGGAACCCAGCTTAGCTTTAGAGGGAACGATAAACAGGATGATGTTATGAGGTAGCTCAGGTAATAGGGTTTCCACTTCCCTCGGAAGCTGCCCTTCTCCACAGTGAGATCATGCCCATTGGAGCCTTCTTGTCCTTCATTTCTCCCTACAATGATATAACATTAATGCCAGTACTGACTCTCTGTGGTGGTGAGCAGCACTCGGTGCTTCTAGCCTAAAACCCCTCGAGAATAGGTACTGACCAACTCATCTAAATGTCCCCTGCACTCACATGGTCCCTGCCACATAGCTGGCACTCAGAGGGCCTTTGCTGGAACAAAGGGAAATGCGCCTAGGGTAATTATGTGGATTTTGGGGGGTCTGCAATGGTGATTAATCACCACTAGGTGTCATAATGAGTCAAGCAAAATTTGGGCTCCTAGCTAAAAATTATGCTTTCACTGTGTTCATTTTTATGCATGCGTGCATTCACTTTTCCAGCAACCATGTGTTGAGTGTCTGCTGCATGCCAGGCACTGTGCTGGGTATCCAAAATCATGCTCTCACTGAGCTTCTGGACCTGGTTGGCAAGAAAACCACAGCAGGTGTGAAGACGGGGGCAAAAGCCCTATGAAGACACACAGGACAAACACCTGATTATGGTTGAGTGAAATGAGTGGCTTCTGAGAGAGGTGCCTTTGAAGATGAGTCTTGAAGGATAAGGTCAGGTAAGAAGTTTGATTCATTATTTCAAAAACACTTTCTCTTGGGGAAGTCAGGGCAGAAGAGTGACCTAAAAGCTGGTCCACGTTTTATTCTTGTTGAGGGCTGAGCTTTTAAACCTGTTTTTGACAGAGGTTTTGACAGAGATTGCTTCTAGTTTCTTTTTTCCTGTCTGGATGTATGTTGCAGTTCAAAGTTTAGACTTTTAAGTTTTCATACTATCAGTAAGACTACCTTGAAGTTCCCTTTATTGGGCCCTGCTCAGTTTAGAACCTGGTGGTCAGTGCTGGGCTAGGCCAGAATCCTGGTCAGGGGCCAATACCAGGTAACCTGCAGTGGGATTTACCCAGGGGCCTGGTCCTGCCGGAGATCAACACTGTGATGGATGCAGAGGGTGCTTGGTAACACTGAGGGCCTGAGGCTTGGGCCTGAACCCCAAAGCAGTCAAGTTCACTCCTGGGGAGACAGATCCCATGGGTCTCCTCAGACCCACCTTCCTCCAGGTGGATCTCAAGCCTCCTGAGGCAGCGCCTTCTCAGCGGCCCACATGTCTGTGATGGGGTATAGCTCAGTCTACTGGTGAGACCCATCTACCTTAACTAGGTGGAGGCTGAGCCCTTTGCAATGGAGGGAGCCTGCTTTTGTTCCATGCCCTGCAACTCCACATGGGGTTCCTGCAGGCAGAGCCTTTGACCAGAGCCCTGACAGCTCCAGAGCTAGACGATTCCCAACAAGATGGTCACCAGGCTCTGTGTGAACCTTCTCAGTAACAGGGAACTTGCCAAGACAGCCCATTCTAGCCAATACACATGGTTCTTTTTTTTAAATTGTGGTAAGATGTACATAACATAAAATTTACTATTTAAAAAAATGTTTATTTATTTTGAGAGGGAGTGAGGGGCAGAAACAGGAGGAGAGAGAGAGAATCTTAAGCAGGATCCATGCTGTCAGCACAGGGCTGACTTGGGGCTTGAACTCACAAACCATGAGATCATGACCTGAGCCAAAGTCAAGAGTCAGCAGGCACTTAACCGACTGAGCCACCCAGGCACCCCTAAAATTTACTATTTTTTAAGTGCACAGTTTAGTGGCATTAAGTACATTCTCATTGTTGTGCAAGCATCCCCACCATCCATCTCCAGAACTTTTTTTGTTTTCCCAAATTAGAACTCTGTGTCCATTAACCACTACCTCCCCCAGCCCCTCCACGTAGCTCCTGGTAACCACCATTCTGCTTCGTGTCTCTATGCGTTTGACTCTTCTAGTACCCCATGTAAGTAGAATCCTACAGAGTTTTGTTCTTTTGTGCCTGGCTTATTTCACTTAGCATAATGTCCTCAAGGTTCATCCATGTTGTAGCATGTGACAGGATTTCCTTACTTTTTAAGATTGAATAATATTTCACTGTACGTATAGACCACATTTTCTGTATCCATTCATTTGTCAATAGGTACTTGGGTTGCTTTCATGTTTGGCTGCTGGGAATAATGCTGTCATGAACATTATCTGTTTGGGTCTCTGTTTTCAATTCTTTTGGATAGATACCCAGAAGTAGAATTGCTGGATTACATTGTAATGTCTAATTTTCTGAGGAAATGCCATACCATTTTCCACAATGGTTGTACCATTTTACATCTCCATCAGCAAGAAACAAGGATTACATTTTCTTCATATCTTCACCAACACTTGTCATATTCAGTTTTACACATGGTTCTTTTAATTGAGCCAAGATCCAATTCCCTCCAACTTCTCCTACTATTGTTCCAGGTTGTGAACTACCTGGGCTAAATCTGGTCTTCATTCTACAAGAAAGCCATTTGTGTGTTACTGGAAAGTGCTCCAGATGGTCTGTGTTCCTGGAAGGTCCCTCAGGACTGGGGACGGATAGCCCAATGTAATCTGATCCTCACAGAGTGATGGAGCAGGGACCACAGCTTCCTTTGTCCTGGGCACTTTGCTTATGTTTCTGCAAGGTTTGCATTTGTTTTGCCAATAGTCTGGCACGTGCTGGTTTATATGGAGCTGTATCAATTAAGATATCCAGGCTTTTTGAACAGGAGCTGTTGTTAGAGCAGGTAACTCCCAACTCACCTCATACGATTTGATTCCTTTTACTTTATTAAGCAGTATTTGACATGTACAGAAGTATATGTGTAACAAGTGTTATATTCATGTAAATTATGAGGCATAGTGACTAAATGAATGCTCATGAACTTGCCATCAATATAAGAACTAGAATATTACCAATATATTTGACACTACCATGTGCTTCTCCCTAGTCCTATATCCATCTCGCTCCTAGAGGTAACCACTCCTCTGGATATTTTTTTCATTATTTTGCTCATTAAAAATTTTTTTAAAAATTTTTATTCATTTTTAAGAGAAGGGGGAGGGGTAGAGAGAGATGGAGACACAGAATCTGAAGCAGGCTCCAGGCTCTGGGGTGTCAGCACAGAGCCCAATGTGGGGCTCGAACCCACGAACCACAGGATCATGACCTGAGCCAAAGTTGGACACTTGACTGAGCCACCCAGGTGCCTCTATTTTGCTCATTTAAAAATAGCTTCCTCTATGTCTATATGTATAGCTAAATTACATGTCAGTCATTTTATTGTTTTTTTTTAATTTTTATTTAATTTTATTTTATTTTCAATATATGAAATTTATTGTCAAATTGGTTTCCATACAACACCCAGTGCTCATCCCAAAAGCTGCCCTCCTCAATACCCATCACCCACCCTCCCCTCCCTCCCACCCCCCATCAACCCTCAGTTTGTTGTCAGTTTTTAAGAGTCTCTTATGCTTTGGCTCTCTCCCACTCTAACCTCTTTGGTTTTTAAGCTTTGTAAGTATGTTGTCTTTTGCAGCTTCTTTACCCACTCAACTTTATGTTTCTAAGGTTCAGCCATGTAATTGTGTGTGGCTAGAATTCACTCATTTTTACTGCAATGTCCTATTCCTTTGTATGTTTCTACCACATTTTGCTTACTTATCCTTTTTTATAGATGAGCATGTGGGTTATTTCTAGTTTGGGGCTGTTGCAAACAGTGCTGCAGCTAGATACTCATTTATGGCTTCTGAACTCCAAATCAAGCTTCTCTGCCCTGCTTTGTGATGCTGGAGCTGGACCCTGTAAACATTTTGTTGTTGTTGTTAGATTTGTCACTAGGAGGTTCTGGAAAGACATTGCAGAAGGAAAGCGCTTCTCCTCTTGCTTGGTTGCAGGTGTTTCCCCTTTCTGGCTCCTATGGTATGGTTGCCAGTGGCATGTGTGACACCCAGGGGCTTTCACCTTCCACTGAGATTTGCTAATACCCTGGAGAGGCTCCCTGGTCACCAGTCTGGGCCCTGGGTACAGACCAGAGGTGGCTCAGAAAACCCCATGAACACCCTCTCCCTGAGGTCTGAGTCTCAGCCAAGTTGGCTGAGACTTCCTTGGAGCTCCCCCTTAGCCCTACAGTATTTCTTAGAGCTCTTTTATCCCCTCTCAGTAGTGAATCTCTTGTTACTACTTAGTACCCTTCTATGTTACATTTTTTTCCTGTTCAAATTACTGGTGTGATTTCGGCCTCCTGTGTGCACCCTGACTGGTGCAGTTCATACACAGGTCCTTTGGTGCCCTGTTGATTAGGCAGGACTGAGGAACTGAAACTGCAGCTGGAGGTGGCGGCTGCGGTGGCCCCAGTGTACATGGTGTCAGACTGGCTCGTCTCACTGTCTCTGTGCCCTTGGAGCTGGTGGCTGGCACATCAGGCTGGCTTTGAGCTCCAAAGTTCTCAAGAGATACATTTTTACTGTTTGTTTGTTTTTTTTTAAAGCCTCAGTCATTATTGCAAAATGATCCCCCCAAAAGTGATCATTTTTGACTTTTGAACTTTTAAAAATAGCTTCATCTGTAGCTAATATCTGAGAGTCACAGCTCACTGGATTTTGATCAATTGGTTGAATTCAGGAAGCATCGTCAAGGGTGGCCCTGTCATGCTCAGGTTCCATCATCTTTTGAATGATGCTCTACTCAGTCTCACTGCCTGACACAGTAGGGAGAAGAGAGGACTCCAAAACAAACTTTTCTTATAGGAAGTCCAGGGAGACGATGTTCTGGACAGAAATTTCCTCTCACTTTGCTTAGAGTAGTGGAGCTCTGATGTTACCGGCTGCTCTTGAAATCTTTTTTCATCCAGAGTTTTTCTTCCTTGTCAGCTTAAGTACCTGAGCAGCTTACATGGAATCCAAAATCCTTTAAAAATTATCTCTAGCACCAGGCTCTGATGTCTGACAGACCTGAATTTGTATCCCAGCTCTGTCATTTACACCTGAACTGGTTGCTTTGCCCTCTGAGCTCTCATTTGCCCAGAGCAGGGATAATAACAGGGCAGACTTTCTAGATAAGGGTGAGCATACAAGACAATGAATGTAAAATGCTTGCAGGGCCTGGTGTCTGACTTAAGCACTGGTTTGACTACAGAGGTGTTGGGGGTGGGGGTGGGTGGGTAGGTGTTGAGTACCCAGTGTCCAGCATCCAGGAACAGAATTTGACTGGTTGGGAAATCATGCCTATAGGTATATTCTGTTAATGAATTCTTTTTACATTAACATTTTCATTGAAAAAGAAAAGAAGAAAGAAGAACTTCGTAACCTAGGCGCATGTCCAGATTTGTTAAAAGTGGACAGTAAGGTCATTTTATTGTTCACTCTACTTTTCCATATGTTTTGAAAATATTTTGAAATAATAGAGTACAAATTATCTGCCTCAAACAAAAGAAAAATTCATCTGAAATTTGCTAGTCTTTTTCATTTTTTTTCATGATAAAGTCAGTGAAAACTGAATTTAATGCCTTTGCTTCTTAAAAAAAGCTGTGTATTAAAATGCCATTTTACATAATTATTTCCATAAATCTGTTCTTCTGCATATAGGTTTGGGTAAATTCTGGAATAACATTCATACACACACAAAATTTTTAAGTTATTTTTAGGTGGTGGGCTCTGGGGTGATTGCAACTTTCTATTTTTTTTTCCTATTTTTTGAATAGTTTTACAGAAATAAGGTTAAATTTAGTAAACACACACACAGAGATAGAAATAAAAAAGGCTTTTCCTTGTGGAGGCCAAGGCAGCTGGAACAGCCAAGTCTGAGAGGCCTTGGGACCCACAGTCAAGGGAGTCTAGGATAGGCATGATTTGGACGTGGCCGTGGGGAGCAGGGACAGTGGGCGTTGGCTTGTAGAGCCTCAGGATCACTGAGTCTTAGGATCGCTCACCAGGGGGTTCCCTGCACCAGTTCTGAACTGCATTTTCTGCACTCACAGCCCAGACCCCAGGCAGAACTGTCATGCAGGGTGGCCAGTGAAGGTGAACTCCACCAGCACACTACCCCTGCCTCCTCACTGGGATGTTTCCTCTTATAGCCACTCATCTTGTGGAAGAAGGGGGCAGTGAAGAGCTTCACAGAAACTTGGGATACACCAGAAGTAGGGGGCAGCATCATGAGAGGCTTCTGCTTGCATCCTTTCCTGGCAGTTCTTGATACCCCATGGCTTTTTTCACACATATTGCCCTTAACTTGGTGGTCACCTATAAATGGAATGTATTTAACAACACTGCACTTATACACTGCCTAACCATCTAAAAGCACCTACATTTAACACAGCATCCCTACAACCCTGTAAGTATACCCCATTTTGCAAGAAAGGGAATTAAATTTCAGAAAGATTAAGCATTCCATGGAGTTAAGCAGAAGCAAGTCTAGAGCATAAATTACTTGACTCAAACAAATGGCAAAATGTTTCTCATGTTGAATTTAATCCTTTAAATGTTTTCTTTGCTCTGTTCCCTTTCTTGGAATATTCCTCTCCCATTTGTCCACTGACTTCTGCCTGATCAGAGCCCACATCTTTTAGGTCAGTTTCTTCTCTCCCATCCCTCATGGGTTTAGGAATCTGAGGAACCTGCTTATGAATCTGGGTCCTGCCCTTGAACTGTGTGGGTTGCCTGACTTCTCCAAGCTTCCATCTCCCCTGATGGAAAATGGGAATGATAAGCCTACCCTGGAGGGGGTTATGCTCAACAGAGTGGTCAACGAGTGGGCTGTCCAGCCCCTACTGATCAGAGCCTGCTTTGAGGTTTGGGGAGGCAACATCAGCCCAACCCTGTCCCTGCACAGAGCAGGTGGAGAGAACTAAACCACAGGTGTGGACACCAGGAGGACCTGGGACTCATCATCCATAGCTGTACTGCTCACATCTTCTTCTGGCACATGGCGTTGAAATCTCTTTGTCATTGTCTCCCAAGCGGGTAATAAATACCTGGAAATGAGGAGCTCTGCCTTTCCCTTCTCTGCTTCCTTGGGGCTTGGGAACATGCTTTCACATAGTAGGGTGTGGTTGTCAAGGACTAGGTGTTGTTTGTTTCTTATCCTGTCTTCTAAGCTCACAAATAAGCAGTAGACTCTAAGAATCCTTAGAGTTGAACTTAGAACCAAGGTGACGGTAAAACCTAGTCAGGGGTCAAAGGGCCTTTCTTCCCTTATGCTGTTGGAGCAGAACGAAGCTTTGTCCTGTGCACTCCACTGGCCTTAGTATCACTGTCAAAGTTCTGACAGTTCTTCCAGCACCAGCTGGTCTGCTGATTCCCCTTTACCATGGCAACATCTCAGTGGCCATTGCTGGCATGGGAGGACTTTATTTCCCCTGACTGCCATTATGAACTCTAAGCCTTGTTACCTCTGCATGTGGAGTGAAGCAGGTGGCCCACCCCTGTGTGTCACACCCCTGCACCCCAAGGAGGAGGACCCAGGCTGAGGCTCACACTATAAGGATTGGGGTCTTGTTTAGACAGTAATACAGGCTCATGAGTTTAGAGGATGCTCCCCCCAGCTATACAGAGGCTCCTGGAAGACAGAAACCCTTGATGGGCTGGGAAAGGTGGTCCAGGGCAGGCAGTTAGGAGATACTGAGCTGCAGGGTCCACCTGCCTCTCTGGGCCAGTAGGGACTCTATAGGCAGTCCAGGGCTGCCCCACCAGGCAAAGGGAGGGTCTGGCTGAAGCTGAGAGCAATTAAGCTGCTCTCTCTGTTGGACTAGCTGGCTAGGAAAAGGGTGAGGAGGGTTAGGGAAGGAACCTTTCACCCCACAGCCAGGAAGCTCTGATCACACCCTGTCCTGTACGGGAAGACACAGATAATAGATGTGAGAGCCAGTGAGTGCTCACAGCCCAGGCTCTCCAGATCCATGAGTTCCTGGACTTGCAGTACCCTGGAACTGCAGACCACTGTGGAAATCAATAGAGCAGTCTAACCTCTAATGCTTGAGGACAGAGGTTCAGAAAGGGGTAGTGACTTGTCCAAGGTCACCCAAGGTTATAACACCAGAAATCAAGTCTCCTTGACTTCCTATCCACTCCCTTTCCTACCACTGCCCACCTCACCCCACCCTGCCTTTCTCACCCACCCTCCTCATGCTCTGTTGCCTCTGTGGGTACTAAGCTCAGAGCTCAGTACTTTTCAGCGTGGGAGCAGATGGCTGCAAAGAGCAGGCAGTAGGTGTGGGGGCTGAGGCCTGAAGTGCTAGGGCCAGGCGGCAACTGAGTAGACAGAGAGATGGCCATCCTGTGGGCAGCAGCCCACTGCTGTTTCCCAGTGGTCCTCAGAGCCACAGACTCTCTGTCGGGACCCAGGAAGGCATTTTGTGCAAACTCTCTCTTGACATGGTAAAAAGCCATCAATTCCTAGAGCTTAGAGTATCCATGGTGGTTGCCCTAGGCAACCACAGGAACAGATATGCTCATCCAAACCAGAGCCTTCCTTCATTTGAGAAAACTGCTTATCTCTGGCTTAGACTGTCTGCCAGGTTTCCATGTGCCCACTGAAGCCTATCTAGATGCTTCTCAAAATCAACACACTCCAAACCCAGCCTCCCAGCCTCCTAGCCTCCTCTCTATTCCTTTCCCAGGAGATGCCACATCCTCCCCATGACCCAAGAGGTTTGAGCCACCCCACCCACCTCTGATTTCAGAGATCTCACTCCATAGTCTCTCACGTTTGCTTGGTTCCTCTACATCCTGACACCTCCAAATTCATTCAGATCCATATCCTTCTTTTCTGGTTGACTTCCATTTCCCTAACTGCCTTCCTGCTTCCAGTTTTGTTTCCTTGCAATCAATTCTCCACAGGCCACAGAGTTGAGTGTTTTAACATACAAACCCAACTGCATTGCTCTCATACTCCGGCCTTCCACACCTTTTGGCACTGGGGTCCAGGAGCTCCTCTCTGGAAAACAACACTGCCTCCGCAGCCCGGCCCGTCTGACCATGGCATCATGTACTGTGTGTGTCACACTGCTCAATGTGTGTGTCATTGCCCATTTGTTCTGTGTCCCTTCCCAACAGGGAGGGCCTGGCCCTTCTCATCCTTGTGCCAGGCATGGGGAGGTTGCTCAACACCCGGAGGAGTGACAGAGCTAGCATGAGGACCTGGGGTAAGGCCTGGCCTTGAGGGATGTTGCAGTGGAAGGCCAGGCATTGTCTACTGTGTCCCACAGGCTTCTTTGTTGTTTGATGTGTGTAGCATGTCTCCCTCAGCATCTTCCCTGACAGAGCAGACTGTCTGGCCACTGTTTCAAGCACACATTTTTTTTTTCCCTCTTGGGCACATAGAAGGAAGGAGAGAGGAAAAAAGGAAGCAAGAAAAAGAAAGGGTCAAATGATTGAAAGAAGGAAGGAAACAGGCATTGCTGTGCCCTGGCTTTCCAGTTTCCTTAGTATTTCCTCTAGTCAGAAGATTTCAGGCCACATAGGGCTTCATATGCCCTGGGCACTTTTGCCTTTGTGGGCTCCTTCCTCTATAAAAGAAATATTAAAAATTATATTTTATGACTGCATTGTATAAAGATGAATATAATCCAGACTGGATTCATCATCTTATATCCATTATTGTACTAATTTTTCCTTCTGACTTTAAAACAAATTAAAGCATTTACATGAGCTCCTCACAGGATTGAAGGCCTCAGGCACCATGCTTCCTGTGCTGATGAATGTGTCATTGCCATGTTGGTCTTGGCATGGGGTAGTGTCTGAGTACCCTCAGCCTCTTCACTGAGGGGGTTCACTCTCCCTGGAAGGGGAAGGCAGGCAGGAGCCCTCACACAGTTTTGAATATAGAGTCAGAGAAAGTTAGGTGGGATGTGTGCACTTAAATGCTGTAAATGCAGAAGCATGGAAAGAAGCAGACTCCATGAGACCAGCTAGCAGCTTGTCCACTGTGTGTCCACACTCCTGGCTTCTGTTGGGAGAGTGGTCACCCAGGTCTCTCTCTACTCTTCCCCAGGCAGGTCACCCACACCCAAACTGCAAACACTGTGCCTCCTCTCCTGCTGTCGCTCTCACAAGCACTTTGTGCTGGGCCATCAATCACTGCAGAGCTCAAACCATGTAGATCCAAGCACAAGATAGAAAGGAACTAATGGTGGAAGATGCTTCAAATACCTTTTGAAAATAAAGCAAGGAGGAAAGAAACAAGATTATAATGAAGGGTGCACACATACTGGAGTTGATTAGTTCTTATGAGTCCCTTGACTAAAATTGTAGTTTCAAGTCAGTAAATTCTGGGAGAGTCTCCTGAACTGAGCATTGGACTTGTTAAAAAGGCTTCATAGAGAAGGAATTCCTTTCAGAAAGGGATGTTTTGGATGAATGGAGAGAGGATGTAAACTTCATGAACTCCAGAGCTATAGCCGTAGTCATGCAGCATTCAGACTCTTCTCTCTGCAACGGGGATAGTCCTGTCATCATCCTTCCACTCAAATCTCTACTGAGCACACGTAGTATGTTCACGAGGTGGGCTGTGTCCCTGGTAAATCCGGATGGCCCGAAAGTCAGAATTCCCATGAGTTCTGGTCCTCTGCTTTGTCAATAGTTATCCCCCATTTTCAGTTTAGAGAATGACTAACATTAGTATTTAAAAAAATACTGGAGTGATAATAGAAGGAAAAAAATATACTAGGACAAGTCCCCAATTATGTTATTTTTTGGTTTGGATAAATAGTAATAAGTCCCAAAACTGGCAACCTTTCACCTGGAAACTAAGTTTGGCAAATCCAAAGGACTGGTTCTCCAATGAGAAGGATGGAACCTAATACTGCTTCCATATTTATTTTCGGAACATTTCCAAGGGATTAGGATGACTTTTATTATGTCTTCTGCTATCTGAAGCCCCTTTGCATGGAATCCTCTCTGTGGAAGCTCCATTTTGGTAGGCATTTTGGGGACCCTCTCCCTCTTGAGGTGCCTATATCCTGACACAGCACAGCCCAGACCTTGGGTCCCAGCCCAGAGTTAGGCCGCCCTTCTCTAGTAGTTATGTGAAAAGCCTACATGATCCTTGGGTTGGCCTAATGAATCACATAAGCTGTTGTTGAAACCAGGGGTTGTTTCACCCAGCCCATTAAAAGAACTACTCAAGTGCCATTTGCCCTGGAACAAAGTGACTCTTAATAGACCGAACTGAGAATCTGATGGCCCTGAGTTTGGTGTTTGGCTTGCCGCTGAAGAGTGGCCAACGTTGCATGTCCTCATAGACAATTGCAGATGATGACACCACCTCATGGTCATGGATCAGGGCTTTCTCGACTGTGAAGCCAACAGACACCATGTCCAGTTGGGAGGGAATTGAAATGAACTATTAGCAGCACCACAACCAAAAAGCTTAGGACCTGACCAGAAATGAAAAGATCACAAGTGAGGAAATCACAGACTTTCTGTAACCCTCATTCCAAAGTCAGCAAATTGACCAAGCTGTGGATGAGACTGCTTTTTTTCTTTGTTTTGTATTAATATATGTGTTTGAAGAATACGATCTTCAAGATGCATTAAAAATTCCACCCTGGTTCCTGTACAAACTTTGAAACACATCTCATTGTAGCTGAGCTGGCTCTAACAACTAGATCAAGGGGTGCTTGTTCCTGTTGAAGTTTTATCAACATGAGATTAAATCTGATTTGTTCCCACTTACTTGTTTGTATAAATGTTCTCTGCTGTCTGAGGACAAGGTAACCTGTATCTACTGCTATAGTCATCTAACATTTTCAAGGGCAAGAGGCCAGGGCCATTGAAAGCAGCTTATTTATGAATATTGCCATCTGGACTTATTTAGATAAAATCATTTAAAAAAAATTTTTTTAATGTTTGTTTATATTTGAGAGAGAGAGACAAAGTACGAGTGGGAGAGGGGCAGAGAGAGACAGAGGGAGACGCAGAATCTGAAACAGGCTCCAGGCTCTGAGCTGTCAGCACAGAGCCTGACACGGGGCTTGAACTCACGAACAGTGAGATCATGACCTGAGCTGAAGTCAGACCTTAACCGACTGAGCCACCCAGGTGCCCCCCGATAAAATCATTTTCTAATGTAGGAGTTATTTGCCTCCAAAAATTGAAATCATTTATAAATTCTTCACTTGCTTCTGTGATTTTCTGGGTTAGGTCACATGGCCACCAGAGCCTAGGGTAGTCCTGTCCACCCAAATTGGATTAATTGAATCAAGAATGGAGAAGAGATGGCGTATCACTGGAAAATCAGGATTTTATTACCTGAAGAGGGTGGAGGGGATGCTGGTCAGGCCAAATCAATAGAAGCCCACTGGAGTTGGCAAGAGGCAGAGCAGGATTCACTGCCTGTGCCTTACTGTTAAGCCCATCTTCCAATAGGTAGATACTGTTATGCCAGACTCTGAGGACACAAGCTTTGCTCCTTGCTCATTTATTCATCAAGAACTGACTCTGGACAAGATCCTGGCTAAATACTGCTGTGGATACAAAATAAACAGCATGTGGTCCTGGTTCTTAAAGATCTGGGTTCTTTATGTGGCTCATACTTCTATTCATATCGTGAGCCATGAGCCAAGGGTGAAATGATGCCCTTCCCCTTGCTGCGATCCCCCCATTTCCCCTTTCTAGCAAAGAGGGATAAAGAAACCTGTTCACTATACAAAAGGCTTCAGACGTTCACTGAGGTAATAAATCATCCTTAGGGCTCATGTGGAAAGAGAGTCAGTGGCAGTGTACTCTGTGGTCACTATGAGCGGGACTGGGCAGAGGGTGGCAGCACAAAGAACATACTGGGTCATCCAGCGTCATGTTCTCTGTATCCGGAGCTGTACCCGCCCCACCTCAGTGGGGACCAGCCATGACCACAGACTGGGGTCAGACAGTGGGTGAGTATTTGCTAGGCCACAACTAGGATTTTCTTGACTCTGAGTTTTTATTTCCCTTCGTGCCAAGTATGTTTTGGATTTCAAAAAAAGGCATTTGTTTTTCTTCCAGTGAACTTACTCATGCTCTTTGAACTTCAAGATGGAAAAATCAAAGTCAGAATCCATAAGTTTCCCGGGAGCTCCTGACCTACTTTTGGGGAACCCAGTTCTTATTGGAAGTGCCAACAAGGGAACTGCTTCCAAAGGTTTCACACAGCATGCTGTCAGAAGCATGCTGGAAGCCAGGTGCTCTGGGGGCCCCTCTGAAAAGCAGTGCATGAAAAGTCATGTCCAGCTGTACTGTTTGCCAGGTTATGCCTGCACAGTGTCCAGACCAACATTGGAGGTCTCATGTGGGACTGACCTACCAGGTCACTCTTCTCCCAGCCCTGTTTTCATGCTTCTCCACACCTGACCTGCACCTATAATGCAGCCTTTAGCTCTTTTAGCTTGAGTCCAGGGACACTCCTCATAAGGAAATGGGATTCAGTGTCCAATTCATCTTGCTCTTCTCTTGGAGCCCAGTCCTAGCAACAGAGCTCCTAACTTTCTCCTGTTAAGTCCCCACCTTGCTGCCAAGTGGGTAACTGAGTCTTTGTGCTTGAACCCCTGCCTGGATAATCTATCTGTTCCCCCAGACTTTCCTGGGCCTGCCCTTGCCTGTGCCTCCTGCCCCAGGTCCCAGGAACTGGAGGCTCACTCCTATACCTCTGCATCTGGGGCCTTGTCTTTTACCCCAATGACACATTGAGGTTCTGACACAGTATATTCTTACAGCTTCTTCCTAAGATCCAAGGCCAAAGTCTGCTGGCCAAGGTCAAAGCCTGACCTCCTTTCTGCATATTATACCTTTAATGTACTTTGTAGTCCCTGATGTTTCTCTCCTGGAGAGAAAAATTAATTTTCACATTTTGTGATTTCCTTTGATAGAATTAAGTGTTTATCAGGCACGCACGCGCGCGCGCGCACACACACACACACACACACACACACACACACACACACACAATTTGTGATGGAGCCAGGAAGCCAACTGACCAGAAAGGTTCATACTTGCTCAGGATTCACACCTGCCACCACCCATGGCCCACTGGCCCATAGATGGGAACTTGTCCCATTTCATGTTCAGAGGGGGTTAAATTGTTGCCCTGAGTAGAGAACATTCTCCCTTCCAGAAACTTCTGGGCACTGGGTTTCTGCCTATGAGATAGAGCTAGCCAGGACTGGTGTTGATGGGGGTTTGTACCCATTCTTACATACACTTACCTCGTGGGGTCCCTGTGAATATTAAAAGAAATAACTCAAGTGGGGCATCAAGCCTAGAGCTTGGCACATCATATGTGCTCAGGTAATGTTGAATATTGCTATTATTATCCTTAAGGTAAATACCCACTTCCCTGAGGGGACTTGGGTGAGACTCAGATTGACACTCCCACAAAGCTGACACTCCACGTGTGCTATCTCTCTGTGGGCTGTACTTTGAAGGCAAGACTTCCATCCATGGGACGTTCCTGGTCTTTTCAGTCCTCACTTTCTGGCTTATTCCATGGCTGTGGGGACTGCCAGGGGCAGCAGCCAGCCTGGATTGCAGGGAGCCTTCCCATTCTGACTGTGTCACGGTACATAACTCTCAATGTCCAGGGAGCTGGTAGGCCGAACAGCCCTGGAGCTGGAGAAACCTAGTTCAAATCCCAGTCCCACCCCTTCCAGCAGGGAGAACTTGGAGGAATGGCTTCATCTTCCAAGTTCCATTCCCCCATCTTTAAAGGGTGATAACAGCACTAGTCTTATTGATTGCTGAGGTAAAGAAATTGTAAAGAAATGACTGGCAACATGGGCAGTGCTGAATTCCAACTCCACAACTGATGGCTGTTGCTTCTGTGTTATTCAGGGGCTTTGCCTTACACATACTTGTAATTGTTGTCACCTGCAAGATCTCTGTAAAGCTCCTTGTGAGGAGAAAACAAAGGGAAGTCCTGGAGAGAAACCAATATCAGGAAGAAAGTCATGGAATTATCTTTAGAGGGTTTTCCATAGCCCTGTCCCACCTTGAGCTCTCAGGAGTCTTTCTGCATCTGTGTGAGCAAGCACACTAGCTTCTCCACCCAGGGGACTCACCACACTCTTCTTTCTGCTCACTGTCCTGCTCATGTCCACTCTTGGCTGCCTTATTTTTTACTCACTGCCCTTGTCCAGTAGGGCTGGTGGCTCCTTGAGATCAGGGTGCCTTTCAAACAAAACATTCCATATGTGGTCTCTGATTTGATCTGCTCTATGTGTGATGACCCGCATAACTTCACTTATGCATGGTGCGGGCGAGTGGAGCTGGGAGGGAAGATGCCTTGGTTGTTGGCTGAAAGCCATATAGCTCAGGTTTGCGTGCAGGGACCCCTCCCAGTCCCTGACTAGCCTCCTGCCCCAGTTAGTCATTGTCATCAGCAGCAGCAGCAGCATCATCATCTGTTGATAGAACATACAAACTGGGACACTTTTAAATGTGAAAGCAGATGCTGTTGATAATTACTCCAGGACAACAGAAAGGTCCAACTGAGACTGTCACTCCATTTATTGAACAAATACTATTTGAAAGACTCTGTGCTAAGCACTTTGCCTTCCTTATGTTGAATCTGTCCAGTGCTTTGTTAGGCAATTCTATCTGTTGCCATTGTAGGGATCAGAATACTGAGACCTGAGAGGGGAAATGACCTAGGCCAATGTTGTATCACCTGTAAGTGGCAGAACCAGGCTATCTGCAGCCAGACCCTGGGCCTGTGACCACCTGCTGACCTACCTTCTGCTCACTTAGTCCTTCAGTCAGGTGTATCAAACGTGTGGAGTAGCCACATTACACAGACACTTGGCTGGGTATAGGGGCTACATGGGTAATGGAGAAATCTGGGATCCCTTGACAGGCTGGGAGTCAGACAGCTCTCAGTGTCCTTTGTTTATCTAGCTCTATATGGACCTCCAGAGCTAATTCACAAATGCCACTGTGATGTGAGAAGTACTCTGGTCTTGGGCTGCAGGATGTGACTGTGGCATGGCAGCCTTCCTGCCTCCTTGGGTTCCGTCTAGGTGCCATCCATCTCCAGCTCAGTTCTGGGGCTGGGGAGTGGGGGTCCTTGTCAACATTGTCATCCAGGGGAGCTGGAAATAGTTCAGGCGTTTCTCATTCTTGTCCAAAGCAGGGATCAACACAGTTGACACAGTGGCCCCCTATGGGCGCTGAGTGTATGTTAACATTGACTGGCAGCAGGGGCAGCTGTCTCTGCCTGGACCACCATGCGGTAAAGCTGCAGCAACTCCATGCACTTATCAGAACAAAAGCCTCCTGGCAACCCCACAGTTCTGCAGCCCGTCTGCTTTTCCTCTGGACAGCCTGCTGCCAGCTCCTCTCAGTTTGCAGCTCTCCTCTCCGCTAGTAACCAGGCAACCAGGGGAGCATGCGTCCCAGGGCAACCACTGTAGGGGCTGTGAGCTCTATAGTTAGTGGTTATGAACACCCTACCTTTTCCGGAAATGCACCTACCCAAAGTGCCCACGTAAGAGTGGACAAGCAGGAAAGAAGGCACAAAGAAATAGCACAGATTTAGAAAAGGGGTGGTGTATCAGTTTTCTTCGCATTTATATTCCTAAGTAATTGAAAGCCATCCAGCAGGATCAGTATCACTCTGTCCCCCTCTTCCTGGCATAAGTTTTTAATTACTCTTCGTGGGAACTTTCTAAGATGGGTACACTATTTTAGTTATCATAAAGACCTTTTGTAACCAAAGAAATAATCCAAAATATCACGTGCTTTACTGTTTTGTGTTACCAATTGATTGTAGGTTGTCTGGGCAGTGGTGCTGAGCTATCTATGGGCCAGACAGTAGAAAACTCTACATCAGACATGTCTCATTGATACACAGCATTGAAATACACCACATAATTTTTACATATGCTTCTCCTTCCTAATTACATGATGATGTTTTATTATTTTCATCACCAGTACTATTAGCTAACACATATACACCACTGACTCCTATTCCTTTGCATTTATTAACATATTGAATGCTCCCAACACCTCTGTGAAGTACGCCTTTAGTGAGGATAACAATAGCTGCTTTAAGAAAGAGATACGAAAATGAAGTGGCTCTACCCAGCTTGAAGATTATCTCTCCCTCTTGTGACACCATGCATTCCAAGTTGGAAGGCAACATGGTCAGGCTAATGGCTCCTCTACCATTGTCTCCATGTGCCTTCTAAAGTTGCTCTGGTCACTGCTACTTGAGCCATCAGAAGCAGAGAACAAGGGTGTAGAGGCAGACACCTGCTCTTCTAAGGCCCCACTTGGAAATAGCACAAGTCATTTCCACTTACTCAGTGGGAGATGAAGTCACATGGCCACGCTGCAGGGGAGGCTGGGATGTGGTAGAATCCACCAGCACCTGCCACTCCACAATTCTGCTGTTATAGCAAAGGGAGAGTAGCCAAGGATTTCCACCACAGAGAACTGTTATCTTGTTGACGTTTTACAGAAGAGGAAACTGAGGGGCAGAACAATGAAGAAACCCTCCTGAGAGCACAATCAGTATGGAGCTGGGATTCATACTTGGGTTGTCTGTCTTTTATTCCATACTTTTAATTATTATGCTACATTAGATTTATAATACAGTATTAGTTTTAAAAGTACAGTTCTTTCTTCAAATTTAACTCCTCACTATATTCTTCTACCCTAAGGCATCAAAGCCACTCGTTTGTCAGGAAGGTACCTTGAGATATCTGACATTGAATTGTAGAACTATGTATCACCCATACTCTTGAGTCCAGAGCGAGAGCCAGGATGTGGCATCCAGAGCCTTAAGGAGCCTGTAGGGAGCAGATAGACAAGGGTCTCCTGAGAGACTGGCAGGTGGGCAAGATTTGCTCCTCTAGAGCTGGGAGGGAGCCTGCTGCTCAAGGCTTTGTAGGGAACATCCCTTCCTTCTCCCTCAACTCTGGCCAGCAGCACTCCTTCCTGTTGCTTTAAGTAAGTGACTTCATTGCCACAGCAGAAACTGCTGAGGGGCACAGAGGAACCCACAGCAGCCCAAAGCTGCATGATTAACAAATCCTTCAGCAAGGCAGGGGTCTGGAGGCAACGCTCTCCTTGGCAGAATTTTCAGAGACTCTTTGCATCTTAAAGAGCTCATGGGTACACTCACCAACTTCATCTCATTGTGGTTTTGCTTTATATTTCTCTTTCTCACCTTTGTCCACCATTAGTGGTACAGAATTAGGAGATGGAGAAATTGGGAAGTCAGAAAAGCAAAATGGCATTTTATAGTTATAAAGGCATTTCCTGTGTGCTACCTGAAGGCAGGAAGATTTCATTAGGCCCATGGTCAGAAGAGTGTGAGGAGGTCGGTGGAAGTGTAGAGGCAGCCATAGATCTCTAGGGAGTAGTGGCAGGTCTACCCTTCCCAACTCTGCCCCTTCATCCAGAACACACTGCCTCAACGTCTCAGGACTGACCACAGCATTCTTCTAAGTTGCTTAATTTCCCCTGCTAGGGGTTGGCAGGGCCAGCATAGTGGATCACCTGGGTTAGTTTAAGCAAATATCCTGATCCATCCTGTTAAGAAACCACATTCCTGCTGAGCCAAGGACTTACATACTCACATACCTAGGGAGTGCCACATATACTCTTGGAAGTTCCTAGACCCATTGCAACCCATCCATGGGTTCCCTGTAAGGACTGGGACTCCTCTCCCAGATTTCTCCATGAAAATGGAACCTATAAAAATGAATCAACTCAAATTGTTATCAGTAAGAGAATAGTTAAGTAAATCAGGGCAAATTCAGAAGTAAGTAGAAAAATTTCCAAGGTAGTCAAGTTTGAAAAGGAAAACAAAAATTAGTTCATTTAATTAAAATACATATATTGAGAATCTGCTATGTTCCAGAGCTGTAGTAATGAACAAAACCAAACCACTGGAGCCATGGTAGGAAACTGGAGCAGAGATGGCAGTGGATGAGCCACACAGGGCCTTTGGGTTCAGTTCTGAGGATGGCAGGGGGTATTTTGAGCAGGGACATGACATGATTGCTTTTACCTTTTTTTTTTAGTGGTTATTTTTGAGAGACAGCGAGCATGAGCGGGGGAGGTGTGTGTGGGGGATCTGAAGCAGGCTCTGTGCTGATAGCAGAGAGCCCAACGTGGGACTCGAACTCACAAACTGTGAGATCATGACTTGAGCCAAAGTCAGATGCTCAACTGATTGAGCCACTCAGGCGCCTCTGCCTTTACATTTTAAAAGCTCAGTCTATCTACTGTGAAAAGCATTGCTTCTGGAGGTGGTTGAAGCAGGGAGAGCAGGTTAGGAGGCCACAGCAGTAGTTCAGGTGAAGTACGGTTGTGGACCTACCATGGTGGTGGGGGCAGGGTGAGAAGTGAGCAGGTTCTGAATGGTAGTGGCCTTGGGATTTGTTGACAGTTTGGATTACGGAAAGAAAAGAGGAACCAAGGAGGATTCCCAGTGTGTGGCCAGTAAATGGTGGGTATACTGGGAGAGGAGCAGGTTCAGGAAGGACAAAATCAAGGGCTCTGCCTTGGACTGGTTTGCAGGGCCTATTAGAGGTCCCAGCTGGGATGTCAGGTGTGGCAGGTGGTGGTCTAGCTTCAGGCTGGAGGAACATACTTGAGAGCTATCATCTTGTAAGCACTATGCAGTGCTATAGGACTAGGAGAAACCCAAGAGGTAGAGAAGTGGTCCCTGACTCTGTCTGGGACCTCCCTTATTAGGAGGTCACTCATGTGAGGAAGACCCAGCATGAGAGGTGGAGAAGAACCAAAGAGTGAGCAGTGAGGTAGGAGGAGAGCCTGAAGAGGTCAAGCCCTAGAAACCAAGGAGAGAAAGAGCTTCAAAAAGGAGGGAGTGACGAATTCTAAATGCAGCTGATGCCACCTATGTAAGATTATATCCATATAATCTTATGTATATATATTCAACACCAGACATTTAAACGCATGGAGAGTTCCTGAAGAATACACAATAAAGAGTTGAGGATTGGGATTGGAGGAACAAGTAAAGGGAATTTCTTCACACTCCTCTGTCAGGTGTCTGTCCATTACTCATGTCATTCGAAAAGAACAATACATCTAAAAGGGGGGAAATGTCTCCAGTGGAGAGGGTCTGTTCCTGCTTGGGCCTCCTGCCTCGTACATCTCTTCTATAAGGAGGGCTCCAGGTGCCCAGTCTGACTTTCTCCCCTCACTGTGGGAGAGCTTGCCTTCCATTTTCAGGCAGCCACCCCTCCTCCTCCTTGACCTGGGGCTGACTCTGTGTTTCAGCACATCCCCGTTCTGCATTGTATTGGGCTTTGCTCCCCTGGCAGCTGTCTTCTTCTAAACCAGTTCACACAGGCAGGAAAATGTCATTCCACAATTGGTTGCGGTTCTCTGTGAAGGTATAAATGATACGTGACGCTGGGACATTTGCAACAGACTGCCACATTGATTTGCTTTTGTCTGTGGCTGTGGTTTTATCAATGAGCTTTTTCCTAAGCAATTTCAGACTCTGTTTTGTGCAGATGATTGAAGACATTCTGGAAATTTCTTCGTTTTTGAATGATCCATTCCACCCAGACATCCCAACCCTTTGAGGCAAAACAAATACAACATACACACATGTGCGTGCGCACACACAGACACAGACACACACACACACACACACACACACTTTCAATCTCTGTCAAGCTGAGCATCTCAGAGTAAATGAGCCAATTTGTTTTCATTTAAATATGTAAGTAGGAGAAGCAAACCTAATGGACATGCATGAGAGAATGCAGAGCTATAAGCTGGAAAAAAATGCAGATGAATTTGTCACGTGTCTCGTGATAAATGATGTTTGTGCAATTAAACAGAGCCAGCCTGGAGGCCGTGAACACCTCAATGCATTACATTTTTATCTGTAGGGCCGTTACCCTCATGTTTCCTGTCATAGAATCTAAACATCACAAATCCGTGGAGGAGGGGCCCTTTGATTGCAAGGATGCTGAGTTATGCCAAGCAGTACAGAAAAATAGGTCAGTGGGTCACCTGTGCAAACCTGAACAGAAGGAAAGTTTGTCTGACCTTTGTGAGGCCCAGTGCCTCCCAGAGCCCAGGCAGCAGCTGCTGGAAACCCTGGATCAAGGGGGCTGGATACAAGACAGCTGCATCCCAGGGAGCAAGAATACCCTAGGAAAAACTAGAATAAAACTAGTGTTTAGGTAGAGATGCAGAGAGAGTGAAAGATGGGACTAAAAGAATCTAGACATCTAAGGCACAGAAAAGAAAAGAGTGCCATGTATGTTTGGTGCCCAGAATAGTGGGGTGCCCGAATTTGGAGGACTCACTCCTTCCTGTACAGATCTAGACTCCAGGTGCATTGCTTGGAGCTTACTGAAGAACAATGAGATGAATCATGATTTAATGCAGCCTTTCAGAGCTGTAAGGGAGCTTTAGGGTTTATTTAACTCAACCTCCCACCCAGAGCAGGAATTCATTCCCCAGAACCCCCAGCAGAGGACCTGAACATCCAGCTCCACCAAACTCAATGATTAATGGGTGCTCAGGGGTATGTGGGTTCTATCATGCTGATGGTTTGAGGTGGGTGGGGCTTGCAGGGTCTGCCCACTTGCAGAGTGGATGGTGCTCATGCCCCCTTCCTTTCGCACATTTTCTGCATGAGCCTTCGATGCTGCAGCCTCATGCACAACTTTTCCATATAGACATCCCCTCTAGAAACCAGCAGCAGGGGCTCAAGGCCCACTTAGGGACATTGAGATCTGTCTTCCACCCTCCAAATGGTCACCTGTTAGTCCTGCTTTGGCCTTTGGAACTACAGGAACTGGTATCCTTCCCCTCCCACCTGACAATCCCAAGTCTACCTGCCACATGCCCCTTGGTTTTTCCCTTGTTCAATAACATTGGTGGCTTCTCCTGTACATGGCTTCTAGCACCTTCACCATCCTGGTCACCTTCTGGTCTGCTTGTGCCTCCTTTTAGTTCTTCAAGTGTTACTTGTGCATCCAAAGGACCCAGAAGCATTGTCCTTACGTAATCAGTACTTATTCAATCCTAGCAGCATGGATATTTATTTTATAAAACAAATTGGGAACATTTAAAGCTCCAGGATGGGGTTTGAATTAAAACAACGTAAGCAGTTTTGGTGATTCTTCAGGACAGATTGAGAAAGCCTGGCAGAGTCCCAGGAGCTCAGAGGAGGAGGATGGTCTCCTGGGTGCCAACACCAGTGGAAAGACACAGGAGGGCTGGAACAACCCTGGGCCCCAGAGGCTGTTTAGGGGCAGGGAGACCTTACATGTGTGAAGGCTGTAACCTTGACCTCTACTTTGATCCTCCTTAGGGCTACTTTTTGATCAGCAACAGAATTTCTAGACCTGGGGACTTTGGCTAAAGGGAAAAAGGGAGCTGTTCTCTCTAAACCAGGAATCATCCTTTACACCTGGAGAAAATATCTGGATCTCAAATCCTGGGACCTCATGAGAACATATTCTCCATGTTAGTGGCGTGGGGCAGGATGGGACCCTGGGCTCACCTCCTGCATGCCCCCAGTTCAGAGAAAAGGACCCCACAGTTCCTGGTCTAAGCACACTGGACCCCACCATCACATGCTGGAGTTTTCTGTGAGATCACAGAGGTGCCTCTATTTGGTCCACAGGCCCATGCACTATGGGCCGTTGGTGCCCACCATGGTTACTCAAACTCTGACCTGCATGTTTCTTTGGCAGGTTGTCAGATTCCCCTTGATAATGATCCTTTTCTGTATGATCGCTTTCACAGTTTCTGCCCTTTTTCTAGATTTCAGCTTGCAAACCTTAAGCTGCAATTTTCCCACGACTGTTTTACCTGCAGTTACTGCCCACAACTCCGGGGATAGGCAGGCTGTGTGGAAGCCTCAGACTCCCCCAGGTTTCCTGTACAGTGATATTCATCAAGAAAGCAAATAAATGGCACACATTTCTACTCTGTTATTATTCCTTCTAAAACAAGAACTCTTTATCACTACGTTCAGACAAAATTTACTAGGACTTCAAACTGACAGTTCTAAAAGTTCCCACCTCAGATCGTAAACTATGACTGATCGATTCTCTATTTCTGTACAGTTCTCTGTGCAGAGGACTATGGTGGACACTAGAAGTGAATATGCCCAGCTCTGCCATGTTCCAGGATGTAAGATAGGGCTGCTGAGCATGGAGAGAATTTGTACCTCGAAGCGGTTTGGACCACAGGACAGTGAGTCCATGAAGGCACAGTCTGTACCAAAAAACTGACTCAGAGCAAGGAGGAGAAAGATGCTTTGAGCTGCAAGATGCAATCTCTCTGCCACCCTGACCTTCCTGCCACCCCTCAAGAAATGGACAGTGACTGCTTTGATACTGTTCTCACACCAAAAGTGGTGAGCTATAAGCAAGCTGGATGTGCCTGTGCTTGAAGGGTATGTAGTAATGATGAGTCCTCAGTACTTCTCTCTTTCTGGGGCCATGTGTATCCTGGGGAACTGAGGAGAGAAATATCCTACAGGAGAACCCACAGAAAACACTTCTCCTTCTGCAGCGTTGCAAACAGCTAAGTGCAGTGGTGATCTAGCAACAAGGAGATGAACACGGTGAGGGGGCAGAGGCAATCAGTGTGCTCAGCCCATGTTATTTGTCCTTGCAAAATGGCGAGTGCTAAAGTTGGTGGCAGAGTGTAAATGAAACTTGCTTTAGGCAGCTGTGAATGGCACCATGATGACCACGAACCATCTGTTGGCCTCCTGAGTGAGAGGCACACTCATCTTTTCTGGTCTGTAATAATATGGATCCTATTGTCCTGTAATCTCTCTGTATGCATGTGTAGCACACCACTGGATGGAAAGCAGCTCAAGAAGACTTATGTCTTATTCATCTCTTTTCCCTACCAGCTGAATAATAATAGACAACATTTAGGAAGTACTTACTTTATGCCAGGCTCTGTGCTAAGTAGGTCACATGCATTTCTTTTACTTCCCACACCAACTCTAGGTGGTTGATAATATTTTCCTGATTCTAAAGATGGGGAATGGGCCTCAGATTACCTGCTGGTAAGTGATGATGTAAGGATTCAGATTAGATAGGCTGATTTGGCAAGCAGGCTCCTAACCATTGTAGACCACAGCTCTTTCAGTAAACCTGTGCCTGTCTCCAGTGCACCCACACTGTCCAGGAGGAAGTCATCACTTCCAAGGTCCTCATATCAGTACTGACTGACAGCTCATACCAAACCCAATCTTTTCTGACAGCATTGGTAGAGACCCTCCATGTGACCTGTCAGCTGCCTGAGAACAGGAACCATTGTTTATTCATCTCTGTTGCCCCTAGAGATCCCAGGTTTGTGCCTTGTACATAGAAAATGCTCAGTTGTATAATTGAATTGAATGTAATCATCTCTCATCTAAGGTTATAGATGGGCCCAGTATAGAGCCCCTTGAGACTGAACATCACTGAATATTAAATCTGTAACCACAATGTGCTTGATAATAAGCATAGTAAAATGTGAGACCAAGAAAGAAATACTCCTAGCAGAAGCTGGATTGCAAGTATGAGTCATGTCCAGTGATTTTACAAGTACACACGTGAAGTAGCTCTTTGCTGGTTGCTATGAGAACCACTGCTGGGGAGTCCTGTCATACTAGTCTTTGCAGTCATGCATGTTATGTGCAGGAGTAGCAAATGCACAGCATATGCCAGTGGTCTTCATGTGTAACATTGTCTTTGGGAAAGGTAAATATCCACACCTGAAACTTTTCCAAGTATCTGTTGATAAATATATTGATAGTCTTTCATCCCTACTTCATCAGATGAGATAATCAATTATAAGGGAATTCTCAGGCTTTATTGAGAAGCTACTATGTGGTGGGCTCAGTGCTAAGTGTTGTGTGAGAAACAAAAAGCCAGGGAAGATATCCTTGGCATTGAGAAAAATTTTAGTCCTGTTGAGAACTCTGATCCAGAGAATAGATCCTTTGTATATATTTCCCAGTTTTTCCAGTAGTAACATTTTGTAAAACTACAGTATAATATCACAACCAAGGAATGGACACTGCTCTACTCTACTGGCTGATTCAGATTTCCAAAATGTTCCTTGTATTTGTATGTATGCCTTTGTGTCTGTGTTTGTGTGTGTGGGTGTTAGGAGTTACACGGTTTTATCGCCTGAGTGGGTTCATGTATGTACCACACAGTCAAGATGTTAAATAGTTTCAACATCATAAGGATCCCTCTTGTTGCCCTTGTAAAACCATACCCTCCTCTATTTACCCCCAATCCCATCCTTAGTCCTTGGCAGCCACTAGTCTTTTCAAAAATGTTATTATGTAAGTGAAATCATACTGAATGTAACTTTTTGAGATTGGCTTCTTTATACTCAACATGAATCACCGGTGATTCACCTAAGTTATTGAGTGTGCTAATAGTTCATTCCTGTATATTGCTGAGTAGTGTTCTATGCTACAGATGTACCAGTTTGTTTAACCATTCACCTATGAGAGGATATTGGGGTGAATTTCAGTCTGGGCCATAACAAATAAAGCTGCTGTGAACACTTATAAACAGGTTTTTGTGTAGATATAAGTTTTCATTTCTCAGGCATAAAAGATAAGAGTGTTGATTGCTGAGTCATATGGTAGTTGCAGGTTTAGTTTTATAAGAAACTGTCAAACTGTTTTCCAGAATGGCTGTACCATTTGACATTACCACAAGCAATGCATAAGAGATCCAGTTTTTCCTCATCCTTTCCTGTTTTTGGTATTGTCACTATTTTTTATTTCAGTCATTATGATATGTGTGCAGTGGTATCTTATTTTGTTTTTTATTGGCATTGTCCTGCTGGCTAATGATGTTGCACATCTTTTCATGTGCCTATTTACTATCTTTAGTCCTCTTTGGTGATATGTCCATGCATATCTCTTGCCCATTTTGTAATTGGGTTTGTTGGTATTTGCTATTGATATATATCTTTATTGTATTCTAGATACTTGTCCTTTATAATATATCTTTATTATATTCTAGGTAATAGTCTTTTGTCAAATCTGTGATCTGTAAATATTTTCTTCCAGTTTGTAGCTTGTCTTTTCATCCTTTGAGCATGAGCTCTCACAGAGTAAAGGTGTTTAATTTTGATGAGGTCCAACTTGTCAATTTTGCCTTTTATACATTACTTTTTTGGTGTCAAGTCTAAGAACTGTTTGCATAGTTCTGGCTCCTGAAAACTTTCTCCTACAGTTTTTTTTCTAAAAGTTTATAGTTTTGCATTTTACCTTCTAAATCCATAATCCATTTTGAATTAATTTTGTGTAAGGTATGAGGTTTATCTCGTGGTTTACATTTTTGGCCTACAAATGTCCAATTGCTCCAACACCATTTATTAAAAAGGCTATACTTCAGCCAGGTCACGATCTCGCGGTCCGTGAGTTCGAGCTCCGCGTCAGGCTCTGGGCTGATGGCTCCGAGCCTGGAGCCTGTTTCCGATTCTGTGTCTCCCTCTCTCTCTGCCCCTCCCCCATTCATGCTCTGTCTCTCTCTGTCCCAAAAATAAATAAAAAACGTTGAAAAAAAAATTAAAAAAAAAAAAGGCTATATATGAAAGACCCAATGCTAATATCATCCTCAATGGGGAAAAACTGAGAGCTTTCCCTCTAAGGTCAGGAACAAGACAGGGATGTCCACTCTCGCCACTGTTATTCAACATAGTATTGGAAGTCTTAGCCTCTGCAATCAGACAACACAAAGAAATAAAAGGCATCCAAATTGGCCAGGAGGAGGTAAAACTTTCACTTTCCGCAGATGACATGGTACTCTATATGGAAAACCCAAAAGATTCCACCAAAAAACTGCTAGAACTGATTCATGAATTCAGCAAAGTTGCAGGATGTAAAATCAATGCACAGAAATCAGTTGCATTCCTATACACCAATAATGAAGCAACAAAGAGAAATCACGGAATCGATCCCATTTACAATTGCACAAAAACCCATAAAATACCTAGGAATATATCTAACCAAAGAGGTGAAAAATCTATATGCTGAAAACTATAGAAAGCTTATGAAAGAAATTGAAGAAGACACCAAAAAATGGAAAAAGATTCCATGCTCCTGGATAAAAAGAACAAATATTATTAAAATGTCAATACTACCCATAGCAATCTACATATTCAATGCAATCCCTATCAAAATAACACCAGCATTCTTCACAGAGCTAGAACAAACAATCCTAAAATTTGTATGGAACTAGAAAAGACCCAAAATAGCCAAAGCAATCTTGAAAAAGTAAACCAAAGCAGGAGGCATCACAATCCTGGACTTCAAGCTGTATTACAAAGCTGTAATCATCAAGACAGTATGGTACTGGCACAAAAACAGACACTCAGATCAATGGAACAGAATAGAGAACCCAGAAATGGACCCACAAACGTATGGCCAATGTATGGCTTTGACAAAGCAGGAAAGAATATCCAATGGAATAAAGACAGTCTTTTTAGCAAGTGGTGCTGGGAAAACTGGACAGCAACATGCAGAAAAATGAACCTGGACCACTTTCTTACACCATACACAAAAATAAACTCAATAAACAAAAAAAAAACTTAGGATGAGACCTAAGTGTAAGGAAGCCATCAAAATCCTCGAGGCGAAATCAGGCAAAAACCTCTTTGACTTTGGCTGCAGCAACTTCTTACTCAACACATCTCTGGAGGCAAGGGAAACAAAACCAAAAATGAACTATTGGGGCCTCATCAAAATAAAAACCTTCTTCACAGTGAAGGAAACAATCAGTAAAACTAAAAGGCAACTGACAGAATGGGAGAAGATATTTGCAAATGACATATCAGATAAAGGGTTATTATCCAAAATTTATAAAGAACTTATCAAACTCAACACCCAAAAACAAATAACCCAGTGAAGAAATGGGCAAAAGACATGAGTAGACATTTGTCCAAAGAAGACATTCAGATGGCCAACCGATACATGAAAACATGCTCAACAGCACTCATCATCAGGGAAATACAAATCAAAACCACAATGAGAGCCCACCTGAAACCTGTCAGAATGGCTAACACTAACAACTCAGGCAACGATAGATGTTGGTGAGGATGCAGAGAAAGAGGATCTCTTTTGCATTGCTGGTGGGAGTGCAAACTGGTGCAGCCACTCTGGAAAACAGTATGGAGGTTTCTGAAAAAAATTAAAAATAGAACTACCTTACGACCCAGCAATTGCACTAGTAGGTATTTATCCAAGGGATACAGAGATGCTGTTTTGAAGGGACACATGCACCTCCATGTTATAGTAGCACAATCAACAATAGCCAAAGTATGGAAAGAGCCCAAGTGTCCATCAATGGATGAATGGATAGAGAAGAGGTGGTATATATATATATATATATATATATATATATATATATATATACACACACACACACACACACAATGGAGTATTACTCACCAATCAAAAAGAATGAAATCTTGCCATTCGCAACTACACGGATGGAACTCGATGGTATTATGCTAAGCAAAATTAGTCAGAGAAAGACAAATATCATATGACTTCACTCGTATGAGGACTTTAAGATACAAAACAGATGAACATAAGGGAAGGGAAGCAAAAATAATATAAAAACAGGGAGGGGGACAAAACATAAGAGACTCTTAAATATGGAGAACAAACAGAAGGTTACTGGAGGGGGTGTCAGAGGAGGGATGGGCTAAATGGGTAAGAGGCATTAAGGAATCTACTCCTGAAATCATTGTTGCACTATATGCTAACTAACTTGGATGTAAATTTAAAAAATTAATTAATTAATTTTAAAAAAGGCTATCCTTTCTCTATGGAGTTGCCTTTCCATCTTATCAAAATGTATTTATATATGTGTATATATATATATGTATATATATGTATGTGTGTATATATATGTGTGTGTATATATATATGTATATATATATATATATATATATACATATATATATATATTTTATAGAGAACCCAAGCGAGGGAGAGGGATTGAGGGAGAGGGACCGAGGGAAAGAGAGAGAGAATCTTAAGCAGTCTCCATGCTCAGTGCAGAGCTGGATGCAGGGCTTGATCCCACAACTCTGGGATCATGACCTGAACCAAAATCAAGAGTCAGATATTTAACCGACTGAGCCACCCAGGTGCTCTAAGTTTGCTATTTTTCCATTGATCTATGTGTTCAGTCCTCTGTCACTGATTCCTCCCACTTTATGCTTCTTTGTCAGGATTGTTTTAGCTGTTCTAGGGCCTGGGCTTTACCATATAAATTTTAGAATAAGATTGTCTATGCCTACAGAAAACCTTGCTTGGATTTTGTTAGCAATTGAGTTAAACCCATAGATCAATTTAGGGAGAATTGACATCTTTACTATGTTGAGTGTTCCAATCCATGAACACAGTATGGCTTGTCATATATTTAGTTCTTTCTTTATTTCTTTTATGACATTTTACAATTTTTAGCATAGAGATCCTATACCTGTTTTGTTATGTGTACATCTAAGTATTTCATTTTCTTTGGAGTGATTATAAATGGTATTATATTTTTTATTTGTTTCCACATGTTCATATTAGTATATAAAATGCAATTCATTTTCTTTGTTGATTTTGTAACTTGTGAGCTCACTGAGATCACTTACTAGTTCTAGAAGGTTTTTCATAAATTCCTAGGGAAAGCATTCAGTCATTTCTTATTAAGTATAATATTAGTTGTATTTTTTTTGTAGAAATTCTTTTCAAGTTGAGGTGATTTCTTTCAATTCCTAACTTGCTGAAATTTTTGTTATGAATGGTGCTGGATTTTATCAAATGCTTTTTTTTGTGCTGACATCATTATATGATATTTCTACATTAGCTTATTGATACAAAGCCTAACATTGAATGATTTTTTTGAATGTTGAACCAAATTTGCACACCTGAAAGAAATCCCACTTGTTGTGGTGGTATATAATTCTTTTTATACATTATTGGATGAGGTTTGTGACTATTTTATTGAGGATTTTAACATCTAATTTCATGATGCTTTTTGGTCAGTTGTTTTCTTTGTACTGTTTTTTGTTTTGTTTTTTTTTTTCTGATTTTAGTGTAAGGTAATGTTGGGCCCATAAAAATGAGCTGGGACACAATCCTCTTTGTTCTGTTTACTGAAGGAGATTGTGTAAAGTTGGTGTTAATTCTTTAAATGTTTGAAAGAATTCTGTAGGGAAACATGTGGGCCTAGAGATCTTTTGTAGAAACTTTCAGTTATTAACTTGATTTCTTTAATAGTTATAGAGTTATTCTGATTACTTCATCTTGGTTGATGTGTTAGTTTGTGGTTTTTGAGGAATTAGTTCATTTCTTTGAAGTTGTCAAATACATGTGCTTAATGTTATTCGTAATATTCCCTTATTATCTTTTCAATGGATGCAGGATTTATAGTGATACACCTCTTTTAATCTCTTTTTTTTTATGTTTATTTTTGAGAGAGAGAGAGAGAGACAGAGCATGAGTGGGGTAGGGGCAGAGAGAGAGGGAGACACAGAATCCGAATCAGGCTCCAGGCTCTGAGCTGTCAGCACAGAGCCTGATGTGGGGCTCCAACTCACGAACTGTGAGATCATGACCTGAGCCGAAGTTGGACACTTAACTGACTGAGCCACCCAGGCGTCCCTCTCCCCATTTCATTTCTAATATTGATGGTATGTCTTTAATTTTATTTTTGCCAGTCTCATTAGAGATTTATCAATTGTATTGGTTGTTTTTGAAAAACTGGTTTTTATTTTCTTATCAATTTTCTCTATTCTTTTCCCATTTTAACTTTCATTAATCTCTACTCCTTCCTTTCTTTTGCCTGTTTTGGGTTTATTTTGCTCTTCTCTGTTAGTTTCTTGAGGTAGGAACTTAAATTATTGATTTTAGATATTCCTCTTCCCTAATCTGAGCATTTAGGGCCATAAATTTCCTCTTATTATTCCTTTAGCTGCATTCCACAAACTTTGATATGCTATAATTTTGTTTTCATTCAGTTCTATGTATTTAAAAAAATTTTTCCTTTTAGGTTTCTTTGACCCATGAATTGTTTATAATTGTGTTGTTCAGTTTCCACTTGCTTTATTATTTTTCTGTTGATTTCTTGTTTGATTCCGTTATTGCCAGAGACCACACTCTGTGATTTCAGTTCTTTAAAACTTGTTGAGATTTGTTTTATGGCTCATGATATAGTCTATCTTGGTGAATGTTCCATGGGCACTAGAAAAAAAAATGTTTCGTTTAATGCTGTTTGGTGGAGTGTACTGTATATGTCAAGTAGATCCTACTGTTTGATTGTGTTATTTGGATCTTCTGTATCATTGCTGATTTTCCATCTAGCAGTTTATTTTGTTTGCTGAGAGGGGAGTGTTGAAGTCTTTGGCTATAATTGTGGATTTTTTCTATTTTTCCTATTAGCTCTATCAGTTTTTGCTCCATGTATTTTGAGACACGGTTGTTTGGTGCATTCACATGTAGGACTGTTCTGTCATCTCTATGGACTGATTCTTTTACCTTTATTTATGTTCCTCTTCATCTCTAGTGATTTTCTTTGCTCTGAAGTTTATTTTATCAGATATTAATATTGCTGGTCCTGATTTTTTAAAAAAATTAATGTTTCCATGGATTATTTTTCTCATCTTTTACTTTTAACCTTTAACCTACCTGTGTCACTGAATTTAAGATGAGTTTTTGTTGTTGTTGTTGTTGTTGTTATTGTTTTTTGTAAGTAGTTGGGTTGTTTTCTTTTTAAATCCAGTCTGCCATTTGGAGTATTTAAACCATTTATATTTAAGGTAATTATTTGTATGTTAGTACTTAAATCTGCCATTTTGTTATTTGGTTTCTGTTTGTTTCTTTTGCTTCTCTTTCCTCTGTTTCACATTTCTTGACTCTTGCAGGTTACTTGAATAATTTTAAGATTCCATAGTGATTTATTTATAGTGTTTTTGAATATATCTCTTTGTATAGTTTTTGTAGTGGTTACTCTGGGTATCACAATATACACATGTGACTTATTACAGTATACTGATATCAATATTTTACCTTCAATTGAGCTATGGAAATCTCAGTTCCATTAGGTCTTTTTACCTTCCTCACTTTTAAGTATCATTGTCTTGCACTTCAGATTGTGTTACAGTTTTTGTTTCAATAACCAAATTATGATTTCTAAAAGCTTATGAAGAAAAAGACAGTCTATAAGATCCTTATTTCTGATCTTTTCATTGTTCTCTTTTTCTCCCCAGTACTCTAAGATTACTTATTTCCTTTCTGTTTGCAGAACTTCCTTTAGCCAATCTTTCAGTGTAGGTCTGCTAGCAATAAACTCCTTTAGTTTTCCTTTGTTTGAGAATGTTTTTTATTTCTTCTTTACTCCTGAAAGAGAATTTTGCCAGGTGCAGAATAGGCAGCTGGAAATTCTTCTCTCTTAGCACTTGAAAAATGTGCCACTTTCTTCTGACTTTCATGATTTCATATGAGAAATCAAAATTCAAATTGCTATTCCCTTGTAGGTAAGGTATTATTTCTGTTTGACTGGTTTCAAGGTTTTTCTCTGATTTTAGTTTTAAGCATTTAAATTACGATGTGTTTTGATGTGGATTGCTTGGGCTAATACTGTTTAGGGTTCATGTAGCTTCTTGGATCTGTAGGTGTTTATATTTTGCTAAATTCAAGACATTTTCAGTAATCATTTCTTCAAATACTCTTTCAATACTCTCTTTCTTCTCTCCTTCTGGGAGTCCAAAGATATAAATGTTGGGCCTTCTCTTGTCATTTTCCAGTTCTCTGAATCTCTCATCATTTATTTTCAGTTTACTTTCTCTGTTTTTGAAATTGGATAACTTGTCTCTCTGCAAGTGAACTGATTCTTTTTTCATCTCCATTCAGCTGTTGAGCCCATCCAATAAGGTTTTTCTAACTTCTGTCATTGTGTTTTCAGTTCTGTAATTGTCATGTTGTTCTTTTTTTATAACTTCTGTTTCTTTACTCAGATTTTTCATTTATTTCAAGAGAATTTATAATTGATTATTGAAGCATTTTTATGATAGCTACTTTAAAACTTATTAATAATTCCTTTTTTAATTTTTTATTTAATTAATTTTATTTATTTTTATTTTTTCATATTAAATATAATGTATTGTCAAATTGGTTTCCATACAACACTCAGTGCTCATCCTAACAGGTGCCCTCCTCAATGCCCATCACCCACTTTCCTCTCCCCTCACCCCCATCAACCCTCAGTTTGTCCTCAGTATTTAAGAGTCTCTTATGGTTTGCCTCCCTTCCTCTCTATAACTTTTTTCCCCCTTCCCCTCCCCCATGGTCTTCTGTTAAGTTTCTCAAGATCCACCTATGAGTGAAAACATATAGTATCTGTCTTTCTCTGCCTGACTTATTTCACTTAGCATAACACTCTCCACTTCCATCCACGTTGCTGCAAATGGCCAGATTTCATTCTTTCTCATTGCCAGGTAGCATTCCATTGTGTATATAAACCACAATTTCTTTATCCATTCATCAGTTGATGGACATTTAGGCTCTTTCCATAATTTGGCTCTTGTTGAAAGTGCTGCTATAAACATTAGGGTACAAGTGCCCCTATGCATCAGCACTCCTGTATCCCTTGGGTAAATTCCTAGCAGTGCTATTGCTGGGTCATAGGGTAGCTCTATTTTTAATTTTGTGAGGAACCTCCACACTGTTTTCCAGAGCAGCTGCACCAGTTTGCATTCCCACCAACAGTGCAAGAGAGTTCCTGTTTCTCCACATCCTTGCCAGCATCTATAGTCTCTTGATTTGTTCATTTTAGCCACTCTGACCGGGGTGAGGTGGTATCTCAGTGTGGTTTTGATTTGTATTTCCCTGATGAGGAGTGACGTTGAGCATTTTTCCATGTGTAAAACTCTTATCAGTAATTGCAATAATACCTGATTTATCTCAGTGTGGGTGTTAATTCCTTGTGTTTCTTCATTCAAGGTGTGATTTTTTCTTGTTGTTGTTGTTCTTGGTCTGACAGCAGATTTTTATTTTATTCTATCCTGGAAACTTTGTCTATTATTTTAGGAGACTGGGTTTTATTATCTTTCACGTTAGTAGTGAAAGATACCCTGTTTAGGTTTAGTATGTGTGTCTTGCCTTACTTTTGTAGGCTCTGGTTACAATAACAATTTAATTTTCTGAGTCTTTGGTTTGCCTGGCTTATCTGGTGCGGTCGGGCTCCAGTTGGTCCCTGCTGCTACTTCTGCTGCCTAAGGGGGTAGGAAGGCTTTTTCCAGGCCTGGATGTTGGGTTTCTTTTAATGGAGAGGGTTCTGCCTACAAGTACTTCCTAGATACCCTGGTATTTTTGCGCAGGGCAGGCAATTCTCTTAGAGAGCAAGAGAGTGGGGAAAAGGGAAGATTACCCAGACCAAGCCCTGAGGAACCCCAACATGTAAATATTGTGTAGTGGAAGAGCTTCTGGCAATGGAGAAGGAAGGATAGAATAGAAGTGCTGGGAGTCCAGTATCCCAGAAACAAGAGAGGAAAGTGTTTCATTGAGAGAGTGACCAAGCTATACTAAAGGCTGTTGAAAAGTCATATAGAATGAATACTGAAAAGTTTCACTGGATCGGGCTGTATAGATATAATGGCAGTCACTGGCTAGGGCAATTTTGATGGAGTGATGAGGTAGAGGCCAGAATAAAGGAGTTTGAAGATTTTGATGTTCCATCTAGTTAAGGTTGCCACAGTAGCATTGCAAGGCTTCCAGCATGGAAAGTGAGAAGAGAATGATGGTTGGAAATCAGAGTTAATTCTTTGCATGAAGATAGGAAGAAGTGCTGATGCAACTGTAGGAGAAAAGGAACAATAAGAGACTGCATCCATTTGCATTAAAGTTAACATATGCATGCTCTCCAGTCCCCAGAGTCCTCTACAGTCATCTTTGCAGGCCCTGCCCTGACTCCATTCTCCAGTTCTCAGAGTCGACCCTCCCCTACCCCTTGCTGTTGTCTTCACGTTTCTGGCATTCCCACAGCCCTTACACCCTCTGCCCCTGGATTTGCCACTCGATCATATATTGTTCCATTCTCTAGGTTGCCTTCCCCCCTGAACTGTCAAGTTTCCATTTTACCAATCAGTTAATACAGTTAACTGATTTTCCATTTTACCAATCAGTTAATACAGTTAATACAGAATATAATAGCTACTTTTAGAAAGGAATCCTTTCCAGAATGACTTTAAAGGTCACTGCCTATTATAGGAACTTCTGTTGAGAGAAAAAGAAGTCATCAATTAGGTGTCCCCTAGACAGAAATTTTAAGAGATTGGCTACCCAAACTGTCTCTCCAAAGCCCAGGTAAACTAAGAAAGAATGGCAATCATTGTTTTTACAATTAGTGGATTTTACAGTGAACACATTGATTTTAGTGAGAACAACATGAATAGAATAGATTTTTATTTTATGCAGGTTGAAGACTATATAGCCATTACCACAAACTTGTAGACAGTGTACAAATACCCTTTTTCAAGGACCTTCTTAAAGTGTGGTAAATGAAGTGTGTTTATTCGGAAATGTAGGTTCTATTCTCAGATCAGCCCAACGAGATGGGTTGTAAATATTTCACATAATTAGCTGAATCTGGTCTTCATTTGAAAAAAATACATTAAATTCTCCCTAGTGCTATATTTTATCTCTAATATTATAAGGCTTTTCACACATTTTCACTATTTAAAATAATTAAAGATTTGGTATGTCTTTGCCTTTAACCACATGCTACTGTTTTATCAGATGCTTCTTGATCAGAGTCACAACCCACAATTGTTTAATGCTTTAACAATTATATTGAGAATTATATATAGAGAGAATTATATTGTATGGATGTTTCTAGAAAAGCAAGAGTGCTTTTCTTAGCCAACTGGCTCAGTGATGGCCTACTACAGATTATGCGTTCCCAATGGGAGTACCCGGTTATGAGTGAAGGATGTGCAGAACACCATGGGCTTCTTTCCAGGGGAGCATAACTAGGCAAGAACCATTTAACAGAGCTAAATGCTAGTCCAGCTTTCTTGCTCCTTCCCTCCCTCTCTCCCTTACTCCCTTTGTGGAAGGGAGAAAAACAAGATTGCATGAGATAATGCCTATGGATGCTGCCTGTAGACCATCTTAATAGCCCAGCATGGAAAGGCAGCCCAGCAGGGTTATGCCCTGGAAAGCAAGAGCAGCAAGCAGCCACAGCAGCCTGGGCATATGGAGCACACCTCCACTCAGGGCAGCCTAGGGCTGGGTCTCACATTCATACCCAGATGCTATGGCTGTTCCCCACCCCCTACTGCATTCCTCCTTCCATTAAGTCCTAGGTCAAGGCCCTCTTCCTCCAATGTATTAGTCAGGATTCTCCAGGAAAACGGAACCAATAGGATGTCTGTCTGTCTGTCTGTCTGTCTCTCTTACTACAGAGATAGAGTGAGAGCTCTCCAGAGAGCTATATATCATTATCTACTTATCTATCTATCTGCAGAGAGATTGTATCTACTATATTATCTATATGATTATAGAGGCTGGCAAGTCCAAAATCTGCAGGGTAGGCTCGCAGGCTGGACCAGAGAAGAGCCAGTGTTGCAGTTCAGGTCTGAAGGCTATCTGCCCTTAGCATTCCCTTCTTCTCGGGGAAGTCAGGTTTTTGTTTCATTTAGGCCCTCCACTAGTTGGATGAGGCCCCTCTACATTATGGAGGGCAATCTGCTCTATTCAGAGTCCACTGACTTAAATGTTAATTTTATCTAAAACCACCTTCACAGAAACAACCAGAATGTTTTACTACATAGCTAAGCACCATGACCCAGCCAAATTAACCATCAAATTAAAAATTAACAACATTAACCATCATACCCAGGAAACTTTGATTCTAGGCACTTGGCAACCTGTCACCTTGATCCTAAAGCACTTTTTATTCCTCCTAAATATACTCATTTTAGCAGCAAAGCTTCCAGCAGGAGCAAGTGTATGGCAAAGCAGAATGATCTGGGATGTTTCCTTCCAAAGCTTCTGACTTTCTAAGGCTCCCCTGGGCCTAGTCTGCCCAGTGGCCTCACTTAGACCCCAAGAAGCACGTGTCCAGAGAGTCAGACTTACATTTTTCTCTCTCATTCTTTTTGTCCATTTATAAGGAGGAGTTCCCAGGATTCCCTTCTTCCTGTTAGCTGGGGATCCTCAAGGTAGCCTATATCATTCAGAACCTAGATTTAGAGGTTGCTCATCCCACTGGGCAGAATTATCTTTTAAAAACAGAATTCTGAGATCACGTGTTTAACATGTGAAAGGTTCTGGAGGGGCACTCATTCATTCATAAGTCAGCCTTAACAGCAGCCAGCCCTACGCAAAGTATTTCTCCCTTGAAAAAATTTCATGTAAGTTCAAAATAGCTTTTACAATATGAGTGCTTCTCCTGAAGGTGATTTCTTTCTTTTTCTTTCTTCCTTTCTCTTTCTTTCTTTCTTTTTTTCTTTCTTTCTTTCTTTCCTTCTTTTTAATCTTTGACCTACTTTTCCTCTGTGTGCAATATACCTAATGAGTAGTGACTTCAGAGAGGGTAGCACCAGAGGAAACAAAGTTGAAGGAATGCCTAAAGAGAATGGCTCTGGATCCCTCCAACTCAACGGGCTTTGTTGTTAGGGCAGAAATGAAGGTGTCCATGTGAATGGCAGGTTTGCTGAAGATTCCTGTGGCTGGACTGTGTCCCTGTTAAATAGTCTTGATATTGCAGAGGTAGCTAATGGTGGAGCCAGGCAGAGGGACTGACATGCACATGCATAAACTCTTTCTGTCTCTCTCACACACATGCTCCCACACATACACATTCACAGATCCAACCCCCGCCACCCAAGCTATATGGTGCTAGAAGGAGAATGCTTCAGGGTCTGAAACATCAACTAATGTCTAGAAATGTTCTTCTAAAGAATGAAATCATGTCATTTGCAGCAACATGGATGGAACTGGAAGGTATTATGCTAAGTGAAATAAGTCAGTCAGAGAAAGACAGATACATGTTTTCACTCATATGTGAATCTTAAGAAACTTAACAGAAGTCCATGGGGAAAGGGAAGGGGAAAAAAATAGTTAGAAACAGAGAGGGAGGGAGACAAACAGTAAACGACTTTTAAATACAGAGAACAAACTGAGGGTTGATGGGGGCGGGGGAGAGGGGAAAATGGGTGATGGGCATTGAGGAGGGCACTTGTTGGGATGAGCACTGGGTGTTGCATGTAAGTGATGAATCACTGGAATCTACCCCCCAAACCAAGAGCACACTTTACACACTGTATGTTAGCCAATTTGACGATAAAGTATATTAAAAAATAAATAAAACAGATTCCATTCATAATGTGATCTGTGCAGAAAGAGAATAAGGATACTTCCCCACCTCTGGAGCCATAAAGCTGAACCCCAGAAGATTTGGAGTAGGAGAGATGCACCCCTAGAATTCACTTACACAGTGCTTTTAGCCTGTGTGCAGTGAAAGCCGCTGCTGCTTCGGGCGGTGAGCACGTGCCACTACCTTTGACCTGGAAGTGGAAGGAGGGGCCCATTTAACAGGAGATGGGGGTTCATGAAAATTATGTGAATAAGCTTCTCTTCTCCCTACACCATTCGTCCCTGTTCTTAGCAGGACTTCTTCAGCTAAGAAGACCAAGGGAGGGAGGCATTGTGTGGTATTGGTCCTGACTCCTGCCTTCCCAGCATTTTCCCCATGGAAGAATTGTATGGAGCTGCATTTGCTGGGCACCTTTCGAAAGCAGGCACTGGGCTGGGTGCTGAGAGGAGCAGCTTTAGAGCCACTCAGCCCCGGTTTCAAATCCACTTCTGGCAGCTATCTGCTGTGAGGTCCTCAAGGCATCACCTGCCTGCGAATCAACTTTCCCATCTGTTAAAAGATGATAACACCTACTTTCAAATGTCATTAGGGTTAAAGATAATTGATTGAAAACCACTCAGCACAGGGAATGCCTTCAGTAAACAGTGGCTGTCACAATGAGTAAGATGGGCCATGCATGGAGGGAGATGCAGTTCAGTGACTTAGGGTGCAGCTGCAAGACTGCTGGGCCTGATTGGACCCTGAGGCTTTCTTGACTCAAGACCAGGGCCAGGAAGCAAAGCTGAGTGTAGCAGATGTGGTGGGATGATTGTTAGAGTCTGTATTTGCATTTTGTCCCCACTTTCTTACTCACTACCCACCTGCGCCCCTGCCTTCCAGCAGACAGCCTACTTGACTTTACCTTACTCTCCTGGCTTTTGTTTTTCTGGAATCCTGAGCTTTTCCAAAGGGGAGAGAGAGAGGAGGGAGGGACAGCAGAGAAAGAGACAGATGGAGGGATGAAAGGAGAGAGAGAACAAACTGAGAGAAAGAGAGAGAGAGAGAGAGAGAGAGAGAGAGAGAGAGAGAACAGAGTTGGAGAGAAAGGGAATAGAGAGGGAGAGAAAAAGCATGTGAACTAACTCCCAAGTCTGGGAAGGAAGTCTGGGAAGTCCCAAGTCTGGGAAGGCTCTCATCAGTGGTGACTAGGCCCTGCTCCTTGGAAATGCTCTGACAGGAGGGCAGGACCTCTGAGGAGAAAGAATGTGGTGTCCTGCAGGGGATTGACCGCAGGCCCCACAGCTCTCAGCATTAACTCATCCTATGTGACAAGGGAGCAGTGGAGCCCCCTACAAGGGACCATGCATGGGGTAATGTGCACAGCAGGGCTGTCCTGGGGTTGAAAGGATGAGGCCCCTCCCCCACCCAGTGTCCTGGCACTCCACAAGTTTCCTCGTTCCTGTGTAACCCTGGTGGGGGTGTGGTTCCACTGATGGTAGGTAGATTTTAGGCCTGCTCAGCAGGATGAGGCCTCTGAGCCAGATTTCACTTGCTTTAGAAACACTGAAGTAGACCTTCCTTCTATAGCCTGAGCCTCCATGAGGCACCAGGTTCTCTTCCTGACCCAGGGCTCCTGTCTTGTCCACAGCAGTGAGGCTTATGTGGTCCTCAGCTTGTCACAGCTGGTTCAAGGAAAATGACTGCTTTCCAGGATTCAACTGTCTGAAAATACAATGAAGTTGCTGCCTCTGTTCTGGCCAAGCAAGCATAGCAGGTCTCATCCAAGCAGAGCAAGATACCATCATGGCCATGTGAATTTCAGAGGGGGACAACTCAGCCTACAACAAGAACACTGATTGAGACCCCAGGGGGCTCCATGATTTCATTTTCTTCATGAGAGGGAATCCAGGCATTCTAGAAAGAAAACGCTGTCTTTTTTGTGTGTGTGTGTTTGTTTATTTTTGAGAGAGAGGGAGAGAAAGCATGTGCCAGCACAAGTGGCGGAGAGGAAGAAAGAGAGGGGGTACAGAGGATCTGAAGCAGGCTCTGTGCTGACAGCAAAGAACCTGATGCGGGGCTCAAACTCATGAAGTGTGAGATCATGACCTGAGCTGAAGTCAGAAGCTCAACCTACTGATCCACCCTGGCGCCCCAAAAGTGCTGCCTCTTTTCATTCCTTCTAAGTTGTTGTATCATTAGCACAAACACTAGAAAGAGTGAGTCATATATATGTTTGTTTAATAGACTTCAAAGAAACAGTCCCAACCATTATGTTTTCTGGTTACAGATGAAGATAATGCCCTGTTAACCCACTCTTCTAGAAGGATTTCTTTGGCCCACAGATCAGTGTCTGCACCCCTATCCACCAAGACACAGTTTCTATTTTTCACCCTTTTAGCCTGAAAACATCCCTGCTCCCCCCCACCACCTCTACTTTTGGGAGACCTCCCCTTCCAGGGTGGGCCCCATCCCTCGATGGAAGTCAGCCCATGTAAGGACTGTTGACCCCCATACCCAACTGGGTTAGACCATTTCTTTGCCCCCTTTTATCTTAGCATCAGAACAGTGATTTCATCAAAAGACAGTCCTATCGTGCGCTCTACTTTGAAAATGCTTGCAGACCCATTTGATCTTTGCGTCTGAGGCAGGGGGAAGGAAACTAACATTTATTGAGTTTGCTCCATGCTTTAAGCTTATTGTTAGTGGTTTTGCATCTGTGGTTTCTTTAATCATCACATCAACCTATGGCATGGTTGTTTATCAGGAAAACAATGTTATTATGATGTGTAATTCTGCCAACCTACCTCACACCACTAATGTGCTGCACAGAGAAGAGGGTGGGGCAGAGACTCAGAAAGGTCTGAATGTCAGGTTGCATTGATCTACAGAGCAAAGGGCACAGAGATCTCAGGAAGAAGACAGTATTCTTGAAGGCAGGGGAAGGGTAAGTGGAGTGGAGAAATGGGGAGTGGAGAGAGAGCACGCACCGTGAGGAGTGCAACTTTGGGTGAGTTTTAGAAGTCTGTGCTTGGCAGTGCTGGTGTATTCCCTCCCCCTTACTATGCTAGAAAAGGCTCTCAGTGACATCTCTGGTGAGGTGTCAGAGAGCTGGGACTTCTTACGCTCGAATACACTATGAGCACCAATCATATTATAGGAAGGCTCAGAGCTGAGATTTGGGCCTGAGGAGTTCAGGGGTAACTGCAGGAGCAAAAAGCCCTCATCATGCAGCAGTGTGGCTCCCAAGCAGTCGTGAGGCCTGCGCTGCAGAAGCTCAGGGCTTCTCAGAATCAGAGACAGTGGGCCTTTTTCTCAAGTTGTAAAAATATCCTTCCAAACATGTTGTCTAGTGTCTATCTGATTCCCACCATATGAATATAATCTTTTAAAAACCATTTTCCTAATGGGAAACATTTATGTTGTTCCTGAGCTTTCAGTATTTTGGACAGGAACACGTCTGTGCTTACATTGTGTTCTGCTGATCCTTCCCACTCCTCCACAGTGGTTGACTCCCTGATCATTCCTATGATGGAAGTGGCCTTCCCTCCTGACTCTCTGTAGCCTCTCTGGGTCACCACTGGGGGTAGGTCCACCACCTCTACATCCTCCTCCAAGGGTCCACCACATGCATGCGAACAGAACACACTGTGGACATTGAGTAGTGGCCTGTACCTCTCAGAGAGAGTTGCTGGGACACCAAGTTACATGTGAATTCCAGATAAATAAGCAGTGGTTTTTAGTATAAATATATCCAAAATATTTCACAGGACATACTTATTCTAAAAAAATGTCCTCATTTATTTGAAATTCAAATTTAACTGGGTTTCCTGTGTTTTATTTGCTCAATCTGGCAACCCCATCTTAGAGGGCTTCTCTCTGCAGTTTTAACCAGCGGAGCCCTTTATTTCATTTCTGTGAAGAGCAGGATGTGATTGGCTTTCCCTCTGCTGAAAGTAGGGCAATGGGGTGCTGGTGCATTTCAAGAATTAAAAGGATTAATTGCTTGTGTCTTCCCTGTACTGGTCTTCTTTAGCCTCAGAATTGCTACTGTTACTTCCCTCCCTCATCCTCATGGCTCAGCGTCAGCTTTGGGCCCAGATCAGTTGTTCTCTATCCTTCAGAGGTTGGGAGCTAGTGTTTGCTTCCATCAGAGGTTTGTCCATTGACCCCTGTGGGTACATATCCCTCCCAGGCCAGAGTGAGATGGGCAAGGTGAAACACATTAACCCTCTGGCCTGGTGTACTCCATCTGGTAGGTGGAGGAGATGCAGGCCCTAGTGGTTACCAGTTGCAGGCCCTACTGAGTGAAGATCAGCCAGACTAGGACAGTCCTTTTGAAAATGGGCTCTTTAACCACCAATAGAGCACCAGGCCTTGAAGAATGGAGGAGTTAGCATAAATGAAGGAGGGAGGAGAGGGGACAGTGAGACCCACTTGGGAGCCTATCATGGCTCACTAGAAGTACAAGTGTCCAGAAGCCTCCCAAACCAGGTCAAGATGCATCAGCTCCAGATAAAGAGGGTGCAGGATCCTCCGGTTTATCCCCTCACCTCTCACAGAAGGCATACCTGTCCCAAGGATCACCTGGCCTTGTATGTGAGCAGTGTCCATCTGAATATCCACTCCGCATCAGTTCAAAGTTTCTTTACTGAGCATTGGCTATATGCCAAGTATAATACTAGGCACACGCTATAAGGCTGAGAAAGAGACATGTTCTGTCTTTAAGGAATCTACATTCTCTTGTGGAACAGAGACACATAAAGAAGACATTTCAGCCCTGTGAGGTGGGTACTACCAGAGCAATATGTGCAAAGCACTGTGGGAGCCCCAGACAGTGGGTTATGGACATACATCTGGGCTTTCCAAACTGCCTCAGAGAGTGAGATCTCCCCTGACACAGACCCCAAGAAGCAGTCAATACCTGTCATTTCAAGCCATGAGATTGAGGGAAAATACTTTTTTCAAAAGGCCACATTTTCAAGAATAACTTAGCCCAGCTTACCCAGGGGCACCTCTTGGCCATGGAAACCCAACACAAGAAGCTGTTTGTTCAAACGCTCATTACACACAAGCACCTACCACATCTCCGGGCATCCTTCCCATGCCCATCCCTTCTCTTCACCAGACTCCATCTGCCAGGGCTAGTTTGGGCAAATTAATGAGCAATAAAGAATCTTATTTTCACATATTGGCTCTGCTGAGAGCTCCTAAGAACATTCAAAGTGGGGCCAAGGTGGGAGAGGAAAAACATGGGTTTTTTTTTTCATTATTTTACCTACAAGATTAATTTGAAGGGGGGAAAATAGGCCTGTTGCCCTAACTAGTTGGATGAGAACAAATTCCTCATTAATCTTAAATATGTCACCTGGAGGTGATTAAAGTAAGAATCACTAACGAGTAGTGTTCCTGGAAACAGACAAAAGCACACACAAGAAATGGGATGGGTCCCCAGTAGCTCCTCTGCAAAAACAAAGCTGCCCTCTGCAGAAACAGAGCTGCTCTCTGTGAGGAGAACAGGCTCTGGAGGGCCATGGATTAGGGGCTCCTTGCATGACAGGGTCTGATGCTGTCTGGTCAACTGGCAATTACTCTACAGTGATTAGGACTTTGCTCTGATATAGCAGAAACTGGAGATGAAATACTGCAGGCTCTTGGTATCACCTAAGTGGCCTTGGGAGGCATAGATAACAGTAAGGGGAGCATGAGCCACTTAATGATCACATACAGTCATCTATAGGCAAGTTGCAAAGCTCTTTGCCTTTATTAACTCATTTGTCTTCTTACTACCCTTGAAAGCAGGCAAGGGTATGGTGTTTTCAGGCAAAGACTGCTCGTTGGTTTTCTAGAGAAGCTTAGAAGTCCAGCCCCTGGTATCATCCTCAGATTGCTGTGTGCTTAGAGAGAGCCCTTCAGTTCCTGCAAAAGTGGTAAGAAGGGTGTGAGGAGGGAATGTCAGCAGGAGAGGGGGGCCAATGTCCAAGGAAAGTTGTGCTACTCTTTATCCAGCCCCTCTGGAGGAAGACCTCCAGTTCACCCAGGAGTCCTTGTGGGGTCCATTATGGCATGCTTTCTGTTTGCTCAGTTTCCTCCTTATTTATTTGAACAGAGGAGTCAGGTGGGAGAATCATAGTGCCCTTCTTGGTGGCCCTCTAGAGCCTGCTTTCCTTGAAGAGCTAGGGAGGATGGCTCTGTTTATGCAGAGGAGCTACTAGAGACCCATCCCATTTCCTGTGTGTGCTTTTGTCTGTTCCCAGGAACACCACTAGTTAGTGGTTTTCACTTTAATTGCCTTCTCCAGGTGATATATTTAAAATTAAATATTTTTTCATGTGCTTATTTACCATCTGTATATTCTCTTCAGTAAAATGTCTGTGCATGTCTTTTGCCCATTTTATAATTGGATTGCTGAGTTTTGAAAGTTGTTATATATTCTAGATACTCATCTTTAGTCAAATTTGTGATTTGCAAATATTTCCTCTTAGTCTGCAGCTTTGTTTTTCATTCTTTGAACATGAGCTCTCACAGAGCAAAGGTATTTAATTTTGATGAGGTCCAACTTGTTGATTTTTCTTTCTGTGCATCACACTTTTTCTGTCAAGTCTAAGAACTGTTTGCATAGTTCTGGTTCCTGAAGATTTTTTTCCTACATTTTTTCCTAAAAGTTTATAGTTTTGTGTTTTACTTTTACATCCATGATCCATTTTGAGTTAATTTTGTGTAAGGTATAAGGTTTATCTCCTGGTTCTTTTTTTTTTTTAATTGCATATGTCTAATTGCTCCAACATTATTTGTTTAAATATTATTGAATTGCCTTTGCATCTTGTCAAAAATTAACTGGCGTGTTTATGAGGGTCTGTTTTTGAATTTGCTATTGTTTCATTGATCTATATGGCTAGCCCTCTGGCACTGCCATGCTATTTTGATTACTATATACACAGGCCTTAATAATGGGTAGAATGACTCCTGCCACTTTATTCTTCTTTATCTGGATTGTTTTTAGCTATTCTAGGGCCTGTACTTTATCACAGAAATTTTAGAATAAGACTCTCTTAATGTTATCTCATTTATCTTGCTGGAAAACGTCACTGGGATTTTGATAACAAATGCATGAAACCTATAGATCAGTTTAGGGAGAGTTGACATCTTTGCTATGTTGAGTGTTGCAGTCCATGAATACAGTGTATTTATCCAAGTATTTAGGTCTTCTTTGATTTCTTTCATTTCTATTTCATAATTTAAATGTAATTATCCTATACATGTTTTGTTAGATTTATAAGTATTTCATTTTATTTGAAGGACTGTGAGTTGTGCCTCATTTGCTTAAATTTTGGTTTCCACTTGTTCATTATCAGTATGTAGAAATGCAGTTGATATTTTATGTTGATCTTATATCCTGTGTCTTTACTGAACTCACTTACTAGTTCTAGATTTTTTTTTTGTAAATTCCTTGGGGTTTTCTCACTAGACAATCATGTTTTCTGCAAATAAAGACACTTATATTTCTTTTTTTCCACTCAGAATGCATTTTTTTCTTTTTTTTCATTTTTGATGTTTATTTTGAGAAAGAGAGAGAGAATATGTGATGGGGGGAGGGCAGAAAGAGAGGGAGACACAGAATCTGAAGTAGGCTCCAGGCTCTGAGTTGTCAGCCCAGAGCCCGACATGGGGCTTGAACTCACAGACTATAAAATCATGAGCTGAGTTGAAGCAGGATGCCTAACCAACTGAGCCACCCAGGTGCCCCTACCTTTTATTTCTTTTTCTTGCCTTATTGCAATGGGTAGAACTTCCAGTACTGTTTTGAGTAAGAGTGGTGAAAGAAGACATCCTTGCCTTATTCCCAACCTCAGAGAGAAAGCATTCAGCCTTTCACCATTAAGTATGATGTAAGTTCTAGGTTTTTTGTAGATGGTTCTATGAGGCTGAGGAAGTTCCCTTTTATTCCCAATATACTGGGAGTTTTTTTCATGAATGGATGTTGAGGTATGTCAAATGTTTTCCTGTGTCAATTGATATGATCATATTTTTCTTCTTTGGCCTGTTGATATGATGTATTACATTGACTGATTATCCGATATTGAAACAGCCTTGTATATGTGGAAAAAACTCCATGTGGTCATGGGAGACGTATAAATGTATATATTGCATGTATATGTGTATATACATATATATACACACACATCCTATTGGTTCTGTTTCTCTGGAGAACTCTAACATACCAGCTTACATCTGTTTAATCTCCTAAGAGAGGTCTCTATTCACCCTCAGACCAAAGGGCCATGAGAAGGGGTTCCAGAATCAGAGTGAACACCCCTGTTTTGAAACCCAGGCCTCCTCTGGCACACCCTTATGTTTGGTTACCCTGAAGCAAGCCTTCTCTCCTTCAGCAGCATTATTCACAGGCCTCTTATTTTGTAGGCATTTTCTCCCTAGGAAATGAGGGAGTTTTCTTTTGTAAAGCAGAGGCACTCATCTTCAGTGAGAAAGAGATTGGTATGGCCATCAGGGTTTCCTCACCTAAAAAGTACCAAAGTCAAGACAAATACCCTGAAACTTCTTTCTCTTACGTTGAGAATGGCAGAAAGACCAAAGAGCATGGGAAACACTTAGGGGAAATGTGCTGGTCTGATGCTACAGAACATGATAGAATGATTGAGAATGTGAGCCTTGATGTCACTCACTGGGCTGGATATGGGGAGTAAAGGCATAGGGTTGGCTGTGCTGAGCATGGTACCCCTCTTAACAAGCAATCTAGATGGAGATGTGGGTTAGATTTGATGAAAGCTTGTCTGCAAAAATGTTTCCATAAGAAATCCCAGTAAGCCTTCACATATAACATTTCCAGAGAAGTCAGACTTTGATTTAAGCTTAAAGACAAAGACCCTGGATTTCCGTAATATTCTATTTTAGGAATAGACTAGATCACCATCATGCTAGGAAGTGAAACCCATCTTTTCCAGCTCAGGTTGTCTGCATGAGTGGCCTTTTTGGTCCTCTGAAAAAAAGAATTTCTTAGCACCAGATCAAAGCCACTGAAGGAAATGACATATTGGTTGGGGGTGGTGGTGTTCCCTGTCTAAAGGTAATTTCTTAGAATCATAGAATCTCAAATTTGGAAGTTACTTTCAAGACCATCTAGTCTAGTTGTTCTATACTCCAGCCGTACATTAGGATCATTTGGGGGAACCAGTGAAAAATATCAATGTCTGTTCCCCACCCCAGAAATTGTTTTTAAATGACCACAGTTGGGGCCTGTACACCTATGTTTGAAAAGCTCCCTAGGTGATTTTAATAGACAGCCATGATTGAAAAGCACTGGTGCAGTCCAACCTTTCCCCTTGCTATGGTGTGCCTTAAGAGATTCAGATTACAGAATTTCTGAGCTTGTTGCCTAGCATATAGGAATACATCCTCTCCCAGGAAACTCACTAGTCCCCAAGGTAGCCGTGTTATATTTTTGGTTGCCTTCTGTAGGTTGAGTTGTACTTGTGTCCCTGTAGCTATCTCTTCTACTCTGCTACTTTCTGGGGTTCTGCAGAACAATCTCTGTTCTCTTCCTCAGGCCAGTTCCTCAAATATTAAAACACTGTGCATCCAGAGCCTTCTCCCTGCAGCAGTCCTCCAGATGGCATACGAATTCAGGGCCTGGTGGGCTTCAGTTCATCAGTATCCTTCTCATAGATCTCTCTTGGTAGTGATTTATTTGGATGCTTAGAACTTCTGGCCAGAGGTTCATGCCTTGGCCCTGTGAATCACTGAATGTATCCCTGGCAAAGCAAATGCTCCCTCTGAGCCTTCATTTCCTTGTCTGTAAAAGAAAGTGATTGGAATATAGATGAATCCCCAGCTAGTGCCATGAGTTTCTAACTAGCTGTCTGTAGTCAGTGCTCAGGATTATGAAGAGAAAAATAAAGCCAGTAAATAATAAATAACAGTATTATCTTATATGTATGCTATGCTTTGTATTTTTCACAAACATTTTATCATTCTATACTTTCACTTTCCTTAGGAAGTGGGTACAGTGTGACTATCCCCAGTGCAGATCCAGGGAGCTCATGTGAACTGCTTTAGGTTACCCAGTTAATCATGGGCACAACAGAAAGGGCAGTATTAATCACTCTTTACTGTTAGTTCTTTATTCTCTGATTGAACACCTAAATCACATAGTTCTTAAAAGAACTGGTAGTATCTTCTATACCTCCAAGATCCAGGAGAATTCTGGGGTCATGGGCCCTGTATTAATATTAGTTAAATTAACCAGTTTTTTTTGTTTGTTGTTTAACCCTCCCCCAACCCACCTCCTCTCTGGCAACCACCATATTGTTCTCTGTATTTAAGAGTGTTTTTGTTTATCTCTTTTTTTTTTGTTTGTTTGTTCATTTGTTTCTTAAATTCAACATATGAGTGAATACGTCATACGTCTTTTCTCTGTCTGACTTAACATCATACCCTCTAGGTTCATCCATGTTGTGTATGGCAAGATATTCATTTTTTTAAGGCTGAGTAATATTTCATAGTGTGTGTGTGTGTGTGTGTGTGTGTAGCACATCTTCTTTATCCATTCATCTATGGATGGACACTTGGGCTGCTTCTGTATCTTGGCTATTGTAAATAATGCTGCAGTAAACATAGGGGTGTGTGTATCTTTTCAAATTAGTGTTTGTTACTGTTTTGGGGTTTTTTTTGGGGGGTGGGTAAATACCTAGTATTGGAATTACTGGATCATATGGTAATCCTGTTTTTAAGTTTTTGAGGAACTTCCATACTGTTTTCCACGTGGCCACACCAGTTTGCATTCCCACCAACAGTGCATGATGATTCCTTTTTCTCCATATCCTTGTCAACACTTGTTATTTCCTGTGTTTTTGATTTTAGCCATTCTGACAGGTAGAATGTGATACTTCATTGTAGTTTTGATTTGCATTTCCCTGATGATTAGCGACGTTGATCATCTTTTCATGTCTGTTGGCTATCTGTGTGTGTCGTCTTTGGGAAAATGTCAATTCATGTCTTCTGCCTCTTTTTAATTCAATTATTTGTTGTTGTTTTTGGTGTTGAGTTGCATAAATTCTTTATATATTTTGGAGATTTACCTCTTATTGAATGTATCTTTTGCAGGTATCTTCTCCCATTCAGTAGGTTGCCTTTTTGTTTTGTTGATGGTTTCCTTTGTTATGCAAGAGCTTTTCACTTTGGTATAGTCCAGATAGTTTAATTTTGCTTTTGTTTCTCTTACCTGGAGAGATGTATCTAGAAAAATGTTTCTATAGCCAGTGTCAAAGAAATTATTGCCTATGTGTTCTTCTAGGAGTTTTATGATTTCGTGTCTCACGTTTAGGTCTTTAATTCATTTTGAATTTATTTTTGTGAATGGTATAAGAAAGTGGTCCAATTTTATTCTTTTGCATGTAGCTGTCCAGTTTTCCCAGTAGCATTTGTTGAAGAGAATGTCTTTTCCCCATTGTATATTCTTACTTCCTTTGTCATACATGAATTAACCATATAATCATGGGTTTATTTCTGGGTTTTCTGTTTTGTTCTATAGATCTATGTGCCTATTTTTGTGCCAGTACCCATACTGTTTTGATCACTACAGCTTTCTAGTGTATCTTGAAATCTGGGATTATGAAACTTCCAGGTTTATTCTTCTTTCTCAAGATTGCTTTGTCTATTTGGGGTCTTTTGTGGTTCCATACAAATTTTATGATTTTTCTAGTTCTGTGAAAAATATTGTTGGTATTTTGATAGAGATTGCATTAAATCTGTAGATTGGTTTGGGTAATATGGACATTTTAACAATATTTGTGCTTCCATTCCATGAGCATGGAGTATCTTTCCATTTGTTTGTGTCACTTCAATTTTTTTCATCAATGTTTTATAGTTTTCAGAGTACAGGTCTTTCACCTCCTTGGTTAAGTTTATTCCTAGGTATTTTATTCTTTTTGGTGCAATTGAAATTGGGATAGTTTTCTTAATTTCTCTTTCTGCTACTTCGTTATAAGTGAATAGAAGTGCAACAGATTTCTGTGTATTAATTTTGCATCCCGTGACTTTACTGAATTTATTTATCAGTTCTAGTTGTTTTTTGGTGGAGTCTTTAGAACTTTCTCTATGTAGTATTTTGTCATCTGGAAATAGTGAAAGTTGTACTTCTTCCTTACCAATTTGGTAAGGATGCCTCTTAGCTAGGACTTCCAGTTCTATATTGAATAAAAGTGGCAAGAGTGGACATCCTTGTGTTGTTCCTGATCTTAGAGGAAACATTCTTAGTTTTTCACCATTGAGTATGATGTTAGCTGTGGGTTTTTCATATATGGTCTTTATCATGTTGAGGTAGGTTTCCTATAAACCTACTTTGTTGAGAGTTTTTATCATGAATGGATATTGTACTTTGTCATTTGATTTTTCTGCATCTATTGAGATGATTATGTGGTTTTTATCCTTTCTCTTGTTTGTGGCTGCATCACATTGATTTGTGAATATTGAACCATGCTTGCATCTCTGGAATAAATCCCACTTGATCATGGTGAATTATTTTTTAAATATATTGTTGCATTTTGGTGTGCTAATATTGAGGAGTTTTGTATCTATGTTCATCAGAGATAGGTGGTTTCTAGTTTTCTTTTTCTTGTTGTTGGGTCTTTGGCCTTGGTATCAGAGTAATTCTGGCCTCATATAGAATGCATGTGGAAGCTTTCCTACCTATTCTGTTTTTTGGAATAGTTTCAGAAGAAACTATTTGGTAGAATTCACCTGTGAAGCCATTTAGTCCTGGAATTTTGTTTGTTGGGAGTTTTTTTGTTACTGATTCAATTTTATTGCTGGTAATCGGTCTGTTCAAATTTTCTATATCATTCTGATTCAGTTTTGGAAGGTTATGTGTTTCCAGGAATTTATCCATTTTTTCTGCATTGTGCAGTTTGTTGGCATATAATTTTTCATAGTATGAATTAACCAGTTCTTGCTGAAAGATTTGGATGTCTGTCATCATAAGGAATTCCAGTGGTTACAGAGCGATCTGTCTCCAGGGATGGGAACAAGCTCCATTTCTCCACTGGGTGGGGGACAGGTGGGGTGTTCAGGCCCAGCTGCCTATGAATCACTCAGGGTGCTTTCAGAAATACGAATGCCCAGGCCCTTTCCCAGACCAACTGAATAGGAATCACTGCATGTGGGGGCAGGCAGTACATGTTCTTAAACTACACCAGATGATTCTAAGATTGGGGCTGAAACTGTGGTTTTCAGCTTGCTTGGGTATCAGAATCATGTGGAAGGGCTTGTTAAAACCCAGATTGTTGGGTACCACCCCCAGAGTTTCTAGTTCATTAGGTTGGGACGGGGCCTGAGAATTTGCTTTTCTATCAAGTTCCCAGGTGATACTGATACTGCTGCTCCAGAGACTACACTTTGAGAACTACTCAGATAAAGGATTATGTAAATAGTGAGGGTTTACTTGTCAGCTCAGGAGATGACAGCCACATCCTCTGTTTGGTATCCAGAGGTCACAGCAGTGAAGGCAGTATGTGCCAGTCACAGAACAGTGCATTTTACAAGCACCAACTTATTTAATCTTGATGCCCCCACTCTGAGGTTTTAAGATTTCCATGTCATAGATAAGGAAACTGGGACAAAGATAGGTTAAGTAACCCGCCTAACTCACTTATTTAGTGGCCTAATTCAAATTCAGACCTAAGGCCATATGGGACAGACTCCTAAATTCACACCCTCAACCACATTTTCTAGAGAGGAGATCCAGATGCTCTGTGGTTACTTGGTGTCACCCAGCACGTTAAAGATGGAGCTGGAACCTGGATTCAGGTCTACTGGCTCTTAAGCCAACTGTCCTTCCATTCTGCATAACTTCCCATCTCACATGACTAATAGGTTAAGGTTAGGATTCGGGCTACTGGTTATATACAGTTAATTAAAAATGATAATATCTAGTCCCTCAGAATTAAAAATATATCAAAGCACAAGGAACACTGATGTCCTCTCCCACCTACCCATTTATTCCATCTTCCTACAGCCCCCAGCAGTAATCCTATGGGATGCCTTGGGCATGAACCAGAACCATGAGAGCTACTCAGAGCCATGTGGCACCCACCAGCAAGGTGCACTCACTGCTGGCACAAGAAGCTTTAATTCCTGTGCTGATTTGTTTGCTGATTCAGCAAGGATTCGTTGAGTGCTTACTCTGTCCCAGGCACTCTTCTAACTCTGAAGCACACGGTGAAGAAGACAGGCAAGGCCTTTGCCTCAGAGAGAGAAAGGAAGAAATAAAATCATTTTAGATGGTGATTTTGAAGGCTTCATGAAGAAGATTTTAAATGGTGATTAACCGCAGAGTGTAATTTAAATTGAGAGGTCAGGGAAGAACTCTCTGAAGAGGTAACAGTTGAACTGAAACCGGAACAGCAAAAGGAATCAGCTATTTGTAGAGGTAGGGGAAGAGAGATATGGACAGAGTGAACAACCAGGGAAGAGCCTTGAGGCAGGAGCAAGCCTGGGATTTCCCAGGCAAGTGTGGAAGCCAGTGTGGCTGGAGAAGAGGCGGTGGGGAGAGGGCAGTGTGGACACAAAGTGTTAACTTATCCTCTGCGTGACAGGCAGGGGTGAGTAGACAAAAGCAGGATGTGATATGGCCAAGTGGCTGGTAAGGAGTGGATGTGGGGGCCAAAGTGGAGGCTCATGGAGCTGTGGATGATTAAGATGCTTGCAGACTTAGGCTGGGACACAGGCTTCTCTGTAGAAGTACCTGTCTCTTCACGGGCATGATGCCAGGTCCTCTCACTTCTCTCTCACAAACAGCATCTTTACAGCCCTTGGGGAAGTGTCACTTCCTTTCTGGCAGTTCTGAAATGAGCTTGTTTGCCACTCAGCAATTCTCTGATTTATGAACTTTCTAGCCCTGCATCTTGGCAAAGGTGCATGATTTTAGAGGAAGCTTCTACTGAAATGAAGAGCGAGGTGGGGGGACTTGGAAATTGAGTCTGGCGATGTGGGCCCTATCCCTGCCATACGCAGAGTCCCTCACTTGACACACCTCCAGTTGTTGTTGGCTGTGGGCAGGTGCTGGCTTATCCTTGGTGGCCCTAGGCCACCCCTCACTGCTCTCCAGGCCCACCCAGTGCTGCCCCCACAGAGGAGCCCAGAGCCTTACAGAGGCAGTTTATGGTCCTACCTCCACTCTTTCAAGCTGATGAGTTTTAGGAAAATTACTTCATTTCTCTGAGTCCCAGCCCTCTCTCAAAGGATGGGATATTAAGAGGAATATTCCATGAATGCATGTCAGGGGTGGCACTGGGTAGTTCTGTGTAGAATTATTATTGTTATCCTTTTGGTCAGTAACTCTACTGAGTATGGTCAGACCCATGTTATAAATCACCTTGTAGGATTAGATCCAGTAGTACTGTATATCTCCTCCTTACCCCAGCCGCCTCTCTCAGAAGCATTTAATAAAGAGAGCAGCTATTAGTTGTGTAATAATAACCAACAGCTATCAAGCAGTGATGTCCCTGTTCATGCTGGAAGCACTTTACACACCTTGTATCATTGACTCTTCACACTGTGTTATGGAATCTTCCTAACAGCCCTGTTAATCTTATTCTATAAATGAGGAGACTGAGGCCTGGAGACAATCCGACTTGTCCAAGGTCACCCAGCTAGAAAGTGGCTTGAGTGTGAGGTCATCAGTTCTAGGATTCTGGGCAGGACAGCTAAGTTCTCAGAGCCCCGGGCTCTTTATGCAAGACTTCACAATGTTGTGATATGCACTGAATAATTTAACGCATTCCACAGCTGCACAGAAGTAGAAGACATCACTATTCCTGGCGCATTTCCAGGATCAGCTCAGCTTTCATTCCTCAGTGCCCCTTTGCCTTGATCAATTCATCAGACATGCATTGCCAGGGCCTACTAAATGAGACAGAGGTCAGGACACTTACATAAGTCATAAATCCAACAGCTTCTGTCAGTGGGAGAGACTGGAGCCAATGCTATGTGAAGATCAGAGAACTTTCTAGAAAGGCTTCTATAGGCCCAGCAGGTTCAGGACACAGTGGACCCTGGCTGTTGGTCTGGTTCGCCTAAAACCCCCATGCCTGGCTTTTCCACCCCAAGGCTCTTTAAGACAATGGCTCTTCACCTTTTGGGGAAACATGTGCCCCGATGCACTGACTCCCTAGAACAATGCACAATTTCAGGACTTCCAATTGCCCCAAAGCCTCATGATAACCCAGGTAGATGTGGAGCTTTAAAGGGAAGCATGGGAACTCTGACCCCTGACTGGGGCTAAGGGGAAGGCTGCCCTAGGCATCCTGAATTTTATGGCCTGCCCTTGCAGAATGAGATTCACACTGGGCAGGCATGTCTCAAAGTCATCTTTCCCCTAATTTCACTTCTTTAAGTGGTTGGTGTTAGCTTAGCCAGAGAACACTTCACATTCAGCATAATCATGAAGCAGCCTCTGAAGGTCTGCGCCTCAGCAGCCTTCCTCTCTCTCTAGCTCCTTGTGGGCTCTGGCCATCCCTGGCCTCTTAACCTCCTATATACTGTGAATGCCCCAGGTTTCACTGTGAGCCTGTGCTGGGGCCTGGGGGTGGTGCAGTTCAGCACGCCCTTCCACAAGCCCTCTGTCCCTTCACAATAAAGCCTGGCCTTGCTAGACAAGGCTCAAGCAAGCCTTCTTGCTTGCTCCTCCTCCCTGACCTGGAGGCAATTTTCTATAATACTTTACAGGACTGTGCTTCCTCCAATTTCCACCTGAGAGCCCATAACAATGTGGACCCCACAGGGTGTGGGGGTGTAGGCCAAAACAGCCCAGAGCCTCAGAGCTCTCTGAAGGCCCTCTTTTACATTTGGAAGTGATTCAGTATTTTGCATCATTCTATACTATTTACAAATTCACTTAAACATTTTTTAAAGTTTTCCATCGTTTACCATCAAGTAGAATTGATGGTCCAGGCTACTGTGCCATGTATTGCCTGTGGGCTGTTTTGTGCTTCTGCCTGGCACCCTGGCTTCCCCAAAGAACCAGTGCTCAGTTAGTGGGAGCTTCGGGCTTGCAGCTCATCATTCATCCGTTTGTACAGACTGCACATCCATGTGGGTGATGGTGTAGAACGCGAGTTCTTGAGCTGTGAGTCAGGTGGACTTGAGTTCAAATCTCTCCTCACTAGCTGTATGACTTTGGGCAAGTGACTCACCCTCTCGAGTTTTGGTGCACTTTCTGTGACCTGTCACACTGGACTTTTGTGGGAATTAAATGAAATGATACCTGTAAAGCATTTAGTACTTTTTAGTACAATGCCCCATACAATACTGTTTTGTGTCCAGTATTATAGTACAAGGTGGCCTCTTATGTGGACTTGTTCACTGAAGTGTTAATCAAAAATGTTAAGTGGGGAATTGCAAGCAGTGATAAAATATGAAACTCATTTCATGTAAAGCACGTCAATGTGCACTAATTTGCCTGTCTTTTGATGTAGGGTCAAGGCCCTGGCCTCGTGTCTTGTCCTTTTGACTGGAACTTCATATTCTCTCCCTTCTATAAATCAGAAGTATAATAAATAGGCTGTCCTTTTCAGTTTGGGTTCTAAAAATGGAGCAAAGATTTATAGGCATATAAGAAGCAAATAAAGTGCAGAATCCTTTGAATACTTAATTTTTTCCCAATCATGTGTGCTTGTCTTGCCTGCACTTATTTCAATACCATTGTTTTTTAGAAATTTGCCTTTCTTGCGTCAACAACAAAGCTCTTGATTTTCATACTCATGTTTCATTAATTTGTAAGTACTGCCAGAAATTATGTAAATGCAATAGCAAGTACATCCAGCCAGAATGGGATTGGGAAGAATCCCTGTGGCTCTGGACGAAGAGGACTACCACTGGTAGGAACAGAAAGGAGTAGTCTGGAGACCTCCACTCCATACCATTGTGTGACTAACACTGAACCCAGGGTGTGAGCACAAATGGAGGCCCACATGCCATACTGCTAAACGTTTAGAAGTTACAAATCAAGCTAACTCTAACATAGAACATAGTCCTTCTGTCCTGACAAACCCAAAGGACAAGTTTTAGTATGAAATCCTGGAACACTGTACCCAGAGAGGGCCAGTTTGAGGTCCCCATTCCCCATTTGCTGGTTTTATCTTCCCACCCCTGCTTCTTACATGCCAAGGCAGCCTGGCACTGATGGCGCTAAGTTCCATCTATGCTCTCTGCAATGAATCACCCCTTGGCCACCCTCAGGAGGCCTGGTCCATCCTCAAGAAGAAAACCCAAAGAAGAGGCTCCATCTGTAGACAGAAGAGTCTTAAGGGCCCTATGGACAGGTAGTGTTGGGTCCCAGGTACACTGAGCATGGTGTAGACTCAGGGTTTGCAAAATTTTCTGTAAATGGGCACATAGTAAATATTTTGGGCTTTGTGGGCCATGCAGTCTCTATCGATAATTACTACTTACATCTGCCTTTGTGGGTGAGAACAGCCACAGCTACTATGTTGATGAAAGAACATGACTATTTTCCAATAAAACGTTACCTCTGGACACTGAAATTTGAATCTTATGTGATTTTATGTTATTCTTTTGGTTATTTTCCAACCATTTAAAAATATGAAAACCATTCTTAGCTCATGAATTGTATGAAAACAAGTGACTTGGTCCACAGTTGTAGTTTGCAAACCATTGTTTTCAGAGAGTCTTTTAGAGAGCATTGTTTTTTAGAGAAGTGAGGTGGGGTCTCCAAGTTGACATATCCTATTGAGCCCCAGACATCTTACTTGTGGGATGCAGAGTAGGGCCCTCAAGGGCCTCCTGCTGAGGGCAGGAGCCCCTCTTATCCTGGACCCCTCTTATCCAGGTATCCAGGTGGTAATAAGCAGCCTGCCAGGTATGAGCAGTCACAGGTTAATGAGCTAAGTTGTTTAAGGGAAGCTTCCACAGTCAACAAGAGTTATTTTGATCCCAATTTGGACCAGGCCTCTTCAGTGGCATCATCTTGAACCTCACACCATCCCTCACTACTTACCTTTGCCCTCTCCGATCTGCTGTATTTTCAGTATTCGAAGCCTCTTTAGGGATGTGAAAAGTGTGGAGGGTCTCTTTCTTTCTGACAAATATAGCCACATTTCATAAACTACCTAATTTCTAAAAAAATCACTGTGGTGCCAACAGCAGAACTGGACACTGCCCCCAAGCTCCCACCCCCTCCCAGGGGACAGCTCCAACCAGTAACTATCACAAAAGCCAGACCCAGTCTTGAGGGCATTGCACACCATCCGTGTATTCCCTTCTTCCTCCTCAGGCGATACAGCTGACGGGCCGTCTAAGGAAAGAGCATTACTTTTCATTTCACTTCAGTGACTGGATTTAGGCTGTTGTCTCAAACGCTCGTTGATGTGGTTGCTGGATAATCTATTTTCCGTTTGCTCACTTACAAGCAATTTCTAAGGCTCTTGTGGAAATCATTGTTAGTCATCCCTATATTTAGCCTTGAGCTGAATCAATTTGATGGCTTCAAAGCAGAGAGAGAGAGAAAGAAAGAGAGAGAGAGGGAGAAACAGAATAGAAAGTTGGGGGGGGTGTTTTGATAAGGATGCACTTTTCCATAGTTTTCTCTTTAAAACATAGCAATGCAAACTCCAGAGGTGGATATGATTTTTGATGACAGATGCAAAGAAAATTATTTAAAATCACATTTTATGTCGAACTGACCGTGCACTGATGAGCTACTTCCCCCATGATTTGACTCAAATTACCATGGGAACAGCCTGGATCTTCAGAGAGGTGCTTCAGGAAAAATGCATCTGCAGCCTGTAGCTTCTGCCCAGCCCTGCCTTCCCCTGAGGACTGAGCCCATTTGCATAGTTATTCATCCAGGATCTTCCCTGGCCCTCAAGACCAGCCTTTTATTTCTAAGGGTCAGGACACTTTGGGGGCCCTTGGATAGTTTGTAAGGGAGGGTCATTTGGTGCAGGATCCTTAGGTCAGCAACTGCAGCACCAGCTGAGCTCATAGTAGAAGATATCATCTGATTCTAGTCCTTCTCTTCCTTTCTCACCTAAGAGTTCAGAACCCCACCTGGCAAATATGTTCAAAATGCACACAACCCCACAAAAATAGGAGCCCTTCCTCCTGCTCCACACTCCGCCCTTAGGTGTCCTCCCTTCCTCCCCACAGCACTTAACACCAGAGCAGTGCCCTTCAGGAAGTTCCCAAAAGGCCAGAGGGACTCGATCCTGTGCCCCTGAATTTCCCCATAACAAGGAGCCCCTCTCAGGCCACTTGCCACACCCAGTCCTTCCATTGTGTTCTATATTAAGGATTTGAGTAGTTGTTGTAAGTTTGGCCAAGGAGTTTAAATTCTCAGGGCCAGGCCTCACCCTCAGACCAAATAGAATGGGCCCTTGAACAACCTGGGGGTTAGGGGCATTGACACCCCTCCCCTCATGCATGCATTCAAAAATCTGTGTATAACTTTTGACTCCCCTAAAACTTAACTACTAATAGCCTATTGTTCACTGGAAGCCTTACTGATACCATAAAGTCAGTGAACACATATGTTGTGTAATATGTATTATATAATGTATTCTTATAATAAAGGAAGCTAGAATAAAGAAAATGTTATTCAAGAAGTCATAAGGAAGAGAAAATACACATATAATACTGTACTGTATCCAAAAAATCTGCATATAAGTGGACCCCATGCTCTTCAAACCCATGTTGTTCAAGTATCAACTGTAAAGCAGTATGTCTAGGGGCAGGGATTGGACTGCAGACATTTGTAAAGGCCCTGGAAGTTTTGCATGTGTAGATAAGGATGACAGCTATTATGTTAGATGCAAAGATGAATGACTTTGTACTTCAAATTCCCACCCCCCAGACACACCCTCTTCCAAACCTGTGATTTTTTTGGCTTTGCTCCCTATCTCAGCAAACAGCATTTACACCATGTAAACAAGGCACTTCTATGAGACCTTCTTGTTTCCACCTCACATCCCTCTCTAAGCTGTGAAGCCCAGAGGGCAAAGACCATGTTTATTTTGTTCACCCAGCACAAACCCACCACTTGATTATTATTTTGTAGGTGCAAATCAGTGAATGAGAGACACAGTTCTCACCAAAGAAATAACATCTAGTAACCTTGAAGACTTTCATCTTGGCCAGAGTCAGATGTAGGATTTCTAGATTCCCCAATCAGGCAGGCCAGTTGGTTGGAACAATACCTTCTTCCTCCCTTGAAAGGCTGATGTTTGCATGAGGCAGCTGAGCAGAGCCCTATTCACTGGGGTGCCAAGCCTTTTTATTTATTTATTTATTTATTTATTTATTTATTTATTTATTTATTTATTTTTTATTTAACGTTTTTTATTTATTTTTGAGACAGAGAGAGACAGACCATGAACAGGGGAGGGGCAGAGAGAGAGGGAGACACAGAATCGGAAGCAGGCTCCAGGCTCTGAGCCATCAGCCCAGAGCCTGACGCGGGGCTCGAACTCACGGACCGCGAGATTGTGACCTGAGCCGAAGTCGGATGTCTAACCGACTGAGCCACCCAGGCGCCCTGGGTGCCAAGCCTTTGACTGGAGTTTGTGATCACCACTGGTTGTTTCTTGGCTTGACACCCACTGGAAGTCCTTGAGGGGACCATATTCAGGATTCTCAGAGTTTCTTGCAGTCCTGCAGCTTCAGAGCCACTGGGCATTTCCTCTCTCACCTACTCTGTCTCTACTGTGTTACCTATGATGTCCTCTCTATCAGGTCCCTCAAAGGCAGTAGTTCTTGGCTCTGGCCACCTATTGGAATCACCTGGGAAGCTGTGAAATGTCTCAATGCCCAGCATACTATAGACTGTTTACATCAGAGTGTCTGGGGTAGTGCTCAGGCTTCTAGCTATTAAAGCTCCCCCAGGTGGTTTCATAGCAGCCAAGGCTGAACCTCAGTAGGCTTTCAGCTCTCAAACATGGGCATTTTAAAAGCTTCTCAAAGTGACTTAATAGCTAGCTGAAGTTGTGAGACTGGCCACAAAGTAAGGGTCCCTATGTCCTACTGGTCTCTAAGTAACAATAACAACAAACATTTATTAAGCATTTACTATGTGCCTTTCACTGTTCACGTGTGTTAACCCATTTAATTTTTACAACACCTGAGTGAGGTAATAATTATAATAATAGCTAATGCTTAATTAGCACTGGGTATGCTGTAGGCACTGTGCTAAGCATTTTATCTGCATTGATTTATTTATAGAAGAGGCAAGCTCTGAGGCACAGAGAGGTTAAGTAATTTGCCTGGGGTCAAGGAAGGTGAAGGGTTTGGACATTCACCCAAATAACCCTGCTCCAGAGCCTGAGGGCTTTGTCTACAACAGCCTGGGTAAAATATGAGTGACCTAGAGTATGTGAGGGACTAAGAGAAAGGTCCTCAGTGCTGATGGTGAGATCTAACAGTGTGCTGCATAATTCACTTCCTCAGAGGAGGAGCTTGATCTGGAGTCAGAGCCTCTGGGTCAGCAGTTGAACAAGGGTTTCATAGCATATCCTGGAAAGGGGAGAAGTTCTAGAGCTGTAGTTCTACTACAGGAGTAGGCATGGAGGAAATACAGTCTGCTTTCTGTTCTTCCCACCTGATAACTTGGAAAGCTCAAGGATTTAGGGCAGAGAAAGAGCTGTTTGGTTGAAAACCCCATCTTTCTTGCCTCCTGGGTAGAGTGATTGCTGAGGCCAGTACCATGCATCTCTCCCTTCAGGGGACACCGAGGGACAGATAGCTGTGGGTATTTGGCTGAGCACCAAATGTGTTTCTGCCTTCCTAGCATCTATTCCCCTTGAATTGAAAATAACCCCCCAGCTTTACTTCGAAGACACACCCTTTCCCTATTCAGGCCATGTGGCTCACATGTGTTACCCACCCTCTTTCCTGACCCCCTGGAAGCAAGAACTTGACCTAGACATGGCCATGAGATTTGTCCAGAGGTGAGTATTGTATCTGAGCCAGGCCAGTGAGATTCAGTTCTGGACCTTTGGTGGATTGACTAAAAACAGAAGTGTTCTTCCTGCTGGGATAGCTGAGAATATCAGGCGGAAATTTGGAATGCTGGCAGCCATCTTGACTCCACAAGGTGAGGGCCAGATTGTTTGCTCATGAGACAGAGCCGGGACTGAGTCCTAAGAACAGTGTGTCTGGATCCAGCTGTGTGTGAATCTACCATGTGTCATTCAGTGGTGGAAATCAAAAAGCCACTTCCTTGCTAAGCCAGTCTTACTTGGGTTCCTGACACATAGAACTGAAAAGATTCTATATTCATCCCAGCATTGCTTTATATTAGCTAATTAATCTCTCTGGACCTCAGTTTTCTCATCCATCAAATGAGGACTGTCTACCTCACATGGCCACTGAACATAAGATGACTTACGTAACGTGTGGGCAAAGGGTAGGTCCACAGTAAATGTTAGCTCCTTTCCCCTGGTTCCAAATATAAAACTAAAATCTGTATCTAAGATATGATGAGAATTAAGACATAAAGTATAACCAAGTGAACCTTGCCTCAGGAAATAAAATATAATTTGGCCCAAAAGGTTCGATCAGTAAGAATCAGAAAAAATCAAACCCCAGTTAGAAAATTAGCAAATGTATTTGTGTTGTAAAGAAATTCCCACAACTTAAAATCATAGGTAGAATGCACTGATCTTGTCAGTTACCCAGTATTTTGAACAGAGATGCCAGTGAACTTCACCTACAGGGTGAGGAATTGGGGCTGAGAGGTGGAGGGGAGAGGGGTGTTTTCATTTCAGTCCTTTTCCCGCAGGCTCTTTATTTGCTAGTGTTGCTGTTGTCTTGTTGCTATTGTTCCTATTATAGTCATGTTTCTTTCATTCAAAAGTACATATCGATCTCTCTGGAAATTTATACAGATATCAAGAACAAAATTGGTGAACTCTAGTTGAAAAAATATCAATTTTAAAGGCAGCATTTTGAATTCATGAAAAACTTTTGAACTGGGCTTAGCTAGAGATTTGAGGTTTCAGTCATTAATGGAGTGGAGGCTCAAAATATCATTTGCCTCTCCTCAGAGTCACAGAGCTAGTATGTGGTGTGGGAGAATTTAAGTCCAGTCATGTGGAGCCTGAATCCAGCTGGGTCTTCTGAAGAATGCCCTGAGAAGGTACTGGTTCTGTGCGGAAGACCCTGAGGCAGCTGGTGCTGGAGCCAGTCCAAGGCCAGGTCCTGTGATGGCAGAGTGTGGTATTCTCTATTAAAAGAGCATTGTCTCCCAGGCCTGAGGGGCTATGAGTCTGGACATGCTGCTGGAATGTGCAGTCCTTCTTAGGACAGGTCTTCTTTTATTGGGAAGGGGAGGGCCTGAGTTAATAGCCAAGGAGGTACAGGAGGCTGTATAATGTCATGGTCTAGCTCTTGGGCTCTGGTTTCAGACTGGTTGAATTTACATCCTCCTTGCACTTCTCCTTTCCAGCTATGTGATTTTAAACAAATTACTGGGTCTTTCTGTGCCTCACATTGAGACAGGGAAACTGAATGACTCCATAAAGATCTGCTTTTTGCTCCTTTTCCTGTTTTTGTCCTTGCTAGGACCTGTATCCTCACTTTACACATACCTTGTAATGCAAATGGAGTATGTCCTCCTTGTAAGGGACAGGAATTAATGATTTCTCTAGAATAGATAACATCTAAGGAAGGACCAGGTGAGATGACCATCATATGCATATTCCACACCACGAATGCTAGACATCTCAACACCAGGCCCCCTGGCTCTAAGGAATAACACCTGGGCCCTTGTCTGTGTTCTAACCTGGATGCCTGAGGGGACACATATACCATATCACTATCCTCAATAAAAACCCCAGACTCCAAAACAAAGACAAGACTCGTGCTTCTTTCCTTTCTGAGTCTCCCAGACACTCCATCTGTATCTGCTCTCTATAGATCTTCAGTAAACTCTTACCTCACCTCCTGCTGGCTCATGTTTGATTTCCATCCTACATGAAGCCAAGGACCCTCTTGGCTGGTCCTGGGGGACCCCCTTTGGCTCTCCCAGACCCAGCCTGCTGGCATCAACAGCAACTTGTGACATGCAGATAGTACAGTGTTTGGCATATAGTATGTGCCCAGTGAAAGTAAGCTCGTCTGATTAGCTGAAGTCAATTCAGCAATCATGTATTGTGCACCTACTATGTCATGAGCTGTGTCAGAGCACAGGAGATTCAGAAAGGGTCAGGACAGACATGATCTATGCTCTCATGGAAAGCAGCTAGAAAGGCAGGTGGGAAACACTGACATTCAGTAAGTGAGATACAAGTATGGTGAGTGTGATGAGAGGGAAAATGTTGGATACTGTGCGACCCCCTTTCCAGGCTGGAACCCAGCACAGGCCTCCCTGAGACACAGATGTTTGAGGGGAGGTGGGAAAGACAAGTCTGGGTCCTTGGAGGGGTGGGGACTGGAAGCACACAGCACCACACAGGCAGAACCAGGCACTGGGTGTATATTCACAGAGAGGAAGGAGGACGGTGGTCCTCAGCAGTTCTGGGCCCAGCTGGGGTCTCTTGTCTTCAGAGAAGTACAGAGCTCACACAGAGCAGTCTCAACAGCCCCACCAGTGAGGTTTACATTCCACTCCTGGCAAAGCTTTCAAGTGTCTGAGTTTTCTGTCGCCAACAAAGCAAAGGATTTTTATTTATTACGGATAAATGATGTTCCATGTGATGTAGCAGGCCCAGTTGGCACTTTCCTAAGTGGGCTGTGTAGGTCAGGACTTCCCTCATTTGCGCATTCCTTGCAGGCAGGTTGTCTGCATTTTCATCTTTGAAAAGCATCTTCAGAGACCTTCCTGTCTAAGAGGAGAGGCTTGTAGGCATCCATTCAAGAAGCTCTCAGGGGGCATTCTAAGGTGTGTGTGTGTGTGTGTGTGTGTGTGTGTGTGTGTGTGTGTGTGAGAGAGAGAGAGAGAGAGAGAGAGAGAGAGAGAGAGAGAGAGAGAGAGAAAGAGAGAGAAACCACAGCAAATGCCATGGGTCCTCATGCTTGGTCATGGGCCTGACCTACTTAAATTATTGGAGGGTCTACAACCAGAGGGGACTCCAGTGGCAAGTGGCTCTTAAATGGTCATTGCAGCTGAACATCAAAGAAACCCATGGATCTGGCAGGGCATACCTCCTGTAGTTATTCACAAGACACCCAGTTGAATTCAGCCCATCTCCTCCCTAGGCCTGGCTCTGAGGTTGCCTAATGACTCAAGACTGCAGTCTGATGAAGGAGAAGGAAACCCCAAAGACCAAGGCTTTGAGAGGGATCCCAGAATTAATGAGAGGACTCCTTTGGACTTTTCCTCCCTGTACTTTAGTTTCCTCATCTGTAAAAAAAAAAAAAAAAAAAAAAAAAAAATACTAATAGTGCCTCTTGCAAAGAGTCGCTTTGTAGATGAAATGAGTTAACTCATGTGAAGTGTTTAGAAGAGAGCCAGGCAGATAGTAAGGGCCTGATAAATGCTATTATTATTGCTGCTGTTTTTAATGGTATTATGGTTTTGCTGTGGTTGTTGCTGCCAACCTTCACTTTTTCCTCTCCTTTCCATTAACTTCCTTAGGCTGAAGCCTGTGGGGGATAATCAGTGGCCTTCATCTGAGCAGGTCCAGCCCTAGTAGCCCTGGGTAGGAAAAATGCTATAGATTCAGCCTTCTCTGAGTCTGTAATGACAACCGTGTAGCCTGTTTCTCCTAACCCAGAACAGAAACCAGGACACTTGCAACAACCCAGAGCTCAGAGGCCCTGTTGGCTCTTGGTGGGGACCATCCCCAGAGCAACAGAGCCATGGAAGCCATGAGAGGAGGTTCCTTAATGTTGGAGGAAATAGGGAATGAACTGAATTTATACTTGAGCTTTCTACATTTCTGACAGCAAATTTTGTCTTGATTTATATACTGTGCTGCCCTTAGCATCAGATTTAGCTCTCCTACCTGACCTAGAATATTTGTGATTTACAAATTGGAAAATAAATAGGTTTGTATCCTGAGATAGTCTTACAAGCACTCCAATAAATTTTTCATCACTGGCTCTCAGCTTTTAGCCACTTCCCTTGCATTTGGCTGCTCTGTGAGTTATAGGTGAGTAAATCCTATTTTATAGAGCTCTGTTCCTGCAGATACATTCTACTCATTTGTCTCTCCTGAAGATATGGGCTTGTGCATTTTCTTAGAATTAGCAGAGGAGTGTGTGGTCTGCTCATCTGATCAGACCTTCTTGCTAGAAGCCCTCCTTCTCCAGAATGCTGAGTGCCTTCCTCCCATGCCCTGCCCCATTGGTCTGCATCTCATCCCCTACAAGCCCCTTCCAGCTTGTCTTTCATCCTCTGACAGCTGATTACCATGCCTACTCTGCAGCATTTCCTGGGAGTGAATTCCAGCCTGAAGGGGCTTTGCCTCCACCTTTGAGATCAGCAGGTTCAGTGGGTGGTCACCTGGGTGCACATACAACTCCTTCCCCTAAATAATTCCCAAGATCTGAGCTTTCCAACATTTGTAACTTTAAATTTCAATCTAACCAGGGTGAGGGGAGGCCTCAGAAGATGACTTTGAAATGCACATCTCGCTCCTGCCAAGGGTCTCCATTAGCCCATTGCCAATGGTTGCATTATCAGGGAGGTTGGTGGGCCATGGGCTCAGAATAGGAAAACAAAATTACTGGCTATACTGGATTGAATAATGTCCCTTAAGAATTCTTGTCCTTCCCAGATCCTCATTGCTGATGATGTCATAGTTGATATAATTAGTTAAGATGAGGTCATACTGGAGTAGGATGGGCCCTTAATGCAATTTGACTGGTGTCCTTATAAGAAAAGGAGGGAGACACAGAGACAGACACACACAGAGAGTAGATGATGTGAGGGCTTATGAAGAAAATGCCATGTGGCTATGGAGGCAGGGATTGGAGTGATAAAGATGGAAAGCCAAGGAGCACTAGGGATTGCCTGCAACCACCAGATACTGGCAGAGAGGCACAGAGCAGATATTCCTTTTAGACCACAAGAAAGAGCTGGCCAGTGGACACCTTTATTGTGGCCCTGTGGCCACCTGAACTGTGAGAGAATAGATTTCTATAGGCTTAAGTGACCAGATTGTGGCACTTTGTTATGACAACCCTAGGAAATTAATACACTGGCACTTTTGGATGATTGGGGAGATGGGCATGAGCCAGGGTGGCTGAGATCTTTCATTGCAGACCTGAATGCAAAAACTTTTTTTTTTTTTTTGCATCAGGCATGATGTCTCCTGTAGATAAGTAATTCTAGCTATGAAAAACAGCTGGTCAACCTAGACCCTCCCCACCCCCCCTGCAAAAAAAAAGAGAACTGAATTTTATTTAGGGCCCCATACACATTTCCTGTGCAAGTGTGTCTAAGTGAAGTTTGGGGGTAGGATGTTTGGAATAGAGGAACGGTGGGTACATTTAGGAATGCACGTCCAAAAAAAAAACAAAAACAAAAACAAACAAACAAACAAAAAAAAAGGAATGCACGTCCAAAACCCTTTAACATTAACATCTGTTAGGATCATCCTTACCCTAAGTCACAGCCATGTATGTGTTTCTGCTTCTCCTAGTTACAACATATGAAGATAGAGGGGAACGTGAGATTACTTCAATATAACTGTATTTATTGGAGGGAGTCTTAGAAAGAGGAGGCCATTAAATATTTACTTTAGGTGATTGGGCCAGACCTTCACGGGTCCAAGAACTTGGCCCTCATGCACTGAATGGAGCTCAAGCAGAATATATCAACTTTCTGATTGGAGGACAAAAGCCACACAATCCAAACACCGTCTGGTTCACTTCCTCTGTGAAGTTCCAATAAAATGAAGTGATTCCCCCCCTCCCAAGATTAGAAGGCTGTTGTGTTCATCTCTTGAAGCTTACCAAAGAAGATTAGAAGGGGGTTGGGTGGTGATATGTGGAGCCAGGGTCACCAACCTGGCAGGGTAAGATGAGAGTTGCTTCTAGAACTGCCATCAAAATGTCCACCTCTGCATGTAATCACTTTGACACCTCAGTGCTCTTTAGCTGTTCCATCTTCTACCAGAGTCTCAAAAATGTACAATAATTCTTAAGTGTTACATTGCCGTAAATGGTTTCAAAATCCTCTGAAAGCACAAACCTCTTCCTAGATACCAAAATTACTATGCAGGGAGGTGCATTTGTACCATACTTCGTAAGTAATAGAGTGTGTTCACATGCATTCTCATGTAAGATAGACAGGGAAGGAATTACTATTTTTTTTAATCTTATTTATTCAATTTGTGTTACTTTAAATTCATCTCCTATGAAATGTACAGATCTGAAGCGCACAGTTAGATGACTTGAAGCATATAATTCTGTAACTACACTCCTAAGTAACGTTGGGTTTGTCTTTGTAGTCAAGCATGCATTTCCCCACCCACAAGGAACAGCACCATTTACCCCTGCACTTTAGTTTTGCTCGTTTAAGAACTTCATATAAATGTAATCGTACAAGATGTACTCTTTTGTGCTTGGCTTCTTTTGTTTGGCATAATGTTTTTGAAATTCATGCTTGTTGCTAAGTGTACTAGTTTTTCTTTTTATGCTGAGTTGTGTTCTTTGTATGGATATTCTATAATTTGTTTACCCATTAGATGGATATCTCAATTGTTTCTAGTTTTTGACTATAATGAATAAAACTATTATGAACATTCTGTGCAGGTATTTTTTGTGGACCTATGTTTTTTATTTCTCTTGACATAATACCTAGGAATGAAATATGCTGGGTTATAAGAGAAACACATGTTTAATTTTTATAAGAAACTGCCAAAGAATTTTCCAAAGGGGCTTTATTATTTTACACTTCTACCAGTTACGAATGAAAGTTCCGGTTGCTCCACATTCTACCATATTTGCTCCATATTTTCACTATATTCTCTCTAAATATTTATTATTGTCAGACTTTTAACATTATAGTCATTGTAGTGAGTAGTAGTGGTATCTCACTATGGTTTAATTTGCATTTCTGTGATTACTTATGATGTTGAACAGTTTTTCATGTGCTTGTTGACCATTTGTATATCTTTCTTCGTAAAGTATTCAGTCTTTTGCTTGTTTTTTTTTAACTGAGTTCATTTTTAAAAAAATGCTGAGTCATAAGAAAATTTTAATATGTATATATAATATATACACAGCACTTTTGTCAGATATAAGTATTGGGAATATTTTCTCTAATCTATGGTACTTTTGGAGAAGTTTTTGATTTTGATGAAATTCAATTTAAAAATATTTTTGTCTACTCCCATGGTCATGATGATGCTCTTCCATGTTTTATTCTGGAAGTTTTAGATCTGCAGTCCATTTTGAATTGATTTTTGCATACGATAGGGGTAGGAATGAAGGTTATTTTTTTCTGTGTGAATATTCAATTTTAGCACCATTAATTAAAAAAAATTCCTTTACTCATTGAGTTGCTTTAGTTCTTTTGTTACAAATCAGTTAACTAAATATGTGTCTGTCAATATCTGGATTATATTCTGTCTCATTCACATGTTTGCCAATTTGTATGTAAATATCATACCGTTATGATTCTATAGCTTTACAGTATGTACTGAAATCAGGTAATGCACATCATGCATCTTGTTCTTTCTAAAAATTGCTTTGACTATTTTAGGCCCTTCTTATTTCCGTATAAATTATAGAATTAGTTTATCAGTTTCTACATCCCCCCACCTCAAAAGCTTGCTGGATTAGGAAGAATTGACATCTCAATATTTTTGAGTCTTCCTATCCATGAGCATGTTATTTTACCCCACTATTTAGGTCCACTTTAATTTGTCTCAGTAATGTTTGAAGATTTCATTGTAGAGGTCTTGTGCATATTTTGTTCAATTTATGTTGAAGCACTTTTATTTCTTATGCTATTGTTAAATGAATTTATTTAAATTTCATTTTCCAATTGTTTGTTAGTACATAAAAATAAATATAGTTTTTTATATATTGACTGTTTATCCTGTGATCTCACTAAAAACACTTATTCTGATAGCTTTTCTGAATATTTCTTTGTATTTTCCATGTACATAATCATGCTATCCACAAAATAAAGACGGTTCAAACTTAAGTTCTTCTCTTTCCATTTTTGTCTTTTTTTGTTTGTTTGCTTCATTCTGTTAGCTAAAAGATCCTTTCCAATGCAAGTTTGAATAGAAACAGGGAGAGCACATATTTTTTCTTGTTCCCGGTTTTAGAGAAAGTGTTTAATCTTTCACCATTAAGTATGATGTTAACCAGAGGTTTCCCACAGATGCTTTTTATCAGGCTAAGAAGTTCCCTTCTATTCCTAATTGCTTCTATTCCTATTTGCTCAAAGTTTTCTTTTTTTTTTTTTTTTTTATCATTAATGGATGTTGAATATTGTCAAGTGCTTTTTCTGCATTTATTCAGTGAGTTTGTTTTTCTGTTAATGTGTTAATGTGTTGAAGTACATTCAAATTAACCTTGAATTTCTCAGATAAAACCCACTTGGTCATGATGTATTATCATTTTGTGTATTGCTGAATTCTATTTGCTCATATTTTCTTAGGGATTTTTGTTTCTATGTGTACAAATAACATTCTCTGGGAATTTCCTTTTATGTAGCATATTTGTCAGGCTTTAGTATCTACATAATTTGAGCTAGGAAGTGTTTACTCCTTTATTTTATGGAATAAAAAATTTGTGTAAGAATGGTATTATTGTATCCTCAGATGTTTCATATAGTTTACCAGTGTTCTTTGAAGGAAAGTTTTTAGTTATAAGTTTAATTTTTTTAGCAAATAAGGGAAAATTTAGATTTTTCTATTTCTTCTTCGTTCAGTTTAATATATCTTTCAAGGAATTTATTAATTTTATATAAGCTGTTGAATTTATTGGTATAAAATTTTCATGATATTCCTATATTAGAATGTTTTTACTATCTGTAATGTTTGTAGTGACAGTTTCACTTATATTTCTGAGATTTGCAATTTCTCCCTCTCTATTAGTATGGTAGTAGAGTTATCAATTTTATCAATATTTTTTAAAAAAATGTTTGGTTTCATTGATTTCCTCTATTGTTTGTTTTCTCTTTCATTATTTTCCTCTATCTTTCTTATCTTTTTCTTTCTACTTTGTCTCTGTCAGTTTGTTTTTTCCCCTCTTAACTCCTTAGGGTAGTATCTTACATCATTAGTTTTAAATCTTGTTTTCTTATATAATCACTTAAAGCTATATATTTCCCTCTAACCACTCCTTTGGTTGCATTCAACAAATTTTAATATGTAGTGTTTCTTGTCATTCACTTAAAAATATTTCTCATTTTTTTCTGTGATTTCTTCTCTGACTCATAGCATACTTAGAAATGTATAGCTGATTTCTAAATATTTAGAGATTTCTAAGTATTTATTATTATTGATTTCTAATTTAATTCCATTGTGGTCAAAGATGATGCTCTTTATGATTTCAATACTTTATTATCTACCTTGGTAAATGTTCCATTTGTGCCTGAAATGAGTGCGTTTGGTGTTGGATACTGTGTTCTACAGACGCCAATTAAGTGGATCGTTATTATTCTGTAAATGCCAATTAAGTTGGCAGATATCTTTGTGTCCACTTTTTCTTTTAATTACTCAGAGGAGTATTAACATATCTAACTATAATTGTGGATTTGTCTATTTCTGTCTTTAGTTCTGTCACTTTTTCTTTGAACATACATATGTTTTTTATCAATATAATTTATTGTCAAATTGGCTTACATACGACACCCAGTGCTCATCCCAACAAGTGCCCTCCTCAATGCCCATCACCAATTTTCCCTCTCGTCCACCCCCCCCCCCCCCCCCGCATCCACCCTTGGTTTGTTCTCTGTATTTAAGAGTCCCTTGTGGTTTGCCTCCCTTCCTATCTGTTTGTAACTATTTTTTCCCCTTCCCTTCCTCCATGGTCTTCTGTTCAGTTTCTCAAGATCCACATGAGTGAAAACATATGATATCTGTCCTCTGACTGACTTATTTCACTCAGTATAATACCTTCCAGTTCCATCCATGTTGCTGCAAATGGCACGATTTCATTCTTTCTCATTGCCAAGTAGTATTCCATTGAATATATAAACCACATCTTCTTTATCCATTCATCAGTTGATGGGCATTTAAGCTCTTTCCATAATTTGCCTATTGTTGAAACGTTGCTTTAAACATTGGGGTATACATGCCCCTATGCATCAGCACTCCTGTATCCCTTGGGTAAATTCCTACTAGTGCTGTTGCTGGATCATAGGGTAGCTCTATTTTTAATTTTTTGAGGAACCTCTACACTGTCTTCCAGAGCGGCTGCACCAGTTTGCATTTCCACCAATAGTGCAAGAGGTTTCCCACTTCTCCACATCCTCACCAGCATCTGTAGTTTCCTGATTTGTTCATTTTAGCCACTCTCACTGGTGTGGTCTCTGAACATATTTTGAAGCTCTTTTAGTAAAAGCACATGAGTTATTATATCTTCTTGATAAATTTACCTTTTATCATTATGAAATGTCCCTTATTCTCTGTGGTCATATCCCTTGAAACCTATCTTGACTCATTAACACAGCTACTCAAGCTTTCTTATAGTTAGTGTTTGCATATCTTTCCCTTTCTTGTAACTTCTCTATGTCTTTTTTAAAATTTTTTAATGTTTATTTTTTGAGAGAGAGAGAGAGAGAGAGAGGGAGAGAGAGAGACAGAGAGAAAGCGAGGGAGGGGCAGAGAGAGAGAGAGGGAGACACAGACTCCCAAGCAGGCTTCAGGCTCTGAGCTGTCAGCACAGAGTCCCGATATGGGGCTCGAACTCACAGGCTGTGAGATCATGACCTGAGCTGAAGTCAGATGGTTAACTGACTGAGCCACCCAAGTGCCCCTCTGTGTCTTTATTTTAAAAGCGTGTATCTTATAAATACTGTATAGTTGAATTCTGTATTTTAAGCTAGTCTGACAGGCTCTATGTATTAACTGAAATGCTTAACCAACTTTGCTTTTGGTTTCTATTTGTCCTATCTGTTCCCTGGTCATTTGTTCTTTATTCTCTTCTTTTTAATTAATTGAACAATTTTTAGTATACTAATATATCTCCTCTATTGACTTTGGGTTTTGTAGTGGTTACTCTAGTGATTAAAATACGCGTTCTTCATTCATCATAGTCTATCTTGTTAATATTATATGACTTCTCGTAATATATAAAAATCCTACAGTAATATTCCCTTATTTATGTTCCACCCTTGTGCTATTTTTACTAGATTTTAATTTAATTTAATTTAATTTTAAAAAATTTAATGTTTATTTCTTTGAGAGAAAGAGAGCGCGCGCATTCAATCAGAGGAGGGGCAGAGAGAGAGGAGGACACAGAATCTAAGGCAGGCTGTTCAGGCTCTGAGCTATCAGCACAGAGCCTGACATGGGGCTCAAACTCATAAGCTGTGAGATCATGACCTGAGCCAAAGTCAGACACTTAACCCACTGAGCACCCAGGCACCCCTACATTTTAATTTTAAATATGTTATATGCCCCATAATGTATTCTTAATATTTTTGTTTTCAAAAGTCATTTTCTTCAAAGAAATTAAGAAACAAAAAATTATGTTTATCATTTCTTTTCATTATTTTGTGTAGATTTTGGATTCTCATCTGCTTTCATTTACCTTTAATCAGATGAACTTCCTTTAACATTTCTGGTGGTGCACTGTGTTAATGAATTCTTTCAGTCTCTGTTTAGTTTGAAAATGTAACAGTTTTACTGTTTTTAGGCTATATTTACTAGAAATAGAATTCTAGGTTGGCAATTTTTCTTCAGCATTTTAAAGATGCCATTATATTTGTAGTTATTGTTCTGTGTCAGTGTGTCTTTTTTATCTGCTTGGTTTTAAAATTTTCTATCATTGGTGTTCAGAAGTTTTAATAACTTACACCATGATGTAGTCTTCTATTTATTTATAATACTCACGATTTGTTGAGCTTGTTGAATTTGAACCTGTTGGGTTGATATATTTCATGTATATATATATACATATATATAAAATGATATATTTCATCAGATTTGGAAAGTTTTCTGATTTTGTGTTTTCCATTTTGGGGACTCTAATATCTCCTGCCTCTCCTTCTCTGTTTACAGTTATGTATGTTGGAAATGTATGTCATTTCTTTGTTGGAAGCCCCATCTGTTTGCTTATTATATCTACATTTTCCTTATAAATCTTTGAACAAATATTTAACAGTTAAATTTCTTGTCTGCTAATCCCATTATCTGTGTCATCTCTATGTTTGCTTCTATTGAATATTATTCTCCTAGTATTAGGACATATTTATTATTTATTTGTCTAGTGATTTTTGATTGCATACTGTACATTAAATGTATACAATATTACTGAGAGCCCAAATTATATTTTCTTTCTTTAAAGTGTGTTGCGGGTTTTTTTGTTTGTTTGTTTTTTTGTCAGGCAGTTAATTTACTAACAGCATGGCTCAGTTTTAGACTTTGGTATGACAAACTAAGAGTTGGTAGGATAAGAATGAGTAGCTCTTAATTTAGGGCATGCCTTCTCTGGGATCTTAACTGAATGCATAGGATACTCAGTGCAGTTTCTCCCCTCTGGCAAGTTGGAGTTCCAGCATTTACCAGCACTGTGCCATCTCTGAAATCTCCACTAAGTTCCCAACCCCCAGTAGTTGTTCTCTGCCAGACCTTATGGAGTCTGGTCTGTGTATAGGTAGCATTTGTCCATGCACTCAAGAGGTCTATCATTCAGATTTCTGGAATTTTTTTTTTCTGCATAGCTTCCTCTTCATGGTATCCTATCTCTCAAATTCCATCTGCCTCATCAACACCGAACTCTTATCTTCTTCCTCTATCCAATGAGAACACTACTCTCTATTTCAGTTCCACTTCCGTGCCATGATTTACAAAGTGTTCTCAGGCAGAAGGCTAGCATAAATGTGAAGTTACATGTTCTTTTTCTCTCAAGGGCTACAGCTCTGCACTATTTGTTGTCCAATGGCTGAAAGCAGTTGTTTCATTTTTTTCCCCAGATTTCATAGGGCTTATGGTAAGAAAATAAGTCTGATACCCAAAATTGCATCATGGCTTGAACCAGAAGCCTCCACTAGTCCCCATTTTACAGATGGGAGCATACACACTAATAAGCTGCATATGTATTTACCCAATGAAGGTCACTCAAGCTGCAAGTGTCAGAATCCTTACAAGATCCCTGATTTCTACCTCTATTTTTAAATCTCTTTACTACATTTCACCTTATATTGGAACATATCAGTTCAGGCCGTGGAAACCCCTGTTATTGTGCCTAGTATGTACTGTGCTAGTGCTTCAGTCTTTTGGAGACTGGATGGCCAAGTGTACCAGGTAGGCTATAGATCTGGTAGGCCTGGGTTGCAATCAGATTTTCCATGTACAAACTGATTGACCTTAGCCAAACGTCTTCACATCCATCCCCTTATTTCCTTATCTATATGAAGAGGACAAAAACCACTCACCTTTGTGAGGGATGTACAGTAATCAAATGTTCAGAGCTCAGCACTGTGTCTGGCATGGAGACATGCTCTGTGTGAGCCAACCCAATTAGATTCTGTAAATTGGGGGTTGGCAACTAACTCTGTTCTATCTCTTTCCATGCACATGGCAAGCCTGAGTTGTTTTGTTTATGAAAGCATTTTGAGGCAACAGCCCTTGGTGAGTCCCAGGTGTTATTAATATCTCTGAATCACTATGCAGTTCTATAAATACCTTTCCTTCCTCTAGCTATGTTATTTTTTCCCCTTATCTCACTAAAATGTAAGTCAGCAATGAAGTTATGAATTACCAGCTCCTTTAGTCTCTGTTCTGTAATTAAGGAAGCACTAGGTAAGAGCACTTGCTGAGGAAAGGGGTAGGGTGCGTTAGTGGTGCGGGAAGTGTGAATGCTGCCTGATAGGCACTACCATGAGAGAGTCCACTGTGGAAGCAACTCTGCTTAGAGGAGCAGAGCTGGATACCCAAGGGCTAAAGGGTGTTAGCAGTCTCAGCCCATGAGAATTCTCCTTGTTAGACTTTTAGTCTTGTCAAAAGCCAGTTTCCTAACCTGGCAAGCATTTTGTTTTAAGTCTTAGCTTTGCATTAGCATCTCTTTTTGCTTATGCATGCCTACTAAAATCAACCAGCCATCCCTTTCATTTTTACCCTATGCTCATTATTTTAAGTTAGGGAGGGGAGATCTTCAGCAGAACTTGATCCTTTACAGATATCCAACTGCTTAGGACTGAAGGCAGGAAATCTTGTAAAACTACTCTACTTCGAGTCCCATTGATTTTTTAAAAGCCTTACATCATGAAAAATGCTGTTAGGAAGCATATTTAAAGCATAAACATAGGAAAAAGCATAGTTTCTGATTAAAAAAAAACCCACTTCATTTGTTTTCTTTGACCAACAATTACCCCCAGGTTCTTAGAAAGAGAGAACTGTAGCCATTAAAGGAAACTGTAGAGAAAAGTTGTGAAATAGCCTCCTTCAGGGGAGGTGTTTGAACACGGGAGGCTTCGAATTAAAGAGACATGAATTCGGATCTAGCTCTGCCCTCCTCACATGTTTATTGCAAGGACATGAAGGCCCGGAGAGCCTATGGGAGAGCCAGGGATTGGACCCTGTCAAGCTGGCTTGAATAGTTACTCTTAACCACTTCACTATTATGAGAACTTAAAAGCAAATAAGAAATCTGTCTCTAAAATCTGAGCCACACAGACCTTTCTTTTGTCTCATTAGCAAAGCAAATATAAGGAGACAGGACAGTAAATGTGTCAGCTCCAGAATGTGACAATATGGCCCTTGTAGAGGAGTTATTTGATTTATCCCAGCCCTGACCCTAAGGAGGGCCCTTTACATGGGAACAGGGTTGTGTTCCAACTGGGAGAAAATTGTCTGAATAAGAAAATAATACAAAAGGCATGAGCTGGGAACTTGCAAAATGGCAGAATGAGGAGCTCATTGAGCCCTCTTCCCAACAAGGCCATCATTTAACTAGAGACTTAAAGAAATGTTTTTCAATGCTTATTTGTTTTTGAGAGGGAGAAAGACAGAGCGCAAGCAGGGAAGGGGCAGAGAGAGGGACACACACACTGAATGTGAAGCAGGCTCTAGGCTCCTAGCTGTCAGCACAGAGCCCCATGCGGGGCTCAAACTTACCAACTGTGAGATCATGACCTGAGCTGAAGATGGATGCTTAACTAACTGAGCCACCCATGCGCCCCTAACTGGAGAATCTTTTAAAACAACCTTAGCAGCTACCTAAAAGTCTCTGAAAACTGTCAAAAGGACATACAGAAAATGAAAAAAAAAAAACATTCATTCAAAAAATCTACTAAATCCCAAGAATAAGTAAGAGTCTATGGCACTTGAACCATTACCTGCTCCTCCCCCAACCTCTCTCCAGTTACCTCTTAGATGCTCTACCCAGACCATCACAACCAAGGAGATGGAGGCGTCTTCTCTCCCCAGATCTCCAGTCTGGGGCTAAGTCTTACCCGGGCAGGGAGTAGGACAAACCATTCTCATTTCTCATCTCCTCCAGTCCCATGTTGGAACAGCTCTATTCCTGGTAGCTGTGGCCAATAAACCAACCAGTGTGCAAGCATCACAAGAAGCTTGATCACAGCCTCTGACTAAACATTGACTGGACAGCAAACTTCTGTGATCCAGGGGCAATGTTTAGAAAGTCAGATAAAATAAAATCACACATACCTCTGGCAGTCTAGAAGACTGTCGGCCCTCTCAGCTGTGATTTGGAAGGGACCATCCAAGCTGCTACTTTTTGGCTGAATAAGGGGCAAACCCACAAACTCCTTGAACTGTGATAGCATTCTCCATGCTACACACATAGTAAAGAATTAAAAAATAGATAAAAGAGAACTTAAGCACAGTCTTTGACCAATAAAATGTTTTGTGATGACCCAGAGCAACCCCTAGACAGGTAAGCTAAAGAGATAAAAGCAAGGCAAAAAGTTAGAGCAGGGACACTAGAGGCTTCCTAGTGTATAGAAAATAGATGTCACAAAGTTAATTCAGCCAAGTGCCTAAACAAATGAAAAAATGACCAAGCAAACAATGACAACTTCAGCTCCAGGGAGGGAGAGGTGACAGGGAGTTGGTATCCAGAGTCACTACAATACATTATCTGAAATACCAAGTTTTCAACAAAAAATTATGAGGCTTGTAAAAAGTTACAAGTCAATAAAACTGAGAGGACCCAGATTTGAACTTACTAGACAAAGATTTTAAATGAGCTATTATAAATATGTTTCTAAGAAAAATATTATAAATATTGTTTCTAAGAAAGAAAGTAAATCATGTCTAACATATTAAAGGAGAATTTGACAACAATGTCTCACCAAAAAGAGATTATCATAAAGAGATGGAAATTATTTTTTATGGAAATTCTGGAGTTGAGAAGTACAATAATGGAAATGAAAAATTCAGTGGTGGGGAGGCTCAATAGTATTTTGAGATGAAAGAAGAAAGAATCAACAAATACGGAACAGACTAACAGAGATTATTAACTGTGAACAACAGCTACTAAAAACATGTCAAATTTGATTAAGACCACTAATGTATACATGCACAAATCTCAACAAACTGTAAGTAGAATAAGCAGAAATTCACACCCAGACACATGATAGTCAAAATATTGAAAACCAAAGATAAAAAGTATTCAAGGCAGCAAGAGGAAAATGATTCATCACGTACAAGGGATCTTCAGTAAGCTTAACATCTGACTTCTTATCAGAAACCACTGAGGTCAGGATGGTAGTATACAAAAAGAAAAAGAAAAGCATTGACCAGGAGTCTTATAACCAGCAAAACTATTTTTCAAAAATGAAGGCAAATTAAGACATTTTCCCAGATAAAAACCGAAAATTCATTTCTAGCAAATCTATGCTACAAGAAATACTAAAGAAGTTCCTTAGGCTGAAAGCAAGTGATGCCATACAGTAATTCAAATTCACACGTGCACACACACACACACACACACACGCACACACACACACACGCACATACCCCAAAGAATACCCTTAAAGGTGATTAGGTGGGCAATGATAAAAGATAAAAACGAGGCCACAATGGACAGGTACCTTGAAACCCCATTCAGGCAATCTCTCCTCTACTCTCTTTTCTTCAACTATCTCTTCTTCAAACCAGCCCCATTCTGGAATCCAGTCCCTTTCCAGTTTCATTCCCATCACCTAACCATCTCTATGACACTACATCATGTTCCTTAAGGTTTTTATCCTTGGTTCCAAGTCTTCCTCTTTATATAATTAGTGTCCACACCCATGGTCCCTCCAACTCCGAGGCTGATAATGCCTTGAGATCTTGACTCCAAAATTCACTCCCCCGACTTCAGCTCCCGTAGTATGGTCATACCCTGGAGCTTTGTTCACCAGGAGCTACCCGTCTTCTGGCATTTCTTCTGTAACCACAACCTCTTGGCCTTCTTCCTCCAAGTCCCACTGAACCTGTCTACCTTACTACCTTTAGCCCTCCTAACTATTAACATGATTATATTAGGAGAAGAAGCTCTGAGAATTTGAAGTCCACTTTACAATTCTTTATCCTACTTTCCTTGCCAGACATTACTTCATATCCACCACTTCATCCTAATGTCCACTTGGTTTCTCACCTCAGTCTTGGCTGTCCCTCACTCTTGAATAAGAACACAGATTTTCTCTCTCTCTCTCTTTTTTCTTTTGCCTTGCCTTTGATCCTTTGCTGTATGGGTTTTTTTTTGCATGCATCCTCAGGCTCTGTTCATCCCCACATCCCACTCATTAGCAAGCTTTCCCATTTGGCCCCAGCCCAGCCCTGATGGTCTGCATGGCTGGCCTCTCCTGCAGGGTGGAATCAAGCAAAACCTACTCTTCTGTGTCCCAAGGACCCTAATCCCTTAACCTCTCATTTGTAGCTCCCTTAGCAGGTTCTCATTACCTTACTTCCCACACCATCTTTAATTGTCTTGCTTTCCCCTTCCTCCCAACTACTGCTCCAACCCTTAACACACCCCTCTCTCACAGAAGATAGCAGCCCTTACTATAAAACCAGGGAAAATGTGTAGCTGTCTCGTATGCATTTGTGAGAGTGGGAACCCCTGTGTGTCTGTGTGACACACAGGAGTTTCCTGAGTTTTGGCAGGAGTTTCCGTTCCCAGGCAGGCATTGGGGTGGAAGGGGGTTTCACTTTCACAGTCCCTGCTACAGGGAGAGGGAGCCCAAAAGCCTTGAGCTTAAACTCCGCCTTAGGACTTTGGCCTAAGAATTTAAGCCTTCACATGAAGAACAGAAACAGTAAAGCCTGGTGAGCAGATGAAAGGTAGGCTCAGAGGCCAGCAACAGACATCTCTGAAGACTACAATTTCTCGAGGAGGGATTTGGTGTGGCAGATGGGCTCCTGCTGTCAGGAGGAAGAAATGCATGTGGATTTCTATTAGCATTGTTCACAGTGAATATCAGAATTGTTTTCTGGGGCACCTGGGTGGTTCAGTCAGTTAACCATCCCACTCTTGATCTCAGTTCGGGTCATGATCTCACAGTTCATGAGATTGAGCCCCACGTTGGGCTCTGTGCTTACAGCTCAGAGCCTGCTTGGGATTCTCTCTCTCCCTCTCTCTCTGCCCTCCCTCACTCATGCTCATTTGCTCTCTCTCAAAATAAATAAATAAACTTAAAAAAATTGTTTTCAAAGGGGTCCAAGCCAGCAATAAAGTGAGGTATGGATTTGGAGAGAGGGCCATTCTCTCCCCTTCTGCCCTTATGCCAGGAGGACCTGAGGATAGGAGGCTCTGGGAGCATCAGGGGACATTATTGTCATCGTGATGCTGCATTTTCATGCAGGGCACTGGCAGGCTTGGCCTTGGCGGGGCTTACCCAAGCAGCTGGAGAGATGCAAACACACCCACAGGAACTAGAGTCTGGGAGGAAGGTAGATGCTGCCAGCACTGCACAGGCTTCATCGCTTTATTCTCATTCAGCTTCCTTCACTTTTGTCCATGTTTAAACTTTACACACACACACACACACACACACACACCAATATACACGTGTACACACTACATCTCACACATGCCCTGTGCCCTCAGTGGTCAGCCTCTTCTTGTACCTCTAGACTTTCCCACTCCCTGCTACGTTGTCTCTTCTGTACACATAGTCCAGGCACTCCCATCCAGTCACAATCACCTGTCAATTTTGCCTTTCCAATGGACTACTGACTGTCCCTCTTCTCTTCACTACATGTTTCCTGTAAGTTTTCTGCACTTGTTCTCTCCTCATCTCCAACCGCTGCAGTCTGGGTTTTGACCTCAGACCACACCACACCCCCTGTAACACACCCTCAACAAAATCACAGCCAGCTCCGAACTCTTGGATGCAGGCTTCTTTCCAGGGCTTTTACTATAATCAAATCCTCAGCAGCACTTGACTGACCACTCCTTGCAACTCTGCTCTCCTTTGTTCCCCCAGGGCACCTCATTTAGATCCTCTTTTTTTTTTTTTTTTTTTTTTACCGTTTTTTGTTCTTCTTCTGCCTGGTCTGAAAATGACACTACCCTCACCAAACTCCATACAAAATCTCTCATCTTCTTTCCCTACAACCTCTACTTGAGAACGTTTCTTCCCTCTTCCAGCTTGAAGTACAGTCAGAATCTCCATTCTCAAATGCAGATGAGCTCTGGACACGAGATTTCCAACTATCCACTGGACCCACTGGACATCCCAGTCTCTCTGGAGGCTGGGACTCTCCAGTGTGCAGTTTGGGGCACCAGTACTGCTTCCTAACCACAGATGGGTTGAGCCACAATGCAGATCAGCCAAAACGAGATCAGAATTCAGGCTAGCTTTTATGGAAAAAAAAATACCATGGATAAAGGCTTTCAAACTAGTCCATTCTTTAGGTAACTACATATTATATTAACACTAAATAACATCCCAGTTATAAAACTGATGGATTGATTAGATGCAATGTTGCCTCTGTTGCATGCCAGCTCCATGTTGTACAACCCTCTTCTTCCACGTTCAACAACAACTTGCCCATATAAACACTTCAGGCACATTGCTTCTCCCTGTCTGATACTGTTGATGGATAGCGCAGAGGAGAACCCAGTTACTTGATTTGGGGTTTATGGACCAGAGTGTCAGTCACAGATAGATTATGGGTAGGCTTCAGCATGGGTGACATTACTATCCTGCATCCTTGTGGAGAAAGGAATGGCTGGGATTAGGCTCTTGTTTTCTTGTTGGTGTCAGAGAGGGAAGGAAGGTAGAAATATATCTGTGTTACAAGTCACAGTGCCTCTGGCAAGAACTGCTGTAACAACAAAGGAAATGCATTTTCTCACCCTACATGTTGGTGCATGATTTGTTTATTCATGGAGACACAAGCACCCAGTAGAATATAAAAAGTGAAAGCCTGCAAAAGAATTTTAAAGTGGTGTTTACACCCCTATTAAAGTTCAGTCTTGATGTCACAGCAGGAAGACCAAATCATAAAAGTATATAATGTACTTTAGAAATAATAGAGCTGCTGCACAGGGAATGAAGGAAGAATTGGGGGTTGGGGAGAGAAGGATGCCAGGGTTGGCAGGGGTGCCAGAGGGGGAAATCAGGAATTGGGACAGAGAGGGACTCTCTCTAAACTTGGTAGCCCCCTTGAATTTCTCACTGGGTCTACTGATTCTCTTTCCTTTTCTGTAAAATAGGGTTTGTAATGAAAAGAGAATTTTTAAGCCTCCTATAACAATTTTTTCAGAGATATTTTGTCTGTGAGTAGACATGGTAGTGCCTGCAGCCCTCTGCTACCTTCAGGTTTGTGAACAGATCCAGTGCTGGGCCCACAGCTGGCTAACCACCAGGACCTACTAGAGAGAGAGAGCACTCTTCAGTGCGGTGGTTCATCAAATTCAGGAACCGCTAGAAGCTGTCAGCAGAACAATAATTACTCCTCTGGATGCTTCAAAATGAGGGAGAGGGCATCATTTAAATCAAAAGAATAAGAAAGGGGTAGGGATCAGCCACGTTCCCATGGATGAGCCAGGGGAAGAGGGGAAGCCATGTGCTCATGCTGGTCCTGGAGGCTGAGAACCGTTCTGGTCACTGCTTGATTCTGACGTCAGACAGTCCTGAGCTGAGTTTCCAGCTCTGCCAACAACTAGTTGGCAAGCCTGTGTAGGCACATAACCTCTCTAAGCCTTTCTCCTCTCCTCTAGAAAATGAAAATGACAAGGGTGGCTCAGTCAGTTAAGCGCCTGACTTTGGCTCAGGTCATGATCTCACAGTTCCTGAGTTTGAGCCCCACATTGGGCTCTGTGCTGACATCTTGGAGCCTGGAGCCTGCTTTGAATTCTGTGTCTCCCTCTCTCTCTGCCCCTCCCCTGATCACACTCCCTCAAAAATAAATATTTAAATTTTTTTAAAGGACAAGGGATACATCTTGTGAGATTTTTGATAGCGTTTTAAAGCATAGAGTGTGTAAAGTGCTTATCTCAACGTGCCTGATACACATACACAGTGATCAGAAAAAAGATGGCCATTATCATGATCTTTCTGGTCTCTGATAGATACTACCAGTTCCTAGTCTCTGCTTCTTTTCCTTTCCAGATCTTTTTCTTTGAGTGAATGACTCTCTGTTACCCACTCAGATCTGACACCTGACCACTCTAGCCAATCAGCCCATTCCTTCTCCAGTAACACAGGCATGGGTCACATGTGCCAATGAGAGCCCTCTTTAGTGTTTTTTATGTTTCTGGAATCATCCTCTGTAACGTGATGTTGAGGGGTCATTCCTGCCTCTCCCTAAAACAGTTGGTCTGAGGATGAAGACAATAGGGAGAAATTAGAGCTGAAAGATGGAGGGAAACAATCTGGAAGGCCCCTCTAGAACCCTGGGATCTAGCCAAGCACCACCCACTGAAACACTCCAATTATGGGAGCCACTAGACATTCCTTTTGGCATAAGCTACTTACATTGGTTTTCTCTCTTTTGCCACTAAAAAGCCCTGATTAAGTGCATACCATCCTCCTACTTAGGGTGGAGAACACGAATAAGGGCACCTGACAATGACATGACTGGTTGTCAATACTGATTGTGCATCAAAATCAGCTACAAGGCTTTTAAAACAATACAGAGTCTAGATCCCATCATCCCCAGAGATTCTGATTCAATACAACTGGAGGGGGTCTGGGCATCCTTCTGTTTTACTAAAGAAATGAGGAACTAGGTACCTCAAGCTTGGTGCTATCAGGCTGACATCAGAATAAGGAATGTCACCCAGAGTCCTGTAAAGTGGTCAGAGATCACCTTTGTTTTATTTGGTGAGAATTGGGCTCTTTTTGTAATAATCATGACCTTCCTTGATGTAAACAGAGATATCTTATTATATTATTTTTTTTAAGTTTATTTATTTTGAGAGAGTGAGAGACAGGGAGTGTGTGTGCCCAGGGGAGGGGCAAATAAAGGGAGAGAGAATCCAAAGCACACCCCACACTGTCAGCAAGGAGCCCATGTGGGGCTCAAACCCATGAACCATGAGATCATGACTTAGTCAAAACCAAGAGCCGGACGCTTCACTGATTGAGCTACCCAGGCTCCTTTATAGCATTTTAATACTAGGAAGCCATTTCCATCAACCTTTAATTCAGGTTCATGCTGAGTGCGACAGTCGTGACTTTCTCCCACTAATGTGGTCACCCCACAAAGATATCAAGAATTGCAGGCAGTTCTTTTTTGTGAGCTCCCACACTCAGCAGCTGGAAGAGATTGACCAACCCGTACTAAACCAATTGCCTTCCTCCATCCAGTGGAGACTTTTCCCAACCCCTACCTGGGCTCCTCTCTTCTTCAAAGGGCACTCCAACAGCATCTTTGTTTAGCCAAGACTGTTCCCATGTTTGAAGGAGAAAGAAGGGAAGTCCTCTTTTCTGTGACTCAGTATACTGTTTCAGTTCAGGCCTGTTTTGACTAGCTGGTGCTCTGAATAGTGGCCTCTGCTATCCAGATTCTAACCAGATCAGCTGGACTCTGGAACCCATGGTTATAACTCTGCATCCAATTCCACTGTGTGGGGTTCTGTCCTCCACATCAAGCAATTTTCTCACACCAGCTGGATGTCTTACAATTTAACCCAATTTTGACATCACCTGGAGATAGCATCAGATCCCACAGGTTAAGAGCTCAGTCCCTTAAGACTGCCTCCCCACCCCATTTCAGGTATGTCCCCTGTACTTCTGACAGTCTAGCTATAGATTGGAGGTTCTAAGGTTCCCTCCTTGGGTTCAATTAATTTGCTAGAGCAACTCACAGAACTCAAAAGAAACATTTTACTTACTAGATTACCAGTTCATTACAAAGGACATAATTCAGGAACAGCTAGGTGGAAGAGATACATAGGACAAGATATTTGGGAAGAGGCATGGAGCTTCTGTGCACTCTGAGTGCACCACTGTCCCTGAGTCTCCAAATTCACTAATCTGGAAGCTCTCCCAGCTAGTCCTTTTAGGTTTTTATGGGGGTCTCATCACACAGGCATGGTTGATGAAATCATTGGCCGTTGATGTTTCAACTCAGTCTCCAGCCCCTTTCCTCCCTGGTGGTCTAGGGTTGGGATTGGAAAGCCCAACCCTCTGATCTCAGGTTTGTCTCCACTGGCAACCAGACCCCAACCTTAAGTGCTTCCAAAGTCACCTCATTAATATAACAAAAGACATGTTTATGGCTCTTTTCACTTAGGAAAATTCAAGCATCTTAGGAGCTTGGTTCAGAAATGGGGACAAAGACCAAATATATATTTCTTATTATAAACCACAACATCACAATGGTCTTGACCACACCATCTCTCATTCTCATCAAATTCTATGGTCAGTGCCTTCTTCTGAACATCTCAGACTCCTTCAAGTTCGTGAACTCACGAGTACCATTTACAGGGTAGTGGCTGCAAGGGCAGTTTTCTCAAAATGGGGTCCAGGACTATCCACACCCAGTCCCCTGGAGACACCCAGTTGGGAGGGGTGTGCCAGGGTGGGGGGCAGATTCAGTTTCCAAGTCCTTTCCCAGACCAGTGGAATCATCCCCTAGTGGAGCTAGGGCCAGGAATCTGCACTTCTGGCAGCCCCCAGGCACTCTGAGGCACAAAGTTGAGGAATCTCCATGGTGGGTGGATCCCTGCCTCCTCTTTCTCTCCTCCCTTGTTAAACAGTGGTAATCAGACAACTGGGCCTGAGCGGGACATGGTGGGGGAGAGGGGGGACAAGAACACTGCTTTGCCTCCCCCTGCACGTCATCTATTAAGAGGCCTTGGATAAAAGGCAAGAAGGAAAAATGGTTCTTCTCCCAAGGCTGGCATTTTAGAAAACCCTGTTTCAAACACCCTGAATTTTGAGGCCTGAAAATAGTTATTATTTTTGCCCTCATTACCTTCTTTCTCTATTTAAAATGTAATCATTGTCAGAAGAAAACTGCAGCTATGCACATCCCTGCCAAAGCCTCACACAATAGACACTAAAAATAGGGCTCTGCCTCCGAGCTCCGCAAAATTCTCCAAAATGAAATATATATATACACCTATTACTGGAGGTCTGTCCTGTCATCTACTGACATCCGTTTTGCCTTTTATTTCCCCAAAATAGCCTTCCCTTCTTTGCTGAATGACCTCTTTTTCCTGATTTGCACTGGTCAGGGCAGGGCTGGCCTGGCCTGACCCCTTAAGCCACACTTCTTGGGTTTTCTCTTTTGATTCACGATCCAGTCACCCTTGGGGACGGTGCCAATTGATCTGGAACCTTCTTGGCAGACTTCAGACTTGCCAGCAGCTGTGATGATACCACCTCAGTCCTGCCCACCCCTCACATTAGCCAACTGGGTAAAAGCACTTGGAGATTTGAATGTAGATGGGCAAGGCAGGAGGCTGCTCCGGGGTCAGAGCACAAGTCCCAGTGCTGAAATGGGAATTGTAAGGGAGAAGGCCACAGAGCGACTTCACAAAGGAGTGTGCTAGAACAATGTGAACACTGGTTGAAGCTTGGTGTCTAAAGAGTGGGAATTTCACACGGGCAGATGTATTACTGCTTTGGCATTATGGCAAATTATAATACCTGAAATAGCATGACTCCTTTCAAATTCCTCCTGGCATCTGCCCACAGCACCCACACCCAGGAAATGGTGGGTGGGGTCTGTTTTCACCCACTGCAGTGAACTAGAACAATTTCACTCACTTTGTAAGGAATATATATGGGAGATGAAAGCAACGCAGGCGAGGGCAAGGCTCTCATGGAATGATTTCATTCTCTTTGGCTTTTCCTTCTATGATGGGGGCCATGCTGTGGCTGTTGCCAGTGCAGTGGCACAGGTCCACAGATTAGGGGTTTCTGGCCTCCACTCATGTGAAACACCCCAACAGTCATTGGCTCGATTCCCTAACCTGGTGTCTGGAAGCCAGCACATCCCAGTGCCACGACGGGCTTGCTCATCTGGACCTGGTTTTTTTTCTCTGCGGTACTGCCCTGAGCAACTCATAGCTGCTCTGTGAAATGGGCTAAGCAGGATAAGACCAACTCCACTGTGAGGTTTTAGTATGCCCAGGAGCTGTGGTCAGTGTGTTAACCTGGGTTAATGCCCATTATCCAGAGACCTTTCCAGCATCACCTGCTCTGGGCATCTCTGAGCATGTGATCTCTTAGGTAGCTGCTAGCACACAATAGGTGTGTTCCAGGAAAGTTATGCGTGAGGGGGATTTTCTACATTTTGCCGTGTGCTGAAAACAAATAATTGTCTTAGGAGTGGTACGAGTTTTGTTTTCATGACTAATTCTCTTAACCTGTGGCTCATGTGTGCACATTTTCGTCAACTTTCCAGAAACACACACAATTGTGTAAATACTGACTCAGTTGTCTACTACTGTGTAAGAAACCACTCAGAGTTACTGGCTTAAATAACCATTTTATTATTTCTCATGATTCATTGGGTTGACTGGGCCTACCATCAGATGGCTGGGACATCCAGGATGGTTCTCTGCTCACATGTCTGGTGCCGTGATGGGATCATCTGGAAGACTGGGCCCTCTTGTTCAATCCACATGGTCTTTCCACATGGCTAGCTCGAGCTGAGTTACAGCATGGCAGCTGGCTCCAAGAGTGAGCACACCAAGAGGATAAGCCCCACTGTGCAAGCAAGGATCAAACCTCTGCTTGCAGCCCTCTTGCTAACAACCATTTGCCCCAAGCCATCGTATGGCCAAGCCCAGAGACACTGTGAACAACACTGGAAGGCAGGGCTCCTTGGGAGCTACAAATGTTTAACAGTCAACCACACCAATAATTTCACAAATGCAACTCACTTGGGGATAACTGAGTCTGACACACATTAAACGCCATAAGCAAATTGTGGTATTTGGTTTTCTCAGACAGGAAACTGGAGCAGACATAGAGCCTTTCAGAAAAAGAGGAAGACTAGCCAGCTCTACTTAACAGGCAAATTCTCGTTAATGCCAGAGAAAGTTGGAGCACTGTTTTGGTCTGTTTCTTTTTGCCATTTTCATTTTACTAACTTTTAAAGATAATTTAAAAAAAATTTTTTAATGTTTATTTTTGAAAGAGAGAGAGAGAGAGAGAAACAGAGCACAAGCGGGGGAGGGGCAGAGAGAGAGGGAGACACAGAATCTGAAGCAGGCTCCAGGCTCTGAGCTGTCAGCACAGAGCCTGACTCAGGGCTCAAATCTGTGAACCCTGAGATCATGACCTGAGCTTAAGTTGGATGCTTAACCGACTGAGCCACCGAGGTACCCCTAAAGATAATATTTTAATTGAAAAAAATAATAGTGCACATCATGTTTCATTGTTTACATTTTTCAGATCCCTGGATTTGATTGATAATAACTAATTACATCACCTCTGGCCCACAATCTTCACTCATGCTTTCCCTCCTGAGAAACCAGAACACTGTATTTGCTGGCAAATTCCTCAAACCTGCAAATATATCTTTCCTCAGAGAAATCTTGGCCATCAGATGCTGATCTCACCTGCTATGTCTACAAGACACGAAACATCCAGTGGGCTCAAATGTTCCCTCCCCTTGGACATGAGTATTCATGATGTCTAGTAGCTGGCATTTAAAAAAAAATCAAGTGGAAGATTTGTTTTGTTTTGGTTTTTTTGTTTTTTTTTTTAATTTTTTTTTTTAACATTTATTTATTTTTGAGACAGAGAGAGACAGAGCATGAACGGGGGAGGGGCAGAGAGAGAGGGAGACACAGAATCGGAAGCAGGCTCCAGGCTCTGGGCCATCAGCCCAGAGCCTGACGCGGGGCTCGAACTCACGGACAGCAAGATTGTGACCTGAGCCGAAGTCAGACGCTCAACCGACTGAGCCACCCAGGCGCCCCTTGTTTTGTTTTTAAATAAAACTCACTCACTGTTCTGGAGTCCTGCAGATATAAAGTTTGGATTTTCAAACCTCAAAAAGTAGATTCAAGAACAGTTATTTTGAATGACAATAATAGACAAGGATTCAAAATATGCAGTAACATTAAATAGCACAAGAATAGCAAGGTGGAGCGGAAGAAGTAATTTTTAAAAATGTTTTCTTACAGAAAATTTGAAACATTTATGTAAGTAGCCAGAATAGTAAAATAAACTCTCTGGTGTCCCTGATTCAGCTTCAGTAATTATCCACTTATAGCCAGTCTTAGTTCATTTTCACCTCTACCCACTGCCCCCACCCACTGCCAGGTAATTTTGAGGCATATCCCAGACATCATATCCTTACATGTAAATATTTCAGTGAATCTAAAAATAATTATGCTGAGTTAAAGGAGCTACATAATACTTTATAATTCTATTTTTAAAAAATTTTAGAATGTGCAAGTGAATCTATATTGACCGAAATTAAATCAGTGATTGGGGCTGTTGTAGGAGAAACAAAAAATTGAATCACAAAAGAACATCAGACATTTGGGGGTAATAGGTTCATTATCTTGATTGTGGTGATGATTTCACAGGTGGATATGTAGGTCACAATTCACCAAATTACACAGTTTAAATACACAGTTTATGATACATTAATTATCTGTAAGTCTACTTTAACAACACATTAAGGTTGAAGACTGGGTTTAAAAACAGTGAGTGTTTTAAAAATTGAATTAGATGTTCAAATAATTTTATTCTTTCTGTTTTTATTGACACAAATTTTTAAGGGTATGCACTGCTTCAGCTATGACTCACAGGTTGTGTTATATAGTGTTTTCAATTGTTATTTCCTAAAATCTCTACAATCTGATATACATGTCTCTTTTGACCTGAGAGACATTTAGGAAAGAGTTGTTTATCTTTTTAACAATTTCAGATGGAAGAATCTTTTTCTGTTTCTCTATTCTGTTATCAGTGTCTAGGTTAGCCATTTTATGATCAGAGGATTTTGCCTGTACTATTTCTACTTTTGGGGATTGGTTGAGATGTTCATTGTGGTCTATCAGGCAGTCAGTTTTCATGTGTGTTTCCTTGCCCCTTGAAAAGAACGTAAATTCTCCATTTTCAGTATATAGATTTTGACATATATTAATCAGATCAACTTTCTTAAGTTTTACTTCTTTTTGTTATTTGACATTAATCTTAAAAGGAATTAATAGAACTGAAAAGTTTCCTCTAAGCGTGTTTCTGTTTCTCCTTATATCTTCTCTAATTTCTTCCTTGTGAATATTGCTGTCATGTGATTTTATGCGTAGATATTCATTAACTATTCTGTCTTCATTGTACAATGTATTCTCTAGCATTATAGCATTGCCTTCTATGTCTTATTTAATAGTTTTTGTCCTGAATTTCCTCTTCTTTGAAGGTAAACTGGCAACACTTATTTTCCTTGGGTTGTGCTTGTCTGGTACCCCTTGTCCATCATTTCCATTGCCAACCTTTGATTAACTGCCTGAGATATGTTGCTTTTAAACAGCAAAACATTTGGTTGTGCTTTATGATATAATGTGAAAATCATTTATTTTAATAGTTGAGTGAATCCCATTTATATTAAAAATTTTTTAATGTTTATTCATTTATTGAGAGAGAGAGAGAGAGAGAGACAGAGCATAAGTGGGGGAGGGACAGAGAGAGAGGAAGACACAGAATCTGAAGCAGGTTCCAGGCTCTGAGCTGCCAGCACAGAGCCTGATGCGGGGCTTGAACCCATGAACCACAAGATCATGATCTGAGCCGAAGTCGGACACTTAACTGACCGAGCCACCCAGGTGCCCCCCACATTTATATTTTTTTATGAGTTTGATCTTAGATCTGTCACATTACAGATGGTCTTTGACTTACAATGCTTACACTTAGTGATTTTTTTGCTTTAAGATGTTGCAAAAGTTATACACATTCAGTAGAAACCATGCTTCAAACTTTGAATTTGAATCTTGTCTGAGCTAGTGATTTGTGGTCCGATCCTCTCTCAATGCTGGGCAGGGGCACTGAGCCCCAGATCTGGGTCAACATCACGATCATGAGGTCAACAAACAACACACTTACAACCATTCTGCACCCATAAGACCATGTACTTTCAGTATAGGATTCTACAAATTACATGAGTTATTCAGCACTTTCTTATAAAATAGGTTATTTTTCCCAACTCTAGGAGGCATAAGTGTTCTTAGCACATTTAAGGTAGGCTGGGCTAAGCTGTGATGTTTGGGAGGGTAGGTGCCTTCAATGAATTTTCAACTTTCATTATTTTCAATTTATAATGGATTTATTGGGACATAGCCCTGTAGTAAGTCAAGGAAGATCTGTATTTTTAATAGTTTTTATTTAAATTACAGTTAGTTGACATACAGTGTAATATTAGTTTCAGGTGTACAATATAGTGATTCAACACTTCCATTCATCACTCATCACAAGTGCACTCTTTATTCCCATTTACCTATTTAACCCATCCCCTTCCCTCCCTCTGGTAACCATCTCTTTGTTCTCTATGGTTAAAAGTCTGTTTCTTGGTTTGGCGCTCTCTCTCTCTCTCTCTCTCTCTCTCTCTCTCTCCACCCCCACTTGATCATTTGTTTTGTTTCTTAAATTCCACATATTAGTGAAATCATATGGTATTTGTCTTTCTGTGGCTTATTTTGCTTAGCATTATACTCTCTAGCTTCATCATATTGTTGCAAATGGAAAGATTTCATTCTTTTTCATGGCTGAGTAATGTTCCATTATATATATATACCACATCTTCTTTATCCATTCATCAGTTGATGGACACTTGGGCTGTTTCCATAAGTTGTCCATTGTAGATAATGCTGCTATAAACACCAGGGTGCATGTGTGCCTTTGAATTAGTATTTTTGTATTCTTTGGGTAAATACCTAGTAGTGCAATTGCTGGATCATAGGATAGTTCTATTTTTAACCTTTTGAGGAACCTTCATACTGTTTTCCAGAGTGGCTACACCAGTTTGCCTTCCTACCAACAGTGCGAGAGAGTTCTACTTTCTGCACATGCTGGCCAACACCTGTTGTTTCTTATGTAGTTGATTTTAGTCATTCTGAAAGGTTTGAGGTAATATCTCACTGGAGCTTCGATTTATATTTCCCTGTTGCTGAGTGATGTTGAGCATCTTTTCATGTGTCTCTTGGCCATCTGTATGTCTCATTTGGAAAAATGCCTATTCATGTCTTCTGCCCATTTTTTAATTGGATTATTTGTTCCTTTGGGTGATGAGTTTTATCAGTTCTTGATATATTTTGGATGCTAACCTTTTATCAGATATACAATTTGCAAACATCTTCTCCCATTCCAGAGGTTGCCTTTTAGTTTTGTTGATTGTTTTCTTCACTGTGCCAAAGTTTTTTATTTTGAGGTAGTCCCAGTAGTTTATTTTTTATTTCGTTTCCCTTGTCTCAGGAGACATATCTAGAAAGAAGTTGCTATAGCTGAGGTCAAAGAAGTTACTACCTGCATTCTTTTCTAGGAATTTTATGGTTTCAGGTCTCACATTTAGGTCTTTAATCCATTTTGAATTTATTTTTGTGTATGGTATAAGAAAGTGGTCCAGTTTCATTCTTCTCCATGTAGCTGTCTAGTTTTCCCAACACCATTGTTGAAGAGACATTCTTTTTCCCAATGCATATTCTTTTCTGCTTTGTCGAAGATTAATTAACCATATAATTGTGGGTTCATTTCTGGGTTTTCTATTCTGTTCCATTGATCTATGTGTCCATTTATACTGTACTGTATATACACTGTACTGTATAAATGTACTATGCCAGTACTGAACTGTTTTGATCACTACAGCTTTGTAATATAACTTGAAGTCTGGAATTGTGATACCTCCATCTTTGCTTTGCTTTTTCAAGATTGCTTTGGCTACTCAGTGTCTTTTATTGTTCCATATGAATATTAGGATTGTCTGTTCCAGTTCTGTGATAAATGCTGTTGGTACTTTAATAGGAATTGCAATAAATGTGTAGATCGCTTTGGGTAGTATAGACATTTTAACAATAGTTGTTGGAAGATCTGTATTTTGTTCTCTGAATACAGTGTTTTTTTTAAAAAAAATTAATGTTTATTTTTGAGAGAGAGAGAGCAACCAGGGGAGGGGCAAAGACAGAGGGAGACACAGAATCTGAAGCAGGCTCTGAGCTGTCAGCACAGAGCCCAACACAGGCTCAAACCCACAGACTGTGAGATCATGACCTGAGCTGCAGTTGGACATTTAAACAACTAAGCCACCCAGGCGCCCCTCTGAATACAGTGTTTTAAATCTTTCAATATTGGGTCTTTTTGTTTTGTTTTCTTGGGTGGATGGCATAGAGTGAAAAATAGAGAGAAAGGAAGGGAGGGAAAGGGAAGAGAGGAGAAAAGTTTCAAGAGAAAAGACGAGAAATGGTTTCTGATACTTAAGAGGAATTGTAATATTTTAATAATTATCTTTATAATTATTATACAAAATCCTCAGTCATCTGCTTTTTAAATCATTTTAAGCAAAAATAAAATTCATATGTGTGTTCTTTGCTTTCTCCTACCTCTCCTCCGCTTCCTACTTTAGTCAATAATATTATCTTGATTAGTTTTTACTTTGAACTCTTAAAAATGTATGTCTACTATTTGAGTCTTTAAATTCTTTCCCCTGTGTCCCTAATTCTATAGATAAGGCCATCACTGAGCTTCCTGCCATCTTTACCCTTTCCCATCCCAGTATTTGCCAGTTGTATTATTTCTACATTGTCAGAGCATAAGACACTTACATTCTATTTTGTTACTCCAATCCCCACTTCACGTTTACTTTTAGATCCAAACCTAAATATAATCAAGGCTTACAGTCACACTCTTGGCTAAAGTCTCCACAGTTGAGTCTCAGTTGGACGAAGTTCATTTTCTGGTTGTTTCCTCAAGAAAGGTTCGTGGAAACAATACTTTCTGAGTTCCTGCATATTTAAATGATTTGCAATAGGCGTTATAATTGTCGAACAGCTTGGATGATATAAACTTCTTGGTTTGCACTTTCCTTAAATATCTTCTAAGTGTTTCTCCATTCTCTTCTAATGTTAGACGCTGTTGGGTGAAGTCTGAGTTCAATCTGATTTTTTTTTTCTCCTTGTAAGTAATTTGATTTTTTAATGCTTTACTGCCCAATGGATACTCTCTTTAAGTCCATAACTGGACTAGGCCATGATTCCTACAGTGACTGTCCTGGAGCACGTTTCCCTGGGAGGTGGTGTGAACATCCAATAAGTAGATTCAACTCTCGTTTCATTTTAGGAAATGCTTTGAATTATATTTAAAAATATTTGTTACTTTCTATTGTCTGGTTTCTTCTGGGACCCCAATTTTGCATATGTCAGCTTTCTTTTTACTTTCTGCTAACCCTGTCATTTCCCCATCAGTCATTTTAAACTCCTATCTCTATTTCATTTAGTTCACAATTCATATTTCTACCCTTGGCTTCCAGTACAGTATTTGATGGAGCAACTTTTCTCCTTTTATTCTCCATCTGATTTTGTCTTCGCCTGTGTGGTGATGGCTTTGTTTTTTTCCTATCTTTCCTGAGTCTTCTCGTCCTATCTCATCACCTCTCATTGCCTTGTCATCTTGTATTTGAGTTCTTACATTTGTGCTCTGTGGTTTCCCTCTAGAGATCAAATTGTTTTACTAAGGTCTTTTTGGTTGTGCTTTGTTTTTAATTCATGGAGGAATGTTTGATCATAATTTCACCTCTTCCAGGCCATATTTTTCTGGTGTGTGCTCTTCTGTTGACATGACTTGCTGCTCTTTGTGTCTTCAAGTGTGCTTGCATCAAAGCTATCTTATTTTCTTTTTCATTACTTATAGAGTGTATGGATTGGACTTTTCCTAAATAAAGCTCCCTGCAGAAGGCTTGAAGTAGGGGTGGAAGAGCAGGCTTCTAGAATTCTTGATCCCAAAGAACCTCTCTTTCTCTGTTTCCACAGAGACGGACTGCTTCCCAAAATCACTGCATGATTCTTTGTAGAGCTCTGCCTCCTCAGCTTCTCTGAATCAAATTGGGTCCAAAGGGCTTCTGCTACCAGTTCTAGACCCTCTAGTTCCTTCACCAGCAGTGCAACAAGGGGCAGATGAGCAACTCACCTTCAGGAAGTGTAGTTTTGTTTGTGCTTTCTAAACCCTGGCTGCCACTGGTCCCTAGACACTCCTGCACCTTTTCCCTTGAGATATCTGCTCCTGATAGCCCCTACACATGTTTTGGAATCTGTATAGCAAATGAAACTCTTTGAAGCTGTGGATGATTTCCATGAGGAGAAGGAAGCACCACCACCACACTCACTTACAAGTCTGAAAATTTGGGGGAGTCAATACTAAGCTTGTATGCTCTCCTTTGAAAAGCATCCAGCAGGTGCAATTTGAGGCATGTTGGAGGTATGTTCTTCTTTCATAAACTTCCACCCCTCTCTCTGGCCCAGCAGGTAATGTGGTAATATATATTAGTGAAGCAAGGTAGGGAGTACATGTGTCATCTAAAAGCATTCTATGTCAACTAAGGGGAAACACACACACACACACACACACGCACGCACGTGTACATATATAAATACACACTGTGTGGGCAAAATAGAACATATCTGCAGGTCCCTGGTGCACCACCTCCATTCTAGATCATCTCCAGGGTCCTTCTCTGGCCCCTGTGGTAAGGATCCTCACTATGACTGCCTATTATCTTGGTGGCTTTTCCACCCCTCCACCAACCCCTAAGGCTGTTCTTGATGCTGACTTCATCTGTATCACAATGTGTTTATGGAGAAGCCTTGTGTTTTTTTTTTTTTTTCTATATCTTACAACCCCACCTTGGCCTGTTGCAATCTGATCTCTTTGCTTTTAACGGGTACCTTCCTACCATGCAAGGCCTTAACCCAACACAGCTCTGTGGAGGCTGGAATTGTCCTGGGCTCATGCAATACACAAGGGACTCTAGTTGATTCCAGAATTAGATTTTGATCCCTACAACCTCCCTATTCCCATGCCTGCACACAGAGTGTGGCAACAGCTGGGTGGGGCAGCCCTGTGTGGAGAGGTGAGCAGAAAGGAGAAGACAGGAGTGCCATTGTGAGTGAGCAACTTGGGTGGGCCTAAAAAGTAGCTGAAGATAATCCTGGGAGGGGAGACCTATGCCCCAGCATGTCACCTGGGGCTCTGTGCAGAGATTTCTGGGCTGCTGTGGAACTCCAAGTGCTCTGGAACAAAGTTGAAATGTTGTTGGAGAGCAACCTTGGCAGGGGTAGGGGCCAAGTGTTCTGGACACTTACCAGAAATAAACAGACTGCAATGAAATAGATCAAGAATCCTTTCCAATTAGGACAGTTGTGTGGGTTTTTTAAAAAAAAAAATTTTTTTTCTGAAGTAAGAAAGGGAACAAAATGCAAAAATCTGTTCTTTTCTTCCAAAAGACTTTAAGTAGCAAATAAGCAAGGTGTCAGGACTGGGAAAGCCTTCTGTCTAGGCTCTGAGTAAATGAACTTGCTTTTTGGTAAAGAGCTTGAGTTAAAATTAAACAGATACATATGCATAGCTTGCAATAGAATGATCCTGCATGCATCGCCTTAAAAAGAAATCTGAACATTTTTCTGAGTAGGGCAAGCAAAGAGAATCAGGCAGCAGTCCCTCCTCCAGAAATCCATAAACAGCCCCTCTCCTTCTACAGCAGAGGAAATTCGTCAGAGCAGCCCACCAAATGTCCTCGTGATCTGAAAATAGATGGTACAGGTCTTTCTCTGGGCACTTCAGGACAAGGGCACTTAGGGCATTCCCAGTGACTAAGGCAACATCCACATTAAGGACTGCCACACCCACCTTCATGACTGCCCCCACCCACAGTGGGGTCTTCAAAGTCTGCAGAAATATCTTTTGTCCCTTCACCAATTATCTACGTTGGCCCGTTTTTATGTACATTTGAATCCAGTTTCAGATTCCAATTTAGATTCTGTAATCTCTAGACCTAGAATAGTGCTTGGCTCGGGTTGGTGCTCAGTATATATCTGGAGGCTGGATGAATCTCATGCCTTGCTATTGCTTCCAGTCTTTAACTTCCTTCCCGTCTCCTAATTTCAACTGTAATTGACTCTTTGAAAAGCTGACCCCAAAAGGTCAGATTTGTTCCCATATAGTTTCCATATACATTTCCTCCCAACTTTTCCACCCACCAGAAGGCTGTCAACAACCTTAGGGAGGACTAATGGGAACAACTGGATAACCCTCCCAACTCTTCCCTCTACTAGAAAAACAACTGTATCAGGTTTACTCTAGGGACATTGGCAGATATTAGAAACAGCCTGAACAATGTGGATTTAGTTAGGAAGATAAGTCACTTTTACAGTGAAGTCATCATAGAGGGCAAGTGGTCTAGAAAGTGCTATAGGGGGAGACTGTCTGCATCTAACCTCTGGTAAGTCATTGGGAGTGGACCACACCATGTGTTTTTTACTTTCACATACTCGCTTTCTTATGACCCTCAAATTCTCATTCATTGCTTCTGCAAATGGACCACTTGAACGTCACTGAAGGCACTGTAGGGTTGAATTGACTAAATCCAGGGAAAGGAGGTGCTGTGTACTGTCTCACACACAGGTAAGGGAGAAGGGAGGGGACCCAGGACCATTGGTGTAGAACATAGCTTCTTTGTCCCTAGGCATTGCCGTGGAATTGGATTTTTTCCCCAGAATATAGCAACACAGGCCCCAAAGAAACCTGATACCCTAAGATCATCTGATTAACATGAAGATCCTCAGTGGCATATGGTATCTTCTGTCCTTCAGCAGCCCCATCCCTACCATCACATTCCGCACCCCCCCCCCACCCCCTCAGCCTAGCAGCTGCATCATTTGGGCATCTGGCATTTTTGCTGGTGGAAACACCCACCAGGAAGCACAGCTGGGGGATATCTGCCCTCCTTGCTCTCACCCTCTTGGAGCAGTTTGACTCATTTACACTTCCCTTCTGTGCTCCAGCAATCACTTTTCCCTCCCCTGATGCAGTCCTAGTCACTTCCTTGCTACTTGTTAAGAAGTGGTTCATGGGATGGATTATATACCTTTGGTATATAATGTGAAACTCTGCAGGTACAGGGAGTTGCTTCCCAACTAGTTGTGGAAAACCAGAGACAAACTTTTTACTGCCTGAGCCACTACAGTCCCCAGGGAAGCAGTGTTAACTCTGGGTGAGATGCTGCTAGATAATAGAAAACATATACTGGTCCTGCCCTGGGCCCCCAGCACAAAGCTCCCCAAACACTTGTAAATTCCTAAGTGATAGGAACGGTAGGAGGAACTTTTGTTCTATTGAGACGACTCTGGACTCTGGGTAGGCTCCTGGATGGGGACTGGTTACCAGAAATATCAAGCCATGATTAGAAGCTTGGACTTTGCAGCTCTACCCCCACCCTTTCAGAGAGGGGACAGGAGCTAGAAATGGAGTTAATACTGATCATGCCTATATGAGGAAGTCTCTGTAAAATCACAATAGGAGGTTCAGAGGCATCCAGGTGGATGTACACATCCACACCAGGAGGGTGACGCACCCGTTTCCATGTGGACATTAGCTCTTGCACTTGGGACACTTTCAGACCTGACCCGATGGATCTCTTTATCAGGCTGTACACCTGTATCCTTTATTCTAACCTTTAATAAACTGGTAAATATAAGTAAGTGTTTTTCCCTGAGCTCTGTGAGCTGCTTTAGCAAATTACTTGAACCTGAGGAGGGTCCATGGGAACCCCTGATTTGTAGCCAATAGGACAGAAGTTGTGGGTAACCTGGGGATATACTACTTGCAATTAGCATCTGAAATGTGGTGGGAACAGTCTTATGGGACTGAGCTCTTAACCTTTGGGATGTGATGCTATCTCCAGGTAAATGGCATCAGAATTATGTCAGTTACATTGTAGGATACCCAGCTGGTGTCAAAGAGAGTTGTCTGGTGTGCAGGAAAACCCCGCAAATCTGGTGTCAGAAGTATTGTGAGCATTTTGTGTGAGTAGTAAAGGAGACACACAGGAAAGAGAAACACAGAAGGAGGTGGAGGACTGGATTTTTCCCTACTTGGGAGACTGAACTGAGTTTTTCCTTTATAGATGCATTTGTCATTTGCATGATGTATTCATTTCACAGAGATCTGCCAGTAACATTCAGAGGACTTGATTAATTTTGACCAAGTTTGGTATTTGCTTTAAGTTCCATTAAATCTCATGCCTTGAAATAAATGTTCTTAGGAATTTGCAGAAGGGATTTTTAATGGATTTCAGTGCATTTCATGGATATTATTCAGGCAAGAGCTTTGGTTCACAGCAACCACATGCTCTATATGAAGCAGTTATTTCCATTATTAAGATCCCACTCAGTGTCCTCATTGGGAGAGCACTCAGACTTTACTGTGAAGAAGATACAGGGTACTGTTGAGTCCTCTAAGACAGAGCATCTAAACTTTTATTACCCAAGCCCCTTCTTGTGAATGCACTAATCTTACACTGTTCTCACCTCACCCTCAAATCCTAAAACATCCCCAGTTGAAAATCTCTATATCTTTTGCATATTTCCTTTGCCCCCAAAAAAATTCTGTTGAACTTTGGGTACTGCAAAAAACTAATAGCTTTTTTTCACTTTATAATACCAAATGTTTTTGTAACGTTGAATAGTTGAATATGCTTGTTTTTGTACCACGTGTGGCTCCTTAAGTGTCCTTGATTGGAAGTGAAATATTTGGATAGCCCCCACCTTCTAGAGAATCATTGTTCTAAGAAATAACTTCCTGAGAGTAAAGTGCTTTGTGTTTTTACTGTTGGTTTTGCAAACACTTAAGCCTTAACTAGCTCCACGTTCTGCAGGGAGAAAAGAGGTTGAGGAGGTAGTAGGGTTGCACATGGGGAAGTAGCCATGACAGCTCCACCCAGAATTGACTGGAACAATCAAGTTGGGAAAATCATCAGCAAATTAGGTATATTAGAACAGAAGCGAGTTACACATGGCCAGGGCCACTGCAGCCGGCCTGACTGCTTCCTGCCACCTGGGTTTCAATTTCAGAAAATATGTCCAGATGTTGATGTTTTAGTAGCAACCTTTTCATTGTCCATGTTGTCATTGACATTTGCAAGAATCAGCTGTTGCTGCATCACTAACTACCTCAAAACTCAGTGGCTTAAAACAATATCTATTTACTATTACAGTTGAACTAGCCATGCCTTTTCTTTTCTGATGTCTTGACATTGTGGGGCCTTGCTGATCCTGGAGGGACTGCTCCTCCCAAGGTCATCTATTTCCTAAAGAGAGTAAGTGACTCACCTAGGATCACACCTTTCATATGCAAACTAACTGCTCCAGAGTTCACACCTTAACCTCTTCCTGGCTTACCTCTCTGGCTTTTTCACTTCCCACTGGTCCTAACCACCCCAGGGCCAGGATCAAATAACTAGAGGCAGTCCTTATAACCTGCCGAAATTACCAAATTTGAAACTACCCTACTTTAAGCCTGCTTACCCTGCCTCAGCCAAATGGAAATCACAATAGAGGCTCTTGCTCACTTTTCTCTCCTCTCCCTCTGTCTCCTGACTGACCTTGGTGCTTCCCCAGGAGGCCCTCTATGGTGTGGTGTGGTGTGGTGTGGTGTGGTGTGGTGTGGTGTGGTGTGGTGTGGTGTGGTGTGGTGTGCCCCCTTCTCTTGGGGTCTGTAAGAATAACAAACTATCTTTTCTTTTTTTTAAATTTATTTAATTTAAATTATTTAATTTATTTTTTTAAATTTACATTCAAGTTAGTTATTATATAGTGCAACAATGATTTCAGGAGTAGATTCCTTAATGCCCCTTACCCATTTAGCCCATCCCCCCTCCCACAACCCCTCCAGTAACCCTCCATATTTAAGAGTCTCTTATGTTTTGTCCCCCTCCCTGTTTTTATATTATTTTTGCTTCCCTTCCCTTATGTTCATCTGCTTTGTATCTTAAAGTCCTCATATGAATGAAGTCGTATATTTGTCTTTCTCTGACTAATTTCACTTAGCATAATACCATCTAGTTCCATCCGTGTAGTTGCAAATGGCAAGATTTCATTCTTTTTGATTGCTGAGTAATACTCCGTTGTCTATATATACCACCTCTTCTTTATCCATTCATCCATTGATGAACATTTGGGCTCTTGCCATAATTTTGCTATTGTTGATAGTGCTGCTATAAACATTGGGGTGCACGTGCCCCTTCAAAACAGCATCCCTGTATCCCTTGGATAAATACCTACTAGTACAATTGCTGGGTCATAGGGCAGTTCTATTTTTAATTTTTTCAGAAACTCCATACTGTTTTCCAGAGTGGCTGCACCAGTTTGCATTCCCACCAGCAGGACAAAAGAGATCCTCTTCCTCCGCATCCTCGCCAACATCTGTTGTTGCCTGAGTTGTTAATGTTAGCCATTCTGACAGGTGTCAGGTGGTATCTCATTGTGGTTTGATTTATATTTGCTGGATGATGAGTGATGTTGAGCATCTTTTCATGTGTCTGTTGACCATCTGAATGTCTTCTTTGGAAGGGTGTCTATTAATGTCTTCTGCCCATTTCTTCACTGGATTATTTGTTTTTTGGGTGTTGAGTTTGATAAGTTCTTTATAGATTTTGGATACTAACCCTTTATCTGATATGTCATTTGCAAATATCTTCTCCCATTCTGTCGGTTGTCTTTTAGTTTTACTGATATTTTCCTTCACCATGCAGAAGCTTTTTATTTTGATGAGTTCCCAGTAGTTCATTTTTGGTTTTGTTTCCCTTGCCTCCAGAGTTGTGTTGAGTAAGAAGTTGCTGCAGCCAAGGTCAAAGAGGTTTTTGCCTGATTTCGCCTCGAGGATTTTGATGGCTTCCTTACACTTAGGTCTCATCCATTTTGAGTTTATTTTTGTGTGTGGTGTAAGAAAGTGGTCCAGGTTCATTCTTCTGCATGTTGCTGTCCAGCTTTCCCAGCACCACTTGCTAAAGAGACTCCCTTTATTCCATTGGATATTCTTTCCTGCTTTGTCAAAGATTAGTTGGTCATATGTTTGTGAGTTCATTTCTGGGTTCTCTATTCTGTTCCATTGATCTGAGTGTCTGTTTTTGTGCCAGTACCATACTGTCTTGATGATTACAGCTTTGTAATACAGCTTGAAGTCCAGGGTTATGATGCCTCCTGCTTTGGTTTTCTTTTTCAAAATTGCTTTGGCTATTTGGGGTCTTTTCTGGTTCCGTATAAATTTTAAGATTGTTCCAGTCTATGAAGAATGATGGTGTGGTTTTGATAGGGATTGCATTTAATATGTAGATTGCTTTGGGTAGTATTGACATTTTAACAATATTTGTTCTTCTTATCCAGGAGCATGGAATCTTTTTCCATTTTTTGGTGTCTTCTTCAGTTTATTTCATAAGCTTTCTATAGTTTTCAGCATATGGATTTTTCACCTCTTTGATTAGATTTATTCCTAGGTATTTTATGGTTTTTGGTGCAATTATAAATGGGATCGGTTCCTTGATTTCTCTTTCTGTTGCTTCATTATTGGTGTATAGGAGTGCAACAGATTTCTGTGCATTGATTTTACATCTTGCAACTTTGCTGAATTCATGAATCAGTTCTAGCAGTTTTTTGGTGGAATCTTTTGGGTTTTCCATATAAAGTATCATGTCATGTGCGAAGAGTGGAAATTTTTACCTCCTCCTGGCCAGTTTGGATGCCTTTTATTTCTTTGTGTTGTCTGATTGCAGAGTCTAAGACTTCCAATACTATGTTGAATAACAGTGGCGAGAGTGGACATCCCTGTCTTGTTCCTGACCTTAGGAGTAAAGCTCTCAGTTTTTCCCCATTGAGGATGATATTAGCATTGGGTCTTTCATATATGGCTTTTATGATCTTGAGGTCTGATCCTTCTATCCCTACTTTCTTGAGAGTTTTTATCAAGAAAGGATGCTGTATTTTGTCAAATGCTTTCTCTGTGTCTATTGAGAGGATCATGTGGTTCTTGTCCTTTCTTTTATTGATGTGATAAATCACATTGATTGTTTCCAGATATTGAACCAGCCCTGCCTCCCAGGTATAAATCCCACTTGGTCGTGGTGAATACTTTTTTTAATGTATTGTTGTATCTGGTTGGCTAATATCTTGTTGAGGATTTTTGTGTCCTTGCTCATCAGGGAAATTGGTCTATAGTTTACCTTTTTAGTGGGGTCTTCATCTGGTTTTGGAATCCAGGTAATGCTGGCTTCATAGAAAGAGTTTGGAAGTTTTCCTTCCATTTCTATTTTTGGTACAGCTTCAAGAGAATAGGTGTTAACTCTTCGTTAAATGTTTGGTAGAATAAACTGTCTTTTCAATGGCAGTCATCTCCTGATCTCTTGTCCTTACCATACTCTAATTTTAATAAAACGTGTATCTTAAAAAAATTTTTTTTAATGGATACTTATTTTTGAGGGTGGGGGAGCAGAAGCAGGGAGAAAGGGAGATACAGAATTCAAAGCAGGCTCCTGGCTCCAAATGTCAGCACAGAGCCTGATGCGGGGCTCGAACTCATGAATCGTGAGATTGTGACCTGAGCAGAAGTGAGACACTTACCGACTGAGCCACCCAGTCACCCCATAAAACCTGTGTCTAAAAACTATAGTCTACAGGTCAGCCAGGCAGCTCTTCTGGACTTAGGACATCCGTGGTCAGCTATCAGTCTAGTAGGCAGCTCTGTCAGTCTTCAGTGTGCTGCCTTATTTGTTTGGTGGTAGCTGCTTTATGGCTATAAACTTCTAGGATGTCCATGACTGGGCAGCCTCTCCTCTCCTGTTGTCTCTCACTCTCCAGCAGGCTGGCCTGGGCTTGTCACAGGGTAGTGGTAGGGATCTAGGAGAGTAGAAGTGAGCGGGACCTCTTCAGGCCTCCAGTAGAATGGACACACATCACTTTCCTTGCACCATGTTGACTGAAGCAAGTCGCAGAGCAGCCCAGGTTCATGGGGGCAAAGAAATAAACTCTACCTTTTAATATAAAGTATGGCGATGTCACATTGCAAGTGATGTGGATACAAAGAATGGTGGAGAAATACAGACACTTCCTAGTCCCTCTACCACAATATTCGTTTGCTCAAAAGAGTAAATGATCTAAAACACATTTTTCTCCATTTACATAATAAAGATATGTATATTTTAAATTAAAAAAAGAAAAAGAAAAGGTGGCCTGTGTGTGGACAGTTCAACTATTCTAATAAGGCTAGAATTGGATGGAATTCCATGATCTCAGTGGAATAACATAAACACGAACAATTGGGACAAAATATGGCACAGGTATTACCTAGTACACTTGTTAAAATGCAGATTCCTGGCCCCAGAAAACCTAATTCAGTAAAGCTCAAAGTAAGGTCCAAGAGTCTGCATGCTAGCAAGCTCCCTAGGGGATTTGGTGCAGGTGATTCCAACAACCTCACTTTGAAAAATGCTGGTGTCCCATGTTCACTGCAGCATTATTTACAACAGCCAAGACATGGAAACAACCTACGTGTCCATCAATGGATCAATGAATAAAGAAGATGTGATCAATCTCTCTCTCTCTCTCTCTCTCTCTATATATATATATATATACACATATATATATAAATATATATATACATATGTATATACATATATGTGTATATATATAGCTTCTATATCCATGTGTGTGTGTATATATGTATATATAGATGTATATATATATATGTACACACAGAATGGAATATTGTTCAGCCATTAAAAAAAAGGAAATCCTATATTTGTGACAACATGGATGGAGCTTGAGGGCATTATGCTAAGTGAAATATGTCAGACAGAAAAAAGGCAAATGTTATATAATCTCACTTATATGTGGAATATAAAACAAATAAATAAAACAAAATACCACAAAAAAATCAAACTTGTAGGAAAAGAGGACTTGTGGTTACTGGAGGTGGGATCCCAGGGGGAGGGGGGATTGCAGGAAGGTGGGCAAAAGGTTCAAATGTCTGGTTATAAGACAAACAAAAATCGGGATGCAATGCACAACACGATGACTGCAGCTAACACTGCTGTATGATATATGATAAAGTTGTTAAGAGGATAGCTCCTAAGAGTTCTCACCACAAGGAGAAAATTTTTTTTTCTTTAATTCTTTCCTTTCTTTTTATTGAGGCTATATGAGAAGATGGATGGTAGCTGAACCTATTGTGATAATCATCTCACAATATATGTATATCAAACCATCAGGCTATAGGCCTTAAACTTATACAGTGATGTACATCAGATATTTCTCACTAAAACTGGAAAAGATTTTTTAATGCTGGTATCAAAAAATTGTGTGTACATGGATGTGTCTGTGTGTAAAGCAGTAATATCATTTCTATTTTACAAAAAGAAAGTAAGCTCTAAGCCTTAGATCTGTTTAGTGGCCTGTCCAAGTTCACACAGAAGATTAATTGCAAGGCTAAGATTAGTGCCCAAGTCTCTTGGCCCTTGACCTTTGAGTGTGGTTTGAGAGGTGCAGAGAGCCCCCACTCCCTTTAGAAACCACCCTCCTGGGGCTTGCTGCAGTACCTGAACCTCCCGTCAGTCATTCTTAGTTTCCTCTGCAGTATCAGCAAGATCACTCCGCTTCTTCTAAACTTTGTAAGAGGGCTAGAATTACTCAGGCACTGGTAAGGATGGGGACATGGGGAATGGGGACAAACATGTTAAAACCTGCTGGCCTAAAAGCCTCACACTTTAGCTTAAATTGATGTATTGTATTGGTTGTTGACTCCTGGCTTAGTCCTGGGAGGGCTTAGTCCTGGGAGAGCTTTATCCATCCCTTGAGAAGCAAGCAATGAAAAGACAGCAAGAAAGGATAAAGAATAAGGAGGAAGGAGAACATTTCTATGATCATTTCACTCTCTCCATAGGTGGCTTCCTAGTAGTCTAGTGGATAATGATGATGGTGATGATGGGAGCCATCACTGTGCCCATTTTACAGTTGGAGAAACAAAGACTCACAGAGGCTTACCCATACCTCCTAATGGAGACCTAGATCCTGTCTCTTTGGGCCTCCTCTTGGAAAATGGCCATTTAACAAAGAGCAGTTCCCAGATTGCTTTGATTTGGTGTGATTCTTTAGAACCCTGGAAAAGATATTGATGGTCTCCTCTGAAGGAAAAGTAAGAAATTACCTCACTTTTAAGATAAACTAAGTCTTTAACCTTGACATGGAAAATGACACCCAGGACATACACCCAGCTAGGAATTTGTGAGGGTACAATCCCCACCCTGACCACTTTCAGATGCAGAAAAATGCTATTAGGACAACAAGGATGCACCCTGTGCCAGTCTGTTCAGAATTTTCAATGCCAGAATCCAGTCACACTTCAGACTGATGAAGAGAATAATCCTCATCAGTTTGTCATTGGCCCTATGTGTGGGGTTGTTCCTCAGGACTCTGTGGTCACTTCAGATGGCCTATCAGGTTGTCAAAAGAAACAGAACCAATAGGATGTGTGTGTGTATCATTGTCTCTCTATAGATGATGGATGGATGGATGGATGGATGGATGGATGGATGGATGGGCGGGCAGGTAGGTGGGTAGGTAGGTAGGTAGGGGGAGAGAGAGAAACAGAGAGAGAGAGAGAGAGAGAGAGAGAGAGAGATTTAAGAGATTGGCTCACACAATTGTGGGGTCGGACAAGTCCAAATTCAGCAAGGCATGCCAGCTGGCTGGAGACCCATGGAAGAGCCAATGTTGCAGTTTGATTCTGAAGGCAGTCAGCTGGCAGAATTTCCTCTTCCTGGAGGACCTCCAGGACATCCAGGACTAGATGAGGTCCACACCCATTATGGAAGGTAATCTGCTTTACTCAAAGTCTACTGATGTGAATGTTAATCTCATCTAAAAATGCCTTCACAACCACATCTAGTCTCATGTTTGTCCAAAAATTGGGTACCGTGTCCTAGCCAAGTTGACACATAAAATTAACTGTCACAGCTGGGCAGGGAAGTATCCAGAGGTGGGGGTGGGGATCTGTGTTTACAAACAGGCTTGTTGCTGAGCTGGACCAGATGTGACGAAAACAGCACAGTGGTACAGCCATAGTACTCTTGCTTCTGGCCTCTGGCAGAGTCAGGATCAATAACTGGTGTGGTTTCCTGGGGAGAGCCCTGATTCCTTCCAACTGCGTTTGAGCAAACTGGGTTTTTGCTGCAGGTATGAGAGGAGGTGGCCCTGCTGACAGCTGTGTTACTCCATGAAGCACACCTTGCCCCAAACACCATTGTGTGTACCACACACACCATCTTCCCAGTAACACTGCCAGCACACAGGTGAACACACATTGACTCCCAAAGAGACCCACAGGGGCCTTGGAGTGACCCGAGTTCTGTATTGGTCTGCACTTTAATGGTTGTGCATTCAACCAACCTGATCCCCCAGGGCCCTGGTCCTAGGAGTGTGACAGAAGAGCTGGGACAAGTCCAACAGGCAAGTCAGGCACTTTGAAACCATGGGAAATGTTAGAGCACTGTGTAAAGTAGAAAAGTGGCCTCTTTGTTCTTCTCTAATGAGCTTCCATCGCAAAGACCCAAAGGGGTTTGGGGAACCATGGAGGAGACAGAGGTTTGGGAGAAGACTCGTTGCCCACAAGTCTGGGGAGAGGGAAAGAGGCGGGAGTGGTGAGGAAGGGGGAGGAGCTATAGAGGAGGAGGGGAGAGAAGGTGATGACCGACAGCAGCAGTAAATTCTGGTTCTGGTCTCAGGAAGAATAGGAGAGAGAATGAGCTGGAGATGTGACATTCAGAGCCCTGGTGATCAGGGCAGCGTGAAGGTGGCCGCTTAACTGGGGCCAACGTGGAGGTGCTAGACTGTTATTATCTGGATGTTCCTGGTGAAAGTTGTATATTTTTAGCCTCAATTATCTGAATAACTTGTTTGAGTAGCTCTAACCTGTGGTAAAATGTGATTGGAAAAGAGAAAAGTAAAAACCTGGAGTAGGAATTCTAGACAGCCGGACTGGCCTGAGGCAACACTGGAATTTGGCAGCTCCTCTCAGGCATCTGTCTTTCTCTGACCTTCTCCACCAGCCCCTGTGCTCAGAGCCACTGTCTGCAGCTGACCTTCCCACTGGGTGCCCCACGCCCCCTCATTGAGGACCTGCTGTGGGCAGGGGTTGCTCATGTATTATTCCTTACCATGATACTCTCCTTACCATTATACTGCGAGGTGATGATATCCAACAGTCATTGTGCTTTTACCATGTGTCTGGTGCTCTCCTGAGGGCTTAACATCTATCATCTTATTTAGGAATGAAGAGTCCCACTCTACAGGCCTGGAGAAGGGACATGCAAGCTAGTGATTCAAACCTCTGTCTACCTCAGAGGCCCATGTTAGTTCCCTTCTTGCTGTTTCTGACAAAATACTGAGTTCTTTATGCCCAGAGGACCTTAGTGCTCACCTGGTCTACTCCTTTCATTGTACATGAGAGAAATCTGAGGCCCAAGGAAGCTCTATAAATTATGTAAGGTTGCACCACTGTTAGTGGCAGGGCTAGGATTAGAACTCAGACGACCTCACTCCTAGGTTCACTACAAGTTCTCCTTGTGGAGAAGAGCTGATCCATTCACATTGTATTGTTAGTGACTGATAATAGCTTAATCCTGCCATCCTGGAGTAACTCAAGTTTTACTGAGAAAGGAAACTGTCAACCACTAGTCATGGAGGGCATAAGAGCGTGACTTAAAATTAGGAATTAAAGGAAAACATTCTTGGTTCTCCTTAGTTCATACCACGTAGGCCATCAGCTCATGCTTACCTAACAGGCTCAAATTGCATAATAATTCACCCACCATACCACCTTAGAGTCTGGCTGCATTCTTACAGTCCTTGACATGGAAGGGAACTTGGAAACCATCTTCTTATGGAATGGCAAACACACAGCACTCTACCATGCATCTCCCTCCCACACCTCTGCAAGTAGGCTGATTCTTCCCAGATCCTTTGCTCCACTTTTCTCTATTCCCATCACTGCTAAGAAGGAACTGGTTCCGAATCCTTTTCAACCAAGAGCTCTACCAATTGATTACAGCCAATTAAGGTATTGAACATCAAAGAGTGATCTGTGGACCAGCAGCAGTGACATCACCCTGGAGCTGGTTAGCAATACAGAGCATCAGCCTCACTCCAGAGCTACCAAATCAGAATCTGCATTTTTACAAGTTTCTAGGTGATCCACATGCACAATGAGCTTTGAGAAGCACTGGGTTCCTTCCCCTGCTAAAACACAGAGAATTTGCTAAGAGTAGTGGCACAAATACTCTTTAGAAGTAGAAGTGTAGGGGTTGGAAAGGCCATGAGACTGAAACCAGACCCTCTGGGTTAACCCTCCTCACTCACTATTGTGTGACTCAGAGTAAGTTACATAAACTAAGCCATTAGACTGAACACTCTGTGGCTGAGTTGGTGCCTAATTCCCCTCTGTAACCCTGGTACCTAGAATGTGTCAGAGCTCAGTAAATGCGAAGAGAACTTCCAGTGGGCTTCAGTTTCCTCCCCAACAAGTGAAGGTGTACTAAAGAATGGCTACCAACCCCCCACACTCATGTGTCTAGAACACACTGACTCATGTCCTGGCTTGACTAACATGAGGCAAGTTGGTTAGCAGAGAGCTAACAGGCAGGGTGAGTTTTTGCCCATGAAAACTTCTTGTGAGCGCAGACTCTGGGCTGAGAAGCTGTGGGTTGAAGACACTGGCCTTTCTACTTCTCAGCCCCAGAAACCTTGATCAGGCCCAGCCAGCTTCCTGTGACCCTCTGCCTCCTGCTCCAAGCTTTCATATCTTCCCTCAGCTTCTCCACCACACCCTGGACTCCCTGGTTCTTCCTTCATCTCCCCAAGCCTGGATATGTCCAAAGTAGTCACCCCAATGTGTTACTTCTCTGCCACACATTCCTTCAGGCACAAGAACACCTTTTTGGGGGTTCACTGCAGGCAAATTGGAACGGGGGGTTATACAACACTGATGGAGTTCCCATAATGTCCACCAAGGCCTGTAATCTCCAACTTCCCCATTGCACTCCTCACCTCCCACCCCTTTCCAGACTAAAGAGGGCACATTCACAGAATAGCCTTCTTATGCTCAGATGATTTGTTGTAGCGCTCAGCTCACTGCCCCCCATCTGGAGCTCCAGTGAGCAGCCTTGGGTCTTTGAAAATCTGCTTTCAAGGGGAGCCAACAGAAGACAAAAAAAAAAAAAAAAAAGGAAAGAGGCATAAAAGAGACAAAGGGTACCTTTGCTATTTGAGGGTCTGTACTTTAGCCTGATCATCTGACATCTCTTGATATCTCCACAACACCTCCTACCCGCTTTGAGAGACCACCACTGGGTCTCCTCCATGGGTCTAGGACTTAGCAGCCTCACCATCCCACCAAGATAAATTCTCTGTAATGTTTTGGTAAAATAAGGCTACTAGCTTCTTGGGATTCTCATGCAAACCAGTCACATTGACTTGGCAGAAGGATATTTTACCTTATTCATGAGTTAGGCGCTTAAACCAATATTTGAAAAATGTTGTAAGGTCATTGGAAAAAATGAGATATATAAGAATAGGCACTGCAAATACATGCTTGCAAAGTTATTCCCCAAGTAACCTATTAAATTCAAAACATATAACAAATAAAGCAACCAAATCTATCTTTCACCCGAGTGCTGTGGAGGAAATTTATGTCCTTTATCTGGTTAAATGGATTTCCTGACAAGCTGTGTCTGAAATACCTACTTCCTATCATCACTACACACAATATCTATTAATTCTTATTATTGAAAAGTCACCAAAATATGTATAATTAGTCAGCTTTTGCTGTATAACAAACTCAAAATCTTAGTGGCTTATAACAAATGTTCTTTTCCCGGCTCGTGGACCTTAGGCTCTCTGTGGCTCTGCAGGAATCAGTTGGACTTGACCTCAAGCCACAGTTTGAGCTTACGTCTGTTCCACGTGTCTCCTCATTGCAGTACCAGCAGCTCCCCAATACACATTACTCTCATTGAGATGGCAGATGGCAGGAACAAAGCATCCAAGCCAAACTGTGCAGACATATAAAGCCTCTGCTTAGCATCACATTTGCTCACCTTTTATTGGCTGAAGCAAGTCACATGGCCAAGTCCAGGTAGGTGAGGAAGTATATTCCACCTACTTTATTGAGAAGCAATGCAAGGCCACATAGCAAAAGAAGCCAGGGGGAAGAAATGAGAACAGAAATCCAATTTTGCACAATACATTAGCCCATTTTCCTGCCTTGGTAAACCTAATGAACCCGTGTAAGGCTGTCTGGGATGCTGAATGCTCTGATCAGCCTGGGTCTCTCCAGGACCAAGAATGTAAGCAGGCACAGAGATGGCTGTTTCTCCATAGAATGCTGAGGCTGTTATTTCAAATATAACATGCTCATTTCTTATGAACCTGATATGAAGGCAGAAAAAATAATAGTTAACTTAGGGAATAATTTGCATGATCTGGTTGGTCAAGATTTTCATAATTGAATACCAATTAACTTTATTATTTTAATTTAATGTTATAAAATTTAAAGAATACTTAGTACAAATTCAGTACATAGTTTTTTATAGAAAAGCTTCAAAGAAATACTATATGGTATAGTGATAACAGCAAGGATGACAAAATTTGTTGAATACTTAGTATATTCCAGATATACTTAATCTTCAACCAATACTATGAGTTACAAACAAAGAAACTGAGGCTTAATTACTAATTAAGCAACTTACTCAGTGTCAGGCAGCCAGCCAGAAACATGAAACATTCTGGAACTGAACATCTCTTAGCCTTGTTGTTTTTGTCTATGACATGAATATAATAAACCCCATCCTGATATTATTACTGATAAAGATAATGTCTGTAACAGCCAGGCATATTGTACATTATTTATAAATAATTCCTACTTTAAAGGAGCACAGTTTATTTTTTTATTTTTTATTTTTTTAATATAATTTATTGACAAATTGGTTTCCATATAACACCCAGTGCTCATCCCAAAAAGTGCCCTCCTCAATGCCCATCACCCACTTTCCCCTCTCCCCCACCCCCCATCAACCTTCAGTTTGTTCTCAGTATCCAAGAGTCTCTTATGGTTTGCCCCCTCCCTCCCTCTCTGTAATGTTTTTTCCCCTTCTACTCCCCCATGGTCTTCTGTCAAGTTTCTCAAGATCCACCTATGAGTGCAAACATATGGTATCTGTCTTTCTCTGACTGACTTATTTCGCTTAGCATAATACCTTCCAGTTCCATCCACGTTGCTGCAAATGTCCAGATTTCATTCTTTCTCGTTGCCACATCTTCTTTATCCATTTGTCAATTGATGGACATTTAGGCTCTTTCCATAATTTGGCTCTTGTTGAAAGTGCTGCTATAAACATTGGGGTACAAATGCCCCTATGCGCCAGCAAACCTGTATCCCTTGGGTAAATTCCTAGCAGTGCTATTTCTGGGTCATAGGGTAGATCTATCTTTAATTTTTTGAGGAACCTCCACACTGTTTTCCAGAGTGGCTGCACCAGTTTGCATTCCCACCAACAGGGAGCACAGCTTCTTGATCTGTAACAGGAAGGCAATCCCTGAGGCCTTTCCTCACTGTAGGAAGTGGGCTTAACTACTCTGATAATCAACTCCAGATAACCAGCAGATAACCAAGTTACTAATTTCTTCCAAGCTTCTCTCTAAATTACTAAATGAGGACTTGAAAACATTGTTAAGGCAGGGTTGAAGATTTTCTAAGAGAGAAGTATTGTGCTTGCATCTCTTTCCTGTGGTAGGAGGGGGTGGTTCAAAAAAGAGGAAGGACTGGAGGAAGAACTGAAAATAGGTGGTTGAGCTTATATCAATCTTTTCCTGGGAGCTAGCTAATAGAAGGCTGGGGAATGGAGGCCTGACAGCAGCAAAAAGCTCACGTACCAAAGAAATCAACCATCACCTTATGTTTGATATATAGACTAAAGATATTCCTGTTGCAAATGCATTTTACAATCCCTAAAGACATGCAAAATCCAAAGACCATAAAAGAATGTTATTAGCAAATTGAGAAATTGTAAGCATCAATATAATATGCCTCCTTGTGGAATGTGTTTAAAAAAGAATCAACTGCAGACCCCAGAGTCATTGAAAGGATAATAAAGAGATACTATGAACAAATCCACATACATAAGTTCAACAATAGTTGGAATGGGCCAATCCTTTGAAATACATGAAGAATCTAACTCACCCAAGATGAAATAGTTATCTGAGTAGTCCTGTAACTATAAAACCAGTTAATGTATAGTGAAAACTTTCTGCAAAAGAAATCTTCAGGCCAAGATAGATTCACTGGCAAATCCTACCAAACATATAATAAAGTAAAATATATGTAATCTCTTCCAGAATATAGAAGAGGAAGGAAAATATCCTAACTAGTTTTATGAGGTCATATTTACCTTGATATCAAAATCAGACAAAGAGTACAAAAGATTGAAACTATAGACAAATATCTCTCATGGATTTAGATGCAGAAATAATCAAAATATTAGTAAATTGGATCAGGAATATCAAAAGGAATCATACACCATGACCAAGTGGGATTTATACTAGATATAAAGGCTGGTTTATCATTCAGAAAAATAATTTAAATGTATCCACTATATCAGTAAATTAAAAGAAATCTATGATTATGTAAATTGAAATAGAAAAAGCATTTGACACACTCAAAACCCAGCTCATGACAAAAACTCTCAGCAGGTTAGGAATAGAAAGGAATCACTTCAACCTGATAAAGAGAATCAGCAAAGCTTTCAGGTAACATCATACTTAACAGGGAAAGACTGAATGCCTTACCCCTAAAATTGGGAACAAGTCAAGGCAACAATGTCTACTTTAACCACACTTATTCAACATACTACTGGAAGTTCTAGGCTCTTCAGTAAGATAAAAAATAAAAATAAAAAGCATACATATTAGAAAGGAAGACATAAAACGTTCCCTATTTGCAGATAACATGATTGTCTACATGGAACATCCCAAGTAATCTACCAAAAATTCCTATAAATAATAAGTGAGTGCATTAGTCTACTAGTGCTGCCATAACAAAATACTACAGTCTGGGTGGCTTAAACAACAGAATTTATTTTCCCAAAGTTCTGGAGGCTAGAAGTCCAAGATCTTAATGCTGAGAAATTTGATTTCTGGTAAGGCCTCTCTTCCTTGGGTTGCAGACTGTCTGCCTCACTATGTCCTCACATGGCCTTTCCTCTGTGTATATGTTCCTGTGTGCCTTTCTCTTCCCCTTCTTATAAGGATACCATTCTTACTGCATTAGGGCTCTACTCTTATGACCTCATTTACATACCTCATGGTATGTAAAGTCATACCATGCTCATGGATTGGAAGATTCAACATAGGTAAAAAAAGTCAATTTTCCCCCAAATTGACCTATGGGATGATTGGATGCAATTTCAATCAAAATCCTACCAGAATATTTGATAAGCTGATTCTAAGGTCAATATGAAAGGAAAAGAAACTAGAATAGTGGAAGAATATTGACCTCAGAAGTATTCCATTATTCAACTTTAAGATTTAGTTTAAAATAATCAAGGCTGTGTGGTATTGGCAGAAGGACAGTACCAGGACCTGGTGAGGATTCAGCAGTATGGAACTCTTGTGTACATTGCTAAGGGAAATGTAAATTGGTGCAGCCACTCCAGAACAGTTTGGCAGTTTCTTACAAAAATAAATATTCACATGTCATCTTACCCAGCAAACCCATTTCCAGGTATTTGCCCTGGAGAAATGACAATGTACATTCATTCAAAACCCTGTCCAGAACTGTTTAAAGCTTTTCTATAAGTAACTACCAAAAACTGGAAATAATTTCTGTCCTTCAGTGGGTAGGTGGATAAACAAAATGGGGCATCTCTACATTAAAAAGCAAGAAACTATTGATACACGTAACAATGGGATGAATTTCAAAAGCATGTTGAGTGAAAGGAGCCAGTCTGGAAAGGTTACATACTATATGATTCCATTTATATGAGATTCTCAAAAAGATAGTAGTAGAGTGATAGCAAAAAGTGTTTGTCAGGGGTCAGGAGTGGGGAAGAGGGTGTGACTAGAGCAAGGCAGTATAAGAGAGCTTTTTGGATGATGGAACTGTTCTGTATTTTGATTGTGGTGGAGGTTACACTAATCCATCAGTGTGTTTAAACTCATGGAACTACCCATACCAAAAAAAAAAAAAAGCTAATTTTTATGTATATTAATTTTAAAAATTAATTTAAAAATTAATCAGAAAAAAATACACATTATGGTAGTAACTCTTATTGTCCCCCTTAATATCCATTTTCCCTTTCTCCCTTTTAATCATGGGATTCACTCTGTGTGAGTGTTGGTAGGACACATGCCCAACCAGGGACTGGTTTCCCAGCCTCCCTTGCAGCTAGATGTAGTCATGTAACTAGATTTTGGCTAGTGAGATAGGAGTACCACCTTGAAAAAGAGGCTATGTATACCTTCCCTATACTTCTTCCTCTTCTCCTGGAGATGGTGCTGATGAGCTACTCTCAACTACAAGGAACAGAATAACTGGAGAAGGCATCTTAGACCAATGCTGGGCCAGCTGGGAACCTGGGGAACCTCAGAGCAGAGCCCAACTTTCTGCCCTGGACTGGTAGGAAAAAGAAAAAGAAACTTTGAACTTATAGGTAGGCTAATGCATTTTGCAGTCTCTTTGTTACACCAGCTTAATCCTTACCATAAGAATTGTATACATATTCATTGTACAAAAATAGAAAGGGTGAAATAAAAGTTATCCAGAGTCTCTCCATCCAAGAGAGACAGACTTTAATCTCACCTTGGCCCTTTCAATATGCTAGTAGGGTAACATTAAAAAAAAGAAATCTTCCAAAGAGTATGAACTTATCTGGTGTTGTGTAGATTTCTGAAAGAATCCTCGATTTGGGTGGGATATAGGAATAGAATTCCTCCTTAGATTGCAATACCCACCCACCCAACCCCTTCCCAGGAAATACCACTCTCTGGAGACCACTAACACACTACCACTCAGGGCCAGAGGGAAACCAGGTTTGTAACCAGTTCTTGTGGAGGACATGCTCCTGTAGCATCTGGAATGAGAGGAATTAGTACCATATCCTTAAGAAGTTGGTCTTTGGAGCTGGAAAGCCATGGGCTTAAGGCCTAGCTCCACTTCTTTTTTGCCTGTGTAACCTTCAGCAGATGTCTTAACTTCTCAGAACTTCAGTTTCCTCTGCTCTAAGATGGGAATGTATAATGGCACCTCCCGTATGGGGTTGTTGTGAGAATTAAATGTGATAATAGACATAAAGGTATAGCATAGGCCTAGCACATAATAAGTTCTCAGAAATGGGGTGCTATTCGATTATTCATATACCACATGTTGAGGACCTACAACATGCCAGGCACATTTCTAGGCACTGGGGAGATAGCAGCGAGTGACACAAAAAAGATTCTTGCTTTCTCGAATCTTACCTTCTAGTGAAGGAGACAGAGAATAAATAAATTATTTTTTAAGTAACGATAGATCTGATGAAATTAAGATAGAGTGACTTATTGTTAGTAATGCTAATAGCTCAGACATGTGTGAGGATATTTGGCTCCCGTTTCTTCCCTCAGTTCTGTGGGGTCTGTGCAGAAAGTGGGGCAGGGTGAAGGCACAAAAAGCTGGGCAGGGTGAGCTGAACAGTGAGGGCATTAAAAGATATACATGGAATAGCTCATGCAGTGCATAACTTTGTGGGCCATGGAAGTCACCCTGCTCTCTGTGTGAAGTGTTCTCCACTGCTGAGCATGGCTGAGCTTTCACTGTCAGAGCAGTTACAGGGCAGAAAGATGAGCCTGGAGTTCTAAGGATATGGGTAGGAGACAGAAGTCTCTAGCACACCAACAAGGTTTCAGATCTTCTGGCCTTCTCTTGGGAGAGCACAGATAGCTGGGGCCACTAGCAAATAGAGTTAAATTTTCCAACCTAATGGATGGCAGGTTGTTTCTATTGAGAAAGAATTTCCCTGTCCATGGATCAAAAGCTAAACAGCGGTTCTTAACTCTGCTGTTCATCAGAATCCCTGCTAAATTAAAAATAAACAAACAAAAACACCCAAGCCCTCACACTCCCAGAAAGTCTGTTTCAATGCAACTCAGGGATGGGGACCAGGCACTCTTGTTCCTAGGTGATTTAGGTGTGCCCTCAGTGTTCAAAACCACTGGCTCTAGATAGAACTTCCATCCTCAAACCAAATCACAGACCACTTCTTGCCTCCAGGCAGGAATGGTCTAGATGCTGTGCCTTTGTAAGACCAGCTTATCACTTCTGTCCCTGGAGCTTAGAGAAGGGTGGCCACGATGGAGAAAGGACTAGAACTAGAATAGGAACTAGAATGGGAACTAGAACATTCCCACAGAAGAAGCAGGCTCCTTCCCAGTGGTGCAGAGTTCACTGGTCATGCTTATCCTTCTAGCCTAGAACACTTGCTCTTCTACTCTTCATGGCTTCTCTAGTTCTAATAACCTGCAGACTTTATACTTCCAAACCTCCTCTCTGGTGACAACAGCCCATGAGAGCCTCTGCTTTTTAAAAAATCTGTCCATGAGTAGTAACAGGGTTTTGCAATTTATAAAGTACCATTGCATATATTATGTCGTTTAATATTTTCAGCATCCTATGAGACAAATATTATTATAGCCATGTTACAAAAGGAGAAGCCACAAATTTAGGATATTGAATGATGTGCAAAGACCCCTTAACCTGTAACCAACAGGTCTAGAGACCAAGTCTCCTTCCTCCAAAGTGCTCTCAATTCCTACCCTACCTGGCAGATTGCCTTCTGCAGTGTCCTGGTACCTGACCATTTCATTTCTACAGCTGTCAGTGTGGTTAGTTTAATCTTCCCAAGTACTCGATCCTAAAAATTACATTTTTTTTCCTTCTCTGTTGTGTTAAAATGGTTCATTCATGATAGTACCAATTTTAATGAATTTTTTAATTTTTTTTTTGAAATTTATTTATTTTTGAGAGAGAGAACAAGCAGGGGAATGGCAGAGAGAGAGGGAGAGAGAGAGGATCCCAAGCAGACTCTGCATGCTGTCAGCACAGAGCCTGGGGTGGGACTCGAACATACGAATGGCAAAATCATGACCTGAACCGAAATCAAGAGTTGGATGCTTAACTGACTGAGCCATCCAGGTGTCCCAATCTGAATGAATTTGTTAAACATATATATTGTTCACCTTGCACCTAATTGAAAATGATACTATTTACAAAAACAAAATTGAAATTCATTTTCTGGAAAAAATTGGTTGCATAGAATAAGCACATATTTCTAGCTTTAGTTCTAAGTTCTAATTTAGAGAGCCAAACATGGACGTGGGCTGGGCTGAGTTGCTCTTTCCCTGTTGGTTTGCTGTGATCACAGGAGTTTCAGGAATCATGAGGGTTTAGGTGCTGTTTTATCTGTAACATCACCCTTCATGGGGTCACATTTTTCCCCACACAGGTTAGTGCATGGGCATTTGTTTAATATAGGTACTGAAAGGTCTCAAGGTAGCAACATGGCACTTTTTTCTGGAAGGTCATCAGCCCCATCAACATCACATTCTCTTGTGGGAAAATCACACATGATTAATTGAAGGTACAGAGTCATCTGGAAGATTTATTCAGATGATGCGTACATTGAATAAAAAGCATTGCCTTTTGTCTCATCCTCAGAGGAATTTTTAGGACCCATCTCTTTAAAGTGCATTGAAAGAAATGATCAGGACTCAGTTAATTTCATTCAAATCCCAAAGACACCAACACAATAGATTTGGCAAGGGACATTTGCGATTCTCCTCTCACATAGCTCAGATTTCTTCATCATTCACAGCAGTCATGTTCAGCAGCTCTACTGCTTACAGGGAACTGGTGGGCTGCCAGCTGCAGCATTGTGTGGATCTGGAGATCTTTCCAATTAGACAAGAGTGGGAGGCTGCCTCCAAGAGAGATGGGAAGATGACTACTCCATTTACACTGTGAAAGGGAAGAGAATTTGGCCCTCTGGAGGAGAGATTTCACAATGTATTGGACATGGCTGCATCTTCACTCAGGTTCCTGCAAAGGATCCATGCAGTGGACCAAAATATAGGCCTTCTTTTCTCCAAGGGCTGAGCTGAAGCTGAGCATGGCAAGACCACACTGGACCCCTACAGTTCCCAAAGCCCCCCCGCAGCTACCTCACACCCCCCCGCAGACTGCCTTTGCAGTCTCTCCCCTACACCCAGATGGGAATAGCCATGGATTAGGCACTGCAGAAGAAAAGATGTATGAACTGGGAGATGAAGGCATAGCAAAATAAATTACCCAAATGTAGAACAGAGAGGGGAAAACTTTAAAAAGTGAACCAAACATCAGTGACTTGTAGGACAAATCAGGCAGTCTAACTTACATGCAGTTGGAACTCCCAGAAAAGGGGGAAAGGGGAGATGAAAAAATATATATGAAGAAATACTTATTTTCCAAATTTTATAAAAGCTTTATAAACCCAGAGATCCATAAAGATTAGAAACCCTAAGGAAGATACAAAGTGAGCCACACCAAATCACACCATAATTAAATTCCTGAACCCCAGTCATAAAAAGATTGTCTTAAGAGCCGGACAAAAATGATGCTTCATGTACAAAGAAACCAAGAATGACTGTAGATTTCTTGTAAGAAATTATAAAAAAAAAAAACCCATAAGAGAATGGAACAAAATGTTTAACATAGCAAAATAAAAAAGGGCCATCCTAGAATTGAATACCAAGTAAATATCATTAAAATGAAGAAAAATTGGAGACTCTCCAGACAAATAAAAAAAAGCTAAGATAATTCTTCATAAGCAGACTTGTATTATGAGAGGTGGTAAAGGTGAAGGAACATGATCCCAGATGGGAACTCAGATCTCCACAAAGAAATGAGAAGCAACAGAGATTTTAAATATCTGGGTAACTATAAAATATTTTTTTCTTGGGATGCCTGGGTGGATCAGTCGTTTAAGGATCCGACTTTGGCTCAGGTCATGATCTCACAGTTCTTGGGTTTAAGCCCTGCACCAGGATCTGTGCTGGCAGCTCAGAGCCTGGAGGCTGCTTCAGATTCTGTGTCTCCCTCTCTCTCTGCCCCTCCCTGGCTCACGCCCTGTCTCTCTTGCTCTCTCAAAAATAAACACTCAAAAATTTCTTTTAAATACTTTTTATTATTTTAAGAAAATAAACTCCTTAGAAGATAGTTAACTGTTTAAAGCAGACATAATGACAATATACAGCAGAGTTTGTAATATAACTAGAAATAAAATACATAACAGTAGCACAAAAGATGGAAGGAAGAATTCAAAGTATATTTGATTGTTCTTATGTGTGAGGAAATATATCATCTGAAGATAGATTTTGATCATTAGAGATGAATATGATAAACTCTAGAACAAACATACACATTAAAACAAAATAAGGATAATAAGCCAATGGTGGAGGTAACAAAAAGGGAAAAATAAAATGTATTCAATAAAAAATGAGGAGGGAATGATAAAAAAAGGAACAAAGGAGAAATAGAAAATACAAAATATAGAAAACAAATACAAGTTGGTAAACTTAAGCCCAAATATATCAGTAATTACCTTAAATGTAAATGGTTTAAACATATGCTATCCAATACACTAACCATTGGCCACATGGAGCTCTTTAAATTAATTAAAAATTTACTAAGATAAACTATTCAGCTCCTCAGTCACACTAGCAATATTTCAAGTGCTCAGTAGCCACCTAATTAGTGGCTAGCATATTAAATAGATAATCTATAACATTTCCATCATCAGAGAAAGGTCTATTGGAAAACTGGTATAAATATTCCAATTGAAAGCAAAATTATGAAACTGAATAAAGAAAGCAAGATGTATCACCCAAAATAAAACACATGTGCACACAAGCATAAAGATGGGGAGGGTCAAAAGTTAAAGGATGGAAAAAGATATACCATGCAAACACTAATTATAAGAAATTTGGATTGGTTCTATTAATGTTACACAAAGCAGACTTCTGAAAAAAGCACACAACCAAGGATGGAAGAGAACATTTCAAAATGACAAATGATTCATTCTATTTAACAACCTTTAATACTAAAGAAGATTTAACAATACTAAACATGTTTGTATCCAGTAAGAGATTCAAAATTGCACTGCATATACCTTCCTGCATGAAACAATATGAAAAGTTGGATAAAATATGTGAAACAATGGTCTTCAAGGAATTAGCAGGCAACAAAGGATGGTGGTTCCCTTAGAGACAGGAAACAAAGAGGGTGAACCCTATAATTGTTTCATCTACAGGCACTGATGCAGGGCTGGGGAGCACAAGTGGAGCTTGGTGGCTTGCTGAATGGAAGACACAGAGCTGATGATTGAGGGAGATGAAAGCAGCTAGAGATTATAGGACAGAATGCCAGAGAAGAGAGAGTTGTATGAAGAGAGAATTCCAGAGATCACAGAGCTACACATATGTCAAAACTTTAAAAACTGTAACTTAAATATGCGCAATTGCTGCATGTTAATTATAGCTCAATAAAGCCCCTTTTAAAAAAGATAAGGACATATCTGAGCAATTTTATGCCAATATATTCAAACAACATAGATAAAATGGAAAAATTCCTTGAAAAACACAAATACCAAAACTGTCTCAAGAAGAAATAGACAACTGAAGAATTGTATATGTATTTAAGTAATTGCAATTGCATAATTGCAGTATGCTCACAAAGAAAATTATAGGCACAGATGACTTCATTGGCAAACTTTCTGAAACATTTAAGGAAGAAATATACCAATTCTATTCAATTTTTTTCCCCCAGAAATTAGAAGAGGAAACACTTTCCAACTTATTTCATGGGGCCAAAGACATTACAAGAAAAGAAAATTGCAGACCAACATCATTCATGAACATGGATTCAAAAATCCTTAAAGAATCTTAGAAAATCAATTCCAGCAATATATAAAAATAGGAACACATCATGAAAGCAAGTTTCATTTAACATTGGAAAATCTATTAATGTAACTCACTATATCAACAAATCAAAAATTAATGAAAAACAGATTTAGGAAAATCATTTGACAAAATTGAAAATCCACTTATGAAAAATCTCTCAGCGAGCTAGAAATAGAAGAGAATTTCCTAAACTTGGTAAAATGCATCTATGAAAAACTTACAACTAATATCTTTAGAGTAGTGACAGGAAAAGAGTATGTTTCATTCCTAAATTCAGGAATAGGATAATGTATCCTAGTTCACTGCTTTTATTCAACATCATACTGGAGGTCATAGTCAATGTAATAAGGCAAAGAAAAAAAAGATACAAAAGACATAGATATTGGAAAAGAAGAAATATAATTCTCATTATTTGGAGACAATATATTTGTATACAAAGAAAATCATTAGAATCTGCAAAAAAAATAGTTATTAGAACTGAATAACTGATTCACAGGTCAATAAAAAAGTGAATTCTATTTCCATATACTAACAACAAACAATTGGAAACTGAAATTTTAAAACAATACCATTTACAGTATCACCAAAAAACAGACACAGTTAGGGATAAATTTAAGGAAAATATGTCAAAGAAATATACAGTGTACAGTATAAAACATTGCTGACAGAAATTAAACAACACCTAAATAAATGGACAGTTGTACCATATCCATGAGAAAAAAGTCTCAATATTTAAAAAAAAAAAATTTAGTGTTCATTTATTTTTGAGAGACAGTAAGAGACAGTGTGTGAGCAGGGGAGTTGCAGAGAGAGAGGGAGACACAGAATCTGAGCTGTCAGCACAGAACCGGATGTGGGGCTCGAACCCGTGAACCGTCAGATCATGACCTGAGCTGAAGTCCAATGCTTAACTGACTGAGCCACCCAGGCACCCCAAAAGACTCAATATTTTTATTTATTCATTTTATTTGAGAGAGAGAGGGAAAAAAATTCCAAGCAGGGTCCATGTGCAGCGTGAAGCCCGTTGTGGGGCTCGATCCCATGACCCTGTGATCATGACCTGAGCCAAAATCAAGAGTCAGAGGCTCAACTGACTGAGCCACCCAGGAGCCTAAAAAAGACTCAATATTATTACGATGGCAATTCTCAAATTGATGGATAGACTTAATGCAATCCAAATCAAATTCTCAACAGACTACTTCTGTAAAAATTAGAGAATTCTGAAATTTATATAGAAATTTAAAGAATCTAGATTATCCCAAGAATTTTGAAAAAGAATGCCAAAGTTAAAATATTAACTGATTTATTACCTGATATTACCTGATTTAAATATTACAAGTTTACAAGTTTACCTGATTTAAAGACTTACCATAAAATTTACAGTGACCAAGACAATGTGGGTATTGGTGCAAGAATAACTATATAGGCCAATAGAATCAAAACATGAGTAGATAAAGACCCATATAGCAATGGATTTTTAACAAAGAGGTCAGAGTAATTTAATAGGACAAAGAATTTTTCTAAAATATGGTACTAGAACACTGGATATTCATATTGGGGGGGGAGGGGGTGGGAAGGAAGCTCATTACCTTCCTTCTAGCATAAACAAGTAAAATAAAACTCAAGGTGTATCACAGACCTAAATATAAAAACTAAAATCATAGAGTTTTTAGAAGAAAATATTGCAGCATATCTTAGTCATTTGAGAGAAGACAGTGATTTCTTAGAACATAGAAATAAATAACCAAATAGGGAAAAATTATACATTACACTTAATCAAAATCTAAAATTTTTCACCAAGTCACCATGAAGAAAATAAATAGGCAAACCACAGATTATGATAAAATCTTAGCTGAACCTTTATCTGACAAAGGGCTTATATCCAAAATAAATAAAAAATTCTGCAAGTCAGAAATAAAATAAAAACTCCATTTTAAATGGTGGAAGGAAAAGATATGAACACACATTTTATCAAAAAAGATACACAAATGGCAGGTAAGTTTATGAAAAGATGTTCAACATATCAGTAATCAGAGAAATGTGAATTAATATCACAATGATATAGCAGTATACATACACTAGAAAGGCTAAAATAAAAAAGATTAATACCAAATGTTGACAAGGATGTGGAGTGTGGCAGACAGACTCTAACATGGCTCCCAATGACCCCTGCTTCTTGATATTCATGCCCTTATGTAATCCCTTCCTTGAATGTGGGGGAGACTTATGTGGGTGAGCCAACAGAACATGGCAAAAGTGATGGAATGTCACTTCTGTGTTTACATAAGATTACAGCTTCTATCTTGCTAGCCAACCGTCTCTAATGGCTATCTCCCTTGCTATATTTGATGAAGTAAGCTGCCATGTGAAGAAGCCCATGGGGCAAAGAACTGAGTGTGGCCACTGGCCAACATCCAACAAGTTGCTGCAGCCTAACAGCCCACATGGAAATGAATCCTGCCAACAACCACATGAACTTGGAAATGGATCCTTACCCAGTTGAGCCTCGTATGAGCCACAGCCCTGAAAAGACCTTGATTGCAGCCTCTTGAGAGACCATGAAACAAAGGACCCAGCTAAACACTGCCCAAATTCCTGACCTGCATCAACTGTGTGATAATAAATATGTATTGTTTTGACCCTCTACATTTGTAGTAGTTTTGTATGCATCAGTAGATAAGTAATAGATGGAACAACTGGAACTGTCCTACATTTATGGTGGCATAATCATCTTGTAAAACCGTTTGGCAATTTCTTATAAAGATAAACATGCACCGAACTTACCCTAAGACCCAGCAATTGCACTCTAGGTATTTACCCATGAAAAATAAAAGTATATGTCCAAACAAAGATTCATACATGAATATTCATAGCAGCTTTACACATAATAGCCCACAAGTAGAAACAACCTGAATGCCAATCCATAGATGAATGAATAAAGTATGGAATATCCATACAATGGAATAATACTCAGCAGTAAAGGAGAATGAACTGATTAATACATGTAAAAATGTTGATGAATCTCAACATATCATGTTCAGAGAAAGAGACTAGACATAAAAGAATATATATGATGCCATTTATATTAATTCTAGAAAGCACAAATCTAATTTATGACAATAGAAACAGATCAGTGCTTATCTACACCTAGAGGTGTGCAGTTAGGATAGCAAAAGCTTGCAAGACTGACTTTTAGGACTGTTGCCATATTCTAGATCTTGGTACAACAGTAGTTACAATGAGTTGTCATAATTCATTGAGCTGTTCACTTAAAATTGGCACATGATTTGTATATAAACTATTCCTTGATAAAGTTGGTTTTTAAAGAATATAACTCCAAATGGATTAAAGACTGAAACATCAGACCTGAAACTGTAAAACTCCTAGAAGAAAGCAGAGGGTCAAAGCTCCATGACATTGGTCTTGGCAATGATTTCTTGGATATGACACCAAAAGCACAGGCAAAAAAAGCAAAAATAGGCAGGTGGGACTGCATCAAACTAAGAAGTTTCTACACAGCAAAATGAATAATTAACAATGAAAAAGCAATGTCCAGAATGGGAGAAAATATATACGTGAACCATGTATCTGATAAAGGGTTGATACCCAGAATAAAAAACTCGTACAATGTAATAGCAAAACAACCAAATAAACCAGTTTTCAAAATAGGACAAAATAGGACAAAGGGGCATCTGGGTGGCAAAGTCGGTTAAGCATCTATCTCTTGATTTTGGCTCAGGTCATGATCTTGAAATTTGTGAGGTTGATCCCTGTGTCAGGCTCTACGTTGACAGTGTGGAGCCTGCTTGGGATTCTCTCTCTCCCTCTCTCTCTGCCCCTCCCTCACTTGCATGCACTATAAACAAACAAACAAACTTTAAAAAAAAATAAAATGCAGAAAGGGTTTAAATAGACATTTCTCCAAAGACAACATACAAATGGCCAACAGGTACATAAAAAGTTGCTCAACACCAATAATCTTCAAACACCTGTTAGGATGGATATTATTAAAAAAAAGAAAAGAAAAAGAAAAAAACAAAAAACAAACAAATGGTAAGTATTCATGAGTCTGTGGAGAAATTGGAATTCTTGTATGCTGTTGGTGAGGATGTAGATGGTACAGCCACTATGGAAAACAGCATGGAGGTTTCCCCAAAATTTAAAAATAGTAATACCATATGATCCAACAATCCCACATCTGGGTGTTTTTCCAAGAGAATTGAAATAAGGAATCTTGAAGAGATATTTGCACTCCCTTGTTCATTGCAGCCTTATTCACAATATCCAAGATGTGAAAACAACCTAAATGTCCATGGACAGGTGATATATATCTATATATATATCTATATATATATCTATATATATATATATATATATATAGATATATATATAGATATATATATATACACACACACACACACACACACACACACACACATTAGAGTATTCAACCTTTAGGGGGAAAAAAAGGAAATTTGATCTTCTGCTACAAAATGCATAAACGGTGAGGTTATTGTGCTAAGTGAAATAAGCTAGTCACAGAAGGACAAAAATACTGCATGATTCCAGTTATATGAGGTATCTAAAGTAGTCAAACTCATAGAAGCAGAGAATAAAATGGTGGTTGCCAGGGGCTTAGGTAGGAAGGGGAAATGGGGAGTTGATAATCAACAGTTTTAAAGTTTCAGTTATGCAAGATGAATAAATTCTAGAAGTCTACTGTATAACATTGTTCCTATATTTAACAATACTGTTTTGTACCCTCAAGAAAAATTTTAAGAGAGTGGACTTTATGTTAATTGTTCTTACCACAATTTTTTAAAAAAATAGATCTTCTGGGTGCCTGGGCAGCTCAATCAGTTAAGCATCCAACTTTGGCTCAGGTCATGATCTTGTGGGTTTTAGCCCTGCATCAGGCTTGTGCTAACAATGTAGAGTCTGCTAGGGATTCATTCTCTCTCTCTCTCTCTCTCTCTCTCTCTCTCTCTCTCTCTCTCTCTCTCTCTTCCTCTCCCCCACTTGCACTCTCCATCTCTCTCGCTCTCTCAACATACATAAACTTAATTTAAAAGAGAGAGAGAGAGAGAGAGAGAGAAATACATCTTCAAACAGACAATTTGCCCAAGCTGTATCTACTCCTGAACCTAGACTCAGTAGGTGCACCTTGGCTGCACAACCCTGGGACCCTGGATTTCCCTTTCCACAGCACTTTTCATACACTTGTATCATGGATTGTTCAACTGTGGGTCTTCCTGTCTATAATATAAGCTCTCTAAGCACAGATCTCCTTGGTACTTACACAGTGCCTAGCCCAGAACAGATATTTGTGGAATAAGTATAACAATTTTTATAAAATTTTGTGGAATTAATTGAAACTGTCTTAAGTTCTTCTGTCATCATGTAGGGTCAGACAGTCTGTACCAAGCCATTGTGTGGTCTTCATAAAATTCTCCATTAAAGACTACATTCCACTCTGAGTTGTCCACAGGCAGGTTTCTGTGCCAGATTCACTTTGATGGACAGCTGTGATAAAAGTGTGATGCCAGAAGTGGGTTAAACTAAATTAAGAAAACCATATCCCCAGCTCACTTCTGTTGGGGCAGGCTACTCATCGCACTTGACAACTCTCAGCCCTGATTAAGAACAGCTAGACTGAGCTTCTTTGCACATTTTCCAGTTTTAGGGAATTGAGGAAGTTTCTTACCAGTTGTTGCAGGAAGGATTGGTAATCTCTTCTTGTGTGATCACCATCACCCCAACCCTCCCCCCCCACAATCGTCCCCCCCCAGAGCTCTTTGTTCTTACTTCTGTTCGAACATTCAGACTATTTGATTGTCATTATTGCTTGTGTATCTGACTCTCTAGTCAAGCCTGATCTCTGTAAAGGGAGAGTCAAATTCATCATTTTAGTACCCATTTTTTCATTCATTTCAACATTTCTGAGTATCTTCCGATTGTCTTGGATTGAGCTAGAGACATGCCTAGTATGGTTTATTGATCACATAGTGGACCTTCAATAAACATGTGCTGCTATTAGTCTCTGTGTCTCTGTTGGTAGTATTCCCCAGTCCATTGGAAATCAAGGTTGGTACCTTTCAGAACAACAGTCTCTCCTGGTCTGCCCAAGGTGGCCTTACAACTAAATATAATGCAGTGATTTTTAAAGAATGAAAAAGAAGACCCTGTAGCAGAAACAACAAACTCCTTTCTGAAAATCTTCCTCTCCTTCTTCCTTAATAATGGAACCTGGATTTTTACTGGGGCACATTGCCACCTCTCTGAAAGACTGTTTTTCCCCAGACTCTTGAAGCTACATGTAGCCATGTGATTATATTGGCAAATGAAATGTAAACAAAAATTTTATGTCCATTTCTTTATTTTTTCCCTATTTATGTTGATTTTCTTTTTTTAAAGTTTTTATTTTGAATTTCAGTTAGTTAACATACAGTGTTATATTAGTTTCAGGTGTACAATATAGTAATTCAACACTTCAATACATCACCCTGTGCTCATCACAAGTGCACTACTTAATCCCTATCACCTATTTAAAATTTTTTTAATGTTTATTTATTTATTTATTTATTTATTTATTTATTTATTTAAGGTGTGCACATGTGCACAGGGGTGAGGCAGAGAGAGAGGGAGAGAGAGAATCCCAAACAGGCTCCGCACTGTCAGCACAGAGCCTGACACAGTGCTCAATCCCACAAACTGTGAGATCATGACCTGAGTCAAAATCAGAGTCAGATGCTCAACCAACTGAGCCACCCAGATGCCCCCCATCACCTATTAAACTGATCCTTTCACCCACCTCCCCTCTGATAACCATTTATTTGTTCTCTGATAACCATTGATTTCTCTCTCTCTCTCTTATTTTTTTTCTTTGTTTTGTTTCTTAAATTCCACATGGAATTCCATACCATCATATGGTATTTGTCTTTCTCTGTCTGACTTATTTCACTTAGCATAATACTCTCTAGCTTCATCCATGTTGTTGCAAATGGCAAGATTTCACTCTTCTTTCTAGCTGAATAATATTCGTGTGTGTGTGTGTGTGTGTGTGTGTGTGTGTATCACATCTGCTTCATCCATTCATCAATTGATGGACACTTGGGCAGAAAATTTATTTGAAGAAATTATAGCTGAAAACTTCCCTAATTTGGCGAAGAAAACAGATATCCAGATCCAGGAGGCACAGAGAACTCCCATCAAAATCAACAAAAACAGACTTACACCAAGACATATGGTAATTAAATTTGTAAAGTATAGTGATAAAAAAAATTTCAAGATCTCTTTAAAGGGAATGAGCATTCCCTTCTTCACTCTTACCCAGCTACTACCTGGAATAAAGATATGATCATTGGAATTCTAGCAGCCTTTCTGGACCATGAGAAAGTCAAACTTTGGAAATAGTAGACTGGTGATCTGGAGGGAGCCTGGTTTCTGAGGACTTAGTGTAACTTTCTTGACAGCCCTGGACATGCCATGTCCATACTTTTTTCTATTAGATGAAAATAAACTTCTGTAATTGTTATAGCCATTGTTATTTTGGGTTTCTAAAAGGACAACACTCAGCCAGTAATAATGCTTGAATTCCACCTTTAGACCTTTCCTCTTTGACCTAAGAATTGTAAGTTTTTAAGTTAATGCAATTACAGAGACTTCCACTCAAGTCTGGAAGGTGCTCTGCAACCTGAAGTGTGTGCAAATGAGGAAAAAAATTCTGTAGATGGCAGAGGAGAAAAGAGAGACATACATTATGACAGGTTGACATCTAACTATTGCTGTAAATGTCATCCTGCTATACTTAGGACACCATCCTTCACCAGAACCACAAAGCTCTGCATGATCAGCACTCTGCCTTTTTCCAACATCCTCCCCTTGTTCACATAGCTCCAGCCACACTGACTCCCTTGCATATGTACTCTCGCACAATCTCTCTCTCTCTCTCTCTCTCTCTGTCTCTTTCTCTCTCTCATGCACAAAGCTTTAAACCCATTTCCACCTCAGGGATTTTGCACTGGATATCCCATAGCCTGGAATGCTCTTCCCTCAGATCTTCACGTGACTGGCTCCCCCTTGTAGTTCAGGCTTCAGGTTTACATGTCACCCTCCCACCAAGGGCTTTCTTGATGTGTAAAATAGCCCTGCATGATATTTTCTCATTTATGTATTTATTTATTGTCTATCTGCCACTCACACCAACTGAAGGGACGTTTGACAAGTCACTTTATTTACTCTATTTGCCACTGTATCCCAGAACTTGAAACAGTGCACATGACTATTTGTTGGCCACTTGTTGATTGATTGAGCAAGACTGAACATGAAAAGACTTCTCCCTGGAGCAGCTGTTGCTCTGCTTTCGCTCATCCCTACTTGGCTTGCTGTTTTAACACATCCTTTTCTACATCTCAAAAAAAGTATTATGTGCCAAAATGGAGCTATTTCTTTTAGGCCTAATTTGTATAAACCATTTTGTAACACCTAGTGGTACTTAGATACTAGCCTATATAGTTCTTTGGACTGTCTTAAATTATTTAAATGTCAGTAATAATCCATTTATAATATTTTTTTCTGAGACCAGTTTTTAAGGAGTGTGGGATAGATAGAATGTGAGAACCTTGGTTATCTAAGGGGAAGTAGCACCACCAAGGGGACAAAATACACAGAGGAGTCTGAGGTACATAAAGTTTCATTTAGAACCTATAGCTTCACATAGTCTATTAGTTGAGTTAAAGGTTCAGCAGTATGTAACAGACCCCAGATACCAGTGGCCTAAAGAATTCTGAATTGTTATGATAGTTGTACTCTGCGGAGGCATTAGGGACCCAGCCTCCTCCTACCTTGTTTTTCTGCCATTCCTAGAGCATTGCCCTCCCTGCAAGGGTCAGAGAGGACTCACCACCAACTCAGACCTTGGAAGGAAGAAGAGGGTGGGGCAGGCGGCACTCCCTGCAGAATGCACACACTACCTCTGCTCACATCCCATTGGCTAGAACCTGGTCACATGGCCGTCCCCAGCTGCAAAGGAGGCTGGGAAGTGAATCTCTTTTTTGAGCAGCTGTATATCCAGACACAAATCAGGGGTTCTACTAAAATAGAAGGATAAAAGGAAGACTGAGGGATTACTGGCAGCTCAGCTCCACACAGTATGTCTTGGTTGGAAGGAGTTTTATGAACAGCCCACATAAGCAGGCTTATAAAAATGGTACATAAAATAAACCCATTCACATATTTCTACCAGTCCATGCTTTCCTGGGAAATCCAAGTGTGGCAAAATAAAGAAAAGCTAACTGCTTTTCCACTCCCCCAGCTTCTTACTGTTCACACATTGGTCAAATAAGGGAGCAGCACATTGTCAGGCTTTCTCCAGGTATTTCTGCATACAGAAGAGCAGGTGTGAAAGTCTGAATGTCCATTCATCCACAGACCCTAAAGTTACAGGTGAATGGAGAAGCAAGAATTAACAATCTAATGTTTTATTTTCAACACAATATTAAAGTTTAAAACTAATGTAAATATCAATCACTTTTGTGTTTTAAATGGTTAAATAAGATTTCCATCTTCCCCATTTTCTTCTGATCCCTGAACAACAGCACCACATGGCTGGTCTGGCCCCTTCCTCCATTCTGAGATGAAATGTTATTTTTCTTTCAGAGACATCCATATATTTTCTTCTTCTGTGATTTTAGAGCACAGTAAGAATAGGAGCTGCTTTGGGGGTGCCACAGGTCTGTGTGGCTCTTGTCTGGGAGTGAAAAAGCAGCTTAGTGAGGATGTGAAGATTGGGGGTGGGGGCGCAGGAACAAATACTGCTGTCGAGCTAAATGATCCTTTTTCCTTCCTTGGGTCATCAACCAGGACAGCCTTGGTACATGCAAACAACAACACTGGATCCAGTCATGCCTCACACAATTTTAATAAATTCTGCACATCTCTCCCAGAGCTCAGTTCAGGTTAGGATGTGTGTGTTCCCATCTACCATAAGGGCACGAGACTGGCCAAAAATGTGCTTTTCTATTGACTTGCTACTTGACTCCCTTAATCTGCTGCAAGACACATTATACCTTTGTAGAACTCAGGGCAAAGGAGGGAGTCACTTAAGGCACCACAACAGCCACTGAAAACTGAAAACCCTTTCCTGGGATTCTCTAGACCCAACAAGCAGATGGTTAAGCAGCTGTCAAAATCAGCGTCAGCTGGAACGCAATGATCTCTTTTTTCTTTCAGCCTCCACATTTGTCAGGCAACTAGTCTGTGCCAGGCACTATGCCAAGCACTGCTGAGACTGCACAGGACAGATAGACCCAGTCCTTCCCTCAGGAAGCTTAACAATGGGATTTCAAAGTCAAACTCTACCCACTCCCATACCCATTCAATTCAAATTTGACTGAATCAAGACTAACCCTTTTGTTCTTGGTTACAACCCAGACCCACATGCCTCTGAAACAGGCTGCTCTGTTCCCTGACCCCCCAAATGGTTGTCCTTCATGTAGTACAGTACTGAGAGATTTCCCAGGATGCAAGACTTGTAGTAGTGCTAAAAGCAGAATGTCAGGGCAAACCAGGCTGAGTTGATCACCCTTCTTCAAAATGAAACATCACCTTGTAAAGAAGGAAAGTAGAAGTAAAAACTCAAAGCAGTTTCTCACCTGGACTACCTTACAACTCACACAAGCATGGCTTTCCTCCCACAATACCTGTGTTCACACACAAACACAATGGAGTACAATTTCATAAATTTTATTTGTCCAGATAAAATAGGCTCCTGGTGGTAGCTGTAGAACGATCACTTTCTCACAACAGGTCTAGCACATAGTCTGTCCTGGTGGCCTGAGCTACATATCTCCACCCCCAATTCCCCTTAGTGTTACTGTCACTCTACCTTCCACACCCACATTTTAGTCCCAGAGCCAGATCATTCTGGACCTCCAGATATTTGCTTATATGGCATCCTCTGCCTGTCCTGCCAACTCTTCTTCAGACATCCACTTTGTTTCTGTCTCCACCTTTCCCTCTACCTCTGCCTCCATCACTGTGTCCACCATGCCCTGGGAGGTGCTAAGGGTCAGCGGTTAAGAGCACAGGGTGTGGGAGTCAGATACATGGAGTTTTCTATATTGCTTCTTTCCAGTGGGCAGTTGGGCAAATTAGACTCTTCAAGCCTCAATTTCCTCATCTTGACAATGGGAATTATAATATCTCCCTAACATGTAAGACAACACATCTGCATAGGGAGTGACACAGGTAAACCCTTAACTGATGTAAACACTCTAGTATATCCATTTGTTTACAAGCCTTTATTCTTTGGTTCTTATATTCCTAGTGCCTGGCACTGAGATGTTTGTTGAATGAATGAAGTGTACTAGAAAGATGAGGGTTTGACTTCTTCTAGAATTGGTCATTAAGAGCATTTTCTTGGCAATTTAGGGAAACTGTAGAAGTGACTGGTTGTGCCCTTGCAGCTCAGAGGGATGAGCTAACAAGGACATTCTGATGCTCCCTATATCTAAAAGTAAAGAGCAATTTGGAACATGTATAAGAAAGCCCTTCAAAATAGCCAATTCAACAGTTGCATTTCTAGGAATTTATGCTAAGGAAATTATCAGAGATTTATACAAACATTTACACAACTTTTAATCACAGGTTGTTAATAACAGTGTCTGTTGCTAATCAGAGTGAGAATTATAAATAGCCTAACTATCCATAGGGACTGGTGGTTAAATAAAAGCCCAGGAAGAGGAGCTATATAGCAGAGTGACTGAGAACACAGGTCCTGAAGCCAGATTCCCTTCTGTCCTGCCACTTACCAGCTATGCAATCGTGAACAAGCAATTAACATTTCTGTGCCTCTATATCCTCATCTGTAAAGTGGGGATAAAATGAGGAATATAGACTTTTGATACAGGTTAGCTCTATGATTATTTTCCTACCATTGAAAGTCATATTGTAAAAGTTTAATGAGATAAAATTTTCACAAATATATAATTAATTTTTCTAAAACGGGATACAAAAGCATATGTTGAACATAGCACTAATTTTAAGTTCTAAAATGTAGTTTTTAGAACTAGGGTAATGTATATGGCAACCAACAATGGTTATCTCTGGGTGGCAGAGTTACAAGAAACTTTTTTCTTTTAGTGCTTTTCTGTGTTTTCTGTTTTCTACAATAAATAGCTTCTGGCTACATTCATGCTAAAATGATAAGGTGGGTAGAATCTTGAGCTGAAATCTTGAGCTGGGGAAGGGTACCTTAGTCCTGGTCCCTGCTCCACCTCCAGCTGGCTGGGAATCTAGGCAAATTCCTTCCCCTCACATATGAAACAACAGGATTGGCTAGAAGCAGACCTCTGGAAGTCCTCTCCAGCTCCAAGCTCCTCTGGAGCACATGGTTCCTAGCAGAGACATGCCAGACGCTTGCCAGAGAGGCTGAATACAGAGCAAGCTGAAAAAAAAGTTACTTTTAATTAAATGAAATGAAAGCCAGTTTCCTTACAAAGACCAATTCTGGCCGCCTACTACCTCTATTAGGCATACGTAAAGGCCTGTGATGAGCTGGCCCCCCTAACCTAAGTGTCCTGGAGCTGGCAGGCACAAACTCGGCGAGATTACAGGGGCTATAAGAGGCCAGTTTCTTGAAAATACTCCTTCTATCAGTTTCTCAAGTATCTTAAATCCCTGCTCTCAATCTTTTATCTGCAAAAAGCTCTGTTAAAACATCGATTTTTTTTCTATTATTCTTATCCAGTCATATTTATCTTGCTTCCCTTGGTGATGGACATTTTTCTGGACACTGCAACATAGAAGTGTTTGAGGTTCTGCCTCTGATCCAAGGAACTTATAGTAGGAAAGGAGGTAGAGGCAAGAAAATAAGCAATAGTAGCCCCTGTGAAGCAGGAGGAGCACTAGGGAAGCTGATAGGAGGGTGAGGAGAGTGGATCAGAAAGTCTTCCTGGAGACATAAGTCTAACCTAACAACAAAAGGCGGTCCAGGTAGGCTCATTCCTCCCCTTAGATCAGAAACACCTGAAATTTCTCTAACATCAAGTGAAATGGGAAGATTTTGGTATAGTAAGCTGTGATAATAACCACAGTGGCCACTGTGAGAACAATACAAAAAGACACACTCAAAAACACAATAAAACCAAATAAACATGGAATATGTAAAAAATTCAAGTAATCACAGGGAAGAAAGAAAGGGAAAACAGAAACAAGAACCACAGAAAACAGATAACAAATAATAAAACGGCAGATTTAAGTGCTAACATGTCAATGATTACTTTAAATGTAAATAATCTAAATGCACCAATGAAAATAGATTGGCAAAGTGGATAAAAAGTCATGACCCAAGTATATACAGCTGAGAAGAAACTTACTTTAAATTCATTGTAGGAGGAAACAAAGTTGAGAGTGTGGAAGGGACTTGCTTTGAGTCACAGAACCAGTTGGTGGCAGAGCAGGGACTAGGATCTAGGTTTCTGTTGCCCCTGCCCCCCGCCCCAAGCTCAGAGTCCCTGCTCAGTTCACCTAGTTGTCCCTCTTGTCTTTATTCTTGAGGCACACTTCTCATGGCATGTCGGGTAGGCGGTGGGAGTGGTCCTTTACCTTTAATGAGAATTGAAGTAGACGAATGTCACACTGAATGACTTGGCTGCAGCTCCCTAGGATCATCCTGGAGTCTTCCTGCCTAGAAATATTTTTCTCACTGGTATCATACTGCTGTGTTGGATCCACACCCTTCCTCAGTCCATAACTCTGCCCCTGTAATCCCTTAGACCACTTCAAGGGTGACAGTCCTCACATGACAGGCTTCAAATTGAAACAGCTGACCATCTTTCTGCCTCATTGTGTGATGTTGACATGGTGTCACCACCAGCCCTCTATAGTCTATGGGTTGCAGAGGAAATGTGGAACTCTGATTTCCTGGAACTATCCTTCCTGTATGGCTACAGGTGGAGTCTTGCCAATGAGATGAAATAGAGGTGAAAGAGGCATTCTCAGGAGGAAGTGGCAGGCAGCCAGCGAGTGTGAGGTCCACAGAAGCTTCCAGGTGAATATCACATGCCTAAAAGTGTAGGCAGTAGACCTAGTAGGTGGCTAAGAAGGTTGGCAGGAACTTTCTGGAGTTTTTTTTGGGACACTTAGAAACTTCCAGTTGAGCTCCTGAGAGGCTCTGGCTGCAGAGGTGCAGTCTGAGACCTTTAAGAGTGGTTTCACTGTCCTTTGCTCTTCTAACTTTTACAGTGATTGTAAAAGCCCCAGTTCTGTGTTAAAACTCATCATTTTGCATCTGTGGCTTCTGCTTTCCTGAACTGTGGACTTACTGGTTCCATTCACTAAACATTTCTGTATTTCTTCCTTCTGGGCTCAAGGAAGTATTGCATGGCCATGCAATTTGTGTTGCCCATTCAAATGTGAGGGAAAGGGTATATGAACATTCTAAGAAGCTCTAAGAGGAACTGCAGAGTTCACCATGTGCCTTTCCCTCTACATGCCCTGATGGAGTCTATGTCATCCACACCTACACCTCTGATCATCACTGGACATGTAACACAAGTGAGAAGTAAATGTGACATGTCACTGAGATGTGATCGCAACATAACTTTGCCTATCCTGACTGATACAGAAACAATAAATACAGAGATAGGCCAAGACCTTAGTGCAGACATTTCACTTCACTGTGTGGTTATTATACTGTTTGAAGATGGCATATAATTTAAATTACAGCTTGAATGAAAAAACTGAAAGAGAATTTGTATGTCTGCTAAAAACAGCAGCAACAAAAGCAAAAACACCACAATTTCTCAACTGTCTATATTTGGAAGATTGGAGGTTTCAGATTTGTGAACTTTTTTTCTTCTTTCATTCAAAAAGTATTTCTTATGCAACACTTGTGAGTCAAATCCAAGAGTAGATACAAGAAATAGAAAGATAAATAAGATATAGCTCCTGTTCGGGGCACCTGGGTGGCTCAGTCAGTTAAGCGTCTGACTTCAGCTCATGTGATGATCCATGAGTTTGAGCCCCACATTGGGCTCTGTGCTCACAACTCAGGGCCTGGAGTCTGCTTCGGTCAGTGTCTCCCTCTCTCTCCCTGCCCCTCCTCTGCTCACACTCTGTCTCTGTCTCTGCCTCTGTCTCTCTCTCAAAAATAAATATACATCATCTGCAGATGGTGTATAACCAAGGCACAGACAATATGATTAAGGGGAAGACATAATATTTATTCATTTCTCCAGATCTATTATACACTAGCTCTAGGTGAGCCATTTTACGTACTTTATCTCATTTGATCTTTAACATAACCCTATTAATGGGAGTTATGATTAGATTTGAGGTATTAGACTTGAGGCTAAGAGAGGGTAGGAAACTCATCTAAAATTACCCAGCTGGTGAATGTCAGAATTCAAGCACAGATTGGCATACCTACAAAGCCTAAGTTCTTTCCAACACTCATGGCATGGTAAGTGTTAGAACAGAGACATGGCCATGGTGCCAAAGGAGCCAAGACTGGATCTGTTGCTGTTCTGTGTTTTAGATAATGTCAGATCAAAACACTCTTCCCCCAAACCAGTTACAAATAAGCTTGGTACAAGAGAAAAGCTTTGCTCCTTAGGATTCCCAGATGTTCCCAACCCTTTAGAGATGGTTACCTAGGATACCAGTTCCTCCCCCAGGGACAAGTGTGTCTAGCAGGAAGGAAGGATACAGAGAGTGGCCCATACTCCTGAGCAAGTCCAAAGAGCATCTTGTCTGTATTATGCCTACTAGTGCTCCAAGGCAGTGAGAAAAGGGTTATCCTCATTTGTAGTTGAGGAGCGCTTGCCTAAGACCAGTTAAATGACCTGTGCCTGGACCTCTGCCCCCAGACTTGAACCAGGAACTGCTCAAAATAAAGTTTCTATCATGGTTTATACAAAGTACAGAGGGTCCTTTGCTGGGCTTCTGGGTCCTCTTGGATCTTTCAGGCATTATCTGTTGGTGTTTAGGTAAAGAATCAGAAACGGTCATCAATTTCCCCCAGAGAAAGAGCCACAAGGCTCATGACTTTCCTTTGCAAGTCCTTGGGATAAATTAGTGAGTTTTAATGCCCACGTGTTACATGGTCCAGACGAAGGAGGGCAGCCTCCAAGACTTATTTAAGGTCAAAAGAGAGAGGGAAGCTTGTGTTGTGGAAAAACCTGTTTATGCCTAGCTTGTAATCAACTTTTAGGGTCCTTTGTAAAGAAAAGGCAGCCTTTCAGATATTTGGTGTATGATTTTTGTGGCATGATTCCAATGTCAGTAGATTTGCTTAGCAATTCTACCATATTTGCTTCTATTTTCTGTTTGTCAAGAAGCTGAAGAGGAGGAGAGTTTCCTCTATTGACCCTAGGGATTTTCGATTTTCTGTTTGTCAAGAAGCTGAAGAGGAGGAGAGTCTCCTCTACTGACCCTAGAGATTTCTCCAGAGATAGTTTGGCAGCCACTTTTATTCAAAGGTTGTCAATTGATTTTAAAACAAAACAAAAAATAAAACCTAGTTTGTTAACATTCAGTAATCCCATCTTCATTCCCAAGAGTAGCCTCCATTTATTTTTCTTGTTCTGGTTTTATGCTTTTTCTATTTTTACTATGCCCTGTGAAAATAAAACATGCTGGAATTTTAACAAGATATCAGTTTCCAGTATATAATATTGGTGCGAAGTTATACTTCATATTTCTTTGTATTTTCTCTTGATTTTTCTCATATCTCTTATAGCACCATATGGGCTGCATTTATTACCTATTCTGTCTGTTGTCTCTGACTGAATTTTTAATTCATAATCAGCAAGCTCTGCAAAAAAAAAAATTGTCAAGTTATAAAAGTTGTTTTACTCAAGTCTATTTCAATTTAGTTAAGTATCATCCTTTCCAGTTTTCTCAGATATTCTCATCTAGGAATTATAAGAAAGGACTAAATGGAGTATAATTTTATATTTGTGAGTACATGCCATGTGCTAGTCACTCACTGTAGCAATAAAGATGCTTTCAATTGCAATAATAAAAAAACTCGACTCTAAATGGAATAAACAATAAAGAAAGTTTACTATCCTGAATCTTAGAAGTCCTAAGGTAGGGTAACTCCAAGTTGGCCAATTCAGGGACTCAATGACATCAATGACATCCTCCCTCTTTGCCCTCCTCCACCCCTTGCAGTCATAATATAACTGGCTTATTCTCAAGAGGACAACACCCAATAGAAGAAGAGATTGATTCTTCCTCTGAAGCTATTCCTATAAACAAGGAAACCTCTCCAACAATATTCTAAGGAAATATTCCCTCATATTACATTTGGCCACAATTCACTTCCAAGCCTAAACCCACCACCAGCAAGAGGAGTGGGACTAGCTACTTAGGTTTGGGATGGTTCTAGCCTCCTAACAGCAAAAGATTCTCAGCTAAACCAGGAGGAAAGGAAATGGATGTGAATGAACAATCAGAAAGGACTGCTACACAACCTATTTCACCTAGTCCCCACAACAACCCTATGAGATAGCTATTGTCATCCCCATTTTAGAGATAGGAAACTGAAGCCTAGGAATTTCAAATCCTTTGCCTGATTATCCATACATAGAATATAATAGACCCAGTATTCAAGAATTGTTCTCCCAATGAATTCAAACTCCTTTGAAACCATTTCATATTCCCACTTGGGGGTTACAATGTTTTTGATAATTAAGAGAAAGTTAGGTACTCACCAGGTGGAAAGCTCACGGCACAAACCCTACAGAACTTTAGAGTTGGGAAGGATTTTTCATATTCCACCTACAGCATTCAAACAAGTGGTTTAGAGCATGCACCCTGTGTGAACTGCCATATTGGGAGCTGTTAGATATACCATGATGAGTAAGATGTAGCTTCTACCACTAGGACTCACAGCCTGATAGGAAGGAGAAAGTTATACAAATAACAATACCATATAATAGAATATGGTGAGTGTCAAGAGAGAAGTACCCAAAAGCATTAGGGGAGTGTTCAAAAAAAAAAAAAGAAAAAGAAAAAGAAGAAAGAAATGTTGACCATAAAAGGTTGGGCTCTGGCAAGGTACCTTGGAGATGACATTTCAATAAGCAAGGATGGGTGGAAGGAGGTGGATCCCAGGATTGGAGCCCTGTGCTGGAGCAGTAAACCACAGGCCATGTGGAGAAAACATCAGAAGTTAAATTTGGTTAGAGGATAGGAAACAAATTACCTTGTAAAGCAAGGCTTGATCTTGAACTGAAGAACTTATTTTTGGTTTATAGAATTGAGAAAAAAAATGAAGATTTTTGATCAGGTGTGGCATGATCAAAATTGCCTCTTATAAAGACTAAACTGTCAATAGTGCATATAGTAGGATGCTTTGCGGATAATTCTTGGTGTGCAAGCAATAGAAAACCAAACTCAACATGGCCTGTCAACAAGAAAATTTATTATGTCATTTAAAAGATGCCTGGAAAGTTGGGTTGTTCCAGGGTTGGTTATTTCAGCAGCAGCTTTCCAACCTGCTTCCCTGCCATTCTCAGGATATCAACATTGTACTCAGTGGGGCTCCCCTTGAGAAAGGGGCTTCTGCAGTTTGCAATCATATACAATAACATCCAGAAGAAGAAGAGACAATCCCTTCTTGCCGTCCTTCTCAGGAAAGAGGGAACTTGCAGAAGTCTTTCTCTTACATCTCCTGATAAGGAAAATGGGACCACCATGACTGGCTTTACCCAATTATTAAATCCCCCTGAGAGGAGCACCTGGGTGGCCCAGCTGGTTAACCATCCATCTTCGATTCAGGTCATGATCTCCCAGTTTGTGGGTTCGAGCCCCACGTCGGGCTCTGTGCTGACAGCTCAGAGCCTGGAGCCTGGTTCAGATTCTATGTCTCCCTCTCTCTCTGTACCTTTTCAGCTCACAGTCTGTCTTTCTCTCTCTCTCTCAAAAATAAATAAAACAAAAATTTTTAAAAAAAATCCCCCTGAGAAATGATGAAAGGTGACTCTCCCAACAAAATTAGGAATCTGTAAATATGGAAGAAGGGAGGGATGGATGCTGGTGAGACAACAAATGGGGCCTAATACATGTTCCATAAAGGAGGAATCTGAAGCTTAAGACCAGCTGGAAGGCTATGACACCATTCTAGCTAGAAATAATTGCTTAATCTGAGATCACTTCTATAGAAGTGGGAAAGTCCTATTGTTGTATGACATATGATCCCTGGATTTATAATATTCTCTGCTTGATTGTCCCCAGAGATAGAGACCTCTCAACCTCCTGAGGCTACCACATTCCATTATTTAACACCCATTGGTGTTGAGCCAAAACCCTGGCTCTTTTTCATAGGGATGGTTTCTAAGCCAAGAATTCCCCATACTGTATTTATGCAACTGAGGCCTTTTTTTGTTTATCTTGAATCATCTTTACTTCTCTCTCCATAAATGTAGTATTGTTGGTTTCAGTACAACATTCCATCCTGATCTTTCAACAACCATTTATTAACTCTCCATTGTATACAGGTATTATAGTAGGCACTAGGGATAGACAGATGACTAAGGAGCTCACATCTTAGTGGGGATATGGACACATGGACAAGTAATTACAAACCTAGTGTGACAATGCTATGATATGAAGCAGGGTTACACAAAGCATGGACTCCAGAATGCCTACCTCAGAATCCTATGGGCACTTATTAAAAGCATGGAATCCTGCCTTCTCCAATGTACTAGGAGTTGAATCTAAACAGCATCATTTAAAACAGTATTCTGGTTGATTCTCATGGACATTATGCTGAACACCTACTAAGATATTGCATGAATAGGGAGGCACAAAGGGAGGACTGAAACTTCTGGGACTCTTTGAATAGTGAGTCTGTCTTCCAACCATGACTCATCTTTCCTGGCTTATGGCATTTGCAAAAAGGATAAACAAACTTTCACACCTTCTCTCAAGTCCCTGAGGAGAACGTTGACTAGGACAGACCTGCAACAAGCCCCTCTAGATGTCATAGAGCCATAAATCAACACTCTCCAGTGGAGTGGTCCACCAGCAATGAATCCACTTACCTGTACTGTTATTCAGACTACAATTTACCATTTTATTGCAAAGGGAGCCATAGGAAACAGTGTCCAATATCCGAAGCCAAGATTGATGTCACCCATGATATTCCACTGCTCTTTGTGCCTCAGACACTCTGCTTTTGATTCTATGAAAAAGAACCTTCTATTGGATTTTCCCTGACCCTCCTTGACACTTCTTGGTTAAGTAGAGACTCTGACTAATACAAGAAAATTAATTTCTGTGGCTTTCACATTGGAGATTGGGCTGGGAAGATGAGAAGCCAGTATTTGGGCTAACAAAAAACTATTTAAACTAAAGAGAACCAATATTGCTGCTCTCCTGATCCATCCACCAACTATCACCAGAACAACCACATCAGCTCTTAACAGGTCTCAATGCATCCACCCTCACTCCTACAGTCAATTCTCCATCAGCACTCAGAAAGTGTCCTGTGTGAAGTCCTCCAATAACTTCCATTGCAAGCATTGAAAAAAGCCAGCCATCTCGAGATGACCTTCTGGGTTCATCTGGTCTCTGGTGATGCTCTGACCTCATTTCTGGCCACTGTCCTCATCAGTCACTAGGCTCTAGCCACACTGACCTCTCTGCACTTTCATCTCAGGGCCTTTGTAGTCTTCACGGCCCCACTTAGAACGTGCTCCCCCATATCTTGGCATGGCCACTGCCTCCTTATTGCTCACATGTACATGTATTTTGGAGACATGTGGAAACTCTCTCTAGAATTTGTTAATAAGATGACTTGCTGATGATATATGGCTGGAGGGGCCATCCACTTTCCTGTTCAAACGTAGTTATTCAAGAGTGAAAGGAAGACCTCTTTATATCAGGCCACATCAGTAAACCAGGACTATCCCAAACAGAGGTATATGGCCACCCTAAATTATAGATAGTTATGACTACAATGCCTTTCTTCTCTACTAGATGATAAACCACATGAGAGCCAGGGGGAAGAACAGTGTTTGTCACATGATAGATACACAAGAAATATTTTCAATGAATTGAATGAATAATGAATAAATAATAGGTTGTAGTTGTTATATTTACTTAATGGGAAAACTAGCTTTAGCCATCCAGGCCACAGAGCCAGCATAGGAATACTGCATTGAATTGCTGATCCAGTGAAGACCACAGTAGTTTGCTTCCATTTTAGATTCAAAGGGACTATCTATAGTTTCTTGTAGTTACTAGCAATCTCGGAAATGTATCAATTCCACAGAAGTCCTCCTCAGAAGCAGATTATTTCCCATGTGGCTAGAACTTTCCAGTTCACAAAGCCCCCACAAGTATTTTCATGGCCATCCTATGATATGAATGTGGTGTTTTCACCCCTGTGCTACAGATGAGGAAACCTAGTCAAAGGAAGCTTACTGACCTGGACTGAGGAGGCATCAGGAGGCATTGTCAGTGCCCTCTCACATTCACATCATCCCGGCCAAGTTCTCCCACACGTAGCCAGGCCTTCTACTGCGAGAATCTCTAGCTGTCTGCCTGAGGACTACCCCAGGCCTCCCTCAGCCAATAGGACAGGAGTTGATGCAAGTGCCTCCAGCTTGAGGAGAGCACTTGTTGGGATAAGCACTGGGTATTGTATGGAAACCAATTTAACAATAAATTATATTTTTTTAAAAAAAGAAATGGCATAATAATTTCATGAAGAAACTATTAAAAAAAAAAAAAAGAATACTCCCAGCTTCCAAATGGGGACAATTCCAAAGTGTGCTCTGTACTGCCTCCCAGAGGCTTCAGGTAGACTGAAATCCAGTTCCCCCACAGTGTGAATTGCTAATCAAAACACCTTGTCTTGATTAAAAACAAAAACAAACACAAAAAATAACAAGTGTTGGCAAGGGTATAGAGAAATTGGGACACTTGTGCATGGCTGGTGGGAATGTAAAATTGTGTAGCCAGGGTGGAACACAGTATGGCAGCTCTCAATAAGTTAAGCATATAGTTATCAAGTGATTCAGCAGTCCCACTTCTGGGTTTGTACCCAAAAGAAGTGAAAAGCAAAGGCCCCAAAAGATACCTGTACACCCATATTCATAGCAGCATTATTCCAGCTAAGACATGGAAGCAATCCAAATGTCCTTCACCAGGCAAATGGATGGACAAAATGTGGTGTATACATACAATGGAGTATTATGCAGCCTTAAAAAGGAAAGAAATTCTGACACACGCTACAACTTGGATGAGAATTGTAGATATTATGCTAAGTGAAATAAATCAAATGCAAAATGACAGATGCTGTATGGTTCCACTTACATGAGGAACCTAGAATAATCAAAATCATGGAGACAAAAAGAATAGTGGCGCTGAGGTGGGAGGGGGCGTTATTTAGGTTAAACAATATTGTTTAGCTAGGTATGGAGTTTCATGTCAGGACATAGAAGATGTTGTGGATAGTGGTGATGAATTCACAACAATGTGAATAAATACACTTACCACCCCTGAATTGTACACTCAAAAAGAGTTAAAATGGTAAATTTTATGTTAGGTACATTTTACAATTAAAAAAAACAAAACAAGGGAAAAATATACTTTGTATTGGCTGCCTTCCCTAGTTCACTCATTTCCCACATAAAGTATTGCACTCAAACCCTGATCTCAGTGTCTGCTTTCCAGGGAAGCCAACCTATGACAAGGTTCATAAACTACAGAGCTAGGAGGTGAACCCTAATCATCAGACCCAAGTCTTCAGTCATCAAACTCCATGCTTTTTAGCTGTCTCCGGTGCAGCATCCATAAAATAAACTTTATCAGCTAGAAGTCAGCATTTCAAGATTTTGCCTTGACAGTCCTTATTCTTTGTGGCCCTGTTGACTAATTGCAAAATAAATCTCTTTGTGTAGTAGAAAGGAAAGATGTAACATATGCATCTTATTACTAGAACCTAGTTCGTGTCACCATAGAACTCCATCTGACCCTTTGTCTGCAGTTGGCTATTTTTTCTGAAGTCCACAAGGAAGAAAAGGTTGTTGAAAAGGTTCAGAGAGAAGAATTTTATCCAAGCTGTATATGGATGTTAAAAACTGAGAACAAACTGAGGGTTGATGGGGGGTGGGAGGGAGGGCAGGGTGGGTGATGGGTATTGAGGAGGGCACCTTTTGGGATGAGCACTGGGTGTTGTATGGAAACCAATTTGACAGTAAATTTCATATATTAAAAAATTAAAAAAATAAAAAAATAAAAAAAAAATAAACTTCTTACATGGTAAGGTTTTGAAAAAAAAAAAATAAAAGAGAAGAGCTGAATTTTGTTTCTTAAATTTATTTCAGAAGTATTTAAATTCCAAGCGTTTAAAATCTATCTCCAGGCTTCCTTCAGAGAAATACAGTATCTGTTAGTTTCTCCCCGTAGGTTAGGCAGTTCCTGGATGGCCATTTCTACCTGTATGACTTCTGATGAACACTGATAAAAGCCTGGAGAAAAAGTATCACTCATTCAGTCTCATGGGTTCTGACTGAGAATGGCAATGTGCAAACTACACCTTCTCTCTACGACCCTTGGAATCCTCTGTGGTAGCACAGATTGACGATTTTGAGATTTTAAATCTGTGGTCTTTGAATCATGAGTACCAACCCATGAGTAAATGATTACACCATTTCTTTCAGTGAAATGGAAGAAAATAGAAGGAAAGCATCAGGGCATACAGTGATGTAACCATTTGATGAAACTTGCCTTATTTGTGTGTTCGTGTGTGTGTGTGTGTGTGTGTGTGTTGTAATTGGATTGTTTTGTAAAATGTATATCTTATTGTAGGTTTGGGTGTGTGTGGGGGGGGGGGGGGGAAGAACTGAAAGCCACTGTTAAAAGGTAAGACTTTTAGCTCCATCAAGAGAATTTTCTGCATCATTTACTCTGAGTATCAAGTATTTTCACCTGTCTCCAGATACCTTTGCTTTCTCCCCACTTTGTTGGCTCTACATTGCCATCATTCCCTTCTAAAATATGCAAAATATGAGAGCATAACTGTGCTCCAACTGCCCTTCCCAGCTTTCCTAGATTGTGTCCACCTCTAACACAATGAGTCATTGACTCAAAAAGCAGCCTATTATTTCAGCCATGCATATAAACAAACACCACTAACAAGACTCAACTCACTGGTTCAGTGTTTTCATTTTTCAGTCATTTGTTTGGCAAGATGTTGACATAGCCACAAACCCCTGCCGCTGAGTAAATGAACTGGGAGGTCAAATTAAATATGCCATCAACAATAATCTATTTAAATGAGACATCGTACTGAGATGAGTCTCCTCACCTCTCAGAAAACTTACAAGTTCAATTTCCTATAAATGTTGAATAAAACTCAAACACTTAAAGGCCATAACCCAGAGAACTGGGACCCATGTTGAGGTTGGCCACTTGCAATACCGTTTCTTTGAAAAACAAGCTTTTAAAAACTACTCTTCCTTCAAGAGGTCGTGTGGCACTTAGCAACCCCCTTGTCCAACCCCCTTGTCTCCTATCTTACCCTCTTCTGAGCCCCTTCACAACCCACCTCTTTCTTCTCTAGGTTAAAATAATGACTGTGCTGAGTAGTGTCTGCCCCCTACAAAGTAAAGTGCACATTAAGTTGCTCAGTGTGATTTCAAAGTAAGATCATCAATTTGGACCTGACTTCAGCCCAGCTCGTGTCTCAACACTGACCAAATCAACCAGCTAACAGTGGTGTTTGTTTTAACTTAGGGCATTGTGGTCACAGTCGTTGGTGAAATACAATTCCAAAGGGAAGTAAAGGCTGGAAGGTGGGGTGGGGAATGGGGGATGGGATGCTGTTCCATCATTCTAGAGACTCTACAATAGCAGTCTTTATAGTGTTATAATTATTGAACACTGTCACAATCCCCGCACTATCTTTGAAGTCCTTGAAGGCAGACATGGTCTTTTACTTTAGCAACTGTGCATACAGCAGGTGAGTATTCTCCTTGGCTGTGAATATCCTATCATTCCCTTAATCCTGAGAAGATTGAGGCCCTCTGCCACAGACTCTCAGCTTCCTCCCCTTCTACCTCAAAAGACATCCGTATCTTTAAAACTGTCACCTTATCACCTTGACAACCACCTGCATTTAATGGCCTTAAGTGCCCATCTCTCCCCTGACTGCATTCTCAAAAATCAGACATATTCTACAAACTTTTTCCAATCATCTCTGCACAGTACTCTTCCCACTGAACCCCCTGGTGTTATTTTAACATCATTGAATACTCCTCCTCCTTAAAACTCCAGCTCTTTGTCTCTGAAGCACTTGGCTCTCTGGATTCCCCTCCTTCCTCTGGAAATGCTTCTTTCTCCTTCCCTGGCTCCTTCTCTGCTTTTGCCTATGACATAGGCATTTTTCAGGTTCTCTTTTGGACATTGTTTATCTTCCCCTCCCCCCCACCCCCATACTCATTTCATACTCATTTCCATAGTCTAGAGCAGAGGTCAGGAGCCTCCATCCCTCTGGCCAAATTTCACCCTCTCTTGCCCTTCCCTCAACTCCCACTCCAACTCTAGTTTTTTAAATAAAGTTTTATTGGGACATAGACACATCTGACTCATTTACATATTGTTTAGGCTGCTTCTTCATTACAATGACAGAACTGCTACAGTGACCCTATGGTTCACAAGCCTACAATATTTACTCTCTGGTCCTTTACTGAAAAACCTTGGCAACACATGCTCTAGACTCTGAACAATGTCCAGATCCACTTTGCTCACTGGTCTTTACTCATGCTCTCCAGACTCATATTTCAGTTGACTGCTGGACCTTTCCATGGGATCCCCGCTAACATCTCTTATCCAAGTCCACACTATCTTCCTCACCAAACCCATTTCTGCTCTTATTTGTCTTGTTCCAATCAGTAGTCTCATCTATGACCTACCTGTGGTAAAACTGAACTTTTGCAGCCAATTTATGGAATCAGAGCCATGGAGCTATGAAGGTCTCCCAAGTTCAGTTTTAGTAATATCAATTATGGACATTGAACTCATTTTATACTTAAAAGTCAGCATGACATTAGCAAAAACAAAAACCCAAGAAACCAAAACAACACTTGAATTCAGTTCCCTCTTCCTTTCAAATCTGGCTCTAAATTATAGTGCTGGCATACTCACTTTAATATGGCGTCCCATCTCCATGACAATAAGAGAGGCAGAATTCCATAAACATGGCACTCTGTTCTCTCCACTGACCTAAAGAGCAATCAATCATTTTGTCAACATTTAAGTGCAGTGCTACCTTCCTAACTTCTGTTTGAGTAGCTGCAAGACTGAATTACATATTACTGAAGAAAATAAAAAGACCAATATGTAAATAATACCACAGTCAAGTCTGTTGTATAATTCACTTTTTCTACACCCTCCCCCTCTAAAAAATACCCTTTCAATTTATCACTTCTCAAATTATTGGAACAGAATATAAATTATTTGGCCTATTAAATTCTGCAAACGTACCAAGTGAACATACCGAGATATCCTTGGCAGTGTTGGGAGTCCTCTCTAAAAGCTCTTTGAACTCTGCTGGCTCTTTAGCAAAAAGGATGTAAAAGACTTTGTAAGCATTAGCAAAGACAAAGAGCAACAGTTGCTTGCTGTTTGATTTGTGCTTTCATCTGTCAGATCCCTTGGCATGTGCTATTTGTCAGACAGGCGTGCTGGGTGCTGGATATGCCAAAAGAATGACACCACAGAGCCTCCCTGCATATCCCCCACTAGAAGTCTGACGGAGAGCTCAATGAACCTGCTCACTTTGTAAATCAAATTTAATGGGGCCACGGAGCAAGTGATTCATAATATTTATGGAATGAGTCAAGGTAGGAATGACATTCCCTGGATACAACTTTCCATCAATTACAGAAGGAAGGAAGTGACCATTTAAGTGCTATGATATGGCACGTGATGCATTATTTCTTAGTCCGTATAATATAGGCTGGGTAAAATCCTGAGCCTTGTCAGAGAATGATGGCAATTCAAGAAACGGGTTTAATAATCAGATTTCCACACACAGGGACTACATCATCTTTGTTATAAGGTGGTAGCAGTCTTCAGCTCCAGTGAGCTCTTGCTTATATTTGAATGGCTATAGTTTCAAAGAGGCTTTAAAATATGTCATATCTTGGGGCACCTGGGTGGTTCAGTTGGTTAAGCATCTGACTTCAGCTCAGGTCATGATCTCATGGTTTGTGGGTTCGAGCCCTGCATCGGGCTCTGTACTGACAGCTTGGAGCCTGGAGCCTGCTTCAGATTCTGTGTCTCCCTGTTTCTCTGTCCCTCCCCCACTTTCTCTCTCTCTCTCTCTCCTCTCTCTCTCTCTCTCAAAAATAAATAAATGTGACAAAATTGTTTAAAAAAACAAAATTGTTATATCTTTGTATTCCACTCAATAAAGCTGTGGGCTATGTATTTCATCTCCATTTTGTAGCTAACAAAACTAACCATCAAGAAGTTTAAATGGATAATAGTAAACCTCCTGCCTCTGTGTCTGTCAGGTTTGTCCCCTGAGTTCTCTAAGGAGCCACAGAGTTCTTCAATGAGCAGGGAGCTGCAGTCCTTATCTCTGGCCCACAGCTCCCGAATTGCTATTGATTCAGCACTTTCTAACTTTTAAAGATTGAAGGAAACACATAAAAAAGTAAACAAAAGAAGACCTTGTGATCCCATAGGAAATCCTTTCTCCATTGCTAGTCAGTGGATGCTGGAAGACAGAGGAGAATGAAAAGGAAATAATAAAACCATTAAGTCACAACCAAAACTCCAACACTGGGTTTCTTTAGGAGAGAGAGCTTCAGAAGAGGCTGACATTTGGGCCCCAACACATTCTGGCTAGAGAGCAATGGGCAGGAGGAGGCCTTTTACTTCAGGCCATGCTCTGGGATCAATTCAGGCAGCTCCCCTAGAAAAACTAGCCACAGGCAAGGCGGAAGGAGGACAACCCTGAACCTGGCTTCCTATTCCCTCTCTTTCCAAAGGCAGTTCATTCTTTGGCTTTTTTACCTTATCCCATTTTAACATGCTGTCCCTGAATCCAACCTCTGACTTCCCTGCATAGAAAAATCAAGAGACCCTCCACCACAAAGCTCAGTGAGGACCCTGAAACCCTGCCTACCTGACTGCAGCCACAACTGCCCACAGTTGGAGACACCAGAGTCAGCTGCCTGGATATCTTTTTTGGCTAAAATTGACTGACCCTCACACTAAACTGGGAACTTTTCTGAAAATGGAAACCAGCTTCATCAAAGGTAAATAACAAGGAACCTTGTCTTTGTGGCGCAGGCATCTGCCAGAAGAGAAAGAGCAAACAGTGACGAACGTCTCCCATGGGCAGACTCTTGGCCAGCACCGTGGATGGGTCTCTTGGATTTTCCATGCATACAAATAAGAAGCCTGCTCAGTGAACTGGTCACTTAAATAGGTTTTTCCATCTGTGGAGTTTCAATTTAAAACACAGACAAAGCCATCTTCAGAAAATGTTCTTTTGTATTTATCACTTCCAATTCACTTAAATTAATTAATCTGCAATTGTCCTCACAGCTCTGTGATGGGGAGAGTTTCTAAGAATTGAGTCTCTTCTAAGAACATGCGCTAGTTTGCTTATTTGATTTGCCAAATGCAGCAAGGGAGTATTTTCTCTACACTTTCCCAAGATATATTACAGGGCTACTAATTTATTCTCTGTTAAATTGGGCATCTCTAACTTGAGAAAGTTGTTAAAAATGAATAGAAGAGAGAAGCATGTGATCACACTCTGTGAACAGAGTTCATTTGAATTATTGGAAACTTATAATAAAGTCCACCAGAATTAAAAAAAAAAAAAAGAATAAATGAACAGTGGAGATGGAGCATGAGATGATACTGCTGCCAACAGAGTGGTTTTTCTTTGTTTGTTTGTTTGTTTGTTTGTTTTTGTCTTCAGGGACACGCAATTAGTAAACAGATTCCTCCTTACTATAATACCCCACCAGGCAGACAGTCAACTTCACTAATTCACATGTAAGGAGAAAAGAAGGTAAAGTCCTGGCTGAATCGATGTCAAGCCACATTGTCAATGATGTCTTAAGACCAGAGCTGTTGTGTCACATCCCCTCCACAGAGAAAAGCAGTTAAGAGCAGGAGCCCCAGAGCCAGGCTGACAGAGTTCAAATCTCAGCTCCACCACTTACTGTATGGCCCTGGGAAAATTACTCACCTGTTTGTAATTCAGTTTCTTCCTTGGAAAAATTAGGACAGTAATGGAATCCTTCATAAGATTATTGTGGGGACTTCTTGAGTTAATATATGTGAAGCTGTTAGAATGCTGCCAGTAAACCATGTATGTATTTGCTAGTATTCTATGTATACAGGAACAGAACCTAAGATAACCAAGTATTTGCTAAGAAGGGGTGTTCTGAGAGCCTTTTTTAATGAAGACCTCAAAGAAAGGTCTTTTTTTATATGCAGACATGACAGTCCTATATTGGAGTTGTAGTTGTTTTTTTTTAAGTTTTTAGAAACAGCTTTATTTTTAAAATAGAATATTCATTGAACTGGTTTGAGTATAAATTTACTTTATTAAATCTATCCCTTCATAAAAAGTATGATGAATTATCAAAAGTTCACATCATCTCGGTCTAAATAATAGAAATGTGTTAGATTCCTATTTTACCTGGTTTCTATGTGAGAAAACATTTTGAAGCAGAGAAAGGACAGCCATACACTCCAGAAATCACCATCAAATTTGGGATCTTTTTACAATACATACCTTAATGATTTTCTTTTCATAAGAACAGGAAATAGGCCCACTACAGAAAATGTGGGAAACTCGGATAAGTAGGCAATAGAAAAGAAGAAAAAATAAATTTTTGTACTAATTTCCGAAACAATTACTATAAATGTTATGATGTATTTCCTGCCAATATGTTTTCCATTCTTATAATTGACAACTTCTATTGTTTTTACATAAGAATTACGTTAAATATAAGATTTATCATCTTCCTCTTTTCTTCTAACCTTATAGAATAAGCATTTTTCCATGTTAGTACTGTGCTTCACATCTTATCTCATAACTCAGGAGTTAGTGGTGTCTGTTCTATTCCTGCATCAAGACCTCATCTTTCCTTCAGAGATGAATAGGCAGTCCAGCTCCATCCTCCAGATACGTGTGTGGTGGTGGGGGTAGGTAAAATAAAACTATATTAATAAAATCTTATCCTTAGAGTTCTCAGAACCATAATGCATTTATTAACATCTCAATATATGAGTTAAATTATACATGCTGACACTGTTTTGAACCAACTGTGCCAGTACTAATGTCCCAAGTTTTCAATCCCAGTGGAGGATTATATTGATTAGCTCTGACTACCATAACAAAGTACCACAAACTGGGTGACTTGAAACAATAGAAATTTGTTTCCTCACAGTTCTGGAGGCTAGAAGTACAAGATCAAGGTGTCAGTAGGTTTGATTGCTCCTGAGGCCTCTCCCTTTGGCTTATAGATGGCCATCTTCTCTGTGTCTTCACATGGTTTTTCTTCTGGATGTGTCTGTATCCTAATATCCTTTTCTTATTAAAAAAACAAAAAAACAAAAGCAGTTGTATTGGATTAAGGTCCACCCTCATGATATTATCTTAACTTAATTACATCTTTAAAGACCCTATTTCCAAATAGTCACATTCTGAGGTAGTAGGGATTAGCAATTCACCATATGAATTTGAGGGGAGGACACAATTCAGCCCTTAACAAGGATTTATGAGACCATACTACTATACCTGTGAGTTTGTTTGTTTGTTTTTGTTTTAACAGAGGCATACATTTCTTTTTAGTGATGTCAACTGCAGATCTAGAATACCTGAGAGCTGAGGCTGTTGCTTATGTCACTCTTGGCTACTCAGATCTCACCACAGTGTTTGACACTTAATAGGTAACAAAAAGGAGAAGTAAAGTGGGGAAGAAATTAGGTGCACAGAACAAATACACTTTATCAGTCTGTTCCAGCCTTCAAAGACTAAAAGAGGAAAGTGGTTAAAATTCCATGTATTTATTTTCTAATTCAGCACCTAACTTTATCCCCAGTTATGAAGATGAGCAGTGACTTACTTGTCCAGAACTAAAACATACTAGCTCTTTTTTTAGTTTGAGGGAATATTTTACTCTTTTCATATGTACATTCAAAGACATTTTCTTCTTACATGACATTAGTGTCTTTTTAAATTTTTTTAATGTTTATTTATTTTTGAGAGAGAGTGTGAGCGGGAGAGGGGTAGAGAGAGAGGGAGACACAGAATCTGAAGCAGACTCCAGGCTCTGACCTATCAGCACAGAGCTTCGCCCAGAGCTCGAACTCACGGACCATGAGATCATGACCTGAGCTAAAGTCGGATGCTTAACCAACTGAGCCACCCAGGCACCCCATATATGATGTTAGTTTTTACGGAAAGAAAAGAAAGGAAAGGAAAGGAAAAGGAAAGAATAGAAAAGAAAAGAAGAGAAAAGAAAAAAGAAAAGAATGAAGGAAGGAAAAAAAGGAAGGAGGGAGGGAGAAAGAAAGAGAGAAAGAGAACAAGAGAGAGAGAGAAAGAGAGAGAACCCAGAAGGGTCATTTTCTTCTATAAGTTTTTCCCCCCACTCTTGTAACTTTTAAGAGCATAAGTATAAGATTCACTTATATCATTTCACTTAATCCTCCCAATAGCCCAGTTGTTATCATCAATATTTTGCACTAAGCGAAGTCTCAAACAAGTGAAGGTATTTGAACAAAACACACAATTATTAATGCAGAATCAGATCTGAACTTTCATCTTCCAAACCCAAGCCCCATGCTTATTCACCTCTATTCTTGGTATTCTACCACCAGTGGAGATTCACATGTTGGGCTCCCATGTCTTCCACCTTAAAGAACAGTAGGAAGTTGGGGAAGAATACTAAACTACAGGATATGAAAGTTGGGCCCTCCATCAAATTAACTGTCTTACTCTGAGCACATTAATTTCCTGTTACCTTGAGTTCTCATTTGAAATAGGATATGTTGCACAATGTTATCTTTAAAGTGTCATTAGTTATGTAAAATTCTATGTTGGGCCAAAAAGAAGTTTACGTGCTGCTGGTGGGTAGGACCCTGAAGTAAGATTTGATAGCACTCTATAATTCTTGTAATTAATTTCCAGTAGATGTCTGGGATTTTTGCTATCACCACATCAAAGATAAGCTTTACCTGTTTCATTTTGCCTCCATTCTCCTGGGTCTTAGTGAAGGAACTCTATGTAGGCTTTGAATGGACCTGTACTTTTTAAGAATTTTCTACGCTATTATTTAACAAGCATTTATTGAACACCTGCTATATGCCCATACTGGACCAAATAGAGAAGATAAAATTATGATTTAGAAATTATTTTAGCCTTCAAACATTGTCATTAAGTAGGGAAATGGCAATGTTGCCATATTATATTTTCTAAAATGTACAGTTTTCAATGAAAGATTATAAAACACAGGAGATAGCAGAGTATGGATCGTGAATGGGGCGGGAAGTGGGGTGAGGAGTGGGGAGAGGGTAGAAGCAGTTAATAGAAATGGACCCTGAGGAGGCCCCAGTGTTATACCTACTAGTCAAAGTCTTTAAATCAGCTATTATAAATATGTCCAAAGAACTAAATGAAACCATGTCTAAAGAATTAAAGGAAAGTAAGACAATGATGTTTTACCAAATTGAGAATAGCAATAAAGAGATAGAAATTATCCTACCTAATTTTGGAGTTTAAAAGTATAAGAACTGGAAATGGTTAATTCACTAGAGGTGCTCAACAACACATTTGAGTTGATGGAAGAAAGATTTAGTGAACTTGAATAAAGTTCAACTGAAATTACCCAGTCAGAAAGAAAAAAGAATAAAGAAAAATGAGCAGAGCCTCAAAAATGTATGGGATACCACCAAGTGTTCTTGCATATGTATAATGAAACACCCAGGAGAGAGAGAGAAAAAGAGATGGAAAGAATATTTGAAGAAATAATGGCCTAAAACTTCCAAAATATGATGAAAGACATGAATCTGTTCATCCAAGAAACTCAATGAACTCCTATAAAACAAACTCAAAAAGATCCATGCCTAGTCACATCATAATCATACTGTTGAAAGACAAAGAGAGAATCTTGAAAATAGCAAGAGAGAAATGTTTAATCATGAGAACAAGAGCTCCTCGATAAGATTAAAACTCAACTTCTCATTGGAGCCCATGGAAGCCTAAAGCAGTGAGATGACATATTCAAAATACTGGCAGTGGGAAGGAAGGAGGAGAACTGTGAGTCAAGAAATCTGTATCTAGCAAAACTATCCTTTAAAAATAAAAAAAAAAAATTAAGAAATTCTAAGATAAGCAAAAACAGAGAAATTCATTGTTGACAGACCTGCCTTATAAGAAACAGTAAAGGGAGTTCTTTAGGCTTAAATAAAGGATAATAATTGGTTATTTGAATCTATGCAAAGAAATAAAAAGCACTGGTAAGGGTAACTGCAAGGTAAATATATAATAGATAATAAAGTATTTTGTACCTTTTTTCTCCTCTTACCTGACTTAAAAACAACTCCATAAAGCAATAATTACAAAACTGTGTTGATGAGCTTAAAATACATAAAAATGTAATATATATGAGAGGAGCCCTGAGTTGTCCTGAGATGTGCTGAGGAGGCTCAGTTTTATCCTGGTTTCAGAGCAGTCAGCACTAGTTCTTAACAAGAGCATCAGATCTGGTTTTTGAAAGCTCATCTGGGCTTCAGAGTAGCTGATAAAGTGGAAGGGTGGAGGAGGAGGGAAGAGACAGGATTAAGAAAGTCTTGCTAGAAGCCAGATGTAATAGCCCAGGAGAGAGAAAGTGGCTGGTCGGTCTTAATGAGAAGGCAGCATGAGAAAAAAATTCATTCTTTTAATACAGGCATCCATGTATAATCTAAAAAACTGTGGTCCTGGCTGTCAAAAGGTGGTGTTCAATTCTGTTACCCAAAGAGTGCATCATTCCTCTGATAAAAAGATTTGAGAGTGGAAGCTGTAATAAGTATATAATGAGCTGAGAGAGAAGGCACTTCTCCAAATCCCCTGAGTCATATTTCATTGGTTACATTTAAAAGTTCTATCATTAAAAGAAGTTTAAATTCTGTGATGGAAAGAAATGTCATTTTCATCACTGTTTTAATGGAAAGGCTCATCTTAGAGGCAGGGAGATGCTTAGACAAATGGATGAAGGAGACTTGGTATCTGTGATTAAGGGGGTGAGTATGAACTTCTGCAGGCCCGATGGCTCTAGAAGACTATGGTTTGTGTTGTTCCTATTGAATGGCTTCATTTCTTTAACATTTTCTAAATGCCAAATCAATCATGGACACTTGTCACATATATTAAGTAGCATCGTGAGAATTAATAAACTTCCATTGGTCAAAAAGACAGTGTTGGGGTCAAAATAAAAAAGACATTGTCATCTTTTATTAAAGTCCTACTTCCAGAGAATTGTAAATTCACTGATGGGGCCCTATGGGAATTAACAGAAGCATTCTACCTGTGGTTAAACCCGGAGGTGGAGTTCTGAATGCTTTGAAAAAGGCAATCAGCTGTCAGAAAAAAAAAAAATACTGCAAAATAACTATGTTCTTTCTTTCCAGATGAGATTACAGGACACTGGAAGACAAAGCATTAGGAACTATGATTTCTCTATAAGAATCCTTCCAAAGAGGAAAGGATCGTTTATTATAACATGTTTTTATTTGTGATGGTCAGAAACAGAGAACCATCAGAAGGACCTTGAGAAATAGAGGAGTTATGAAAATATCATAATACTATCTAACATTTTTAGGTGCTTACCATATGCCAGAAACTGTGCAAAGCCCTGTATGATATCACGTAGGCTTCACATTGACACTATGCAGTTGACAATATTACTCTCCTTATCACATAACTAGGGAGATGGAAGTTCAGAGAGGTTAAGGGACTAGTCATACAGCTTGCACGAGGCAGTGTCTATGCAGATCCAAGTGTGGAGCCCAAACTCTTGGTTAAATTGCCTCAAATTATCAGATGCATGTGCTCTGGATCTGGAACAAGAAAGCTCCCCAGGCCCAAGGCAATGCTAAGGGATGTCTTTCTCATGGCCTTTCCATTTCTATCCAGTCCTCACCCTGTACATTAGCAATTCTGCTCCTTCATCACTTTCACAAGTGATCCAGCCTGCCCTGGCCCAGAATCATTGGAGCCCCATTGCTAGCCAGCCATGTCTCTCAGGAACTGATTCCAAATTCCTGTGAAAAGAATCTTCTAGGTCCGGCTCATCTCATCCTCTCAAGCCAAGCTCACAGGTCAGAACCCCTGGCCAGCCAGTGCTAATTGCCCTTGTGGCAACTGGTCCAGTCCAGTCAGTGAGGCCGAGGCAGGGCCCTGTGGAGCAGAACAGAGCCACCCAAGCAGCTACAGTGGGGCAGGGCAGATGCCCCCAGAAGGAGAGAGTGGGCAGGGCAAGCAAAGATCAGCGTCTCTAGAGCACACCTGAAGGGCAGAGCATTCCTCATCAGGACCCACTTACTGGATCCAGGCTCCTCCTCAAGAAGACGTGGAGACTGAGAAACTACATGATCTATTGATGACAGGGTGACAGAGGGTTAGGAACATGGCTATTGAGGAAGATCTATCACTAGTCCATACACCAAACACAGCAACCTCATTCTGTTACATCTTTTCTTCCAATTAGACTTACAACTGCAAGTCTCTGTCTTCCTGGGCCTCCAAGGCTAATCACATTTATTTTTCAAGTCTCTCGAATAGGTATCTCTGGTGTCCACACTTGGTTGCAAATCCAGGTCTGTACCTCAGGTTACATTCATTGAACACAGTATTCTGTTTTGCACCGCTGCAACCACTCTGTGAGGAAGGACTGTTTGAGCCCCCTTATTATAGATGAGAAAACTGAGGCCATGAGAAGTGAAGGACCTTGTCCAAGTCACAGCTAAGAAGCAGTAGACCAGTGCTCCCAACAGACACTTCTATGCTCTTAAGCACTCAGCCAAGAGCCTACGATACACCAAGTGCTGGGTATAGTGGGGGACATGGTAGACAGGGTCTTGTCCCCATCGAAAAAGACACAAAGATAAAGTTTTACCTACAACTTGTGTCAAAAAGGGGTTAACCAAGCAGGCCTGAGGCTCCTTTGCATAGAAAGCCAGCTTGCAGTGTTGGGCCTGGGCTGACCTTTGAGAACTGGCTTCCAAAGTGTCCCTGATCAATAGTTAACTGCTAAAGGTGGCTCCCTGTGCTTCCTGTGTTTGTGCACATGATGCGGTTTATGCACCTGCTTTCCTCCAAGGGGTCTGGAATTTTGGTATGTGCTAGGCAGAGGGTGTGCATGCAGTCAGCCCCCAGTACAAATCCTAGGTGCTGAGTCTGTAACGGGCTTCCCTGGGCAGAAACATTACACACATATTGCTGCATTTTTGCTGTTAGGAGAGGAGGTGCTCTGCATGACCCTCACTGGAGAGAGAGAGCATGAGGAAGCCTACACACAGATTCTTCCAGATTCCACTTGTGTCTTTTCCCTGATGATCTAGGTGTGTATCCTTACTATGTCACTGTTACAAATCTTAGCCATGGGCACAACTACATGGTGGGTCCCGTGGGTTCTTCTAGCAAATCTCCAAATGCAGGAGCAGTCAACACACACACTATGCACACACCTGCTATGAAGACAGAACAACACAGGTGACATGGGAGACAGCAGGAGCCCAGTTGGAAAGACCCCCTGTGGATGTTCTCTTTCAGCAGAGACCTGATGGAGTTAAGGAGGTAAAGGGCAGGAAGAACGTGTTCCAGACAGAGGAGGAAGGATTGAACAATGTCCACTGTGGCTGCACCCCTGCAAACCAGGAGGGCCGGTGGGTCAGAGCCACAGACAAAGACTGCTCAAGGGAGCCTTGACTCCATGCTAGGCCTGCTGGCAGACTATTAAAGGATGGTAGCAGGTGAGAAACATGATCAGGTCACTTTTTCAAAGATAACTCTGGCTGCCATGTGGAGAGTAGATTATGAAAGTGGAAGCAGGGAGAGCAGTGGGGAGGCCATTCATGGTCCAGGTGAGACAGGGTGACTGGTAGCTATGGATAGAAAATGGGCTCAGAGGACATTTTATGACAACGGCTTCTGACAGTGGCCTGCTAGCTGTCTCCCTGATACCCAGTGCTCAGCCCAGTCCAGCTCCCGGCCTGCCTGAGACCTCATGCTGAGTCCCCCTTCCCAGACAATCCCCACGGCTTTCCATTGGGGGTGACAGGGCAGGCCTGTGTACCCTGCCAGCCTGCAATGATATTCCCAGTCTGTGATATAAGTTTGCTGGCTGTCACTTCTCAGGAGTATTTATTTTGACACTTTGTTCTTTCTATTTTTTTTCTTAAGGGTGTTATAGTATCTTTTCATTTATGAAAGCACTAGAATAATTGATGGGAAGGAATTGTGTGTGTGTGTGTGTGTGTGTGTGTCCTTCCATGACAAAATAAAGTTGGTAACCTGCTTTCATCCCTTCCCATCTTCCATGCTTTAAGAAAAATAAATGGTCTGTGAAATCCAGAAAAGTCTCTGGTGACCACTGGGGGCCATGTCCAAACTCAGCCCTGCATGGGGCTCTCCACAACCTTGCCCGCACCCACCTTACCTTCCAGCTTCTGTCTCCCCACTCCCCTACCCTCTGCTCCTGCTTCCCAAGGCCTTCCCACCAGCCCCTCTTTCCCAGGTTGCCTCAGCCCTCAGCATTCTCTCTGTCCTAACTTCTTCCTCTGACAGATGCCCTACTCCTCCCATTGGGCAAATTTAACTTGTCCTGAATTTCTACCTGCTCAGAACCCTCTACTCCTAGAGGCTGGGACTGACCAGTCTCTACATTGTCTTCAATGTGAGCACAGGGCCTCCCAGGACTGACAGCAACATGGCCGGCATGGACACCTTTGTCCTGACTCCATCCTTCTCTGTCCAGGTCGTTGTTGACTCGCCCTCAGTTAAAGCCAGGAGAGGAAATGAGTTCAAGGCTTAAAAGCAGTATTCCCAATCTTTCGATGGTAAAGCAAGCAGTAATCACTCCCCATTGTTATCCAGGTGCACCATCCTAGAACAAAGAGGTCACTTGCAGAATTACAGGGAAGCCAGTGCACAGCAATGAGGAGAGAATACAGTGTACCCGACTCTACCTCTCACGGAGCTCTCAGAACACAGCTGCAATGATTCTAGGGCAGTAGAAATAGTTCTTTGACATAGCTGGAGTTATGCAAGCTATAATAATGATACATTTCCTTAAAAACTCAGATTTCAGGGTATAAATAGATTGCTTTCAGGGGATTAGAAAATAGCTTCCCATACAGGGAGTACCTGCTCCCCAAACGAAGCATATCTTGGGAGCTTCAATCTTCTCAAGTGCAATGTCATTATCCTAAGTAAAAAGTTTAAAAAGGTGAGTGGAAGGGGCACCTGGGTGGCTCAGTCAGTTAAGCATCAGACTCTTGATTTTGGCTCAGGTCATAATCTCACAGTTTGTGAGATGGAGCCCCATGTTGGGCTCTGTGCTGTGAGCTCGGGATTCTCTCTCTCCCTCTGTCTCTGCCCCTCCCCTGCTCGTGCGCTCTCTCTCTCTCTCTCTCTCACAAAATAAATAAACTTAAAAAATAAGAAGGTGTGGGGATGGGCAAAATAGGTGAAGGGAATTACTTCCAGGTACAAACTTCCAGTTATAAAATAAATAAGTCATGGGAATGAAAAGTAGAGCGTAGGGAATATAATCAATACTGTGATAACCTTGTATGGGGACAGATGATGACATTTACTGTGGTGAGCATTGCATCATGCATAGAATTGTCAGTCCACTATGTTGTACACCTGAAACTAATAATGCAACATTCTGTGTCAACTGTACTTCGATATAAATAAATAAATAAATAATCAAGCCATCAGCAAGTCAGTGGTGAACTGAGCACTGGGCTATGTACTACAGAAATATGAACTATTAGTTGAGGAGACAAGAAAACAATACTAAACAATGTAAAACTAAATACCCTTACGTTCCTCTGCGGGACTGCTGAGGGAGGAAGGGATTGCCTTGTAAAAGAATTTTGATCTAAAATGGAACCGGAGGATATAAAATGAAAAAGTTTATGCACATGCCCTCAGGAAAACAAAACTTAAGGACTAAGAGACCAATAGTCCCCATAAAATGCCTGATATACAGAAAACTGATAACACTGGAACTTTCTTAAATGATAAGGAACTGGTCAGGCGTTGCCTCATATCAACTTTGGGAAATTTTACTTATGGTTCTCAGAGGCATGGTTCCCAGAAGCATCTCAGGTCAGGCTGGTCTCACAAAATAAGCTGAATTGAGCTTTGTTTGTATGACTGCAATGGTTTTGTCTGCTTGGAAAGTTTTCAAAGCTTATCTCCAGTTTATTTTAACAGACCCCTCCTTACATTTTGTGCTAACAAACAGAGCCCACCCTAAGCCTTCCATCAGACTCGCCTGTGGCTCGCTACAGCATGTGTGTCCCAAACTGCAATTCCTCTGCTATTTCTGAATAAACTCATCTTTTTGACAATTTTGAGCTTGCTTCAGTTTACCTCTTTATTTAGATGGACGTCCTGTGTATGATGCAATGCCCTTTATGTGAGGACTTAGTGATAAATTCTACTTCAAATACAGAGCCAAGGAAGCTATTTCCTAAAAACAAACAAACAAACAAACAAACAAACAAACAAACAAATCTTCCCCATACGAGGACCCTCTGGACCAGCCAGTTCCCTGCCCACCAGCAGTGCCCACAGCAGACCACCTCCACCAGAGCAGTTTCCATATGGCGGCTTCCCCAGTCCTGGCTGACCCAGCCTGCTCACCTCATCCCACTGGGCCCTGCAGCCAGGTCTCCAGTGTCTCCCTCTTCCCCAAATCTAGCTGAATCTAATGCTTCTGGCTTCTCTTTTGCCTCCTTTTGCCTTTTTTGTGTCTGCCTCAGCTCAGGGTATCGAAGCTCCTGTCCTCTCTCTCCCCTATCTCCAGGTCCCAGACAAAGAGGGGAGTCAAAGTGGCAGGGCCCATCCTTTCCCAAGAAGGGGGAACTTCAGTGGAGTGATTTTTATTTCTCTTTTATCCACTAAGGAGCATGGAGAAAAATGTAACGTTTGACCCCTTAAGTATCCAGAGTTTTCTTTCTTCCTTCTTTTTCTTAAACCATTTTATTAAGAGTTACACCAAAAACAAACAAAAAACAAAAAAACGAACAAAACAAATGTGCAGCTAAATGGATTAACCCCTGCAACCAACCGTCCCCCTGCTTCCTTCCCATCTCCCCACCTCAGGAAAGGACAACTCTCTAAAAATGCTGGCCTCTTTCTTCATCCTGCTCCCTCCCCCAGACCCTGCAGCCAAGCCTGGGCCTGTTACATTCTATCTCCCATGACCACCCCTTAATGAGGGCTGAGCTCCTGCTCAGCCCCATGGTCCCACCCCACTCTCCTTGCTAATGAGGGAGGCTGAGCCCTGCAGGCTGCTTGGGGGCTCCAGGCTTCATCTCCCACCTGGGCTCAGCCAGTGGAAGATGGGGTAGAGATAGCAGTGACAAGTCTTGGGCACAGTTGGGGTCAGTGGCAGTAGCCAAATCTCCCTCATCCTCCTGAATCCTGAGAATGGGCCTGCTGGGGCCCTGAACTCAGTGACATCAACTTCCCCTCCTCATGTGGGAGTGGTAGTGGCTTCCCACCTCCCCACCCTGTTTGCTTCTTCTCCTTTTTTGCCAGTATAATTAATCTGGGCCCTCACACCTCTCTGTTTCAGATGGATGAGATGCACCCTCACCTCTGCCTCCTCTTGGCGTCCAGAGTTGCTTTACTCTTGCCTCCCAAACAGAGGTGGGTAAACTCCTGTCTGGTTTGACTATGACAATGATACTTTGTACCCTGGCCCTGAATACTTACTCACAGAAGCCTCTTCATCCTCAAAATTACCCTAGTAATTTAAACTTCATTTCCCACATAACAGCCAGGGGGATCCTTTAAAAACACAAACAGGTCATGCCACCCTCCCTGCTCAGAACCCCCAAAACACACCCATTAGGGTGGTTACTATTTAAAAAAAAAAAGGAATATAATAAGTGTTGGTGAGTATGTGGAAAAATTGAGAACCTTGTGCATTGTTGGTAAGAATATTAAATGGTGTTGCTGCTATGGAAAACAGCATGGAATTTCCTCAAAAAATTAAATATAGAATTACCTTATGATCCAGCAATGCCACTTCTGGGTATACACCCCAAAGAACTGGAAGCAGTATCTTGAAGAGACATTTGCACACCCATGTTCATTCCAGCATTATTCATAATAGCCAAGAGATGGAGTCAATCCAAGTGCCCATCAGTGGATGAGTAGATAAACAAAAGGTGGTATATACATACAATGGAATATCATTCGGCCTTAAAAAGGGAGGATATTCTGCTTACAACATGGATGAATCTTGAGGACATTATGGCTAAGTGGAATAAGCCAGTCACAAATGGACAGATACTCTAGGACCTACTTATGGACCTAGAGTGTGAGGAACCTGGCTAGAGTAGTCAGATTCACAGAGACAGAGAGCAGAATGGTGGTTGCCACAGGCTGGGGGAGGGGGATGGGGACTCAGTGTGCAATGAGTACAGTCATAGTTTTGCAAGATGAAACGGTTCTGGAGATGGGTGTTGTGATGGTTGCCCAACAATGTGAATGCACTTAATACCATTGAACTATATACTTAAAAAATGACTAAAACAGTACATTTTATAAACTCTCCAAATACATTCATCAAAACTGAAATAAAATCCTTGAGCAAAACCAAAGCCTGGAGGGCTGTGTTGGCAGTCTGCCTGCTTTGCCAAGCACGGTCCCACCTGCCCCTCCCACTGTAGTCCGCTCTCATGTCTGTCTCCTCTTCCTGGAGGCTGCACCCCTCACATCTTTATTCGCACCACTTGGTCTTTACAGAGACATAACCTCCTCAAAGAGGACTTCCCTGATCAGCCTCCCCTCTTTCTTGCTCCATTTTTAACGAATTGTGTGAAATAAAATTACATGTGTTCAAGGAGCTTAGGGGTAGGTGGTGGAGGACAGCTAAGACCATCATGGGGAGCTCTTCCTCTGCCCCCGGGGATGGGCTGGTGGAAAGGAAGTTTGAACTGAGAGACAAGAGGCAGAGGGAGCGGTTGGGAGGCTGTGGGGCTGGTGGTCACTGACCTGCCTCGGTTGTGACTATAAAAATCACTCACTACACAACAGACCCCCTCGTGATTTGTCCATCTGACTTCATGATCTGGTTTCTCCACATAGCCTGTCTCAACTTCCTAAATAGCTTTCAGTCCTTTAGCCAAAAATATACCCCCAGGTGAGCATGTGTACCCTCATAGGCGCCATTCTTGGAGAGAGCAAGGGAGGAAGGAAGGAAGGGAGGGAGGGAGAGAAGCTGGCATCCTGATGAGAAAGGGTCCAGGATGTAGGCCCAGGAAAGGATGGAAGGGTCTGATCACAAGAAGCCCATGGCAGCTCTCTGGGGAGATGTGATTTCTGGCAGACTTGGGCACCTGTTCACTATCATTCTCTCTTGTGCTGCCACGAAACTGTTTACCCTCATTGTGAAGGTCAGGCCAGCCATATCCTCTGACTTACCTAACCCTGAGGACAATACGTTTTGATCAGCCACCAACTGACATCTACCAGTGTGGTCCTCTGGGGTCAGCCTCTCATCAGATCTAATGACTAATTTGGAACACAACGAAAATGAGAAAATGTCCAGCTTTGTGTTGAGCTGGGCAATGTTTGCTTAACATTCAGAGGTGCAAACAGTGTGACTACCAGACACTGAAAAATGGGCTGAAAAAGAACAGTAATAGCCAGTGTCACTAAGCCTTCCATCATGTGCCAGTCACTTTATATCTGTTTTCTCTGCATTGCACAAAACCTTGTGATAGGAGAATTATCGAAGCTTCTTTACGGAGGAGGAAACTGAGGCTCTGAAGGGTTTATGAACCTGCCTGAGTTCTTTCTCCAGGGCCTTTTATCCTTGCTCTTTCCTGTCTACTGGCCTCATGATAAAGGCCACTCTATTAAATCACATGCACCGCCCGTGGGTTAATCACATCCACAGAAACCCAGGGTTGAGTATGAGTAGTGACACACACCCCTTTAGAAATACAGAGGTCTAGTGTGTTCAGCTGGCATAATCTTGTCAAGTCACTCAGAAACCATCTGTTTGTGTCATCTTGATGTTGGTTTTTGCTTACAAGCTGTGTATAGTCATTAGGACAAATTATTTTATGGCCCTCACAGGTAAATGACATTTTCTTGGTAATGAAAGGTAATCTGCTGTCATCACTATATTGCAAGGCTCCTGCCTGTGAGCTTGGTCCCTTCTTCCTATCTGGAACTGTTCAGCTATAGAAAGATTCCTCCTCGGCTTCAAAAAAAAAAAAAAAAAGAATCAAGTTGATATTTTGCTGAATTTGAATAGCAACCAGAAAAGAAGGTCAAGTTTTAAAAGAAGCAACACGGGAGGGGATTGTAATTAAATCTGCTCTGGGCTGGGTACGGATGATTCATTTCAAGTACATAGCATTCTGCAAAGCACGTGACCGAAGGTATTTTTCTAAATAACCTCAAGTGCTAGTCGAGTTATTCTTTAAATTGCATGCCAGCGATATCTCCTAACTGGTATTTCGCTTGGCGGGCACTGAGCTGCTGCCACAGCCCGGATTTTCCTGCAGGCAGAGCCCGGCCTTGTTTTGATAATCATTTATGCTGCTCTCTGCTTCTGCCTAGAAGGATCGCACAGTTGCAGAGATCCAGGGAGGGGTGTGCTTGGTGGGCTCCAAACTGTCAAAAGCACCTCTGCTTGGGTAGGGGGTCTTCTCTGTGGCCCAGAGCCTGGGGTCCTTGGGGTGGGCATTACAAAGCCTTGGGTTTTCTACAAATGGTGACATCAGCGAAATTCCATCTCTTCCAGGAATCTTCCATCAAAATAATTAGGAGACCCCAGGCAGCTGTCTTCTGGGAACATCCTTCTAACAGCAACAGTCCCCCACCCACCAAGCCACTCCCTACATCCAAATGATTCCCGAGGTTGCAGTTAGGTTAGTACATGGTGACTGTGCCCTTGGGAGATGCTAGGTTCTGGCCTGACAACCTGACCTGACCTAGGATGAGCCCATCAGAGACCTTTCAAAGCCAGGCATTCTGTCTTGTGAGCCACATAAACAGGGAAACTCATCTCAAGAAGACAGGGAGAACTGATAAAATTTGTGGAGAGGAGGAGGACGCAAGTCAGAAGGAGAGGACTCTGTTGGTATCTGGGTCCCTGGTCTCAATTTTTTTTGAAACCCAGCTATCCTTAAATCCTGCAAGACACCAGAATACCCTCAAAATTAATTTCCTTTGCTATTAGGCTAGTTCAAGTGGGACTTCTGTCACTTGCAACCAAAAGAGTCCTAAGAATGTCAAGTGACTCTCTTTCATTCATGGCCTCACTGTGAGGTATGAGATCTCTGTAACTGCACTCGGTCTACCTAGATCAGCATCTTCTTTACTGGTGGGCTCCTTTAAGAAAGTTTGATATATTGGGGCGCCTGGGTGGCTCTGTCGGTTAAGCATCTGACTTCAGCTCAGGTCATGATCTCACGGTTCGTGAGTTTGAGCCCTGCATCGGGCTCTGTGCTGATCATTCAGAGCCTAGAGCCTGCTTCGGATTCTGTGTCTCCCTCTGTCTCTCCACCTCCCCTTCTCTCACTCTGTCTCTGTCTCTCAAAAATAAAAAAAATTAAAATTAAAAAAACATCAAAATACCATAGACTAGGTATCCTTAAATAATAGAAATTTATTGTCTCACAGTTTTGGAGGCTAGAAGTTCAAGATGAAGGTATTGCCAGTTTCTTTCCTAGAGCCATGAGGGAAAGAACTCTTCCAGACCTCTGTTCTTGGTTTGTAAATGGTGGTCTTCTCCCTGTACCTCTTCGTAACATCCTTCCTCCATATGTGTCTGTCTCTGTGTTCAAATTTCTCCCTTTTACCAAGACAATAGTCATTTTTTTAACCCAATGACCTCATTTTCACTTCATTATCTCTATAAAGATCTTGTCTCCAAATAAGATCACAATAAGTATTAGGGGTTAGGCCTCCAACATATTTTTGAGGTGGAACATAATTCAACCCACAAGTCCACACAATGGAATACTATGCAGCCAGGACAAAGAAGGTGGTATGCCTGCACATTCTGAGAGTAAAAATCTCCATGCATGTTTTGTGAAAAAAACAATCTTTATGTCAGTGTATTCTGATCCTTCTCTGAATTATGCATGTGCACGAGTGTGTATGCATGACATGAACAGTTCTACATAGAGGTGGTTTTGTAACTTATGGAAGGAATCAAGAAAAGTTCATGCAAGTTACCTTTTTGAAGAGAGATTTGAAGAAGGAAAAGACACTTTCACTTTCCATTTGTACCTTAATGACTTTCTATATCTATGTTGTTTTAATCTCATGCATGTATAAGTACATATATTATGTGCATTTATGTGTATATATGTGTGTGTGTGTATATATATATATATATATACATGTATAAATATATACACACTGTATATATATATATACACTTCTTTCTTATGCTTTTCTGTATTCTATTAGAAATGTAAGCTATTTCTTGTATTAAAGGTGCAAGTTGATTTATACCTAAGTTCTTGGGAATGGGTTTTATGTGCCAAGCATGATATACATTCTGTGTATCTGTCTGTACTTGTAAGCTCTTAAAAGGTTATGTTTGTTCTTATCCACATATGTGGTGCCTTGCACAATTGTCCAGGAAGTCAGATCCTTTTTGGTGTTTTGGAGGCAGTGGTGGAGAGGGGTGATGGTGATGATGATGGAGAAGAAAATGCGGTTGGTCACAGCTTGGAAGTTGCCTAGAACTTCTCCCTTCAATGACAAAACCAAGGCTGTTGCTTATATACCAGAGAATCATCAGGCAAGACCTTGGACATACCATAGGCTCATTGCATTCTGATATTTGTGAATTTTTGTAGGTCCAAGAAAAATGTCCTTGGAAGGAATGTCTACTTCATTATTTTTACCTTTAGAGCCCCACTTTAGACGAGTTTTTTTAAATCCCACTTCCAGAAGAAAAGTAAGCCCTAAGGTCCTGGGACATCCATTGAACATAAATAATTCCCTTCTCCCCATGCATCTAGAATGGTCCTAGATAAGTGTTATTCTTGAGAACACTGAAGGAGTAGGCACTCCCCTTATGCTTTGTAGGGCTTAATTCTCTTGTAGAACTTGGTTAAAAAGGATGCCCTACACTCTACTACCTCCCTGCAGTGAGCCCATGCCACATAATTAAATATCTTCTATTCCTAAGAAGGATCCAGGACTTGCTGTGGGCTGTGTAACATAACAACAGCCAGCCCAGACTGTTTGTAGGGTTCCAGCCCCATCCCAAAGGTAGGTACTGCATGGCACATCCACTCTGGGACCTAGAATCTAGCCTCTGCTGATCCAAATGGCAGCCACATGGCTATTTGCATTTAAATTTAAATAAAATTTAAAATTCAGTTCCTAAATCGCCCTCGCCACATTTCAAGTTTTCAGTAGTCACCATATTGAACAGCACAGATTGGAGAACATTTCCATCATCACAGGAAGTTATACTGGAGAGCTCAGTGACTGTCAGATGGGCCCAGAACTATACCTAGAGGGGGTCCTTGCTCCAGATTCTGTCCAGTCCCCACAGAGAATGCCTGAGAACATCTAAGCACACACTATGGATGAGAGCTATGCACAGCCTAGTCACAAAATAAAGCAAAAAGTAGCCCAACAAGTTTTTGAAGCTCTAACAAGATCTTTTTGGTGAAACAAAATACTTTGGAAGACATGAGTAGGAGACAAAGATTTTCATTCATTCATTCATTCATTCATTCATCCATACATTCATTTTTAGAGTTCGGGTGCAAAGGGTTGAGTTAATTCTACTCCTCAGCTCATGGAGCATTGTCACCACTGGCCTGAGTCAGGTGCCACTCTTGTTTATTTTATTAATTCTCTTTTATCATTTTTCTACTGCTATCCTTTGCTTCCTCTTTATATGACCATTCTATTTAAAATGTGTGCACTTTGTGGAGCACCTGCCTTGTTCAGGCAGTGGCACATGTGACAAGCCCCATGTTGGGTGTAGAGATTACTTAAAAATAATGTTTTTTTTCAAATTAAAAAAAATTCTAGTTAGTTAACTAACATGTTAATGTTAATATTGGTTCAGGAGTAGAATTTAGTGATTCACCACTTATATATAACACCCACTGCTCATCCCAACAACTGCCTTCCTTAATGCCCATCCCCCATTTAGCCCATTCCCCACCCACCTCCCCTCCATCAACCCTCAGTTTGTTCTCTATAATTAAGATTATATTATAGTTTACTTCCTTCTCTTTTTTCCCTTCCCCTACGTTCATCTGTTTTGTTTCTTAAATTCCACATATGAGTGAAATCATGTGGTATTTGTCTTTCTCTGACTGACTTATTTTGCTTAGCATAACACACTCTAGCTCCACCCACATCATTGCAAATGACAAGATTTCATTCTTTATGATCACTGAGTAGTACTCCATTGTACATATGTATATGTGTGTGTGTGTGTATGTGTGTGTGTGTGTATATATACATATATATACATACATATATATATATACACATACATATATATATACCACATCTTCTTTATCCATTCATCAGTCAATGGACATTTGGACTCTTTTTATAATTTTGTTATTTTTGATAATGCTGCTATAAATATCAGGGTGCATGTACCTCTTTGAATCAGTAAAAAATAAAATCTTTATAAAAAAATAAGTGCACTTTGTTTGCAGGGACACCTGAAGGCCAGGCATGTTTTGTATGTTTTGTGTGCCTGTGTTTTATGTTGATGTTGTCTCGCTCATTCCATTTCTTCCTTTTTCACTCATTACTCTATGGTAGAAAATGTGAACGTATTGACTTGAGGCAGGCCAGCAAAGAATGGAACTTCCCTAAGGACACAAGGATGAGTCTGAGAACAGAAGCAGGTGTCTGAGCCTCACTTCTTTCCATGGTTCTCTTCCACCTGGAACCTGGCCTGCGGGGGAACACAGTGCTCACCTGTCTGTGAATGTGTACACATTGTTGGGCCTGCCATGGTTTAGGTCAGGTTATTGTGTAACTTTTAGCAACTCTCTCTTCCTGTTTCGGTATTATTGGTTTCTTCATTATGGTTTTCTTTATTCCTGAAGAGAACTGTCCACATCTCCCCATGCCTGTCCCATGCTGTGCTTAACCCATCCCAGGCTCAGGAACAACCCTCCTCACCCTGCTTTGATTCTATGTGCCAGGCTTTGAAACTGAATTACTGATTTACACAGATGGCCAACCTCCTCGTTTATGCCATAGTTCCACTGACTAGCTCCACTGCAGTCAATTGAATTACTGTTTACCAACATTAAGTGTCCCTACCTGGGAGAAGATTATACTTCCCTGCTCTATTGAACTTGGGCCCTGCTGTGTGAGAGTGGCCAGTGAAATGTGAGCTCTTTGCCATGTGCGCTTTTTCCTCTGCTTGGGTCTCCAAGTGAAAATGACATGGTAGAGCCACCACCAACACATGATGGCATGCCACTTGGATGAAAAATAGACCTTTGTTATTGTAAGGCCCTGAGGTTTAGGGTTGTTTGTTACTGCAGCATATCATTGTCTAACCTGACTGGTACAACCTCCAACCCTGAGTTCTTACCTTCCCAGCCATGCAATGCTATTGCTGCTGCTATTCCTAATAGCTAACACTGAGCATCTACTATGCCCTTGATATTGGAATAGGCTCTTTACACACATTGTCATGATCAGTGCCAGTTCATATTTTATGACCACATTGCCAATGTGGAAACTAAGTATCAGTTTCCTTAAGTAAATTACCCAAGGTCACAAACATAGCAGAACAGGTTTGGCAACATATATCTGACTCTAGAGCCCAGGTTCTTAAAGCCATGAGACTCAAATTTCTCCCAAGACTGACAACATGCATTTCTTTCACCATTTTTCAGCATGAGACCTCCCCATATCATCCCAATACATCTGGTTCACACCTCTCAGCAGCAGCTATGCCTGGGGTGGCAACAACTCCTCTAACTCTGCTCTTTTACAACTGCAGGATATTGGGAATCTTCTGCTCTGCCGTCCCTGTCCTCCCTGCCATCTCTGTAGCTGGGTCTATCCCCAGGCTCGGTCCTGACCGACACTGACCTTCACACTGCCCCACCTTGTTCTTCTCCTCCAGGCCTCCTTTCTCTGCCATCCCCTAAATGTGCACAGTTTCCATGTTTTGTTCTATACTAAGCCCACCTCTTTTCTCTGTGTAGAGTCTCCACTAGAAATTTCACCAGATCCCCTTATTTCAACAATTATTTCCATGTGAATGTCTCCTAAACTGGTGTTCCATTCTAACCTCACTGCTAAGCCCCAGTTTTTCTTTTCTCCCTCCTGGAGCCATCTTTCTAGAGGCAGAAGATGAGTATCTCCAAAATGAAGTTCACATCTTACACCCCGTTTCTTCTCCACTCAGTTTCTCCTGTCACCTTCATTTCTAGTAAGGTTCCTACATTGTCTCCATTACTGTTCATTCATTCACCCAACATCTACACGTTCTGTGAAACCTGGGAGGAGCTCCCTTTGGTCCCCCTCCTGATCCTCACAACTAGTCAGCCACCAAGTCCTGCGGCATCCAGCCACTGTTTTCAGAATACACCTCCTCATCTTTGATTATTCTTTTCTTCTAAAAGGAATGCTGTCCACATGTGCAAACAAAATAATTTAGGCTCCCCCTTTCAAAAAAGGAAAATCTGAAGTCAGAAATATGAGTTTCCGCTGAAGAAGGAAATTATGAGATAAGTCACTTAAACAAAAAAGCACCTTATTTATTTGGATGCTATGCTCTTAAATTTCTTTATCCTATTTTTAAGGAAGCTGGCTATACAACCTACTGAATTAGAGAGCTTTGTTTAGCCAAGTAAAGTAGTTTGAAACAGAAGACTTCAAATCAGATTAAATGCTGTAGTCACCATTGTAAGTGACAGATTTTCCTCTGTTGTATTTTTTTAAATATGAAATTTATTGTCAGATTGGTTTCCATACAACACCCAGTGCTCATCCCAAAAGGTGCCCTCCTCAATACCTATCACCCACCCCCCCTCCCTCCCACCCCCCGCCAGTTTGTTCTCAGTTTTTAAGAGTCTCTTATGTTTTGGCTCCCTCCCTCTCTAACCTTATTTTTTCCTTTCCCTCCCCCATGGTCTTCTGGTAAGTTTCTCAGGATCCACATAAGAGTGAAAACATATGGTATCTGTCTTTCTCTGTATGACTTATTTCACTTAGCATAACACTCTCCATTCGACGTCAAGTGATAAGGACTGTCTCACTAGCAAATTGTTTTTTTGTGAGCCTATGTTTACCTGCCTGAATCAATAATTATATTGCCACAGATGTAAAAGTTTCATTAGACATGCTTTAGATAACTATAAAAAGTCATAAAAGATAATTTACTAATTTTTAAGTTATCTTCTCTTCACCTATACCTGAACTTAAAATAAACCTCCTGTGTATTTTTTCTTTTTCTTGAGTATGCTAATACTTGTATCCTTTTATTCACTAAAATCTTTGGTATGATTTCCAACATTTGACACCCCCCCCCTTTGCTCTCTTCACTATGCTTGAGTACTAATAAAAGTTTCCATGGGGCACTTGGGTGGCTCAATCAGTTAAGCATCCGACTTCAGCTCAGGTCATGATCTCATGGTCTGTGAGTTCGAGCCCCGTGTCAGGCTCTTTGCTAACAGCTCAGAGCCTGGAGACTGCTTTAGATTCTGTGTCTCCCTCTCTCTTCACCTCTCTCCTGCGCTCTCTGTCTCTGTCTCTCTCAAAAATAAATAAACATTTTTTAAAAATCTTCCTGCTATTTTGTTGTGGGCTGGATGGCCTTCCCTAAAAAGTTATGTGGAAGCCCTAACCCCCAGTACCTGTGAATGTGAAGGAAGGAGGTCTTATTTGGAAGGAGGGTCTTTGCAGTTGTAATCAAGTTAAAATGAGGTCATGCTGGATTAGGATGGGCCTAATCCAGCAACTGGTGTCTTTATAAGAGAAGAGAGTTATTTGGACACAGACACACTGGGGGGAATGCCAGACGACAGCAGAGGCAGAAATTGGACTGATGCTTCTACAAACAAAAGAGTTCCAGTGATTGCTGGCTGCCACCAGAAGCTGGAAGAAGCAAGGGTGGGGGGGATTCTCTGCCAGAGCCATCAGAGGGAGCATTGCTGACACCTTGATTGGACGTTGGGCTTCCAGAACTTTGAGAGAATAGATTTCTGTGGCTTTAGGACACCCCAGTTTGTGGCAACTTATTATAACAGCTCTAGGAAACTAATTATTAAGTAGTAAACTAACCTAATGTACAGTACAAAGAGTTCTCAAATACTTGACCACACCTTGCCCCAGCTCTCCAAATCCTGCCTGATTTTCCAGACTCAGCACAGTACCTACCATTTTCCTGAGAGTTGTCCAAGTTGGCCTTGTATTCTGGAGAAGCAGGGATTCATCAGCTTGCATCATTCCCTAGATACCTAAAACATAGATGAGAATGGTGATCTCAAGCTTGTGCTGCCTTTTCTTGGCAGCGGGGAGAGATTTACCCTCCTTTTGACCGCCATCAGGGGGCGGGAACCATGCCCCAGGGCCAGGAAAGTGGCATTTTGCACAGGGCATGGGGCCTTAAGGTGGCCCTTCCTTTCGACCTGCTTCCCCCTGGTGCCCTCAGAGCCTGTGGTTGTATTGTCCCTCACTCCCATGGCACAATGCAGTGGCTTTGTCACAAGTCCACAGAGAACCAGGGTGGAGTGGAAGCCAGGGGAGAATCCTTGCAGAAGGGTCGGGGGTGGGGAGGTTGGCACAGGGAAGCTGGTGCCGCTGGGCGCAGGGATGTAGGAGTGCAGCAGGCCATGCAGGAAGTGGGCCGGGAAGGGATGCTGTGTGCTATGTCAGGCTGATGACTGAGGAACAGTGAACTCCTGGTAATTGTAGGGGAGAAGACTCTGCATCTCACACTGTTTGCACTGTTTTTCTCTCCCTCCCATTAATACAATCTACTTCTGGCCTGAAACCATCATTATTGAAATAAAGAGTGCTGGGATGCAGAGCAGAAAAAATGAGCTTGAGTCTAACTACTCTGAGCTTTAGACATTCTCACTAGAAAATGATCATCGACTTGCTCTTTGTGCCTCCAGAAACTGTGCAGGCAAAACCAGGCACTGCAGGTGAAAAGTGCCTTGTAGGTGTGGGAGGATATACAAGGGTTAGTTGTGAGCTGTTATCATCGTTGTTGCCCATCCGTTAATTAGTAGAAGCTCCTCAAAGGCAGGAATAGTTTGCAATGGGCTTGGTGCAGGGCCAGTGCTGTGTTCTGCGTGTTGCTGGCACTCAATACACAAGATGCTACTGCACAAATGAATGAATTTTGCTCAAGGATCAACTTTCTGAACTCCCACTGCACAGCCTCTCACCATGCCTGCCAACTGGATCTTCTCTTGCTGCCCTTGGCCCCTCTGCTCAGGACCTGGCCCTTCTCAGGAACCTTGGCCCCTGGCTGAAGTCTGGCCATCTGAGGACAGCAACATGGGATGTAGGTCCGCCAGGGGCCACCTGCTCACTAAAGGACCTTGGGCAAGCCACACCATCACCTTCTTCATTTTATCCACCCATTCCATGAAGAGACAGACAGAAATGCCAGCCCAGGGTGAGGGCTGGTGGAGGCAATGTCAGGGGATATTCATTCTTCCAGACAGATGCTTTGTAGTGTCTGACCTCGTCGTGGACCAATCAGTGTTTTCTAGTTCCCTGGAGCGTCAACTCTCTACAGGCATCTCGCCAATTGGCCCCATGTGGCAAATAAAAAGCATGTGTGCAATCCTGGCCTGATTCTTCCAGCTACCCTGGCTTTGTTAAGGAAGAACAATGGGATAATGATGTGGATTTGTAAGATCTCAATTGAAAACTGCAACATCCTACCAGACACGCACTGTAGTTGAATTAACACATATATGTTCATGTAAAAATTAATAAAATCTGCATGATCCCTTCACACAGACAGACACACACAGACACACAGACACACACACAGACACACAGACACACACACACACGCACAGACACACACACACATCCCTTACCTCAGTATCAAACCTCCCATCTGCATCCACTCTTGTTCATCTTTATGCCAAGAGAATACAATATGTGGGAATAGAACCTCCTACTCGAGTCACAAGACCAAAGTTGGGATCTAAGCTCCTGTGTTACTTTAAACAAGTCACTATACCTCTCTGAACTTCAGTTTCCACCTGTAAATTCCATCTATAAATCTATGACTGTCCATCTACACTCTGATGGTAATTAGACCTAGCTCACAGGATGGTTATATATGTATCACAGATGCAGAAGCATAGTAAAAATAAATCATCACTATCATTTTCCTCTTTCAACATATCTATAATTATCTTCAAACCTGATGATTTTTTTAAAACCTGGTGATTGTTATGAAAGCCAAATAAGGTAAGTAAAGAAACTACAAAAGAAATAGCTACGCCATCACAAGATGGCTCTCTCAAGCTCCACATGGAAACAAACAAGATGGTCTTTACATCCTACTTCAGACCTTGAGGAGGTTCAGACGAGCCTCCAGCTTTGAATAGAAGTAGCTGCTACCTCCGCAGGGCCAAGACCACCCAGAAGAAGACCTGGGAACAGGGGAGGAGGAGAAGATGAAAAGAAAGGCACTCCAGAAACCTCTGGATCCCTTGAGAGGGGGAGAAGAGCCCTCTCCAGACAGAAGACCCTACGGGCAAGTCTGTCCTCTGACCTCCATCCAGCACTGCTCATGAGGGATGCTGGGTGGCTAGGTAGACGCTGTGTTAGCTAGATGCCTTCAGGATGCCATGACCACTGGCCGATCCCGCCTTCTCCACCAACCAGTTCATACTGAGCTCTCTAAACCAGGGTCTGTGTGCTGCCAAACAGCGGAAAGTTGTTTCATTTGGCTCATCCCCCTTTCCCACCCACCCTCCCCATGGTGTGCTGGTCTGTTTCACATGTGGTAGTTATTATGGGTTGACTTCCTCAACCTCCAGTCCTCCCTATTCTGATGCGTCTTCCCACAGGGAAGGAGCTGGAAAACCACAGTTGACATGTCCCACACTTCTTGGCAGCTCGGCTTCAGGGTGAGACTTGCTACCTACATATCAGGTGGAGATACGGACGACTCTGATTCTGAATGGAGTTACCCAGGGCGAGGGTATGCCTACCTGCAAAGTGCCACACGAGGCCCAGATGCCATGACCCTAACTGAGGTGGCATCTTCCTGGTCAGGGGAAAGGCATCAGCGTCCTCAGCAGCCTGACTCTGTGGGATGATTTTGGACATTGTTCTCATGAGATTATTATATAGCCTTTCTTCGTCTGTCCCTGAATTCTGAAGGCAAGCTACATCCCTATGGAAATATCATTCTGCTCAGACAGAGTAGATTCTGTTGTCTACAACTGAGAGCCTGGACCAACACAGTCAGTTACATTTTGCCATTCCCTGAGAGAAAAACACACCCTTCAGTGTGCCAGGGAAGCTCTTGCTTAGAGAGATATCCTAGGAATGTTTCTGTGAAGCAGTTTTCTCATAACCTGGCATCAGCAGGTTGATACATTCTGATATGTCCAGTGCCCAGTGTAAATAAATATAACCAAGCCTTCAGAAAAAAAAAGCATCATTTTGCCTCAGCCCTCAAGCCCTCCATAGTTTAATTGACAGAGGCAGGTAGGAAAGAAAAAGATCAACAAAGGGAAGGGTTGCACAAAAATGGCATCTGAAAAGGCTGGTTTTCATTTACCTCTTACTTCAGGTAGTCATTCAGGCTTGACACGCATACATTCACTGCCTTTTACGAACGAAAACTCACAGTTCTAATGGGGAGGAGGTGGCAAATCATTTCACGCTCTTGTGTCAAACATCATCCGCATTTGGGTTAATTCCAGAGCTAATACCACTCTTAGGATCATCTACATGATTTCTATTAGGTTCATAAATATAACTTCTGTGAATACCACCCACAGTGGGGGGAAAAAACAAGTGATATTAAATAATTTTTGGTAAGATTCTTCTCCGATATTTTTAGGAAAAGACATTTTGAATTTTTAAGTTGTGTGAGACAGCCTGTTGTCGGGCAGGGAAGAGAGCCTGTTTGCATGAGAGTCATCTCTGCATGGAAAACAGGGTTTCTATCCCGGGCCTGGCTGCGTCTACCCTGGCAACGCTGACGCACAGAATGTTATTGGAATTGGAAAAGGTAACTTGGGGAAACTCAGTGCTGGCGTGTCTGAACCACGAGAACGACATGCTCATTAGGGCGCCTTTGCACCCATTCCCTACGTTCCTCGTGAACCCGAAGCCATGTACAAAAGATGAGGCAAACCGTGGGGGTGGGGAAAGAGACATGTCTTTTCAATATGAAGGAAGAAAAAGGAAATAATGACTTCCTCTCTGAAAACTTAAACTGGTCTTATGGATTGAAAACTGGATGAAATTCTGCTTACCATTAGGAATTTTAATATTAAAAATTGCCAAACCACTAACAATCATAACAGAAAATTACCATATGGAAAAGTTATCAACATGTCCTTTGGAAGGAAGCAGAAAATCACTGCAATGTTTTTAAGTATCAAAAAAAATCCATTAAACATGTTTCTGGGCATTTTTCCTCCCCTTGGGGTGAGAACAGCATTCCCATTAACAGCAGAGTGAACTATTCATGTTCTCAGAAGTAGCAATGGGCTAATTGCAGATGAAGGACATAAATTCTGCTCAAGAGCCCGGGCACGGCTCCCACACCCTCACAGGGGCCCGCTCCTTTGGTTCAGGCACTCAGATGGAAGCAGTACTTTTTTCTTCCGGAAGCCCTAGAGGGAAGCCAAGGCCCCACACATGAAGGGTCTGGATAACTCTTATTTTCCAGCCATTACTGCAACCTCCTCCTTGATCCGACTGTGAGGGAGTAAGAGGTGCAGGCAGTTGTGGGGTGTGCGTCGGGATTTAAGTCAAACTTTATTTTTTTTTTAATTGGCCTTTTCTTCTCTTTCTATGACTACAGCACACTGCAGATTGCTTTGATCGATCTTTGCAACTATCATAGGTTGAGAGTCCAGGTGTGATAGTTACTAATTGCTTCATGGGACATCAGTCAGAAGAGAGACGCCGGCTGTGATGACGGGCCAGGTGAGGGAGGTTCACACCCCACCTCCACCATCTACCCAGTACCCAGTGCCCAGAGAACAGGCGGGTGTTCCGGGTTCTCGGCAGGGATGTGGCCACGATGGCCAGCGGCAGCTGCTCTGCTCCTCTCGATCCTTGCATGAGTCTACATTTCAGTTGTATTGAAAAGAAAGTGTGCAAAATTTCCCTGTTCTTTACCCCACAGGGCCTGGGGAGGGTGATGGCTCAGAGAGAGGGTTGTGGGGCAAATCTGGGGACAGAGACAGGAGGGTGTGATAGTGGGGTTCCAAGTGGAAAAGCTCTCCAGCTGGTAGCTCCAAATGGATAGAAGGTAACTGACATCTGGTGGCAAAGTAGTCCTGTCCCAACAGTGAGTGTCCCAACCCCAGGTACCAGCTGGGGGCTGCTGTGCTTGGAGCCCAGAACAAAGCCTGAGCCGCAGTTCACCCAACAACACCTCTTCCCAGGGCCTGGAACCCCTGTCTTCCCTGCAGCCCACACAAAACTCTGATGTTCTAGGTCATTGATTCCTTAGTCACAGTGCACTGAGGATTCTCTGAGCTGAATACAGGCTGCTTTTTGCCCTTTCTTTCTTTCTGGTGAGGCTTCAGATTCCATTTTATGAAAAAAAGGAAGGGGAGGGAGAGGCAAAGGAAGGAGACAGTTGGGAAGGAAAATGCCCAGAACTAGGTTGCCCATGATTGCTTCAGATGAAAGAGCAATCTTGTTTTTTGAGATCAGGGGATCAAAACTGTGCCTACATCAAAAACAAAACAAACAAAAACAAAAAACAAAAAGAAAGAAGAAAAAGAAAACATTTGTTGCTGTTATGGGGATATTAAACACACATCCCTCAGGTTCCTGGGTGGCTCAGTCAGTTAAGTATCTGACTCTTGATTTCGGTTCAGGTCATGATCTCCTGGTTTCTGAGTTCGAGCCCTGCATCGGGCTCCATACTGACCGTGCTGAGCCTGTTTGGGATTCTCTCTCTCCCTCACTCTCTGCTCCTCCCCCTAACCCCGTCAAAATGAATAAAATAAACTTTGAAAAAAAAAACACAAACAAACCACACATCCCCAGATGAAACCACTGTCTTCTGGGATCAGAGCCAGAAGCCAGGCCCTTCTCAGAGCTCTTCTTGATGCCTTACTCAGGAGAAACGTCGAAGCCGACTCCCTGCTCCCCCTCTCCACCAGCACCTGTCCCCTGCCTTACCACAGGCTGAGTCACCTGTGCACCTCAGTGGTGGACCAGCAGTGACTCCTCTGGTCCCATCACTTCTGAGCAGATGGAGGAACTCACATCTTTCTGCCCACAGCAATCTGAGGAGATTGCCACAAAGAATTCAAGGAAACTAAAAGAAGGTGTTCAGCATGAGTTTTAAAAATGCGTGTGCAACACCCACTAGGATAGCTATTTAAAAAAAAAAACGGAAAATAATAAATGTTGATGAGGATGTGGAGAAATTAGAGCCCTTGTGCGCTGCTGGTGGGAATGGAAAATGGAAAACAGTATGGAGGCTCCTCAAAATGCTAACCATAGAATTGCCATATGATCCAGCAATTACATTTCTGGGTATATACTCAAAAGAAGTGAAAACAAATTCACAAAGAGAGACTTGTACATCTGTGTTCATAGTAGCATTATTCACAACAGCCAAAAGGTGAAAGCAACCCATGTCCATCGATGGATGAATGGATAAATACAATATGGTCTATCCATACACTGGAATATTATTCAGCTCTAAAAAATAATGCATTTCTGACACGTGCTGCAACTTGGATGAACCATGAAGACATTACATTAAGTGAAATAAACTAGTCATAAAAGGACGAATACTGTGAGATATGAGATAGCTAGAATTGTCAGATTCATAGAGACAGAAAGTAGACTGGAGGGTGCCAGGGCCTAGGGGCAGGGAGGAATGAGGAGCTGTTCAATTTGGGAAGATGGAAAAAGTTCTGGAGATGGATGGTGCTGATGGTGAACTGTATACTCAAAGATGGTTAAATGGTACATATATATGTGTATGCAACTGCCTTAAGCCCTTTGCATTTGGATTTGGGCAGTAGGAAATCTTTAGCTGGGTCACTGACCAGGAGGAATGGAAGAATACAGGAAGCCAGAAGCCTGACAACCCGTCCAAGGACCGCTGCCTGCCCCTGCACAGAGAGTAAAGGAAGAGAGCCTCTCTATCCTCCTTTTTACAGACTCAGAGAAGTTAAGTCACCTGCCCATGTGAGCTAGGAACTAAGTAGTAATATGGTGACTGTAGGACCTGAGGCCAGGTTGGCCTGCTTCTGAAGCTCTTGACCCTGCCACAAGCTATACTTGTCCCCTCCTGCAAAATATATCAACCCCTTTTGAATCTTCTTGCAAAAGGTATCCACTCCCCACCATCTGCATCATCCCCCTAAGGGCTTCCTGAGTTCAAGTGGATCAGTAGTCTGTGTGACTACAGGCCCCACGTTGTGCAGTACACAACCTGCACAGCTGAATACCAGAGCTCTCGTTAACATTTTATGTTACTTAAAGAAAGGTAATACAATAGTTCACTAACATATTAACAGGATTCCTTTACTGCAGATACTTCTCTGGTAGAAAAAAGTCCTGTTTTAAGTGGCTAAGACATATGACAGACAGGATTGGGTGACAAAGGTCAGGAGGAAGGTTTGAGGAGATGCCCAAACAAGCAATGCCACTGTGTGTGTCTACACAGATGTGCTCTTCAGTAATGGAATGCTCCCTGGCATCCACACCTCATTTATATTTGACATGAAATGCCCTGAGTGGCCCCTTTGCCCTACCTGCATCCTCCACTTGCTTTTCATTTGCTCAATAATAAGTGCAGAATTTAATTGCTGCTTCAGGGATTTCTCAGTTCATTCATTTGATTTCAACACAATTTCCAAAAGTTCACAGGATGCCTCTCCCAAAGTCCTAACGTTAGCAAATCTGCACGTATACAGCCTCTATGATGCCAAATGATCCTAGTGGTGACCTCCATGGAACCAGACATGAAGGGGACATGACTGGACCACAGCTCCTCTTAAAAGGAAAATGAACTTCCCTGGAGACAAAGGGGACAGATGCCGTGTGGAGCTTCATGGGCTGGGAGGATCAGGTGGGCTGATGCTACCAAACCCCCCAACCACAGGGGCACGAGAAGGAGAATGGAATGAGGAGTCTACGGTGGGAAGTTGTCCCTGAGGCAATCGGGGACCAGAACATGGTGGGGGGAGGCTAAGCCATGTACATCTCTTGACACCTTCTGGTCGACTGCATACACTGGGAATATCACTTAGCCTCCCTGAGCCAGTTCCCTCATCAACAAAACGGGGCAATAGGTGCCTCAGGAGGTTGTTCAGTGAGCATTCCATGAGAATATAACCCCTGGCACATAGTAAGAACTCTGTAGTTCTTAAAATGAGCTCCAGGTCTCCTTCATACAACCAATAATCATGTGAGTAGTATTCAAGGCTGAGTACCCACTACTGTGCTACAGAGGGAGTACAGCCCATGACACATCTGCCCCTGAGAATGCTAGAAGAGGGTGTTGAAACTGAACAAACTCCAGAAACCTCAGCTCGGTATCTGGGATACAAAATGTAAGCTCTGGTCCACTCAGAAGCCCCCGAGAGGACATTGATTTTTTTTTTTCCACTCTTCTTCCAACATGGCATTGACTTATACACAAAATGTCCTTTCTGCTAACTGGTTCATGAAAGCTAGAACAGTCAGTACTTATTTTTTTAAAGGAAGTTGTTAAGTAAAATACTTCACTCCAGGACACAGTATAGCTTACAACCCAAAGCACATGAGGTTTAATTTAAGGCAAGACATTTAAGTATAAGGTGCAGCAGGGAAAGGCTGTGAATTTTGCATGTGTTGGATGCCATTCTCTCACTGCTTAAGTTAAGGACACAGGAAGTTCCCTTTGCCAAGTAGGCAAATGGGGTATATAAGGCTGGAGCTAGCCAGTCATTGGTCGATGGGGTGGATGGGACTCAGAGCCATGAGGCTGTGTGGTAGTCAGAAGGGAGACATGAGACCCCAGCTGTCCAAGCAGAGTTGGTTTTTGTTCCTACTTCCCAAATAATCTTAAGTTGATACAACTTTAAAATACTAGCCCATAAAGATTGAAGTAAGAATATATTCAATTATATGTATAAAATAATATGTCCATAAAATATACATAAGCATATACAGATACATATATGTGTGGGTAGATATAGATGATAGATGATAGATAGATAGATGATAGATAGAAAAGGGAGAGAGAGAAAGGAAGAGAGACATAGACAACAAAGAACAGTGAGGATGGAAAGATCACTTCTGGCAGAAGGGTGCAGAGGCAACTTCTTGGAAGTGGTAGCAGATGAGCAAAGCCTTGGGGACCAGAAGAATTTGAGCAGACAGAGCAGGAAGAGAAAAGCAAAAGCAAAAAACTGATGTTGGGATAGCATAAGTCACATACAAGGAATGCACTGTAGGAGTAATGGAAAATAGAACAGAAAGCTAGGTTATGGTCAGATTAAGATGGATCCTGAGGACGCCAAGGAGTGTGGATTTGGTTTGGCAACCACTGGAAAAACTCCTATGTTGAGACCAGGGTGGTTATAGAGTCAGAGCCATGATATGATAGCACAGCTCCTGGCAGGGTTTCTAATCACTTTCAAGGAGTCATGGGGGAGCAGCAGGGAGGTGAGGGATGTTTGAGGGGCTGAGGACAGTGGCTGTTTACCAATTAGCATAGAAATATTTTAGTACATGGACCACTGGTCTAACTGTACCAGTGTTCGCTGGCTCAATACTGGGCCTGTCAGTGGGCTCTCTAAACCCACTCCCTTTGGCATATGTTTCAATTTCCCCAAGATGACCTGTTTCATTAATGAATGGAAGTCTTTTTTTCCAGGTCCTTGGGTTTCATCTTCTTTTGTACAACTCTTTTGTGAAATCTCTTTAATGAACTTCATAGCAGGGAGTTGTGAAGTCCTTCCTTAGGCTGCAACACTGCCTTCTTTTTCTTCCACAGTTCATATCCTGGGATTGTGTATGGCCAGTTAGAATGCTGGTGACCATTCCTAGTTAGGGCTGAACTACAGAAGAGAGAGACCATGGAATGGGAAGGAAGAGATGAGTGAAAGCAACATTAGGAAGCAAGGATCCAATAGGATTCAGTTACTGAATGGCAAGGGAAGACGAGAGTGAGAGAGAGAGAGCAGGGGGGAGAGAGAGAGAGAGAGAGCATTTCAAGGCAGAGTTCAGCTATTAAGCTCAGGTAACTGGAAAAAAAAGTAGCAGCATTAATAGCACTAGGAAAGATGGGAGAATGAGCTGGGGTGGGGGGAAAGGAAAAGGAAAAATCAAATTCATTTTAAACAAGTTAAGTTGGAGGACTCCAAATGGAAATATCAGCAGGCAGTTGGGAATGTGGAAGACAGCCGGGAGGAGCTGTCAGAACCAGAGATAAAGATTTGAAAGACGTTACACTGAGAACCACAGGACTGAAATTGTGCAGAAAGAAGGAGATGAGCAAGAAGCTCAAGATAGAAACTTGGGGACCTGCTTGCTTACCGGGTAGCAGCAGGAAGAAGTGAAGGAAGATGGAAGGGGGAAGGGCATGGTGCGGAGGGGAGGTAGGTCAGGGCCTTGGCATGAAAGAAGCTTGACGCTGAATGAACAAATGAAATGAATGAATGAATGAGGCACCAAGAGGGAAGAACTGGACAGATACAATAATGGGCTTAATGGGCTTTTTTCCCCATTTTTAAAAAATTTTATTCAGATGTAACTCACATATAATTAACCCATTGGTAGTACACAATTCAATGGTTTCTAGTATATTGACAGAGTTATACAGTCATCACCACAACCAATTTTAGAGCATTTCATCACTCCAAAAAACCCTATACTATTTATCTATCGTATCTCAAACTGCCATGCCCCTTATTGTAGGCAACTATAATCTACTTTCTGTCTCTATAGATTTACCTCCTCTGGACTTTCATATAAATGAAATCTTCAGTTATTGGTCTTTTCTAACTGCCTTCTTGCATTAGCATAATGTTTTCAAAGTCCAACCATGTTGTAGCATTTACTAATAGTTCATGCCTTGTTGTGGCCAAATAATATTCCATTGTATGCATATGCCACATTTTTGTGTAGTTCATTCATCAGTTGATGGACATTTGTGTTGTTCCCAATTTTGGCTCTTATGAATCATGCTACTATAAACATTCATGTACAAGTTTTCGTGTGCACATTTGTTTTCATTTCTCTTGGGTATATACTTAGCAGTGAAATTGCTGGATTGAATGGTAACACTATTTTTAACTTTTTTAAGGAACTGCTAGTCTGTTTTTCAAAATGATTGCACCATTTTATATTCCCACCCACCCCCAGTGTATGAGGGTTCTAATTTTTCCACATCCTCACCAACACTTGTTATTTTTTTTTTTTTTTTTGGTTTGGCTTTTATTTTTTTTTAAATAATAGCCAACCTAGTGAATGTGATGAGGTATCTCATTGTGGCTCTAATTTGCATTTTCTTAATGACTCCTTATGTTGAGTATCTTTTCATGTATTTATTGGCCATGCATACATCTTCTTCAGAGAAGAATCTATTCAGATCCTTTGACTGTTTTTTAAATTGTGTTACTTGTCTTTTCTAATTGAGTTGTAAGAATTCTTTGTGTATTCCGGATATAAGGCCCTTACCAAATATAAGACTTGCAAATATCTTCTCCCATTCTGTGGGTTGTCTTTTCACTTTCTTGATGGTGTCATAGCAAGTTTTTACTTTTGATAAAGTCCAGTTTATCTATTTTTCCCTTTTCATTGCTTGCCCTTTTGGTGTCATATTTAAGAATCCTTTGCCAAATCCAACGTCATGAAGATTTACCCCTATGCTTTCTTCTAAGAATTTTATAATTTTTTAAAAAATTAATGTTTATTTGTTTTTGAGAGAGAGAGAGAGAGAGGGGATGAGGCAGAGAGAGAGGAAGACATAGACTCCGAAGCAAGCTCCAGGCTCCGAGCTGTCAACACAGAGCCCGACATGGTACTCGAACTCATAAACCGTGAGATCGTGACCTGGGCCAAAGTTGGACACTTAACTGACTGAGCCACCCAGGCATCCCGAGTTTTTTAGTTTTAATTTTTATGTTCATGCATTTGATCCATTTTGAATTAATATTTTATATAGTGTGAGGTAGGGGTCCAATTTCACCATCATGTGTGTTGATATCCCATTGTCCCAGTACCATCAGCTGAAGTCTGTTCTTTCCCCATTGAATTGTCTTGGGTATCCTCCTCCAAATCAATTGGCCATAAATTTGAGGGTTTATTTATAAACTCTCAATTCTGTTTTCTTAATGCTTGCTATCCATGCACTATTCAAATATTTGTATTTATTTGTTTAAATGCTTGTTTATTTATTTTTAAAGTTTATTTATTTATTTTTGAGAGAGAGAGAGAGAGAGAGCATGTACACAAGCAAGCAGGGGAGGGGCAGAGAGACAGGGAGAGAAAGAATCCCAAGCAGGCTCTGCACTGTCAGCATGGAGCCCGATTCAGGGTTCGAACTCACGAAATGTGAGACCATGACCTGAGCTGAAGTCGAGTCAGATGCTTAACTAACTGAGCCACCTGGGTGCCCCTAATATTTTTATTTTTATGTTAAAGTATAAATGTCTTCTTCTTGACTTGTTGACCCTGGCCAGTGTCATTTCCCTTAGACAACTAGCTACCCCGCATCCAAACAATGCCTACCAACCTCGTACAGTGGCCTTTTAACTTAATGTCCTTCCCTGCCAGCTTCCTCTTATCTGAAGGCCACACTTAAGCGTACTGGCTCCCCACAAACTGAAGTCACCAGGTTTTGGCTCAGCGCTATGATTTACACTTGGCCAAACTGGACTCATGAAGAGCTAAATGAGAACTAGGTAAAAGATAGGAGGATAATATTTTACAGCAGCTCATTTTCCATGGAGCAGGGCAAGTGGGGAAGGAGAGGAGACAGGAGAGAGCAGAAAGGACTAGAAAGAAGGTGCTGAGAGAAAGGGAAGGAATAAAGGAAAGTACAATGGGGTGAAGAATTGAGGAAGGGAGCTTATTAAAACTTTTAGCAATCACTTGGTTGAGTGTGCCCATAAGCCAGCATAAGTGCAGGGTGGCCAAAGTGTAGGTTTGGGCAGCAGAGAGACTCATGTCTCCATCCTGGCTCTGTAGGTCAAGGGAACACACATTGAGAATCACTTGTCTGAATTTTTAAGGGTCAAGAAAACAAAATGTCACCCATTGGCATCTTAAATTCTCAAGTGAAAAGCCTTCAAATAAAGGCTCTGGGACTCAGTCATCCCCAACATAGACACTGCGCACCATTTGAACCTCACTAATATCATCAAAAATAAAAGTGACTTTAATTATAAATTTCTAGAATGTAAAATACAATCCAGCCCAGTCACCATTATGAAAGCATCTTTCACCTTAAGGCAACCCCTCATTTGCTTCAAAACAAATCAATCTAGAGTGACATGTAGTAGCACATGCATGCTAAAAACATCGAGTGAGGTTGTCCGTATTACAGAATCATGTTCATTGTCAATGCCAGTGTTACACTGGAGTCACTGAGAAAAGCCTCTTTATCACCAAACCCTCACAGGAAAGCATACTAATAAAATAATGCTTGCCCATACGAGGAAATTCATAATCTGTTGCCTTCTTGGGAGGGGCTATAAATAGCTCCTTGTAGAACATTTTTCCATAATTAGCTTTTCACTTCAAGTGAACTAGGTGTAATAAATTTCATATCACTAAATGTTCTTCCTGGGCAAAGGACATGGGGTAGGTTATGTATTTGTTAGTATAGAAACAACTATTCAAACAGCACTGAGCAGGAAGTCAGAGATTTCAAAAAAATGAGACAGAAATGGAAACCACTCTGGAAAACAAACTGAAAATGCCCACGTAAGGTTGATGTGCTCTTACAAACAGACACATGTAAAGGCAGTAAACTGCCTCTTCTTCGTTCTTACATGGGACATGAGCTGAGAACAGCCAAAGACAATGGTCACTTCTGTGTCAATCCGGCTGTGTTTCTGCCCTGTGCTTAAAGTGTATTCCTCACACTTGTTGGAGAAACGCGTGTCTCCACAGCTTGCCTGTGTGCCTTCATGAATGAGGCTGAGAGCAAACACCTTACAGAGCTGATGTGATTTCTTCCACCCTTGTATGTGCTTTAGCCCTGACTCTACAGTTGCTCTGAAATCCTCTCAGCTAATTGCAGGAGCTGAAAAACCCCTCCCATCCTTCTGGCACATTTACAGCTCACCCACATTTGCATCCCTGGAACCTTCTTTCCCCTGCTCCCAGAACCCTGTACACAAAAGACTTCTCTTCCATTCCAATTTTCTACTTACTTCAGGGCCAGTGTTTCTTCCATGTTGCACAGGCTCACCCGAGATGGCTGTTTATTTAAGGTGAAGTGGTTTAAATACCTCTTTGAAACACTCACCATTTGAGCTGAGTATTTCCCCAAGAAGACAATCTGGTTCCAGTGAGAAAGGCTAATACCCCCAGCCACTACATTAACCAGAAGGGTGACCAGAGGTATGAGCTTCTTCCCTGGGCAAACCTTCACCAGTCCTACTCTCACAGGCCAAGAGAGGGAGGCTTGACCAGCACCCAAACTTTCCTTTCCCCACAGGAACTGTCTCCCTTTCCCAACCTGCAGCCTAGAGCTGGTCTGAACATAACATATGTTTACAAATGGACATGCCCGTCCTGCTATCACCAAAGTCCAAACAGAGCCCTTGGAGAGGTGCCAATATGCCAATAACACACGTAGTGACCCACTGACTTTATCTCCTTCTATGAATCATCAGGACCAAGTGTTGCTCTTTTGCCAACTCTAACCCTGCATCCTGAAGTGCTGTTTCAAACACTTGGAAGATAGCCGCCTCAAGAGTGGAATAAAGATATTAATAACCGATGTCCTGAGAGGACCAGAGAAAATGGAGACAAGAAGTATTCGGCAATGTTAGCAGCACATGCTGCTTCAGCATCGTTATCCAGCAAGAGCTCACGGACAGTGAATGATGCCTCTGATAAGCTTTGTGTTGGCATCCCACACAGCTGAGTGCTGGATTGGGTGGGAGGGAGTGGGGGCCTGGCAGTCTTCAAGCCAGAATCAGACCCTGCCTGCCACGTATTTGCCAAGTGACTGAGGGCACCTTGAGCCTCTCTCGGTCAGATTCTTTATCTGTTACCTGGAAATCATAAATCACTTTTTTTTTTTACAGGGCCTTATGAAGATGAAATGAGGTAATGCAAATACCTGGCACGTAAGCATTAGATAAATGTTACCTTTTAGTACTTGCAAACATGATTTACTAAAATATCATTAAAAAAAAAAAAAAAACCTCTTATCCAGACAATGGAATATTATCCAGGGCTAAAAGGAAATGAGCTCCTAAACCATGAAAAGACATGGAGAAAATTTAACTGCATTTTACTAAGTGAAAGAAGCCAATCTGAAAGCCCACCTACTATGTGATTCTATGACATTCTTCAAAAGGTAAAACTGTGGAGACAGTAAAAAGATCAGTGATTGACAGGGTTTAGTGGGGATGGAAGGATGAATAGGTGGAGTGCAGAGGATTTTTAGGTCAGTGAAAAATGCTGTATGATACCATAATGGAAGATGCATGTCCCTATGCATTTGTCCAAACCTACTGAGGGTTCAACACCAAGCGTGAGCCCTAATGTAAACTATGGACTTTGGGTGATAATGACAGGTCAGTGTAGGTTCACTAATTGGGACAAATGTCCCACTCTGATAGGGGATGTTGATAGTGGGGGAGGCTGGAGAGAGGGAGTCAGGGAATATATGGGAACTTAGTACTTACTGATGAATTTTGTTGTGAACCTAAAACTTCTCTAAAAAATAAAGACTATTTTTTTAAAGATTCTCTTTAGAAGAGAAATGAATAGGATCTAAAATCAAAATTTATTATTAGAGAAAATGCATATGAAGGGACTTCCTCTAGGGACTTAACTATAAGGAAAGATCATGCTCAAGTGCCCATATCACCAGTAGTCTTACCATCTCTTCTTGGGATGTGTGTGTGTGTGTGTGTGTGTGTGTGTGTGTGAGTGTGTGTGTGTGTGTGTGTGTGTGTGTTTTGCGTGTTTGCATGCATGCACATACACATGTATGATTTCCTCCCGTGGTCCTCAGAGGCAATGCAATTAACTGGCGGCAATTGGCTGAAGCTTTGGAGCTTTGTCACCTCCAGACTCCTCCAGCCCAGATTTCCTCCCTGGGTCCTCCACACCAGTTTTGTAAGGAAATCTTACTTCATTCTTGAGTTTGCCAACCACATGATCTAATAGGTACAGGTGCCAAGTCTTCACTCTACCAGGCGGGCTGCACAAGGCCTTGATTGTCTCCTGGTAGCATCCTCAGGCCCACAAGAGAGCCTGCTGCAGTGAATGAATCACCACTCTGCGCTTTTCTATTGCTGTGAAGCTTCTGCAAACCAAAGTGTTCGAATTCTAACCCTGACATTTCCATTGCAAAGTGTATATTCTTGAATCTTTCTGCTCTGGGTGCCCATCATTGAGTCTCTGATGATTGGGCTCTGAGGCCTCTTCATCTTTACACTGACCTCACTTTCCCTTCTGCCTTGGCTTCTTCAGTTTCCTTCCCTTAGCATGATGCGATTCTACACAATGCCACATAGTATTTTCTTTTTCTTTTTAATTGTAGAGTGAAATCTGCTACTCAGAGATAAGAATCCATAAAGGGACTTCTGGACACCCATTTAAAAAAGAAGGCCCTCTATCATATGATTATTCAGAAAAACTGTGGTGATGTCATCTGGCATAGAACTCTGGCCTTATTGTCTACCCTAAAGTTTCTGTTGAGTTTACTGACTATCCATACCTAACGTGGGCCCCAAGCCTTGAGCTGGTGCTATTATTATTGTAATAGCCCACGCATTCTTGCCTGTATGTAGCAGCACATATGGACACCTATAGTGTACATATTTTGAGAATTTAATTGGATAAATGTTTTAAATTAGGGTAGGCCCCAGATTCAACTTCCATGATGGAAAAGAACATCCAATTAGATTGCAAAAACTGAATTGTTTCGCTGATCTTCAAAGATTGATATAATTGCAATTTAAAATTTTGATCCCCCTCCCCAAAAAGTTTGATTCTTTGAGACTTATCCAAGGTTCCTGGATACACTATTGCAACATTCAATGAAGAAAGCCGTGTTCTTTTAAAGAACTAACTACATCAGACTTGAGAATTTCCCCAAATTGGCAATGCAGTTTTGAGTGGTTCTTTTACTCCATGCTGCCCCTCTTGAACAATGTATGGATTATGATCTAGTTTGACTTGATATCTAGTTGATGGAAAGTCCTGGTATCAGTGTCATCTCCTCTAAGAAGCCCATCCTGATTCCTTCCTTTGAATACACAGGGCATTTTGTCTTCTGCCATTAGCCTTATTTGGCCTCATCTTTCTTTTTTTAATGTTTATTTATTTTTGAGAGAGAGAGAGAGAGAGAGAGAGAGAGCGCGCGCACGCGCGCATATGGGGGGAGGGGCAGAGGGAGGGAGACACAGAATGTGTAGCAGTCTCCAGCCCCTGACACAGGGCTCAAACTCACTGACTGCAAGATCATGACCTAAGCTTAAATCGAATGCCTAACTGACTGAGGCACCCAGGCGCCCCTGGCCTCATCTTTATCCTGGCTTCTACCCTGTAAATACTTCTTGTATAGAAACTGCTGTAAAGTTTCCCTTGATCCCTCACAGGCCAAGTCCAGCCTGATTCATGCAAGCTGTCAACAAATGCGGATAAAAGGAACTGAACAGTCAAATGCATAGAATGAATTGCAGGTAAACTTTCCTCTTTGATTCTCTATGTTTTGGGGGAAGGGCACATTCTTCTGAGGACACTGTGCTCTAGTCCTGATTGGGTCCTGTGCTGCAGACTCCACTTCCCGTGATGGTCAGACAGATGTCCTAACCAGTCGGATTAATACTAGGAGATGAGATGGAGTCTGGAATGAGTGCAACAACTACATACACATTATCTGCACAATTAAAAGGCAGAAACCACACATTTGGTAGGATACCTTACTGGGCAACAGGTAAAAACAGACCATAGCAAACACATTTGTTGCACTGCAGAATTATTTCATGCATTATTACTGTAGTTCATTTGTTTCCTAAAAGATCATTTAAGGATTGTTCAACTAGTTCCCAAAAGGGAGGAGGAGGGAGTTGGAATCTCTTTCAAAGCAAGAAAGGAAGGGAGGTGGCTTTAAAGTCTGCATTGAATCAGCTTAAAAGCACATAACTTTATCCTTTAGTAGATATTAGGCCTATGCTTTAAAGGCAGGGCAAAACCTACTTGCGTGAAGAAAAAAAAGCAAATCAATCAATCAATCAAAAAAAATGTTTTCTTTTTTGGAAAGGGAGGGACTTCAAAACCCAAATGTGCCAAATGCCTCCTCCTTCTTGAAAAGCCCTCCAAGTTAGAAGCAAGCCTAAGAAAAACGGCTTCTCTTAGGATGCTCAAAGTTCCTTGAAGCTGATTATTTTTCAGGAGGAGAATTAGACAAAAATAATACAAGTGGGAAATAAAGAGAGTGACCTACTTTACAGGGGGGAAAAAGGAGCTCTGTGTGAGCGTTTTGATCTAATTGACGGTGTGGGGTTGCATGCCCAAATAAGGCGCTGTTGGTCGAGTCTGCGCGGGAGAGGGCCTATCTCGAACTCGAGCCTAGGAGAGGATAAAACAAGGGCCCTGGAACTGGTGGGCAGGGAACCCCAGTACACTGGACCGACTGGTGTTCAGAGGAAGTTCCCTAGGAGATTCCTTCTGGCCACAAAACCAAGTATGATAGAAAAGGACCGGTAGGGGCGCCTTTCTTTTCAAGGGCTACTTGCTGGAATGTGCGAGGGACCGAGGGACATCTGAAAAAGGCTGCTGGGTGCACGGCACCGCGCCAGGCGCTGTACTTAGGTGATGTTAGGGAAGAGGTGACTTCCCGGGGCTAGTGGGCCTCTCCCCTCCTTTGGTTTCCCCCCCGGGGGCGTCTATACCACGCCGTGGAGGGAGGTCTGCGAGCCCAGAGGAACCTGCTCACTGTTCCAGGCCTCATCGAGGCACAGGATCTCCCCTTTTCACCCAACGCTGTCTCGGGGCCCCGCAGAGTATCAAACCACAGCTCCTGGCTCCGGGGACTATTTATGTGCATCTGTCTCTGTTGGGCGTTTGCTGCGGGAGCCTCGGTGAAAGCCTCCCTGTTTTCTCGCGCGCGCGCCGCTCCAGCTTCTCCTTTTCTTGGATTCTCGCCTGTCTCCTCCCACAGAGGGAAAAAAAAAAGGTCACGTATGTTTGGAAAAATATGTAGGTCAGTGGAACATTTCCTGCACTGGTGCAAAAGGAGAGGAGGGCAGGGAGGGAGGGGAGGGAGAGGCAGAGCGGAGCTCCGAGGGCGCGCTCCTGGCCACAGCCCCCTACCCCACGTGCCTCTGCGGGGGGTGGGGAGGGGGTGCTGCAATTAGCCGTTCCTTTCCATCCTTGACCCATTTTCCAGACCGGCTATGTTAGCCTTGGAAGCGACACCGATTATTTCTCCCCAGCAGGCGCTGTAGTCCTCCCTAGAACAGCACTCTCCAGCTTCTCCCCCAACCCCAGTGTCCAACTGCCCCCTCCCTCCCCGCCCCGCCGCCAACGCTCATTGAGAAATCGCAGTGGTCCGCTTGCAGAGACGCGCCCTGTGCCCGGGCTCTGGCTCGGCGCTCAGACCTGCCCCGCAAGGACGGTGTGGAGGGGACGACAGTCGTGTGCTCGTCCCCCTTTCCCCCCAACGCACGGGACAGCGGGGTGGCAGCGGGCTTGGCGAGGGTCTACACTAGGCAGGAAGGGAAGATTGCTTGCCACCCCCAGCGACAACTTTAACGGGACTTCAGCTGGCAGCCCCGCGTCCGCCTATCTCCCCTCTCGACCAGTTCACTTCTAAGCACACACACCCCCACCGCGCGCTCAGTTCCGACCCCGCGCCCCAGGCCGGACTTCGCCGCGCGTCCTGGCAGCCCAGAAGGGGCGGGGGCGGCCTCGGGCGCGCGGGTGTCTAGGCCGCCCAGAGGAGCTGGGGGTCCGGGGGTCGCAGGATGCGTATCCCAGGCTGGGTCGGGGCCAAGGCCCGGCGTGCGGCCAGAAGAGACCCGGCAGCAGGAGCGGAGGGAAGGAGGAGGAGGCGAGGGTGGAGGAGGAGGAGAGAGGAGGAGGGAGGAGGGAGAAGGGAGGGGGAGGAGGAAGAGGCGACGGCAGCTCTCCCCACCGGCTCTACGTGCGGAAGAGTTTGCCGCGCGAGCAGCCGGCCTCCTGCAGGAGCCGAGGGACCCGCGCGACGGCGGCCAGGGAGCAGCGGCCGCGTAGCTCGGAGACCCGCAGCCGCGGTGGCGGTGGCGGCGGCGGCGGCGGCGGCAGCGAGAGCAGCGCCTCCCGCCGCCGCCCGGGAGGAGCTCGCCGCGCCCGCTCGCCGCCTCGGCTCCCAGCGGCGGCGGCGGCGGCGGCGGGAGGCGCGTCTCCCCGGCCCAGTCCGCGCCCGGCCCCGCGGGGTCGCCCCGGCCAGCTCCGAGGTAAGGGGCCGCGCCCGGGGACGCGGGGAACCCGGGTTGGAAGTCCGTGAGCGCGGGGTCGCGGGACTCGGTCACCTGCTAGTCGGCGCGGTGAACGCGCGGGGCGGGGAGGGGCGCTCCGACACGGGGCTGCGCGGCGCGGGGGTCAGGGGCGTAGAATGTTGGGGCCCCACCCCCACCCCGGGTCCTGCCGCCCGGGACACCGCGTCTTGCAGGACTGCAGCGGTGGCCGGGCTGGTGTGCTCCGTGTGCCTCTCGCCATAGGAAGCAGAGGACGAGGCACCCCGAACCTCAGGATTTGGGGGAGCTCAGAGGATACTGTCAGGGTGGGTAGAAGCCGTGCCCAGGTAGCAGCCTGGAGGCTTGCCCAGTGGCCTCTCTGGGCCCCACTGCGCGCCTTCGCGAAGAGTGGGGAGCCGGGTAGCCCTGGAGGGTGCGGCGTGCGCGCCCCGGGCTCGCGATCTCTCTGGGTCCCTAGGTCGGAATTGTTTCCGGGCCCGATTGGGTACCTAGTCTGCCCCAGCATGTTTAGAGAGCGTCGCCTTGCCACTGCTTCCCAGGTTAGATGCCGTCGAGTTGATTTGATAGGTGTGCCCCCTCCCCGGGCCGAGGAGGAAGGTACACCTTTGACCTTTCTATAGAGCTGCGCAGGGTCGTTAACCAGAGGGTAGGGACAGGTGCCAAGGTGCTAAATTAAAAACTAACCCGCTCCTCTGCCTGCCACTCCTTAACTGCTCAAGGTAAGAAAGTTTGTTTTCAGCCTTGTGATTCATAAATAATTAGTAACCAGTTTCGTAGATTAAGCAAGATGGAAACCTTAAAAATACATACGCACTTCCAGAAAGTCTAAAAACTTCCAAGGTTGGATCCGGGAGTCTTTAGTTCAGGAAGTTAAAAGCCTCGGGACTCAACAGGTGTTCAGAAGGGGTCCGAGAGGGGAGAGCTCTGCGTGTTTGTCTTTAGTACCTGCTCCTTTGGTATCGTGCCCCAAATTCGTTGAATTTGTTGGCTTGTTTCTTTACAGGTATTGAGTAGTTATTAACTTAAATAGCAAAGATGAACTCATCATTTATGATCATTTAGAACCCAAACCTTCTTTTCCTTAATAGGAGGGTTCTCCCCGTTTGGACTTGCCAGATAATTAGCTTTAAAGCAGTTCCTGGCAAGGTGCACTCTGTCCACGAACCTCTAACACTAACTTAGTACCTGACCAGTGAATTGACTAACTAATTATGGCTTGCATTAAAGCACAACTGCCCTTCTTGGGTGGGAGGTGCCGGTTCAAAATTCAAGGGCAAGTTCTAGCTCTTTCTATCACAAAGATTTCCTTAATGGGAGTGTTTGGCAAAAATAATCCCAAAATGTCTTTTAAAATAACCATCGAATAAATAAAATGTTTAAAAGCGTTATTCTGACCAGGGCCACTATTTTGCAAAAGAGAAAAAAAAAATCTGTTTCATTACACAGCTAACCCAGGACCCATAGAAGTATTGGCATTTCTCAGCAGTCTACTTAAAGATTTAGTTAAAAATAAAGTGTGCAACATAAAGACATTCAATAATTGTCTTCCATCTCCCAGAGAGATGCGGTGTGTGGCTTAAAACAATTGTAAATGTGCTGTTTTTAGCCATTTTCTTCTTGGAAATCGATGCCTCTATTTATTTGCTGATTTGTCCCACTGTGCACGATCATAGAATTGGTTTTATTCCTACTATTCCCCAGAGTGACTCCTGCGGAGGTGAGAGAAGGGACTACATGCTAGAGGAAATATGTTATTAATAAAACGTTACCCCCCAAAGAGTTAACCATGCCAAGAAAAGAACCAAGTGAGGTTTTACTAATTAGTGTGATGAAAAAAATTCCCTGATATGATGACAGTGTTCAGATGGTGACTAAAAACTTCATCTTTATGTAGAAAATAACAATTGTTTTTAAGCTTCTTTGGTCCTTTTTGGAGTTTGGGTCCTTTTTAGTGTTTCTGGATGTTTAATAATGAAAACTATAAAGATAACAAAAATGGTAAAAAAAAAATTACATCATCTGATGTATATCATTATGAAGTTGAATTTATCCTAGTTTTTAAACAATCTTTCTTAATTCTTGGTGATCTTTATAGGTGGCTCTTAACCCTGCCACTTGTTTTCAGATTGTAAATTCAAAATTAGCGATTTGTTCAGATGACAATAATAATGCCTGCATATACATTTTATATCGCCATCTGTATATGTTATTTTTTTCAAAGTCTTGCTCTTGAGCCTGAAGGACCAAAGGGCTAAGTCCTTTTTGTTCATTTAAAAATTTTTTTTAACGTTTATTTATTTCTGAGACAGAGAGAGACAGAGCATGAACAGGGGAGGGGCAGAGAGAGAGGGAGACACAGAATCTGAAACAGGCTCCAGGCTCTGAGCCATCAGCCCAGAGCCCGACGCGGGGCTCGAACTCACGGACCACGAGATCGTGACCTGAGCCGAAGTCGGCCGCCTAACCGACTGAGCCACCCAGGCGCCCCGATCTTCATTTTTAAAACAAGTAGATATCTTGTTCTTCACGTGAAAAGTCAGTTTTTCCATTGTGATCTGGACACTGATTGTCCCATGCTGATCCCATGTAAGCGGTGACATCTCTTTCCCAAGAGAGGTCAAATTACAAGGTGTTGAAAATAGCCCAGTGACTCAGTATTCTTGGCTGCTGTACACCAACGGTTTAATTGGCTGCATCAGAGAAGCATCTAATTGAGTTTCACATTTAAATAGTGGAAATGATACTTGATGCATTATTTGCTTACACAAATGTTTAATTAGCATGTTCCTGATCTTCATTCTATTTGTAGCAAAGAAGGGAGGTCAGGGACTGCTCATTCATATTCCCTGCAGCATCTCAGCCCTATGAGGCCTTGTTCATAATAGATGCTCAATAAATAGGTGTAGGAAATGAGCTGAACCATTGATGAGAGTTATCCAAAGGTTAGAAATTTGTGAGTGCTAATAGGATACTTAACTATGAGTAACTCTAGTTTAAATCTGATGATGATCAGTAGTACCTGAGAGCACTGAACAAACACTTACTAAATGTGAACACTTGTTTTAAAAGGGGAATTTTTTTTTAATTCTCTGGCAATGGGGACCACTTGGCATTGCAAACAAAGTAATCTCTTAGGTAAAGTTCCCCCAAAGATCACTTGAACTTCTGCGGGTCCTAAAACAATGTGTGGTTTCCATTTGATGATTCAGAATAGAAAGGAGAGAGCTTAACTTCTACACTGGTGTGAGAAAAGCAGTGTATTAAAGAGGGTGGGAGGTGTCAAGGATCACGCCTCAAACTTCATAGTGCGTGCAGTTTCCTGGGGACCTTGTTAGTACATGCTAACCCAGCACATCTGGGTCAGGACCCAAGATGCTGCATTTCTCACAAGTTACCATGCACTCTTGATGCTGTTGAAACACCAGCAAAGTTCTGGAATATACTTAATTCAGTTCAGCATATGTTTACTGAACATCTACTACATGGTAGGCCCAGGCAATGGAAAAATAAAGAACGTGGGTCCTCTCTGCCCTCTCATCAAGCAGCTGACTAGATGAGGAAGAGAGAAGGATTCTTTCTAGACCAAAAATGAGGTCCTGGACCAGAGAATGGGCCCAGGAAAGGGGGTTTTCTGATAGGGCTTCTACTTTGCTGACCTTGACCTCTATCTAGTCTTCTTGGAATGGAAAGCTTTGTGATCTGGCAGAAAATAAACTGCAAATGTTGAAATCAGACAGACCTGGGATAGCCTCCCTGCTCAGCTATCGTGTGACCTGGAGCAACCTTTTTTTAACCTGTTTGAGCCTCAGTGTCCTGGTCAGAAAAAGGGTGGGAATAATGCTTCGCTGGTCAGGTTGCTAGGATTACCAGAATGATTGCTTTCATTACTGTCAGTGGGAAAGGGGGGGCTGGTAGGCAAGAGAAAGGAGAGGTTCCTAAAATATTTTTCTATGTAGTTCACCAATTAGAGATTCGATTTGGTCAACCAGCAAACCCCAGGCAAGCAGTAGAGAACCAGGCTAGGGCTGGAGGGTGGGCAGCTGTGGAAGTTAATCAGAGGCAAAACGGAATTATCAGGAGCACGCACATCTCCACTCTTCTCCTGTAGTGCCCTGGCTTCTGGTTAGCCTTGGTGACACCCTGCTAGCAATATATTTACCTGAGGGTGTTCCTGGAGCCTAGCCTTTAGGTTCCAGTGATCAAGACCAACTGGTGTTTGTACAGTCAGGCACTCCTTTAAAAATCTGATTCAGAGGGAAGGGCAAGTGCCTCCCCTCTTTGAGGGGCACTGGTGCATTCCCTGGCAAGGCACTTTTAAGGAAGGATTAAGCCATGAGCAGACTTGCGGGGGAGGGGGGGGGGGGAGAGAGAGAGAGAGAGAGAGGGAGAGAGAGGGAGGGAGAGGGAGAGTCCTTTCCCATTTAGCTGAGTTAGCTGAAATTAGTGCAGGGTGTGTCCGAGTTCATCAGGCAGATGTTTTATACTTCAGGCTGTGAGATGATTGTTTCCTCTTGACATCCAGGGAAGATGGATATTCCAAGGCAGTGATCTCTATCACTCTGATCTTAGGAGGGGTAATCTGGGTGGCCCTCAAAATACTTCAACATTGCTCTACTTTATTTATATATATATATATATATATATATATTATATATATATATATATATTATATTATATATTATATATTATATAAGGTATATATAATATGTAAGATATATACTATGTAAGATGTATATAATATATAAGATATAGGTAGTATATGTATTAGAGTTCCATTTATTATTTGCAAAGGAAATTTTACTGCTATCATTCCAGCTCCATGCCTCCCCACCTAAAATAAACCTTGAAAACCAAGTTATAAGAGAATGCCAGTGGCCTTTTGATGTGTGGGGGAAGGAAAAGCAGAGGAATGACTGGAGCCAAGGCAGTCCTGGGGGTGGGGTAGAGGGGTAACAAGGAGGGAAAGGAGGGCAGCAAGCATCTGAGCACCCAGAATGGAGGTTAGAACAGTGGCAGGGGCAGAGGGTGGGAGGTAGGAGCCAGGGACCCAACTTTGTAGACTCTGCTGCTGTGCAGAAAGCTGTGGAGGATTATGCCCCTGGGTCTTTGAAAATCATCCAGGCTTCCAGTAGACACAAGCCCATCTAAAGGAAGGTAAGGGGTGCCTGGGTGTCTCATTTGGTTAACCATTGGACTCTTGATTTCCACTCAGGTCATGATTTCACAGTTTGTGGATTCAAGTCCTGCATCAGGCTCTGCACTGACAGTGCTGAGCCTGCTTGGGAATCCTCTCTCTTGCTCTCTCTCTGCTTCTCTGCCCCTTGCATGTCTGCTCTCTCTCTCAAAATAAATAAACTTTAGGGGTGCCTGCATGGCTCAGTTGGTTAAGTGTCCAACTTTGGCTCAGGTCATGATCTCACAGTTTGTGAGTTTGAGCCCCACGTAGGGCTGTGTGCTGACAACTCGGAGACTGGAACCTGCTTCGGATTCTGTGTCTCTGTCTCTCTCTGTCTCTCTCAAAAATAAACATTAAAAATAAGTAAATAAACTTTAAAAAAAGAAAAGGAAGGTGAATGACAGAGCTAAGCAGCATTATTCTTCCAGCCTCTTCTGAACAAAAAATGGTAGTGCACAATTTCATGAAGAATATTTGTGCCCCTTGATCATCAAGATATGGAGGAGAATGTGTTTAAATTATCATTTTTATGTCATAAAAGTATATTTAATTTTTGGAAAGCCCAGAAAAGAGTGAAGAAGATAGAGATTACCTGCAACCTCAAGGTGTATTTCCTTTCAGTCTTTTTTTTCTATACATTAAATGTTTTTTAATGTTAGATATTTTAAAAATATGTATGAATAATCTCATAAAAATTTCAAATAATCCAGGACCATTTCTAGTAAAAAGATGACCTTCACAGTCTGTGTCCTATGTAAGTGTCATTCCCCTTTTTCTGCCTAGCAGAAACCTGGTTTTGCTGCTGAGTCTACCCTCCCTGGTCCATATGTCTCAGGAGTAAATCCTGATTGGCCAAAGCTACCCAAGTGAGCCTGCCATTCTTGCCAGTGATTGGCTCAGCACAAGCATGTGGACTTTGTCCTGGCCAATGAAGCATGAGGGTGGGTTACTGGCCCTTCAAATCAGGCAAGGAGGGAAGCAGCCCTTTTCTTCTGGATATGCAATGCCTGTAAGTGGGGCAACCATCAGCCCCCAGAGCAGGCTAGGCCAGGTCCCAGCTGACCTGCCAAAGAATGCAAAGGTGAAGAATTGGACTCCATAGTGCCCTTAGCCTTCTGAATTACCCAACGAGGAGTCTCTGCTTTGCGATGTTTGGGAGATCCTGAAACTGTCCTGACCACGTAAAGCAGGTCAAGTTAGGTTTTTGTTAGTTGTAGCCAGAAGCATCCTAACCGATGCACCACATACCTCTCCACCCTTCTCAGGAGATGAACTTGGGGGTGTAGTCTGCTAGTCATTTTCCGGTGCATTTACATATATACCCATATATGTATGTCTTCTTTTTAAACAGAACTTATCCCATGACTTTTATGTAGCGACTTTTTTTGGCATGAGAATTTTTTGGGTCATTTCTTATATCTACTTCATGCTTTTTAAAGGCTACGTAGTCATACCGAGGGGTACGGCCGACACATAATTTAACTCATTGTTAAACACTTACTGTGCTTTGTTTCCACTTCTTTACTATTACATTCCATGTTGTCTTAACTTCCTTATCTGTATATCTTTGGGTACATTCCAAGTTTTTGTAAGTCAAGGGGTTACTAGGAGGGGATTCCTGAGTAGAGGGGCGCATCTGTTGGAAATATGGATAGATGCTGCCAAGTGGATGACTCAAATAGCTGTATCCATGCCCTTTCCCACCCACCCACCCATGTCTTAACCAACACCACACATTACCAGTCTCTTGAATTTCTTTTATGCATTTTCCCATGCTTGATGTAATGCTGGTTTTCTATTCTGGTTGCTTGCCTTAATCTGAGCATAGGCATTTCCCCATGTCATTAAATATCCCATGCAAATATAATTTTAATGGCTGCATGATAGTTCATGATAGTCATTTTTGAAGTATTCCAGTGGTTTGTGAGGACACAAAAGAGAATAGTGGAAGTTGAGGCTTTCCATAAAAACTAAGGAGACCTGATCAATCTTGCAATCATCTCAAAAGAGCCCTGAAAATGGTATTAGGAGATATACCCCTTCAGTGATCTGTTTCCAAGAAAACTCTTGAGGAGATGGCTTTCCATCAGACAGCAGGCTGCCTCTAGCATTTCTAAGAAGCTTTACTGTTTCTGGGATCAAAGGGTTTACACCCTGACCGACATTCTTTCTCTGAATGTACAGGAGTCACTTAAACATATACTTTGTGCCTGACGCATAGCTGAAATGTGAGTTTGTTGTAGTCTTTGAAATTTTCCGCTTCTGCCAGGGAAGACAGGAAAGCAAATGGGATAGATGAAATTCATAAAAGATGTTCATCATGTTTTTTCCTCTTCTTAATTCAGAGAGGAAAATCTAATGTTTCCAGGAAGTTCCTGGGGATGGGACAATTCCATTTCCAGTCTTGGTCCTCTTTGTAGGCCTGCAGTGCTTTGGGGAGCAGTTCAGATTTGTCTTTAGTGCTTAGAAAAGTCCGGTATTTTTTCAATTTCAGAACTAGATAGCTTCAATTTTCCACTGTTCCGTTTCACAAGATTAAGGCCTATTTGGAAATAGGCAGCAGGATAGATGTACACAGTGCAGTGTGAGTGTTCAGCCTGCCTGCTGATGCTGTGAGGGAGGTGGGTGGGCATTGCTTTGTAGCGGGAGAAGAGTTTTGGAGGATGTGGGTTTGCGGGGCAGGGAGGAGCCCATCCAAATGGGGTGTTTGCCGCATCAGCGCTTCCCTTCATGCCGTCAATGAAAGACACAGCCTGCAGTTCAGTCATCACTCACTACATGAGATGCCTGATTTTCTGCAGATGGTGATCTAATAAAACTGAGGAAAACTTTAAAATCCCAGTTTTGGTGTGTGTTTGTGGTTGGAGTGGGGGCAGGCGTGTTAGGTGGAATGGTACCAAGAACGATTGCTGTATAGCTCTGGAATATCCGTTCATCTTAAGACCCAAAACAGAGATCGTTGCTGAGCTCGCCAAGGCTTTAATGGTCGGGGAGGATTTTATTTTTATGGCTTCGCCTCCCTTCCCCTTCACAGCGGTTGTTGGAGAGAGAGATGCATTCACAGCAGATTTGCGTGGCAGTTTTGAAGAGGTTTTATGATCTCTCGAGTTAGAGAACTTGTTTCTATTTCCAATCATAATGCAGTCCTTGGCTGGTAATAATCTCTAGGATTTCTGGCTCAGGACAAACTGATTTCATGTGAGGTAAGGAAGCTTCTTGCGTTGGAGCTGCTTCTGGGGCTTTCCCTCAATGCTTCCACTCTTGGCCTCTGTCTCTCAGTTCCCTATCCTGGATGGCCGGGTGGTCTCATCCCATGTGGTCCTGGGATCATGGGAGCACTTGCCACACTTGTTATGGAAGCACTTCTGGAATTGATGGTTCGCTAGCACACACCGGGTTTACTAAGTGGAGCTGGGGTGACGGTGGGGGACACAGCTCATAAAAGACCCTCCACCCTTGGACTGTCTTCTGTACTTTCATCTGATCAAGAAAGGCACTGCTTGAGATTGTGTCTGAAGAAGCCCAGTACCCCTCGATTTAGAGTTATACACGGCCTCGATGGAAACAGTGCCCTCCCCTGCATTACACATCCCATTCTCAACTTCCACCTTCTTTGCTGTCATTCACCACTCTCCCCACACCCCACCCCCTTCCCCAAGCAAGCAGACTCTTAGCTCCTGGCCCCCCTTGTCCCTCACTCACTCTCTAGTGAGCCATGGGGTACTCCCTGGCAGGGCCCCCAGCTGCCACTCTCTGTCAGTCCAGTCTTGGACACAGCCACCAAAGTCACTGCCCCTGTCCATACGTGTGTGTGTCATCCTGGGCCTGGGCTCAGGCTGGGTTCGTGAGCCCCCCAGGACGCCCAGCACCTCATGGGAGGAAGGTGGGTAGGTGTGCAAAGTGTGCTGTGGACAGGGTGAGGGAAGAACCTGTACTGGCTCCTGACTGCCACACACGACAGATGTGACCCACTCAACAGCGTCTAAGGAAACATGACAGCGCCCTGCTCCTTCCATGGGGCCTCAGAGCAATCCATGTCTGCCTCCCCACCTGGGGGCAACTCCTCAGTCACCCTGGCCCCTGAGTTCTTTGGAAACCTGCTCCACACACTCACCGGGGCAGTTTCCTGGCTGTTCCTGCCCTGGCACTTGTTTGCTCTTGCTTGGCCAGGGCCTGTTGCGCTGGCCACACAACTTCAGGGGCACCATTCATTCTCCCTTGTGCCATGAAAATAGCCATGCTTAGCAGCCAGTGTGGCTCCAGTGTGCGCCACATTTGTTTGGATTCCTGCTGTTCAGTGTATGTGGAGTTACGAGGTGGGAAGAGTCTGTTACTCTTCCCACTGTACGGTGGGTTTCTTCTCTCTTTTGTCTCCCCAAGGCTGGGCTAGTGGCATTCTCTAAGCATGTGATGAGACTGTTCCAGCTAACCTGCTCCAGAGATCTGCACTGGCCCCTTACTGGCAGAGACCTGGGAAATAGTGGGGGTGCCTAACGAAAAAGACATCATGCTTCAAATTTTTTTAATGTCTATTTATTTTTGAGAGAGTTTAAGTGGGGGTGGGGTGGGGAGAGGGGCAGAAAGAGAGAGGGACAGAGGATCTGAAGTGGCCCCTGCGCTGAAAGCAGTGAGCCCAATGCGGGGCTCGAACTCATGACCTCGAGATCATGGCCTGAGCTGAAGTCGGAGGCTCAACTGACTGAGCCACCCAGGTGCCCCGCCCTTGCTTAAATTTTTAAAAGAAGAATAGTTCCTTTTGTGTTCCCCGTTTCTGTGAAGTTGTGCTGTGTTGGCGTGAGTTGGCTGTTCCCAGTGGCCAGCTGTTTAACCCCTGTGTACAAAATCTCCTGTTTCCTTTTTGCTGTGTGTCTAAGTATGTATGTAGCTCTATTAAGCACCAGAGTCTCATTTCCTAGTTTGTGCCACTTGGGGTGGTATCATTAGGATGAACCTACTTGAGGCTGTGTTTGTGTTTTCTGGCAGCTTGGGTTTGACAGCTCTGGTGTGTATTGCAGCCTGTTTATAGGAGATACCTATTAAAACATTCAGGCTTTTCCTTGGCTATGGCAGCGTTGACCTATGACCTGACTTTAAATCAGAGCATGTGAGCGGCCATCGCCATGGAGGCGGGCAGCATTTTAAATGGTTTGATGAAAGCAGCTTGTGGCCCGTAGCAGGAAGCCTTGGCAGCCTGACATGGCCACTGTGGCCAAGTGAACTTGGCAAGTCACAGACACCCCAAAACAGAGCCTCTTCATCCATAAAAGGGAGGTATTCATACTAAACAGTCGATATCAAGAGGAGAGATGTCCATAACAATGAGAAGTAGTAGTCATCTTTTTATCACTCCCTGCTGGGACCAGCTCATCCCTCAGACTGCCCACACACCACCACTGCCCCCAGGAAATGCCAGCCTCAAGGTAATTTCTTAATGAATGAAGTCCTTGCTTTTTTCAGACAAGGTACACACTAGCAATTAAAGACACAGTATATCCCAGTGTTCTCTGAAAAGCTAACGTCATGGGAAAAAATGAAATGCTCAAACTATAGAAGCCAAACACAGTGTCTTGGCAGATGCTTGGGGTTGCACACTTTGCTTTCAAAAGCTTTTCCCGTTTCTAAGAACAAAGTAGCCTGATAACCTTTTGTGTCTGAAAATTCGGTCTAAGTCAAATAGACTCTGTGGATTCCCGTGGATTCTAAGATCTTATGGGATGTTTGGGGCATCTCATCATGATAAATGTGACATGTGCTGTTTCTTCTGACCTCCTGTTTTTTCTAAAGAGGGTTGGCCTGCAGCCGTAGGGCTTAGCTCTGACCACCTGGAAGGATCCCGTTACTTTTCTCCTATGTCACAATCCCCTAAGGAGCAAGAAACCACCTGATTTTCAATGGAAATGGGAGTTTACTCTTTGGATTGGACGCACAGACACACACAGAGATACATACACACCCTGATTTTGGTTAATAAGCTGCTTTTGCAATGTAAGGAGAGGACCTACAATGGACTGAATGTTTGTGTCCCCCTAAAATTCATATGTTGAAACCCCAAGTCCCAGTGTGACGGTATTAGGAGGTGGGGCCTTTGGAAGGTGATTAGGTCATGAGGGTGGAATCCTCATGGATGAGAGTCACGTCCTTATAAGAAGAGGCTGGAGAGCTAGCTAGCCCTGGCCATGCCGTGTGAGGAGACAAGAAAAGGCCCCCATCTGCAACCAGGAAGAAGATTCTCACCAGAACTGACTGTCCTGGCATCCTGATCTTGGACTTGCAGCCTCCAGAACTGTGGGAAATAAATGTCTGTTGTTTAAGCCACTCAGTATATGGTAATTTGTTACAGTAGCCAGAATAGACTAAGACAGGACCGTGGTGATCCTCATGTTTTCCAGATGAAAATGAGAGGTTGCAAAAGCCAAGGGTCCTTTCCCTGCTCCCAGAACTCGCAGGTCCTGCAGCCAGGCAGGACTGCTGACCCATTCCAGAAGGTTCAGTGCTTCCCTTTCTCTGCTGAGGCCTGAGCATGATGCCTCTCCGGCTGAAATCCAGCCAGTCGGCAAGAATGAGGCTCCCTCTGGCCTCAGCCAGCACACTCACTGCCCTGAAATCCTGGGAGGGAACATGGTAGTCCAAATGACCAGCCGGCTTTCCCCCAACCATTGTCTTATCTCTCCCTGTGTGCTGTGCAGCCCGCTCTCTGACATGAGCACAATAAGATAAGGAAGCCAGCGTCCTGGGGCAGCCTGGAACAGGGAGAAACAAACACAAGGCTGGACACAGACTGTCCACTTTGACTTCTGGAACCCACTCACTCTTGTGGGCACTGACATCCAACTTCCTTCCAGATAAGCAGAATAAAAGCACAAAGCTCACTGGTGTCTGTGATGAAGAATGAGATGCCCCTTGAACAACTTCTGATAGTGCTTCTCATGCATGGGGGGCAGGCAGGGTCAACAGTAGGAGCTTCCCCCTGCACATTTTGTATCCCAAAGCTTTGTCACTGCCACCCCATGGGCATCTCATTGTCATTTTTTCCATAATAAATTAGGCAGCATAAACTATCATTAGGCCTAGGGGTTAGGGAGGGGCTACACCCAACTGTCACTGTCCCACACATTAGCTCCTTTGATTCGACAACCGTCTCTGGAGGGAGCACTATTTTATTCCCATTTTACAACTATGATACCAAGGCACAGAGATGTTAAGTGATGTGCTCGGGGACATTCAGAGCAAGCACTTGAATGTAGCCCTTTAAAGAAGGACCAAAAATAGAACAGCCAGTTTTTGTTTACTTTTTCTGAAACGCCACTTCTAAGAAGATAGGATGTGTCTAAAACAAAGCGAGCATCTTGAACATGACTCCTGTAGCTTACGCGGCTGTCCTGAGCTTGAGGTTGTTTTGCGGTGGCTGGGTTCACCCTGTGGTTTGACAACAACTCCGATTTGTTGTCCGAGTTCAACCCGGCCCTCAGGAAGAGGAGACTACGTGTCAAAGGCCATAAAGAAGGAAAGCTGGCAGGAAAAGCGTTTTTAGGGCAAAATCGTTATTCTGTTCTTTGCCATCTTTTAGTAGCTAACCTGCTTTTCAAAATTATTTCGTTAGCTGTAATAAGTACTGTTAAATCAGGACACTCCTTGTGTCTTTCCTCATTTTCTCTGGAGTCAGGTATGTCTTTCTTTAGCTGAGAGCAACAGAGAAGTCAGCAAGAAAAGGTCAGGGCCAGCTAGCACTTTTGTGAAACATCATTTCACCTGAGTCTCATCAACCCCGGGGCCTAGAAAACCAGCAGCTGACTGGTTGGTGGAGAAGCCTCCCCCAAATCGCCCAGGGTTCACCCAGAGTGTGTTTTCCCACATGCTTCCCCTCCACATGTAAGTGTGAACCTCAGCACTCAGTGAATGTGAAGGAAAATACATGCAGGCAAGGTATTGAAGAGTTTTTGGTGGTTTTTTTTTTTTTTTAACATTTATTTATTTTTGAGAGAGAGAGAGAGAGAGAACGAGTGGGGAAGGGGCAGAGAGAGGGAGTATCGGAGGCAGGCTCCACGCTGTGAGCACAGAGCCCAATCCGGGGCTTGAACTCCTGAACTGTGAGATCCTGACCTGAGCCCAAATCAAGAGTCAGCTGCTTAACTGAGCCACCCGGACACCCCCAAGGTATTGAAGAGTTTTGAATAACAGGGTTTGACTCCTGGCGGGGGCATCTGTGAAGCGGCTCCCCTCCCTCTGCCAGCTTTGGGTGGCTGTGGGCCCAGGTGTTGGGCTCGTCTTGGGGGTGGAGCCTCGAGGAGCCCTGTCAGATCACTTGGGTCTCTGTCTTGCTGCTCCCACCACCGATAGAATCAGAAGCAGAAGCCCAAATGAGCATCAGTAAGGTCATTCAGTCTATCCCATGATTGGCATACGTGGGCACACACATGAAATCAGATTCATTCTAGTCCCTGTTTGTACCACACCCACACCAAAGAGGCAGGATTAGCCATCCAGGACCTTCTCGGAATGAGTGTTATTATGCTGATGTGATAAATGTTTCTTTTGTCACCAGAATCCTTTAATAACATCTATCTGATTTATTCTGGGCTGCGTATTATTTCAGAGAGCTCTAAAACAAACTGATTTAGGATGGTTTTTCAGCTATGGAGAGTTAAATTTGTGCCTTGGATGATGACGACAGGGGATGGAGGGGTTGGGATTGCTTCTTTTCATGTCTGGCCGTGAATTTATATGAGCGGGAGTTAACTCTTATTGAAGGGGCACTTGAATTCTGATCACACAGGTAGGTTGTACCAGGTCAATTTCCTCCTTCATCCGTTCCACATACGCAGAATTTTGGTGTCTCGGTTTCAACATTTCTCTGGTTCTTCGGTGTTGCCTTTTGCTCCTAACATGAAGTCACGTCCCCAGGCCGCAAGAGCAGTGTCAGAAGAAAGAGAGGTATGGGGTTTGGGAGGAATAGTTCTTTCCATCTTTCTCAGATGGGGAAAAGTGGGGTTGGAACTATGGAAGAACTTTAGAAAGAATATGAGGTGAGGTCTGTAAATTCTGAAATGTGGTATTCCTCTTAGTTCTGGGGCAGATTTTTCAGATTTTTAATTTTCCAATTAAAAACAACAGTACCTTTGAGCATTTTAGTATAGCTTAACTGGTGGCAGCACTTGTATTGCTAATTCTAGTAAATTATGATGCTCACAGACACCTGAGTCGTTTGGCTAGGCCCCCTCATCCTTCCAGAAGTTATTAGTGTTCTAGGGCAAACCTCGTATCCCAAGGAGATTCTTTCCACCCAAAGTAGAAGCGTGAATTCACTTGAATTCAGGCAGAGGAGATAATTGATTCCAATAACTTGGGGCCCATACTGGATCTATTTTATATTCTGTCTAAAAGTTAGGCTGTAAAATGCCGTATTTACCCCAATGTCCTATTCTCTATATTATACCTAACCACAGGTTTCCAGCCTTAAGATAAACAATTTGCATTTTGCTTTTGCAATTTCCTCTTTCCGTAACTATCAAGAAACTTCTGGGAAATCTGTGGGGTTAGCTTCTAATCTGCTAGAACAGTCTTATCCCCAGCTTTGAATCTTATGGCAGTCTCCCCAAGAGGAGAGTCGGGGCTGTGGAGCTGAAAGAGAGCTTAGAGGTCAGGCCACCAGGACCATCATTTTACAGAAGGGGAAACTGAGGCTGGGGTTTGGTGATGGCAGAGCCCAGCACAGAAATAGGTCTTCAGCCTCCTGGCACAAGGTCATCATCCACCCTATCCCATGCCTCACTTTACCTGTCTTTCCATGCAGGTGCTGACCATTTTACAAATAGGAACAGGATTGTAGTGAAATAAAAGACAAATATACAGTATATTTCAAGTCCCCAGATTGCCACCATTGGCTTACCTTATTATTATGATTCCCATAAGTTGTAACGATAAACATTTAAAATTTGCTTTTCATGGTTGTATGCACTGATTTCACTTCTTTGCCTTGAAGATGAATTTGCATAGTCAGTGGGTTGAGATGGACAGACCAGTGCAGGGCCAGGAGACCCCTGCTCTAGCCCCTTGTAGCCATGGGGGAGTACTTCATTTCTGAGAAGTTGAGAATATGAGGCCCATCTTCCAAAAAGCATTTGTGTGATGATCAAATGAATCAATTGATGGTGAACACATTCTCTTTTTTTAAATATTTATGTATTTTTGAGAGAGAGAGAGAGAGACAGAGCATAAGTAGAGGAGGGGCAGAGAGAGAGAGACAGAATCTGAAGCAGGCTCCAGGCTCTGAGCTGTCAGCACAGTCCCATGCGGGGCTTGAAACCATGAACCCATGAACCAACTGAGCCACCCAGGCACCCCAAGGGTGAACACATTCTAAAAATAGTTAGTGCCTGAGAAATGTAAGGGATGCCTCTATCCACTGCTTTGGAGATGTTATTTTTTAATATGTAAAAAAAAATTAAGTTTTAGATTTGTTTTTGTGGTTTAATGCAGATTATTTTTATGGTCCTTCCAATAAAAGAGATCTCCTTCCATTTCCTTTTTATCCAAAATCGACACCAAGTGTGTCTAGAACTTTTGTTTTATATCCTTTAAGAATGTTTGTGCTTGACTGTAAACAATCTTTGAACAGTAGTTAAAGGAATATATACTTATCACTTTTTTGCTTTGGGGCCAAATTAAGGATTGATTAAAAACTCATGCTTGGTAGCTATAGAGTATATTAATGAAAACTGGTTTCATCTATATCCTGGGAGTATATCCTGGCCCTTTACCCATGCTGTTACCTCTGTCTGGAACACTCTTTCTGTCCTCCTCACCTGCTGACTCTGGTTCACGCTTTAAGACTCAGCTCTGGTTTCTAAGAGCCTGATGTCTGCCCTCTGGGGTCCCATAGAATGTCTTGCTTGTGTTCTCACGGCAGCACCTTAGTTTAAAGTTTCAAAGTTACCAGCTTCTGCGGCTTACTCCCCGCTTGTCAGGTTCCCGGGAGTGGAGATCAAATCTTGTTTGTTTTGTCTTTTAAGAGCTGCTGTATAAGAGACATCCTCCATCAGCATTTATTGAACTGAACCAAAGGACAGGAAGCCTCTATCATTTGAACCAAGACCGACTTTTAAAAAGTTGCATCATTCATAAAGAAATTGTGGTTTATATACACAATGGAATACTACATGGCAATGAGAAAAAATGAAATATGGCCTTTTGTAGCAACATGGATAGAACTGGAGAGTGTGATGCTAAGTGAAATAAGCCATACAGAGAAAGACAGATACCATATGGTTTCACTCTTATGTGGATCCTGAGAAACATAACAGAAACCCATGGGGGAGGGGAAGGAAAAAAAAAAAAAAAAAAAGAGGTTAGAGTGGGAGAGAGCCAAAGCATAAGAGACTGTTAAAAACTGAGAACAAACTGAGGGTTGATGGGGGGTGGGAGGGAGGGCAGGGTGGGAGGGAGGGCAGGGTGGGTGATGGGTATTGAGGAGGGCACCTTTTGGGATGAGCACTGGGTGTTGTATGGAAACCAATTTGACAGTAAATTTCATATATTAAAAAAAAAATAAAAAAAAAATAAAAAAAAATTATGCAAACATCTTATGAATAAAGGAGAAAATAATTAAAAAAAAAAAAAGTTGCATCATTCAGTTGCTTTTATGTTCTTGAGATATTCCAGTGTATTAAAGTTCTCTTCTCGGCCAAGGGCTAATTCTTGTGTTCAGAGGCCCTGGGTCCTCAAAACCTAATGCTTCCTGCTGGCGGCTGCTTCATACCCCAGACAACCTTCTCTCGATGGCCTCTCTTCTTGTCCTTTTTTTTTTTTTAATGTCTATTTGTTTTGAGAGAGAGAGATAGAGAGAGAGAGAGAATAAGCAGGGAAGGGGGAGAGAGAATCGCAAGCAGGCTCTATGCCGTCAGTGCAGAGCCCTACACGGGGCTTGATCTCACTAACCGTGAGATCATGACATGAGGCGAAATCAAGAGTCAGACTCTTAACCAACCCACACACCTTGCTGTCTTCTCATCTTAAGCTGCTACAGCCTGATGTTCCTGAGGCTTTGGGGTTTAGAATCTGGCATCCCAGATATGATATCTCAGAGAACATTGGATGCCTGTGAAAACACATGTCCCATAGTGGTGGGGCACAGAACACTGTCAACCATGTCCATCAAAGAAGGTCACATGTGATAAGTGAAAACACGTGACAAATGACAGCCTGATTCCATTTTAGTTACAAAAATGGATAAATGGAAGGACTAAGCTATCTGTTACAATTCAGGGGCTTGGGGTCAGGCCCCTGCTCTACTCCGTCCAGCTCTGCAGCTTTGGAAAGTTGCTGGAACATGGTACCTCCATTTCTTCCCCTGGAAAATAGGGGTGTGATAGTGCCAGCTTCATGGTGTTGATCTGAGGATTCACTGAGATGGTATATCATCTAGGATTGCGCCTGATATTCAGTAAGTAGGCAGTACCTATTAGTTGTCACTATTAAGTTTTCTTCAGTGAACATTTATGTTCATGCCAATTGTACCTAAGAAAATTGTGGAGAAGGTGTTAAAAGTTAAGAGAAAGAAAGCAAACAGTCCCTATCTGTGTGGCTGGGATCTTGCTGGAGGACTGGGTAGGGGAATGGCCAGGATGGGCTGCTGTGTCCATTGACTAAGGGTTGGAACATTCCATAGCCAGAGTGATCCTGCAGAAAGACACACACACAGTTAAGCCCCAGGTGCCAGGGAGACTAGAGTGCTGTCTCCCTAAGTATTTACTGTCCAAAGGGATAAATCCCAGACCTTGGAGACATCTCTGGGTTATAGAAGCCCAGACACATGGGACTCTCTGACCCCTCGAGTGATTTCATATCCAAAAAGGTCAAGGTAAGAATCCAGGGCCCTTTCTATCTCATTTCCAAGGAGCAAAGGTTTCTCTTCCTCCTTTCTTGACAGAGAGAGGGGCAGTTTCTTTCCTTCTTTCCCGTATGTAAGCAGAGAAATCCTTTTGTGTTCCATCCCTCATCTCTGGCATGTAATCTGTACCTATGCAGAATGTCCCCATAGTCTCTCATCACCTTGCCTGGGGTCAAGGTGTGGGGGCTGATGCTGTAGCATCACTGGCTATTGGTCTAGACATCAGTGTCAGGAAAGAGCTGTCTTGTGTTTCTGCAACATTCACATATATAAAGTACATAACCATACAAGCGGGTAACATCTCAGACCCTGCACAGTTTGACAAACAGGCCGTATAACTGGGCACTGGGAACACCACTGACCCAGAGAAACTCATGTCCTGTCTCTGGGACACATTTAAGGAATGAGGGAACTAGGTCAGCACAGCCCACAGGGGACATGGGCAGGACCAGGAAGCTCCAGGTGGCCTCACCAGTACTCCTTCTTTTAGAAGAGCCACCCTATACATGAATAAGCAGCCAATTTTTACAAATTGTTGCTGGATTCTTTTACAGAACAGTACAGTCCTAATGAAAGGGCTCTGTCCCAAGCTGTTCCTGAAAGAAGTAGAGAATGCTGGCGTCTCCTGGCATTTCCGTGTCTGATCAGCCTCATCTGGGAATTTAATCCATTTTCTGATCAAAGTCCAAAGTCTCTGTTTTGCTCCAGCTTTAATCATTGGCTGTAAAGACTCCCTGCTATTTCACTCACTCACACACACACACACTCACACACACACTCACACACACACACACACACACACACACACACACTCAAATCAGGTTACAGGCAAACAGTGATTTAGTTTTGAGGGTTGGGGGGGTTGGGTAGGGAGTACACATCCAGATAAATAGGCAATCAGTACCTTCATTATGGGCAGATGTTTTGGCAATCTCAGGTAAAAGTTAATGTTTCCAGAATGTTGGGAATATTTTATTCTATATGCTGAATTCTATATGTGAATTGTTGAAAGGGCCGTGGCCCGTGTTTTCTGTTATTTTTTAACATTTCTGCTGAGCAAAAGAAGAAAAATAAAGTCAAATGCTTTCCAGACTCCAGTATGAACTTTCACTTCTTTTTGATTAAAAAAAAAAAAAAGTTTCCATTTCCTTCAAGAAAGTAGATGATATTTTTGAAGGTGACTGAAGGATCCCTTTATAAAGGAGAGTGGGCAAGGCTTGTAAAGGACTCGTGCACACAGGAACCCTACACAGGACTTCCTTCACCTTACCTATCAATGAATCGTTCAGATGGGTTGGAAGATGGGAAGATGGTGTGTGAGATCCCAAGCCAGAACTAAGGAATTCCAGCCCCAGTGTGCGGGGCTGTCGCTAAGGATCCCATGCCAGCGGAGGGGGATGGAGTTTGGTGCTTGAAAGGGCCCTGAAGACTTTTACCCAGGATATTTGGAGAGCAGGGGCTCAGATCAATGAGCATTTTGATGATTCTCCTTAACCATGTATTTCGTACTCAGAGCACCAATTTCCAGAGAATTAGAAGAAATAATACATAAACTCTACTGGAAAATTCACCTTTCGTTGCTCATTCAGTCTCCAGCAACGCTGAGGAGCCCATGATTATGAACTGGTTTCCACATGATTCCCATTGGCTCTACGGGTATAGAAGATATAGGGTACAAGGCTGACATGCATAGGTCCAAGGGTGCATTTTGCAACAAATCCTTAATAATATATTGCCTTTCTATTTATCTGTTATATTTGATGAGTGTAGGGGAACTTTCTGTTGTTCTAGTTCTGGATCAGTGAGTATTCACTCTTGATGCTATCCAGATAAGTTACATATGCCAATTGAACATAAGAAGAATGTTTCATGATTGTACATATTGGTCCTATGTAGGTCTACCTTTTCCCAGAGCAATGGTTGACTCTCTCATTGAAATTCATTTTCTTCATGCTACTTTGGTTTGGGAAGGAGATAGAGAGGCAAGGATAAGGGAGGCCTGAGCAACGCAGGGCTGAGGAAATAAATGGAGACCAGCCAGAAGAGAACCAGCAAAGCCTATTTATGCTGAACTGACTATATAGCAAGGGAGTCAGCCACCATCTCTTGCATTTCGGCAGAGACTCAGAGGCAGGCAGAGGAGGGGGAGAGCTGTACGTGGGAGCAGGGAAGGCTCCTGGTGTGCCCTGATGGGAGGCCATTGGCGTGGGGAAGCTGGAGGTGAGCTCAGGAAGGGGGGCATCTGTGATCATTTAAAGGTGCGTGTTTGGCTTTCTCTAGTAGTTCCTCAGTTGTAAATGGGAGGTGTTGGAAATTAGGGAAGTTCTCAATTTTTAATCAAGTCCTGGCCATTTGTAGCTGATCACTGCAGAAGTTATTGGTTGGCATTTTGGATTATTGCTAGAGGCAGTGGCCTGTTTACAAGCATGATGTAGAGATAGCAGGCTGGCTACCCGGGCTGGTTGCTGTAGATAAATGCTTGGTCTCCTGGCCAGGTTGCTGCAGGTTGTGGGTCAGAGTTCTGCTTTTACGTACTGTCCGGCCGTTGTTTGTTTGTAGGCTTAGTACCATAGTACCAACATAGCGCTGTCCGAGAGTAAACAAGAGGGCCAACACCCGTTAGCCTGGGAGCTACTCAGGCTGTTTAGCTCCCAGTCAGGTAGTGGGCACTGAGAGTGCTCTGGTGGTCACCAGCAGGGCCCACCCGTGACCATCTGAGATCAGCTGTGCATTTGGTCATGAGGCTCATAGACACTGTAGCGTTTGTGTGCAGGGAGCTTCCGACTGCCTTCCTTCAGCTTGGACTTCACGTTAGTGAACTCCTTCCCTGAGGGACATACTGTTTTATTGGTCAGGGAGGCCCCAGCCTGGTTTTTAGTCCATTTTTGGTAGTGACTGACTGTCTTCATCATCTGAGGACTCCTTGACAGTGGAAGATTCTCGTCTGCCTCCTTCGTCTCACCTCTGCTCTTAGCCTTGACATGGCAGAGGGTTTTCTGGACAGGAATGGAGTCTTCCACATGGCTCTGAAATTTCTGTGGTAATCTCCTTCTTCAGTCAGTTTCTCAACACCCCTGGAAGATCGATGTCATGACCTTCCTACCCAGGGCACGGCATCTGGCCTGAGGCCAATGGAGACCGCAGCCAGATGGCTTGGTGGTATTTGTGCCAGACCGTGGTGCCCATCCCTGTGGTCCTGACAGGCCCCTGGGGGTCCTTCTAAAGGCGGTCCCCCTGCCCCCTAGTTTATCGTTTGTGTTTTTATTGTGTGTTTAACATCACTGATAGTCAAAGGAGACACTGGAAACCTTCACTTTTCTAGAATTCAAGAAAAAAAAAAGTTTTCAGAGTTTAAAACAGTAAGTTCTACACAAAATGTGTCTAAAGTATCTAAGTTTATAAATAAACTCTAAAAACATTATGTAGGGTTTTTGAAAGACATCTGCAAGTTTTGAAGAGGGGATGGTTTTAAGCAGGCATTTCTTCTCTTGCCTTTGTGTGTGTTTGCGCTTTTACATTAAATGACATCCTCTGAGCGTAGGAGTTAAGTCAAAGCTGTCAAAAGATTTTTTTTCCATTCTAATAACAACCCCTGTGCCATTGACTACCAAGAATAACAATGAGCCTTTTTTTAAGCTAAAAAAGAGTATTTTTGTCGCTGAAAGAACAATTATTCATGTCCTTAAGTTATTTAAGGTATTTTTTTATGAATTCTAAGAATAAGTCATTTTGAAGTTCAACCACACAAAATAAAAATGCTTTATTAGTAGGCCCTCCACCTGAAATATTTCAGTTGGTGGTCTTGGCCTTTCAATAATAGTAACTAACATTTAGTGAGGACTTTTATGTGCCTTACCCTGTAAGGAATGCTGTAATTATATTAACCCATCTACTTTTCACATTATCCTCGCTTTATAGCTTGCAAATTGAGGCCCAGAAAGGTTCAGTCATTTGCCCAAGGTCACATATTGCCACGATTTGGACGTGGGCCATCAGACATCCACCTTATGTCTGCAATGACTCTAGAAGGTTCCACTTGCATGCTGTTGAGGAATTTAGTTTCTCTCTTATTTCCTCCCAAAACATAAACGTGGAAAGAAAAAGAAACATTTGCTGTACATGCTTTTGTCTCAGAACCCTTCAGACCTTTGCTGTCTAAGAAGTAATGATGATCATTATGCTCTTCCCTAGAATTTGGCCTAAGCTGTTGCAGATATGGCTGCCACTGCTGGCTTGCTATCTATAGTGCTACCTCAAGAAAAGACAAGTGGAAAAACAAGGAGGAGGGTGGTGGTAAAAGTAATTTCTGATTATCTTCTGATCTTGTTATTTTATCTTTTGGTTAAATAGGTTTTTAGAAACCCCCCCCTTTTTTTTAATTGCAGTAAAATATTTAATACCACTGAACTCTCCACTTAAGGATGGTTAAAACAGTCAGCCTTATGTTATACATATTTTACCAATCAGTCAATGACAAGAAGACAAAAATTTAAAAATCCAGTGAGCTGACGGTCAGCTCCTCAGCAAGGTGTGATGTCTGTGGAATGCATGGGTTGCATTGGCTGGAACGGAGTGAGACTTTCCCTGACATATTAACATTGATCTCACAAGGAACCAGAAAGCCTCAGCAGGATATGAAGACCTTCAGAAAGAAGCCAAAAATAGTGTAGAAGTGCCTCCTTTTGGTGCAAAAAGTGGCTGATTTAGTGACTTCAAGAACCACTTCAGTTCCTGCTGTGTTTGGGGAGTGACAAGTGCAGATAAAGACACTGTGAAGATAGGCCTTCCTGTGCTTGAGAGAAGAAAACAAAGAATTAATGAAGAAGGGGGTCCCTGGCACGTATGTTTAAGTTTGATGGATCTAGTCTCTTTTAGAAGTGAATGTCTTCAAGGACTTTTCTCTGCAAGGAGGAAGCGCAAGCCCAGGGAAGGAGGCTGTGTGGCACTGATGCCAGGGTGTGTGGCTAGGCCAGGGAAGATTCAGCCAGGTTCATGATTTTAGGAGGTTTGTTACAGGTTTTGCGAGAATCTTGATTACAAAGTTCCATGGGTTCTTGGTGGTCTGTTCCATCCCTGTTTTTTTCATAAGCTGTGATTTTTAGGGTGCAATTTTTGAGGGTCTTATAATGTTCTAGAAGAAATACCTGCATCATACTTGGGAGGGTGATGCCCTGAAAAGTTCTTATAGGTACAGGGGCAGGTCAAGATCTGGATCAGAGCTTGAGTTTTGCCACTCTGGGCTCACTCATAAAGGATTTAAAGAAGGAAGAGATGGATAGTCAAGAGAATTCACAGAGCCTCAAATGTCCTGCACAATTTGGCATAGAGCTAAGCCAGGCCACCTTAAAATGGTCACCTCCACACCTAGAGCATACACTCTTTCTCAGAAGCATCCCATTGAATGATGGGAATAGACACATGCCATCACAAGGTGGAAAAAACAATCTTTTGCTTCAATGTGTGGGTGTTTAAGAGCGTTACCTGCATGATCAGAAAACCTAGGGCTGGAGATACCTAAAGAGCACATTTCTCTCTAGTCGGAGAATACATAAATCTAGAGCTGGAAATTATTTTAGATTTGACATTTACGTTGTCAAGAAACTTTCCCATATGTCCAACAAGGCTTTCTATTTAACTTCAGACTGGCAAAAATAATTCTGTTTGGGAGAAAGGCTTGTTGTTGTTGTTTGTCCTGAATTGCCCTGACACCTGCTCTCTGCTTTGAGCCGCTTCACCATGAGCCCCCAGTCTCCTGCGCTGAGGTATAGCCAGTGTGTAACTGGCACACGTCAGGACCCGGGGCTCGCTGTGGCGGGTCACTGACAACATCATCCGCACGTCAGTCTCAGGAGTATGGGATTCCCCTTACGTTTGAATCTAGGTGTAACCTGAGTTTAGAGACTCAGTGGGGAGAGAAAGACCCCCATTTTCTCCCCTAAGTGCTGTTCCATGAGCAAGATGCACTTCTTCCAAACAATCCTCTGAAAGTATTTATTTTAGCCTATGTGGCACATCAGCCTAAAGTCAGCTTCCTTTCTCTGGTTTGGATGGTCGTTGGGTGTAAGAATGAACGTATTTAACAGACCCTAAATGGGGTCTTTAAGTCAACTGTCACCTCCCTGCTTAATTATGACCACCAATAAATCCTAGAGAGGATGGTGGCCAAAGCACTTTGGAGTTTCCAGCAGATACAGACCATGAATTCTAGCCCTGTTGCCCATTAGCTGCAGGAATTTGGGCACCTGGTTTTAGGACTCTCTGTTTCAGTTTGTTTCTTCACAGGGACTGAACTAGAGGTAGCTGTTCCTTAAGGTCCCTTCAGCTTTAAAATTTCTGCCTCGATGATATTTGAGTCACAACATTATTGTAAAATTCCTATAAACATGAATTTATCGTATTTACCAAAAGCTATAATGCTTTTCCTAGTCATCTGTAGGAAGAAATTAAAACTGTTGAATTCTTAACTTTGCCTAAAGCCACACCGTGGAAGGTTTCAGGGACCAGGAGTTTTCTCAAGGCTAAAGTTTGTGACAAAAATGTTTTGAAAACTGGAGAGAGGACATGGCAAGGTTCTGTCCATCAGAGGCCCCACCATCTGTAAGTATTTGATGTAAGCTAAAAGGGGCATCAAGAGTTGGTGACGGAGGGAGAAATTACATTGTAATGGTTGGTGGAAGGTGGTTAGTCATTTTGAAAAACAAAATCTAAAATTTTACATCTTTACTTTATGCCAGATAGCCAACTTAAATTCCAGATAGATTTAGCAGTGATTTTTGTTTTTAAAGAAGGAGAAAATTAAAAAAGCAACATTTGTAAAGCTTTACCCTTAAGTAAAAAATTTTCTGTAGAAGAATGAAAAGAAGTTGCAAAAGAAAATATTGGCAGATTTGACTTAAGTTCCTGTGCTTCATAAAAAGGCAATCCAGGGGCGCCTGGGTGGCTCAGTCGGTTGAACATCTGACTTCGGCTCAGGTCATGATCTCATGATCCATGAGTTCGAGCCCCACGTCGGGGTCTGTGCTGACAGCTCAGAGCCTGGAGCCTGTTTCAGATTCTGTGTGTCCTTCTGTCTCTGACCCTCCCCTGTTCATGCTCTGTCTCTCTCTGTCTCAAAAATAAATAAATGTTAAAAAAAAAATTAAAAGAAAAAAAGGCAATCCAAATGTGAGGATTGTTCACTGGAGAGGATATTTGCTGAAAAGAATGAAATCTTCAATGTAAGGAAAACTCTAGAAACAGGTTTTATAACTAACACTCTTACCCAGAATTTCTCCAATTCTGCCCCAAGAATCACTTGCATTAGAATTAGTTAAAAAGGTAGATCCCCATCCTCTGCTGAACTTTCCCACCAGTTCTTCAGCATGCTGAAGGTTGGGATCCATTGCCCCACTCTGGCAGAGAGCCTTCCTTCCTGTGAAGGCACAAAAGAGGAATGACATATGGTTAACACGAAAATGGTTGATCTCTTGAGAAGTTGAGGAAATGTAAATAAGATCATTTTTCATCAATCAAGTTATTAAAAAAAATCTTAAGTGGTAATTCCTAGAGATGTGAAGCGTGCTTTCCACAGCATTGCTTGTGGCAGTGTGTATAAGGAAAGCCAACTGCAGCATGTGTCAAGAGCCCTTGACATCTTTATGCTCAGAGCCCCAGAATTCTAATTCCAGGACTTCTCCTAAGGGTATGCTAACCACAGTGCTGTTTGTATTGGCAAAAAGTTGGACACAGTGATATCTGAAAAGCTTGGTGTGGTTGAATAAACCTTGAGCAGTCACTGGCCGGAATAGTCTACAACTATTGAAAGTATTATTTCTGGAGACTATACAGAGTAACACAGGAAAATGTGTATAATGTTAAGTGGAACAAGGATCAAAGTTCTGTCTATAGCATGATCTCAACTACATAAAATGCACCTGTACTTAGGAAAGGAAATGCAAAATGTTAGTGGTGGTTGCCTTGGGTCATGAGTCCATGGGAGGTTTTAAAGGTTTTTATTTAAATTTTTTTTTTTTTTTTACTTTTCTGGGTCCTCCATGTTTTTGAATGACTAAATATTTTAATGTGTATGAAGGGAAGGGGGTACCTACTCGGCTTAGTCTGTTGAGCGTCCAACTCTTGATTTTGGCTCAGGTCATGATCTCAGGGTCATGGGATCGAGCCCTATGTCAGGCTCTGTGCTGAGCGTGGAGCCTGTTTGGTATTCTTTCTGTGTCTCCCTCTGCCCTTCTCCCTTGCTTGTGCTTTCACTCTCTCTCTTAAAAAATAAAAAATAAATACATGAGAGGAGGTGGGAATACACTCAAAGGTGATCTTCAGTGAAGGAGAAGAAAAGAAAGTGATGTCCTGCTTCAGGTAGGCTCTGGGGGAGGAGGCTCAGAGAGTCCTGCATTACCTCAGGTGGTGCTGGCTAGGTAGGTGGTGTTGTGCTCCCATTTTGAAGATAAGGCACTGAGGCTTGGGTAGGGTAGATAACTTGACTTGGATCCCTTAGTAAGTAAGAGTTTTTGGAGGGGCGCCTGGATGGCTTAGTCGGTTGAGCATCCAACTTCAGCTCAGGTCATGATCTTGCAGTTGTGAGTTGAAGCCCCACATTGGGCTCGCTGCTGGGAGCCCAAAGCCTGTTTCAGATCCTCTGCCCCCCTCTCACTTCCCCTCCCCTGCTTGTGCTCTCTTAAAAATAAATAACCATTGAAAAAAAAGTTTTTGGAAACTCCAGGGTTGGATACCCTGGCCATTTTGAGGTAAGAATTTTCCCCGTGGGACTCAACCTACCGTTCTTAGAGCTGGTCCTAATTTGACAGATGTTTACATCTTCAGCAGACTCAGGGTGACCCGTTCAGACCCACAAACCTGTCCTCTTGCTGAGGTAGGGAAGAAGGGAATGTGTGATGGGGCAGTTTGAGGAAGGCACCCAAACTGGTGTAGCTGCAGAGAGATGGGCGGGGCTGCTCCCTACTTGTGAGCACCTCACTCTTCACAGCTGAAGGAAGAGAATGTGCAAAATAGAAGAGCAAACCTCTACGACCTGCACTCTCCAGAAGCGTCAGACCTGGTCGGTTCACACTAGTTCTCTGGCAAGGGAGTTAGTTCAGTGGGAAGAAAAAAAAAAGCCCACTAAAGTCTCCATATGAATTTCACTCATCATTTTTCCAGATCACTTAAAACATTAAGCACACTGAAGCATTAATTAGCGTGCTGAACTTCCTGAGAGGAGCAAGAATAATTGGAACTGTGAATTTTAATTACCTATCTTGTAAACTCCTTCGAGGTAAAGAAGGCCTGTCTACCTCCCCATAGACTTTCAAGGGGACTCCTTCAGATTTCATAAGACTCTCCATTAGAACCACAGTCAGTAAAGTGTTGTTGTGGGAATATATTCATCACAGGCACCTGAAGGGAACGCTGTCAGCATCTGTCTGGAACTTGCTCAGGCGAGACCAAGACTGAAGCTAGAGGCAGAATTGATAACTACTTCACTTAATGACGAATCTTCAATTTGTTTCTCAAAAAATAGCATAATATGTAAATTTAAATGGACATTTCTCAGAATTCTCTCAGTCAGTCAATCCTCTATGATGGAGTGTAGGACAGGTTGGGTTTTATCTCCACAGTCCTCCAAGGGGTTGCTCACCAGGGTGAGCTATGTCCTGGGTGAATGTATTTGCAGTCATGCTGGGGATATCAGTGTGGATCCCATGCAAATGCAGAGGACGTGGTTGTCATTTTTGCGTTTATAACCTCAGGCCAGGAACAGTGTCCTTTTGTGTTCACTTGCTTCTAAAAGGTCAGTGCTTCAGAATAGGTCTTTCATACATTTCAGAAGGAGGCCAGTGAGACCCTGTAGTGCCAAGACAAACTCGTGGTACCATTCTGCTTCTCAAGGCAGGATGCATGAAAGGGGAAATAAAATAAGCAGACACGTGGGGAGAACAAAGGGGAACCACAGGCTCCAGCAGCAAGGTGGAGCAGCTCACCTTTCTGGCACATCTGTCCACCGGATGGAGGTATAAGGGCCAAGGTCTGCAAGGCAAGTGGTGACCCCGGGAGGGAACAAGAACTAACACAGCCCTGAGGAAATTTAAAAGCTGTAAGCCCTGCCATTTGAGGGTGGCCGGTGGGCCCTCTGTGGCCTGGTATGTTGTCTCAGAGACAGCACCGAGGCATGTTGTGGGAGATCATGGCAACTGGCCAGGCCTGTGGCTTGGGCCAAATCATGACTCTGTCTAATGAGAGTGGATGAAACACACTTCAAATTAGCCTAAGCAAACGAGAGAACGTGCCGGGAGGATACAGAGTAGGTGCAGAATCCATGGAGGGAAGATCATACCAGGGCCAACATATGGACTAGGGTTTTCCTTTGCTGCGTCAAGGCCCCATCCTAAGACAGGCTCTCCCTATGATGGGAAAAGCCCCCAAATCACACCCTAGCACCCAGAGGGGAAAGAGAAAGCCTTTTCCCCTGGCTTCTATAGTCCAGTCCTAGGGCCATATTCTGATTGGCTCTGCTTGGTCACACGTTCTCTTCTTGGGCTGCTGCAGTGGCCTAAGTTATGACTGTAAAGGCCTGGGTCATGCTCACGCTTGGAGTCTGGTGATAGTTCTATGAGTGACAGCCGTGTTAAAACAATGTGACAAGAACCTAAAGGAAGTAAGAGTGGGCTGGAATAACTGGAGCCCACAAAGAGGTATACTCCAGACCTGCTGCTTTTTTGATGATGCTCATTGTGAATATGTCCATTCATCAGTCTTACCAGACTGTCAGCACCAGACCTGTGCTGACATGGCGAGGCCGTTAGCCACCTGTGGCTGTTGAGCACCTGAGACATGGTAAGCCCAAACTCTGATGTGCTGTAACTAAAATACAAACTGGATTTCAAGATTTAATAGGAAAGAGAGAATGTAAATTACCCTATGAATAATTTTGAAAAATGTATCACATGTCAAAAGATAGTATTTTGTGTACGTCAGGTTTGACAACATATATTGTCAAAATTACCTTTATTGTTTTATGTTTTTTATTGTGGCTACTAGACATTTAAAATTACATATATGGCTCACATTTTATTTCTCTTGATGGCACGGTGGTAGACTGAATTCATATTTCTATCTTGGGGGTATTCAAGTAACAAAATACCAGTTTATCCTTAAGTTTACTATCCACTGGGCCACGTACTTTTATTTTCCTTGAAACTGTCTCCTATAACTTCAGTGTGTATTCCTTGTTTGAATGTTAGGGGATTTCAGTGAGTAAGTTGCCCTTCATAATTCTGAGACAGAAGTCTATTCTTTCTAGAAAGGCCCAGTCTGTCTTATCAAGACCCAGAGACTGTGGCCCAGACTTACCAAGCTAAAACCACATCAGATTCAGGGGGATAACGGTGACTGACAGATGTCACAGTTTAGGTATAGAATCTCATTCTTAGATCCTGTCAGTGAAGGTTTGCACGTCTCCATTAAAACCACCAGCATTCTGAGCTACTTTGTTTCAGCTCTTGCAAATTATTTTTGTGCCTCCTTTGTTGACTCACCATGCATTTAGTCTGTAATCCGGATGTGAGAAAATGTTTCAGAGCTTAATCAAAATGGGAGCTCTCTGCCCACTTTTAGGTCTCACTGTTGCCTCCCTCCATTCATCCATCCTAACATCCTTCATTCAACAAGTGGTTACAGCCTCTGGTATGTGTGAGGCCTGGTATGGGTCCTGGGAATGAAGCAGTGAGCCAGCCAGGCCATTCCCCAAACTGGTGGATCTGGCAGTCTGTAGCACCAGCTTTCACTTGCTTTCACGTCTGGTGAATCAGTGGCTCTAAACCAATTTTCCCCAAAACTCTTGCAGGAAAAGTACAATGCCTAGTATGGAGAGACTCCGGATAGTTCAGCTTGAATGGAGCCAATGAGGACACAGGTGGGGACCCTGTGCCTCTCCCCTCTTAAAGGGCTCCTCTGAAAACTCTTGTTTAAATCACCTTTCTCTCTCCAAACATGTTTTAGTTATTATGTCTCCGGTAATACATTTTGATTAGCTGGATTAGAGCTAAGATCCCCACTTGATCAAGCAAAATTAAGGAGCTTTTCCTGAAATTGACATATTGAGAGAAATACATCCAAAAACAAACCAAAAGAAAACAAAAAATGGATCCAGCTCTGTCTGGCTCCTTAGGAATGTTTTCTCTAGGACAGGCATTAGATTTCAGGTAATTCTCCCCATGACATGTAAATACCAAGTGAAAATCAGGCAAGACTGCAAATTAGTTCATTTGGTTGGGTGATGAGAACTGTTTCATTAAGCCATTGCCCACTTTCCCAAGCAAAAGCTCCCAATGCTGTCGCTGTTACCCTTCTTTTTCATGAGCTGTGCTGATCCAGTTACAAGGCACCCATTTTACCTGCCAGAAGGAACATTCTCTGATGAGTATTTAAATGCATCCCATTTAGACCTTAATGGAACTAAATTAGTGAAGATTTGAAGTGTAAGAGAAAAAAAGAAAACCTTTCCCCTTTCTTCTCCTTTGAAGGAGACCATCTGAAGCTGATTTTTTAAAATTCATTGTTTTTAAAGGGAAAGCACTGAAAATAATAACGCTCAGCAGAATTAAAACCACTTAGCACACTCTGAGTACAACTCAGTGTGTTTCCTAGTTGCTTAACAACTAGGAAATTAGAAGCTACAAAGAGAAAGCTTGTATATACGTGTGTGTGAGGAGGGATGTTCAGAATCATAATTAATATGAGTCGAAAAGAAGCATCCGTGTGGTCCGGGGAGAACAGAGCCATAAGGAGAGGAAGATGTTCTGGTCAGCATTCGGACTGCTGCATACTCCCCTTTTTGTTTTGGTTGTGTCATGTAAATGTGGAGGAGTGGGTAGTGAGGAGATGAGCAGAGCAAGTGCTGGAGAGTGGTGGGGTGCATTATTGCTGGAATTAGGATGACCTGGGGTAGAAAGGACAGTGTGTCCAAGCACAAGCTTAAGATACTGTTGTTCCCTGAAATCCCCTTGAGCTTTCACTCACCGGAGACATTGCTAAGCCTGACTGTGTACTAAGTGGCAGAGACATAGAGATAAAAAGCCCAGTCTCTCTTCTCAAGGAACTGGCTAATGGGAAAGGCAGCCAGGGGACCATCACTCAGTGTGACAGCTGCCCTTGGATATGGCTGCTGGGCTTCCTGCGCCCATGTTTGTCAAGGCAGGACAGGCCGGAGCAGGCCACTGTGCGAAGTTGCTAAAGGGCAGGCAGAGGTTACTGGGCTTTAGTTTCAGGGAGAGTTCTAATATTGAGGGGCCACTGCTTCCCCAGTGGAAGCTGGCCAAGTAAGTATGATCATGTGCTCTTGAGTGCCTGGTCTGGAGGCCACGCGAGTGTTTCTGTACACCCGGTGTCTGCTACAGGCAGACCACTCTTCACTCCCTGGTTTGGTTTTCCTTCAGTGTCTTCCAGAGTTCTCTGCCTTGTACCACTGAAACAACCACTCATGCATATCTTCTTATGTATAATATGTGGTCTCCCTTACATCTTTTTTTGAGAACTCAAGCTGCCTTCCTGTCTGCACTGAAGAACAAGCACGTCTATTTAGCCATTATCTGTTACAGGTGAGCTGGAAAGCTGGTTCTGGAACATTCTTTAGGAATCTGGAAGAAAAATTGGTACTCAAAGGAGGAAATGATACTATTTTTTTAATGTTTATTCATTTTGAAAGAGAGAGAGAGAGAGAGAGCGAGTGCGCAAGTGGGGAGGGGCAGAGAGGGAGAGAGAGAGAGAGAGAGAGAGAGAGAGAGAGAATCCCAAGCAGGCTCCTCACTATCAGCCTAGACATTAAGAGTCAGACGCTTAACCGACTGAGCCACTCAGGTACTCCAAAATTATGCCATTTTTAAGAACATGTGATTTGTTCAGTGTTAACCAATATGTTGGCATAGTGGGCCTAGAAAAGAGATGAGGGTTAAGTCACCCCCACTTTCTTCCTATCAAGACTTGTGCTGCAACTGACATTACTTGTCACCATAAAAGCCACAGGTCTTCTGACTCGGCCTCTGCCATCTGGGGTTCAAGGTCCTGTCCACATTTAAAAATCGTAACCCAGGGAAAGTGAGACCTAGAGAAAGAATGTGATTTGCCAGGCTATTAAGTGGTAGTAGTGGTTAGACTTGAACTTGGATCTTCTCTTTATTGAATATGGTCTTTCTCCTTTTTGTCCTCTGCTTTGTACCTTCAAAAACTGCAGAGAGAAAACACATTCTCCCATAATACTCTCTTGCTTGTATTAATTACTTTAATTCCCTCTCGGAGCCAAGAAAGCATTGCCAAACCAAAGTTTTGCTGCATTTCCGGTTCTCTGTGTTTCCCCTTTCTTTACAGAGAAGGCTGGATTGTAGGGAGGCTGGAAGAGTCAAGTGTGCTGGTCAAGGTGCAATTCAGAAGGTGGTGGGGAGCCCCCAGGACTACACATAAAAATTAATTACAGAAAAATACATCATTAACAGCAGATCTTACAGAAGGTCCCAGGGTGACTATTATGTGAAATTAATTAGTACTTATTTAATTTTTTTTAATCACCTTCTTGGTACTATGAAAATAGTCCTAATTACTGACATCAGTAGTTTTAAGTCATTACGGGTCATTATTTTATGTGTCAGTGTACTCATTCAGCCCTACATACATGGATTTAAATATAGCAGCCCCTTCACCCCTTGGGACAGTTTTCCTACATGGTAACATGTTTGGAAAAACTAAGTAAAGCTGGCCAAATCAAAGTCTCAAGGAAATAAGATGTTGGAGTAAAATAATTGACAGTTATGCTGGGACCAGGTCACCAAGGACCTGATGTTGCTTTTTTAGCATTTGTCCTGAGTGTCATGGGAAAACAATGAAGGTGTGTTTAACTTTTTATTTTGAATAATTTCAAACTTAGAGAAAAGTTGCAAGAACAGTACACTAGCCAGCTTTCCTATACCTTTCACTAAGAATTCCTGTGAACATTTTATCATACTTGCCTGATCATGCACTGTATTTATATACGTATTATTATATTTTACTAAACCATTTAAAGATAAGTTGCTGATATGATGCTAAAGGACCCTTTCCTGTAAGTCCATAGTGCAGTCATCAAGATAAGGCAGTTAACCTTGACGCAGGCCTTTCTAATCCTCAGGCCCGTTAGAATGTTGCACATTGTCCCTTTAATGTGCCTGGTGGGTCTAGAGTCCAGTTGTCTCTTCCATCTGAGACAGTTACTCTTTTTTTTTGTGACCTAGACATTGTGGAAGATCACATGTCATTTACTTTATAGAATAACCCTCCATTTGGGTTTGTCTGATGTGTACTAATGATTACATTGTGTGTTTTTGCAGAAACACACTGTGATGCAGCATATCAGAAGACCATGCTCTTGAGGTGCCTGGGTAACTCAGTCAGTTAAGTGTCTGACTCTTGATTTCAGCTCAGGTCATGATTTCACAGTTCGTGAGTTTGAGCCCCATATCGGACTCTGCGCTAACAGTGTGGATGGAGCCTGCTTGAGATTCTCTGTCTCCCTCTCTCTCTTCCCCTCCTTCTATCTCTCTCTTTCTCTCTCTCAAAAATAAATAAACATTTTTAAAAAGTGAAGTAAATATTTGAAAAAAGACCATATTGTTGACTGGTCCCATTACAAGTGATGTTAACTTTGATCACATGATTAAGGTAGTGTTACCAGCTTTCTCCACTGAACTATTTTTTCCTGTTAATAAGTATTAAAAGATATTTTGAGGCTAGATGAATATATTGTTTCTCATCAAGCATTCACTCACTAGTAGATGCTTGCTAGGTGCTTCATACTTGAAATAGTCTTTACTATGGTGGTAGGCAAATGCTAAGCTTGGAACTCCTTCATCCCATCTACATGTATTAGTTGGCAATCTACTTGAAGGAGGAGATTTCTTTCTCTCTCATTCATTCATTCATTCATTCATTCGGATCAGTATGAGTTCATAGATTCTTGATTTATTCCGTGGGTTATAATTACATTTGTGGCACTCAGACTATCACAGGTTTTGTCAGCAAGAGCCCCCTTGAGCTGGCTTTTGACATGTCTGCATCCTTCTTTGAGCATGTGTTACCTTCTGGCACAATAAGATGGTCCAGGCTCATCCTGTCCTTTCCCTGCTCCAGCCCTGGAATAAGCAGTACATTGAAGGGCTCTGAGTTGGAGAGTGGCCTGATCTGATTGGCATTTAAAAAATATTATGTGGCTGCCCTTGAGGACACTGAAGGGAGAGGCAAGAGCCGAATCAGAGAGTCCATTCATAGAACTCCCAGCTATCACTTGGTCTGTTGGCTTGGGCTAGGTAGTGACCGTGCAGATGGGAAACGGGGGTGGATCCAAGGTAGATTTTGAAGCTAGAACTGACAGAGTGTAATGGTGGGATGTGAGGGGGACAGAGGGAAAAATGGAAGTGTCCTTTCCTGAAATAAGAAAGGCAAGGAAGGGGATGACAGCTTTTGGCAGGAAGATCACAAGTTCCAGTTTGGGCCTGTGGAATAGGAGCTCTAAGGTAGCACCAAAGTGGAGGGCACATTTAGACACAGGAGTCTGGAGCTCAGGACAGAGGCCTGGCTGGACACACATACCTGAGTATTGTGAGGTTCCACCACATTCTTAAGGGCCTCTTCTATAATTTTTTTTTTGAGAGAGAGAGAGACAGAGAGACAGAGACAGAGACACTCCATGCCCAGCAGGGAGCACAACACAAAGCCCAACTTGGAGCCTGATTGGGAGCTTAGTCTCACAACTGTGAAATCATAACCTGAGCCAAAATCAAGAGTCGGACGCTTAACTGACTGAGCCACCTAGGTACCCCACTTCTCCAAGTTTTGCATCGAGTCATACTGACCAGCACAGTTGTCCTGCTCACTTGCATTCTGCCTTGTTTTCTTTTTGCAGCTCTTGGCAAGCGCTTGGCATTTTTCACACATATTTCAAAGCTTCGGGGCAAGTTTTCTGAACTGGCCCTTGATCCATTTTTCAAGAAGGAGGAGTATAAACAGATTTCCTCTCTGCAGTACCCCATGACCACCCAGCCCCAGTAGACTGGAGGAGGTGTCAACAGTAATTGCCACACATTTTTTATGTTAAGGGATCTGTACTGAACTATGAATATGTTAAGAAAAGAAGAAAGAATATGTGTGTGTCTTTACATATACATATACGTGTGTGTACATATTAAAATGTTTGGTTTCAAAAAATACATTTTCACAAAATTAAGATTGACAAGGGATTTTTGAAAACAGAACATAGATAAAGAATCCACGAGGGGCACCCAGGTGGCTCAGTCAGTTAAATGACTGACTTCTGCTCAGGTCAGGATTTCATAGTTTGTGGGTTTGAGCCCTGTGTGGGGCTATGTGCTGATAGTTTGGAGCCTGGAGCCTGCTTCAGATTCTGTGTCTCCCTCTCTCTGTGCCCCTCCCCTGCTCATGCTCTCTCTCTCTCTCTCTCTCTCTCTCTCTCTCTCTCAAAAATAAATAAACATTAAAAACATTAAAAAAAAAAAAAGAATCCATGATAAGGGGAACATAATCCTGGCATTGCCACGGCCCATCAGATGGGTAAAAGGAGCAGATTAGAAGAACACATACCAACCAAGGACAGCCAGAGTCAGAACTGCTTCCAAGTAGATGCTTGCTCACAAATAACACAATGCTTTTATCACCCAAAATTTGCTCCTCAGACCATAAACAAGGGATCTGGCTTTCATGCATGAAGTTCAGTCCTCTTAGTAGATATGGATGTCATTTGTTTTGGCATTTTTGCTAATGTTTATGGAGTTATTTTTGCCTCTAAATCAGAAACAGCTGGTTTTACTGACGTTCATGGGGCTGCTTTTTTAACTTTTGCTTTTGTCTGAAAAGCTATGTCGGGAACTCTCCATGCTTCTTACATTAATTTTGGTTTTACATCTAGGACTGGCACTGACAGTAACCTGGCAATATGGGAGGCCAGACAGACAGCCAGGGCCACGCCGGGCAGTACCGTCGTGTGGAACACGTGGTGGTGGAGGGCCATAGTGATGCAGTGGTCGCCCCAGCAACTACTGCCTCCCTTATCGCAACCTTCTTGGATCCTTGGTAGACTAGAAGAGGAGGTCTTTGGGTCCCCTTTTGCCCTGATTTTTTTTACATTTCCCAGAGGCATATTTTGTCATCAGGTCAGCATACCCCCTACTCCTTTTTCATAAGGGTATATAGAGTCTGGTTTCTATATAGTCAGTTTGGCTGGAAGATCTGTGGAGAAAAGTACAGACAGTGTTCAGCTCTGTTGTTGTTTTTATTGAGGTAGAATTGACATACAGTGTTGTATTAGTTTGGGGTGTACAACATAGTGATTGGACAATTCTGTACATGACTTGGTGTTGACCATGATAGTGTAGTTACCATCTGTCACCATATAACGTTATTACAATATTATTGACTATAGTCCCTGTGCTTTACCTTTTTTAGTTTTCATCTCCATGACTTATTCATTTTAGAACTGAAAATTTGTACATCTTAATCCCCTTCATGTATTTTGCCCATTCTCCTAGCCCCTCCCTTCTGGCAACCACTATTTTGCTCTCTGTATTTATGATTCTCTTTGTTTTTTGTTTGTTTTGTTTTTTAGATTCCCTATGTAAGTGAAATATTGCACTCATCTTTAAGATGTCTGACTTCACTTAGCATAATACCCTCTAGGTCCATCCATGTTGTCACAGATGTCAGGATCTCATTCTTTTTATGGCAAAGTAATATTCCATTGTGTGTGTGTGTGTGTGTGTGTGTGTGTGTGTGTGTGTACACACACACCACATCTTTATCCATTCATCTATCAACAGACGCTGGGCTGCTTCTGTATCTTGTCTACTTGTAAATAATGCAGTAGACATAGTGGTGTGTGTAGCTTTTTGAATGAGTGTTTTTGTTTTCCGTGGGCAAATACCCAGTAATAGAATTACTGGATCATATGGTAGTTCTATTTTTAAGTTTTTGAGGAAACTCCGTACTGTTTTCCACAGTGGCTGCACCAATTTATATTCCCACCAACAATGCATGAGGGTTCTCTTTTCTCCACATCCTTCCCGACCATCGTTATTTCTTGTCTTTTTGATACTACACTTAATGTGAGTCTCCCTTTATAGGGCATACACATGTACAGGTCCCATTTTGTGTCCTCACCATACTAGAGATGGCAGCTGTATGGGACTCACGTGGCTCTCCTTACATTACCTTTTAGCAGCATTAATAACAGCTGTTTGTAGAGTTGTTATGAAACAACTTGTTTTGGGATGGCATCATCTCCAATAAAGAAGAATGTGTATTTACTTCTCTATCAGGAACCATAGCTCATACAGAACAGAGTAAAAATAGCAGCTACTGTTCTGTCCAGTTATTCCAATGCCTCTGAAAGCCTACCTTGAAAAAATGTCCCCCCAAAACAAGAGAGAGAGAGCAAAAGGGCCAGCTTGTAGCTAATGAACACTCACCACAGAGAACATTTATCCCAAGTATTTGAGTGCCACACGTAGGTAATGCAACTTTGCTGGTCAGTCAGACTAGTTTTATACAAGCGGGAGGGGACCAGCTGCCAGATTGTGCTCTTTTCCACATTTGGTTGGTTGGTTGGTTGGTTGGTTGGTTGGTTGGTGGTTGGATGGGAGCCCCATGTGGTTACCCACCAACCCCTGCCTGGGTTACTGATTGTGTCTCAGAGGGAGAGACTCTGGCAGGTAGACAGAAGCTCGTATCAATGCTGTGCTGCCCATGGGCCCACACATCCATAGCCCATGTTCAGTGGGTTGTTTGCCTTTGTCAATATCCTCAAGGGATGTGAAGCCCAGCACTAGCTTTGGATGGGGGAAGTATATCTCATGGGTCAGAATTGCACGTGAAGGACTTAAAATAGCTTCTCTTTCCTCCTTCTAGTCTAAACACAGGAATGGGAAATTGTGGACACCAAAGGGTTGCATATTTAAATACAGCTGGACTATTTTTGCACAATGGTGAAGAAATGGTTTTTTGTGTCATGTTTTATATCTTTGCCATTTTGACCATTTTTATTTTATCTCTTCCATCTGTGAGCTCTAATACCTCCTATTATGTATATAATTCATATAGAGGTCCCTGGATTCCACTTTGGAGTGTGATTATTGCTGTACATTTCTCTCTCATACACTATACCCTCCCTGAAGGCCAGCTTGGGAGCTAAAGCACATCTTAATTTGTCACACTGCCTAAGCTGAACTGAACACAGTTCAGCACTGAGGAATTGCCTGAAATGAATGAACAAAAACATTCCTACTACATCAAGACTGGTCTACTTGTGAAAATGCTATGCTGAGATGTTGTCAAGAAGGGATATGTATTGCACCTGAAATATCGGAAGCTAGATGCTCAGTGGGAATTTGGTTGACTTGGAGTATTACGATTTAACATTATATTCCTTTGGAAGTTATGAATAATTCAGAGCACATAGGGGATACCTTTTATCTTTTCTGGGTTGTTGATTTGCGTGTGGTTATTGTGCTTAATAAAATATGAAAAAGAGGACAGAGAGCTCATCTGAATGTCAGCTCAACATTTTGTGGTTATTGTTTTAGGAACTATTACATTACCTTAAAATGCTAGACCCAGTAGCCCATTGAGGTAAAATATTAGGAGTGTATCGAAACAGCTTATAAATTTCCTTGATATTTTCTAAAATATTGTGATATAATAAGATTCTCTGCTTCCTAAAAAGATATAAATAAGGCCTCTACAGCATAAAATGGTGATGAGTTGAGACTTAAGTTGCCCTCTGATCAGCCAAATAACTCCCAGGAATAAATAACTCCAGGAGAAGCCAGCTTTAGAACATGTGTATGAATTGTCTGGCTTTAAAATTATAGAGCCATTTCTAGGCATAAGGAAAATGACATTGAAAAATGGTTGCCAAGTCATTTGTATTGTTTGTATATCTGTACAGGCAAAAATTGCGGCACAACACTCCGTTATTTTTTAACTACTGCATGTTTCAGTGCTTGTCACCATGGATTTATGGTGAAAATACAAAGCAATAGTTTTCAAACTTACTCATCTCAGGATCCCTTTACATTCTTAAAAACCAGGGAGAATCACAGAATATTTTCTAACATGGCTTATATTTATGAATATTTGCCATCTTAGAAATTGAAACCAAGGAAAATTTAAAGTCATTATTAGTTCACTTGGAAATAACAATAATAAATGCACTGCATTGTAACCTAAAAATAATAACTATGTTTCCCCTAAACAATAGAATTTAGTAAGAAGAGTGGCATTGTTTGACTTTTGGCATATCTCTCTAATGTCTGCCTTAATAGAAGGCAGATAAAACATATCAGTATCATCTAGGAAAACTCCACTGTGGACTCTTGAAAAAATAAGATTCATAAAGATGAATAATGTCTTAGTATTATTATGAAAATGGTTTTGATTCTGTGGGCCTTGTTGCAAAGCCTATGAGCAACCTAGGGGTCATCAGCCCACATTTTGAAAACTGAGTAATTAGTTGAATACAAAGTAATTAATTGAATCAGGATATTCTTGGACATAAAAACGCTGAATCCAACTAAGAATCTGTTCTCTGTGCCAAGGTGTTGGCAGTCTGTGGTGAGAAAGTGTCTTGTTCTGCCTAACCAAGCTGATGGGATCCTTTGGACAGACTTTCAGCCTTCTCTCTGTATAAGGGACAAAACCTGGCCTCCTGTCTGCTTAAGGTGGTGCAAAGCCTCTACTTACCCGCTCTCGTCTTCTTCACACACTTTCTTCTATACTTTCCTCCCATTGCTGTGTTTTGGAAAGCTCGCATGATTCACCTAGTTCCCTTACCAGTGACTACTGACATATTCTGCTTTGTGTGACACCTTTGCTCAACCTAGGGAACCTGGTATACTGTTCACCACCATGCACTAAAATAAGAAGGTGACCTCTTGAACAAACAGAACCCTAGGAAGACCCAATACTTTGACCGTTAGAGAAGAATTTAGAAAAGGGGAAGTTCCAAGTGCTTTGTGCTGTTGACTGAATCCTCAACCCACATGCACGAGGGCAAGCTTCCACCAGGCTTACAAACTGAAGGTGCTCTGTCTGGGAAGGACAACTGCCAACTTTGGGGACAAAGAGACTCCTGTTTAGACCAAGACTATGTAAGTTCTAGAAGACCAGACCTGGAGCAGTGCTACAGAGGGAGACCTTGAGCTGCCTCTAGTTAAAACTGTTAACATCCTAAGCACTTGCCTACACATTGACTGTGATACCTGCTTATTCCTGCCTCTTTACTGACTCCAGCCTGTGACACAACCTCCAGCCTGACTCCCCCACATGGCCCTCCACCCCCTCATCAGTGTTCATATTAAACTCTTCCCCTTATGAATGAACAGTTTCCTTCCTCATTGCCTGGCATTGATCCCTGCTGTGTAACCACAAATTCACCTGGAACCTAGCTATACCATCAGTTAGGGCTGAACCATTGGAACTGGAGTAAGCAGTGCAGTGTGACAAAGGGGTTGAGACCAGAGAGAGGAGAGGAGAACGATCAATCAGTACAAAGGATTCCTGTCCATCTTCTGCTTTTCTCCTTGAACACTCCTGACACAGTTTGTCAAGAGCAGTCTACTCATGAGTCACTTGTTTACTGTGGGATTTCATTCCCCTCCCTGTAAGAAAACTATGAGGGAAGTAGAGCTGAGTTAATTTTCCTTTAATCTGGCCCCCTTCTGCTTTTCCCAGCAGGCTTTATCCCTATCAGCAGGCCCAGATATTTCCATCAAGGTATCTCTTTGTCAGCAGCCTCAGATAGAGTTAACCTGACATGTCAAGGTTAACACAGATGCTGTGTGCTTTCTTTCTGAAATATTATGCTGAAACCTGAATGCAGGACGATTAGGTTACTCTACCAAATAGAATACACACTACAAAATATCCAGAATTATTACAATGCCACAAGTAAAGACAAGAAGACATAGTAGTATATGATCTTTGTTCATTTATGCATCCAGTCATTTAAAAATATTTTTTGAGTGCTGTTATGTGCCAGACATTGATACATCTGTAAACAAAACACAACAAAACAAAAGATTCTTACTGTCATTGTACTTACATTCTAGCCAGTAACCACTCATCATTTGTCCAAAATTTTGGATGAAATAAATCTTTTCCCTAGATTCCCAGTGGTCATATTGGTTGATGTAGTTTCTTGTTTGCTGTTGGCTAGATGTCCAAGAAGCTGAGGTGAGTGAGGAAAACAGTACTTGTTCTTTTCAGTGACATAAGACATACTAGTCTAAAAGGAAATCATTTACAGATTAACTAATTTATTTGGTAACCAATGTAATATCTGGTCACTCAACAACTTGCCAGATTTGAAATGGTTGTTCCGATCTTTTGTTAGGAGCACTGAAAAATAGTGTACTCTGACCTAAAAAAACAACTTCCTAGATAGTCAATATTTGCTGTGTGCTTGAAAAGACTGCTTATTCTTGCATTATTGGGTGCAGTATTCCATATATGTCCATTACATCTGTGCTACCCAATTTTATATATCATAACTCATTGTTGTGTTGCTTAATATTTCATTTATGAAATAAGATTTGTCAGAAGTTTCTGACTGTGATAGAGGAGTTGTCAGTTTCTCCTTATGGTTTTGCTCTATATATTTTGAGACTGTATTGTTAGGTGCATACAAGTTTAGAATTATTTTTCCTTCCAGGTGAACTGTAACTTTTATACACATTTTGTGACCCTTTCTTATTTCTAGTTATGCTTATTGCCTTAAAATCTATCCATCTGGTATTAATAGAAGTACACTGGATTTCTTTTGTTAGCATTTACCTTGTATTTGTTTTTCCTCCTTTTACTTTTAAGTTTTCTGTTCTTACCTTTTAGATGTGTTTCTTATAAACATAATTTGCTCAATTTTTAAAATTATGTATGATCATATTTTTAAATTAGGGATATAGTTCATACATTTATTATGATTAATATAAATATAATTAATAGATATTTATATAGTATAAATATAATGTTAAAATATTCTATTTTAAACCATTTTATATTATATTTGGCATTTGTCCTTTTTGTGTTTTCCTGCCTTTTTTTGATTTTTCTTTTTCTGTTTATTGCATTTCCCCCCTAATCTGAATTTACAATCTTTTTTTTTCAAAGATTTTGTTTTTAAGTAATCTCTACACTCAATGTGGGACTTGAACTAACAACCCTAAAATCAAGAATTGCACACTCTACCAGCTGAGGCAGCCAGGCACCCCAGAATTTATAACATTTATGACCTTCATTACCCTAGTATTTTAACATGAATACTTAACAGAGTTCTATGTTAATAATATTTTTCTTCTTCTCACAAAACACAGGAAACTTAGATTGATTTATTACTTAAGTGCTATTGTTATCCAGCATTTTAGTTCCATCTTTTTGGTACCCTCAATTAGTCACTATTATAGTTGTTTGATAAAGCACAGTATCTTTTCTACCATTTCTTCTTGCCTCTCAGAATTCCCATCTGAAATAATTTACTTTTTTTCCGAATGAAGTCGTTTAGAATTCAGTTTAGTGGGAGTTTGCTAATGGAAATTCCTTCATCTGAAATATCTCTATTTTATCTTAAATCTTAAAAAATATTTTTATGCGGTATATGGTTCTAGGATGATGATCAAGTTCCCTCAGGACTTTGAAATTATTATTTTCCTGTCATCTGGCTGCTATGTTATGTTTGCAAAGTCTGGAGCCAATCCAGTTGCTATTCCTTCTTTAGGTGGTCGATATTTTTTCTGTCTGGCTGCATTTAAGATCATCTCTTTGTCTTTGGTAATCTCCAATTTCATGGCAATTGTCCGTAGGAGTAGATACATTTATATTTATTCTGCTTAGGGTTATTGGGTGTCCTGAATCTACAGAGTCATGTTTCTCATAAACTTTGGAAATTTTTCTTTTGAATATTTCCTGTTCCCCATTCTCTCCAATATCTCTTACTAGAACTCCAGTTTGATATGTATTATATCTCTGTTAGATTTCACTCTGTCTTCTGTCTCTCAAATTCCCTCTTATATTTTCCATCTTTTTGTCTCTCTATTTTGCAATCTGGGCAATTTCTTCAGATCTGTCTTAAATTTTACTGATTCTTGCTTTACTTATGTCTCACCTTAATTTTAACAAGTCTATTGAGATTTAATTTATTTTATTCTTATTCTTTTTTTTCCTTTGTCAAAATTTCAGAGTTGCTTGGTCTTTAAACAGAAAACAATTTCTCATTTCTTGTATTTCTAAGCCTCCTGTTTATATCTTTAAACATATAAAACATACTTATTTTATGATTTATCTATGATCTTTCCAATATCTAAAATCACTGTGGACCTGATTTCTCTATTGTTTCTGCAGGATCTTGTTCGTAGTGTTCTTTTTGCACATTTTGTGAATTCTGACTGGGTTTCTATAACTAGGAACTTGATCTGTAAAAAATTTTGACACCTAGGTTAAGGTTATTTTCCTCTAAAGAGGATTTGCATTTTTTCTGCTATGTACCTGAGTACTTTCAACCTGAAGTCATTTTAAATTCTCTCATGTGGATTTTCAAACCACACGGGTAGAATTTGGGCCTGAAACCTGTGTAAAGACCATCTTGTGGTTTTGACTATTTGGGGGAGACTATTTTTCTCCTTGAGGTTGAAAAGTCAAATTCCTTCCTGTCTCTTCTGTGTGAGCAGGTTTGCTTCTTATTCCCATTTATGCTGAACATAACCCTCCTCTGAGATCCAGGCTTTATGCAAGGGTCTCATATGTGATTCTCCACCATGGATAGGCTTTATCTCTTCTTTCTGCCTCTTGCCACACAACATCCTATCAAAGTTTACAGTCACCAGGGTCTGCCTCCTGGGAAAACCTAACTTTAGCTCACTTACTCCCAGGACCCCTACTTCCACTCTGTGTTTGGCCTGTACACACTTATCAGCTCAGCAACAATTCAGATGTTTTCTATTCTTTTATCTTTCATTTTTAGTTGACTTGATTAGGAGGTTGTCCAGGGTATCTGGAAGTAAAACCACATGCTTAATTAGTTAATAAATAATCCGTAGGCTAGAACATTTGAAGGTCAAGAGACCCCATCTTGGTTCTAGCGATGTCACCCTCTCTGTTCAGCTCCTCAACCACGGATGGCATTGGATAGGCCCCATTCTTCTTCTTTGTTCTTTCTAGTTCAACAAACACCCCCAACTAGCACTTTAGTGAGAGGAGCTATGCACATACCAACAAGTGTGGTTATAGCAAATGCTGATGCTTCAGATCCTTCCACATGATGATTCTTGTGAGGAGTTGGCCCTTCCCATTTTTGCCTCTGAGTTGAGCTGTGTGGCCTTTAGTGGCACCTTGGACTTTGGAAGAACCAAGTCCTGTATCATTCAGGCCCGAGATCAATGACTCTCGACCTCTCTGTCACTGCTATTTTGGCAGCGTTCTCCCTGGTGAGTCCGGGTGTCCACTGCCCCAGGCATCCTGTTGCCTTCTTTCAACCCCATGCCCTAAGGAAGGGACCAGCAAACTACAGCCTGTGGGTTGCATCTCAGCCATGCCTGTTTTTGTAAATAAAGTTTTATTGGAACACAGCCATGCCCATTTGTATTTCTTTGACTGCTTTCATACCACAATAACCCATTAGCAAAACCGAAAATATTTACTATCTGTCCCTTTACAGAAAGAGTTTGCCAGCTCTGCTCTGTGGCCCTATACTAGGCTGCTCACCCCTCCTTTAGCTCTTCCCTACAGCATCCTGTATCCACACATTTCCTCCTCATTACCCACACTCATAACCTTGACAGCTCCAGCCTTGTGCCACTGGAAGCTCCCTCCTTACCTCAGCCTCGTCAGCATTTGACCTTTGAAGCATAGAAATGCATCTCTGCATGTTAAAAGACAATTAATAACTTGCCCTAGGAAGCCCTCAGTTAATTAAGTTAGACACTTATAGTGTCCCTGATCCATTAGGAACCTTCCTCCACCCTGGAGTAGGTCTTCAATGCCAGACTTTTTGGGGAAAGACAGGTATCTGGACATGTTCATGGCAAATACACATTTCAAGAGGCAGACTTGAAAATAAATAAATAAACAATAAACATTTTAGTGAAGTTAAATAAAACAATAAACATTGTTTATAAAACAATAAACATTTTAGTGAAGTTAAATGGCACTTAATGGCATCAGAGGAGCTCTCCTTTTAAAGCAGTATCTTTAAGAGTGAAGAGTTAATTTCTACTGAAAACAGCCACAATCAAGCATGTCTGTCTCTCAGAAGAGGCACATCAATATGCTTTCTCTGACTGAAAGAACACAGTCTTGTGGTCAGGAGTGTGGACTATGGATCCAGACTGCTTAGGTGGCATTCCCCACTCTGCCATTAACTAAATGGTGATCATGGTAAAGATACTTAGTTTCTCCATGCCTCAGTTTCCTCATGTGGATAAAGGGGCCGTAGGGTTACCAACAAGATCCAATGAGATAAAATATTTTAAAGTACCTAGAACGGTGCCTGGAGCCTAAGAAGCCTTCATGTTATTTAATCTTTCTTCTTTCCTCATCTGTAAAGTGGAAATCAAAGCAACAAACTATTATTTTGTTTGAGGAGTAACCACGATGGATTTAAAGTACCAAAACAGGACACTGTAGGAGCCAAGTAAATGGTAGAGAGATGCCATTTTCTGGGGTTTCACTAATATTTGTTCCAGATTTCCCTTTCCCCAATGAGGTTTTCTATGAATTCCTTTTTTAAAAGAAATGGTTGCTGGAAACATCTAGAAGCTAGTGGCCATCCTCAGGATGGTGGGCTTTCAATGACTGCTTTAGGCTCATTCTGTTGCTAAACACTAGATGAGAAGTCCAGTGAGATTTGTGGTGTTCTCTTGTCTACCAACTCTTCTTACTCCCGTACTCAGCCACCACTTCCAGGAAGCCTTACCTGATCCCTAATCTCCTTGGTGCTTCTGTGGCTTCATGTAACGACTTTATTTGTCCAGATAGGGAAAGGGATGGAGTTATTCATCTGCATATCTGTTGTGACTGACAGACTACATTCCAGGAGGTACCAAAGACCTACTGGTTCAGTACATAAAATAAATTAATGAAGAGAGGCACTTGGGTGGCTTAGTTGGTTAAATGTCCAACTGTTGATCTCAGGGTCATGAGTTCAGGCCCCACACTGGCCTCCACGCTGGATGTGGAGCCTACTTAAGAGATAAAAATAATGAATAAACAGATGTCAGTTAAGACCTCAAGAGCTACAATGAAGATATCGATCTTAAGAATTTTGCAGTTTGGTTCATTTTCTCAACACAATATTAAATCTCATATGAGTACCGTATAAATATATACCCCCTCTCTTTAAAATATGTGTCCAAATTGCAGAGTTAATGAAAATATGTGCACAAAATAACACCCGCAAATAATGCCAACCCAGCTATAGTGTCCTTTAAGAGCTCTGTCTTCTCCTATTCTTTACATTTTGTTCAAACACCATCTTTTTAATGCCATCTCTAAAAATATTTTAGAATTATGATATTATAAGATATTTAATTTTGCAATAATTCAGTAGGGATGTGTTTGATGAGTGGACTTGGTTTACACAATAAGCAGGACTGCCAGATCTATACAGTGGACTGCAAGTGAGCTCAGAACCCTCCCCCAGTCCCCGTCCCAGCATCCCTTATATATGTTGCACCTGCTCCGTTCCTCATCACTGAAACTATCTATAGCTATAGCGTTATGGGGCTTAATAAGGCCTTAAGGACAGATAATGGCTTCACATTTCAACGAACCTGAAAAATAGGAATGGCTTCCAGAGACTTTTTTTCAGAGGACAGTTTTTTTTTTTAATGTTTATTTGTTTATTTTGAGAGAGAGAGAACACGCAAACGTGGGCATGAGCTGAGGGGGGGGAGGCAGGAGGGGGGTGAGAGAAAATCCCAAACAGGCTCCATGCTTTGTGTGGACCTTGATCTCAGGACTGAGAGATTATGACCCGAGCCGAAATCATAAGTCGAGTGCTTAACTGACTTAGCCACCAGGCTCCCCTCAAAGGACAGCTTTAAATATGTAATCGACTCTTGATTGATGAGGAAGTAGAGAGGAGTAGTGGAATAAGACCCACACGTTGGGATTAACAAAGATTAATTATGTTTGAATTTGTCATGGACTGAGCAACCTCCAATGCCTCACATGGGCCAGAGGTATGATTTCTGCTTCAGGGAAGAAACTGGGAATTCTTGTATAGTAATTATGATTTTCAAAGATAAAAACAAAAAGTAAGACATAGGTTTTCTGTAGGCTTTCTCACAGCCCTGAACCATGGTCAGGGCAGGAAACGTCTGGAAATCTGGTGCTCTTCACCACTGGCTTTCTCCTGTCCTCCAGTTTGGGGTGCTATGATCCAGGTTCCAAGCCACAACCCCAAGAAGGGTGGATAATGGTGAAGCCATTATCTGTCCTTAAGGCCCATGTCATGGGCCTCTTGATGGATAATTTGTCTTTCACATTTGCATCTGTTGAAAATGGGGGTGGAATCCTGGCCCTTTTAGCAGGTTGAGGAGAATTTTTTTCATCGTTTTTAGAATCAAAAGCTCAAGGACTTGTGTTGTCTACATACATTGGAATATTACTCAGCCATAAATAGGAAGGAAATTCTGACACAAGCTATACCATGGATGAACGCTGAAGATACTATGCTAAGTAAAAAAGCCAGACACAAAAGGACAAATATTGCATGATTTCTACTTACATGAGGTTTCTAAAGTGGTCATATTCAGAGACAGAAAGTAGAACAGTGGTTTCCAGGGGCCGGGTGGAGGGCAGATGAGAAGTAGTATTTAATGGGCATAGAGTTTCAGGTTGGGAAGATGAAAAAGTTCTGGAAACGATTGGTGGTGGTGGTTGCAGAACACTGCAAACGTGCTTACTGCCACTGAACTGTCTATTAAAAATGATTAAGATGGTAAAAACTGTTTGCTGGTAATATATATTTTACCACAGTTAAACAAACAAACAAAAAAAAGCTTAAGCATACACCTGACACTAAGGGATCACGCAGATGTGATTGAAAAGCTGCCGTGGGCGGGCTCTCAGGGCGGGAACAGGACAGCCCCTTTCATGAGGTCCAATAGGCTCAGGCCCTGGTGGGTTCTGAAAGCAGACAGCTTGTGGAGACTTGAAGGAAAGGGACAGGGCCATGTTCTGTTGGTTTTGCAGACTGGAGGTCGTTTACTTTGGTATTTTGAACATTAAAGCTTACGAAGTTTGCCGGTTGGGCTGGTCTTAAGGCTCAGATTAAGCAGCAAGTACTTTTTTTTTTTTTTACCTAAAATGCAGAACAATAGAGGACGGCAGAAAAGCCTTCCCGGGCTGCTTTTCCCCTGGAGTAACAAAAGGGAGGATGGATGGGGGGAAACTCCCACATGGAATCAAATACCACAGGAAGCAAATCTCAAACCGCATGATGTGAGTGCAGAGGGAAATGGGAGTTGGGTGAAAACTGGGTGAAGTGCAGAGAGTTCTGAAGTGAGGGCTCTTAACCCTATTTTTAGCATCAAAAATGCTGTGAGTCCTGTTACACCATTACACTCCCGCGAATCAAATTATTTGCCTTTCTCCACATTTACCACTGCTAATTGTTGTGTTTGAGTAAATCAGAGCAGGCCTGCCTGCCAGGGCAGCCAGCATCAGTGGAGAGCCCTCCTCTGGGGGGAAATGGGGGGGCCCCCTGCTTCTGTTACACCTTCCGCGGACCTGGCACTTGAGTGACACACTGGAATTGTAAATGCACTTTTTAGTATTTCTCCAGGGTAGACAGGACAACCAAATATTTTGAACCAAAGCACTTGGCCGGTACCATTTTGTAGGACCAGAATGTGTTGCCTGGAGCAGGTACGGCCATGGGTCACCCCCCACCCCCAGGCCTGGGAATGAAAACTGCCACGGGGGGGGGGGGGGGGGGGGCGGGGGGCACCTTCCATTCATTCAGTGCAGTGCCGATGCCGCCCTCACTTCTGCTAGCTCCCCCCCTCACCCCAAGAACTCGAAATCAGGTATCAGACTCTTGCTTCCAGACCTGGCCTTCCCAACAAGGCTGTGCATCAGAATCTGTGAGGGGCCCAGGAGTCTGTATTTTAGTGGCTCTCCCAAGTAATTCTGCTGCCCAGCCAGACTTGAGAAGCGTGGCCTTAACCGGCTACTTTCCACCAGTGGTAGCGAACAACAAGTTCCAGTGTGAACCGGGTGCATGGTGAGAGGAGAAGGAAGTTGCTTGAGGCCAACTGCTGTGACTGTCAGTGGTAGTCATATGCTATGACTGTCAGTATGTGCCCTGGCACCGGTAGCTCTGGTCCCTTAGGAAAGCTGCACCTCGCTAAAATCTGTTTCTTTGGCCATCTCAGCCGCCTGGTAAACGCAGCCACAGGGCATTGCATGCTGAGCTCCTAAAGAGGGAAGAGAGCCCGTTGGGCCTCTCTGCCTTCCCTGACTCTTACCTCAGATGCACAGGTGGAGGTGGCCACCTGCTCTCAGAGGCTCAGGGAAGAAGTGATGTGAAGAGCAAAACTGCAGCAGCCAGAAGAGGCGGGTGGCCCTGGTGACCAGAGAAAGGACAGACAAGGGAGAGAAAGCCAGTAGAAGAACCAAAGAGGTCTGGTGTTCCAGGGGCACTTGACTTTGTACACAGTCCACTCATCAGGAGTCCTCCCTAAACCTCACTGATCATGCTCATCAGAGTGAGCCTGAGCCACCCAGAAGAGGTGATAGTCACGTTCACTTCACTCTGTTGAGGTCAGCAGGGAGGTGTGAGATCCATATAGGAATTGTTCCATCCAAAGTGGATAAAATAAGAAAGCTTTCTGGAACAGTTTGTTTCTTAGAACAATGTGTTTTCCCACAGAGCTAAGCTGCTCGAGGTCTGGCCCAACAACATGGCTGGTATTCACGAGCCTCCTCCTCCTTAGATGGGCTCTGCAGCCCTCCAGGCTTTCATGGGGACTCTTTCATTTGAGACTGTGAATATTGTCACACCCATTTTATGTAGCCCCCCACACAGTTTCTGATTCTTTTGCATTCTGGACTTATCATTCCAACCTTCAGTGGCAAATTAAATATGACATGAATCTTGAGTCAAGCAGCTCTTCCTGACTCTTCTTAGGAAGCCCCCTCATTTCACTATTATGCAGCTTTATCTTCAGTTGATGAACTCTTTTGATTTCATTCCATGAACTACCTTGTAAGAACCATACAATACCATGGACCCAGAAAAATGAAATTCATATACATGGCTGAAACTAAGTGGAACATGTTAAAAACTTACAGGCTGGGGCACCTGGGTGGCTCAGTCAGTCGAATGTCCAACTTCAGCTCAGGTCATGATCGTGTGGTTTGTGAGTTCGAGCCCCACATCAGGCTTGCTGCTATCAGCCTGTCAGCACAGAGCCCGCTTTGGATCCTCTGTCCCCCTCTCTCTGCCCCTCCCCTGCTTGCACTCTCCCTAAAATAAACAATTATTAAAAACAAAAACAAAACTCTTATATAGTTTGACAACTTTGGGATTTGTTAATTACTTGCACCGTAGCCAAACCAAGAATGCTCTGTGTTTGTGGGCCGTCTGGACTCCTACATTAATTGCAAAAAGTGATGAGAAGTCAGAGTTACCCAATGCCTGTGGAAGGTTTTTTGTCAGCAGCTTAGCTGGGCTGCCTGTGGCAGATGACCACCTCCAGGAACCTGGTCAGTGTGTGTAGCCAGGCAAGGGTCAGTGGCCACCTGGCTCCAACCTCTAGGGAAGGCCAGGCAGGAGGAAGAAGAGTCTGGAGGAGTGTCCCAGGAGCTCAGTAAGGAGAGAGGACCAAGGGAGACAACATTCCCTGATATCTGTGTCTAATCAAGATGGCTGCAGGCCAAGAGGAGACAGGATCACCCCTAACAAAATAGGCATGCTTTGGAACAGCTGAGAACCTGGAAAGCCAGCCTTTCATCTTTACAACATTGGGTGAAAGCATGAGAAAATTCCACAGGCTAGAGAAAAACAGCTACCTGTAGCACTGAAGGAAGAAGATTTGGCTGCTTTGTTTGTTCTTTAAAATGAATACCTGGCTTTAGCCCTCATCTGCAATGGCCTTGTGTAGTCATTAGGCTCAATAAGAATATACACCCTGGTCTATCTGCCAGTCAAATCAAGGTCACCTCCCTGTTTTGTTTGCAAGAAAAGGTTGCTGATTTTGTTGGTGTTGATTTTGTAGATTCTCATTGATACCCAACTATAGGGGAGTGATGTTTACTTGTTTGAAATTTATCCCAGTTCAAATAATACAACCTGGGCTTTAAATGTTACCACTGATTTTTTTAAGGTGTCTGTGAATTATTTAGGACCAAATGCCTTCTAAATCTTTTTGTGAAAGTGCAGTAGAAAACATCTCTGGAGCACATATTGGTAGATATGAATAATTTGCTTCACATAATATTTAAATATTCAAGACGTTTTCTCTTCTAAATCTGAGATTTAGAGGTGGCCCATTGGAAGGGAGTTGACTGCAAATCCAAGGCCATAATTATGTCCTTGGAATCAGCTTTCCCTGACTCCCCTCTCCCAAATTCAGTAGGGCCTGGCTACAGTGAGCACCTGTCTCTAGAAATGCAGAGGCCAAGAGAATCAGGACAGGGATATTGTGCTTCATGTGTAAAGTGGTATGGGATGCTCTTTGCAAAAGGCTTTCACATTTTTTAAGTTAAAAACAATCGTAAATATGGAACAAGGTGTGTGCTACAGCAGCTTAGGGAGAGAGGCCACTGATTCTATGCCTGAGTGAGCTAGCTTTGGTGGGGAGGCGCTGGCTACCTGTGCTCACCAGATCTAGTCTGGCCACCAAAGGCACGTACCACTCACTTCCAAAGATAGCATTTCAGGGAAGAGGGGGCACCTGAGGATATTTGGCCTGGAAAAGAGGTCTCTGGGGGGACAAGATTACCTTTCTCTGATACTTGAGAGCTGATTTCATCCCTAGGATGGCTTTAATAAAAAGAAAACACTTTTAATGGAAAATGACAAGTGTTGGTGGGGCTATGGAGAGATTGGAACCCATGTATGTTGTTGTAAACTAGTATAGCTGCTGTGGAAAAGTTTGGTGGTTCCTCAGACAGTTAGATGTGGAGTTACCATATGACCAAGCAGATGAGAACATGTGATCCACACAAAAACTTACACCCATGTTCACAGCAGCATATGCAGAACAGCCAAAAGGTGGAAGCAACCCAAGTGTCTATGAATAGATGAATGAATAAACGAAATGTGGTATCAACATGTAATGGGATCGTGTGAGCCCTTACAAATGAAGGGAGTTCCGAAACATGCACCCACGTGAATGAACCTTGAAAACATTTCACTTATGGGAGAAGCCCAAGACAAAAGGTCACATGTTGCATGATTCCTTTTATATCCATATATCCAGAACAGACGGAAAAGGGATTGAAGGGGAACGAAGGGCAGTGACTTACTGAGTCCAGGGTGTTTCCCTGAGGTGACGAAAAGGTTTTGACTCTAGAGACGGGTGGTGGTTGCACGACCTTGTGAATGCAGTAAGTGCCGCTGAATCGTACACTTTCAAATGGTTAATTACAGGGGCGCCTGGGTGGCTCAGTCGGTTAAGCGTCCAACTTTGGCTCAGGTCATGATCTCACAGTTCGTGGGTTCAAGCCCAGGGTCGAGTCCTACATCTGGCTCCATGCTGGCAGTAGGGAACCTGCTTGGGATTCTCTGTCTCTGTCTCTCTTTCTGTCTCTCTCAGTCTCTCTCTCTCTCTCTCGCTCTCTGCCCCTCCCCCACTTGTGCTCACACATGTGCACGCACGCTCTCTCTCAAAATAAATAAACTTAAAAAAAAGAAAAAGAAAATGGTTAAGTACATGCTAAGTGAACTGCACTTCAATTTTTAAAAATAGTGATCTAATCTGAGTGCTGCTATTCTCTGTGTAGCCCCTGGACATGTAGCAAGAAGAAATGAATAGAAGCCCCGGGATGGGGAGGAGGTGGGGGGCAGTGGTATTTTGGCTCAATAGGAAGAATTTCTGATGAGTTCAATTAACAGGAAGTAGAAGAGGCTGCTAGAGACAGTAGCAAGTCCCCTCCCCCCTCTCCATGAAGAAGACTTAACCAGCACTCCCCCGGGTGCTATGGATGGCATGCAAGCCTATGGCAGTGCTTCTCCACCCTGGGTGCATCAGACAGAGGCTCCCGGGTGTCCGTCTGCCTTAGGTGGAAGAGGTGACCACTGGTATCCCTCCCGCCACCCCTCCATCCCAACAGGTACTTCTGTCTTCAGGACACTGTTGCCTCGCATGCCCGGCGGTCCTCACCGCACAGTGTGAACACTCCATGGGCAGCTTCAGCAGCTCCAGGGTGCTGGTTAGGAATGCAGAATCTCAGCCCCTCCCCAGACCCTCTGCGGGATCAGAATCTGCCCTTTAATCAAACTCCAGCGTGATTCATACGTACATTTGAGTTTGCTAAGCTGCTATAGACCTTGATTTACAAAACGCTTTGAACTGCTTTTTTCATTTTATCTCCTGAACCATCAAGAGTAGCCACCAGGGCAGGTGACACACTACTATTTGCTGGATGAGGAAGTTGAGGCCCAGAAGGCTTCACTCCCTCCAGGTGTTGCTGGCAATGCTAGTCTCCTGGTGCCTAATCAAGGGCACCCTCCACCAGGCCCCCCAGGGCCTGTGTCCTTCATCCCTGACTGCCTGCACACCTCCCTCCAGCTGCCCATGAGGCCTTGCCTGCAGCCCAGGCTGAGTCAGTGTTTGATGTGCTGAGGAGGAAGACACAAAAGATGGAGGAAATGCAGGGCCCCTTTTGCCGAATCAAACTCTCAGGTGCCAAACGCACCTGAGCTTCCCCGGGCACGCTTATGTTTCCCAGTCTCAGTTCACGACTTTATGTGATATTCTATGTTGTGATGAGGGGGCCACGCTGAAGAAGGTTCTGGTGAGGGTGGGGACAAGGATGAATATACATTGTGCCTCCCCCAGAGGTGGGGAAGGGTGGAGGCACCACCCTACTGCTGGGGAGCAGAAGGGTGGGGCCAGCAAGCCCCCTTCCAAGTACTAATATTCCTGGTTTGGGAAGTATTGTTACTAGCACGACTAGCTAACATCAGTGAGATACATGCAGGTTGCATGAACTTCTTACCCCTTCTCTGCTCTGGATTCCTCACTAGTGAAGTGGGGAGCGGCCCTGTGGAGCCCAAGATGGAAGGGAAGAAGTGTCCCATGGCCTGGGTGACGGGCCAGCTGAAGGCCCCAGTTCTCTTTACTGCAGGGGCACACTGAAGAATCTCAGTGACCCTACAGGGCTACACCTCAGTGTGATGAGAAGTGGAAGTGTGGCTGCTAGAGGGAAGGTCCGGGAGAAAGCCACGCTGGCCACCCAGGGTCACCATGCTTCTCGTGGGAACTCTTTACACTTAAAGTGCTTTGTCCTAAACACATGAATTTGCAGCAAGGCTTATTGCCGAGTTACCCTTTGAAAGTCTGCAGGCTCCAGGTGTTGCAATGCTTGGTAAAACCAGGAGCTGGAATATCAAACAATAGAATAAATAATAGGGGCGCCTGGGTGGCTCAGTCGGTTAAGCGTCTGACTTTTGATTCTGGCTCAGGACATGATCTCACAGTTCTTGAGTTCGAGCTCCACATCAGGCTCTGCACTAATGGCATGGAGCCTGCTTGGGATCCTCTTTGTCTCCCTAAATAGATAACTAAACAAACATTTTTTTTTTTTAAATAGTATAAGCAGGGGCGCCTGGGTGGCTCAGTTGGTTAAGCGTCTGACTTCAGCTCAGGTCACGATCTCATGGTCTGTGAATTCGAGCCCCGCTTCGGGCTCTGGGCTGATGGCCCAGAGCCTGGAGCCTGCTTCCGATTCTGTGTCTCCCTCTCTCTGTGCTCCTCCCTCGTTCATGCTCTGTCTCTCTCTGTCTCAAAAATAAATGAACATTAAAAAAAATTAAAAAATAAATTAAAAAATAAAAATAGTATAAGCAAAACAGGTAACATCTGAAATCTCTGAATAATGGCTTTCTTGTCCTCATATTTGTAGCATCCAGCATAAATATGCAGAGAGACAGATTAGGGAGTCCCATTTCTCCACACCTGGGAGGTGTTGGTGCAGGGCACTTCCCCAGGCTGAACTAACTGGAGGCAGGGCCTGGAGAGAGTGGAGGACCCATCCCCAGCCTTGGGGCTTGATGCTGGGTGGTTCCTCACTGCTCAATGCTCTTGCTGTCATTTGCTGGTCCCTTGCCTTTTAAAAATTTTATTTTGCAATAATCATAGACTCAAAGGCAGTTGCAAACAGTCCAGGTTCCATGTACCCATCACCCAGCCCCTTCCAGTGGCTACGTCTTACCTCCAAGAAACTGATACCGGTATAATGTGTGTGTATCGTGCTGTCATTTTACCGCATGTGTAGCTTTTTGTGACCACCATCACCTGTTCCCTTGATTTTTAAAAAAAAACAGCTGTGGGATCTCACAAACTCCGTAAAGGCTGATTTCTTGGAGCTCTCCTGATAGCAGGAAGGGGCTACCATGCATCTCAAATGGAGGAGGCATAGTTCGCATTATATTCTAGAGCTGTGTGGTACAGCGACCCTCTGTCTTGCCTGTATGAAGTCACATATACACATGTACATGCACTCTCATTCTTTCTCTGTGGAAACTTGGAAGTGTTTAGCAGACTGTTCTGGTGGCCTATTCCTTCCTGGGCTGGGGAAAAGGGAGGAGCCTGTTCTGCTTATCTGAATTCCTTTTTAGAGGAGAAATCAGTGTGAAGTCAGACAGTCTTGGAAGTAGAAGTTGCTTTCATCTGTAAGAGAAGGAAATCAGCCTAACCAATGGGAAATCACTTGGAGTCATGTGTGCCCTAAACTTGCAAACATAGATATGCATCCTACAGGACACCCGAGTCTATAATGGACTGGAATCAAAACAACTGGAGGAAGAATTTGCATCCAGAAACCACAGCATAGACAACCCACAAGTATTGCCATTTTCCTTCTTTGATACTAACTTTCAGATAGAAGGTTAATTTTTTTTAACTGACCCTAATCCAAGAAACAAAGGACTTGCTGGGATCCACCGGGGCTGGATGTTGTCATCAGTAATTGTGCTTATTGCAAGCCATCAGCAAACTCGGTCACAGGTGGTGCAAGCAAAGCCCTACAGGATCAGAATAGATTCATACTCTAGTCGTTCCCAACTGAGAACATCGGCACCTGACAATGTTATAGGTCTTTGACCTACGTCTTATTCATTTGCAGAGAGGCATGTCAGAGCCACACACAGTAGCAGCATAAACCTGAACTTCAGGTAGCCACATGCTTCAGGATATTAAGCATTTAGGTACCCGTGGTTAAGAGAGTATACACAGCCTTGATTCGTCACCATGGCACAGTCATGGATGGACAATGCTGTCTTGTAACCAGGGTGTCTACTCTCATGGGTTCTTATCCCCCTTCCTCACCCTGCCTCCTTGTCACCTGTATGGACACCTCCCCATAATAGAACATGGGCTAAATGACTATATTCAAATAGTTGGAAGATCTCATTTTTATATGACATAGTTCACAAGGTTATTTCTTACTTTAACCAAAGGAAGAAACCAGTCCAAAAAAAGAATCACCTGATTCTCAAGGTCCCCCAGCTGGTCAATGACCGAGCCAACCCCACACAGTCCACATCTTCTGATTATACCCTCCCACTGATTAGGCCCCATCACACAGAGCAGCCTTCCGGTCTCCCCTTAGAGGGTGGTGTGCAGCCCTGAGGCATTTTTTGAATTTGCAGAAAGAAGAGCAGCTCCTTCCATGGGGAGCCCAGCTCTGGCCTCCTTTCTCCTCATCCTGCTCCTTAAAAGTCCCCCAAGGGCAGAGCAAGTGCTTGACAGAACTTGACCCTGGTTCTGAATTCTGGTTTCCAAACCCAGATCTGTGGCTACAGCTCCATGGGTCATTATTCACACTGCTTGCTTACGCATGAAACCACTATAGTTTTCAGCATTTTAAAGTTTCTATGAAGCGGTTCTTCCTGAAGTCACTTCTTTCCTCTTTGTCTATACTTAAGTCACACTCTCAATCTTCTCCTTGTGGCTGTACAGCACTTAGGAACTTATCAGAAAGCAAACCAAGAGACCACAGAAAGAGGAAAGCATATGCTTCAGACAACTCACCACAATCCCATCTCTGATGTGGACGTGCTCTTCCCACCCCTGGGATGCTTGGCCTCACAGTGTGTAAATCTTACTGTGTCGCCATGCAACAACATATGGGAACACTGCATGCGTGTACACACACACACACACACACACACACACACACACACACCCATACGTTGTTAAATCCTCACTTGTGATGATGGCTAAGAAAGGCTATGTAGTTGTTAATATCATTTTTTAAAACCTCAAAGTGTTTGCCAGTGTATAGCCAGAGACAGACCACCCCCTCAGAGGGAGCTGGCCTGGTGTCATTCTGACATAGCTGTGAACTAGGCTTCTTACTCTGGAGCAGGCACAATAAACACTTTCAACCACGTGAAAGAGGAAGGAATCTCAAATGAGAGTACAGGTTAAGAAGAGGAACTATTTCTAGGAGAAGGAGGAAGGACTTAATACTTCTTATTGCCATTTTATTTTTGTAATTAAATATATTTAATTTTATGTATATACACACATATACATATAATAGAGAGCTTGACTTTATTTAATGAAAACTTGTCTAAGATCCTTTACCTTTTTATTCTTAATGAAAGAAGGGATGAATTGCAATGAATATACATTGCTTCTCCCTCAGAAAACAATGAGAAAATTTGTAAATGTTTTCATTCAAACCAGACATCTCCTTTTGTTTTGTCAGTTGACTTCCTTCTCCTTCAAGTAAGCTTACAAAAATGAAATTTATTTGTTTACATTTATAATCTCCAAAAATGTTAGTGTGACCTTGCAATAATTATTCAGTTCTGTTGTTCTAAAGAATCTGATCGTTTTGGGGCGCCTGGGTGGCTCAGTCGGTTAAGCATCCAACTCTTGGTTTTAACTCAGGTCATGGTCTCATGGCTTGTGAGTTCGAGCCCCACATTTGGCTCTGCACTGACAATGTGGAGCCTGCTTGGGATTCTCTCTCTCTCCCTGTCTCTTTGGCCCTCCCCTGCTCCTCACATGCTCTCTGAATGAATGAATGAATGAATGAACTTAAAAAAAAATAGTGTTGAACCAGTTAAACCACTGACATTGCGGAGACGGCTTGGGATTCTCTCCCTCTCTCTTTGCTCCTCACCAGCTCTCATTCTCTTTCTCTTTTTCCCTCTCCTTCTCTCCCTCTCTCCCTCTCTCAAAATAAATAAACTTTATTTAAAAAAAAGAATCTGATAGTTTTTTCATAGACTCGAGAATTTAGCATCTTCTAGGGGTTGAAAACCACATGACTTAATATAGGTAAAGATAAGAATGTAACACCATTAAATATACTGAATTACTTAGTTAACTAAGCAAGTAAATCAAACATGTTTTGAGAGGCTGCGGCTGCATTGAATAAATAATAATAAATGCATTGAAGAGTAGATTTGACTAATGTGTACTCAGTGTATTTTAACAGCGTTTCACTTTCAACTGTGTTAAATTTGGCTAAAAGTGTAAAATTAATTATTTAAAACCATAAAAGGAATCCAAACTTCCCCCAACTTTACCCTGAATTACAGAGTTAAAAAAAAATGTAGTTGTGGCCTAATGGAAAGCAGGTGTATGATACTTTGTTAAGCAGACTAATTGGTGGTGATGAGCCTTGCACCTGCAGAAGGGTCATTAGTGAGGGTGGGATTCTGCACTCCTCCAGCGCGTGGGCCCTGAGCCACTCACACATTTAGAGTATGATTCAGTTCGCAGAAATGTTGTTTATCACCAGCTCTTCAGGAAAATACTGTTATGCAAGCTGAAGTCTCCTAGTACAGGAACCTTTGGGATTGCGAGGGACCTTTAAAAGGACTTGCTGTGTTGGTTTCCTGGTAGCTGCAATTGAAAAATAAAACTAATTGATGTCCATGATTAGTATCTGTTATTTAAATGTGGAATAGCACCTTTTGAATGGCTCCTAGGGTTGATGTAACAAGAACTACCACCTGAGCTAACATTCATCGGGCTCACATTCTAGGCGGTTTGCAGCTATTGTGTCCTTGTCTCAACTGCTCTGTGAAGGTGGATTTTGAACACAGGATCCTCCTGCCCTGTTGCCTCTTTGCCAGCGGATCTGCATCTCTTTGATTTTGGCGGGGCTCCCAGGGCACAGCTATGTGCTGAGTAAGTAGTGAACAAGTGTTCAAGGGCCAGGAGGAAGAAGGAAGGAAGGGATGATTTGCAAAGGCCAAAGGACACTCTTTTTGCCCTTTTGTTCTGAAAATGTGAAAGAGAAGTTTTCCCATAACGTTTCCGAAAGAGGGTGGGCGAACATTCTCAAAGTTGTGGGTTTTTAGGTTGGGATGTTTCTAATTTTTTTAATGTTTATTTATTTTTGAGAGAGACAGAGTGTGAGCAGGGGAGAGGGAGACAGAATCCAAAGCAGGCTCTAGACTCTGAGCTGTCAGCACAGAGCCTGATGTAGGGCTTGAACCCACAAACTGTGAGATCATGACCTGAGCCAAAGTCAGACACTCAACCTACTGAGCCACCCAGGCACCCCAGAGATCTGAATGTTTCTAAAAGGTTTATTGCTAAACCTTGTAACACCTTTGTCACAGAAATGAAATAAAGAGGAAACAATGCTCAGCATTTTAGAAGAAGGCCCTCTAAAAATTATACATATCTGCATTTACAGATTATGTCACCACAGCCTGGCTTGAGATACACGACCACTGCTCTGTGGAGAAACTTCTCTGAGACAACCCCCCCCCCCCAGACTAACTTTTGTTTGTTCCTGCTCTGGGGGCACCAGGGAGCTATTTCAGGGTTGAACTAGGGTCCTGTCCCTCCTGGGAGTCCTGGGGAATAGGACCTGGCCCTCTGGGGACCCCAGTATCAGTCTCCAGGTTTGAGCTGGGCCCTCCTGAGAAAACCAGATTTCAGCCTCCTGGAAGTAGGTTAGATCACCTGGGCCTCAGGGGAATTTCCCCCAGCGTGTCTGGTGCTTTGTCCAGCTCCTGAGCCCAAGAAGCCCGGATAGTGGTTTTTCCTCTGCAGAGCTGCAGGCTGAACCAAACACGGGGAACATAGGAACAGCGGCAGGACCGCCTCTCCAGCATGGGGTTCTGGCACCGCTGGCTCAAGCCTGTCCTTGCCCCCAGCAAGTGTCCGGTGATCACTAGGATTCATGGGGGAGTTGGGGGAGAAGCGTCAGGTGGAGGACGCCCCCAAGCAGGTGGCCTCAGCACCACCACCATTGGCCTCAGTGTTCTTGCAAATTGTCAGGGCTGTGCACCTCTGCAGGTGAAGCAGCTGATTTCACTGAAGAAAAACACGAATCGATTTGTCTCTGAAGGCAGGGAAATGGTAGTGGGTGTCAGTCCACGCTGTTCTTTTAAGGCAGTTTTGTTTGTCTTGCCTTTTTTTTTTATTTTAAAGAACCATCTCTCAAGCTTTCTTTGAATTTTCCCCATTACCTGGGTCCCCTGGCTGCCCCCTAGAGGCTGGCCCAGGCCACCCAGGCTGGGCTGCGAGCCGGCACACCCCTCTCCCCGAGGACGCAGCACATCAGTAGTTCAACACAGTGCACGGTGCTGCTGAGCTGACCTACTTTCCTGTTTGCCCACAGCAGGCTAAGCCTGTTTAGCGTTGTCCAGAGGGGCTGGGCAGAGCAAGGAGCTTTCCGAGGCGTACAGATGGCAGTCTTCTGGGTGAACGTGGTTTAATCTGTTTGCCCTGTTTTCCATTAGTCTAAAGGGTTAGGCCCCAGCACCCAAGGTGACGTGGGGACAGGGTCTGAGCGCAAGGCATCCTGCATCCTGATTCAGCCTGTCTCCTGGAGATCCTGCATTATGGTGAATTATTGCTGGGAACCAAGGCTTCCTTCCAAACTTTAAAAACAGATTTCTCAATGGAAGCCCTTCAACCATATCTCCTGTAGCAGGAACCTGTACTGAGCCCCAGGAACCTCTGCTTGCTGAGATGCAGAGAAGTTGGGAACTGTGTTTGTCCTCCCTTGAGGGGTCTTCCTTCTCATGTGAATGTGTGAGTATGTGTGTGTGTGTGTGTGGCAAGAGGTGGCTGGCGCAGGGATTGACTGGGTAAGGCCAAGGCACTGCAGAAACAAATAGAGATTATAATGAGGTGGGGCAGGGTAGGGGTGCTTCCCTGACCTTGGATGGATAAGGCTGGAGGGACGAAGAGGCTGGTGTTGCCAATGTAGGTGTCAGGGGACAGGGACGGAGGAGGGGACAGTGTGACCGTGGATGGCAGTTTGTCATCCAAAGCTGTGGATGCCATGCTCAGGAACGTGGAGTAGATCCTCTGAGCAGAGGGGAGTGTGCACTAGCGGGTGTATATATGCCCCCCAAACACACACATGTATTTACTGCCTTTATTCTTTGCTGAAATATTGCTGCATTGCTGCTTGTGGGCGTAGGATAGTGTCTGTTAGAGTTGTTCAGGGAAGAAAATCGTAGGATCAGAGAGTCATGATTAAATAAGCTGACATATGAGAAAGCCAGAAGCTAGCGATTTACGGTTTTTCACTAATTCCTCCTGTATTTTGTGCATTGCAAAATGCCTTATGGAAGACGTCCTGGGCCTGCCCTTTCTAATTGCAAAGCCCTGTCTGACTGAACCGTCCTCACAGTGGGGCTTGCGTCTGGAACTCTCCTGGACACATTGAAGCCACTGCCCCCAGGGGAGAGTCAGACCATCAGGTACATTGTGCATTTCCTGGGGTCGCTTCATTAGACATTTATAAGAGGAGAGGATTCAAACTCTGTTTGAAAAAAGAAAAAAATAGACTTCTCATACTTTCTCTTGCAGTTTCTTCACTGTTATCTGGCCAGATGGAAGGAGAGAGATCAAAAATGCCTTTAATTTACAGCATGAATATCTGAATGTACAAAATGAGAAAACTGGAGGTTTCTAGTCCTGCCGGGGAAAAACCCAAATGGCCTTTAAATGGTGTAGAAGTCAGGCCTTTTTGGACCTGCTCACACTCTTTGCTTGTCTGATGAGCAAGACTGTCTCAGGCAGTGATCATCCATACCGTTGGCCAACGTCTTCCTGGTGGAAGTGCTTCGAGCCCCTTCTCTTGGGTGGACTGGGGGCTTCCTAGGTCTGTTTTTGCATCTCATCTTCCCATGTGTATTATTGCGTCCATAGGGCAGGACTTTCTTCAGACTCCGTGTGTGGAAGGGGCTGTGTGTTTCTGGAAGAGAAAATGGAAGGCGGGCATCCAGCGAGAGAGGGAAGGACATCAGTCTGTGTTGGAAATCGTCCTCCAGCCAAAGCTGGTGGGGCATCCAGACATGGGATTGTTTCTACAGAACATTCCTGTCGTGGCTACGTTACATCTCATGAATGCCATTTGTCCATTGGGGAGGTGGGGCACCCCTTTTCCTTCTGCCCTCCCTAGTCAGGGGCTGCTTTCTGTTGGTGGGCTGGACCTCTCCTTGGGGTGCCCCCTCACCAGGCCCCTTGTGACATTGGTGATTGTGGCTCAGTCTCCACACTGCCTGCCCACAGAGGCACATGCAAGATGTTGCACCCACAAGAGGAGTAGTGGCTTTGAGCAGGCAGAGAGACAGACACTGCCCAAGGCACAAGACCACCCTCTGCTTGCTTAGACACGTCTGGATGTTAGCCATCAAGGCCCATTTCCCCACCATAGGCACCAGATACAACCAGAGTCATGTCAGGAGGGGAGGGCTGTCCAGGTGGCTCGGATGACCTGTCAGGATTCCCCACCCCAGAGGAAAGCCCCGCAGGCCAGCACCCATTTCCCCTGGAGGAATGATTCTCAGCTGAATTGTACCATAGAGCCAACAGCAGAAGCATCAGAGGATCTAACTTTATGGATACCCGTGCAAGTGAACACATTAAATACGGTAAGTCACCATAGGGTCTCACGTCATGAAGAGTGCTCCCGTGGGCTCTTTGCAGCCCATGAGCTTGGCTAGGCCCAGCTGTCCTAGCATAAGTGGTGGGCACATGCTCCCTGGCTTTCCACGGAGAACATTCTTCATTTAAACTGTAAAGAAAAGAAAAATCTTTCAACGAGAGGAAAGAGAAGACCATGCAAAGTAAAGCCATTTGTACTAGTGAGGCATTTGGTGTGCAGCTCTGGAGGTCTGGCCCGCTCTCATCACAAAGTCATGATTTCTGTCCACTGCACTGTGAAAAAGGAGGCAATTCACCTTTCTTGCCCAGCTCTCCCCAGCCAAGTGCTCTACATGGGCGAGCTGCCCTCCTGGGTCTCGTATGGATGGGGGAAAGTGGGCATCATCCCACATTCGCAGTGAGCTAGCTGTTCCCGAGTCTGTGTCTAGGCCACCACGCTAAGTGAAGGGAAAAAGGCGGAGGACATTCGTACCTAGATCCTGTTAGCTCCCAAAGTAATTTCGTTGCCTCCCACAGTTAGCAGTTCACATGAAACATCCCACATTTTTATTAAACATTATTTGAAGCTCTGATAGGAAGCCCAAAAGTCCACAGCCTGGGTGTCCAAAACAAGCTTGACTTCCCCTCTCATGGACTTCTTTTTCTGCTCTTCTTCTTACAAACTTGAGCACAATTTGGATGAGTGTTTCCTGGGCCAGAAGGAGCTTTAGGACCCACGGTTATGTGGAGGGGAGCTGCTGGCTGGAGCAGGGTTTTATGGACTCATTTCAGTTTTTCTGTGGCAGCTGACGAGTGGTTCCCAACAAAGGCTTTCACTGACTCAGCTCTGAACATGACTCATAAATCTCCTTTTCCCCTCTTGCTGATTTTTATAGACATCTATTGTCCACACCCTGACCACACACTGTCACCCATCGGAATCTCTAGTTGACTCAGGTTTACACTTTATAAAGGGCCCTCTGAAAGGAGTCTTAAGTGATTGGAACCTAAGTTCCAAAGGTTGCAAGAGTAATATTTCATGTTAGGGTGACCCTAAACATCCAGATATCTAGATGATTCTTATTTTGGAAGTTCTTTGCTGGCCACACGATGTCATTGTGAATTTATTCAATAACTAAGTTTCTTTCTCTATCCATTCCTTCATTGCTATGTCACTGTTTCCCTGAATAATGAATCATCAGACCGTTGCATGGGGGACTCATGATGGTACCAGGCAGATAAAACCTCGGCGTTGACCGTGGAGAAGCTTGTGGTATAATTTTCATGTGTTCATGGAAACTCGCTGAGGTCGGGGCAGGGGTGGGGTCTCATCTGAGTTGTTTCTGGGAACTGGGCTCAGTGAGGCCGCCGGCAAGGTTCGGGAAGCACAGCTACCTGGGGGGATTGCCAGAGTGGTTGGGGTTAAGGATAGACGTGTCCACCTTGCATTTCCCAGGTCGAGGGATGTGCCAGAGTGTAGCAAGCATTTCTCAGTCGGAGGGGAATTGGGATTGCAGGAGCAGGCAGCGCTCAGGTTTCCACTGCCCATTTCCTTTAGAAAAGCTATTTTTTCCCCCAGAAAATGAATCATTGCAACCAAAACAACATTCCCTGGAGAGGAAGAATTAAAATGTGGAAGTTATTTTCTAGCCTCCCCCAGAGGACAAAGGGAGACGAGTGAGCATTGCAGTTCATCAGTGACTGTTTTTCAAAGTATTTTTATTTCTTAAATATAATGAGAAAAAATCATTATCAAGTTCCCACGTGGAAGACAAAGATGTTAATCCAAAACGACATGAGGTCCCCTCATCAGGGGCTGACTGGGAGGACAGAAGGCACCCTCCCTATCCACAGTAAATAAACAGCAGTCAGTGGGGGAGATGCATGTGCTTGGTATTGCCCCTTTTGATTTCAACCCATTCTTGCGTTTAATATTTTTTCTTTTTAAGGAACTATATTTACCAGGTTTGGTTGGTATGGTGGGGAGGAATATTAGGATTTTCCAGCTAACTTGGGGTCTATAATTCAAACCATTTCTCAGCCAGTTGGAAAATGTCATGCTTTTATTTTGTAAAATTCATGGACCTTTTAACACAACAGGCTTTATAATAGTCAGTTGGAGGAAAATTCAAGGCGATACAGAATGACCCACTGGGCCTATAGTGGTTGTACAAAAAGTTAGAAATTAAAGACCCTGAAGAGTAAGGCTGAGTAGTGATTCTAGTGACTCTGTCTGGCCCCCAGCCTACTTTTCTAAATAAAGTTTTATTGGAACACACCCACACTCATTCATTTGCATACTGTCTGTGGCTTCTTTTGCACTGCAACAGCATAGCTGAGCAGTTGCAGCAGAGACCTGAGACCGTACGGTCTGCATTTAAAATATTTACTAGGTAGCCCTTTACAGAAAAGGATTGCCAACCAACCCCTGCGTTAGTAGAATAACATAATTTTCATTTATGTTGCATGTAGGCTTCTCTGGAGACCCAGAAATGAGCTGCCAGTCCCCAAGTATGTCCCTGTCACCTGTATGATTCATTAGTCTCCTATCTCGCTGACACACTATGGGACCCAGGACAGATGTGCCATGAGAAAAGAGTTACACTGCCATTTGCTGGTCCTTGCTCACCAGGGGCCAGAGTTCCAATCAGTTATATAGCAGTAAGTAGCTGTGAGAAAGAATGCTCCAGAATTCTTAGGGTAGAAATTTCACCTGGGTAATGAAAATGTCACTTACAGACCTCACTTGTGTTCTTCAGTTCAATTAAAGGCAATAGCTATTTCTTGAGGACATCCTCAGTCATTCTGTGTTTGCTCCATTCCCTTCTCCCCCCACCCCCAGCCTCATGACCTAGATTTCTGCTGGGTTATCACTGGACACCATGGGCAGTCTGTGTGCATGTCTGTCTGTCTTTCCGCCATGCCTGCTTCCACACACACACACACACACACACACACACACACACACACACACATACACCTACACACACAGTTTTCAACACTGACTGGGAGACAGGAACAATAATCTCACTCTGCTCAAAGACATTTTATAGACTGAGGTACCAGTTCCTACTGCTAGCTTTTAACTTCTTATCATTACTGATATCGTGCTTAATAGTAGCTAGAAATTTTTGAGGACTTGTATGTGCCAGGGACTGTGCTGGGGGTTTCTCACTGATTCTCTCATTTTCTTCTTACAACCACACAACGAGGAGGCCCTGCTGTTGTCTCCACCTCACCAAAGGGGCACTAGGACCCTGGAAGCACACATACTTGCCCGAGGTCACAAAGAGCTACCGAGGAAGCAGGGTTTCTGGCAACTCCGGGCCACCAGGGCCTTTTCCCCCTCCCAGAGGTGGATGCCAGACCCAGGAGCTCAGAGACCCAGTGTGCCCCACTAGCTCTGCCTCCTATTGCGGCGGGTGTGGCTCTCTGATAAATTCCTGGGGACTTCCTGAGTCCAGCCAGTGCTCACTGGCCTTGCTTGGTTAGATTCTCCAACTGGTCTGCTTCCTTCCTGGGCCCGAACCAACTTGCTTTATGCACCCCATCCTGCTGGGTGGTCTCCACAACCCTGCTTGCTGGCAGCCACAGGTGGTCTCTGGAGGTGGGACAGGAGCACCCATCTGTGGGTACCTCTGGCCGCTAATATAGTCCTTCCTTTCTCTGGTCAGGAGCATCTCTAGGAAATGTTAGGTCTGTGTGACTGCATTCACTCTGCAGTGACCTTCCTGCTGTGCAGAGAGTATGTTTATTGAAATTCAAGTGAAGATAAGAAGAAAGGATGATCCTGGAGTTACCTGCCTTAGCAGGGGCTCAGGACCACCACAGTGGGAACATAAAGGTTAGGACAGTTACGCGAAGCAGGCATGGGATGGACAGGACTCACTTTGAGGCCTGTGCTGCAGGCATCACGCTGGCCCTTTATTGTATGCATGCATGCAGAGATACTTCTCATTTATGGCTCACAAGCTCTCTGCCTGGTGGGTGTCAGCCTCACTTTAGGAGTAAGGGAAACAGAAACTCATGAAGTTTAAGGGACTTGCTCAAGGTCATAGAGCAAGTGGGTTGGAATTGAAATTTAAATCAGCCTAACCCTGAAGTCAGAGATCCACACATTCTCAGTAGGCTGGGGGTGAAATGCCTGAGTCAGCTCCAAGGAGACGCGGGGTGGGGGTGGGGGGCAAGGGGGGGCTCCGCCTGCAGTCCTTGTGTCCATGGTCAGGTCACTCAGCCCTTCTGGGTGGTGCCTCCTGATTTGTAAGGGGAGGTAGCCAGAGCCAGCTCATTCCATCCATAGAACTGGATGGACATAACATGAGATTATAGTTTTTCAGAAGTTTGCTGTGGCTGAGGTTGGTGAGGGAGCCAGAGGCCCTTCCCGAAGAGTCCGATAGCGCTTTAGTTAATAGCTCCTGCACACACGACAGTTCCTGTCTTAATTTTTAGTCTTTAGGACATAGCTGTACCTTTAAATGTACTTCGTGAGTACTGTTACTCTGGATTACCCATGATCATTGAGAAGTTTGTGGGAGTCAGTGTTAGGCAATCACATCAGAATTCAGATAGGGTTTGGCTCTGGCTCTGACCTTCCTTTCCTCCCTCTCTGCCTGTCTCGCCCTCCCTTCCTTCTCTCCTTCATTCCTCAGATACTTATTGAGCACTCCATGTGGGTAAGGAGCAGGTCCAGACATCATGGCATGTGTAAAGATGGGTGATGCCTGGTCCTTGCCGTCAAAAAAGATAACCTGATTTTTTGAGTGTCTGCTGTGGGCCAGGCTTGTGCTGGGGTACTGTCACATGTGTAAACTTAATTCTTTTCCAGAATCACAGCTGTCCTCTGAGGGAGTTCTCTCGCACCCCTCGGATCAGAACCTCCAGTGTCCTCCCTTTCACTCAGAGCAAAAGCCAACCTTGGTCCAGTCTCCCTGGTGTGCATCCCTATTGCCCACTTCCCTCAAGTCATGGTCAAATGTGGTCTTATTAGCAAGGACTTGCATTGACTTCTGAAAGCTCCCAGAGCAAGACTCTGGCTCACTATAGCGCTCCCTAGCCTCCCCTCCCGCACCTGAGTCTCCAGTATTTTTCTCCACAGCAGTTACAAGCAGGTGACGATATTTACTTATTTACTTGCTTGTGGCTTGCCCCCACTCTCCTGCCTGACCCCACCATCTAAGAGCCACAAGAGCAGGAACTTCGCAAGGTGCCCTGGCACTCGGGGAATGCCTGTGGAATAGCCCACCCTCACACATGAACACCATGTTCGTGCTTCAGTGAACGCACTCCGTTACCTCTTCACAGAGAGATGCCGTGTACATGGATCAGAGGCCTCGGGGTCGCTAAGATTCAGCTTTTCCCAAATTGTTCTCTAGATTCAACACACTCCCAATCAAGGTTGCAGCAGGCATTTTATAGAAATTGACAATGTAAATTCTAAAATCTGCAAGGAAATGCAGAGACTTAGAATAGCCAAGAATCTTAAATAAGAAGAACAAAATTGGAAAGCTCACACTACATTGCTACCAGAAGTCCCTGTAAAACCAGAGGAGTTAAGCTAGTGCAGAACTGGCATAAAGATAGACAAATACAGGATGCTACAGAGTCGGGAAACAGAAGAAGTTTCCCTACACAGAAGGTTCGCTGTCTTCAAATAATATGCTCAATATGTTTCCAGGTGAAGTGCCTCTAAGTTTAAAGCAATGGGTCCAATTGTCAATCTGATGAAAGTTCAATAAGTATGTCTCAAAGTCTAAAAACAGAGAAGATAGTATATTCGTTGTACTTCTTTGAGGTTCATAATTGGATCTACCACTTTAAATTTAGAGATTCTTCATCTGGAAAAGGGGTATCTGAAAGCTGAAGAAAAACACTGTGTATTCTATGTGTGAATGTAACTAACATGCAGTTTAAAAATAAGTTTGTCGCTACCTCAGCTGGGTGATTAAGGCCAGAGCCACAGAGATACATGCTGTTATTACCCTTGATATGAAGTGATAAGAATGGCACTTTACCCCTGTGAACGTCCTCCTAAAAACCCACATGTCCAGTCTGACCATGAGAAAAAAACATCGGACAAACTCAAATTGAGGGACATTCTACAAATACTCCTCGAAATTGTCAAGGTCATCCAAAACAAGGAGAGTCTGAGAAACTAAGGAGGCATAATGACTAGGTGTAATGTGGTGTTCCAGATGAGATCTGGGGACAGAAAAGGGACATTAGGTAAAAACTAAGAAGATATCAATAAAGTATGGACTTTGTTTAATCATAATGCATCAGTGATGTTCATTAATTGTGCCAAAGGTACCATACTAATATAAGGTGTTCATAATAGCAGGTACTGGGTACAGGATATAAAGGAACTCTATAATGCCTTTGTATTTTCTGTAAATGCAAAATAGTTCTAAAAAATTTTTTTATTTTTCTAATTTTTTTAATGTTTATTTTTTGAGAGAAGGAGAGAGAGAACATGAGTGGGGGAGGCGAAGAGAGAGAGGGAGACACAGAATCGGAAGCAGGCTCCAGGCTCTGAGCTGCCAGCACAGAGCCCGATGCAGGGCTCCAATCCATGAACCGTGAGATCATAACCTGAGCTGAAGTCAGATGCTCACCGACTGAGTTACCCAGGTGCCCCAAAATAGAGTTTATTTTTAAAAAAATGTTTATCCTGTGTCTGCTACAGAGACTTGGTATATAAATGGAGCTGAATAGAGATTCTGTTAATATATGTATAGGATCACACAAGACATTTGACAAAAATGCCAGTGCAATTCAATAGGAAAAGAAATGTCTTTTCAAGAAATCACCCTGGAGTAACTGAATGTCCAGATTGGAGGAAAAAATTAAAAGATGATCCTTGACTGCTTTTACCCCACACATAAAATTTAATTTGCAGTGGACTGTGGATCTAAATGTGAAAGCTAAAATGATAAAGCTTCTAGAAGAAAACAGGATAATTCTTCATGACACTGAGGTGACAAAGATTTCTGAGGACACAAAAATCACTAACCTTGAAATTAAAAAGTTATAAATTGGACTTCATCAAATTTAAAAACTGTTCACCAAAAGATGCCGTCAAGAAAGTGAAAAAAGGCCAGCCACAGACTGGGAGATGTTCACAAATTGATCTCTAGATCTGGCAAAGTAGTGTATGCAGAAGAGAAAAACGTATAAATCAGTACAAGGAAGACAAAAAGAAGCCCAATTTTTAAGAAGAAAGAAAAAAAGGAAATGGGCAAAAAACTTGAACCGACACCTCACAAAAGAAGCTATCCGTGGTCAAAAAGCACATGAAAAGATACTCAGCATCATCAATCATGAGGGAAATGCAAATTCAAATCCCAGTGAGATCCCACAACACACCCACTAGAATGACCAAATGTAAGAAACCAGTACCAAGTGTTGGCAAGAATGTGGAGCTGCTGGAACTCTCATATGTTCCTGGTGCAAATGTAAAATTGTACAGTACTATGGAAAACAGTTGGCAGTTTTTAATAAACTAAGCATATGGCTACCATATGATACAGCACTTACACTCCTAGGCATAAACACCCAAGAGAATGAGCACTTATTTCCACCAAAAGACGTGGGTATAACTTACACTGGTGACCCGTAGGGAAGGCGGTATCTGCCAACTTTCTCCACTTACAAAGTTACCATTTTCCTTTGTAACTGATAAATATATTGAGGGAAATACTTTTTTAAAGTTTATTTTGAGAGAGTGAGAGAGAGAGAGCATAAGTGGGGGAGGGGCAAAGAGAGAGAGAGAACCCAATAGGCCCTTCACTGTCAGCATGGAGCCTGATGCGGGGCTTGAAGCCACAAACCATGAGATTGTGACCTGAGCTGAAACTAAGAGTCAGATGCTTAACTGACTGAGCCACCCAGACAACCCTTGAGGGAGATGCTTTAAACTATGCAGATATCCTGAGTCTTCTCAAACGTTTGCTTATTAACTTAAGCATCCATGAGTGGATCTTGCCTGCAACAATTATTACTATGGGGTACTGATGGTGATTTTCTATTTCCCATATTCTTTCTACATTTATTAATTAGAATTCGTCTGTAAGGGAGATCTGTCACCCTGCCCCTGTTTCTTTCTTTCTTTGTAGCAGTATAGACGCCTGAATAGTTTCTTCTGTGGGTTACAATCTATCGTTACTGATTTTGTGGCTTAAATAGTTACAAGACACTTCTCTGCCAGGCTGTCCTTCCTCAGCCTCTCATCATTATTGTATTATTATTTCTTGAGTGTTATTATTTCTACATGTAGATGCCTATACTTCAAATTTGGACAGTTGTAAAAGGTTTTTAAAAGACTCCAAATAGTTTGTGTTCCAGAAAAATCCAGACATATCCAGAACTGGAAGAGCTCCTCAGAGATGAACATTAGTGGCATGCTGGGTGTCCTTCCTGTTCCCCTTCACACCTCTCCACCCTTCACTCTGCACTGGGGGCTTCCCCACGTGGGTGATATCATGGCCTCCCTGCCTCAGCCTTCTGGGTGGTAGAAGCCTCTTATTAGCCTCTTGCTAATAAGAGACACAAACAGGCGATGAGATGGGTGGAGAGTGAAGTGAGGTATTTATTCCCTTGACTCCCCTCTCAAAAGGTTTCTTCATGCCGGCTGCATCCTTCCACCAAATGCTGCCTCCCCTATATGACACACTCCTTCCAGGTTTGGCAAACTATTTGCCTCTGGTCCCTTCACCTTCAGAGCTGGTAACAGCTCATCTGATACCAACCCTAGGTAACCATACCATCCCTCTTGGTTCCCCTAGCCCCCACCCACAGCTTGGTAATGAAGTCCTGTTTCCTGTTGGGATTCTGGCTAATAAATCTCATAAACGTCTAACATACTTAGAATATATATTTATCGAGAGTAAAGATTCTATAGCTTCCCTCCCTTGTTCACTCTTGGGGTTAATCACAACAATAGTTATTTTCTCAGCTCCAGACAGACTCTCCTCTGCCTTCACTTAAGCTCATTTTCTCTTCCCTGGCTCTGTGTGGTCGTAAAAAAACAAAACAAACTGCTCAAAATCCTTTTCATTGGAAACTCTTTATGCAACTGGGAAGAGTAGTCGTCACCTCTTAAACTTCTCTACTCTTCCTTTACCCAAACCTCACAGGAGAGATTTTTTTGCCTTTGACCCTCCCCCTTTTCTTGTGTGCCTTTGGACCCTGTCTAGCTTCTGCACATCGTGAAGTAAAAGAATGGCTCAAAAACATGAGGCAGGAGGAGCATAGCCATGTTCATAACAGCACTACTCATAACAGTCAACAGGTGGAAGCCACCCAGTGTCCGTGGATGGATGACTGGATGAACAAAAGGTGGTATAAACACACAATAGAATATTATTCAGCCCTAAAAAGGAAGGAATGGGAGCACCTGGATGGCTCAGTCGGTTAAGCAACCTACTTCAGCTCAGATCATGATCTCATGGTCTGTGAGTTCAAGCCCCGTGTCAGGCTCTGTGCTGACAGCTCAAGGCTGGAGCCTGCCTCAGATTCTGTGTCTCCCTCTCTCTCTGCCCCTCCCCCACTTGCACGAGCGTGCTCTGTCTCTCAAAAATAAATAAACATTAAAAAAATTGATTTAAAAAAAAGAAAGGAATGGAGGAATGGTGGTTGCCAGGGTCTGGGGAGAGAGGGAATGGGGAGTTAGTGTTTAATGGACACAGAGTTGCAATTTTATAAGATGCAAAGACTTTCTGGAGATGGTGGTGATGGCTGCACAGCAATATGAATGCACTTAATCCCACTGAACTATACACGTAAGAGTGATCAATTTTATGTCATGTGTATTTAATTAAAAAAAAAAAAACCTGGGGAGGGCATGGGACACAATGGGCTCAGTGACAAGACAGTGAGGACTTCAGTGTGGGGCTCCTGTGGCAGGTGCTACTGAGGAACTTGGCTTAGGGGCCCTGTCTCACCAGGCACAGTTGAGCAGAGTGGCACAGACAGGGGACAGATGACAGGAATCAGTCAAGGCAACAGGAGGGATGGGGAAGAAGAGGAAGGAGGTATAGGTCATCACAGCTTCATGGATTCAGGAAATGTTTAAGGACAAACAAATATAAAACAGAGAAGATGTGGTCAATAAAGAATAGCTATTAGTCACTCCTAAATGTTTCATTTATGACTAAGCAATCCCAGTAATCCAAACAGGATTCCGGAACCTCAGGAAAGCAGTGTGAAGCCCACATCCCTCCTGAGAACGTGCTCTGTCCAGGGGCACCGGGTGAAGGGCTTGGCTTGGCTGGGTCCTTGCTCGTGACCTGGACGCATGGGCAGCCAGCACTTTCTTCAGAGCAGGGACCTGGGGTAGTGCATCACTAAATGAGTTGATGCCGCATTTTTCACATCTTAAAACTTTGAACAGATTCCATCTGGGAGACATTAAGCACATGCCTGTTTGCAGATGTGTTAACCCCATTTTAATTACGATACAAGCCTTAACTGCCGAATGGCGTGTCTTGCAAGTCTATCACCAAAATATGCCTTTCCATTTACTGAATGGGGCATGTGTGTAAACAAGGGCTGTAGCTAGAATTCCTCCTCCTCTTCCAGCTCACACCCATCCCTGTGCACTTGTCAGACCCAGATCACAAAACCAAATTATCTTAGAAATATTCATTTGCCCCAGTAAAAGGTTATCTAAAACTTTAAGTTTCGAGAGTGTTAGTGCATTTGCAAAGCGTTGGTTTTGGAGTTCTGACTTCAGACCCTCTTACAACAGAAGCGTGTGGGCAGTGGCGATTCAGCTTCCCTGGGGTCCGCACCCATATCTCAGCCACTCTGCCCTCTATGCTACCGCATAATTCTCCTACAGTTCTCCCTGCAGGCTGTGGCCTCATGGACACCCTGAGAGTGTTTCTGCTTTGAGGGCTGGCTGGAGGGGGTTCCCCAAACAGGCGGGACCCTGGGAAACATGTGAATGAAATAAAGAGTCCGAGCATGCCTGCATGTGACAGAGGGACCCAGATCTGTGGGGCAGCAAGAAATCCAGCCGGCTGCCTAGGAGAGTACAGGTTCTGGGCGGTGAGCTAGTCTCTGATGACTTTGGGCTACAAGAACATTCCTGGATTGTTACTTAATTTTTCACATCTGTGTGCCTTGACTGTCTAGGGAAGTGTAAATGCCTGGAAGGACTACGGATTATAGTCCTTTGGGGCCCCAATTTCTTCCCAGCTGCTTGTAAGAGGGGTCTGTGTATTTGAATGACCAGATAGATAAATGCTGTTCTTTACAATGTCATGGGCACCTTGCAGGTTTAAGGTTTGAGATAAACAGATACTTCCTTGAGCCAGGTGTAGAAAACAGTTGTCAAAGTGCAGTCTGGGGGACCCCTGGTGGGTCCGGGAGGTCAAAACAACTTTCCTAATACAAACACATTATTTGCCTTTTTGACGCTCGTGAATATACAGTGAACCTTTCTAGAAGCTCCTTGAAAGCTATGACTGCATGGCTCTGACACCTAGAATGAGTGTTTGGGGATTTAAGATTTTTCAGTTTGAACCCACATACATATACAAGAGCTCTTTGGATCCTCAGTCATTTTTGAGAGTGTAAAGGGTTTTGCTGGAACCAAAAAGTTTGAGAACCTCTGGGCTAAGACTTGTGGGTTAAATCAGAGCAAAACAACGACCCCAGGAAAGACCTAGAAGAAAGGTCTAGAAGTAGACGCTAATCATCTGCTCTTTTTTTGCAGGAAAAACTGTGTAGAAAATCTAATGGATGAAGATGAGAAAGACAGGGCAAAGAGGTAAGAAGGAGCATCTTCCCTGCCTTGGTCTGTTCCATGCCATCTATGAGGCTCAAACATGCTTGTCCTCTTCCAACATAGATGAGCTATCCTGTGCATGTCCTGTGCAGCGGGACAGGGCACTAGGGACATGTTCTTGGTACCCACTCTCCTTGAAATATTGTAGTGCTCTACTAAAAAAATGTAGACCAGCTCCCCCAATTTTGTTCCTTATCCTGAAATTCCTCATTGTCTGGGACTTGCCAGGTGGTTTATATTTTCCACATGTTCATGTCTTAACCCTGGTGACTTGGGTCTCCTTTGAGAGGCCGCTGGCTCTTGCTTTTCCAGCACAGACACTGCTTAGCAAGGCAGCATGACCGGAGAGCCAGGCAGACCTGAGTTCAAATCCCTGCTCTGCTGTGGAGAGTTGCCTGGCTTTGGACAATAATAGTAATAATCATTCCCAGATGTTGACCACGTAGTAATCATCCTCATGTGCTACGTGCTTCCATATACCCTATCTCAGTTTTCTCACCTGCACCTGGAGATATCGTAGCCACCTTGCACTGCTGTGGGATTGGCCAGAAATCCTAGTTCATTTGCTGGCATGTCAGAGCTCTTATAACCCTATTCTTGCTTATTCCTTCACTGGACATTGATTGACTACCTACTGTGGGTAAAGTGGAGTCATAAAGCTGATATTTTGAAGGTAAAGACCTGTCAAATGTTACCAACATCGCACAGTTTGCCCCCGTGGGCAGTTACTATGTCAGGCTTCAGGGAAATAAAGATGATACGAGGAGGACACGGGTGAATGGAGGTGGTTGGTAGGTGACTACAGATGATCAAGCTGCAAGTGACAGGCCCAGCAATGGAGTGTGTTCTCCTGGGAAAGTCTTCACTCAGGCCTGAGGACAAGCCTTCTCCCTCCAGTCTCATCTCTTTCTGTTCCCACAGTTGTGTGTGTACCTGGGGGCAGGGGGAGGAAGAGGGGACGGTCCTTCAGTCCCCTGTGACAGGCTCTTGAACAGTTGCATGGCTGAAGGGATTGCCCACTTCCCTTCACAGAACCCACTGCCTGGTTGTCACTTACAGAATCCTCCACTTGCAAATGTTGCAGCCTTCAGAGATCCCCCAGTTCGGCATCTCCAGGGAGAGGGGCATCTGTCTTTCCAGTGTCACCAGTTGGGGGGCGGAAAGGGTGGTGGGCATGAAGACAACAAATCCCCAGCCACTCCAGACCTGCTAGACCTGAATCTGCAGAACACAGAGGGAGTCTGTATTGGTTGTTAATTCCCCCAAGTATTTCCTTAAAGAAAAATCAGGGAGCAGGGGAAATGGCCAGAGTTGTAGGCCAGACGGGGTTGGCATGGAGTGAGGATTGTCGAAACTGGATGGTCAGCACGGGGGGTTCATCATACTCTTACCTCTATACTTCTCCATGTTTCAAATTTTCTCTGATAAAAATTTGAATAGACAACAATTCAAATAATACCTCAGTTTATTCTGAAGGAACATGCCCTTCCCTTGGCATTGGGAAACAGGACTCCCCACAGCCATGCTTCTCAAACCTTAGGCTACAGCCTTCAAGGGTCACAAAATCCCTGTGGTCCCAAGTAACAAGTAGATGAATAGACTAACCCAGACCAGACAAGAATAGAATCTTCCTGCCCTCTCTCACAGACAGACTGGCTTCCGGTTCTTTCCTCTGTGTGTTTGACCTCTTGGTTTCCTCCCAGGTAGCTGTGGATTGCGTGCAAAGGCAGACAGCAGCGCTGTCCCAGATGATGAATTCCAACAAACCCTCACCTCTCCCCGCTTCCACTTCCTCACCTGCAACACTAGGCAATCATTTCTGTCCTGCAGCGACAGGTTTATTTGGGGAGGCAGCCACAAAATACACAAAGAAGCTCTTTCGTGTGTGTGTATGCGTGTTAATCGTTACACACGTGTGAAAATACAGGACACTCTCATACATTTACAAGGTATTCTCCTTGGTTAGCAGCATGAAAAGATGGGTAGGGGTGGCCAGCAGTCACCGAGTGCTTCTTGTGTGTCCTAATCCTGTACACTAAGTACTTTTCTATGCGTTAGCTCGTGTCATCTCAATGTTCTCTGAGGTGTGTTTCATTGTTATCCCCATTCTACAGAGGAAGAAACGAAGTCTCAGTAACATCATAAAGCTCTCACAAATGGCAGACGTTAAAGTTAAACAGGCTTCCTAACCTCAGATTCTGGTCCTATTCCCCAGACTACAAGAAAATCCCTTCATGTAGGGACTAACCCAGTCTGTCTGGCAGGCCCACACTGAGAGCTGTGTCGTGGCGTAACTTCGGAGTCCATGGGAGTTTGCTTCTGCCATCCTCATGTTAATGTCACCTCCCAGGCCCCCCCACCTCAGCCCTCCCTCTACTGCACTGCTTACCTCAAAATGCAGAGGAGATGAAATGCTACCATTCTCAGGGGTCACCAGATGGAGACATTCCAAGAAAATCTTGGCTAAAAGTTCTTAGAAATAAATCAGGTCGTATGCAGTTTCTTTCCATTCACTCCCACCCCCCCCCCCCCCCCGTGGCTTTGAGGAGGTGGGCACGCATGCTCTCACACTGCCCATTTGGGAGTCTCCAGGCACACATCTGGGGTAGTGAGGTTGCTGGCTGGCCCTCACCCCCTCTCGACCTCAGATGGGGAAACAGGTCTAGAACACTTGGCAATACCCACATCTGTTTGCCAGAATAGCAGTAATAATGCAGGATCCCTCATAACACTTGGGAGAACCCAGGAGGAAATAACCATAATCCTAAGATTATATCCGTCTCAAAGCCTCTGGTTGTGCAGGTTTTGTAGCAGCAGCATCGGGAGGCCCTTCCCCTAATCCCACCTGGAGGCCTGAGAGGAATAGTTTTCACTCACACAGTTTTTTTTTTTTTTTTGACAAGATTAGAAACGCTTAGCTTCAGATCAAAACCCTCATTGTCTCCAGAAAACACAAGCTATGTTGGGCAAGGTTTCCAAAGCTTTGGGCAATTCATGGTTTGTTCGGATTGTTTGATCAAGTATTCTGAACCGGGACACAGGTCCACTTTCTTCTGCGAATTTCCGTGTAAAACCAGCGAGTACTGAGTGCCTATTGTGTGTCAGAACTATTTGCTGTTTTTCCTTAGGGACAATACAAAAACATGGTCCATGAACTCAAAAAGGAAACAGTCTGATTGAGAGACATTTGGAATCCCTAGATAATGAGGTTCACAGTTTACCATTTTGTGGTCCAGTGATGCACATGCCTTTCTAATTCTGGTGTGACATAGTTTTGCGGGACGTGTGTCTGTGTGTGTGGCGGGGGGAGTCATCCAGGAAGTGGCGCAGTGGGGCAGGAAGTGCACAGCTTAGTTAGGAATGAGACAGGCCTGGCTTTGACTTCTGACGCTTTTACTTTCTGTCCTTGGATGAGTTACTCAACTTCTGTTACTGAGGAACTAAATGCAGCTGCGTGTAAGCGCCTCCTCGCACACTGCAGGGAACACAGTGCTAATAAGAAATGCTAAGATGTATGGAGCACTCAGTGTGTGCCTGCGGCAGCTGACATGCGTAAGCTCTCTCATCCTCACAACACCCCCCTCAACATAGGCTTTTACCAGCCTCATTTTACAGTTGAGAAAGCCAGGGCCTGGAACCACACAGCTAGTAAGTGGCAGGCAGGGATTCAAACCAAGGTATGATTTCGAGTTCTGGGCTCCTAAGGACCTCTCCTGACAGTCAGTAAGTGGAAGCTGCTCCCTTTGGTCGACCATGTGCCCAAGGGGTAGGGACAGAAAGTGTTGTATGAATCCTCGCTTTCCAAAGAAAGCCAGTTTCTATAACTTTGCAGTGTTGTAAAGTACAACTTACTCCATTTCTTGAGAGAACGGAACACTAAGAGGAAATTCTTTCATGGTGGCCTCTTCCTTCTGTCCAGTATTGAATGAGTAATTCATCAGCATTTGTTAAAGTTACATTAACTCCTACCAGCTGGGAAGTTTTGTTTCCCTAATTGTGTGCATTTTTGTCGCAGGAGGGAAGATGGGTGGTGAGTTGAGAGCTATCGCTGCCTTTTGTTAATAAGAATGAAGAATGTCAGGCAAAATAGCTTGGGGTTCTCAATAAAGGATGCTGGTTTGCAAACACAAGCTAAACAATTTTATTATTCTTTGACCCTCATCCTTACAGTCTTAACACTGATAAAATGGCCAGGCAAGAGGGAGAGAACATCGCTGCAACCGAGACACTCATCCATGCACTTTTGCAGAAGCAAGTGTTGCAAAAAGAAAAGCTTTAGCCTTAGTATTCCTCCTGGCTCCCCCCAGGGTAGTTTGTCGACATGGACCAATGACTGAGACCATTCGGGCATCCTTCCATCAGTGTTGGTTAACTAAGAAATGTACTAAGCAGCGGGAAGATAAAGAGGAGGATACACAGCATCACCCTGCCCTCAAAGGATTTTGGGGCAAGTTAGGGAGGCTTTCTTGAAAACAAGCATAAAGGAGAAATCATATCTTGCGGGGTCTGTGTTGAGCTAAGCCAGGATGATGGTCACAATTCATAAGCTCTGTTTCTCAGCCAAGTGCCTTTCATGGAGAGTAATATGGTTAAGAGGAAAGACTGGCCTCATTTTATTGTTTCATTTCTCTAGATGTAAATTCTGTAGGTCTGAAAGGAAAGGCTAGTCCGATCCACGAAGGTTGTAGCCCACTTGGAGGACTCCAGCTCCGGGCGCACTCACTGATGCCCCTGTGTACAGGCTCAGTGCAGAATGAAAAGCCTGACCCTGTGCAGTATATGTCGATGTTTCCAGCTGGAGCCTATCTTGCTAATTTTGCTGTGATTTTCTTTCATAGGCTCTTGACTGGGAGTTACGCATATCATCATAAGCCCCAACACAGGGAAAAAAATGATAGTAAAAACATTTTTGAGACTTCCTTTCTGTTTGTTTTATTTGGTGATTAAGGCAGCAGCAGGCATTGCAAGAATATAGACGTATCAGGACACACGATTCATTTATATTACCCTGTAATTTCCAGATGAGTGATTCTGTATTCCAAACAAAGGGAAAAAGTAGAACTGTACTCGCAGGCAGAATGCTAATTCTTACTGTGGCCCAGTAAACAGCAGAATGGAAAAAGGGCCTCCCTCTATTTGGGGCTCTTGGCTTCTACCCTAGTGGGGTACTTTGGTCAGCTAAGAAGCATTGTCAGAAAGAGAATTGTATGCCTGGTAGGCTTAGAAACTTGGGAAAGTCTTAGCTCAGGGACACCCAGAAATTCTCTGGGAGCATCTGAGGTAGAGAAGAATTCACTAAAAACTCTTTCAATAATTTCAATAAATTTTAAATTGAAAAAGGGATGGGCAGAAGTCCGCCATTTTGAAAATGTTTCTTTTCTGCAGAAAAAGCTAAATATTCCTTTGAGAATTTCAGTGACAAGTTGCTAAAGATTGTGCTCCCATGAAACTCTCCCTGTGTGACTGTTAAGTAAGAATCACTGGAAAATTAGGCCAGCTTCTCATTTGGGCCCCAACATTTCCTGATACCTCTGGGTAAAAGTAAAGATGTTCCGGTTACATCTCAGGAAGAAGGAATAGCACAAGCCGAGCACAGTCATCCCACAAACACTTCACCAAATGTCTGCGGTAGAAAACAAATTGAGTCTCCAGAATTCTCCATGAGGTGAGGGAGACATCATCCTGACCCATCTAGCTCCACATGGGATGACTTTTCTCTCCACACACCCAGATGATATTCTTTCCTGGAACCAAGCTGCTGAAGGCTCCTGAGCTCAGTGGTGTCCCCAGCCCCCACAGTCTGGGCGTGCAGGGAGGCTGTCTGACTTATGGTCATGAGGAGGTGTGCACCTGTCCCAAGGACCCAGGCCTGGGCACAGGAAGGGACTGCACTGGCTTTAAATGGAACTTGCTTTATGTCAGAGTTCCCTGGAATGTATTCTGAACAACACTAACCTCAGGAAATGCCCCCCCCCCCCAAGACAAGTTTGGGCCATGCTGTTTACTTTTTCTCCCTTTTGGAGAGTTTCAGGGCTCCTTAGCACATTGAAAGTGCTAAAACTGCAATTAGAAAATAAACCAAAATCTGTTCCATTTTATGTAACCGTGAATTTAAAAAATTATCTGGAGGAAAAAAACAAAAATTGGTAACAACAAAATAAACTTCTCTGACCATAGTCCTTTTTCCCAAAATAATTCTTCATGATTTTCCATGGAAGCCCTTTTACCCAACACTGTCTTAAATCAACTTTATTCCCATCATTTTAGCACATTTTCTTACATATGAAAATACACCAAAACAACATTTGAAAAATAGTAAAATGTTTAAAGAAGTAAATAAATCTCATTTATAATCATACTACCTAGAGATAGACACCGTTAACATTTTGACATATTTCCTGTCTCGTTTTCCTACATGTCCATCAAATTTTAAAGGGAATACTCTTACAAGGTTTTTGTTAATGTGGCTGATCAGACTCTAATTTATTCTTCATGAAAGTTGACCTTTCACGGATAGGACTGTCTTAATGTGGAGCATACTTAAATTTATGTCATGCCTGTGAGCATTGCATTGTTCCATTTGCCTCTCCGGATGTTGACAGTGAGCACCTACTTGATATATTTCAATTCTACAACAAACTGTGAGTTCATTCCTCAACCACTCCCTCTGTTTCAGGTACTCCAAAGACTTGTAGAGACTTCAAAAGAAGCATAAGACCTAATTCCAATAAGGATAGCCTTCTCAAACAGGTTCATTTTGCTCTGTGTATAATACTTAAGTCTGAGAGGGCTCATCTGCACGCTTATCAGTTCCTGTCTCATACTATAATGTGGAACTAGTTAGCTCAGTGTAGATATGCCAGAATTCCTGGTCTGGAAGGAACCTTGGGCATCACTGAGTCTTTCTTTAGGCATTAACTCTCCTGAGTATCTGTTACCGTGTAAATGTGCCTCTCCAAAATGTACAGGATTAAAGCAACAGCATTTATTTGCCTGTGGATCTTCAATATGGGTATGGCCTAGAAGGGAATGCTTGTCTCTGTCCCATGTGGTCTCAGCTAGAGCTGAGATGGTGGGCTGGCACCACCTGAAGACACACTCATTCCCATGGCTAGTGGTTGATGTAGGCTGTCAGCTGGGACTGTGGCTTTCCGTATGGAGATGTAGCGGCTTCCTCACAACACGTGACTGGGTTCCAGGGTGAGCGTCATGGACAAGAGAGTCAGTGGGGAGCTGTGTGTCCTCTTAATCCCTGACCTTGGAAGTCAGGCAGTTCCCTTGTGCTACATTCTGTTCCCTTAGACACAAGTCACTGAGGCCAGCCAGCCCACACTCAACGGGAGGGGAATTAGAACTCACCTTTTAATGGGGGGAGTGAGTTTCAGACAATTTTTAATTCTCCAGCTTGAAATCACCTTATCAGTGTCCTCACTATTCTGTAAGAGGAAGCCAAGGTCCATGGAGGTGGAAATCCCTTGTCCACTCTCTCTCATGGCATAGGTAGCAGAACCAGGATGAGTACTCCTATCTTCTGGTTACTGGTCTAAGGTTCCTCCGGCTAAGCTGTATCATCCCGGTTCTCTGCTACCCCACCACTCTTCAACTTCCAGGGGTAGCTGTAAGTGTGAAAACAATATACTTCATAAAATGTCTTTAGCTCCTCACCATGGAGACCCTCTATGGGAAAAAGCCGTTCTTCATGGAACTACATACTTCCAGACTTACTGCATACTTCATGGAACTTCATGGAGTTCCAGCAAGGGAAGCCCACTGGTGCTTCCGTCACCAGTTCTGGCCACTGCTGTCCAACTGTATTGGGTAGCGTTTGATTTTTTCAGTTTTTATTTCATGTGGCCAACTGCATGTGATTCAGAGAGCATCTTCGATTTTCCCTCATCAGCATGTTCTATCTACTCAGTTAATAAAACTAGACTTACTGGGGCTAATTTAAAAGATGGATACCTTGGGATTAAACATCAGGAAGAGATCCTAGTATGGAAGTATGTCAGGTGTTAAGGATAGTTTCTCACTGGATGCTGGAGAGGTGTAAGCAGCAGGTGCCACCAGCCAGACCTGTCTGCACATGAAATAGATTAAAAGGAAGAGTCCACTCATTATAGTAATTTTTTCCCCTTTTCCACTGATTTGTTCTTTATTCCTGATCTAGCTCACCAATCAGGAGTTCTGATACAGTGATTTTTAATTTCTTCCCCTTAGGGAAACACAGGATTTTTGGTGACATATAAAATGCACCTGCATCACTGTCATGTGCCCTTGTGAATTTAGAGAGGACTGAGTACACATTCACCTACATGCTCAAACTCCCCATTCCTGCCATGGGGGCCTCCCTAGAAGGATGGGAGATGAGCATCTTTCTTCTTGGTCTATGCCACAGGTTTCTCAGAAGGACCTGATCCCCATCTCAGCTATAGCTATGCCTCTTGAGTAGTTGAATGTAAAACCCAGTCTTGCACACTAAGTGTGCACACCCTGTGATCATCTCCTCACCAAGAAGAAAAGGAGAGAAGCATTGAGTATGGTTTATATAATATGCATCTATTTCATGAAATCCCCCAATAAAAGGGCATTCAAGGTACCACTTATTGGAGAAATACAAGAGGGGTGTGTTTGTGTGTGTACATGTGCATATATGCTCAACCCCCCTCCACAACACTTGACCTTGGAACCATGGTCCTATCCCACCTCCCTTTGTGTAATACCTCTCCTTCCTTGAGTCCCCCTGATATACCATAAGCACCGTCATCTTATAAGAATGCCAGTGGCTGTGTTAAATCTCACTTAGATCCTGAAATGCAAGTACAACCCTCCTGTGGAATTCCAGAGCTCTGGGAGCCTACACCTCTGCCTCTCACCCCATGTGCCCTAGCTAGACCAGTATGGGTACCCAAATTTATCCTCAGTCAGTAGGGAGAGTAGTTTTATTGGCTTAATAAACTCCATGTTGATATGCAGTATAGTTTCCTTTTGATACTTTTCAATGCTAGATCACATCAAAGTGATACACTCATGCCAAGGGAAGGACCTACCCAATTAATCTGTAATCCTCCTTGTTTTCCAAGAGCCACCCAGAAATATGTTTCCTTAAGAGTCTATTATTACTATTGTCCAGCTCTCCCCTATATACTTTCCTGCAAAAGAATCTTCTTTACAGACCCTGCCATCAGGACTTCAGATTCTATGTTCCCACCTTTTGATTTCTATGGATCTTTTACATACTCACTAAAAAAAGTATGAAAAGATATGTGGACATTCTGAACTGGGTAAGATGGAGTCAGCCTACTCCATCCTGTCCACCACACTGAATACAGTTCTAAAACCTTGGCAAAATGTATGTAACAGCTAATTGAGGACCCTGAAAGTATGTAGTAGGAGGCAGATTGGAAAAGTATCAAAATTTGAAGTACTACTGAACTGGCATTTTCTTCCCTCTAGTACCCCCTAGCCTAGACTCAATGCAGCCAAAACCCAGAAGTGGGCATCTGTGCTGACAAAGAGAGGACACAGAGAAGCCCTCTACATGCAGGACAGGATCAGGGTCTCTAATGCTCAGATTGAGTGAGGGGAAATCTGCCCTGTTTTGTTTTTTTCTCCATATCCTTGTACCCTGTAAGCAATCCTGTGATAGCAGCAGCAACAGTAGCAACAGCAACAACAACATGGGCCCATAGGAAACTTAAAATGTCGAGGAAAAGGAATCTTTCTGAGCAGAGGAACTATATTCTAAGAGGGTGGGATGAAACCCTGTTGTTTTTTTCTTCCTTTCTATTTTCCTACTGCATGGCCCCAAATGAAGGTGCACATGTAGGAAGTGTGAGGCAAAGCAGAATAAAGCAAAGAACCAGCTTTCTGGCCAGAGGAACTAAAAGGGAGCCTTGGGAACCAAAAAGTACTGGGAAGAGATATGAGAGGAAGGAGCTCAGGAAAGTGAACATATAAAGAAGGTTATGAGATCCTGAGCTCCCCACCAATCTGAATATGCACGGGTCTGACCTTAAGTAGTATACCGTAGACTTTCAGACTGAACCGCAGGATAGACCACCACCCGACATCCAAGACCAGCCACATGGGATAAATCTAGATAGCACCATGAATTTCTTATCAGAAACTATGGAAGCCATCTATCTAGTAGTGACACAATATTTTTTAAAAGTTTAAAGGAAAGAACCATTAGCCCAGAATTCTATGTCCAATAAAAATATCCTTCAGAGATGAAGGTAAGTGAAGACATTTTCAAGTTAAAAAAAGCAAAACAAAACAAGACAAAAAAACTAAGAAAGTTTCTTATCAACAGACCTTCTCTGAAAGAATTGCTGAAGGAAGCTGTTATAACAGAAAGGAAATGATACCAGATAGAAACTTGGAGTATGAGATATAAAGGAAGAAGAGAAATGGTAAATATCTGGCTACATAGAATAAATAGTCTGACATTTGGGGGAAAACAACATAATCTGATCTGATTCACTGTATGTAGATGTAGGGCACAAGATGACTACATCATAAAGGAAGGGAGTATATAGAGAACTATATGGAAAAAAGTTTCTACATTCCACTTTAAATGGTAAAATATTATAAGTAGGTTCTGAAAAGATAATTTTTATATTATAATCCAAAGAGTAATTACTGAGCACTATACAAGGAACTATAGTAAATAAAAATATAATAGATAAATTAAAATGAAATACTAAAAATGTTTAAACAACCCAAAAGAAAACAGGATAGAAGAAATAGAAACAAAAACAAAAAAAATGAAAAAAAAAACAGAAAACAGATGGCAAAATGATATACCTAAATCCAAACTTATAATTATATTAAATGTAAATGGTCTAAACATGCCAACTAAGAAAGATTGTCAGAATGAATTTTTCTAATGACTTAACTATATGCTGTCCACAAGGTATTCACTTCAAATATGATAATATAAGTAGGTTCAAAGTAAAACTGTGGAAAATGATATACCACAAAACATTAATAAATTAATAAATTAATTCATTAATACATTAATAAATTAATTTATTAATAAATTAATAAAAAGAAAGCCAGAGTGACTATATTTATTTTTTATTTTTTTTATTTTTTTTATTTTTGGGACAGAGAGAGACAGAGCATGAACGGGGGAGGGGCAGAGAGAGAGGGAGACACAGAATCGGAAACAGGCTCCAGGCTCCGAGCCATCAGCCCAGAGCCTGACGCGGGGCTCGAACTCACGGACCGCGAGATCGTGACCTGGCTGAAGTCGGACGCTTAACCAACTACGCCACCCAGGCGCCCCCAGAGTGACTATATTAATATAAAATAAAGTAGATTGCAAAGCAAAGAAAATTTCCAGGAATAGTGACAGTACATAATACTAGTCAATTTACCAAGAACACATAGCAATTCTAAATGTGTATACACCTAACAACTGAGCTTCAAAATACATGAAACACAACCTAAAGAAGTTTACTGAGTCTTTAATATGCTTATCTCAGGAATAGAACTAGTAGAGAGAAAGTCAGCAAGGGTATAGAAGAATTTAAAAACACCAAAACACCATTGACATTTATAGAATACTCCACCTACCAATAGCAGAATACACACTGTTTTCAAGTACCCATTGAACATTCCCTAACCAAATTCTGCTTTATAAAATAAGTGTAAACAAGTCTAAATGAACCGAAAGTAAATTGCAAACAGAAAGATGGCAGGAACAATATCTCTAAAACTTGGAAGTTAAACAGTTTGGCTCCTAAGTAATTCAAAGGTTAAAGGGAAGTCTCAAAGAATTTTAGAACTGAACAAATATAAAAAATACAACATACCCAAACTTGTGGGTTTCAGTGAAAGCAGTGCTTAGAGGGAAATCTCTAGCATTAAATGATTATAGTAGGAAAGAGAAAAGTCTCAAATCAATAACTAAGCTTCCACCTTATGAAACTATAAACAGTAGAGCAAAATAAATTCAAAGCAAAAAGAAGAATGGAAATTATAGATGTGAGAGCAGAAATCAATAAGATTGAAAGCAGAAATATAATAGAGAAAACCCAAAGGTAACTTTAAAAAAATCAATAAAATTGGTAAGCCTTTTGCAAATATGACCAAAAAAAAAAAAAAAGCCACAAATTACCAATAGCAGGAGTAAAAAAGGAGATATTATTACACACCCTTCAGACATTTAAAAAGACATTAAAAGACCATAATAGAATACTATAAACAACTGTATCCATGTAAATTTGACAAATTAGATGAGAGGTACCAATTACTCAAAAACCAGAAGCTATCAAAACTCCTACAAGATGAAATAGAAATCTTGAAGTGTCCTATAATTAATAAAGAAATTGAATGTGTAGTTAAAAGTCTTCTGAAAAAAGGAATCTCAGACCCAGATGGTTCCACTGATAACTTCTGCCAAACATTAAAAGAAAAAATATCACCAATTCTACACAGTCCCTTCCAAAAAGTTAAGAGAAGGAAATACTTCCCAACTTATTTATGAGACAAGCATTACCCAGAAAAAAAATAGTACAAGAAAAGAAAACTACAGACCAATATCCTTCATAAACACAGATGTAAAAATCCTCAATAAAACTTTAGCAAGTTGTATATGTGTGTGTGTGACATATACATCATGTACACATATATGTAAACTACATCATGACCAAGTGGAGTTTTATCCAAGGATTGCAAGGCTGTTCAGTATTCAAAAACCAGTCATTATAATCCACCAAGTTAGCAAGCTAAAGAAGAAAAACCAAAACCACATGATCATATTACATGAATACAGGGTTTTGACAGGGGTTTGACAGAATTCAACTTTTATTTATGATATAAACTCAGCGAACTAGGAATAGGAGAGAATTTCCCTAAACTGGATAAAGGGCATTTGCATAAAACCATTAGCTGATATACTTATTGGCAAAAGACTGAACATATTCCCCCTAAGGTGGGGAATAAGACAAAGGTATCTGCTGTCATCACTCCTATTCAATATCATAGAGCAGTAAGACAGAAAAAGAAAGCAAAGTCATGTTGATTGGAAAAAAGGAAATAATACTAACCTATTCAAAGATACCATGTTTGTATATATAGAACATCCCAAGAGATTTATCAAAACAAAGAAATATAAAACTCCTATAATTAATAAATAAATTTAGTAAGTTGACAGGATACACAAGGTCAGCACACAAATCATCTTTCTGTCGGCTAGCACTGAACTATTAGAAACTAATATTAAAAATACCATGCCACTTGTAATCAATCCAAAAGAATGAAATAGGTATAAATTTATATATGGTATATATGTGTGAAAATTGCAAAATGCTCATGATAGAAATCAGGGAAAACCTAAATAAATAGAAAAATATATTGTGTTTATGACTAGAAGACTCAAAAGAGTAAAAATGCAAAATTTCCACAAATTGGTCCATAGATTTAAAGCAATTTCAATCAAGGGGTGCCTGTGTGGCTCAGTCAGTTGGGCATCTGACTTCGGCTCAGGTCATGATCTTGCAGTTTGTGAGTTCGAGCCCCGCATCGGGCTCTGTGCTGACAGCTCAGAGCCTGGAGCCTGCTTCAGATTCTGTGTCTCCCTCCCTCTCTGCCCCTCCCACATTCGTGCTCTGTCTGTCTCTCTCAAAAATAAGTAAACATTAAAAAAATTGAAAGCAATTTCAATCAAAATCCTGGTAGAACTCTGTAGATATAGACAAGTTGATTATAAATTATAATGGAAAGACAGAGAAACTAGAATAGTCAAAATAATTTTGAAAAAGAAGAATAAAGTTGGAGGAATCACATGATCCAATTTTAAGGCTATTATAAAACTACAGTAATTGAGACAGCATGGCATTGTGGAGGAATAGATCCATAGTCAATGAGACAGAATAGAGAGTATAGAGAACCCAGAAATCGACCTACATAAATATGACCAACTGATTTTTTTACAAAGGTGCAACAATAATCCCATGTAGGAATGCTTTGTCTTCAGTGGTGCTGGAACTATTGGACATCCATATACAACAAATAAACTTCAACCTAAACCTTATAGGTTATAAAAATAACTAACTCAAAATGGATTGTGAAATGTGGAATGTGTAAAACTCCTGGAAAAAAAAAAACACAGGAGTAAATTTCTGGTCTGAGGTTGGGCAGAGGGTTCCCAGACCTGACAACAAAAGCACAATCCACAAAAGGAAAAAAATTGCTAACTTGGACTTCATCAAAATGAGAAACTTTGTGAAAGACACCATTAAGAGAATAAAAAGGTGAGCAGTGAGAAAATACGGACAAATCATATGTCGGACAAAGGACTTGTGTCGGAATATATAAAGGATGCTTAACACTCAACAGTAAGGATATAAAAGGCCCAGTTTAAAAATGAGCAGAATGCCTGGGTGGTCAGTCAGTTAAGCTTCTGACTTCAACTCAGGTCATGATCTCATGGTTCATGAGTTCAAGTCCCACATCAGGCTCTCTGCTGTCAGTGCAGAGCCCTCTTTGGATCTTCTGTCTCCCTTACTCTCCGCTCCTCCCCTGCCCTCTCTCTCTCTCTCTCTCTCTCTCAAAAATAAATAAACATTAAAAAAATTTAAAAATTGGCAAAAGACATGAACAAATGCTTCACCAAAGAAGATATAAGATGGCAAAAAAAATGTACATGAAAAGATGTAGAACATCATTAGCCATTAGATAAATGCAAATTTAAGCCCCAGTGAGATAATACTGCACATGTCTTAGATTAGGTAAATTTTAAAGTACTGACAATACTAACTCCCCTTAAGGACATAGAACATCTGGTTCACTCCTATAGGACTGGTGAGAGGTAGGATGGTAGGGCCACTCTGGAAAACAGTTTGGCAGTTTACTATGAAGTTGCACATACAATTTCCATATGATCCAGGTTACTTTCTTCAGAGGGCTAAAACCTAGTGTTCACACAAAAACCTGTACACAAATGCATACAACAGCTCTCTTCATAATCACCAAAAGTGGGAAGCAACCTGAATTTCCTTTGCAGGTAAATGGATAAACCAGCTGTGGGACATCCATACAATAAAAAAGTGCTCAGCACTAAGAAGGGGCAAGGTACTGATAGGCACCATGACTTGAATGAATCTCAAAGGCATTCTGTGGGTAGAAGAAGCCAGGCTCAGGGGTTACATGCTGTATGATTGTATCTCTATGACATTTTCCACAAGGGAGCATAGTGATGGAACACAGAACAAGGCTTGCCGTTGGTTAACAGGCATGGAGAGAATGAAGGAGCTTTAGAGGGAACTCTTCTGTCTCTGGGTCATGATGATGGTTACATGAATTTATACACATGCAAAAATTTATAGAACTGTGCCCAAAAGAAAATGTTTACCGTATGTTCATTTTAAGAGTAATAATCTTAAAGATATGTATCATCAGTGTTACTTTCTCATAGACAAATGAAATTCAGGTGAAATTCCTTTGCCTCTGACCCCCACATTCTCCCCCATGCTCCACATAGTGGGTCTGGTTAGTGCCCAATTCAGGGAGCAGAGTCCCTAGCCATGTAGGGCACAGTACTGTGGCTGACCAGCCTCACCTCTCCTTCCTGTCTCTGCTCACTTCCCCCTGAGCTGGGGTCCCTTTCCCCCTTTCCCCGGTTTCTTAACCATTTCCCTCCCCCAGACTGTCCATCAGTACCCTGTCCTGGATTCATCCAAAAGCCAAGACCAGACTGCCTGTACTGGCATTTGAGACTGTGGTTGACCTCACTCTTCTTGTCCTCTCTCTCACTTTACTTTCTCACATGTCCCCAACTGTCCTGTCAAACCTGGCCAGTCAGCTCTTCCTGGGCTGTCTTCCCACCGCCTGCCTGCCCACCCCTCAAGGCCACCTTGCATGCAGCCCCTTCCCTGAGGGCTCCCCTCACCGCCTCACAGGGCTGATCTCCTTCCTTTGTGAACTCCCTTGGCAATTTGTCTAAACTTGTCACCTAGCCCTTATCATGTTGTACCTGATGTGTGAAATCCATCTCTTCCTCTAGACTCTAAGCTTCTTTTAGTTGGCTGTTTTTAGTTGTTTTTCTGCAGCATTCTTCCCTGAACACAAATACCATTATCCTATTAGCATGAAATGCCATTTTTCTGCAGAATGTGTTTTGTTTCTGTGCTATAACCTCAAGCAGCCAGAATTCGTCACTCTTAGTCCTGTGCTTCCAGAGCACTGGTACAAATCTCCATAACACATACCTTCACGGTGGTTCTGGAGGGAGTTGTGGAAGGGAACAGGAGAGTGCAGCGCTTCACGGCATGGGCATCCAAGCCAGCCTGCTCCACCACTGCCTACTGATGTGACTTCAGTGAGTCACACAACCTCTCAGTGCCTCAGCTGCTTCATCTGTGAAATGGGGATAATAGTATCTATCTTAAAGGGTCATCATGAGGATTAATATATGTGAAGCACTTAAAATAGTGCCTGTTACATAGTAAGTACCCAGCAAAGGTTATCTGTGTAACCAATATCCCTTGAGGGACACTAGGAAATATAACTTGGGGGCTTTTTGAGCCCTTCATTCAAACCAAAGGGTCAGGTTTGTATCAATGTATATTTAACACACACACACACACACACACACACACACACACACACACACACACCTTCCCTTCCAGCCTTTCTCTCTCCCCCTCTCTCTGTCTCTCTTTCTCTTCCTCTCCCTCTCCTCTCTCTTAAATCCAATATGAAGAGAAACACCCCAACTGAAAAATGGGCAGAAGATTTGAACAGACATTTTACAAAAGAAAATATATGAAACAACAGTAAGCATGTGAAAGGGTGTCCAACATCATTAGTCATCAGAAAAATGCAACCTAAAACCACAATGGGGAAACATTACAATGCCTAAAGGAAGAAGAGACAGACAATACCACATGTTGACAGGCATGTGAAGCATAAATTGCTGGTGGAAATGCAGGCACAGTACAGCCACTTGGCATAACAATATGGCGGTATCTTATAACAGTGAACTAGTAAACATATATATACTTAACAATAGGAATTAGCAATTTCACACCTATGTATTTACCCAAGAGAAATGTGTGCCTATGTCTACACAAAGACATGGATGTGACTGCTCACAGCAGCATTCTTCTCAATACCCCTGAACTGGAAACAACCCAATGGAATACTAGTCAGCCATCAAAAGGAATGAAATGTTAATGTATGCAACAACATGGATGGATCTCAAAAACTTAATACTCCATGTACGTTAGAGACTATATGCTGTCTGATTCTATTTGTATGAAATTCTAAACATGGCAAAACTAAACTGACAACAGCAGTGGCTTCCTGTGGCTGTCATCAAGGGGGACATCAGCAAGTTGGAGGAGAATACCTTTCAGGATGAGGGAACCATTCTGTCTCTGGGTTTCGGTGGTGGTTACACAATTACCAAACTTCATCAAACCAGACACTTAAAATGGGTGAATTTTGTTGAATGTAAATAATGATGTAAAAAAGAAAAAACAAACCCAGAGGCTGATTAAGTGTCTTTCAGCTGGTTGCGCCAGTGCCTTATGTGTGGTGTCTCGGGGCCTGCCAAGCTGACTTCCTTATTGGAAATAAGGTCATTCGAGGCTCATTTTCTTTCTCTTGCCTCAGAGCTGCAGATCCAGCTGACATTGACCGATTTCCAGTGGGCACCATAGTGTGTCCCAGGCGGAGGCTGACGGAAACAAGCTTGTGTTTCTGTCACTAATGATATAAGCCTTCATCGTATTCTCTGCCAGGCCATGTTGGTTGTCATTACACCCATTGAAGAAGAGAACAGAGTAATAATGAGCTGGGTGTTATCGGCTCACAAATAATTTATAATGGGCAAACTAGGACAGGAACAGAGCTTTTTTTGGCTAAGGAGGCTGCATGTCACTCTTAAAATCTAGGCCAAAAAATTATTTATAATGCATAGACAGTCACTCAGAAAGTTGAAAGGTTCCTTTCTTCTCTCCCATGTGTTTGAACATTAGGCTTTTTACCCTAGACTAGCAAAAGGCACCTTAGGTTCTTCCTTGGACACCTGCATTCAGTCTGCAACTCTGAGAACACATGTGAGGGCAGTTACTTGGTTAGGAATGAGGCCTTTGTAGAAACCCCTATCCAAGGATAGGAATGAGGGAAAAGTCAGGAAAAGGAAGAGATCCTTACATATGGGTAGTGACCACACACTTGAGAAGTGAGCTTTAAAGAATTGCCTCAGGTGTTATCAGAAAGGAGCCCAAACCAAGATATTATCAGCAAAGGATGGTTTGTAAACAGGTGTGTTGAAATAAAGGCAGGTCATGTGTCCTCAGGCAGAGGCAGAGTGGTAATGGCCATCGTGGCATCTAAGAAAAGGATATTTTCATCATGTCCCTGTGTTTACAAGGGCTGTTTGGGAAGGCAGAATCATTATTGACATTGATACCTGTAGATGTGGATACCTACCCCAAGGGAGGCCAGTTCCCCTGATGGGAACTTGCTGAATCGTCACAAGCTACCAGCACCCAGTCCTGACTTCATGCTGGCCAACAGCCTCCTGATAAGTGATCAGCCGTCCTGGGCACCTTGATGCCAGACCCCAGGGTACGTAGAGCAAGTAGACCATGTTTAACGGGCCCTGCCACTGTGGCTCCCGCTCTCTCAGGGAGCCAACTTTGTGGAACAAGCCCACCCTGGGTGAGTTGAAGAAGGTTGGTCAGCTCTCCCAGCTCTGGCTCACCTTTGACTAAGGTGACTGTTGATGAGGAGCTAGTCCTGTGGGGCTGAGATCCAGCCCCTGGGTCTGTGGCATGCCATTAAAGATCAAGTCTTGGGGCGCCTGGGTGGCTCAGTCGGTTAAGCATCCGACTTCAGCTCAGGTCACGATCTCGCGGTCCATGAGTTCGAGCCCCGCGTCGGGCTCTGGGCTGATGGCTCAGAGCCTGGAGCCTGCTTCCGATTCTGTGTCTCCCTCTCTCTCTGCCCCTCCCCTGTTCATGCTTTGTCTCTCTCTGTCTCAAAAATAAATAAAACGTTAAAAAAAAATTTTTAAAGATCAAGTCTTCTAGAGCAGTGCTGTTTCCCAGACCTCCTCAGGGTGAGGGCAGGCTTCCTATGGCACGTGCTCCTTGTTTAGCCATCTAGGAGAGTGGCCCCTAGAGCCATGTTTTCCTCTTCCAGTTCCTGAGGTTCCCAGGCCTCCTCAGAGGTCCCCTCCTCTCAAGCCGAAGGACTCTACTTTGTTCTCTGTATAGATTGTGCAGTGTAGCATGTCATTTTTTAAATAGACTTTATTGTTTTTGGAGTAGTTGTTCACAGAAAGAGTGGAGAAAAATAGAGCAGAAGATACAGAGGTTTCCCATATATCCCCCATCCCTACATATGGACAGCCTCCCTGTTATCAGCATCCCTCACCAGAGTGCTACATTTGTTCCAATGGATGAACCTTACGTCGACACATCATTATTACCCAGAGTCCACAGATTACATTAGCGCTCTTGGTGTTGTACGTTCTGTGGGTTTGGACAAATGTATAATGATGAGGATCCACCATTATAATGTCATACAGAGTAGTTTTGCTGCCCTAAGGTCCTCTGTGTTCCACCTCTTCATCCATCCCCACCTCAACCCCTGGCAGCCACTGATCTTTTTACTGTCTCCATAGTTTTGCCTTTTCCAGAATGTCATATAGTTGGAATCATACAGTATGTAGCCTTTTCAGATTGGCTTCTTCCACTTAGTGATATTCATTTAAGGCTCCTCTATGTCATCTTTAAAAGGGTTCATCTGCTCTCAGCAGCTTGACAGCCATATGCGTTCTCTGTCACACATTGGCCCTGGGTCGAGCATGGCTTGCAGACGGTTATGCTTCGTCTCCCCAACAGGATGACGAGTTCTGGGGCAGAGGCCAGGACATATGCCCTGTGTGGCACTGGCTCCCTGCCAGACACTCAGGGAATTTGGTTTGCCCTTGGAACTCAGTGCCAAGGGCTGGGTGCTCTGGGTTGGAGGGGCTATAGTTAAAGCCTAAGGAAGGGCTATCAGAGCAAAACCCTCTGGGCTGCAGCCATGTACACAGCATGTCATTTGCTCTCTGAAGGTTAAAGCTCCATGAAGTCAGAGTGAGCAGCATCTGGCAACAGAGCTAATCTGTGTAAGATTTCGCATCTGAGTCAGAACTTACTTATTAACACTGTCTGTCTTTGTGGCCAAGAGTCTAGCAAAACATTTTTCTGTCCCCATTAGTCAACGCGAAAATGTGGCAAATGTTACTTTCCCTGAAAGGGTTCTGATCAGATGATCACAACAGAACACACTCTGATAGAAAATACTTCTATTTCATAATAAAGCCTTTATGATGTGGAATGTTCTAGTAACCTGTGTGTTCTGTGCTTACAGAGCTTCTCGAAACAAGTCTGAGAAGAAGCGTCGGGACCAGTTCAATGTTCTCATCAAAGAGCTTAGCTCCATGCTCCCTGGCAACACGCGGAAAATGGACAAAACCACCGTGCTGGAAAAGGTCATTGGATTTTTACAGAAACACAATGGTAAAGGTTACGCCTCTCTCCATTTTTATCCCATTCCTGTCCTTTCATTTGACGATGACTTCATCAAGCTGGTCTTCTGCTTGGTTCTGGCAAAGCCCGATCTCATCAGTCACAGGCTTCCTCTTGCAAAGGCACTCCACCTTCTTTAATATCCCACCTCCAGCAGGTTTGGGAGAGGACGCTTACCTCCCAAATTGCTTTACTAGCCAGAGGAGAGAACCCAGAGCCGCCTCACAGGTAGCACCCAGCCCAAGTGGAGTGGTGTTAACAGTGGGAATGTCTTGATTTAAAAATGGCTGCAGCAAGCACTTTTCATTCAGCCCTGAAGAGATGCAATGCCCAAGAATTCATTTTCCACTGGACGGGAATGTACTGGTTTCCTCAACCACCTCTGCCATGGCCCTGAACTCTTTGGCTTTCTGAACTACACCATGAAAAAAATAGTAATTTATTTACAGTCAAATACTTTTTTTAAAAAATATAATTCATGTGCCATAAAAGTCACCATTTTAAAGTTTATAATTCAGTGGTTTTAGTCTATTCAAAGGGCTGTGCAACCATTAACACTAATTTTGTCATCCCATAAAGCAGCCACTCCCCATCTCCCCTCCCTCCAAGTCCTGACAACCACTAACCTACTTTGTCTCTATATATTCTAGGTATTTCGTACAGATGGAGTCCTCCAATATGTGGTCTTTTGTTTCTGGCTTCTCTGACTTAGCATCCATAGTTTAGCAAGTGTCAGTAATTTCACTCCACTTTATGGCCAAACAATACCAATTGTATGGATATACCACATTTTGCTTATCCATTTATCAGTTGAGGGTTTTGTGTTGTTTCCACTCTTTGGCTGTTATGAACAATGCTGCTGTCTGTGGACCTACGTGTACAAATTTTTGTGTGGATATATGTTTTCAGTTGTCTTGGATATATATCTAGAATTAGAATTGTTGGGTCCAGTGGTAACTCAGGGAACTGCCAAACTGTTTTCTGCAACAATTTCATACTCTCAGCAGCAGTGTGTGAGGGTGTCAGTTTCTCCACATCCTCACCAACATGATATTGTCTGGTTGTGGGTGTGGGTGTGGGTGTGGTGTGGTGTGTCTATTATAGCCTTCCTAGTGAGTATGAAGCAATATCTCATTATGGTTTTGGTTCGCATTTCCCTAAAGATTAATGATGTTCAGCTTTTCATGAACTTATTGGCCATTTATAGATCCTTCTTTAGAGAAATGTCTATTCAAATCCTTTGTTGATTACTTATCTTTTTTTTAATGTTTTATTATTTATTTTTGAGAGAGAGGGGCAGAGCATGAGCAGGGGAGGGGCAGAGAAAGAGGGAGACACAGAATCTGAAGCAGCTCCAGGCTCTGAGCTGTCAGCACAGAGCCCAACGTGGGGCTCGAACTCATGAACTGTGAGATCATGACCTGAGCCAAAGTCAGACACTTAACCGACTGAGCCACCCAGGCGCCCCTACTTACCTTTTGTAATTGGAGTATCTATCTTTTTTTGTTGGGTCGTAAGAGTTCTTCATATATTCTGGATACTAGACCCTCATCAGATGTATATAATTTGCAAATTTGCAAACATTTTTCCCATTCCATGGGTTGCCTTTCACTTTCTTACAGATGTCCTTTTACAAAAGTTTCTAAGTTTGAAGTCTAGTTATCTTTTTGTTGTTGTTGGTTTTGTGTGCCTTAGGTATTCTAAGAAATCATTGTCTACGGATATGAACATTTACACCAGCAATGTTTTCTCCTAAGAGTTTATAGTTTTAAACCATAGATAAAGCCTCAAGTATACAAGCTACAGGGTGAGCATTTAAGTATTTGATTCATTTTGAGTTATTTTTTGTATATGGAATAAGATAGGGTGTTGAAATTCATCCTTTTGCATGTAGATATCCAGTTATCCCAGCGTTCCTTTCTTTTTTAAAAAAATTTTAACACTTACAGAAAATATACAAATCATAACTGTACAATTGAATTACTTATCACACTGCTTATTAGTGAACACAACTAGGAACCCAGGTCAGTAAATACAAGCTTCCCCAAAAGATGGCCCTTCCTCCCTATCTACCTCTGCTTTCCCCAAAGGTAATCTGTGTTCTGACTTCTAATACTAGAGATTGGCTGTTGGAACCTTATTCAGATGGAATCATACATTATGAACATGATGTTTATGAGGTTAATCTGTGTTCTTCCAGTGTTGTGACTGGTTCGTTTTCATTGGTATATGCTATTCTATTATATGAAGTTACCACTTGAATCTGTCCTTGACCATATGTCTTTCTCAAATAACCTTCTCTCCCTTTTACCTTTTTCCTTTAAACCATTTTACTTCTTAGCACTGACCACCCTGCCCTGCTGCTCACCTATGGATGGTACAAAAAAATTGGAGGAGTTAAGAGGGTTCAGTAGATATTAACAAGCAAAAAGAGCAGAATTCTTTTTTTCCTTAACCATGACACCAAAAATAATAAAGTCAGAAATGTCAGGTTATTGAGGAGATAATTACAGTTCTTCTGTGCTTACAGTGATGCTTCTCTTTCACTGAACATTTTCCTAGACAAGATGATTTCATGGAAGAGGGCACAGCTAGGACATTAGAAAGTTTCATTATACTTGCTGTTCTTTTATTATTTCTTTAATAATTGTATATACCTATTAAAAATATGACAGTAATGATACATCCTCCTTCTTTTTTTTTCCAAAGCTGCCCAGGGGAGTGTAAAGAGTATGTTAATTGCTTTTGCTAAAAGTCAGGGAAGAACAATCAAGCAGGATTGGAATAAAGTGTTGCAGCAGTATTCGATTGCCCCAATAATTTAATCAGAATGGTTATGTTTCCTAAATAATGATTTAGCTAAGTGAAATAGCAGGTTGGTTTGATTACTGAGATATTTTGCGCAAATTACTCAAACTAGGTCAGTGCCACTGAGAAGCAGGACAGCTGTTAAATAGGACAGCTGGGATCAAGTTCATCAGTGTGACATTTATGCTGGGCTCTGTCTGCTGCAGAATTACAGAATTGTCAAATTGGGATCTGGAAAAGATCAGTCAACAGAAATGCAGCCTCCTAACACCAGGAGCACCCATATCCATCTCACCTTTTTTATAAGACTAAAGACTGGTTTGCACAGCCCCCTTAAATGCAACCAGGATCACCTCGGGATTTTACTTATCCTTTGTGATACTATATTCCAAAAAAACCCAAAAAATCCATAGTAGATTTTATGGAGGAATTCAGTGGTTGGACCAAAATTTGGATTAAATCAAAAACAAAAACAAACAATAACTTCACTTATAATCCAAATGGACATGAACTCCACAGGCATCTGCAATAGGGTAGAGAATAACATGGTCAGCATTTACTCAGTCCTCACCATGAGCCAGGCAGGCATTGTTGTAAGGACTCTTGTATAGTTATACAAATGAGCTTCATAGCAGTTCCCCTAAGTTAGTATCATTTCACAAATGAGACAGCTGAGGCACAGAGACGTTAGGTCAGTCACCTGAATCAGCCAGCCATGATAATGGGGAATCTATATGAGGCAGTCTGCCTCCAGAGCCCAAGTTTTTAATACTATACCATACTGTTTTTCAACAAGGCATAGTTCATGGGGCTCTTACAGATATGTGTATCATAGCTGTGCTATAGCTGTCCATTAGCACAGCCATTTAGACTACTGGTTCTCAACCTTGGCTGCCCATTAGAATCTCCTGAGGAGCTTTTAAAATACATGTAACCAAGTCTCACATCAGAGACCAATACATCAGAACATCTAGGGTGGAACCCCAGTGGTGAGCTGGAGCTGGCTCATCCTGGCTTGCAAAAGATGATTATTAAATTTTCAGGAGTTTTGCAAGCTAGTTGACAGCTTAGAATCAGCCACCATGGGAGTATTTACACCACAGAAATGGCAGAGGGCTTTTTTTTTTTATTTGTAGGGATGGAGAGCCTTTTACTAGCACACTACTGGGTAAGGCACAAGCATGTGTATTTTTAAAGCTCCTCAGGTGATTCCAGTGTGCAGCCAGAGTTAAGAACTGTGGATTTAGACATGCTTTCTGCTTTCATGATAAAGCAAGACCACATGATCAGTAAGAAAAGATGATTAGGTCTAGGTAGTCGTTATAATTACTTATAATGACTCTTTCCTCAATAATCTTTCAAGCATCCCCATTTTCTCAGCTTGGGAGATAAATCTTGATCCATATGTATTCTCTTTGAAGTAATCCAGGTCAAACTGAGAACCTGACCATGTTTCTTTGTAGATACATTTTGTATCATCAGTATCTGTTTTAAGAGATAAATCCCTAAATTATGTAAATAGCAGTGTATCACACGGCCTTATCCATGCCCATCTAAATGTTGCTTCTACAGGGCCAGACTGACCTGCATGCTTTCCTTTTCTTGTGTGAATCTCAAGCTGATTTAATGGGATTTTCTTCCAACATCAAATCCTGTTCCTCATTCATGCCCCTTCAATTTGTCTGCCTTAGTGGAGAAGGAATGAGGTTGTGTGAAGAAGCTGCAGAAAAAAGAGAAACACCTTTGTTGGACAGGGTAATGTTAACCCAGCTTAGTAGAGAGTTTTTACCCCATTTCCAAGACTTTGCTTTGACTACATATATCTCAAAGACATACTTCTCCTATTTCATGAATAACAGGAACAATTAGAAAGCGAGCACTCTAGGGCACAACTACAACTTATACTATAGTAGAATTTTGGGGTTTAAATATTAATTGCAATGTTTTCCTGAAAACAAAATGCTTCCAGGTGGTTTTGTTTCCCTTGCTATTTAGAAATTACTTTGACCACACCTCTTTGCTAACCCTGCCCTGTCACCTATAGCTTCTAATATTGGAACCTCAAATGCCAATGGAGACATGATTATAACACTGAACTTTATTTCCCAGTTTAACATTTTTCTATTTGCCTTGAGACATTTTATCTAACATAGACACACACACACACACACACACACACACACACACGCATTTTTAATATGCTGTGAATTGATGGGGCACCTGAATGGCTCAGTTGGTTAAGCATCCGACTTCGGCTCAGAGCATGATCTCATGGCTCGTGGGTTTGAGCCCTGTGTCAGGCTCTGTGCTGACAGCTCAGAGCCTGGATCAGATTCTGTGTCTCCCTCTCTCTCTGCCCTTCCCCCACTCATTCTCTCTCTGTCTCGGTCTCTGTCTCTCTCTCAAAAGAAAACATTTTTAAAAGTTAATATGCTGTGAATTGAGCCTTAACTTCTAAGGATTACAATCAAATTGTTGAAATACAAAGTGAATAAAATGGCTGCTCTCAGTATTCTTATGCTGGTGTTTGGAAAGTATCTAAGCCATACTGAATGATCTAAAAGTTACTTACAGAAAAGAAATGGGTCTTTCATTTTCCTTTATTGCTTAAGTTGAATGAACCATTGTCTAAATCAACTTTGGACTCCTGGAAAGACTCTTCTCCTGGACAGTTAATCTACAACTTGATCCTAATGATCAAAAGAACTTTACAGATGAGTTTATGTCTTAGGGAAAGGGGGAGACCTTTATGGCATTTATTTATTAACATGGCCTTGGTAGATTTCTTTCCTACGTGGTCAAACTATGGCAACCATTTGAGGAAACGAGAGTTTCACCCTCTCTTCCTTGCCTCGGCTGGCACCCCGGAATGAACACTGGCCCAGAACTGCGTGTAGCACACTGCCTCTGCTTCCCAGGATGCATTTCATCTTGTGCAGCCTCTGGCCACAGTGGCGGAAATAGCTTGTTCATTTAGAATCTTGGAAGAAGAAACCATCTTGGGAGCACCAAGAAAATAATCCCTAAAGAAACCTCGTACTACATAAAGTGGAGCAAATGCTGGTTAAGATGGAGGATAAACTGCAGGAAAAACAAATATATCTGATATGGCATTTGATCTCTCTGTAATAATATTATTAGGAACATTTTAGTAATAAAAAATACACTTTCAAAAATGCAAGAGAACTAGGGTGCATAAGGAGTTTTATGTATTCCAATGACTACTACATTTACAAATGTGAATAACATCTTCAGTACAAGGTAGTCACCATAATAAGAAAATTATAGATAAATCTAGAAAAAGTTTGATAAGAATAAATTCTGGCTGTAAAAGCCACTAAGTAACATATATTTGTCTAACATTTTGTACTTCAGTACCTGGAAATGCTGAAAACTACACTACATCCTGCATAGACACAGTAGGTCATTTACTACAAGTCTAAGATGTTTCTGGAATTTTGAAAACCCCAGATCTCTAAAGTGTTTTGCTTTGCCTTGACCATAAAGAGGCAGCTGAGGAACTCGTCCTACCATCCCAGTCGCTGTTTCCATTACCTTCATAGGTGACAACTACCTAACCCCCAACTGCTGATGGTGGGCTTTGTCCTGTAGAAATTCAAGGGCTTTGTGCTGCTTGCTACTGGCAGGCACTCCGGCCATGCAGAGGGTAGAGCGCTCTTCTCCTGAACCTCATTAAAAGGGTGTGAAAACATCCAGAGACCTTTTTAAGTCCATTACATCCAAAGTCCCTAGTCCTTAGAAATCAGGGTAACATATTTCTTTATACTGGCTTCTTTAAATGACACAGAAGTTTACACAAAAATTACACAGAAATAAGCATGCTTTGTTTGTTAATTCTAATTCCAAGGTGACTTTTAACATAAAAGTTTATGTCTTTTTTTTAGAAGTCTCAGCGCAAACGGAAATCTGTGATATTCAGCAAGACTGGAAGCCTTCATTCCTCAGTAATGAAGAATTCACCCAGCTGATGTTGGAGGTGAAATGCACTTTCAAATTAGCTTCATTGGTTGCAAATCAAAATGTAGCTGCTTGTTCCAGATAAGACCCTGTGCCCAAAGTGAACAACTATTCTTGACTCTGGAAAGAGGTCTTGAAACAGATACCCCTTGGAGCTCTGCATGCTATTGCTTATATTTTGGCTACTGAGTTTGGCAGTAGAAGCAAGAATTCCCAAACTGAATGTGAGTGTGTGCTGGGGCATCCGTGACTGCAAGGAGAACCCCACTCTTGGGCTCCCAGTCAGAGGGACACCCAATCTTGGAGCTGGGAAGGGCAAGGATGCAGGTAGGTAGACAGGGGGGAAGGGGGAGGAAGAATTACCTCTCTGCACTGACTCTTGGCTCAGAGAGCCTCCTCCTTAGAATGCAGTGATTATGTTTCCCTTAGTAGAACACGTTTTGAAAACAAAATTCTTTTCAAGTTAGGCTTTGAACTTGAGTTCTGTTGCATCAACATGGCATGTGGGTGTCAACTGTAAGTGACCCTGTGCCTCCCTGCCCTTTCTGGGCTGAGAAAGAGGCTCATGTGTCTTCCTCCAGAAAGTTAGGTGCCCACGCCCATCTCCAGGGTTGTATTTGTGGAAATCTGGCTGATCTGGGCCAGTGGGCTTCTTCAATATCCTGTGTTTACATTTGGGTGAAACTTCACAGATGAGGATGAGTCGCTACGGAAACGTGTGGCTGGGTGTTCTGACTTCCAAACTGGGGATTAGTCTGGGAGAGCATGGACGTGATAGTGGAGGGAGAGAAGGCTCCAGACCTGGCACGTCTGGGCCCTTGACTTAGAAGAGGCAACAGGGACAAATGAGTTCAGCGAAAGGAAGTTAGGCACTGGCTGCACGTCCGTGGTTCCTGGCAGGGTTTTTGGAGAGTGGCTTCTTTCTGTATCTCCTCTTAGGTGCCTGTACAAGACTGATGTAAACTTTAATTTACATAGATTAACTATGCAGAAAACAGAAAGTACTGGAGTAAGAAAGTGCCAGAACGAAGATGTCCAAATATTATGAAATATAAGCGCATTAATGAACATTTGCATAAAATGAAAGATACTTAAATCTGCATGTGAACTATATTTAAAGAAAATACAGAACTTTCTCCAGAAGCAATGCATTTTAAGTATGTTAAATTTAGACCAGCTTGCGAAATATAATGTTGAATTAATGTATCATTATGCTACTTTACATAAACCATTTTATCTTTTAATTCTTAGGGAACAGTAGTTAAAACGCATAACCCTATAGCACCCAGCCTCTTTTTCAGAATGTGTAGCACAGCCTTCTTTTTTTCCCACTGAGTTTCAAGAAATCAGAAGTGTTTGAGGAAACAAGACTTTTATAAAGTTAAAAATGGATACATATTTGGGCTGAAAGGCAGGACTGAGATTCAGTAGACTGGAATTTCTAGAAAAAGATTTTTAGATTTGTATGTATATTCTTTTAAGATTTTTAAAAATTTTGTTTTGAGAGAGAGAGAGAGAGAGAGAGAGCACATGAGCAGGGGAGGGGCAAAGAGAGAAGAGAGGGGCAGAGGATCCTAAGCAGGCTCTGTGCTGACAGCAGAGAGCTCGATGTGGGGCTCAAACCCACCAACTGTGAGATTATCACCTGCACTGAAGTCAGATGCTTAAACGACTGAGCCACCCAGGCGACCCTGTATGTATATTCTTTATGCACTTTCCCCTGCTCCCAGTATAGACTTCTTGAAGTGGATCTAAAGGAATCATGCTAGGTGAGTGAATTAAGCCTGAAATTAAGACTGTACAACAAGCAGGTCTTCTGGACACATTGCAGCTTTGAGGGGTCTGGGAAACCCACCAACTAGTACTTCTGATTGATCTTTGTTTTAGACTTTTATTCCAACCTGTTGCTCCTCAGTAGACACAGACCTGGAGATGAGTAACTATACCTCCAGTATATTCTCCCAGATGGCCTGGGCCCTGGAGTGGCCCCCACAGGATGATGTTGTCACCATTTGCCACTAGGCAATTTCTAACTAGTTTGTGTCTCTTTCTAGCTGCACAGCCCTCTCCTTTTCCAGAGCCGTTTCAGGGAATGTGACAGATTCAGATGCCATGTCTTGATGACCATGAGGTTCCTCTCTCTTTCTGCCCCTCCCCCACTTGCACTCTGAAAGAAAGAAAGAAAGAAAGAAAGAAAGAAAGAAAGAAAGAAAAGAAAGAAAAGAAAAGAGTAAAAAGAAAAGAAAAGGAGGAAGGGAAGGAAAGAAGGGAAAGCTCTTGTTGATTGGCAATTAAGGAATTTGTAGTACTTCTTCTGAATTTTATTCAGAAAAGCTATAGTGATCTTTTCTCACAGCCCAGAGGTTGTCCCAGGGAACACAAGAAGCATCAGACCCAGGAATTGACATAAAGGGGTGTTTTCATGTCTTTCTGGCATGTGGCAGGTATAAAATTTGGGCCATTATGGCGTTTCGGGTGTCCCCGAAGCTGTTATCACAGTCAACTTTACTTTGAGAGGGACGCATGACTTCCCAGTCACAGAGTGTTGAGTCACTCAGGTGGTACTGAGGGGACCTTCTAAAACCACAGCAAGCGTTTTCCAAGCAGTGACTCAGCGCACGTCTTGCGCATTGGATGGGAAACGCCAATAAGCTGATGAAAGTTATCTTCCATCTATAAATACCTTCAGCTCTTTAACACCCACATGCTTTACAAATCCAAGAGGGGCTTGGGCTCACTGTGCAAGAAGATCATTTGTACTGTTTCTATTTTCCCAGTACTCTGCCCCACTTTTTCCTAAAAGGTCCAGCTGACATCCTCAACAGTGGCCCCACCTTGTAAAATTCACCGCCAGGAGGGCTGAAAATATGACTGAAAAAAAAAAAAAAACCAATTAGGAAAAGAAACAAAAGGTACCAGGATGTACCTCTGTGTTCACCATGACCCATAAATTTTATTGGGGTTTTTTTAATCTCGGCCCTATGGACATCTCAGACCTCATCATTCTTTGTTGGGGGGGAGCATCCTGTGCATCGTCGGATGTTTCAAAGCATCCTCAGCCTCTACCCACTAGATGCCAGCAGCACCCACCCCAGTAGTGATGTCTGCTGACACTGCTAGATGTCCCTAATGGGGGCAGGGGGGAGGGGTCGTTTTGCCCCTCATGGAAAAACCCTGATATAATCCAAAAGGATGAGGTCCTTAAGAAACATGCTTTAATATAGTTTTCAGTCTTATATCCTGCCATATGTAAGTATAAAATAACACATGACCCTAGTGTGCATTTTCCTGGTGAAGAGAACTCCCTCCCATTTTGGCACAGTGCCTCTTGTGTGCAGTTAGCGGACTGTTTCTGATTCCTGCTGCAGTGCACTTAGCTGCACCCACCTAACAGACAATGCATGCCCTTTTGGCAGTGCAGACCTCCAGTAACACCCGGGAGGAACTAGGTGAATGCATACAAAACGTTTCCAAAACTTTCTAAGCACATATTTCAGTGTGGCTTTTTCCCTCTTTAAAGCAGAAAAATCCTCACATTCAGAGAAGATGTTACTTCAAAGATACTGTCGATAAAGCAACAGTGATAGGTTTACAGTAACTATCCACCTGAGCCTTTTACTCCCTCAGAGATTTGTTTTCTGGTGAGATGGGCTTTGTTTTAATCTTTTCCATCTATTCTGGGCACCTATATAGCCCGTAGCCAAGAGGACCCCATTCAGAATTACATAGTCTGAATTTTAGAAATCACCTTGCAGATCTTATGAAAGCATCATGAGAATCCAGTAAAGAATCTAAAAACAAAACCGCAAAGCTGTCTGTAAGAAAATGTTGACGGCTGGGGTGCCTGGGTGGCTCAGGTGGTTGAGCCTCCAGCGTCGGCTCAGGTTATGATCTTACAGTTTGTGAGTTCAAGCCCTGCTTCGGGCTCACTGCTGTCAGCTCAGAGCCCTCTTTGGATCCTCTGTCCCCCTCTCTCTGCCCCTCCCCCACTTGCGCTTTCTCTGAAAGAAAGAAAGAAAGAAAGAAAGAAAGAAAGAAAGAAAGAAAGAAAGAAAGAAAGAAAAACATTGGCAGCCTCTACCCCTTCTTTCCTATCAGAAGCATCTATAGCAGCATGCCTCACATACAGTAGACACTCAGTAAGTAATGTGAATGTTCTTTACAAACAGTTCCTCCAGGAGGTATTCCTCCTATGGCAATGAATGAAGGCAGAGGTTGACCCTGACTGACAGTTGTTAATGCATCTGTTAGGTCCAGTATCTTCCGGTAAATGTTTCCTGCTGAACTCAAAGCCATATTGACGGTAGAGGGATGGGAACCATACAATATCACTGACATCTTTTAATGGTAATTGAGGTGTTTCTGATTTAGCCCAACGGGATGCTTATCATTAAACACTACTTAGGTAATTTCCATGGCTAAATTTTGTCTCATGATATCAACAGGTAGGATTCCAGGGAGTCCTTTACTGCTTTGGCAAGCACTTTGCCTAGGCTAGACGAATCCGCGTACGTAATCCTCCTGTGCAAGGCTGAAAAGTGCGGCGAGGTTATTTGTGGAAATATTCTAAGAGTTACACCACAAAGTCAGTGTCGTGACAGGGGGTCCTTTGCTTCAGTGACATCCTCCTCCATAAAAGCACGGCTAAGGAGCCTTCCACTGTTGCATTTTCCGCAGGCGTTAGACGGCTTCATCATCGCAGTGACCACGGATGGCAGCATCCTCTATGTTTCAGACAGTATCACGCCTCTCCTGGGGCATTTACCGGTAAGTGTCTGCTCTGCTGACCTTTGCCAGTACACATTATCATCTTACCTTGAGAACCATTCAGATCTCAGATCAGGGGTGACGTAGGTATGAGGGGGTCTGTGCGTAAGAAAAGTTAATGGTGTTCTCAGCAAGAACTTCCCTTCTAGAGGAAGGGCAGACGCAGGCATGTGCCATTCTGCAACAAGCGAGGCACCAAGATCTTGGCAAACCCCGACCTGTCAGGGGGACATGGGAGCAGGTCCTCACCCTCTGTGGCCCAGAAGCCATGCAGCAGCTGAACCGATGAGAGAGTCCCAGCACAGTTAGCAGATCTTAGAGCCTGTACCGAGGCTGATGGGTGTCCCTCCAAGGGAAAAGCCGACTTCCTGGTCAAAGCAGAGCTGGTGGAGGAATGTACAACAGATGGATGGTGATGGGGTGTGGTTTGGGGATCACTGAGGACATGTCTGAGATCACAAGTGGGTGATGACACTTAATGGTAGTAAGGGATCTGTGACGGGGGGGGATGGAGGGTGGGGGGAGAGTTGAACTATTCTGAGAGGATGTAGTTGGACCAGGGAGGCCTTGGGGAATGAGAAGGGTGTAGGCAGCAGGACAAGCCCTGCTGTCCAGGAGAGCCAGGTGGAGGCTCAGAGTGGGGGTGGGTGCTGCTTGACAAAAACCATCCTAGATGTTCTTCCCTCCCCTTCTTCCTCCTTCTTTTGCTACCTTCTTGCCTCTTTGCCTCTCCTCCTTTCTCCCTCTCCTCCTCCTCTCTGCATAAGTCCTCCTGGAACCCTGCTAACACCCACTCACCAAGCAGCACCTAGCCTGTGGAGGGTCCACCTCTGGGGATCTCTCAAAGGCGTTTGGCCGGCCTTCCACTTCCTGCCACACCATTATTTATTCCTACAGAGTGTGATCTTGAATGACAGCTCTACCAGGAGCATCCCAAATGAGATAAAAACCTCTCTTCTCTCTCCTCCCAACAAGCCCTGCCAGACCACCTAACCCCACCACTCCCCACTCCCCACTCCCCGCACATGGGTGGGTGGGTGGCCAGCAGATGTGATAAGGAGGGTAACTGCTTCCCCTAGTTCCTGTACAAAGGAAATCCTGGGCTAGGAAGACACTGGAGGACCATGGCTGCCTCTCCTTAGCTGCACCTGACAGAGAGCAGTGTGGCCTTGCTCTGTGAGCAACTCTGCTTCCTTGGGGTGATGAGCCCAGCTTTGCTACTGGCCCAGGATTCCACACTGTCTTGGGTTACACTTGTCCTCGGAAGCCACTCCCCATTGCATCATTTCTGCAAATGACACTGTGTGGAGATCAAAGCCACTGTCCACATTTTTCCTTTGCTTGGTCATTGTGTGACGTAGCCCAGAAAAGGAGTTTTTACCTTGCTAGGCAGATGCCTTTGAATTACCCCATAATCTGTCTAACCTTTGTGTTTTGGCCCACTCCCTGCACCATCTCCAAGTGAATTTGGTCGGGGGGGGGGGTGGCTATCTCCTCTTGATAGCTGTCAGAGAGGCTGGTTCTCATTGAGTCCCAAGGAGACAAAAGCACAGTTTCACCCTGGTTTTATCTGAGGCTAGAATAGTGATGAGGCCAATACGAGGAACACAGAAGTGATCCCACCAAATCAGCCCAGCTTCTTTGGGCTGACCTGAGGTGGCTGAGGAAAAAGAAGTGATGGGTGCTTCTTTGGAGGAGTCTGTGTTTTGTCTTGAAGGGGTGGACTGGGGTCATGACAGGCACCGATTGAAAGCAATGACATGGAGCCTCCTTAATGACCCAGGAATGAGATGTAGGAGCCCAGAGATGTTTGGGCAAATAGGATTTGCTCTGTTCTGCTTTATGCTTTAGTAATTATCTGATGACCCAGTTACTGTACATGACAGAGGGGAGTCAGAAAGTAAGTCTGGAATTCTGATTTGAAATTACGGAGCATTTTAGGACCACCTATGTGAATGATTCTGTAACTCTGGAAGGATCAGAAATGATCCTGTCTCTGGCTTATCAATGCTAGAGACTCATATGAATCATGAGCATCTGTCAATACACAGACCACACCCAGACACACATAGAGTCAGCCCTTAAAATCTCGCCAGGGGAGGTGAGCTCAGGATGGGCAATCCCCAAACTTAACTTCTATTTAACTTATATTATCCAGTTTTTATCCAGAGCATCACCTTCTTCTCTTTTTTTGCTTGCATCTTTGTTCTCGTGGGTGGACAAGGGAGATTAAGGATGGATGCTTCCCAGGTGCCAATCAGTCACCGGCTGGTTCAGCAGAGGAGCCCATCCAAGAATACCTGTATCCCCTCTATTTTACAAAGAAGGAAACCCAAGGTGGCCTGGCCAGTGAGGTGTAGAGCAGGGCCTAGCCCAGGCATGACTGCCTGCAGAGCCCAAGCTCATCACCACTTGGCTCCAGTGTATTCCTGATGCCAAGGGTTGGAGTTGTCATTTGGGAATTCTGCTTTTGGTTTAATTCACTTTGAGTCTGACTTAGTTACTACTCAGCATGAGCCGAGGACTTGTCCACAGACAATGCAGCCTTTCGAAAGGCCCACGTGAGATTATTTTCCCTTAAGGGTTTGCAGTTTTGTTGAGAGATTTCACCTATAAAACCATTAGGGACTAATCGGAAAATAGCCAACAAGTATTGAGCACTTACTATGTGCCAGGCACCACTAAGAGTGCCTCCCATGAGTGAATATGTGTAAAGCACTTAGTACCTGGCACAGAGCTAGAGCTATATCACATTCGCTCTCCTTACCCTTATAATTCTTACAATGACTCTGTGAGATAGGTACTTACTCCAGTTCAAAGATGAAGAAGCTAAGGCACAGAGAGCTTCAGGTTCTATAGCCAGTAAGTGGTGGGGCTGGAATTTGAACTCAGGCATTTTGACTCTAGGATTGGTTGCTTAACCACTACTCAGAATTCTATATAAGACAGAGTAAAGTTCGGTGTACTCTCAGGGTAGGGAGACTGGTTAAGAAGAGAGGATGGAGAACTGAAAGGTAGTGGTCAGTCTTCGTGGGAGAGGTGGCCATTGAGGGAGGGCACGTCCAACAGAGACGCAGTGTGGGCAGGGAGCAGGAGGCTGTGGGCCCCGGCAGCAGGGCCCCATCGGTATCAAAGGCTGGCACACCAGGGGTTAGGTCCCACTATCACTTGCGTGGCCTGGGATTGGAGGCCCATCCATGATTGGGAAGGTTGGGGGACAAAAAGCAGCAAGAATTCCTTTCTATTTTGAGACTGTCAGGTTTATAGTCTCTCTGTCCCCTTCCTACTACCAGAAACTCAGACATGGCAAAAGCTCCCGTGATAGATTTCTGTATAGCAATCTTCTGCTGAAACATGCTAGAACTTTCTCTCCCAACTTGATAGAGAAAAAAAGAAGAAAATAGCTCAAAGAAGAAAATGATGTTAAGACAAAGTCAAAACTTTCCTGTGGTGGCGACACCAGTACATTTCAGTATCTAGAATTAACAAACACTGGTGGTCAAAGAAGAAACATGGGCATGGCGGATGAGTGTGCAGATGGAAGACCAAGGGCTAGAGGGAGCTTCCGAAATGAAAACTTTCCAGGAAAGATCTAAGGGACTCTAAGTCACATGCCTCTGACAGACTTGGGAAAGAATCATATGGCTGAGGCAGAACCAAATGAGAGACTCAAAGTAGGCATAATCTATGTTTCCTGTTTGGACTTTTGTTTGAGTTTCTAAAAAATCTTCCCAGGTGGTTGTTTTGATTTGTTAATGATTGCAATGTTTGCTGAATGAGGGGGATCATGCTAGGCTAATAAAGCAGAAGTCCTGTCTCTAGCCCTGAGCACAGACCCCATGTGGCTAAGTGTTCACTGGGTGATGGGCTGAGGTCTTAAATGGGGCTGCTACCTCAGAAGCAATTGCAAACAGCTCTGGGAAGTGCCTCAGAAGTGAGAAACATGGGCGTGGACAACACCACTTCCCCAGTGGGAGATAATCTAGGGCATAGTGATTATAAAGTTGGAGAAATCTACAGACCAAAAATTACTTCTGTGGAATGCTGGTTCTCCTAAGCTCCAGCAAGCAGTGCAAGATCAAAGTGGAATAAGGGAACAAATTCCCGTGGTGAGGGTCACAGCAGGGAGAGGAGGTCATGAATAGGAAAGACAGAGCTCTGGGCTGTGTTACCACACAATGTAGCAGCAAGTCCGTGAAACACCTTCCAGGAAACATCGCTCTGCCCTCCCTTCCCCCTCCACCTGCCCTCACCTGCTGGAAGAACCTACCTGATCCCAGTCAACTGGTCAAAGGTGGCTCTTGGTGGGGGCCAAGCTGGGGGTCCCTCTGTCTAGGAGGGGTGTGGCAGGTGTGGCTACATGCAGCTCAGAGTTGGTCACAGGTTGAAAGAGTCCAGGTCACCAGTTAGATTGTTTTTATTTTAATGTGCCTTTTGATTTTTATAAAGCATACATGCAAAAGTATGTATAAAACATACATTCAGTTTTTAAATTGACGATAAAGTGAGCAGGGACATACAGGTAGCTGTCACTGAGGTGAAGAAACAGAATATAGCCAGGACCGTGGAAGCTCCTGTCTGTTCTTTTCCCATCATACCCCCACCTTCCAGCCAGAGGTGACCATCTTCCTGGCTTTTGAGATCATTGCTTTCTTGTTTTTCTTTGCAGTTCTACCAACTTGTGATCTGTCACTGAACACTGTAATTTAGTACTACCTTTTGTTTAACTTCATGTAGAATAGAGCCATAGGAAATGTACTCCTTTTGCTCAACATGGTTTATGAGATCCATCCATCCCACACTGTTAGTAGTGGCTGTCATGGGTTTATTTTCACTGCTGCCCAGTATTCCACTGGAGGAATGGGCTAAAATTTCTGCATCTGTTCCAGCTCGGAAGTCTTAGGGCTTTTGTGAACATGCTGCGTGTGTTTCCTGATGGACATCTGCAAGCATCCTATAGGGACTATGTGTAGAATTGCTGGATTATAGAGTAGGTTCACCCTCACCGCTACTAGGTAATACCAGGTTGCTAACAGTGGTTGCACCCATCAACCCTCCACCCGCAGAGTTGAGTTCCAAGTGCTCCGTGCCACAGAACTTGGATTGTCATGCTTCCTACTGTTTGCCAACCTAATGCATGACGGCATCTCATGGAGTTTTGATTTGTGTCTCTCCCCCATTGCTAATGAGATGGAGCATCTTTGCATATGTTTGTTAGCCATTTGGATTTCCTCATTTGTGAACACGGTGCTTGTTCAGGTATTTTGCCATTTTCCTACTGGATTGTCTAGTTTGTTTCTTGTAATGATTTGTAAGCATTCTTTCCATGTTCTCAATACTCGTCCTGTGTCAGGGGTCATTTGAATTGCCTCCTACTCACTCTGCCTTAGGGATACAGGTTCGGTGGAACACACAACACCCAATACTGGACACGTGAGCTCAATAGCTGTTTAAGTCACGTATGCTTACAACCTGGAGGGCGAGGACGCACGGCCACACGGGGCCGCGCTCTGGAACAGTGAACCAGCAGGGGCTGTGAGAAGCAGGCTTCCTAGTAACAAGGGGGTGAGGTACTCCCTGATCCCCACAGGAGTGAGACTGGCTTGTTTGAATAATTCTACAGGCTGGCAGGGAACTAAACCCTCTAGTCAGGGATGAGCAGGAACTGTGCCTGTCCCCCTTGATAAGGAGCACTGTTTAGCTAGGGGACCTTATCCATGGAGCCAGAGTGTGAAGGAGAACTTTCAGTTGTGCAAAATCGAGGCCCTCCCGATTTTGCCAGGTGACAAGGTGGCAGTTAACAGTGAACCTTAATTTTAGGACTTAACACCATGGTGTGTGTGTTGCAAACATATTCTCTCATTTTGTGGCTTACCTTTCCCTCTCTCGGTTCTTTTCATGAATAGAGATTCTTCATAATTGGTACCTTTTATACCCTAATTAATTCTTCACTACTCTAAGGTCAAAGCCACTTGCAGTGCTGTCTTCTGAAAGCATTACTGTTTGGCCATCAGTTTGATTCCGAATCTAAATTGCATCAAAACATATCGACTATGCTTCCAGCTTCCTGGCCCCTTAGGGAGATCAAGGGCCTGACTGCTTCCCTGAGCTCATTCCTGCCTCTTCGCAGTATGAAGCTTCTCCAGGACTTCCCACAATTGCCCTTTGCAATTGTGGCCAACACATCTCCAGCCAGAACTGCCAGGGCCCGTTTGGGACATTGCTGGACAGAGTGTCCACCCAGCTCATTTCCAACTCAGCTGGCCAGCCTCTGTGTGCTCCCTGTGCAGGCTCTCACTTAACTTTGCTGGGTAGGACTAATCTGGTGCTGCTGGTTTGTAGGGTGAGAGGAAAATGCCTCACTGCCTCCCGAAGCACTTCCAGATCATCCCCAGGCCCCCATGGGGCCCCAAGAAGAAACATGGGAGATATGCAATTTGGAATTTAGGAATAGGCATTCGTATTGAAAGTATTCTTGGTAAAGATAAAGCAGCCAAGGACATCCCAGTAAGTTGAGAATGAGAACCTTCCACCTCCAACAGGTAAATGATGTTCTAGACACTGTGATTCAGCTATGAAGATAGCTGCAGATGGCAAATGCCCTCCCTTGTCTCTGTAATTGCTGTGATTTTAATAAGCAGAGCTCAGCTCATTCAAGGGACAGTTCAATTGCATATATAATTTACTCTCCGGTAAGCGTTAGGGTTTAAATTTTCAAATTATCATTGTTTGTGTTGGTTGTTATGTTGAAATGGCATAATAGTAATATAACAGTGAAGAGAGAGAGAGAGCTTGCTCTGTGCCAAGCACAGCTCTGAGCACTTTACGTGCATGTATTGACTCATAATCCTCACAGCCTCCCCCCTCCCACCAATCTCCATCCAGGATTCACCTTTATTCTATGCAGAACTTGTAGCCTGAGGTGCCCCCTGTGACCTGCCAACTGCCATCCACAGGAGCAACAAGGTCAGGTAGCCCTGTAACCCTGCTCCCTGTCATACATCAGGGGAAGGGGTTTCCACCTGGCTCTCCAAGAAAAGGCCATGGAGTGACTTCGTCATCATTTTCTTGTATCTGAAATGTCTCTAAGAAGAAAGAATACTGTTGTCTTTGAGCATTAGTCAGCATCTAAAAAACTAAAGGGAATGTGCTTACAATAAAATCAAGAACATCAGAAGGAACTTGGAGAAAGCCTGAATGAGAAAATGATAGCACAGGCTAGTGAAGGGTTTGCAGAGTCTTTGCCAATAGAGATCAAGCCAAGCCAGGGTGCAATGGAGCTGGGAGTCCCTTCCTTTCCTCCTCCTGTCCTTCATCAGCCACCAAGTTGGTATCTCCCTTCCTCACAGCCTCTAGAATGCTGGCTGCAAAAGGGAAGGGGCTTGCCTGCTTTGTTGTGTTTCTTCCCAGTGCCAAAGGCAGTGGCTGGCAGGCACACAGTAGCCCTCAGTGTTGGGTGGATTATGCTGTTGAATGACCTGTTTGGACTCTCCCTTCTCCTGTGCATTACATCTCCCCATTCCCTGTGCCTACTCAGACTCTGACCATCTCTAATCTGGTTTCCTGTGCTCCCTCCCTCCTCAGACTAGAAACCTTAAGGGATTTCTTTAAAGCACTGGTACAGTGCCTTCCTCTAGGCCCTCAGTGGGTTCCATCTCCCCATCCCAGGCACACAGGACAGGGCACTCTCTCCTCTGCAACCTTCTTTGCTCTGGCCTCACTTCCCTTTGCAACCCCTGCCTCCATTGCTCTCCTCCCTCCCCTGTGATGTTTCTGTGCATGCTGTGCCCCCTGCCTAGAGCACCCTGGTTGCCCTGAAGACGCCATCTTGTCCCCCAGATCCCACTCAAGGATCCCTGCCTGTGGGAATTGTTCCCTGAAAGCCTCTCGGTCCTTGTGATTGGATTCAGCACACCATGCTCAGTGTTCTAGGGGTGTCTTGTTTTTACTCCTTTTACTTCTTTCAGCTAGTTAATGCATTTTTTTTTAAGGCCAGGCACCATTAGATGTCAGGCATATCAAGATGAAGGCAGATAGGACCCCTACTCTCCTGGGGCTCCTGTTGGATGGGGCAGGCAGAGGATACACATCAGCATGTGAACGAACAAGAAAACTTCAAGAACTTTCTTAAAGGGTTATTAAACACTTAATCACACTGAGCATCCATTGAGTGATTGCTCTGTGCCCTTTGACCAGTAGCTCCTGGCTTCCTTCTCTTTTGGTTGAGCAAAGCGCAGCCCTGAGGGGGTAGAGCCAGCTTTCAGTCCCAACCTCTAGGGTTCTCCCCACCTTGTCGTGACACAGGCCAGTGTGGTCTAGGCAGACTTGCCCTTCACCAGCGGTTTCAATATGGCGCATAGTAAGGGGCTTCAGAGGCCAGAGCCACAGCAGTCAGGGTGGCATTTATGCATGCATTCTCAGAAGCAGTGCCTTCAAAGCAGGGACCTAAAGGATGCACAAAAGTTAGCCAGACAAAAGGAGCAGTGCACGATGTCCCAGCCTCAGGGTGCAGTGTGGGGAAGAGCAAACCTGGTAGACTGGAAAGAAGGAAGTTTAGAGGGTGGGTAATACGCAGCCTCAGAAGTGAATGGGGAGGTTCAGACTTTGTCATGGGAGCATTTGGAAGCTGACTGACAGTATTTGATTTGTTTTGTATTGTTTTGTTTTGTCTTTAAGTAAGCTCTGCACCCAACATGGGGCTCAAACTCACAGCCCTGAGATCAAGAGTCACATGCTGTACGGCTTGAACCAGCCAGGTGCCCTGCCGCTAGATAGATTTAAGCAAGGGGGTGACCTGATCTGATGATACAAGGCTCCTTCTGGCTGCTGATGGAGAATAAGTTGGACAGGAACAAAAGTTGATGTGGGAAGACCAGTTTGGTCAGTTCATTCCCCAGATAAGAGATGATGGTGATCTAGACTGGGGGTTGAGGCCATGGAAATAGAGAAGTGAGGAGATCTGAGAGAATTTGAGGGAGGAACGTCTCACAGCACTTGAACATCATTTGGATGTGAAGATGAGGGTGAGAAGGGGAGACGTTGAGAATGCCACCAAGGTGTCTGGGATGGGCAAGTGACCAATTGGCAATACCGGGCATCGGGACATTGAGCTCGAGGGAAGAGGAGATATGGGCGCAAAAGAATGAGGACATTAGGGATGCATGTGAATCTCAGGTTCTCAGGGGGCACACAACAGAGAGTTGCCTGGATATACAAATTTAAGAGTGTTTGCAGGTCATGTTTCAAAAATGTATGAAAGCATGAGTTTATCGAGGGAGACTAAGGCAGCAAGAGACGTGCCTGTCTTCTCTTTCTCCTCTGTGAGCTTCCACCTGCACTAGCCACTATGGAAACCACTAGCCACATGTGGCTATTTAAATTCCAATTAAAATCATTAAAATTAAATACAATTAGAAATTCAGTCTTCAGTCCTACCAGCCACATTTCAGTGTTCATAGCCACGTAGCTGGTGGCTCTTGTAAGGGACAGCGCACGTTATAGACCATTTCCATCTTCACAGACAGTTGTATTGGACAATGCTATAGCTAGATTCTACATCTTACTCATTTTGTATGCGCAGTGCCCAAGCACTCAGAAAAAAAGTGCAGTTCCTTCGATTGGAGGGATCTTAAGAAGTAAACAGGCATTCGGAAATGGGGGTCAGAAAAGGAACCCCACAGATTATTTACAACCCTTCACACGAGTGACAGGGCTCACACGGAGGCCCCAGCCAGAACACAGGAGTGCTGGTAGGTGGGGCTCCTCCAGGAAGAGTGGGACTGTCTGCATATTTGTCTAATTTAACTCTTACTTTTCTCGTGGGCCCTTGGGCAATACCATAACACATTTGCATTGGAACAAGTGACACGTTCTAGATTATAATCCAGGATTACAGAGTGATGGAACTGAGAGTCTTTGTGGAAAATCAGATCTTGGACTTTTCATTTCAGAGATCAGTTCTAAATGGTCCTGAATGTCCAGGTTTTGGTTTTGCTTTTGTTTTTCATCTTCGTTGAGTGTGTACCTTTGTTCTTTATTTTCTTTTTCAGTCAGATGTCATGGATCAGAATTTATTAAATTTTCTTCCAGAACAAGAACATTCAGAAGTTTATAAAATGCTCTCTTCCCATATGCTTGTGACAGATTCCCCCTCCCCAGAATACTTAAAATGTAAGTTTACCTTTACTGGTTTTACAAGATACAAAGATAAGAATTTTACTTTGGAAAGGAGGTTAGCATGAATTAAGAGAGGGAGAACTAATTTTAAGAACAGCTTTCCTTGTGACTCAGAGTATTTCCAAAGTCCTTAGAGGTATATTTTATTTGAAATTTAAAGCTAAAACTAGAGTTTTATGTAGTAGTAGTATGTAGTAGAATCATATGACATTTAACTTCTCTGTGGAAAATTTGAAAGCATGGTGCTTAAGAATTCATTTTGCCTGTAATACAAGTTCTTTTTTTTTTTTTTTAACATGAGAGTCTTTTGGTAATCAACACTGCAAAAAATCAGGGAACAGTCGACTTGCTTATTTTAGAGGGCACTGTAAAGCTAGATGTATATAATAACCAAGTATCCAACTGAAAACTGAATAATTAGGTCAAAACGCCAAATTCTCCTCTCCCGAGGCTGTCATCTGGTTATTTCTATACGTTTCCAGTTTTTATGGAATTTTAAAGTTTTTCTCAAAATTGGCAACCTGGATGGAAAGGGCGGCCTCAGTGCCTGCTGAACCATGTACGTTGATGGAGGCAATGCAAGTGCCTCGTGCTTGTTCAAGCCTTAGTCCATTTTCCATGAATAATTTGTCCTGTTGTATATCTGATTTTACTTCAAAGCAATGTGAAAAGATTAAATTAAAGAGAGCAGCTCTATATGAGCAGCTTTATTTTAATACACCATATGAAAACAACCAGAACTAATCAATGCCGACATAAGCAACCACAGACATCTGGGAGCAAATTAAGACTAATTGGGTCCAAGTACAGAATGCAAAAATATCCATATAGACTATGGGGGAAAACCCCCTATTCTGCAAAGGTTATAAAACCATGTCCAAAAGTCAGTCATAATGAGAGAAATGTCCTGGCCGTGTGTAGACTAAAGCCCATAAGTTACACAAAGATAAACTTGTTTAGTCTAGAATCTATGTCATATTCATGTTCCTTTTTCTTTTTTTCCTTTAACGGCCCAGCTGACAACGATTTAGAGTTTTATTGCCATCTTCTCAGAGGCAGCTTGAACCCAAAGGAATTTCCAACTTATGAATACATAAAATTTGTAGGAAATTTTCGCTCTTACAACAATGGTAAGCTTTAATTGTCATATAATTGCGGCAGTGTCTTTTATCATGCAAACGTGCACACGGGGGCATAAGAATCCCTGAGGGAGGAGGAGTGAGAATACGTGCTTTTCATATTTGCGTTTGGATTTTCATGTTCCCAAGATGCGTTTTGTGCTCGTAAATGCTGTCTCCCGTTTGAGAAGAACGTACTCCCACACTTGTTTATGCCGGTGCACAAAGTCCCACTGAAATGCACTTTATTCATGTATTTATTTTCAGGCTGATGGAATAGTTCTGTACTGTGGGAAACAGCTTCTAGTTAATAAAGAACAGGCTCAGCCTACACACAGCCAAACAGGGCTTCACTGTGACATGAAGATCCATAACCTTGGTTTCTGCATCTTTAGTCTCCTTTTTCCAGAACTGCTGTGAGCATGTTCTCATGGGTCTGGCACATAGGTCTTCTGCTCACTCTGACCCTAATGCACGGAAAGTGGCCGTTTTATGAGGAGCCAGAAAAATCCACATTTGGATGGATTATGAAGCAGATTAGCCAAGTGTAAAATCTTACTTTCTGAAATTATCCAGATAACTAATGGTCCAAGCTCTGGTTGTACCCCTAAACTAGACTGACACCCTCAGTTTCCCTTTTGACCCTGGGAAAATGGGAAGGCAGGCCTGGTGGCGGAAATTCCGAAGTACAGTCCCCAGCCCACAGCCCCACTGTGGAGCCCAGCACAGAAAGGCCTGCCTTTTGTTTGCTTCACTCCTCAAACCTCAACACAAAACAAACCACTTTGAATGATCTGACATTTCATAAAACCACAAAGATGGGAAAAACAGAAGGAAGAGTTGACAGGGATGGGAGAGAGAGAGGGAAGGAAAGGAGAAAAATACCAAAGGAAAAGAGACAGGAAGATGAGGCACAGAAATGATGGGTGGGCAGGTGGAGACACCAGGGAGACACCAGGGAGTTGATGGCACCCCTGCTTGGGCAGCCTCTGGACCCACGATGGAGTCCATTTACCCACCAAATTAGACCCAGAGTTTCCGTTAGAATCTGCCAACATAATGGCCCCGAGTCCTAATGCTGAAGCTGACCAGGATCTTTCCTTCCCCCTCAAACAATCCTCTGTTGTATGTTGTTTGCATAAATATACATACTTTGTCTAAAAGCCTGAACTAGATGCTAAACACTTTGGTCCTGCCAAAGTGATTTTCAAGCCTAACGTTCAGGGCTCGTGCCTGGATGATGGGCTCCTTGGCTAACTTGGGGCCCTTTGGGAACCTACCCAAACAGGGTTCCTAAGTGGTTGGAAGTGAAGACAGGTCCGCTTACACAAGTGGGGCCCTAAATCTGGGTCAAACAGGATAAAGCCAAAGCCTGACCATGTCTAACCCGACTCATCTGAAAGGCTTTCCTAAACCTCAAGAGATGAATGTTTTATGAACCACACAAGTAAATGGTAGCTGGTTGGGCTGCCTAGTTCAAAAAATTGACCTACGAGACGCCTGGTAGAACACCCAGCATGATGCCAGCCCTGGTGCAGAGTTCACTGGGTGAGGCACCTTGTTAAAATGAAGATTCTAGTTCAGGAGATCTGAGGGTGGGGCTGGGATTGTACAATTGGAAAGAACCTTGGGGCTCTGATGAAAGGGGTCATGGACTTTGAGAAACACTGCCCTATTGTGATACTAAATGCCATTCCATAGGAATCGTAATGGTACTCCTCACGTTAACGGTGCTCCTTCCTACAGCTTTATTCTTGAATTCATATAAGCAGTGGTTTGCAATTTGCTTAAAATGTGTGCTGTGGCCATCGTGCCAGCTGCTGGAATAGCAGAACATCCCATGTGTCTGCGTGCGAGGAAGGGGAAGGCACCCTGGCCCCCCGGAGTGCCAAGACTGGAAATTCTGGGATGCTGCTCCCACGTGTCTCCATGACAACACTGCTTAATTAAGGAACCGACCTGTGATTGGCTGCCGAGCAGCAGTCCCATCCTTTGTTCATTTACATTTCCACAACTCTCCCTTACTATGCTGCTGAATATCACTTTGAAGCTTCCTGTCGCTTATCACATTTTAAAGGGTTTCAAGGAAAGAGGCAGACTTCATTGTGAATACCTGGGTTGTTTTTTTTTTTTTTCCTAACCAGCAAAGCTTTATTTTCACTTCACGTTGAGACAATGTTTGTTTGCCTGAAAGAATATGTGGAAATTATGTGTGATTTTTTTTTCTTTTTTTTTGGAAACTGTTACTGCTATAAACACACAGCATCGAAAAGTGGAAAATTTAAAGCCAAGAGTGCCAGAGTGTCTTTCCAGAGCCTGTTGAACAAACCAGAGTTAGGGGGGCTTTCCTGAGGCAAGAGTCTCCAAATGTAATGGTGGAAAACCTGAAATATCATTCTCACTTGGATGAAAATAGACCACAACAAATGTCAGAGGGAAATGAATTTCTAAGATGGAACCCTATGAAATCACCAATATTCAATTATTTTTTACCTGTAAAACAGAGTTTAACATACTGTAAGAAATACTTCAAATTTGATTTTGTAGGTTTACTTCTTAATAAACATTGGACAATGGGTTAATCAAAATAGCTCACCTTAGGAGTGCTTCCTAACTCCCAGGTCCTGGGCCCAGTCTTTGCATTGATAATCTCATTGAATCCTCTCGCCAACCTTATAAGTGGTACCATTGGCATCGTCGCATCTTAACAGAGAAGGAAACTGATGCACATAAGAATCAGAAGTGCACATTCTAACCTTGAACTCCTACCCTTAACCCCAGTGCTTTGCTATGTTGCAAAGCAAATCTATGTTGAAATTAAACATGTAGATGCAGCACACAGGCCTGTCCCTGCCACTGGGCATGCTGTTGGGACATGATGTCCGTCCCTATGCACATCAGATGTCCCGCACCCGTGAACCACGCTGTTTTAAGGATACCCAAGATTTGTTTGAAAACAAATGGGTTTATGCTCACAGATCTCTAAAAATGGCACAAGACACTGTGGAGGCCACACGGGGAAGCACCAGGGTAGGTCAAGAGGCAGGGAGAGTAGGAGATGTGGGCAGGAGCCTCCTAGTGTGGTTTCTGTAGAAAAGATTGAGTGAGGCAGCATAAACAGACTTCAGTTTGGTGGGTTTAAATAATTTTAGTAGGCTCTTGGGTAGAGGGGTTTGTCTCTAGTTCTCAGGGACCTGAGTGATTAGGGCAAGTGGATAGTAGCCCAGAGTGTCAGAGCCCCATAAAGGATATGGTTGGGCTGTGAGCTCTAGATTGATTGGTTTGCCTATGAAAGGTGCACTGGAAGGTGAGTCGTACCCTATTTCTAGGAATTGACCAACCCTGAAAGCAGCAGTTTCTCCAAGGTCAGCAAGGCCCCAAATGTCAAAGCACCAAATACAGAGAGTACAAAATGTGGTTTGTACACAAGCCACCCCATGCAACTTCCCTGAGTCCCCAGGCATGGCACACCTTTCAAAGCAATATGTGTAGAAGAAAAATGACTATGAACATTGCTTTTATTTTCATAAAATCCCTGTGCGCACTTCAAAGAACTATGTAGGAAACCCTACCCTGGTCCGTTATCAGGAAAAGTGCTATCATTTCTGTAGGGCTGCTGAGTTTATGGAGCATTGCCTGGCACATTCTCTTTTGATACCTGTCAGGAAAATACAAGGCTCTCATTTTTATCAATAATGGAGTGGAAAGGATGGTGACATTTACTGATCTGTGAGCTCTTTGCACCCCTTCCTGGGCCTATGCAGTCCATGCCTGGTATATAAGTAAGGCTCAACAAAAGTACGTTGGCCTAGACTGAGGCTCAGAGATCTTAGCCCTGGACGTACAGGTGGTAGGGGACAGAGGTCCAGCTCAGACCTGACTTTTGACTCACAGGGAAATGAGGCTTTTCCAAAACTGAGAGCTAATAATAGATATCTCCTTCACTGACCCCAAAGCCCACCCCAGAGATGGAGGGATGGCTTCCAGGAGGGTTCCCACTACTTCTTTGGCCTTTAATCCGATGCAAAGATTAAATCCACTGTGGTACGTGCTGGGTAAACTGGCACATGTATAACTTATGGTGATTTGTGAATTGTGTGCACTGAAAGGTCACTGACCAGTGCATGGTCAGTGTATGGTCATCTTTGGCCTCCATTCTCTCCCCATTCTGTGTCCCCCACCCCCATCAAGTTTCTTCCCCACCTGGACTCCCTGGGTGCTCCCTCATGTCCTTATCCAGGCCCCTCACCCAGGTACCCCTGCCAGTAGTGTTTCTGACACACTCTCTTCCCTGCCTCTTGTTCATCTGATCAACCAATTTGCCTTGAGCCTGATAGAGGTGCGGGCTGTGACTCAAAACTCACATCTGTAGGTACCCTTGGGCCTTAAGCCAAAGGGCCCAAAGGGGAACATGTAGGCTTCAGGGCATGGAAGACAGGTGACATTGATCCAGAGAGGGCTTTTGGTGACCCCTAAATCCCATAGATGAAGACCCTCATCTGCTTGCCTGCTAACTCAGATAACTTCATTTGGCTCTGTCACCAGTATAAGTAGGTCGAGTTAGGAATTTGGGGTGTGGGGAGGCACAAAAGCCCCTTTGCCCTTGTTAATGAGATTAAACCCTCCAGTGGGACATTTCCAGATTCAGCAGCTGATTGTGCCATCTTACCCCTTTACCTCTGTACCCCCCTCCATGCACCATGGCTGCACAGACACAGCAACCATCGCCTAAATACTTCACCAAATGGAATTTTCCTCTGCTTCAGTATTTGCACATCTCGGTCACTCCTTCGGACTTCATCATTTGGTACAGATGTTCTGGGGTTGGGGTGGGGAGGAGGTGAAGATGGGACTTCACATCTTTAACCTAGATTTTTAATAAACGTGAAGAAGTATGTGTCAGGAAATGGAACAAGAAAGTAGCTTTCCTAGAACTGTTTCACTTCAGGACAGTTTCTAACCAAGTCTGTGAAGAGCTTCCTGAGGGAATCTGAGCTGGAATACGGAACCACATGTCTCCCCCTCTTCCCATAAAAAGCCTACTGTCTGATCTTGGCCATGTGGCCAGGAGCACCAGAAATCACCACTGATGGCAACAGTCCCTGGTCTACCTCTGCTCTGCACATCATTTCCAGAAGAGAGGTGAAATGAAATTACTTTATTCGGGGCTATGTTTGTCCCATAACAGATGTTTAAAAATACCTCCAACAAATACACCCTTCCATCTTTTTTCCTGGTCCAGTTAAATAGAGGAGCCCCTGGGGCCTCTCCCAACCCCCCACCCAAGTCCCACAGCCCTGCCCACCACTCTTACTGTAGAGGAATCAGCCATGTGATTTTAAAAGACGTAAATGAACAGTCTTTGCTTTCAGGGGTCCTAGTAAACAGGTTCCAGTTCCTGAAAGATAAGTTCATGCCAGGAAGAAGGCAATCCTCTATTTAAGCCCTTGCTCCTCCCCCAGACTTGGATTTAAATGTGCATCTGACTGAAATCCAGAAAGCAGTATTTCAAAAGTTGTTGGTGTGGTTCCAAATAGGTCACCCTCAGCAAACATTCCACTCTGGGCTTTCCAGAAACCACACACCAGAGTATAAAAGTTTCCCTGCCCTCATTTTACCTATTCGCCTCTAACCACACAACCAGATTTGAAATACTGGCAGAAATGGAGGCTTTTTAGCTTACAACACTTGATTCCGTATGTTCCGTGGGATTTCTGTAGGTTGCCTCATTTTATGGCTTTAGGGGTTTTGTTTTTTGTTTTCCTGAACTGAATTGAGATTTCTCAGTTAGGGGAACAAATCCACTCCCACCAGATCTCACTGAGAATGGAGATGTGAGTTTAGCACAGGAAGGACAGCCTCGGGGAAGGAATGTCTCATCTATCTGTCACAGGCCCCCAAGAGCAAGAAGCAGAGTGTCCCCCCTCCGCCCCAACATGGAAGTACCACATCTTTCTCCAGCAGAGGCCAGTGCTGCCAGATTAGATTGGGGAGGAAATAAGAATACAATAAAGAACAAGGTGTTACCCAAGGTCATTGTCTTGCTTGAGCATCTAGAGCCCATATTAAAATGGAGCAGTGAGGAATGGTCACACAAACACATCTTCCTGCTTGTTCCAGCCTGGGAGCAGGGCACTTCCGTAGAGGTTGTCCAGGAATTGTGACAAAAAATGTGCACAAGACATCCAGATGGAGGACAGGGGACAACATCCTGTACGAAGTCCACTTTCCTTAGGGGGAAAATCAGCTGGCCCTGTCCACAACAACTGTCTGGTGGATATCTTGTCAATGCCATTACAACCTCCTGCCCCCCAAATACTCATTTTTATTAACAAACACCAAGGAAAAGAAGAAATATTTGAGACGTATATTTTCCCATCTGAGTAATTTTTTCAATCCAGCAAATTGCAAACCCTTAGCCTTCTTGTGTGGCTCTCAGTCTGTCTCCAGCCTCGTTCATTCTTATGCCAAACAGAACTGGCAGAAAGAAAGCAAAGAACCACGCCTTACCCCAGCTAGTTAGGTGGTGCTCTGGGCCAGAAACCGGGGCAGGATTATTTTGCTGCGGCTGTCCTAAGAACCGAGTAACCTGGCTATTCAGAACACATCAGGTAAAGCATACCATACTGCTAAGAGAAAAAGGAAGCCTCTGAAAATAGTGCTTGATTAGAGGGAGAGGATTTCTCGTGAATGTTCAGGAAATCACTTTTTCCTTAACATTCCGACACTGTAACCCAGACGTTTTGGACAGTTATCATAAATGAGATTTGAGAACGTTTTTCTTCTCTCAGCAAGCCTCCTCACTGATTGTTTCATGTCTTCCTGAACACCTTTCGGCTTTCATTTTTGTTTGCTCCAAGAAGTGCTGAGAAAGCTATTTGTCACTCTCCTTGCGGACTATTAGTGTGCTTTCCTACAGCTGTTGCAACTAATTTATCATAAGCAGGCCATCTCTGATCAGAATACTTAATTGTTTAGGCCTGATGACTGAACCAGTACTGAGGAACCATAGGTACATCTTTTTCCATTTCTTTGTACTCTTTTGCTATTAACTAATGTTCACTATCCCCACCTCTGCTTCTTCCTCATTCTTTCCCACCCCTTTGCAAACATGTCTCACGCCACCGGAGACTTCCCTGCCCTTTCAGACATCCTTGTCTTCTTTCCATGACTGACTTGAGAGGTCACCTTTGAGATGGAAGCCAACCCCAGACACTAGGAGAGACAGACTTTAATCACTCTTATTCTCTGGAGAACCTCAGGGCTCTCTTGTGTTCAAGCCCAAGGCAGAATTCTTCCAGGGTCTCTAAAATTTGAAATTGTGATGAAAGGTTCAGGAGCAAAGAAGGGCTGGATCACCCCCCATGGACTGTTTTACTAGGAAGGCTAAACACAGAGCACCGTCTTGCATGTTTCCGAGCTTGAGACCCATATGGGCACTTGTGTTGTTTTCACCGAGTAGCAACTGCGATATACCGATTGGCAGCAGACCTTGCCCAGGTCCTTCTGACCAGTGTAAATGCACCAGTAGGGCAGTGAGCCAGCCCAAGTGCCGGTGGGACCCCGGACCATGCTCTGTAGGCACCCTCCCACAGCAACCCAGCCCCCAGCAGCACCAGGCTGGGCTGCAGAAGGGGAGCCCCTGTGGGGTCTCGAGGCCTGTGTGTTTGTTGCAGGCTGGGATCAGAAGGTCTCTTCCCCAGCTAGATCTTAAGCTGTAGTTTTGGGGGTGAGATGGAAGGTCCTCTCATCAGAGACACATTCAGTAAACACATGTTGAGCACCTGCTGTGTACAAGACGCCTGCTCAGTGTGGGAAACAGGGAACTAGATCCAGTTCCTACCACGGGGAAACCTGTCTCTTTAGCTTTGGGCAAGAGTAAGATCAATTTCAAGTAAGATGACCCTCGGGGCAAAAAATGTAGCAAGAAATCATTGCTTTTATCTGTGGCATGAATGCTGTGCGTGTGTGCGTGTTGTAGTGGTGGAAGAAAGAAGTGGGAAAGCAGGCAGAGATCTGATAAATAGGGCTGCGTCTGCATCAACTGGTTAATTCTTCCGAGAGGCTCAGGAAGCCAGTTGTAATTAGATATGTTTTTTCTATTACTTAAATTGAAACAACTAATTAAATCCTTAATTAATGTTTTTTAACTACCTTGGGATAAGAAGTGCCAGAGAAGTTATTCTAAGTGCTAAATATTACTCTGAAGTCCCAGGGAGCAGTTTGCTCATGTGTTGACTCTGGAATCTGTGAGGAGGCTCATGCTGTGAATAAAAGTCATTTGAATCGCGGTTGGCAAAATGTTTCAAGTATCTTCTTCCCCTTGACTTCCCCCAAGGTTATCCCCTTGGCCTCTGTTACAACTTTCATCCTTGATTCACCATCACCTTTGATCAAGCCCTCAGCTGTTTAAGGTTTTGGGGGAGAAAGCTCGTTTAGAAGAGGAGTTTGATTGGTTCTGGGCCCCTCTGTAAAGTATCTAGCTTATCAAGTGCAAGCTATAAGCAATAATGAAATTTCCCCTGCGGGGTGCATTTTCATCTTTAAAACCTTAGAAGTTATAAAAGGAGTGATACACAACTGCATTGGGAGGCAGCCAGGCCAGCAGTAAGCTCTGCGAACATTCACATAATTTCCGTGGTCTCTGCCCCTTGAAGAAATTATTAGGGGCTGGTGTTTCACTCCCCCACGCTCCTTCTGTCTCCCTGTCTTCCTCATGGTAAATCACCAAGAAAGGCACTTACTGACAGAATACATTAATTTGGTAGCCAGAAGGATCATTCCAGCAAGGCACATGGTTTAGAGACAAATGAGAGAGACTCTCTAGAAATTTCCAGGAAGTCCTTTTGGAAGTTTGCTTCGAAGGCCTAGGTTTTCTGAAAGAGTAGGGAGAATTTTATTAGGTCTTTATTTGGCAGTCGATGTCTCTTAGATTCAAGCAGAGGGGGTATTTCACATCTGGGGGATTTTTTCATGTCTTTTTTTATTATGCAGATGTTCACATCTGCAGACCCTTCCCTTATGGGATTGCCTTCTCTCCCCTCAGTGAGTCCCTTGGCTCACCCTCCACATTAATCTACAATGGACTAAGCCAACTAATGACAGCTGTAAACTCCTCAGGGACCACTGTTTTCTACTTTGCCCCTTTATATTCATGTTTGGAAACATTTATATTAATATTTATGTGAATCAATTCAGAGAATATGTTTGGTAAAATGAATTTATTCATGTTAGTGGATAGAAGACCACATTATAGAATCACTTAGAAACCTACGAACATATAAAACAAAAATTATTGGAAAGCTAAAATCCAAAGAAAGTCTTGCAGATTTCATTTTAGAACGCATTTCATTTTCTGTTGCTTTATATGTTCTCAAATTGGAAAACACAACTATGTTTAAGTCTACAAGTTCAGAAATGTAGTTAGAATTCAGGATCTAGTTCAGGATATAATCAACTACATTTGAAAAAGAGAGAGGTAGTATAGATTATCTAGCATAATGATCCAACACCCTAACTACATGGTAGTAAGTGTGGGGGAGCTTTTAAAACTCCAGTGCCTGGGCTTCACAGCCAGAGTCCCTGGATCAGCTGATCTGAGAATGGCGTCTGGGCATCTGGGAGGCCATGTAAAAGGTCCCAAGGAATCCGATGTGTAGCTGAGTTCAAGAATCCCATATACATAGTCCATTGACTTTTCTCATACTTAACAGGGTTCTTTTTCCCACCCAGCATACTCCACCTGAAATAGCAGAATTGTTCCCTGGCCCAAAAGGTAAAGCAGCTCTCCCCAGTCACTGTGAAGTCATCTCTGTAGCTCCCAGGGAAGATGGCAGCTGGCACCAGCTGGCACCTCCCTGGAGGGTGTGCGGGGGCCTGTTCTCAGCCCTGTAGTGGGCACGAGCCCTGAGCAATCACCCGTCTGCCCTGTAAGAACTTCAGGCTTGGCGACGGAAGACCTGGTTAGAGTCCCTGCTCTGTTATTTCGATTCTGAGCCATCTTGGTTAATACATATAACCTTTCTGGGCCTCAGCTCCCTCATCTGTAGAATGAGGAAGGTCACACCTTCCCAGACTTGTGAGAATATGAGATACTCATGAATAGGTTTGTCACCTGTGCAGAGCTACAGAACTAGTGAGTTTGTGGGCGACACTGTGTACCTCTGGGGATCACCCTGGATCCTGAGGCCATCTCCTCAGTAGCACTGGCCAAGCCCAGCATCAGCCTGGCTCCCGATGTGGAGTTTCAGGGCGGAAAGCCCTTGGATCCCAGGTGTGCTGTGCCAGAACCAGGGGTAGAAAGGGGGGGTCAACAAATGCTGGGGGCCCGTCGTATCAGAAACTGTGTCTGACTAGGGAACACACCCCGAAGTGAGAATGCGGGCCCATACCGCAAAGCGAAGCTCTCTTCTCCTTTTGTCAAATGTTTTTCCCAGCACAACAGTCTGTGTCCCTGTAGGACTACTGGGAGCAGGAGGCAGGGTAGTCTGCTGGTACTCGGATTCCAACTCTATTGGGCTGTGAGCAGGTTACCTCACAGGCCGTGCCTCCCGTTTCCTGTGCGGGGCGGATAATAGTAGCCCCTACCTCACGGAGGTGTCTGTTGTACGAATGAAGAGAGTGAATGTACGCGAAGCCCTGACTGACAGTGATGCCAGGTCGGGGTCGGCTGCTGTGCCACACAGGGCTAACCCATCTGCCTGTCTCCTCCCGCCCCAGTGCCTAGCCCTTCTTGTAATGGCTTTGACGGCACCCTTTCAAGGCCCTGCCGGGTGCCGCTGGGAAAGGAGGTCTGCTTCATCGCCACAGTTCGTCTGGCAACACCACAGTTCTTAAAGGCAAGTACCTGGGAGAGCTCGTGTTGTGTGAAACTAGTACAGCTGAGTCACGTTTAGTTACAGCTCACTAACCGTCTTTATGGGAAAGAATAAGATGGCAATGAAGTTGCCACTGACTTTGAAAAGTTGAAATGTCTGCTTTCTGCACCTGTGAACTGCGCCGCATGCCCCTTGCCCTAACTCTGGTTTCCCAGGAGCTCTTTTGCTGGAAGGCAGCATCAGCTGCCCTTCAGCTTGCAGAGATGCTCATTGGCAACTCTGTAGATCCTCCTCCCTTTCATGCCAACGTTACTACCACTCAGGGCAGGCCGAGGTGAGGGCCAAGTGTCAAAACCCAGGGCTTGTCTGTATTCTCTCACCCGTGATTGCTTTAACATCCATGGCATGAATGCGGAGTTAAATTAGTCATTCAAATTCAGATGAAAAGCCATTTTCCACATGTTTACCACCCTTCCAGATAATGGGAAGGGAGTGGTGTGGCATTTTGGCTCTTAGGTATTTTTCCCCAGCTTGTGAAATAAATTTAGTATCAGCTAATACTGAAATTAGCTACAGATGATGAGTTTCAGCCCAACACAACTTGGAGACTTGCTCTAAATGATTTTAACTTCTGTTACCCACCATGCGTTCTTGAACCAACCTAGGGTGAGCATCTGGCACCCCAAGCAATATTTTTTTCCCTTCTAATACAGGAAATGTGCATAGTTGACGAACCTTTAGAGGAATTCACTTCAAGGCATAGCTTGGAATGGAAATTTTTATTTCTGGATCACAGGTTTGTGAAAAGAAAAACATATTTGGGTTGGGTCCTTTTCAAGTGTTTGTTTGCATGAGCCAGGCTCTCCTTGGGAGAGAAAAGTCGGGACTTGTCCCTTCAAGGAGAAGGGCTTTCTGGCAGCAGGGAAAATCATTCCCGGCCAAGAGCCAGGCGGCCTCCCTTCAACTCCAAGTGCCCCATCCATGGGTATGATCCGTGTTTGGGCCAGAGCATCTCAGGAGAGCCAGGTGCCACATCCCAGGGACATCTTTAGGATACCCTCACCCCCATCCCACTCGGGACCCTCTCCAGTTCCCCGGAAGGCAGGGGCAGATGGGAGAGAACCTCCTCGTCTTAATTTTCTCAACACCCTTTTGTCCCTTTAACTTCACCTTCTTTCTTTCTTCTGTAACATTTTTCACAGTTGAAGGATGAGAACTCTCCCCTCCCCACCCTTTAAGTTTTTGTTAAGCTTTGGGACTGGACTGCCCCAATCGATAGCTGTTTTTAATTATTCGGTAATGATAAAATGTATTATTATTTAATGCAGGTTACGCTAAGCAAACTGAATATATAAATGCCAAAAGGGTTGAGCGCTTTGGGAAACACAGCCTCTCTGGTTTTAACCATTGCAAAATTACTGTCCTGCCATCGTTCTTGAGAAATGAGGTCTCTGTGTTGATCATGAAACATGCAGACTGTACCCTCTGTGTTGAGGTGCCACCACGGTGAGTCTGGCAGGGGGACCTGCTTTCTGATGAATTATCCCCGTTGCTTGGCAGAGCCCCTCCGATCATAGGATACCTGCCTTTTGAAGTTTTGGGGACCTCAGGCTATGACTACTACCACATTGACGATCTGGAGCTCCTGGCCAGGTGCCATCAGCACTGTGAGTACCGCACACCCTGCCCCAGCGCCTGACGGCCCCCAGCACCCTCCACAGAGCCCCGACAGCAGGACTCTTGGGCCCTGGAAGTCCACTTATTGCTTGGTTTCTTTTTGAGGAGGAACACTTTGTTTTCTCGAAAATGATGTACGAGTGTGGCAGAGGTCCCTGTGGTTTGAGTTTTTACCTGGAATTGACTTTGTTCCTCCTTCTCCCACCCCCCAGCACCTTCCCAGTATCCTTTAGATAGGTAAGCTGTTTAATCTTACCTAAGAAAGCAAGGTAAGTGATGATGGTCATTTTTTCTAAGTTATGCAGTACATTATTTTAAGTTTATTTATTTATTTTGAGAGAGACAGAGAGAGAGTGCAAGCAGGGGAGGGGCAAAAAGGGGGGGCGGTGCAGAGGATCCGAAGCAGGCTCTACGCTCACAGCAAAGAGCCTGACACGGGGTTTGAACCCACGAACCGTGAGATTATGACCTGAGCCTAAGTCGGACGCTTAACAGACTGAGCCACCCAGGTGCCCTATGCAATACATTTCAAAGACAAACTATTGAACTCACATCACTGCTCATTGTAAGCAGACGTATATTGGTCACAAGCTACAGGCCAGATACTGAGCTAGACCAAGCACATAAGGATGATCAGAATCTCCTTGCTGCTCTGCAGGAGCAAGGTCTAATGGATGCTTATAGGATGCTGTCACTGCATTGGAGGGAACATGTTCAGGATACTGGGGGTGCTCAGAGGAGGATTCCTCACCCAGCTAGGGGAGGGGACCGGGAAGGCTCTCTGCCATGGAAGAGGGCCACAGGCTGGGAGGTAGGGGAGGTACCCCATGTTGTGGGGTGGGCAGGGGATAGAGGGAGAATTACAAGCATATCTGTGTTCTCACTTAGCAAGAGGAGTCAAGAATTAACCATTTAAAGCCATATTTTCAGTACCAAGTTCTAGCTTTAAACAGGAAAATTTTTAATCATAATGGATCCTGACACATAAATTGACCACCAACACTGTATTTTGATAGATGTCCGGTCTGTAGTATCCATTGTAACTTTCCCTTCTCTGCTGTTCTTATCAAAAGAATAGGCTTAAGTTCCATCAGGATCCTCAGAACCTAAGGCTGATCTTTTTTTTAAATATTTATTTATTTATTGGGAGAGCACAAGCCGGGGGGAGGGGCAGAGAGAGGGGAACAGCAGATCCAAAATGGGCTCTGAGCTGACAGGCTGGCAGCAGCGAGCCTGATGCAGGGCTCGAACTCATGAACCTTGAGACGTGACCTGAGCCGAAAACAACTGAACCACCCAGGTGCCCCTAAGGCTAATCTTTAAAACGTTAACCCTTTGCTCCTCAAAGTGTGGTCCTCAAACAGCAGCAAAGACATCACACGGAGTTGGCTAGCCTTGTAGACTCTCAGGCATCCCCACCAGGCCTGCGGAATCAGAACGTCCATTTTTACAAGATCCCCAAGTGATTCATGGGCACGTGAAAGTTTGAGAAGCAGGGTTACCTCAAGCCTTGGCTGCTTCTGACTCTTCTAATGGAGCAAGGCCACCTTGGTTGTAGGATTACCTTCATCATCTGAAGGAGTTGCCCCAGGACTCAGGCAAGATGTTCTCACTCTGTCCAGCCCATGCCCTTACTCAGCTGGGCTTCCTACGTCTTTGGAGATCACATTTTCCAAGGCAGTGGCTCCCTTTATAGCTTTGGTTTCCTGGTTGTGGTATCTATTAACTGTTTGCCAAAAGAGGTGCTAAATTCCAGCCACTGAGGCAATAAAGTCCAGATTGTTCTTCTTCCCTAGACCCACAGTCCAGCCTTCTGCCCTGTGCAGTCTAATATTCCAACAGCATCCATTCTGTTCTTGACACCCCCAGGGAAGCCCACCAACAGACTTGACCGCAGGGGACTCCACGCAGCCCTGCAGCACTGGGGCCTGAGGTGGAAGGCATCTGTAGCTGACTCTCTAATTTAGGACCGTGTAGACTAAGCATGAACTGCTGACTGACAGAATCCAGCCAGAGGTTGCTGTCAGGTCTGTTTTGGGCCCAGATCCCCCCGTGTCTGGATCGTCTCTTCTGTACTCAGCTCCTGCAGCTCCAAAGACAGCTCCACCTCCAGCAGGAAAACCTGTGCCTCTTTTTAATTAAACTCCAGTTTGGGAATCTGCCCTTATCCGAGGCTCTCTCAAGCCTTTGAGCATCTGGGGAAGCCTGCAGATTGTTCTTCCATTATTTAAGAATTCATTATCGCTTACCATTATCTTGAGAGTCACTTAAAATACAGCGCACCTGGGGAAATAAACCGTGTTTGGCACTTTCTGGAAGCTTGTATTTTTAACAGTAACTTCTGGGGAAGAGATCATTTTTGTATTAACGTTTGCTACCCGCAGACCCCATTTTCTCCTAACAGTGATGCAGTTTGGTAAAGGGAAGTCCTGTTGCTACCGGTTCCTCACCAAAGGCCAGCAGTGGATTTGGCTGCAGACGCATTACTACATCACTTACCACCAGTGGAACTCCAAGCCCGAGTTCATCGTGTGCACGCACTCGGTCGTCAGGTGAGGGCTGGGGCTGGGAGGGCGGGCGAGCCCCTCACAGCTCACACAGAGCTCCTGCCGCCTCAGGCATCCCAGCTTCTGGAGAGCCAGCAAGCCCCGGGCTTGAATTCTTCAGTTGGGGCCAGGCTGTGCTCTGCAGTTCACAGAAGAGTCTCCAGGTACACATCCCACTCGTTCCCTTGACGCTGAAGGTTCAGTTAGGCCCCTCCGCAAGCCTCACACGCTCTTTCAGGATGCCAGGATGTTACTTACTGACTTACTGCTTCACTGACCTAGTTGCATATTTTCCCCTCATCTCCATCCATCCCCCAGCCTTCCCTTGTCACCGTTTTGGGAAGAAAATTAAAATTTTGCCTCTAAATAACTCACAGATATAGTCCCCTTTATTGTTAATGCATTTAAAAAAAAAAAAAAAAAAAAACAAAACCCTGCTGGCAACTGAGGCAGTGATGGGAATAGAGCCCAGCTGCCGGTGGGAGGGGGTTCCTGGTGGTTCCTGGTGGCCTCAGGGAGCCCCCGGCCCAGTGTGGGTGAGGAGAGCTTTCAAGGGAGGCAGCATATCCAGCATTTCCTGGACGCAGGCTGTGTAGGGTCATAATTCCCAAAGGTGAAGGAGAAATGTCATTTGTGGGGTTTTTTTCCCTGACTACAGAAATTGTAAGGACATAAATCAGTTTTAAACTGGTCTGGAGAAGAGCATTTGAGCAGAGCAAAGAAAGAAAGGTTATATATATCGTATGTCTGTATGCACGTATACGCAATAGGTAGATAGATAATGGATATATATAGAGAGATATATGTACACATACATATAGATACATACATACTGCATTTATATATATACATAAGAGATAAATGATTGATAGATAAAATGGATAGATACCATGCATACGTACATGCACACACGTGCATATATACAGTTAACAAGTAAATCTCCCTTCTTTTAGCAAGTGAGGAAAGAGGAGAAATGTTGGTCTTTCTTGCCAGTGACCCTGACCATCACACTGCATGCCACTCTTAGGGACTTGATCTTGGCTTCCCAGCCCACCCTTGGGCACTTCAGCAGCCAGTGATTTCCCGTTACAGGCCAGTCCCACCCACCACCACCCAGCCTGGGCCTTCATCAGAGGGCCTTTTTGCCCCCACCAGCAGCATCTTGGTCTTCAGACTCTGCCCTTGACCCTGCTCTTCCTCTCCATCCCCCACCTCCCAAATCTTGGAAAGTAACCCTCACAGAGAGTAGGGAGTGAACTAGTGAGTAAATAAGGTAACAACATTCCAGAAGCCCAAGAGCCACTGTCACTGCCCAAGTCCCCTTGCCCAGCCTGCACCTCCACACATGAAGCAGAAGCCATGGCTGGGTCACTTTGGCCTTCACCACATTGAATTGATTAGCCCACGCTATTTTATTTTATATTTTATTTTATTTTAAAGTTTATTTATTTATTTTGAGAGAGAACGTGAACCGGGGGGGAGGGGCAGAGAGAGAAGGGGACAGAGGGTTCAAAACAGGCTCTGTAGTGATAGCAGCAAACTCGATGTAAGGTTTGAACTCAGGAACCATGAGATCATGACCTGAGCCAAAGTCTGACACTCAGCCAACTAAGCCACATAGGCGCCTCTTACCCACACTATTTTAAAAGTGGGTCCACAAATTAATTAATCAGATCTAGATTTGTTTGAGAGAAATTAATTAATTTAGAAATTAATTAATCTAGATCTAGATTTGTTTGAGAGAAAACTTTCAAAGGTTGTAATTATTTAAAAAGTCATGTGTCCCTTCTCTGTGTGCATAGTCCAGACTGAGTAGGTTTTAGGAAAGGCTTCTGATTATTCAAAGGCCAAGTCTTATCCTGTAGATGAAAATATGTTTCTAAAGACAATGATGTTTGGAAGTTTCAGGGCATGGGGAGAAGGTAAGTAAAAGAGAAGGGAGTAAAAACATCCTGGAAAGGAAAATATTTTGAATGTCACATTAGTCGCTCTGGTGGAATTTAGGCACAGAATGAAACTCCTTCCTCAAACAAGTGACAAGACCAGCCTCTTTCGTGGCGATGATTGTGGGGTGGGTGTCATGTAGGGTACCTCGATGTACCACACAAGCCCTCTTTGCTGTTGCTATCTGAAATGTCCTACCTCCTGCTGTGGTCTCTTGATTTCCTGATCAGTTACGCAGATGTCCGGGTAGAAAGGAGGCAGGAGCTGGCTTTGGAAGACCCGCCACCCGAGGCCATCCACCCTTCAGCACTCAAGGTATGCTGATCCCCACCAGATATCTAAAGGCCAAGTTTGCCTAAGTAAGCATTCCCATGAGATGTTATAATAGAAAGAGTAATAGTTTTATTTGCTATGTTCCCAGTACTATCCAACACGTTTCTCAGGTATTCTCTTGTTTACCATCATGACGTTCCCGTGAAGCAGGCACTGTTACTGCCCTCGTCCTGCAGATGAGGCCCAGAAACACACAACACACAAAATTTAGCTAACATACTGGAGGGCACTGAGGATTAGAACTCACAGAGCTGTGTAAAACATACCCTCTGTACTCAAAGCATGATTTGGTGAATTTCCATCCTTACAGGAGTGGCTACAGTAAGTCCACTTTGTATCTCTCCCACAGATAAAAAGCTGGGGGCTTATCCCATCATCCCATTGAGGTATAGAATAATTTAAGTGCCCCTGTCCTTCCCTCAGCCTAAGTTCCGGGTCCTCCATAAGTGCCCCTCACGGATACTGTCCGTGTCGTCGTCGGCAAGGTGCACTTTCTACTTCCTCATCTGAAGGTCTTGGTTAACAGCCATGTTGGAGCCAGCTTCATGTCAGGGAGCTCTGCTTGTGTATTTCCCTTCACAAAGTCTTATCTCCTTCCCTGCTCCACACTCAGCTTTTAGGTTCACCCCCCCCCCCCCCGCAACCAGGCTTTCCCCCTGTGTCAAACAACTAGGGAAATGTGCAAGCAGACCAGAGCCCTGCTCCTCAAACGTCAACCTTCAAACAGACACAAATGTTGGGGAAAAAAGAGAGAAGGCAAGGAAGGGAGGGAGCATTGTATTTTATCAAAGCCAAGACGCTAACCATTGTAAGATCCACCATTATTTATCTCCCGCTAAGAAAGAGAAAATGCTGCCACCAGTCAATCTGTGAAATAAGGATTTCTTTTCATCAGTTGAAAGACACATCCCAATTTTAGAAATGTCAAAATGTAGGGGGGAAAGTGTCTCTTAATAATTGGTAAAATGTGGTTCAAGTTCCAGGCTGCCCAGTGACCTAGAATCCAGAGACTTCGGCCAGAAGCTGCTGTGGCAGCAATGGTACAATGAAAGCATCTCTGGTCCACGAGAGCTGAGTTGGGAGGAAAGAGGAATAACCTTTAAAGACCAGAGAGCAGTCAGTGTCTTTAGCGAGCCTCCCCTGCTGGCACGCTGCATGGTGATATATTGTATGGTGATTCATCACCAGCACACTGATACAACGCACCTGCCATTGTTTGTGGAAATGTTTATTATCCCACTCTGTCATATAATGCATCATGTATCATGTCCAAGAACAGAATTAAGCTGCTCATAGGCAGGTGTTAGACACCCCATATATCACAGCTCACAAATGGGCATAATATGTATCATCCGCTCAGAAATTCATTATTGAGGTTTCAGATCCTTTGGGACTCCTAGAACCCAGTGGAACTTCTCATAAACATACACGTATGTATAAGCACACCAATACAATCTCGGGCTGCCTCTTTTCAAGGAAAAGCTCCGGGACAATGCTTTTCAAACTATCAGTGGTGATGAACTATTGTTTTTTTAATTTCAAATCGGTCACTGACTGTTCGCTTTTGTAAAACGCTAATTCCCATGCTTGGATGTGATGTGCAGATATGTCAAATGGCTATAAAAGTCTTTTGGTGCTTCCTCTCATTTCCTGTACTTATTTCTCTGCTGACCAGGAGCACACGATTTGCCAACAGCCCCGGGCCAGGGACCTCACTCTAAGGGGTGTATCTGGGGAGACTCTGTGACTAAGGAGCAAAGTCCCAAAGCTGACATTTTAGCATAGCAAATCCAGGCACATACTGTAATTTGAGTTTGCACAAAGGACTGTAGGCCAATATCAGTCATTTCAGCCCTTCTTGGGCACATACACAGAATCCACCCTCACTGGAGCCATGACTCAAAAGACAGAATAGCCACATAGACTTGCACCCAGAGATTTAAGACCCAAGACCGTAGGACATAGAACGGCCTGTGCAGACAGCCTAGTGGATGCCAGGAATGTCACTGTCCTCCTCTGCCTGGGTAGGAGCATGGCTCAGGAGAGTAAGCATTATGTTTCTTCTTTAGCTTAAAAATTATCCTACCCCCTGTCTTCTCACGCTTATGACATGAAGCCATGCAGGATGGAAAGATGGCTCCTGAGGGTTGGAAGGTCACAGTTGCTTTCTCATCACATCACACTTGAAGCAAGGGCATCCTGGGATCCAGGATTGGTTAGGATCCAGGAGCGAAAGGATAGGAGACCTTTGGCCTTTTGCCTGTTCTTCAGTCCGGGGCCCTGAGACTGCAGAGGAGAGGCAGTGGGGAGACTGTGTGGGGCACATTCTGAAGGCTCCAAAGGCATTTGTTTCAATGGCGTGTTAACAACCCGGTACCACCACCAACTTCATTTCTAGAACCTGCCTCTCCCCCTGCCCCCACTTCTGGGAAAGCCAAGAATCTGGGCAGTGAGGTGACAATTTTAAGAAAAAAAAATGCAACATCAGTTATGAATATCTAAAAAATCAAAATCCAAGGTGAGCAAGTGTAATAGATACTGCTTATATAAGGCCACAAGCCTCTCAAAGATGTCTGGATTAAATACATGTACAAATATTGTACCTGAATGTGTCTGGAATGATCTCCAAATTGTTTCAGTCTTTCTCCCTACACCCTCCAAAATTTTCCACATAGTTAGAGGAGAACTAAAGTCACATTCCTGTCATCTCGATACTGCAATGTGGACTCTGTGTGTGTTTCAGGACAAGGGCTCCAGCCTGGACCCTCAGCAGCACTTTAACGCACTTGACGCAGGCACCTTGGGCCTTAACACCAGTCATTCACCATCAGTGTCCTCCAGAAGCTCCCACAAATCCTCGCACACGGCCATGTCAGAACCCGCCTGTGAGTGTGCTGCCACGGATGGCGAGGGGGTGGGCGCCCATGTGGGGCCAGGGTGGTGGGAGTATAGAGTCCCACAAAGGGTCCCAGGCCTGAGCAGAATCAAGACAGTCTCCGCCTGCCAAGTGGAAGCCGCCTTCCGGTTCACACTGTTTCTTGCTTCCTTTCCCTCCGGCTTTCTGCCCTCCACCTCTCCACACTCCAGAACAGACATAAAGCAGGTGACACGCAGGCCGGATAGTCTGGCCAGGTTTTGGTGACCCTGGTAAGATGTAGGATCAGGCAGGTGGTTGAACCAGGTGGTGGACATGAAGCTCGGGGATGGTTTGCTCCCAGTGGGGGTCGGGTGCTGGCAGAACCCGAAGCTGTGGCTCTTGCAACAGCTTCCATTCATGCTGGACTTTTTTTTTATCAGACATTCCACCCAAGCCCTTGTTTCAGGCATACTACAGTCATTGCTCCCCTCTTTTGATAAGAAAGCTGTTAAGGATGCATGAATCAGGAAGGTGATGGGTTGCTTTCTTACAGCTGCCCCAAGCAAGCTGATGGCAGAGGCCAGCACCACGGCTTTGCCGAGACCAGCCACCCTGCCCCAAGAGCTCCCCGTGCCAGGGCTCAGCCAGGCAGCCACAATGCCGGTATGTATGTGACCTTAAACTCCTTCTCGACCAGAAGTGCCACAGCGTGGCAGGGCTGACAACACCATAGGACAGCATTACTGCATCTTCCCAGAGAAGCAGTTGTACTTGGAGATTAAGAGTGTGGCGTGGCAGGCAGGGGTGGGAAGCTAGGTAATTGAATTGGCAAGTAATCTGAAACATTTTTATTCCAAAATTAACATGGATGTGTATTCAAGGAATGCAAAATGCAAATGAATTTTAAAGATTAAGCTGAAAAACCTCAAACCAGGGGTCACATCCCCAGAGTCTCTGAGGGTACACAGGATCCTTCCATCTGAGGTCCTGTTTCACTCCAGGGAAAATGTTCAAGAAGTCAGTGCCAACAAAAATCTATCTCTGCATACATCAGGCAGTGTCCCTGATACACACCAGACCTCCCCAGAAGGTCAGGGAGTGAGTGGCCTTTTAGAAAGCATGCTGGCTGTATGCAAAATCACTGATACACACAATACTCCAGTTATCTCCTGCCTCGTAAGGGGTCACACCAAACTTAGCGACGTAAACCAACAGTCATTTCTCACATTCGCGGGATTCAGGAAGGGCACAGCAGGGCTGACTCCTCTCTGCTGCCTCGTGTCAAGAGGCCTCACCGACTAGGCCTGGGGAATCCACACCCCAGGGGTGTCTGCGCTCATGTCTGGTACGTGGGGTGGGCCGGGCTACCCTGAGACCATCCACCCTCCACTTGCCTGGGCCCCTTCTTGCCTGGGCCCAACTTGCCTTAGGCTTCTCCCAGCATGGCGACTGGGTTCCAAGAAGAAATGTCTGGAGATGGAGCTTTCTGTGAGAGCCAGCCAGAAGCTACATGGCTTTCTGTGACCTAGCCTTGGAAGTCCCACAGTGTCACCTCTGACATCCTTCTTGATCAGAGCAGCCCCAGCTCACCCACAGAGATCGACATAGACTCCACCTCAGGATGGGAGAAGTGTCCAAGAATGTCAGGGGCCACATCCAGGTAGTTGCCAGATACCCCCTACCCAACCCTCGCTGACATTTTGGAGATGGGAGTGAACGTGCCAGCTTCCTGCTTGCGGTCTCCAGGAAAATCATGCAGGCCCTCCTTGAAAAGCTGGAGTGACGTGTTTTATTTTCAAATCGCACAAGACAAAGACCACTTTCTTTTTCTCCAGCCACCTTCCAAAAATGCTTCCAAGCCATGAATGCCATTCTTCTGATACTTGGCAGTCCAGTAGAACTACTTTCTGCCACTAATGGGGGTGCAGTTCTGGTTCCTCTCCGCTGTGTGAGGGATGCGATCCGAGGAGAACAAACCAGGCTCCAGGCAGCCCTGTGCTGGGGATTCCTCACTCAAAACAAGGTCTCCTGTGGTCACTTCCTCCCAATGTTGTCCTGTGTGACACTTCCCATTTGGGCTTCTCTTTATGGTCTCTAGGGCCTGAGGGACAGTTTGGGAGTAACTTCAGAAGAACCCTTTTACTTTTCTTTTAAAAACTCTCAATAGCCCACGAAGCTGAGGATTTCATTTCTTGTTTCTACACATTGCTACGTATCGCCCCCACTGTCCTCCTGCCCTGCCCTGAGGGATCAGGAAACAAGGTCTGTGACTCAGCTGACTGCCCAGGAGTCTCTTGAACAGATTCCAGACAGAGCCTGGTGAAATTGCACCAGCATTCACTGCCTGGATGAATGAATGGATATAGAAACGCATGGCACATCTGTCCGCTGCATTCAGGTTGAGCAGGGAGGATAAGGGCCACATGCAAAGCCAGCGCTGGTTATTAGCACAACCCCATTCGTATTGCTCGATGACAGTGCTAAGAATTTATCAATTTGGGAGAAGAAGCAACCAAATCCAGCAAGAATGGAGTCTAGAACAGAGGCAAGGAAGGGGGAGCGAGAGGAGCTGCCAAGCTCCGGCACGTCATAGCGGCTTTGCAGGGCACACCATGGTGGGAAGGCATCCCAGACCCCGAGTGACTCCAGGATCTTGCTCAAGGGCACCCTGCACCCTCCATCAGCCATGTGTCAGCTCTGACTCTGTGTCTTGCAAGGGCGGCAGCACAGCCTACCTTCTGCATGTAAGCTCTTCACTCTAGTGCAGAAGGGCCTCCCCTAGGCCAGAGAACCCAGCTGAGCGAGAGCATCCATGTGCCTCTGTAATGGCCCAGAAGTGGTGTTTGTTAACAAGGGCCCCCTCTCTTCCCCAGGCTCCCCTGCCTGCCCCGTCATCCTGTGACCTCACACAGCAGCTCCTGCCTCAGACCATTTTGCAGAACCCACCTGCCCCCATGACACAGGTGAGTCTGGGGCTCAGGGAAAGGGGAGCCTGGTGGTGGCACTCCCCGGGACAGAATGCTTGCTATCCTCTTGGGTGTGTAGATGCATCGGTGCCAATGTATAGGTACCAAAGCAAGATCCCAAACCGGGGGATGTTTCTCTTGACACGCAGGTGGGGCACGTCGAGCTATGAACTTTGTCCTCTCCCTGTCCCCTCTGGCCATATCTTTTTCTTAATCTTTGTTCATCCCTCAGCCACTTCTCCATGTTCCTCTTACTTTTTATGACTCCAAATTGGTTATGTTATTTCAGGAAAAGTTTGAATTAGGCCAAATGTCATAGGAAGCTGTGAGTCCAGTACTATAAATACCACATTTGTTGGTTGTTTTGTTTTGTTTTGTTTTGTTTTTTAAGGACCGTGGCTTTGCTGAGTAATTCCTTCCTTGTTTTAGCAACATTCAGTGAGTTACTATTTGGGTCAGTCCATGAGCTGGTGTGAGGGGCACAGCCCTAGCTTTTAGCACTCAGAGTTGAAGGGAGAGGTGGGCATACCAACAGACCAACCTCCATGGCAGGGTATGTGTGTTTACACAACCAGTAAGAAAAGAGCCTACCGAGGAGGTGACCCCTGAGCTGGGCCCTGCAGGACGTGCTCGAGGCCTGGTGAGAGGCTGAATGAAATAGTGGTCGTTCATTCTGTGGCCGCGTAGGGCCTTTGAGCTGACCAGCATACACTGCACTGAGGCCAGGCTCCACTTTCAGTTTCTTTATGGGATATCTAGCTTTGTGCCACTGTCTGGCTACAAGGGGATCCGAGGTCACAGTTCACTGACAAGTACTCCTGGCCGCACTCCTGCCAAAGTGTGGACTTCTCTCTTGGGGCAAATCCATCAGCACCGATGAAAACTCTTTTACAGCACATGTCCCATTAACAGCCGTCTCAGATGCTTTCCTGGAATCAGAAAGACACCTGCTAGCACATGCCCCTCGACAGAGTTAGGCTGGAAGGATGTCAAAGCTACTCATCCAGAGTCAACTAATTAAAATAGTCTATGTTCATCCTCATTTGGAAAAAAAATTTTTTTTTTCTCTTCGAATTTCCAAGGCACATTTGGTATGAAATTAGTAAGTTTTTCAATCCAAAGGCACCTGAAATGAGGGTTCCTGTAACTTCTGGGTCTTGCATCCTAAAGGAATGTCTTTGTTTTATTATGCATAATGATGTGATTAAGGCCTTCTTCAAATTCTAATGTTTCATGTATTAAACGTCATTTTAATTAACAGAAACAGTTCTTAGTCTCTTAGGCATGTTATACTTAATAATAACCATATTCTTTAAGACATTCTTGCATAATGCTGACCTTTCAAGTCAGACAGTTCTTTGCATACCAGCTCCATGTAAAACAGTGCATTCTACAGTTTTCTCTCTTTCCATTCTCTGAAGCTATCTATCACTCTAGCACCCTGTCGTGGAAAGGGGCGGGGGGAATAAAACCTAAAGTCTGACAAAGGGTTTTCTGGGTAACTAGCTGGTGGTTTGGCTTCAAGATGTGTTTCTAAAATGTCTCTAAGTTAGAATAAATGTCTTTCTCAAAGAGGCCATGATCAAGAATATAACAAGAGACTAAGGCCTGGGTGTCTTGGAATCCCTTGAGAAAATCAGAATAATATTAGAAGTCACTATCACTTATGAAGCACAGCGCTGGCCCCTCCGTGACTGCCCTGCCCCCTCCTATTTCCCTTTGGAGCCAACTGGGCAACCCAGAGTGTCCTCTCCACTGGACATGCTAGGCGTAGCCCCCAATGTTTCCTGACTTTGTAGAACCCCTGGAAGCTTTTGTGTTGTGGTTGTGTGTGTGTGCGTGTGTGTGTGTGTGTGTGTGTGTGTGTGTGTGTGTGTGTGTTTAATTTGCTACCTAGTAGAGGTCGCTTTCTTAATGGAATTCTCTTTCAAATTCCCAGCTGTGTGTTTTGATTACTTACATTCTGATGAAGATTTTTGTGATACAGTCTGGTTTAGCACAGAGAACTCATATTTAGCAAGAGACTTTTTCTGTTAAATGAAATCTGAAGGCAAAGCCGCTCTGATTGAGGTGGATTTGGGAGGCGGGGGAGGTGTTGCTGGCAAAACCGCTCGGCCTCATCCAGCTCCTGAGACTCAGAATTCACATTTTGGCCCCGGACCACCAGCTAGCTGTGCGATCTCAAGCGAGCCACAACCTCTGCGTGACATGGGGGTATGATGTAAAGAATTAAACGACTGGCCAGTGTGGGTCTCCGCAAGTGGCAGCATATAGTGGGTTTTTTTAATCATTTTGCCACTCCAAAAACTGCAGTCAGTTATTCCATCCTTCAGTGTATCCTATCTGTGTTCTAAAGTCTCCCCAGCCTCCTTGCTTTTCCATGTAAGAAAGGTCAAAGGGCAGAGGAAGAGTCTCTGGAGGTGTTTGCAAAAGACAATGAGCAAGAATCAGACTAGGGAGAATGTTGGGATAGAGATTGAGGGAATGGAGGTTAAGTCATTGTTTAAAAAAAAAAAAAAAGGAGGAGGAAGGGAAGGAAAAGATAAGGAGAAAGGGAGAGGAAGGGAAGGAGGAGGAAGGCAGGGAGGGAGGAGGGAAGGGGAAGTCCCAGGCCAGCAAACACATGTTCCTCAAGAAACAGGAATTATTGAGTGCTCCAGAGAGCCCAGAGCAGGGTAGCCACTCCAGGGAGTGCCAGCCTCCCTTGCCACGATCCCCTACTTTCCTCGTGTTTCCTTGCAAGGAAACACCCTATGTCAAGGTAGGACCTATGTCCCAGAGATCACCTGTAGAATCTTTCTAAAACCAACCTCCATCCCAGGAAAAGGAGTAAGAGGTGGAATGGAGGGGAAACTTGGAGCTTATGTGCAAAGCAGATATCAGTGTCCCTCCTGTAAGGGCACCCTCTGCCAGTGTTACCCTCAGGATAAATGTCAGGTGATTGTACTATTCTTTTCCTTAGTCTTTTGGTGCACAGATCTCTAAGTGCAGAGCAGCAAATGAACCTGAGGGAAGTGAGGGAGGGTGGTAAGGCCTCCCCACGGCCTCAGGCTGGTTTGGAGAGCAGGGCCCCCACAAATTGTAGCTATCAAGCTCATTTGTGAATTGTTACAGAAGAGCCCTGTATGCCAGGATCAGATTTAGGATAACGATAGGACCCCAGATTGCCTGTGAAGCTGTCACATGCTCTCTGATGCACTGCTTTTGACATTCATCCCCAAAACCATTTGTCTGTCTAACCAAATTTGGAATGTCAGTTTGTGAGCACTGCTCACAAAATTGTGTCCCAATTCTGTGGCCCTCCCAAGCTGCAGTGCAATACATTAGACCTGCAGGTTCTGGTAGGCCTGAGAAAAGCTCATGTGGGGACCACTGGGCCTCCCAGTGCTCATCCAAAGACCCTGCACCCTGCCGAGCGCCCCAGCAGTGAGTCACTCAGGAGGGATACCAAAAAGGGTGGATAAGGGACCGGAAAAGAAAGTGGGCAGGGCTGCTCAGAACAGCAGCAACATCTGTCTGCAAGGCTGAAATAACTCTTTCATCTGGTCTTGTGTTTTGACTCCACCTTCAAGTTCTCAGCACAGTTCAGCATGTTCCAGACCATCAAAGACCAGCTGGAGCAGCGGACACGGATCCTGCAAGCTAACATCCGGTGGCAGCAGGAGGAGCTCCACAAGATCCAGGAGCAGCTCTGCCTGGTCCAGGACTCCAATATCCAGGTGAGGCCTCTTCCTGGGCCAGCATCCGCCACGGTCTCTGTCCTCCCTGCCTCCCTGCCATATTTATCCACTGTTTCGGGGTGGGCAGGACTCCCACCAAAGTGCCTCTGTACTGCCCTAATGAGTCCTGCTTACTAAGCATATTGCAACCTCCAATACCAAGTACAAGGAACAAATCCCCCCTCCTCCATCCCCAACTCCAGGCCAAACACGAATTTCACATGACACCCTCCCTGTTGACCCCTTGCTCTATTGGGCACATAATGTCTGTATATCACCTGCATTTTCATTCATGAGTGGTGGTGGTTTGCCCTACATTGATGCCTGCCTCCCTCCCTCCTGTGGGGGTGTAGACTCCCAGCACCTGTGTAACTGCTTTCATAGCACCGGGCCGGGTACTGGCTACCCGTGGGGAAATGGAGGCAGCTCTACTGTAGCCTCTCACCCAAAGGGGCCATGAAGGGAGATCTGGGAAATGATGAGATCTGCACCCTGCACAGAGGGGGGATGGGAGAGGGAGCTGGGGACTGGAGGTCAGCACCCTGGCGTCTCCAGGCCACCCCATTTGTGGCATGCCCATTGAGGCATGCTGCAGTTCTGACAACAGCAGCTTTCAACCATGACACTGCCCCCCACCCCCGCCAGATGTCGCTTCTTTAAATCCTTTGGAGAGATTGCTTTTGGAGTGAAAGCTGTATATATTAGATTTCTTACAAGGATAAGTGATTTTTACCAAGTTTTACTTGTATCAGGTGAAGACTATGTTTCTTCCCAAGTGCATTCTTTTGACCCAGCCTCTAATTGTGAACGTAATTCTAGCTCACCTTGGAGTCTGCCTTGAGAGCTCTAAGCATTTGCACTCCTCCCCCCACGCCCCTTAGAAGAGGCGGAAGGAAGCAGGAGACACCCTTGGAGAAAATGGTTGGAACCCTGGCCCTGCCGCTTCCCGGTCACGGTCCACACAGACCCTTCCGGGGGCACCAACAGGTTCTATGCGAGCGCAGCGCCCTAGCCCTGCGCGGTGAGATAACGCGTGAAGGATCGGCGATGCTGGGTAGCGGGAGACACCTGCTGCCGGCCTTCCTGCCTCCCTGGGCTCCTCAGAGGCGCTCCTGGCTTGCTTTCCAGAGCCTAACTGCCCCTGCCCCCACCCCCATCCGCACAGACTCTCAGCCTGGGCTCTCCCTTCCCCCCGCCCCACCACCCGGAGGACAGAGCCCAGCGGGACGCGCACTTCCCGCCCCGGGGGTCCGGGGGCGGAGAGCTCGGCCACACCCAAAGCCCTGCAGCTGCCCCGCCTCCTCTACCACTCCCCAAAACGGGCCCGGGAGAAGACCACAGTGTTTACAGGAAAAGAAATGCAGTCATGGAGGTGTCAAAGTCCCTTTTTGCTTATTCCTTCCCAGCTGTAATATTTTCTCACTGATCCAAGGCCCGATTGGCAGAACTTGCCTGACTCCAATTACTTGAATGGAATTTTTACACTAACAGGAAGGGGAAAATTGAGCCAGAAACTGCTAAAAGCAAGGTAGGCGTATGAACATCCTCCTCAGAGCCCGGGCCTTTCTATTTCCTGCCTTTTCCACATTCAAGCTGAATTCTAAAATAACAGGCGACACAAGGTTATCTCTTTCACTCCTTGTTATGAAGAAGTCTTATTTTTCTTCCTCGTGACCAATGCATTTTGTTACACCCCCCCCCCCCCCCAAAGTATCCATACCAACAGAGCACCTGAGTTTTGTGAGGGTTGAGGTGGAAATCAGGCCCTGCAGTGTGTTCCTTCCCGGTTTTCATACTTGTGACCTTATCTTTGCAGTGGAATTTTCCAAAGAACATGGAAATCCACAGATTGTCCAACCAGAGAATATTTCCTCAAGCAGCCTGCCTTCTTGTAGTTTTACAAGTTTACAGATTTAAAGAAATACATTCCAAAATGTACAACCAAAATGTGATATTCCTTAAAAACAAAACCAAAAACCTGCGTGGTTCAAGCATAAAGAAAAAGCAAGTAAAAATTACTCCACCCCTTCCCTAAAAAGGTAGGAGTGGGGAAGAGAGATTAAATAAGAATAATTGATATTTGATAGACTATCAACTATTGATATATCAAACTATTGATGAAGAGTTGATCATTGTTGAAGCCTAAATATGATACATGGGGTTTCATTATACCTCTATTTTGTGTATTTCTAAGATGTTCTGTAATAGTAAGTATTGTAAAAGGAAGCAGATTAGAATAATGAAAAACCACATGTGAGCATACGATTGGTTTATTCTTAAAAATTAGAAGCTTTTTTTTCTCTGATAGCTTTTTCTATTTGAATGTGAAGGAACTATTTTTCTCATACTTCCTATAAAGTTGACCCCCTGTGCCTTTTAAGAAGTCATCCTCCTAAACCATAAAATTCTACTTTTTTGTGGGTAAAACAGAGGCATGGATGTGCACAGTGAATTAGGATTGTCACCTACAAAAGCCTTTACCAGAATGTCAGTGGACTTTCCTACTTTACTTCAGTGCCCCTGAGCTTTCATTGAGACTATGTGTGCATGTGATGCTTACTGAGTACAATTAAAACACACACAGTAACACACACACACACACACACACACACACACACACACACACAACTGGGTTATGAGGGAAAGGTCCTCTGAAGTGTTTGTGTCTGCACCTAGATGGGAGCCATGAAGGATGCTACTTGGGGAGAGCTGTTCCCATGAAAGGTTGTGTCACCCCCTGCAGTCCAGAGAAGGATGCCTCTTGTTCTCTTTTTGAGAGTATGCACGCCCTCTTCTGGCTACTCAAAGAAATGCCAGGAAGGGCATCTGTAGCAATGGCAAATGTGTTCCTTGATAGTTCTTTTCAATCACTCATCTATCTTTCTTTCCTTTCTTCCATCCACCCATTCATCCATCTATTCATCCATCATACCTTCCTTCATTCCCTCCATCCACTTATGCATCCATCCATCATTCCTTCCATCCATCCACCCTCCAATACACCTATCAATCCATCTATCCATCCATCTATCCTTCCATCTGGCAGACACCCATTATGTATCAAGCACTTGGTTAGGCACTGTGCAAAAACAGAGATACACAGGACAGGGTTTTTACCCTTAGAAGGCACACATCAGTGGGACAGAGTAGCAGAGCCAGCAGTCTCTGACATAACACAAGCAGAAATAGTTTGCCCTTCTCTGAGCAAAAGCCTCATTTATTTGTTTATTCATTCATTTATTTATTCATCACTCATTTTTCAGATAGTTTTTGAATGCCCAAAGAGGCAAAGGAACAAAAAGTTCCTTTTTTCATTTTAAATACTGTTGTTACTATCTAACGTTGATTGAGCCCTTACTATGTCTCAGCATAAATTTTATTTAATCCTTTATGAGATATATGATGTTAATGTCACTGTTTTATTAACGAAGAAACTAAAGCTTTGGAAAGTCATGAAAACTGCCTAAGGTCATACCAGTAATACATGTTGGGGTTGGAATCTGAACCTAGGTATGTGATTTAAGCCACATTATACTGCCTGTCATAAATAAAGGTTGCAGTTTTTTTGAAGTCTAACCAGAAGGTAAATTGTTCCCTACCGGAAAAATGTATGTTATGTAGTTTTGAGTATTGTGTTTTTGCTAAAGTGATGAAGTGTAGGTCACTGTAAGTGCTATAAGTAATAATCTCCAAACTGAATCTAAGATGATTGATACCCAGAAAATTCTTCTTAACTTCTTAAGTGACAAAGAGCTCTCATTGAAAACCTCTCTGGTGGGGTGGAGGTGTGAGTGGAAAGCAGGGAGATCAGGTGGGGTGGTGGAAAGGGGACCAGATGGGAACCTGGTCCACTCAGCTCAGCCACCCACCTGCCTCAGGCCTCTCGGAGCCAGCTCAACCCCCGCCCATGAGGCGTAAACTTGAACTAACTACTCTGCTCCTGCTAGTATCTACTTGGCATGGTTCTACCTCTGCCTTTCCATAATTACTCTGTCACTCAGCAAATGTTGGCATGTCGGTTCTGTACTGGGTTTGAGGTTGTACTGACCTGAGTACAGGAATGGAGGATTAAAACTCCAGATGCTAGAAGGAAGAGGGACTTGCTCCTCAAGAACTCAAAGCTATAGCCCTTAAAGGGAGGGGAGCACTGCCTGTCAAGAATCCAGTATATTTGGGGGCACCTGGGTGGCTCAGTCAGTTGAGCATCTGACTCTTGGTTTCGGCTCAGGTCATGATCTCACAGTTCGTGGGTTCGAGCCCCGCATCAGGTTCTTGGTGATGGCGCAGAGCCTGCTTGGGGTTCTGTCTTCCTCTCTCTCTTCCCCTCCCCTGCTCTCTATCTCTCTTTCTCAAAAATAAATAAACATTTCTAAGGAAAGAAAGAGAGAAAGAAAGAAAGAAAAGAAAGAAAGAAAGAAAAAGAAGGAAAGAAAGAATCCAACATATTCAATGATACCAGTTTTCAATGCCCACAAGGACCTTTGATTCAAAGAGCTGGTTACACGTCTTAGGTTTAAATTATTATTAAAAGTATTAAAGTTGTTTTTCTTAAGGCTTTAGAGTCAATTTACAGATTATATTTTATTTACAAATCTAATTTGGTCTAAAAATAGCAATGCTTTTACTTGTTTTTATTTTTTCAGCTAGTTTATAAATGTAACAAATCATAAATAACCAACATTCTCTGCCAAAGCCATTAGTCTACAAGTTCAATATGTCTAAATCTTCCAAACGTTTCATGTGCTGAACAAGGCAGACCTGTCAACTTAGAAGTAAAATTTTTCTAAGCTCTTAAGCAATTCTTTTAAATCAAACACATCAAAAATGAAGTAGATCGAGGTTCTCATAAACACTTAAACATTCTACAAACTTATCAAATTCTCTTAAACCTTTCAAATTAAAACTTCCAGGCCAATGTATCACATTTACCTCCCTGGGAATGCAGAGTCACCTAGCTAATGGGAGCGGATTGCTGGGTAAGATGCCCGACCGCAATGTGGGTACACACCCAGGCCAGTGGTCAGAGATGTAAGGCCTGGCACAGGGCCTGGTCCTACTGCCAGGATGGTGCAGCCTTATGGCACAGGTTAGCCTACCCTCTGCCACCATTCATCCCATTAACAAGATATTTCTCTCTTCTAATAAGAAACTGGTAAGCCAATGCAGTCTCTATGCAAGTACATTGAGTTATTTATAGACCATCTGGATCTTAGCATCTTTTACACTGATAGACCTCCATCGCTAGACGGTAGCCTTCTATAAGGCAAGGTCAGCATCCCTCCAACCCACTGATCCACCTCCAGGACCCTTGCACTGTGCTTGTGGCATCACAGCACCCAATGTCCCCACGTTGAGTGAATGAATCCTTCCCAAGCAGGTCAGAGAGAGCAAGAAAGCCGTGGATAGGGAATACAGAGAAGGTGCAGACACCTTGGTGTGTGAGGCAGAGCCCTGAAAGTGGAGGCACATGTGATCCCAAACTTAAAGGTACACTGTTCTGCTTCCAGATGTTCCTGCAGCAGCCAGCTGTTTCCCTGAGCTTCAGCAGCGCAACGCGGCCTGAGGCTCAGCAGCAACTCCAGCAGAGGTCAGCCCCAGCCTCCCAGCCCCAGCTTGTGGCCAGCCCTCAACTCCCAGGGCAGATTGCCTCTGCCCAGGTGGCAAACCAGCACCTGCTCAGAGAATCAAGTGTGATATCAACCCAGGTAAAAGTGCTTGTCTTCATACTCAGTCCTCGCCACCGAAGCAGACCAGGGCATGCTTGATTCCTGCAGTATCCCGAACTGGAAACCTATTGAGCCTTTCCTCTGTGACCAGGGCTAGAGTATGTTGGGGGGGGGGGGGGGCGCGAGGAGGTTCTTTTCCTTATTCTAAGTCACTCTGAAGCCCCAAGTTGTACTAGTTTCCTTCTGTGTTTTATTAATATGTTAAAATATCTCAATGGTATCCTGCAGTTGAAACTTTCAGCATTGACCCTGACCTGGGTTGGAGGTAGATATGGATACCCAGACACTCACATTGACAGCCATATGTCCCCGTGTGTGTGTCCTCAGTCCTCTTCATCTAGTCTGGTTATAGCCATTATCAGTGTGAGAACACAGGTTATCCACTTCTGTTCATTGTCCCTTTCCCCTGGGCCACCGTGCTCCCTCTCCTTCCTCCAGATTCCCCACCAAGCCCTTCCCTCATTGTCATTACCACCTACTACAAGCCATCAATGACTTTGCAATCTGACAGTCAGCCAGCAATAAATGGCACTTAAATTGAATGAAATTGAGAGGACCTAAGCCCCTGCTTCTGGAAGATCAAAGATTGGAAGGCAAGATACAGCCTCTCCTCAAGTCTCATATTGGCACCTGTTCAGCAGATCTGCTGAGCTCCTCTTATTCACCATCTCCCAGGGGAACAGAGACGAATAAGACTTATCTTGACTCCAAGGAGCTTCTAGTCCCATGGGGCCTCTGGGAATGTAAACAGATAACGTACAGATAACATACAATAAAATGTGGAAAAAGTCCACATTTAATAGTTTGGCCCATCTTCACCCAGATTTGAGGGTTTTCCTCTAAAATGCAGCCTTTTGGTTCTAAAGGTCAACAGAAAAATTAATGAGAATAGCCAAGAAGAATTTGGAAAAGAAAAACTGAGGAAGGGCCTACACTATCCAATATTGAAAAATTTCAAAGATGCCTCAAGAGTTAAAACACTGTGGTGCCATCATATGAATGGATAGTCAGTCAAACACTGGAAAACCCAAAAAACAAAAAAGCAAATCCAAGCCCATTCCATCATTCATTTAAGATTTCAGTCACAAGTATTTATTATGTGCTCACTGTGTGCTAAGCACTGAGGGAAAGCAGTGAACAAAAAAGAAAACAGCATCTCTGATGCAAGTCAGGAGAGAGATGCAAACGAGTAAAGATGACAGCATGTCAAATGGTTATGCAAGAATACAGGTGAATGCTGGGGGTGTGGGCAAGAACACAGGTGAAGGTTGGGGACTGTGCTGGAGTTTTCAATAGGTAGCCTTTTCTTAGAGTAGATAATATTCGATAAAAGAGACCTGATGGAATGAGAGAATGAACCATAACAGTATTAGGAGGAAGAGCATTCTACATGGGGGAATCAGCCAGTGCAAAGGCCCTGAGGCCTGATGAGTTAGAAACAGTAAGGAGGTCCACGTGTCTGGAGTAGAATTTGTGAAGCAGAAGGTAGTTCCATGCACATTTTCCTTATTTGCTGAGTGCCCAACACTGTTCTAGGCCCAAGGGATTTAAAGAATCCTTGAGGTGTTTATAATCCAATGGGGAAGACAGTCCCAGGATCAAAATACTTCAAAAACTAGTGGGTCCTAGGGGTGCCTAGGGGGTTCAGTTGGTTAAGCATCCAACTCTTGATTTCAGCTCAGGTCATCATCTCATGGTTTCTGGGTTTGAGTCCTGCATTGGCTTCATGCTGACAGCATGGAGCCTGCTTGGGATATATCCTCTGTCTCTCTCTCTCTCTCTCTCTCTCTCTCTCTCAAAATAAATAAACTTAAAACAAACAAACAAAACCACAACAAAGAAAAGTAGTGGGTCCTAAGAGGAAGGGCCAGGGTAGGTAGAACAAAGAGGTTCTGGGGAGGATTCCTGGAGAGATGACACCTGAGTTGAGTCTAAGTCTTACCTCTCTCATTAACATGATGGCTCCAGGGTCCACGGCCTATGAGAAGCTCACAGATGATGCAGGGAAGTGGCCACTCAGTGAGCAGCTTGACGCCCCAGTTCAGCAGCACCACGGCTGTGCTCCCACCAGCTCTGAGCCTGACCACGCTTGCTTCCGCCTCCCAGGATGGCAGCCAGTGCCAGCCCAGCCCAGACTTTGGTCATGATCGGCAGCTCAGGTACTGAGATCGCCCTCATTTAAAAGATAGCTCAGGTGCAGCTTTACAGTAGCCACTTCAGCCTCCCTTCTGCTGCCTCCCAGTCTCAGCTAACAAAGTGGCAAGAGAGGGCTGGGGTCTTGGATGGCTGTGCTCATCTTCCTCTGAGAGCAGAGTGGGCACAGTGGGTGTCAGGGCCAGAGAGGGCCCAGCCAGGCTGGGCAGGTGCTGCCGTCAGCCAGCGGGTCTACAGTTTGGGTGCTGATTCAAGTTTCCCATTTATCTCCTCCTCTGCTCCAAGGCTATTGCTGAGCCAGCCCATCCAGCCCATGATGCCTGGGTCCTGTGATGCGAGGCAGCCCTCAGAGGTCAGCAGGACTGGACGGCAAGTCAAGTAGGTGGCCCCGGGTGGAGGGAGGAGGCAGAGAACTGCACTGAGTGGTCTCAGGCTGGCAGGGCTCTCATCGGCCTGGACCAGCAGCGTTCCTGTGCGTCTCACACGAAAGGCAAGGTCAAAGTGTGCCCACACCCTTTGCAAGGAGACCCCCTTAGCTCTTCTTCCATTTCCCATTGAAGAAGATCAAACTGTGTGTCAGCATTCCGTGCTTAAAACAGGACCTGAACAAAACAATTAATTATATCCCCTGTCTGTCATCATCTTCAGATATCTTTATGGGTCCTTTGCCCTCGGTAACATCCCAGGTAAATGTAGCCTGATCCCCTTCCCCAGGGCGCTCCCATGGCTCCATCTGACCAGCAGATGCTGGCACATTCCACAGGCATACTTGGACACTTGGAGCTCTCCAGCTGTGTGGTTCTGGTGCCGAGCCACGGGACTGTGAAACCTTGCAGATGTGGGCTCTCCTTCCTTCCCAGACACGCAACTTTCTGTGTCTCCTTCCGCAGACTCTTCACCACTTGCAGCCCCCACGTCCAGAAGCAGCTTTGTTCTACTATTGCATTAATTACTGGGGACAAAGGTCACTGGAGACCTAGGAATGGATACTCGAAAAGCTACTGGAAAACAGTTCCTAGCTCTTGACAGGAGGCAGAACTATCTCACAGACATCTTTTTTGCATAAACATTGGTTGAGTGTGTGTCTGAAGTTTACTAGGACAGGGCTAGCTAATTAGGCCTGGCCATCCTTAGAGCCATCCCCTAAGACCAGCTCCCAGAAGCCCTTCCTCCCATGTCCTCCTTCAGCCAGTTATAATAATAACAGTGGATGTTTTCTGAACATTTCTGAGAGGCAGGGGCTGGTACCTGTATCGTTTCATTTTATCCTGATAAAAACCCCGTGATGGAGAGAGATGGGGGATGTGCACTTCAGGAGCTGCCTTTCAATTCTCTGATGGTGCTCTCAATTAGACAAAACAAAGACTTGTTACATCGCGTTCCAGAGATGCTTAAAATGCAGTGAACTAGGCAAAAATGGGCATTCTTTCTTCCAGAACTCTGCCATTTTCCGTCAACCCAATGATTGCCACCCTCCCCATATTCTCTACCGTCTCTTCCAGACATGACCTAATGCTCCACCTTGTTACAAATGACCTCATAGAAAGAAATCACATTTCCAGAATATATAAATACAAAATGAACTTCTCTGTGCTGTCTTTAAACACCTGTTCCTGGTTTGTGCTCCTCCAGAGCTTTCCCTAAATGGCCTTCTTCTGCCTCTTGTTCATAGACCATTATCATCAACACCTTTTCCTTTTCTAATTTTTTAAATTGTGGTAGAATATATATACAACATAAAATTCACCATTTTTACTATCTTTAAGTGGACAGTTCGGTGGCATTCACCATCACCACCATCCATCTCCAGAACTTCTTCATCTTCCCAAACTAAAACTCTGAACCCCATTACACATTAGCTCCCCACTCCCTGTACCCTCCATCCCCACTGGTCTACTTTCTGTCTCTTATGAATCTGACTCCTCTAGGAATCTCATCTAAGTGGAGTCACACAGTATTTGTCCTTTCGCAACTGGCTTACTTCCTTTAGTATTACTTCATGTGCTCTGGATGTGTGAGAATTTACTTCTTTTTTGAGGCTGAATAATATTCCCTTATATTTATATACCGCATTTTGCTTATCCATTCACCCATCGATGGTTACTAGGCTTGCTTCTACTCTTTGGCTACTGTGAATATTGTTGCTACAAACATGAGTGTACAAATATCTGCCTGAGTCCCGCCTTTCGTCTTCTCTTGGGTACATTTCCCGAAGTGACATTGCTGGATTGTGTGGTAATTCTAAGCTTTTTTGAGGAACTGCCGTCTTGTTCTCCAGAGTGGCTGCACCATTTTACATTTCTATCAGTGCACAAAGGTTGCAATTTCTCCATGTCCTCGTCATCACTTATTATTCTGGTGGGTTTGTTTTTTTTTTCCATAATAGCCATTATGATGGCTGTGAAGTAGTCTCTCATTTCGATTTTGATTTGTATTTCCCTAATGACTAAGGATGTTAAGCATTTCTTCTTGTGCTGATTGGCTATCCTTTTGGTATCCTTTTTAAGAGCAATGTTGTTCAAGCCCTTTGCCTATATTTTTAGTCAGGCTGTTTTGTTGTTGTTGAGTTGTAGGATTTTTTTTAATAACCTGGGCATCAGTCCTTCATTAGATATATGATTCGCAAATATTTTTCATTGGTGGCCTTCTCAATCCATGGATAACGTCCTTTGAGGCATCAAAGTTTTCAATTCTGATGAAGTCCAGTCTGTCTGAGGGTCCTTTTGTCGTTGCGTGTGCTGTTGGTGTCACATGAACACCTCTTTCTCAAAAGTCTGTTTTCTCCTTCCCACGTATGACCCAACAGGTATCCGCAGAGCCAGGCCGTGTTTCAAAATGCAGACATGCACACCACCAGCAGCAGCACCTCGCCCCCCGTCCTGCTGATGGGACAGGCGGTGCCTCAGCCCAGCTTCCCCGCCGCCGCCTCCAGGCAGTCACCCCTGCAGCCCGCACAGGCCCCGCAGCAGGCACAGCACTTCCTGCAGGTGGGCACCCCCGCACTCATGCGTGAGGGCACAGGGCCCGGCTCCAAGGCAGAGGCCCGGCAGGCTTTCCCTCCCTTGCTTTCAGGATGGTTCTAGTCCTCAGTTCCGAAATAAGCACCACATAGATTTGCATTTGAATCTTTGCAGTCTATGAAGTTTATAATACTTAAAGTTTATAAAATCCGTACATCTTTAGTATAAGAACTTAGACTCAGCCATTATGCCTCATAGGTCCGTATTTTTATTATAGTGTCCATATTTTTTTTTGCTCTACTTTTAGAGCAAAAATCAGACGCTGACTACTGTGTTTGTCAGACTTGTTAGTGTGTTTATACACAAAGTCTGATACAAATATAAAATTAAACCATGTTTAAAGATACATCAAACTTGCCTGATAAATACAATAATGTGGCATGAATTTGGGGCTTTCCAGGGAAATGTGGGGCACATTTACATGTGGTCACCACTTATTCAAGCAAGTGCCAAATCCACTGGAGCCCGAGAGCCAGTAATTGGAGTTCAGATGGGACAGAAGTGTCTGCTTGGGCTCTGGCCTTCCCTCTGACATATACCCAGAGCGCCTTCCTGCCCCAGCCCTGACCCTGTCCTGTGTACATCCTTCCTGGCCTCCAGCTCCCACCACAGGGCAGGGCATAGCTTTTCTGTCACTCTGCCTACCGTGCTTGGGCACCTTCAAAGCCACAGGAGAGTGTGGTGACTGAGACATTTTAAGGATAGAGGGATAAAGATGAAAGGAGTCACCCTTGAAGGTCTTGAATACAATTTAATTCCAAAGATGCTAAACCATTTGTGATATACCTTTCAAAGTTCTCTGACCTCAAGCATAGTGGGAGCCAACTCTAGACTTAAGTGTGGCATGTCTTGTCATTTTGCAGGACACAGAAGCAATTTTTGGATGGGTTCAGGTGAAGTGAGAAGACAGGGATGGTCTGGGCAGAGTTAGAGGCCTCCTGTGTCTTTCTTCAGCCTTGGCAACAAACATGTTCACAGACACCTGTAACTTCAAGATGTGGTGCTAAGAATACACAGAGCACTTGGGCCTGTTTGCTGCCCTCAGGGGCCTCAGGGTGCATTGTGGGGAGAGGGGATGTCACAGAGAGCTGTCAGATTCTGGGTTAGTGCCAGGTAAGAGCACTGTGCCTGGAGGCCTTTGTGGAGGAAGGACTCGAGTCTGGGGGGGAGGGAGGGGCGGGGCGGCACCTGCTGCAGAGCCGAGGTGTGGATGGAGTGAAAAGACAGGAAGGGACAGTGTTCCAACAAGAGAGACAGCCTGAGCAAAAGTGGAGGGGCAGGTGTGCCTGTGGTGTCCTGGGTTGTTTGGATGGGGGAGATTTCATAGACGAGAATAGTGGGAGATGGGGCTGACCATTCCAAAGTTAGGGTTTGACCAGTTGAAGCTTCTGAGCTTCAAATGAGGATGTTCCCCAGTAGATGCTGGCGAATGGCAGTATTTGGAAGTAGTTACCGAATCAGGGACCATGGTGAAAAGTATGCCGACTGCACGTGTGTTTGGATTCTGCTCTGTCAGTTATCTGCATGTGGTCTCAGGTTCTAACATCCCAAAACATATAGGCCACATGTTCAGGAAACCATTCCCCAAAGCCTAGTCCCTGGCCCACTGGCCCAAAGGAACCCCTAGTGCTCGGCTTCCGAATTCACACCCACCTGGGGGAGCCTCAGGCTCCTTTCTTCCCCACCCACCCTACGCCCAAGGTCCTGCCACCACAAGATCCTGCCCTCCCCCCTCCCAGCCATGGAGGTGAGGCCTGTAGTCTGACCACACCGGCATTACCGCCCCAGCATCTCAGCGGAGGAGTTGCCAAAGCACAGAGGCACCTCTGGAGCCCTTTGTCTCTTCTTTGCAGGTACAGGCACCGACCTCTTTGCACAGTGAGCAGCAGGACTCCCTACTTCTCTCCACCTACTCGCAACCGCCAGGGACCCTGGGCTACCCACCCCCACCCCAGCCCCCACGCCCACCCCGAAGGGTCAGCAGCCTGTCTGAGTCCTCGGGCCTCCAGCAGCCGCCCCGGTAGTGCCCTGGCACCTCAGTCGGGTCACAATCAGCTTTAACCAATGGACGGACAATGGGAGTGGCCACAGGAGTGGGGGAGAGGAGTTTTAAACCCTTGGCTTTTATGCACACTGCATACATTTCAGAACTCCTGGATGGTAACCTTCTCCAGAGCACAGCAGCTGGCATGTGACACATGATCAGAGTACTGGCCGTGTTTCCCTTGCCTGTGTGTTTCTCGGGCACACTCTACAGCCATACTCGGATGGGAACCGAGTGCCCCCGCGTAAGTGTCGTTACTCAGTTGACTTAGCAGGTGGCATGGCTCACTGCGTCCTCCTGAGAGAGCGCACTGGTCCCTCTAGCCGGCTGTGGTCTGTCCACGCTTGCTAGCTGGCCTTCACTGTCTTGACCCTCTTTTCTTTGCATTCGAGAAGCACTGGGTCAGAGATCTGTTGAAGAGAGAGAATAAAGAGATTATTTTTCATTATTTTTAAATGGTTGTTTTTGTTTTAATTTGCACAGCTGCACAGAGGAGATAACTTAGGCACTTTCAGGTTTTAAAAATAATAAGGTCTCCTGACTTCATTTGGAGACCGCAGTAACAAAACCAGCCCACCAATCAGATGGCAGAGCTGGTCATTCTTCACCAGGCTGCAGACCCACACCCTCTGGCCTAAAACCTAATGGAAGGAGGTTCTTCACCCCATGCCCGTTCTGGTGATTATTGTTTCCCCTAAATATAACACTGGACTGTTCCTGTTTACTTGGTTGATTGCAACTACAAAGGCCGACTCAAAGCAAAGCACAATCATGCAGCTGATGTTCCAGAATTCTGTCGGGAACTATGAGACTTTGGAGGAAGAGGTTCCACAAGCCAGACAGGCCTGTGGAGCCCCAGGTCCCCTAGGAGACCCCACCACGCACCGGCCCCTTGAGTCAGAATGCTGCATCTTTCTACAGATCTTTCATGATAAGACCGAGGATTGGATTCTCCTTTTCAAAATGCACTTTGCTTTTTTTGTATGTTTTGTTATGTTGAGATGTTTCTAAAGAAAAAGGTTTTATGTAATTAAAAGACGAAGTGTAGTGAACTGTACAGCTGTTGTAATAATGACCTATTTCTATATAAAATAAAATTGTATGGATTATGTGTAAATTATTTTGTATCTGAGACGCCAGTTCCTTTCCCAAATATAAAAGTATAAAAGTTTTCCTGTGTTTTTCTGTGAGTGGAAATTTTGTAATAAATTAACGAATTTGTACAATTTCCTCTGGAGGCAGTTTCTGTCCCTTGGTATACATGCATGCATACATCTTTTCTTCATTAACATTTTTTTTTAATTTCAAGACATTTCTAAGGATAATCGAAGATATCGAAAAGGTGAAAGCAAGCAATGAATAAATCAGGTTTTTTGAGCTGCAGCATATGCACCAGCCCATCAGGCTCCTGACCTTCATAATTAAAGGTTGCGCCAGAAAAAAAAAACAACAACGGTATAAAGATGACAGCACAACAAACAGAAACAGCAAAAGCCCCTGGAAACATCTCAGCCTTCTAGACATAGGGAATCTGTGGATCTGACGGAGACAATCTGCATCAAAGCAGTCACAACTCATAATTAAACTCACCTGGGCTGGACTTCATGGGCTCCAGCTGCCAACACTTAGATCTATCGGTGATGTGCATGGGGTTTGTGTGTCTGTGTGTGAGAGGTGTGTACACACGTTTTGTTGGTGGGGGGAGATATAACAGAAGCATCTAGGAGACTTCTGCCAACTACAGATATCCCCCCACCTCCCATGAGGCCTCATCACGCTGACATAAGGGTGCCCTGGCACACCATGATTGAGAATCACAGAGATGGCGCTGCTCAGCACAGCCCTTTCCGTAAACATTGGCCCAAGAGAACTAAGTTTCTTTCCTTGTTCCATTGCTGTAGTTCTGTGCGTCTACCTGCCTCCCTGTGACATAGGGGTAGCTCCTCTGTTCCATGGCAAGGATCACTTTTGGTTGGCACAAGAGGCTATGCAAATAAAGTCACCAAAAAAGGAGTTTTATTGTTCACACAGTTGCTGTATTCCCAAAAAAAGGTAAGTCTCAATGTTCTGCATGCTTTAGGATGATTTACTACTCTTTAAAGGAATCAGAAGTGAACCTTCTTTCTAAAATGAGAAGTCTAGGGGTTGCCTGGCTGGCTCAGTCAGTGGAGCATGTGACTCTTGATCTCAGGGACATGAGTTCGAGCTCCATGTTAGGCATGGAGCCTACTTAATAATAAATAAAAGAAAAATGTAGAGGCTGCTTTTAAGGCAAACAGGCTCGAGCAATGGAATATATAGAAAAGGCAAACAGTGGCCCCATGGCTGAATACAGACAAGCCCATCAAGTGACCCACCTCAAAATATCCACTGGCCCTAATTAACCAAAGGGCTACATACAACCAGGCTCAGTTACCAAAAAAGGGGTCATTCCATACCTCACCATACCTCCTCACCTTCCCTCTTTAAAAACAGCCCCCACCGTCTTGTTGCAGACAGCCTCTCTTTTGCTGTCCTGCTTGCAGCTCCCTTGTGGTATATTCAATAAACTTCTATCACCTTTCTGCCTTGGGTAAATTCTTTCACCGCCCATACTGCCAGCCCTGCATAATCCAATCAGGAAAGACACCACATTTAGACACCACAAAAAAGTCTGTGTGAAACTAGATGAACTATTTGGCAATTGAACTGTTTTGTAAATTCGAAGGTTTATACATCTGATTTTTCTGTATTTGTATTTTAATTGGCCGTCAGAATCCTAAATAAAGCAAGATTTTTAATGGAAGCAGCATACTTACTGTACTAGGATTTTCAAGCTGGAAGCCATTGAAAGATGGCAGAGTACAAACCATGTTACTCATTTAATTTAGCATTGCTTAAATTTCATACATGTTGGATAAATCTCTTATTGTGCAACATTTCTTTAAACCCACATAACATCAAAAAAAAGCAAAAAAAATAAATAAACGCACATAACATCAGTGGAAGTTCAATCCTTAAGATTTTGATTCATTTAATTCCACTCTTTAAAAGGTGGTTTTGTAACCCTGTCTTGTTTCCAGAAAAAATCATGACCTTTCTCTTCGGAAAACTGTAAAGCCTTGGCTCGTAAGAAGCGGTTGAGATGTGAACTCTGGAAAACGCAAGCTTTGGAATGCTACTACTGGACAGATCTTCCTTTAGTGCCTTCCTTCTGCACCACCACACCCCTTTCATCTTAACAATCTTTCAGTGGCTTTTCTTAGGAAATCCCATTGGACCTTCCTAAGCACAATCTACCCAAAAAGACCCTTCAGCACTTTAGGGTTTGTTGTCCCCTCGAGACTGGGATCTTCTTCCTTGCTGCCCCTACAGGGAAGCATTCAGATCCTGTCTCATTTTAAGGATTCCCTGGTAATCACTAAAAGTCAAAAGACATGGGAGAGAAACCCAGCTAACAAAGTTTATCTTAAAGGTTTTGGTCTCTGGGAGGCCAGCAGTGACTGGCCTGACCCCTGAGGCTTGAGAGAGAAGAAGCTGGAAGAGCCTGCAGGGCTAAACTGAAACAGGAGAGCCCCCCAGCCAGGCTAATGATTATCAGTCCTTCAGACCAAATGGTTTTTATTGTCTGTTCAACCTTGACTTAAAGCAGCACAGTTGACATCTGAGAGGGCCATTTCGTAGATTTCCACTGGTGGGGTCTATTTGCTTGAAATTTCACGACTTTAGAGATAGGAGAAGATCCTACAATGTTTCAGAGAAAATAAAGCAGATCACCAAGGAGGCCACATGACTTCTCAACAACCACTCTGAAAGAAGACAATGGAGAATACCTTCAAAACAGTGGGGAGAAGTTATTTTCAACCCGAAATTCCATACAAGTCAAAACATTAATAAATTTGAGGGTTGAATAAAAACCTTCAGGTATGTGAGGGCTCAACAACTTTAGCTCCCATCCTCCCTGTCTTAAGAAGCCATTAAATGGTGTGCTCCTGTGAAGAAAGGGAGTTCATTTAGAATAAGGAAAGCACGGATCCATGGATCAAACTGACTGTCTTAGAATCCCCAGATTGGTGATACCCAGTTCCTAAGCCTCTGGGGAGCTCTAGAATCATCCCTCTGGGCGTCTCCTCAGAGCTCCCTATTGTCTCTCACATCATATCTAATCCACTTGTTCAGCTGGACTGCTTACTGCTTCCCCAGTTCCCCTGCCTTTTGATTCCCTTCCTCAGTATGTCTTCTCTCCTAGTCTTTGTGCCCCAAGGGACAACACAGGTAGAAAGCAACCCAGCCCCATACTCAGTCCTTACTCTGTCCTCATCTGGCTCTTTCCCACTCCCCGTTGCTCCAGTAGTGAAACTTGCTAAAATCACTGATACTCTCCTGTTTGGAGAATCTAGTGGGTACATGTTTTTGCCTTCCTTAAACTCTAGCATTTAGAACGTGCTGACCACTTTGGCTTCCTTTTGACTTAGAACATGTTCAACTAAATCTTTTCCTACTGCTCCAATGACTCGTTCCTATTTTCTTCAGCCCCCATCTCTTAAATGTAGTGAGTCTACACCGGTTTTCTCTCTCCAAATCCTCTTGGTTTTACCTACTTGTATCTATAAAATCAGTCTGCTTCTTTCCAATCCCGCTGCAACTGCCTTAGTTCAGAACTCCTTGTCTCTTATGTAAATAACTTCTTCCTACTAGTTTCCTTGCTATGATCTTGCCCACCTGCTCCCAATCTATTCTTCACAACGTAACTGAATTAATTCTAAAACAAATCTGACCATGGCACTGCCCTCCTGATAACTTCAATGATGCATTACTTGTAAAACTGTTGAGTAAGGCCCCACACTACCTCATCTCTCCGCCTAGAGTCTAGGAAGCCCTATTGCTTCAGACGGTTCACCTGCCACGCTCCACTTCTCTGCCGGTCTACCTCCTGCCCATCCTTTCAGCGCAGCACTAGCCTCCCTGCTTTCTGCACCCCCGGCCCACCCATGCATCGGGCCGGACACGACCCTCGGGTGGCTCCACAGTCCAGGACAGTAAGTAAGCACTCCCATTCAGGAGTGTCCTTGCTCGACGAGGGCGCCGCCAGGGCGGCAGCTGTCTCCAATTTCAATGGTACCGCCAGCTAGGTGCGGCGCCACACTCAGGTTCATCAAACGTCGGCCGAATCAACGAGAGAATGGGAAAAACAAATTGGAGTCTTTTTTTCCCGCCCCAGGTCCCATCCAGCTGTGGGCCTGGGCTTTATTTCCTCTGAAGATTTAGGGGCAGAGGCGAGAGACCCTGCCGCACCTCCACAGCGCGGTGGAGGCAACTAGGCTACTAGAAGGCAGACGCCGAGAGCGCGCGGCAGCAACGCGCAGTCTTGGCCCTCCCCGGCTCCGCCCCCAAAGTGTGCTTGCTTTTCCCCGGACGCGCGCCGCTTACGTCGCAGCCTCGCCTCCCTCTTCCACCCACCTCCAGGCGACCCGGAAGTTGTACTTGTGACGCTGCTTTCCCTCTCCCACAATACCTCGCGGTCTTCCTTTCCAACCCGGGCCTGGCAGGGTGAGTGTGGGTGCTGGGTCTCGGCTTCGATAATCTGCTTCCATCCTCGCTGGGGATTGTGCTGACCGGGACCGCGAGATTTTTTCTAAGCCGGTCCAGGACTCCGCTTTTCTCGGGGACGCGAACCCGCGCTGTTTAGTGGGTTTCCGTAGCCTGGGAAGGAGAGTGGCCAGGCTTACGGGAGCCGAGCCTGCAGGGGTTTCTGGGGCACCGGGAGCATCTGAGGGGCACGGCGCTTTGACCGCGGGGAAGCTGACTTGGCTTTGCCAATACCTGGGGTTTCGGGCTTGCCACGACCTTTTGCACCGGCAGCGCCCTGAGGGTGGCAGCGTGAGGCCGGGCTTGGGAGGGAGGGAGGACTTGGGTTTGTGCTGGTCCCATTCTGGTCTGAACTTCCTTGTCGCCTGGGTTTAGATGGCTCCCGCAAAGAAGGGTGGCGAGAAGAAGAAGGGCCGTTCTGCCATCAACGAGGTAGTGACCAGAGAATACACCATCAACATTCACAAGCGCATCCATGGAGTGTGAGTATGTCTGCAGTCGGCCCGATGCCTTGCTGGTTGGGGGCTTCTGAACTCACGCGTCTGGCTGTCACTCTGAGGTCTGTCTAGTTAAAAGCTAAAAATTCGGATCTCTGTTCCATGTCCCCTGTTTAAGGTTTATAGGGTTTAAAGCGTAATCCTGGGAGGTTCGTGATTGGAAACACAAGATTGAATTGTAGTTTCTGGGAGAACCAGTTGGGGGAACTTGGTGATGATAAAATGATTTCACTGGGAGCTTTGTAACTGAATAAACCTGGGCAGGCTAAAGGGTAAAAGATGCATATAGGAAGACAAACTTTTAAATGTCTCTAGACCCCCGTAAAGCTAAGCAATTAACTGGAAAAGGAGTATTCAATCCAGGATGTGGACATTTAGAGGGGATTCTTTTAGTTCCTGACACAAATATGTATTAACTAATCCTGGTTGAGTTGTAATACCAGAAATGAGACTGTTAGACAAGAAAAGAATGTGTCAATAGAGTATTAGGGCAATATGTGTGCAAAGGACACATGGCTGTTGTGGATTTGTGATGTACAAGAATATTGAGAATGATTTTGAATGTTGTAGTTCTTGGGACTTTTTGTCTGTATGGTTTTAAGTTCTTAAGTTTACTGCTAAGAATGGAGACCCAATCCCTTATTGAATACTGTTATTTGGAGTATTTTTTGAAGATACGATATTTGTTAATTTTAAAACATCCACAAACAAGCGCATTCCCCCCCCCCCCCCCACTAGTATGTATGCATATTTTCTATTTGGCTTAATCATATCCTTGTAAGGAGAGACAAAGTAACCTTAAATTGGAAAAAAAAAAAAAAAAAGAATTATTTTGGTTCAGTATCCATAGCCCCAGTTTGCAAAAACTTTTCAAGTAGTTCTGCCAAGGTTTAACCAGATATGATCCTTAAGGCTCAACTTGGACTTACAGTAAATAATTTTTCCTGTATTCTAAAGTTCACAAAATGTTTCTACAGGCAAAAGACACCAAAAGCAAATACAGAAATGAGAAGGTGATTGATCCTAGGTTCAGGCATTGAAGTGATTTTCACACTGATCTTTAAATATAGATAACACTGGGGCGTGCCTGGGTGGCCTGGTCGGTCAAGCATCTGACTTCAGCTCTGGTCATGATCTTGCGGTTCATGAGCTTTCAGGGAGCTTGAGCCCTGCATCAGGCTCCTTGGTGACAGCTCAGAGCCTGTAGCCTGCTTCGGATTCTGTCTCCCTCTCTCTTTGCCCCTCCTTTGCTTATGCTCTGTCTCTCAAAAACACACACACATACACACACACACACACACACACAAATTAGAAATAACGTTGATATGGGACACCTGGGTGGCTCAATCTCATGGTTTGAGTTCGAGCCCCAGATGGGACTCTGCTGACAGCTCAGAGCCTGGAGCCTGCTTCCGAGTCTCTCTCTCTGTCTGTGTGCTTCTCTCTCGCTCTCTCCCTCCCTCCCCCCCCTTCCCCGCTCACACTTTCTCAAAAACAAATGAACATTTAAAAAAAAAGTATTTTAGAAATAACGTTGATACAAGCTGTAAAGTTTCTTGGCTTTTAAGTATTATCTGCTTTCCATTCTGTAGAGTCTGTTGGCAGTATTTCTCAGTAAAAATAAAACAACATTCTAATGTGTGTGGAGCCTGTTAATGCCTAAACACTAATTTTGATTGGCATGTTAGCTATAGCAATCTAGCTAAACACCTGGTCAGATTAAAAGAGTTCCAAAATCAAGACCAAATTTTAATTGGACCGCCTATAAACTTCTACATTGGAGTCCCTTACTTTGCCTCCTGAATGTCTTGCTCTTTTGAGGTCATTCTAAAGTTTCAGTATTAAGCTCCTCAGAGCAATAGAGCAAAGTGGTAGCTAAATTCTTGGGGCAAAGGACACATGGCTGTTGTGGATTTGTGATGTACAAGAATATTGAGAATGATTTTGAATGTTCTAGTTCTTGGGATTTTTTTGTCTGTATGGTTTTTACAGTCTGTGCCTTTTGGAATAACCAACACCTTGTTAACTGGTTTAAGGCAAAGACCCGTACAAATTCTGGTCCCCTTAACCATTCTCTAAAATGGTGGAGTATGACTGACAACCTAGAAACCAGAAACCTGGAGCCATTTTGGCTGAAAGTTGTGGACCAGGGCATGAGAAAAGGTGGCTGTAAGGAGATTTGCATTGTTAGTGAAGAGCTTTTCGGAAGGCCTAAGTGTGTGCAGAAACAAGACCGGAACGTGTGTGTTGTAATATCGACCTCAAAGTATCCGTAAATAGAAGTGAGGTCCCAAACAGACATTCTGTCCCCAAAGCCTCTTTGGCTAGAGAATTCAATAGTAATTGGTCCAGAGAAAAGTAGTGAGTCCTTGTCAAATTGATAGCCCTGCTTCCCATGTCCTAATTTTGTAGGTATGTATATACGTCTTTATTCAGTGAGAAGCACAGTACTCTGGGGTATACCTACAAAATTCTCCTTGACCATTCTTCCAGTCCTCCTCTGCCTGCACACAGGAACATCAGCACCAGAATCTTAATTCAGAGGACTACCTAATGCCAGAGTCATACTAAGTCATTTTAACAGGTTTCTTTGAGAAATTGACTTAGTGTGGTTCTTAGAAGATCAGCACAGAGGCCAGATTCCCCTAATACAGTGATCAGACATCAAAGTTCATGTTTCTCTCTCCCTTTTTAAAGTCACCTTTAATCTTAGATACTTTAAACGCACAAACTAATAGTAAACACATTCATGTAAGGAATACCATATCACTATTCTTTGGATAGATCTTGAAATAGCAGTGGACTTGCAAGGTGATGAGATAATAGTTGGGGTGGGGTACTTGTTCAGTCTTCCTTTGAAACGTTTAGAAATCTTTTTTTTTTCTCCTGCAAGGTCTTTCTCAGAAAATGCAGGCAGTGCAGAAGTAAATGACCAAAACTACAAATCTGTCCTTGTAGGATACTAGCACTTTTGTTGCAGGAAGATGTCCTCTCAGTTCATGAGGAGCATCCAGATCAGAACCAAAGTGACTCTCAGTGCTGGTGTTCCATTCAAAGCAGATCAGCCTCCGAATCGTCTGATGGTGGAGATCCTGATACCGGCTATAATGCTATACTGGGGGCACACAAGTCAGTAGAGGCCAGAGAAGGAATTTGAAGAGTCTGAGAGATTTTTGTTCTTTTTCCTTATTAGGCTGGAATTCTGAACCACCCCTTCCAAGGCTCTTAATTGAGGGAGATGATTATACTTTAGTTGAGGCCAACAGACCTGTCTTGGAGTATTCCTTTGTTTGCCTGAAGTAGGCTCTTTCACTGTAATGTGATGTGGTCACATTAATATTAAAAATGCCTGATGGAGAAGTATGTTTGGTTTAACAAGTGGAATATAGTATTACTTGGTTTTTTCATCTACTGTAACTCTGGATGCCTGGGATAGTCCCCATTCCATAATTAATAACAGGAGCCATCACAGAAAGATTGTGCATAAGTGGGATTATTGCCACACCTACATTTCTCCTGTATTCCACAGTGCCATTGGGGCAATCTCTGAGATTTGTTGAAGGCACTGGGGTTTTTTGTTGCTTTTTAATTTTTTTTTTTTTTCCCAACATTCATTTTTGAGAAAGCAGAGTGTGAGTGGGGGAGGGGCAGAGAGAGAGGGAGACACAGAATCTGAAGCAGGCTCCAGGCTCTTGAGCTGTCAGCACAGAGCCTGACCTGGGGCTCAAACTCAAACCTTGAGATGACCTGAGCCAGTCAGACACTTAACCAACTGAGCCACCCAAGTGCCCTGAAATCCAGTGCCTTTTTGTATTGATGCTTCTTGGGAATAACCACATTTCCTTCCCCTCACCCCTTTATTTGGGACATTCATACATTTGTTTGGGAGAATATCAAGCACTTGACTATATTAGGCACAGTCCTGGGCTCTGCAGATTCATTGGGAAAGCAAAGACCCTGTCCTTCTAGTTTACTTTAGTAAGAGATTAAGATTCAAAATGGTAAAAAGCGCCCGGTGAAAAGTCAGTCCTCTGTGAAAGTGCGTGCTGTTTTAAAGGCCACACAGATGATGGAACATTTGAAAAGTGTAGGTGTGAATCAAGTTCTTCAGGCAATTTATGCTTTGTTCTAAAACCCCCAAGTGAAGACCTGAATCCTTATTCATTTCTCAGTGCCTGCTTGATAAGTAACAATTGACAGTTCATTGTTCATTCTTCTGTGGGAGTGCTTTATTATTTTTTTACATCCAAAGATTCCACAGTCTTGTTCTTTTCTTATTTCTCCTCTAGCTGCTAACCTTGTGGTACCTCCTCACATCCTCTTAATCCTCCTTTCATCATCCTCTTAATGTTGAAGAGCCCCAGGACTCTGTCTGTCTTCTATCTATGCTGGGTAATAGTAACTGGTCTCAGGGCCACATATATCCAATTACTATTGGCTTGGGTATTTATTCACATGTCCCAAACCAAGCTCCTAATCATCGTCATGCCTAACTTTCCCATTCCTCTCGAGGCTTTTCCCCCTTTCAGTCATTGTCAGGTGAGCATGTCCTATTGGTCCTGCCTGCCACATTTGGACCAGTTGCCCTGGTCCCACCACCATTTCTCTCACTTAAATGGTTACAGTTAGCCTTGCTCAGATTCCACATGAGGTGGCCACTTACTTTCTTAATCATACCAGTAGCTGGGGTGTGTGTGTGTGTGTGTGTGTGTGTGTGGGTGTGTGTGTGTGTGTGTGTGTTTTGCTTTTTTTTTCCTTCTGCCTGAATGCTTTTCTCACAGATACCTAAATTGCTGTTCTCATGATCTGCAGATCTAGACTCTAGTATCTTCTTGGCCATCTTATTTAAACCTGCATTCCCTTTCCCTAATGTTCCCTCTTTTTTTCCCTGGTTTATTTTTTCTCTGTGGTACTTGATACCATCTCTTTTACTCCATATTTCACCTACATATAGCAGTTGTACCTACTGCTGTTATTTCAGGCACCTTTTATTTCTAGATGGTCAGGTGTTTACATGAATGAACTGAACTTGCTTGATGGGTTCTAGAAATAGCAAGGAAGCTAAGTGAGGGTGGAGCAAAGGGAGCAGGGGAGATGGTACAGGGGTCATCTTTCCATTTAGGTATGGAAAATCACTGAAGGTTTTAGCAGAATTAAGTCAATCTACCATGCTCTGTATGTTATATTGGATTGCATAAAATTCACTTCCATCTAACAAGTGAAGCGCCTATTAATGCGCCAGGGCCTGCATTGGGTTATAGAGGTGAATGGTTGACATGGCCCCTTCTCTGAGCTTCAGTCGTAGGTGGTGGGGCACCTTTTTAGACTTGGGTCTCTGCTCCCGTTTGAAATGGCCTTCACTTCCAAATGCTTGGCCATTTCAGTGTGTAGTAAAGTTTTGCTTTTTCAACACTTTTTTATTTAAAAGCATGAAATTTAGATGAATTTGTGTGTCCTCATATGAACAACAGGTTAATAATATCTAACTCCGTTGAAACAGACATGAGTTAATGACCATGCCTGACACATGCTAAGAGCTCCAAGAATTGACTGTGGTTTTCATATCTCTCAAGAGGAAATGTTTAGTTTCCAAAAACATGCCATGTCTTAAGATATGACAAATAATGTATACTTTGATCTGAGAACACTTTTAGTTTTATAATCCATGTATTTTATGTTCCAAGTATATCCTGTTCTTTGATTTTGCTGGGCAGATGGTATTAGAGCATAGGGTGTTTTATCAGGAAAGAATTGTGTGTGTGTTAGCATTTCTTAGGATCATATGCAGAGCTCTTATCCCACATCATTGAAAGTAGATTGTGCATTTTCTGTTTCCCATGTATAACACTAGTTTTTGGGCATTGCACACTGCGGGGAAAGAGGATTATTATTGCCTTAAGGCTTTGGTTTAGATTTGTTTCGTGAAAACGGGACATCATATGTTACATATTTCATTTAATTTTCTACTTATTTATTTTCTTTGAATCTCAGGGGTTTCAAGAAGCGTGCCCCTCGGGCACTCAAAGAGATCCGGAAATTTGCTATGAAGGAGATGGGAACCCCAGATGTGCGCATCGACACCAGGCTCAACAAAGCTGTCTGGGCCAAAGGAATAAGGTGCTACAGTTATCTATGTTATAAGATGAACTTTTACAATTACACTAGCTTAACCAACTCTGCGCAGTCTATGTAGGTTCAGTGGAAGTATTTCTTTAAAATGTGATGATGACTCAAAGGGTGGGGTGGCATCTGCAAGGAAGTCCTTTGATGTGGTATTTGAACTGAGACCTAGATGATGAAAGAGCCAGCAGTGTTGGGGTCAGGTAAGAGCATTGCACAAAGAGCACACTTGGTGTGAGCTGGAACAGGTTGGTGAAGATGGGAGTACAGATGGTAAAGTGACTTGAACAGTAAGTGAAGATGGAGAGTTAGGAAGGGAACAGACTATGTGGCATTTTGTTGTTTATGGCAAAGAGTTTGGTTCTATCTTCTAGACATAATGGGAAACCTATGGCACAGTGGTTTTCAGCAGTAGGCAGTTCTGGTGTCACTACTACAGGTTGCCACAGGTCAAGGGCTCTGCTAAATATCCCACAGTGCACAAGGCAGCACCCCTGCAATTATCCAACCCAATTGTCAATAGTGCCAAGCCCTCCTTATAAGCAGGACAGTGGTTTTTGCTGTGGAGGATGATATAAGGTGCTGGAGTAGACCAGCTAAAGGGAATGGTGCTGGTGTGGATCTAGGTGATTATTAAGGCTAGAGCAGGGTGAGGGAGCGGTCTGCATCTGGTGTTAAGGGAATGACAGAGGGACCTGAGATTCAGCCCTGCAGTTGCTGTCATTGAGCATTCTGGTAGAGAAGATATGTCTAATAAAGGAGTGTCCAAAGAGGTTCATTGAGATGATGGGGGGAAGGGAGCACAAAAGCCAAGAAGAGTCCTGAGGTTTGGATTGCTTCAGAATGCTTCATGGCCTCAGACCAGTAAAAGGAGATAGTCTGCTGTAATGCTGCTAAGGTTGGGTGAGAGGAGAGGGTTGTGTGCATAAGGTAGGGAAACTGAACAGTTACTAGTCTTCTGTGTTGAATGTGTCCATCAGTGTTTGGTGTTTCTCCAAATTTACATTGAACATAGACAAATCCTATAATTAAGATTTGGGTGTTGGTAAGAGGGAAAAGATCTAGCATGTTTGGATCCATGTTTCAGCGTAGGTTGAGTGTCAGTGGTTGCTGCCTGCTGAGACAGACGTACATCCTGAGACCATAGCATTTAATGTCCACCTTGTGGGTATTTCTTTTCCAGGGAACTGCTGTCTACTTGTAGTGCCTGATCAGATTGAGATAAAGGATAGAACACAGATGAGGGGATAGGAGGTGTTAGTACCAGTGGCAGTTATTTTCTTGATAGGAGGCATTGACTTAGCAGCATGTTTATATCTTTATTAGGAATGTTCCATACCGTATCCGTGTGCGGCTGTCCAGAAAACGTAACGAGGATGAGGATTCACCAAACAAGCTCTATACATTGGTTACCTATGTACCTGTCACCACTTTTAAAAGTAAGTTGAAATCCCATAAAGCTGCTGGAATTAGAAAGGCAGCCTTAGCCCTTTTAGAACCTGAATTCATCTGTCCCAACAGATACTTAATTATGCACCTATGTGCCCTGCATCCTTCTTATAGGGAAATGGGTAACAGGCATAATAGTCACTGTAAACCTTTGTGTCATGGTGTGGGAAATTGCAGGAAGATACAAAACAGGTCCATAGCTGGGTTGTAAAAAGGTCATGTAATACTGGCCTCCACCCTTCAAGAGAAGGTTTTGGAATGTTAAAGTGTGAGGTGTGAGGATGGAAATTGACTGACTCTCCCTCCTTTTGCAGATCTACAGACTGTTAATGTGGATGAGAACTAATTGCTGATTGTCAAATAAAGGTATAAAACTGCCTTTCTGTTTGGTTTTCCCTTTCTAGTTGCCATGTACAGTTGACTCTTGAACAGTGTAGAGTTAGGGGTACCAGTTCCCACAAAGTCAAGTACCCAAAACTTAATAGACTTACCAATGAAGTAAGCTAGAAGGAAAAATGTCAAACTAAATCAAGAGAAAATAAATTTACAGTGCTCTGTCAAAAAAAAAAAAGTCCACATGTAGGGGTGCTGGGTGGCTTAGTAGGTTAAGTGTCTGACTTCAGCTCAGGTCATTATCTCGCGGTTTGGTGGGTTCAAGTCTTGCGTCGGGCTCTGTGCTGTGTTTCCCTCTCTCTCTGCCCCTCCCCCCTCACACTCTCAAAAACAAACATTAAAAGAAGAAATCCACATATAAACGGACCTATGCTGTTCAAGAGTCAACTGAAATATCTTTATGCAGTTGCCAGTTACATAGGATTGCTTGGAGAGCTTTTCCTATAGGGTATGCCTGTGCCCCTTCTCCCCAACACCTGGGGTCTGAGTATCTGGGTAGAGTAGAGCCTAAGCAGGTTTTAAAAGTGATTCTGAAGTGCATCGTGGCCTAGGAAAACCTTTTTAGGTTATCTGGGGGACATTGGGGGTATACGTAATTCTAAGAAAGATTTTTCTAGAGACTGGCATGTAGAACTCAATCGCCATTGGCCACTTTACATATTTTAACATCTTTAAATGATGGAAATATCTTAATATATTTGATAGTAGCTTAAACTATTTTTTAATATAATTAAGCTGTTTGTATTGAGTATACCTTCAAAAGGTATAGAATAGTAATTGATTTTTGATGGATTAAGCCAGATTAAGGCTTTTATATACAGATCATGTTATACCTACAGCTCACTTGTTTGTAATGGCCCCCTGAAGTATTTTTAATCCCCATTTATGTGGAACCGAAGCTCAGGTAAAGTTTACCGTTACAGTAATAAAATCCACTAAATTCAGCCTGAAAGCATTGTGTTGGAGGGATTATATTTCATCAGTGTTTACACCCCTGGTGTTATCAAATGCTGTTGTAAATAGGTACTTCATTTTTGAGCCCCAGGGGTGATGGTACTATACGTAACCACTGTGGGGAGTTGAACACCTACACTATCATAATTTACTGAGAACGCAGACTGGGTGGGGATGATGGTGGAGATACCTCTAGACACAAATAAGTTATAAACAAGGACCAAGTCAATACAAAAGTTTCTTATTAAAAAACTTAGAGGCCAACATTGAAAGCATGGTTTGTACACAACATTTTTGGAAGGACAGAGTACAACCAAATATATTAAAATGGTTTCAATTACCAGCATTGAAACAAAATTAGTGCAAAAGAAAGCCAAATACAATTGCACAGATAGTGGCTCTTGGATCTTGAAAGTGAACTTGATTTGTAACCTCTCCCATTATCCAAGTGAAGAATGAGAGCTTGGGCTTTTGTCTCTGGTTTAGTATGATACATTCAACTCTTCTGTTGCATCTGAGAACGAAATCATACTAGCGTCACAGCAGAAGTGCCCATTTCAGCCAATCTGATGAAAGTGAAACAGCAAGTCACAGCATCAAGGGAACTAATGTATGGATTCCCTATAGCACTGATAGGATCCAACTCATAATTCTCTTAAAGAATAAATAGAAATGCTTGCGGGTTGCATCAGTTCCCCTGGCCACAGTTGTGGCTGTCCGGTTGCTCATCCAGATACCCAGCTTGCAAAATACGCTCAAAATGAATTAGGCTGAAATGAAGATTGAGGGGCTGACCCCTACAAAACAGGTCCAAGGCTTTGGTATGGCTGACTCCTCTCAGTAAACTGCTATCTTGCTACACGTTGCTCAGCTTGAGTTCAGGCTGTGATTGGCGGCTCATTTCAAAAGTTTTGAGACTGTACTGATTGATCTTGGCGTTTTCAAGTTTCGATTTAATGTCCAGTGGCTTTTCAAAAAAGTTTACTAATGACTGTTCAGTCAGAAGTGAAGCTAAAATATGTTCAAGGGAGACAGTCCAGTCCCCTTCTACCTCTTCAGTAAATGTCCGGGAGTCCTGGGGAATCTTCCCAGCGTTGTTGTCTGCAAAAACCAAGTCCTGGTCTGGAGAAAGAGCTGAAGCCCGCAGCTCCTCCCCACCTTCCTGGGAGCAGCTTCCAGAGCTGCTGCTTCTCTGCCCCACTTCCCCAATCTGCAGCAGCAGAGTGGTTACTGTGGCAATGGCTTGATACAACTCGTTTTCTTCTGGATCTTCATGAAACATACTGTACAAAGTTTTACAGAACTGGATAAATTCTCTCTGGAATTAAAAAATACACAGCAACATAACCAGGATAGAAATATAATGTATATATTTTTTAACTTAAAAGTTCTTAGAGAAAACCACATAGCAGTCTTTGAAGCAAATGATAAGATAGTTTGCCTTTCTACTCAGAAAGTACTACCAGTGACTCCAGGGAATTTATAACACAGAAATGTGCTCTTTGTCTATACAGTAACTATTAAGAAAAAATCTGTGCATTCCAGAGGACATGTGCACCCTTTAATCCAAATCAACTTGTAGAAATGGATCCAAAAGCTATAGAGATTTGTTTATAATGATGTTTAAATCTAGGATTTACAACAGAGAGAAAGTTGGAGACTGCTTAAATGTTATGACTAAACAAAATAATGGCTTATTCATCTGATAGGATACCAGGCAGGAACTTAACAGATGTGAAATGACGTAAAACAGTGATGCCTGATGCTTTTTCAAAGTATATACGCATTGCGGCTCAAATGGAGAATCTAATGTGATGAAAGGCACTTCTGGTGGGATTTAGCTATACATTTACTCTAGGAATAGGAACATGGTTGAGACCTAACTTAATAATTTGGGAGAGGGGCACCTGGGTGGCTCAGTCAGTTAAGCATCCGACTCTTGATTTCATCTAAGGTCATGATTTCATGGTTTGTGAGATAGAGCCCCACATCAGAGCCTGCTTGGGATCCTTTCTCCTCTGCTCCCCTGCTCACTCTCAAAATTTTTAAAAATAATTTGGGAGAGCTATTCATGATTTTGAAGTAAATGAAAGCAAGGTATTAAAACAAGCCTACTTTTGTTTATAGTTAAAAGTTGACATCCTGTATATCAGAATGTTAGTACCGGTAGCTCTGGGTGATGGGATTTAACTGGCTTTTTAAAAAATGAGGTAGAGTTGACCTACAGCATTGAAATGTGACTATATCCAAGAGAGAGAATGAAAATTTGAAAGCAACTCCCCAACAGAGTAGAGCAACCCTTCTGAAGTATTCCAGGATATATGAATGCCATGTGTTCTGTGGTCAAAAGAGACCAAGAAACACTTCATGCTGAATTCCTTCTTGAAGGCTCACAGTCCACATTAGCACCAAAAAGACTGATAATCCTATAATAAAGGGACATTTCCAACTTGAAGCCTACATTTCCCAAACTTTGGGAGGAATCCTTTAAACATTTACCTTTTAGTCACCAGTGTTCAGCTCTGATCCTTTGATTATGGTTTTGGAAGTAGGCCCCAGCTCAACTTTCAAGCTTACCTCTCAACAAACTGGCAAAGTGGTTAATTCTCTGCATAGAATAAGGTTCATACCTGGCTCATTTTGGGCAACTCTTTCTCAGTTTTATCTTTTTCTTTGGCTAAATCTTTAATCATCTGCTTCAGCTGTTTCTGATAATCAACTGCATCACCTTGAGACACAGAAAATACAATATATATTTTAAAACTCAGTGAAAGCAAAAAGGAACATGTAGAATGGGGCAGTGAGGGCAGAATTCCACTAAGTATACACAAACTGAAAACAGATTTGAGAGTCTGTTCTACAACTGACCATGAATGGAGTGTGGTAGCTGCATGACAACCCCTCAAACCTTAGGCAAGAGGAATAAACGTGGTGGTTGGGCCGAGGGGCAGTCCCTCAATACACTGCCACTTGAAAGGTTTCTGGCTTCTGAAAGCAGTGGGCTGTTGATTCACAGTATGAAGGGACTAGGTAAGTCCACTTCTAAGAAGAGCTGTGAAGTTTCTTCTAACAATTACAGTGTGTGCCTGCAGGGGAATTAATGAAAAGAAGTACATACCATTTGACTTCCCAAAAACCAGCGGTCTTGATGTCGACAACAGAGGATTCTTTAATGGGGACTGGCTGTCTCGATCATTTTCAGTGAGTGCTTAAAACAAAAAAAAAAATTACGTTGAACAAATTACTGCATGTTAAGCAAAACTGGCCATAATTCAGCTTCTTATGTAATTAAGAACTAAAGGCTAAGCCAATAGCAACCCCTCCCCACCCCCGCACCCTGTGGGCTGCAGTCTTTGCAGGGACTCTGAACTCACCTGTACACCAAGCACTGGATACACAGAGTAAAGAAAACAACAGACCACATAAAGCCTTTTTCTGGATTTACGTAGACAAGATTTTAATTAATGAAATACAAATTCATAGGACATTGCTGATACTGCCCTGGAAAAATGTATGTAGTAAAATCCTATTTTCTAAAACTCAAAATATATGTACGTATATACATACACAGAAATTCTAGAAATACACAAATTTCTGGATGGTGGGATTAGCATTTTAAACTTCATGGCATCTGTTTTCATAGTGAGCATATACTAAGTTTCTAACAAAAACTGAAAAATTGGTGATTACAAAGCATTTTATCATTGCAAGTTTTCTTGAAATATACAAAAATACTCCTAGCAGAATCTTCATTATACTACTGAAAATAGGAAATGGCACAGCCATTTTGAAAAACCATCTGGCAGTTCATCAAAAAGGTAAACACAGAACTACCATTTGACCCAGAAATTCTACCCTTATGTATATACCAAAGAGAAATGAAAACCTACCCACTTAGAAACTTGTACACAAGTTATAGGAGCATTGTTCACAAGAGCCAAGAAGTGGCAATAAACCCAAGTGTTCAATTAATGGGGGGATTAGGACATAATTATCAAATGGAGTATCAAATTCAGTCATGAATAAGCACAGAGACAGGCTATAACATGGATGAACCTTGAAAACTGAGTAAAAGCCACACACAAAATGGCAAATTGCATTATTCCCATTTATAGGAAATACCTAAAACAGGATTCTATAAAGACAAAGCAAAGCAAAATGGATGGGCTGGGAGCAACAGCGAGAGTATGGTCCTTTTTAGGGTGATGAAAATTCCTAAAATTGTGATGATGGTTGTTTAAAGATACTAAAAAACGGGTTTTGTAACTTTAAATGAATGCACTATATGGTATGGGAACCACAGATCAAAAAGCTCTTATAAAAAACAATTCTAGGGGTGCCTGGGTGGCTCAGTGGGTTAAGCCTCTGACTTAATTTCAGCCAGGTCATGATCTCAGTTTGTGAGATTGAGCCCCGCATCCGGCTCTGTGCTGACAGCACAGAGCCTACTTGGGATTCTCATTCATATTCATTCATTCATTCATTCTCTCTCTCTCTCTCTCTCTCTCTCCCTCTCCCTCTCCCTCTCCCTCTCCCTCTCCCTCTCCTTTCTGCCTCTCCCGCATCGAAGTGCACTCACTCCCTCAAAATAAATTAAAAAATTATAAAGAATGAATGGACACAGCAGGATCCTTATATTTACTAGTAAGCCACTCACTGAGAATAAAAGGAAAATTCAGTTGTAATCCAACAAATATCCCCAAGATGGCACCAAAGCCTTGATAAGGTACTCTCCTTCCTACTTGGGAGACATGTTTCTGGGGTTTGGGGGGTGGGAATTGTTTGGGGTTGTTTTAGGTTTGGGGGTTTTATTATAACAGATGTTAAGTCATTTTTCCAGGCTTGCCCAAAAATTCTACACAGTGGCACATGCGAGCATCCACTCACTGAATAGGAGGAAAATCATAATAAACCCTGGATGGTACTTAGGGCAGTCATGATGGAAACAGATTTTTTTAGGTAATAGCTGCTAGAAGATGTCAAGAGGATATTGGGTCTCTAAGAGGTGAAATGTGTACACAAGTCACTAAAAAATTGCTCTAACAGAAGAATAATACAAATGTTATGGGAGCATAGAGAGGAATGGTTAATTCAAGAGGAGGGTGAGTGTCTAGAAAGGAGACAGGTAAAGAATCAATGAAAAAACTCATTGTTACCTATGCTCCGAAGTATACAATGCATTAAGGGAAAGTAGTAAAGGTTGTTTACAATCTTTAAATGTACTTTCCACCTTCTTAAATGAGGTATCTGAACTCTCATAAATGTTTCATAAACATTTTTACATTCTGATGCGTAACTTGTAATTCAAGACTATAAATGAAATAAGAGACATTTCTATTAAAGTTTTCATTGTGTCTCGCTTCAAGTATAGCACAAGTTAAAATATCTTGAAGGATTTACATTTGCAGTCTATCTCAAACTTTTATCTTAATGTGGTAGATACCTTCATGACTTCAATAAATGCCACCAGCAGGAAAGTCTGTTCTCTGGCTTCAAGGACTTCATCGTCATCACCACTGCTATCTTTGTCCCTTTCTAAATGGGATTCTTGTGGAGGGGAAAAGCTAGTTCTATTGTATCTTAGCTCTGGTGGAAGAGTACATACACTGCTTTCAATACAGTTTGGTTTTCAGATGCAGTTGAGACACTACAGTCATCAAAATAATACCATTCTCCTATTTTTTCTTGCAAAAACAGAATAGTGCCTTCCTAGCCCTCCACAGTGGTTGAAAACAGCAAATTATAGCAGCTAGGACTTGCAATTAATTAGGAATTCCAATATATCCAACCAAGTCTTTGATAGGAAAGCTAAGTAAAGTATCCAACTTGGGTCTCAGATATCTAAGAAAATCACTGAAGGGGCACCTGGGTGGCTCAGTTGGTTAAGCAGCCGGCTTCGGTTCAGATCATGATCTTATGGTTCTGTGAGTCTGAGCTCCACATCAGGCTCTCTGCTGCCAACACACAGCCCACTTCAGATCCTTTGTCTCCCTCTCCCTCTGTTCCTCCCTTGCTCATCCTCTCTCTCTCAAAAATTAATAAACATTAAAAAAAATTTTTAAATGAAATTAAAAGAAAAACACATGATGTAAACAAGTACTGGATGCTATGATCAAATCCATTTTCCTAGTGGCTTGACAATTTGGGTAATACCAAAGATCTTCAGTACCCAGCTCTTCTAAAAGGTTCAATGCAATATTACGATTTCACAAAAGATGTTTTCGGAGGTGTGTACACCACATTTTTCATATTTTTCAAAATCCTCTTTTGGTATTTTAAACTCCAGTCGAAAGAAGAGATCTTTCGTCTAGCTTAAGCTATCACCAAAATGAATGTGCATGGTATAATTTCTGATGTCGTTATCAATGCTGCTTAAGTTGTTAAACTAGAATGTAATCTTATCATTTTAGTGTGTCCTGTGAAAAGCTGACCTTTGTAAGTTTGCTTGGTATGTCATCCATTATCAGAATCATCTCAAAGAGACTATATCCATTCTCTGAGAGAAGTTCCTGATCTTAGCTGGATTCATCAATTAGCTCATCTGTTTCCACTTCATTTGGTGAATCCTCTTCATGTGTGCCATTTGAGCCATTTCCATTAATAATTTGGTCCTTAAGGCAGTGTGTCTTTCAGTTTCTTGGATTTTAATAGATCCTTTGACATATTAACACATTCTCAAAAGCAGTAGATTATATAGAGTTTATCATCAGTATTGTTTCTTAGTATAACCATAAGAAAAGGCTAAGCAAAAAGTGGAGAACCAATATGGTGGGTGTAACTTGGGTGCCAGACTTTTCTCTTAGGCAAACCATGGTCGTCACATGTTCCATTGTCTTTGGTCCTGTTGATGTTAATTTCACACACATAACATCCATTTCACAATACTGCTAAGGTTTTTATCCACAGTGACTACAGTATGAAATCTGTGATTGTATATGTCCATTCCTATCATCTGCCAATACTCTTGACAAAGCAGACAATGTCATACAAAGATCTTGTGTATTTCTAATTGTACTGCATAGGTTTAGAAAGGGGATCCATTCTAAGTAAACAAACTTCAAAGATACATTCTTTTACCATAAGTGATGAAATAAAATATTTTGTCAAGTAACAAAATGGATCTAATGGTACTGAAATGTTAGAATACTTAGGATTTTTTTTTAAATGTTTACTTATTTTTGAGAGAGGGAGACAGAGAGACAGAGCGTGAGTGTGGGAGGGCCAGAGAGAGGGAGACACAATCGGAAGCAGGCTCCAGGCTCTGAGCTGTCAGCACAGAGCCCAACGCGTGGCTCGAACTCACAGACTATGAGATCATGACCTGAGCCGAAATCGGAGGCCCAACCAACTGAGCCACCCAGGTGCCCCAGGACTTCTTAATATTAGTTATCATACCACTATTTATATTGAAATGGTTACATGCAATTCCTGATTAGGACTTTTAAATAATGATCTCTTCAAAACAGGCTGCCACTATTACTGAAAACTGAACAAAAGGTGGAAGCAAGTGTCATTACCGAGAATTTGAATGTTCAAGTGTTTTTTATTTTATGTAAAGCATGAAACATCACACAGCTTCACCCTTACTGACAAATATATTACTGAATTTTTTTTGGCTAATATGACTGGATTTTGACCCCTTTTAAAAATTTTTTATATCAAATATTCTAAAATAACAAAGCTTTTCCTCTTTTGTACACAGATACTGCTATATTTGTCTACAGTTAGGTTTCAGATTTCAAATTCTAACACTGACTATCACTGAGAAGCATTGCTAACATCATTCTTGGTTGAATTTTTGCTTTGAATCCATACTTTGTTGCTACATGTTAATATATTTTCAAGTGTGCTTTCAATTTTCAATTAAGTTCATTCAGGTCTTCAACTTGAAATCCTTTTTAAAATAACCATCTTTAACCAAATGGCAAATTGGAATTATCTGTAAGATTTTTCCTTTTAACTCCACTTCTTTACAAAACCCTTTCTTTGGACAGCAAATTCACTTGTGTGTTTAAGTCCTCAAAAAGAAACCTATTTCTTCACGTAAAGCTGAACACAAGACTGGAGCAGCTCAAATTCTATTGGATTTAACACTTTAAGATCATTTAATGTGGATCCAGACCAGCAGGACCCCCAGGGGAGAGCTGCTCTGCAAACATAACGTATTCCCTGAATCTTGGCATCTCTAGGAGCTGGGGGCATAAGCTGCCCCCTCACTATGCTCCTTTACAGAAAGCCTCCAGTGTCTCATTTGTTTGTGCTCATTTACCATTTCCAATAGAGCATTCTTGGTAGCTTGCTTTGATGCTTCTAACGAATCTGATGTTCCAGAAAATGGTCTTCTGGAAGTCCAATTAGTATAATTCACTGAGCAAAATGACCAATATCTGTAGATTTATCAGTCTGCAATGAAAACTCCCAATTTAATAATCTTCTGGAATACTGTTCATCTGTACGTCACCTGATAAGGCATCAAATCATCTGGACTATTTCTCTTCTATTTCCTCTGCTAAACAAACAGTGTTGTAATCACTATAGAGCCAATAAAGGGAGCTCTTCTGGAACTGAGACCCTGGGCTTAGCACTTTCTTGCTTCCTGAGTTGCATCAGATACCTTTGTAAGCGAGCTCACAAAATCCCTTTGCCTCCCATAATACCCTTGCAAAGTTACAAGCAAGAGCTCTGCACAAGGTGGGTGTGTAGGGCCCAGGGGCTGTTGTGCTTTGTTTGGTACCATGCCTCCCTCATCTGGCAAATGAGGCCTTACTCTCTGAGGGTACAAATTCAAACTTGCAATCCTCAGTATACCTCCTCCTAATTAACAAGACTCTTCATTTACCTCCCTAGTGTGTGTGTTCCACCTTTACTCAAAAAGTTATGATGGGAAGTATGTGTTAAAATTAAATTTAAATTAAAAATACCTCAATGTATTGTGGATCTTTATGGCCTTAACAAATTGATACCTAAATAGGTTTTAGGTTGTCTGCATTATTAAGACTTTTATTTCTTTGTGTCAAAAATTCCAATGTTAAATATAGGTAAGCGAAATAACATATATCAAATCTCAATTTGCACTTAATTAAAAATTTTAAATTTGGAGTCATATAATATAAATGTTACAATCCCATACATTCAAAAAGTTTTTGAAAAGTTGATTTTCAAAAGCCATGAAGGTCTACAAATGTCTTTTAATGAACTAATAATTAAAACATGGCTTTTGGAAATAAACAATTTTGAAACAAGTTCAATATGAAGCTAGATCAAGAATCAAATATCAGCCTCAAATGATAATATCAAAAACCAGTAAGTTTAAAGATATATTACACTACGATCAAATGGGATTTATTCCCAGGATGCAAGGGCAGCTTAATGTTCCCAAATCAACATGATACATCCTATCAACAAGAGAAAGTATAAAAACCATATGATAATTTCAATAGTTGCAGAAAAAGCATTTGACAGAGTACAATATCCATTCATAATAAGAACTCTCAACTAGACCTAAAGTAGGTCTAGAGGGAACATACTTCAACATAATAAAGGCCTTATGAAAATATGAAAAACCCACAGCTAACATCATACTCTGGGGAAACACTAAGAGTTTTTCCCCCAAGGTCAGGGAAAAAACAAGGATGTCCACTCTCACCACTTTTACAACATAGTACTGGAAGTTCTAGCCACAGCAATCAAAAACAAAGAAATAAAAGGCATCCAAATCGGTAAGGATGAATTCAAATTTTCACTATGTTTAGACGATATCATACTATATAGAGAAAACCCCAAAGGCCACCAAAAAACTACTAGAACTGATAAATGAATTCGGTAAAGTCACAGGATACAAAATCAGTATACAGAAATCTGCATTCCTATACATTGATAATAAAGCAGCAGAAAGTGAAATTAAGAAAACAATCCCCAGACCCGGGACCCAGAGCAGCTCACAGGTGGTAAACAATAGCTCTTCAAGTCTGCAATAAAAAATGGCCTCCAATAAACCTACATTGCAAAAAATGAGAAAGAGAACGGAAAGAGTAAAAAAGAAGAGGCAGGGCCTGAAGAATTTGTGATGAGAATAGTACTGGGCCGACGTGTAGTGAACAGGAAAGTGGAGTACTTCCTGAAGGGGAAGGGATCTATAGATGCTGACAATACTTGGGAACCTGCAGAAAATTTAGATTGTCCAGAGTTAACTGAAGCATTTCTTAATTCTCAAAAGCTGGTAAAGAAAAAGATGGCACAAAAAGAAAATCTTTATCTGACAGGGAATCTGATGATAGCAAGTCAAAGAAGAGAAGAGATGCTTTTGCCAAAGGTCTTGATCCCAAATGAATAATTGGTGCCACAGACAGCAGTGGAGATTTCATGTTTCTCATGAAATGGAAAGATTCAGATGAGGCAGGCTTGGTGCTGGCAAAAGAGGCAAATATGAAGTGTCCTCAGATTGTAATTGCTTTTTATGAAGACAGACTAACTTGGCATTCTTGTCCAGGAGATAAGCTCAGTAACTGTTTGCATTGTTTTTTATATACATTTATACATATGTAAAATCCGGGTCTTGGTTTTTTGATTTATTAGTGTGAAGAAATAACATTCTAATGAAAATCAAGTTTCACATGTTTGTTTTGAAGTAGTATTGGGGGGAGTTGTTGGGGGTTTTCCATCTATACCACTGGGTATTCTGGGCAAATGAAAGCTTCCTTTATCAGAAAGGAATATTTAAGAATATGGTATATTATTCCCCTGCTTTAGACAACACATTTTCTAAATGTTGGGGGAAGTCTTCATAGTTGTTACTCAATCAGAACTTTTTGTTAACTCCTATATGCCTAAGGACCACTCTGGGTTTTTTTTGTTTATTTGGGTTTTTTTTGTGTGTGTGTATACTTAAAATACATATGTAAATGGTTTTCTTTTTTTTTTTTCCTTCCTTTTTTTAACATTCCCCAAAATAAAAACAGCATTTTATAACCATGGATAAGCTCATGTTTCTGGGATGCCATCATTTTTAGCAACCTAAGAAATAAATTGTTTAAATTGACATTTTTCCTGAAGCCTTAACCTTTAAAATTTTGTAATTAATTGTGCCGTTTTAAAAAAAATGTAAGCAATTTAAATGGGACAATTTGAAAAGCCATATCAGAATCCATATCTACATTCATACAAATGCAAGTTTATTTGCAAGATCCCTGAAAGGAAAATTTTATCACTACCAACAGTTCCCCACCCAATGAGAAAACTAGACAAGTCCTGGTGTGTTTTAATTAATTAAGCTAAACTTAGTTAAGTGAACATTTAAAGCTTCCTTCTAGTGACCTTTTCCTTTTCAAGAAATTGAAATCCCTGTGCTGTAATAAGTGGTCATGATTCATGGAATCTTTAACACTTCGTTCATGGAAACCTAATCATAATCAGATGGTTAGAGATGTTGGCAATTTAGCACCTTCTGGAATAAATGGGGGGACAAACGTCTGTAATCTAAATTCTTGACCTGTGTGTTTCGTCTTTACCCCAACTCATTCCTTACATGTAAGCTTAATCTTCTCAGTATTTGAGTTACTGGTTCAGCAGAAACCAGGAGAAGCAGTACCTTTGTAGTCAGAATGTTATCCAACTGTATATTGTTTACTTTATTGTAAATACTGGTAAACAGTGGTCAATAAATAGTTTTATATGCCTTAAAAAAAAAAAAAAAGGAAAACAATCTCATTTACAATTGCATCAAAAATAAAAAGATACCTAGGAATAAATGTAACCAAGGAGGTGAAAGACTGGTACTCTGAAAACTATAAAACATTGATGAAAAAAATTTAAGACAACACAAAGAAATGGAAAGACATTCCATGCTCATAGGCTAGAAGAACAAATATTGTTAAAATGTCCATACTACCCAAAGCAATCTACAGATTTAATGCAATCCCTATCAAAATACCAACAGCGTTTTTCACAGAACTGGAACAAACAATCTTAAAATGTGTATGGAACCATAAATGACCCTGAACAACTAAAGCAATCTTGAAAAAGAAAAACTGGAGGTACCCAATTGCAGATTTCAAGTTATAGTACAAAGCTATAGTAATCAAAATAGTATGGTACTGGCACAAAAACAGACACATATAGGTCAATGGACAGAATAGAAAATCCAGAAATAAACCCACAATTATATGGTCGATTAATCTTCAACAAACGAGGAAAGAATATCCAATGGGAAAAAGACAGTCTCTTCAACAAATGGTGTTGGGCAAACTGGACTATTTTCTTTCACCATACACAAAAATAAACTCAAAATGGATTAAAGACCTATAAGTGAGACATGAAACCATAAAAATCCTTGAAGATAGCACAGGCAGTAATTTCTCTGACGTCAGCCATAGAAACATTTTTCTAGATATGTATCCTCAGGCAAGGGAAACAAAAGCAGAAATAAACTGTTAGACTACATCAAAATAAAAAACTTCTGCACAGCAAAGGAAACAATCAGCAAAAACAACAAAACAAAAGGCAACTTATGGAATGGGAGAAGATACTTGCAAATGATGTAGCTGATAAAGGGTAAGTATCCAAAATATATAAAGAACTTACACAGCACCCAAAAAACAAATAATCCATTAAAAATGGGCATAAGAAATGAACAGAAATTTCTCCAATGAAGACATCCAGATGGCGAACAGACACATCAAAAGGTGCTCAACATCATCATCATCATCAGGGAAATACAAATCAAACCTATAATGAGCTACCACCTCACATCTGTCAGAATGGCTAAAATCGACAACACAAGAAACAAGTGTTGATGAGGATGTGAAGAAAAAGGAACGCTTGTGCACTGTTGGTGGGAATGCAAACTGGTGCAGCCACTGTGGAAAACAGTATGGTGGTTCGTCAAAAAATTAAAAATAGAACTATGATCCAGTAATCGCACTGCTGGGCATGTACCCTGAAAATACAGCAACACTAATTCAAAGGGATACATGCACCCCTATGGTATAGCAGCATTATCGACAACAACCAAATTATGGAAGCAACCCAAATGACCCCTGACTGATGAATGGATAAAGATGTGGTATATATACACAATGGAATATTACTCAGCTATAAGAAAGAATGAAATCTTGCCATTTCAACAACATGGATGGAGTTAGAGAGTATAATACTAAGTGAAATAAGTCTGTCAGAGAAAGACAAGTACCATATGATTTCACTCATATGTGGAATTTAAGAAACAAAACAAACAAGCAAAGGGGGAAAAAAAGAGAAAACCAACAGACTCTTAACTATAGAGAACAAACTCATGGGTGCCAGGAGTGGGGGAGGGAGATGGGTGAAATCTGTGATGGGGATTAAGGAGTGCACTTGTTGTGATGAGCACTGAGTAATGTATAGAAGTGTTGAATCACTATATTGTACACCTGAAACTAAAAACCCTATGTTAACTATACTGCAATAAAAATAAAACACTTAAAAGATATTTAAAAAATGAGAACTCCATCATGACTATCTTTGCAACTTTTCTGTAAATTTAAAATTATCCCAAAATAAAATGCTTATTTAAAAATTAAGATGAAATAAATGAATGAAATACAATCAATCACATGTCCTATTTAGCAATACTAGATACAGATGATTGTGAAAAGAGTGACAGCGATGATAATAAGGGAATAATTATGCACGTCTTCTATGTTAGTAGGAATACATTTGTGAAAAATAAAGGCAAATTCAAGAACAAAAGTCACTAACTTATACTGGCATAAAAGGCAAAAAACTTCACTGATGCTAAGCCATTTGCAGTAAAATAATAATGAGCCTGTGGGGAGGTGGAGGAGGAGCTGGGTGGCTGCTACAGAATGTTCCCTGGGGATACTGTAGAGCATATATTATATGCCAGTTCGGTAATGGCTCAATTCAGGAAGTGTACCCAAAAACCCCACAAATTATGTCCACCCACATTTCCAACTTTTGTAGAGGTGTTAGTTGTAAAAGGCACCAGGATCTCATGGCCCTAAAAATTCCCTTCCTAGTCTCCCTCGTTGGGAAGTCCTGTCAGAGCCCCATCCAACACCAGAACCATATGGCCCTGGGTCCAGAAACCATCTTGGCATTACTAACCCACCTCTATGAGTTTCAAAGATCCAAGGAATACCTTACGGTTAAAGCCACGTAATACCTCATAGGTATCAAAACTGATTTCTTTGTTACTGGTTACCACTGCTTAAACTTGAGAGAAGCGGGGTCTTACCTGCTGGAAAAATGATACGGTCCTTCAAAAGAGTAGGCTAAAATAACCATCTATTAAGGCAACCAGGGTCTGCTGCCCCACACATTTCACAGACCAGCAGTTCCCAGCATGTTGTCTTCAGAACTAGTGAGTCGGAAACTCTGGAGCGGGGCCCAGGAACCAGTGTTTTAACAAGCCCTCCAGCTGATTCTGATGCATGCTGAAGTTTGGGAACCACTACCATAGGCCATACAGTACAGTACTGAAAATCTGTTACCAGTAACCCCAAACTAGAAACATCTGTGGACTCAAGTCTAAATGAAATTTTAAATGAGAACTTAAGAGTCATGCCCAAAGCTTCTTTGTGTCAAAGCAGAACAGAGCCTAAATTTTTTCCTTAGTATTTCTTACCTGGAGGGATATGAAGTCTATATAACAGCTTAATTTTCTCATTCATTTCTCCATTATACATAACATCTGCAAAAACAGAAAAGAGACTGAGTATATGCAAATGGTTAAAGTACATTTGTCATGACACAAACTCACTGTGGGGAGAGAACTTAGTAAGGTCAATACTTGTTGACCCAATACCTCGTTGCCGCTACCCCCAGACACACTATGTTTGAAATGAAAATGTAAAAGGTAGCGATTGGTCACTATTGACCGGTAAGATAACCTCGTGAACTTTGGCCTCATACAGTCTGAAAGATTTTAACTTTTTGTGCAAGACTTAGGAACGTGGCTCCTAACAGGCCACCACCACACCCTGGGTACCGGAGGAGAACAAGGGCAATGACCTTGTATGTTGACAGTGTGGGCCCTTCTCACCCTCCTTAAGGAAGCATAAAATTAGACATGAGAGGAGCCTGCAGAGTGGTTTCTAAAATCACAAAATCATGTCAGGCCCGTGCCCAAATACATTTCATCGTGTGGTCTGCCTGCTCCACAGTCCACCTTGTCTTGTGTTCATGGACTCCCGTCCCAAATTAACTTGCCACGGTGAAGACCCACAGAGTCCTACCGAGACAGCTCACAAATGCTTTGAATTCGATCAGATGATCCATGTTGTCATCCAGGAGCCTGAAAGTCCTTTCAGCGAGGATCTCCGTGTGGGCCCCACAGGTCCAGGGCGAGACAAGCTGAAACAGGTGTGTAAACTGCCGGACGTCTATGCGGTACTGCTCTGCATAGGGCCTGCTGGGGTCGTGGCGTGGGGCCACCGGCCTGGGCTGCTCCCAGTAGCAGCTCATCATGTGTTCTCTCTTAAAACAAGAGAGAGGGATCTTTGAGAGATGGTGGTCCCTGGAGGAGCCTGCATGCTTACAAGCCACGGTCCACACAGCCCTCTCTCAGGACTCACCTGGCCTTGGAAAATATGTATTGAATAAGCAATATTATAACACAAGTGAAAACAATTAAAGCACTTGCAATCTCATTACTCTAACCAGACATGCAAAACATTTCCCTTGTTACCTTCTTGTACTTCTTACCCACATGAATATGTAATTTTGACCTCTTTTTCTAAGGTTACTTTTTTCATGGTAGCAAACTACACCTAACAAAATTTACGGTTTTAACCATTTTAACCATTTTTTCAGTGTGTACTTTAGCTGCCATAGTGTTAATTCTAGGAGACCTAATTTTTATTCTATTGTCTCATAAAATCACACCTGAAAACGACAAAGCGCTAACTAAACAAGTCTACAGAATACAGCAGAAACCAGTAGCATGGGTTGCCTGTCAGGAGGGAAAACGGGTGGGGACCCCAATGTAGAACCAAGTCCTTTTACTGCATATTTGCTTACAGGTTTTGAATTTTGAACCAAATGACTATATTAACAATTCAAAAAAACCAGGAAAAAAAAAGGGACTCAAAGTCTTAGGACTATACCAACAACTACAGCAATCAAAACTGGCCCTGTCCCTGAGGCTCGCCTCTTTAGGACCATCTTTTACACCCATACTAAATCACCTCCTGGGGCATCTCGACTCATAGAAATGGCTCCCAGTGACTGCAGGGTTCTTCACAATTTCACTGCCCTCCACCTGTAAGAGTGGCACAGACACAAGTGTGGATGCTGTAATACGCAAGCACGTATCCTTGGATGAAAACCAAAATGCCATTTCTAATTTTACTGTTGTGTTGGTTGGCAGCCGAATTCTTCAAATAGTCTTTGTAGAATTGTGAAAGATGCCACAGGAACTTTTCAGTGTGAAACAAAGGTCTAATGAATTTCCATTCCTAAAAGCCCCAGACATACTATGAAATTCCATGTACATTTGTGCATCCTGTGATGCTAAACACCCACAGAATCCTGCCAAGAAAACAATTACAATAAGCAAACCAAGGACTTGGCACTGTTGGACCTCATTAGTGGAACTGAATTTTGAAAAAATCAAAAACACTTTAGCAATACAGGCTACAGTTTGGTTTGTGTATCCCTGAGGAACTCATCCTACAGAAACTGCAGCACCGGTGTCCAGATAAAGGCACAGATTGCTCAGGGCAGCAGTTTATAAAGCAGCAAAAAACTGGAAACTTCAATGCCTCTCGATAGGTAAATGGTTAAGTAAATTATGGTTCAACCCTACGGTGAAACTGTACAGCTATTTTAAAACATTTTTTAATGTTTTTATTTATGTTTGAGAGAGACAGAGACAGTGTGAGTGGGGGAGGGGGAGAGAGGGAGACACAGACTCTGAAACAGGTTCCAGACTCTGAGCTGTCAGCACAGAGCCCAATGTGGGGCTCGCATTCACGAACTGTGAGATCATGACCCGAGCTGGTGGGACACTAAACTGACCCACCCATGTTCCCTGAAACTGTACAGCTATTTTTTACATGAGAAAAGATCTGTATATATTATCTATAAACATATCCATGATAAAAAAACTGCAGGCTAACATGTAGCATAATCTGTTATGTGCGGAAAAAAATGTGTGTGTGTGTGTGTGTGTGTGTGTGTGTGTGTGTGTGTGTGAGAGAGAGAGAGAGAGAGAGAGAGAGAGAGAGAGAGAAAGACATAGTATAAAAGGGGAAAAAAATCAGGAAAGATACTCACCAATTTGTTAATAGGAATTACCTGTACAAGGGTAGGACTGCAGGTGGAGACAGGATGAGACCCTTTCATTTTTGCTTAAAAGTTTCTTTTTTTTTTTTTTTTTGGGAAGAATAGGTATAATTTTATTTTCTTTGTTTTGTGATTTTTAATTAAAAGTTGAAAATAAGTCTTAACCAGAATGTGGAAGCAAGCAAAATATTAAAGAGACCAAATAAACTTTTAAAAATTTATTTTGAGTAAGAAAGAGCAAGAGCAAGGTGGGGGGGGGTTGGGCAGAGAGTGGGGGAGAGGGAGAATCTCAAGCAGACTCTATGCTGCCAGTGCAAAGCCCACTATGGGGCTCAAACCCACAAATCAGGAGATCATGACCTGAGCCAAAATTAAAAGTCATACACTTAACCAACTGAGCTACCCAGGTGCCCCCAAATATTATTAAACAGCCTGATAATTCATTCAAGAGTGAATGAATTTAACAGATCATTAATAACAGCAGGTTTATGGAATACATAAATAACTGTTTTTCAGGTCTTTGGTGTTTCCAGAAATATTCTGTGACACCAAGTTTGTATTATATTGTTCACATCTTACTGGGGTAAGATTAATGATACTATTCTCAATTTGAGAGAATAGGAGACAGACATCACAAATCTGAATTTATATAATTTGAAAGACTGCTTTACAACACGGATGGACCATGAAGGCATTATGCTAAGTGAAATAAATCAGGCAGGAAAAAAAAGAAAAATATTGTATCGATCTCAATCTTATGTGTAATCTAAAAACAAAACGCTAAACTCGGAAAAAGAAATCAGACTTGTGGTTCTCCGAGGCTGGGGTGAGGAGTGGGGGAACTGGGTGAAGTGGCCAGAAGGTACAAATTTCCAGTTATAAGAAGCACTAGGGATGTAATGTATGACGTGACGACTATAGTTAAGGGCTATATGGTATACTTGAAAGTTGCTAAGAGAGTGGATCCCAAAGTTCTCATCACAAGGAAAAAAAAAATTCTTAAGCTTACTGTAGTAATCACCTGACAATATACATAAGTCAAGTCATCATGCTGCATGCTTTAAACTTACAGTGCTGGATGCTGGTCATATCAATAAAACTAAAAGAAAAAAATTGCATTCAAACCTTAAAAAACTGCTTTAAATTACCAATAAAAATAGATTTCATTAAGTATCAACCACATGGTTCATCTTGAATAGGAAAGAGTATGTAATGAAGACGGTCAGAGCTACTGCTTGTTAACACAGAAGGATCATGCCCATTCATTCCAGGCTTAGGGAAGGATGCAGTGAAGTTATGGAACAGACTCCTTATTAATAACCTATCATGTATTTATAAAGCAATGGAAGGGTATCTCTATGTGAACCTTTCCCTGAGAAAATGAAATTCTGACTGAAAAGACCAGAGGTGTATGTAAAACCCAACTGGAGAACATTATACCCCACACAGTACTTAGGCAAGTATTAGGACACATGACGTCAGGCTATGAAAGCCAAGGGAATTCAGAGAAGGCCAGAAGCATGGAGAGAAAGGACAGTCTGACAGGGCTCTTACGTGGTGGGGCACATGCAGACTCTGGGCCCAGAAGCACTGGAGCGAGTACATAAAAGTGCTGTACAACGCAATCAGACACCATGATTATCATGCTATTTTCCTGCAATTTCCTTTGGAAGTGTATCTTAAAAAAATATTTTGTATTTATAGTTCTTAAGTTTCTATTTGTAGTTAGTCCTAAGAGTTGGAAAGCTAACTACAAATAAAATTTCATTAAGTACCAAACACATCGTTCACAGGAAAGACAGAAATAGGAAAACAGCTCTACCTTCTTTAAATACTCTTTGTATTAAAGATGAACATGGCGGGGCGCCTGGGTGGCTCAGTCGGTTAAGCATCCAACTTCAGCTCAGGTCATGATCTTGCAGTTTGTAAGTTCGAGCCCCGCATGGGGCTCTGTGCTGGCAGCTCAGAGCCTGGAGCCTGCTTCAGATCCTGTGTCTCCCTCTCTCTCTCTACCCCTCTCCTACTCATTCTCTCTCTCTCTCTCTCAAAAATAAATAAACATTAAAAAAAATTAAAAAAAAAAAAAGATGAACATGGCTAGTACTTAATGAATTTTACTCATTTAAACCAATCTTTTAAATTATAGAAATTCAGATTTGTGTCAGGTCTTAGACCGAGAACAGTTAGCCTTAAATAAACGAAATACTTTCACGCTAAACAACACACTTGTCTACCTGTCTTTATGTTTCTAGTATTCCCTATTTTTCCTCCTCGAAAGTCGAAGAGAGGTGGGGGCTTGGGACACCAGTAACCTTTGACTTCATATTTTCTCTTCTCAACAGAGGAAACTATCAAACTTGAAGACAGGGGATGTTCACAGAAGACACGGATCTGAGAAGTCCTCCCTATACATCCTGCTCACTAGGAACGAGGGTGCCAGGACTCTAGGCCAACAGCCATTTCAGTGACTGCAGGCAAATATGCCACGACAGATGTGCACAAGGTTCAGACCACCTCTACTGCTCTGCTTAGAAGCACCTGACGTGTAGCTTAGTACTATTTCCATCAGTTTGACAATCTGAGTTCAGGAAGGACAGCAGCTCAGAGTCCCCACCAGGAAGGGTCCTGGAAGCCAGACTCCAGACTTGCTTTCTCCAACTGTCCTTTCTTTCTCCCCCTTCGCTGCCATAGTGTCAGGTGTGGGTCACCTAAATCCTGCCTGTCTTCCCCATTTTCATCTGCTGTTTCAAGCAAGGACAGTTCTAGCAGGGTTATGGAAAATTTTCTTTGCTGGGTGATTTAAGTAGCAAGATCTGGATATCTACCTCAATATCCAAATATTAGAAATACGGTTTAGTATATTTAGTATCGCCAATGATAGACTCTAAGGTCATTTTAAAATGAGTAAGACTACGTGGCAACATGGAAAAGTGCTAGAAAGAGTATCAAGGGCAAGTCAAGTATAAAGTAGCGCGCTCTATAAAGCCAAATATCAAAATATGTCGATATGTATTACGGAGGGGAGTAGGAGTCATTACAAAGCATAGGAGGTGGTGATGATAGTAACGGTCACTGTTCCACGTACTCAGGCCTGAGAACTCCATGGAGAACCGTGAAGAACGGGTTACCGGTACCCAAGGCCCTCAGCAGAGCACAGCTCTCGTGTGTGAGCCACAGGCAGGCGAGGAGAAGATGGAGCCAGCAAGTGGGGCAGCTCCGGCCTCTGCTGCCACTGAACAGGCGCGTGGCAGACTCCGCAGCTTCCACATGCTCACCCACCCACCCCGGCAGGCCGACAACATGGGCTTGGCCTTTCACTCCCCCATTTGCCCAGAGTTTCCTACCTTGAATAAGTCATAGAGTTCTTCCAGGTCTTCAGGAAGAATGGAGACTTCTGGGGTAACAACGCGGAGCTTGAAAGAAGAATGAACAGCAATGGAGTGAGTTCTGTGCCTGCACTTAGGAGGATCGGAGGAACAGGGGGCTCTTCTTGCTTGCAGGGGGGCGAGGGGACGCCAGGCGCCAGTCCTGTCTACCAGAGCAGCCTGTTCCTCTCTGACGCAAAGATCACCATATGGTAACTTTCTCAAGGTGTTTACCCTCAACCTTTCCAATTCACACACCAGTGCCTCAGGACAAATGTGTAGGTTCTGACAGAAGTCAAACTCTAGCAAAGACGGGGCTTGGGCAGGAAGTTCCTCCTGAATAACAACGAACACTGCAGGCCTTCTGTGCTAGGCATTTTATATATCGGACTTCATTTAATCCCGGATGCTGGGTATTAGTATCCTCATTTTACAACCGGGTAAGCTGGGGCTCACGGTGGTTAAACTGCTCACAGTCTGACTTGAGAACCTCTGCTGTTTCTATACCAGGTCATTCTAATTCAATGGGGGGTGGGTACAAAGCTGGCATTCAGTTTATGTATTTATTTTTAGTAATCTCTACACCTAATGTGGGGCTTGAACTCATGACCCTGAGATCAAGAGTCACAGGCTCTTCTAACTGAGCCAGGCAGGCACCCCAAAAGCTGGCATTCTTATGAGACCAACAGGAGACCAGAGCCCAGGTTAGTGCCTGACTGCCATTCTGATAACCCTTGACTCACCACATTCTGCTTTGTGGTATCTTCATGGCCTTGGAGAACCCTGATCCTGTGCTTACAGCGCAGGTGCTCAATCTGCTCCACAGACTGGTCTCCAAATTTCTGCAGAGAAACAGAGTCACTCATGCACAGAATCCCTTTTTGCATACAAACAGAGGAAAGTAGTAGTAGTCAGGGAACCTCCCTCAAAACCCACCTCTGAGAAAGTTGCCAAGAGGGCGAGGGTGGGGATGGGGCCAGGTCCAGTTACCTCATAGGAGTCCCGGATCAGGTCAGCAATGTCAGTCACAGGGTAAGGCTCCTGGTCATCAGAGAAAAAGGCATGGTGGCTGCCGACTGAGGGTCCAGGGCTGTCCTCATTCTTAATGTGATCTAGAAACCTGAGCACACAACCCACCTTTGAAGCACTGGTTTCCCCTCTCACCCGAGCACCACACCACACCCACTACCTTCACAGGGGCCATGAAACATTTCAGAGCATTTTCAAACAGAGTTCATTTGTCTTCAAACACTGGGAGGAAGGCAAGGTAGCAACCACTGTGCTCCTTTAGAGAAAAGGAGACATCCCTAATGCCAGACTTGTTGATCTGGGCTCCATGGGCGGGTTTGCAGAGATCGGGAACTCTCTGGAAGTCAATACAGAGTTCTGTGCATATGTGCAATTGTAAGCTTCCACAGTGTTCTGAAAGGGAAACTCTCATCTGTCTTTCACCTTGCCCTCAGCTCCAAGAAACCCAGGTTCCAGTCCTCAGCCTCACGGGGCTTTTCTTTCACTGTAACACACCAGCCCCTGCACATCAAATGTTTGAAACCTCCAGCTAGCTGCCTGAGACCACCATTTCCTAGTGCCTACCTGCCTCATTCAAGGCCACTCTGAGTGTGTATCTCCTCAGAGAAAAGCACTGAGAGCCCACTCTCCTCCTGTACCCTCTCACTAGCTGGAGAGGAGTAGGGAAGATGGCGCTTTTCACCACACACAGCCAACAGTGCCACCTGATGGGATGACAAGTGGCAGAGTGGAAGGAAAAATTCCACAATGACGGCCCTGCTGGGCACCTGCTGCTGCCTTTACCCATCATCTGTCTGGCAGAGCCCTCGGCTGCCCGCCTCGCCCCCCATGAGCCCACCTGCTGAGGACCATGAGGGCCTGGCCATCGTCCTTGCTGCTGCACAGGCCCTCAGCGTTGGCTTCCAGCACGGCCAGCCCCAGCTGGAAAATGGCTTTGATCCCATCGTAGAAGAAGCAATCCACAACGCTCACCGCACTCTCCAGAGGCATAATGCTGAGGAACAGCGTCAGGAACCACGAGAGAGAGATGGACGCTAGGGCTGAGAGGTCGTTCATGTGCTCCGCCAGCTCGGGGAGGTGCTCCTTGATGAGCTCCTCAAAGACTGACTGGTCCACCTGGGCCCCTGGAAAAGGCAGGCCATGGAGACTTGGTTGGGCAGGGAGTCACACTTTCTAAAGTTAGCCTGAAACTGAAACTAATCTGAGATGATCAGAACAATGAAACCAAATTGGAGTCCAGAAAAGGACTCACACTTAACTGATTTTTGACATTGACTAGGGTAATTCATTGGGGATAGTATTTTCACAAAATAATGCTCAATCAGAGGATACCTGTGTGGGGGAGGGGGGAGGGGGGTGGGAACCTCGAGTCCTACTTCACACCATACAAGAAAATACATCTGAAATGTGTCACAGACCTAAATATAAAAGCTAATACTATAAAGCTTCTCAAGGAAAATAGAGGAAAAAGGCAAAATTTCTTAGGACACAAAAAAGCACTAGCCACAGAAAAAGTTATAAATTGGACTTCATGAAAATTAAAGACTGGTGTTCTTCAAAAAACAATAAAATAATAATACAAACTGCAAACTCAGAAAATATCTGTAATACATATACCTGACAAAGGTCTTGTATTCAAAACAACAACTCTTGCAACTTAGTCATCAATAACCAATTTTTTCTTTAAATAGGCAAAAGATGTGAGCAGACACTTCAAAGGAGACAGTAAACAAATGGCCAGGAAGCACAGAAAAATATGCTGAAGATCCTTAATCAAAGAAAGGCAAATTAAAGCCTCCATGACAGATCCCTTTTACCCACTAGAATGGCAAAAATTAAAAAGACAATTCCAAGGACTAACAGGGATGTGGAGCAGCTAGAACTTCTACACTGCTGGTGTGAGATGTGTGACTACAGAATATCTTGCTTTGAAAAACAGTTTCTTACAAAATTAAAAATACATCTAACCTAGGACCTAGCAATTCTACTCCTAGGTAAATACTCCAGAAAACAGACAAACTTTATTCACAAAGAGACTTCTACAGGAATGTGTATTGCAACTTTACTTACAATAAAAAACCTGGAAACAACTCAAATCTCTACTGACAGGTGACTGGATAAACAAATCATGGTATAAATGTATAGTGAAGGGCTACTCGACAATAGGAAGGAACAAATTACTGATGCACCAACAACCTCATGTTATACAAAGGAAGCCAGACACAAAAGAGATTACATTCTCTGTCATTACATTTATACCAAGTTCAAGAATGGGTTGAACTAATCCGTGGTGATGGAAATCAGTATCCTGCCACAGGTGGGGAAGGGGCAGAAGGGAACTTTGTGGGTTATGGAAATACTCCACCCTGCACTGGGTGGTGGTCACAGTGTGCACATTATCACTGACAGTCTGCTGGTCACCGAGGAGTATGAACTGTGCCATTGCAACACCATCAACAGATGACCGCTTTGGCAACTTGCCTCCCGATGTCCCTGAGGTCTGATGAATCTGTACTACCATGTACAAGGTTAAACTGCCTCCCACAATATAAAGTACAAAGGGGAGTACTCAGGCACATGAAGGGAACCAGGAAAGACAGTCTAAAGTGTACCAAAAGACCACTAAAAGGCACCAAGTGGTCACCTCCTTCCCAGCTAACCCCCCCTTTACTCTCAGTGGTCATCACATTCCCTCAGTTCTTTGGATACCAGTCTTCAGAAAGCTTCTTCTTCCTGCCTTGCTCCTACATCCAGTCCTTTGCCAAATTCTGTCACAAATTCGTTCTTTGGTTTCTGTTCTCACAGCTGCCACCCTAATATTAGGCCACCTCCAGAAAGGGTATCTAAGAGTATCACCAAGCAGAGGCAATTTTTCTGTCACTTGTCCACTAGGAGGTGCTGGACCACAAAATAATGCAAGTTCAAATCAGCCATAAGAAGAAGAGAAGGCATCAAGTGTGTGCCTGTGAGCTGTGGGGTCATGGGTCTGCCCAGAGCCCAGCAGCAACAAATGGACCTTCTCACTATCAACGTATGCAAGTGGTGGGGGTACGGGGGCGTTTCCAAGTGTGCCCTTCAGGTCCAGCCTCGAGGGTTGCCAGCACGGCTCCATATGCCTCCTGTCCTCGGGGCGAAAGGGGTCATCTGTCTGCATGAGCTCCTTGGATACTGAGAGGAAGACCACCCTCCGTTTCCAGGCCACAGGGAAAAACCTCTCTGGTTTTCACTCTTCAACTTGTTTCCTGAGCCTAAGAAATTTTCTTTTCAGGTTACCTCAGTACACCATTTTGCTAGAATAGTGCAGAGAATTACACCGGTTAGTTGTGCAAATTCAAGAGCCAAGCAGGGTTTGTACAGAGACCAGCTGAGCAGCACAGGGGATTTTTTACTGAGAACTGATGACACATGTCTTGGCCCAGGCTCTGTCCCTACTCCCCAAGCACAGAGGATGAGGAGGAAGGGGAAGGAGGCACATTACCAATGACTCGGTGGTTGAAGTAGTCGGGGAGCATCCGCTCACACACAGCAACCAACAGCCAGAAGGCCTCCTCCTCCTTGGCATACAGCAGCAAAACAGAGGTCAGGATGTTCATGGACTGCTCGGGTTCACAGAGGAGGGGACAGTTAGTGACCAAGGCACACAGACACTAAAAACCACACAAGTCAGACTGCAGATGAGAGACCCAGGGCAGCCCAACCACACTGACACTCATGAGGTGGAATGATCACGTTATCAACATGGTCCCCACAAGACACACCAGGCTGAGTGACCAGCCATCGTCCCGTTACTGTCCCCATCTAGTAATGCTGAGCCTCAGGCTCAGGTCAAATCCAACCATTCTGTATGTTCAAACACACACAAGACATTCACACACTGATTTTGCTTATTTACAGGAAAACAAAGTTTAAAGTCTTCTATTTTCAAATATCAGAAACACCTCTAACCCCGTCTCATGCTGGGGCCGGAGGGCGGGTGTTTTAATTTACTGAGTTTTATTTTGTGCTTCTTTACCACATCCCTGAGTAAACTTCCCGAGCAAACTCAGCAACTGCTCCAAGGACATCTTACCTCCACTTGTGCTTCCTGAAGGAAAGGGACTGACCCCAAACATCTTTTTCCTCCCCAAACGGCACTGATATTTTTTTAAATAATCCCCACAACTTCTGTAGAGATCTAGAAAAATAAAGCTCCACAGAAGGGTTATCAGTGCCGTCCTACAGCGGAGGCCTGGAGGGGTGGTGGAGACAATCTGTCCTACAGTGGACAGCAACTCAGCATGTGCACTGCTCTTTGCTCCAAGCAAAGTTTCTAATTTCAAGTAATCAGCCTGTTTGACTATATGCAGATGATTCCTTCCGCCTTATTTGATACATTCTTTCAGGGAAGGGACGAAGCACAGAGCCCTCACAGAACAGTCAGTACCAGACAGCCAAGAACACCAGGAGCTGAAGCCCAGCAGATCAACACAAGACATGGACTCAACGCAAGACTGCTCCTCACTGCACGCCTCACCTGGCAGTACCCAATTTTAGGGTTCCGGTGGGCATAAGCCGTCAGGACTCTCCTCAAAGCAGCAATTCCGGTTTCATTTTGGAAGGCGGGGTGCTCTGGTAAGGAACGGTGCAGGTCCCGTTCTATCTCCTCCGTCACCAGGCAACATTTTCCCATGGACTCCTCCACCAGATTACCATAGTAACCGGGATGCGAGGCGAGATCAGTTACGGCATCTGACGATTTAAAAGTAATTTTTCAAGGGGGTGGATTACCAGCATAGAGTCAACATGGGGAGGGGGCTTGTCCTGCCGGAAGACCTCAATGGGGTCTCATTACTTGAGGGACATAAAATATTTTGAGACCACACACAACCAAAAGGACTTCATTTCTGCCAAAAATAAATAAAGAAAGAAAATGAAATAATGTGGCTTTTCTAAGAATAACCTTACATAGAGGGAAACAGCTCATACTAGAAATAACTGTATTAATATGTTTTTAGTAAGTTGTATTCTCTTGTAACAGGAAGAGTGGATATGTGGGTGTATTCATACATACAGATGTACACACAATTTTCATATATTCACTCAACAATAAATTACTGAGCACGTATGTGCGAAACATGTACAATTATGCTTAAGTAATCACACAATTATCAAGGAGCCAACAAGCCAACAACAAGAAAGTCTGAGGCCGGGATCATGATGTGCAGGTCGACCAAGCATAGCCCACCTACTGCTGACCTCCCACCCAAGCCTCTGACAGGCAGATGACATCAGGGGTGAGGCATCCATAACACATGAGGATCCCATTCCCTTATCAGCCAGCACCAGGGCACCTGTGCTTCCAGCCAATGGTCCCGCTTGGGCGCTAGTGGCAGGTGGGGCTCCAGTCCTGAGACCAGCCCCACACAGGGAGGTCCCAGGAGAGCAGGGCAAGCAGAAAGGGCCCAGTTCTGCCTTTAAATGCTAGCTAAGGTTTTTTTACTTCTGACTGGGTTTAGTATACTACGCTCCTCAACTCTCCCATCTGCTGTGATTCCCATCACATCTGATAAACAACCATTTCGGCACTCCCCTGTCATCAATGCTTAATACTAACAGCTGTCACTCATTACGCAACAGCCTAAACACCACAGCAATCTTTCTGTCAACACTACTGCTTGAAAGGAAAGACAGCCCTTTATGAACTAGCCTTTTTTTTTTTTTTAAATAAAACGTGTGTGTATTTTCATTAAAGAGGCAGACGATAAGCCGGTGGCATTAACAGGTGTCACTCATTGGGTGGTAAGATTATGAGTCATGTTACTTTCTTTGCTCGTTCCTCTCTGTTTTCTTTCCAACTCTGAGTAGGGGTTGTTTTTATTAGATACAAAAATACAGAAGGCATTTTTTAATTTTAAAAAGGCCTGTCTTTGGTAGGCAGCTACAGAAACAAGGCAACAGGTGGGGGGGGCTCAGAATGTGAGACAAGGTGAGCAGTGGTAGCAGACCTATCAATAAATGCCAGCAAGTAGGTCAGAAAGCAGGAAATGTGCATCTGGGCACCCAGGGCTGGAGAGGTTATGGGCTTGATTATCTGGGGGAGAGACTGGGAAGAAGGAAGACAGAGGGTGAGGTGGGGTGAGAGTCAGCATGAGGCTGACATGAGAGAGGAATATAAGAAATGTGCAGGGAGAGGCTCCAGGGTGGCTTAGTCGGTTAAGCTCCCGACTTCAGGTCATGATCTCAGTTTGTGAGTTTGAGCCCCACATCAAGCTCTGCACTGACAGTACGGGGCCTGCTTGGGATTCTCTCTGCCCACAACTCAATCTCTCTCTGCCCCTCCCTCCCTCCCTCTCTCTCTCTCTCAAAATAAAAAAAAAATAAACTTATAACAACAACAAAAAAAAGTGTACAGGGAAAGTCCAGGTGCCCAGGCTCGGCCTCTGGGAGGCCCATGCTGACCTGAGAGCAGCAAGGCCACTGAAGGAAAGGGGACCTCCTCACCATGCCTCCCGCTGCACCCTGAAAGGAGCAGCTAAGTCACACTACTGGACAACAGGGCCTTCCCTTCCTGCCCGCAGGGCCCCACCTCCTCTACCGAGCCAGATGAAACAGCCACACTCAATGCAGAGAAAGGCAAACGCCTGCTCAGCCTGTCTCTGGAGAAGTTGGTCCCTGTCTCTGCGCACCCATCAGTGAGTGTCACCAAACAGCACCTGGGGCCTGAGGCCAGACAAGGTCATCACTGAATGGGTCAAGTGGTATAAGAGGAAGACGTGGGCAGAAGAAAAAATGTCCACAATTGTACCTCTTAGGGACCCTGTGTGTCTTCAACAGACAAGGGACCAATAGAAAGTATGATGGGGGGGGGGGGGGTGGCGCCTGGGTGGCTCAGTCGGTTAAGCGTCTGACTTCAGCTCAGGTCACGATCTCGCGGTCCGCGAGTTCGAGCCCCACGTCGGGCTCTGGGCTGATGGCTCGGAGCCTGGGGCCTGCTTCCAATCCTGTGTTTCCCTCTCTCTCTGCCCTTCCCCCATTCATGTTGTGTCTCTGTCTCAAAAATAAATAAACGTTAAAAAAAAAATTAAAAAAAAAAGTATGCTGGGGGATTTATTTGAATGCCACTGCAAGTGAACAACATACACAGATTTTTGTTTGTTTAGTGTATTTCAGAATGCATGTCCTAGAGAGATACTTCCCTTCTAGAAGGTTCTTTACAGAATTCTCAGGACTATGTATAGACTCAACATTATTTTTAAAAGAGAGGAGGTCACTTCAGCCAGATCTCACATTGACCAAGGAGAACATCGCAGCCCAGGGGTCTCAGGCAACTTGACCCAGGTCCCACAGGTAACACAGTAAGAGTGCTGAAGTTCTGGGCTGGGAACATCACAGAAAGAATCTAAAGATGGATGACTTGCCTGCACACACACATTGTTCAGATCTGGGCCTCTGTTCCTGTTCTGCTCCAGAAAGAACTTTTGGCCTCAAAATACCAGAAACACTTACCTGAGAAAAGCAGCCAGAGTTTGCCACGTAAAGACTCAGGGATCCCCATGGCTACAAGCTTCCGGATCTTCTCTGTGCGAAACATACACACGGTTCTGCCATATTCCACAAAGTGGTCATTCCACAGGCTTATTTTTATCTGCTCCCTGGACTGCAAATGGAAATTTTGTTAATGTACAAAGAAGCCCGTCCATACCTTCCACTACAGCCCATCCAGAATGCATAGCAGAGGGATGTTGCCTCTGTTAACAGAGGAACCAACAGTAATGGGCAACTGGGTCAGCAAATATTTTTGAAACACTTCCAGGCACAGAGGATGTAAAGATGAACAACAGTGTACCAGCCCTTGTGGAGTTCAGAGCCCAGCAGGAGGGTTTACACAAATAAAATGCCATTTTCTTGGCAAAGTTGATCGTAAGAATATGTTTGTACAAACACTCAAGTCACCCAAAGCAGATAGGAGGGAGGGGTGGGAGTGGGGGACGTTAGGGAAGCTTCTCAGGATGTTGACAGCAAGCCAGCTGCTGAAACACAGGTCAGCTCAGAGGGCAAATGAGGGCAAGAGGTGGGTGGGGATCATAATTTACCCTGAGCTCTGCCACAACCAGAAGAAAAACTGAAACCTAAAAAAATTACATTGTTCTCATTATCAGAAACAAGAAAGATATCATTTCTCTAGGCAACTAAAAATCCTTTAAAATCATCTGTAGATGGTGGGGTCTGGGTAGCTCCATCGGATGAGCATCTGACTCTTGATTTCAGCTCAGGTCATGATCTCCTGCTTTGTGGTTTGAGCCCCTTGTCAGGCTCTGTGCAGACAGTGTGGAGCCTGCTTGGGATTCTCTCTCTCCCTCTCTCTCTCTCTCTCTCTCTGCCCCAACCCTGCTTGCACGTACATGCTCTGTCGCACTCACACTCTCTCTCAAAATAAATAAACTTAAAAAAAAATTATCCCTAGATGGCTTTTTAAGCAAGAGGTCCATAGATACCCCTGGCACATGGGTCCCAACGCAGCTTCCTTCTAGCCATCGTATCTTTTAAGAGTACAATTTCTAGCCCATTCACCCTATTGTATGTAACATTGTCCTTACATTCTCCCTACAAAGAGGATGAGTATAAATAAATGTAATAGAAATATCTTCAGTCCAGTAAAACTACAGTATAGGAGACCTTTTGTTCCAGGAGAGAAACAAGAAACATTGTAAAAGGAACCCGCACAGACACCACTGGGTAAGAAGAGACACACTTGTTCTGTATCTGGAAGAACCCACAGAGGACAGCACTGATGGCTCTATAGGTCACATGGCCAAGAGTTTCGTCAAAGAGCCACTTAATAGGGCAGGTAGGAAAGTCATTGCCCTTGGTCATTTGACCACATCCTCCATGTATCCAGATGTGCCCAGGCAACTGGAATCAGCTGACCCCCTCCCACTACTGCCAAAGAGGAAGAGGGAGGGACGCTAGCCGCTGGGGCTGCACGGCCACCCGCACCACACCTGCTCTCCCGAGGCCTGCGGGGCTGGGGCTCAAGAAGGCAGAGCCATGCCACCCACCATTCGCAAGTCGGGGCTCTGGCTGCCTGACTGCTGGAAGACAGATATCAGGGCCTCGGGGTGCAGGCGCGGGCTCTTCTCTTTTTCACTTTCCTCACTATTTTGAGAGGACACCATTTCAAGATCTCCAAACTTGTGGTCACCGCACATGCTTGTTGAATGAAACATAGGTGAAGTCTGCTGGAAAGAAAAGGAGGGGAGCCAGAAGAAAGTCACCGCTTTACCTATGGAAGAGTCTTTGTTTTGCCTTTGGAGGCATGAAGATAACATACTTAAACATGCCTATTAATGACTCAAGGGAAACAGACTAACATTAGACCCAACAGATTTGATCCTCATTGTGCTTTCCCGGTAAGGCTGCTCACACACACCCAGCATGGGTCCAACAGGGAGCCAGCCAAGCACCATTTCTTGTATGCTTCCAGAACTGAGGATGTCAATCTTCAAAAAACAACCCTACGGTACGGAGAGACTATCTCCTTTCCTCCCTCTCACTGCGTGGGTAAAAAGAGGTCAAGCAAGAGAGGGACGGGCGTGTAACAACAGGAGACAAGGCCCCAGCAGATCCGGGTCTGTTTTACAGCTGTCCAACCTTAAGGACAATGTAACGTCTCTTTTAACAAGTTACATCTGCCCCCAAATAACATCCAAAGTCAAGTGGGGGGCACTGACCCTTCCAACCTGTGAGGGGGTTGTTCACTAACCTGCGGGTCAATTCCCCAATCAAACCCTCCAACCTGTGAGTGGTGCCCTGTCAATCCCTTTGCCATAGGGGTGTCTCCCACCAACCTAACATATGGAGGGGTGCCCATCAGATCCACTCACCTCTGCTGAGGGGTGCCCTATGAACCCCTGTAACCTGTGAACAGGGGGCCCCGTTAGCCCCTCCAACCGCTCATCTGCATGGGGCACCCTCGGACCTGTGTAGCACCCACTCAGGATCCCTCGAGTATCAGAAGCGATACAGTGTCTGGTACACAGGTCCAGTCATCTCTTACACACTTCTCTCATACGCAAGTAGATTAGTGTCACGTGCACACCCTTTAGAGATCACTGCCCTGGAGGTGGTGAGGAAAGAGACCTTCATTTTATAGGATCCCACTGTTTCTAAGGATCATACCATGTCTTCATCTTGGGAGGTGTCATAATGCACGGGGTGGTTGGCGTGCACCCGCTGCAGCCTCACGAGCAGGCTCCCCACCAAGTTATCTCTGTCCTTTAGCTCAATGAACTGGAAGGCCATCTTGCTCCTGATGCTGACAATGACGGGATTAGGTAGCAGACTTGTGTCCTCCATCTTCTCAATGCTCACCACCTATTGCAAAAAAATTATACACAAAGGTGCAGCAAGAGAAAAAGGAGGGCACGCATTTCAGTTACATATTTAGAAAATATCATGTGCTAGAAAGTAAAACCAAGTAACTTCAATAAGAAACTGATACAAAGGTTAAAAAGTGGTAATGCAGCAAGCATATTCACAAGAGCCAAAAGGTCAAAATAACCCAAGTATCCATCAGCAGGTGAATGCAGAAACAAAATGTGCTCTATCCACACAAGGGAATATTACTCAGCCTTAAATAGGAGAGAAATTCTGACACCTGCTATAATACGGAATGAACCTTGAGGACATTATGCTAAGTGAAATAAGCCAGACACAAACAGGCAAGTGTTGTATGATTCCACTTACAAGAGGGAACTAGAGCTATCACATTCAGAAAAAGAAAGTAGAGTGGTGGTTGCCCGGGGCTGTGGGAGGGAGGATGGGGAGTTAGTGCATAATGGAGACAGAGTTTCAGTTTGGGAAAATGAAGAAGTTCTGGTAATGGGTACACAATAATGTGATGTATTTAATGCCACTGCACCGTAACACTTAAACATGGGTGAAGTGAGGGGCACCTGGGTGGCTCAGTTGGTTAAGCATCCGACTTCGGCTCAGGTCATGATCTCGTGGTTCATGGGTTTGAGCCCCATGTTGGGCTCTGTGCTGACAGCTCAGAGCCTGAAGCCTGCTTCGGATTCTGTATCTCCCTCTCTCTCTGCCCCTCCCCTGCTCATAGTCTCTCTTGTCTCTCTCTCTCTCTCTCTCTCTCTCTCTCTCAAAAATAAACATTAAAAAATTTTCTTTAAAAAATGGGTGAAGTGCTAAATGTAATGTCATATATATGTTACAACAATAAAACAAGTACATACGTAAGACAACCCTTGGATTTCTTGCTCCACTCCTAAGTAAGAATATTTGCAAAATGAAAACAGCTAGAAAATAACATGGAGGGAGATCACACAAATGAAAAAAATTTGAGTTTTTCCAAAGAGAAGTGCTTAGAATTTGGAGGTCCTGGTGTGAAACAAGAGTTGCTGTTACTGTCCCAACAGACATGCCTTGAAACCGAAGGACTGGGCTTATCAGATCCAGAAGTGGCCGCAGGTTGCCTTGCATTTCCGGGAACACAACTGCAGAATTTTCTAGGAGGAAGGGACCTGATCCATATTAAAGGAAACACTTTTTAAATGTTTAACTCAAGTCCCAGGAGGGTATAAAAGCCAAGCAATCTGACATTTTCAAAAGGTGACGCTTTTTTGTCAGTTGTTTTTTTGCTTTCCCCATTTTTGTGAGTGAAAGGGGTGGATTCATTTCTAAGGGCTGTTGGAAAAGCTATAATTGCTAGGCATGTACTTTCTAATGAGAACTTTATCAAAAACCCTGAGGTGAGAGTGTTTTATTCTCACCAATCACTTCTATGCAAATTTCAGGTGGCTGTAGCAACGACAGAAAAAACAACAACCAAATGAGTACTGGTCAAATTCAGGCCGTGCTTCCCTCCAGAGGCCCGTGTTTAGCTGGCCAAACCCTGCTGGCTGAGCACCCCTGCCTGTGCCAGGTCCCACAGTGACCATGGGCTCAAGGATAAAAGGTGGGCTTGGGAAGCTCCTGCCAGGGCGGCTACCTCTCTGAGCGGGAGGATGACATTACAGCAGCCGTCTTCCTTGCTGGCGAAGCAGATGTAACGGTCAGATGTGAACATCCGCCCGACGGTGTGACAGCGACTGAACGGCGTCCACAGCGAACAGTCCACAACTGCGTGCAGCTTCTCTTGCCTCGGCAGCCTGAAGAAAGCCCGGAAGAACTCATTCTGTGCTCTGGCTTCAAGGTCCCTGGCGAAGGAGGGACAGAGAAGAAGAAGAGGCAGGAATGGTGACTGAACACACTGGAGTACAAAGAAAAACCCTGTGAAACCACTCACTGGCATAGCCGGATATTGAAGTGGATGCCAAAAGGTATTGAGCCCCTCCAGGTCCGGCGTGGGTCATTAGCGTGCACCCCACTTCACAGCCAAACTTTGGAACGCGTACTCAAGGCAGAAGGGGCTGCCCCTGCGCAAAAGTATTACGACAAACTCACAGACCTTCCTTCCTGGTTTGAGTAACATTGTGAATTACCATAAAACAATGAAAAATCCAGTATCCAAAAGTCAGATAACAACAAGGGTTGACAAGGATGTGGAGAAACTGACACCTTCGCACACTGCTGGTGGGAATGTGCAGCCACTTTGGGCAACAGTCTGGCTGTTTCTCAAAAGGCTCAACATGGAGTTACCATAAGACCTTGCAATTCCCCGCCTAGGTATACACCCAAGAGAACTGAAAAGGTACATCTGCTGAAAACCCTGTACACGCATGTTCACAGCAGCATTATTCATAATAGCCGAGAACTGGCAACAACCCAAATGTCCATCAACTGATAAATGGATAAACACAACATGACAGGGCCACACCATGGAATATTACTCGGCCACACAAAGCAAAAGTACAGACACATGCTACAACATGGGTGAACCCTGAAAACCTTACAGATACAAAAGACTACACACTGCCTGATTGCATTTATATGGAATTTCCAGAATGGGCAAAACTCATAACCACAGAAAATAGATTAGTGATTGCTTAGGGCTGGGGATAAAGGGAGAAGTGGGGAGTGACTACTCATGAGTACAGGGTTTCTTCTTGGGGTGAAGAAAATGTTCTAAATCAATTGTGGTGATGGTTGCACAGCTCTGTGAACAGACTAAAAAACCACTGAATGGACACTTTAACAGGGTGAATTGTATGAATTATATTATGAATTAAATGTATGAAGTATAGCTCAAAAAAGCTTTAAAAAAATTTAGATCTGTGCGGGCATATAGTAAGTGCTGAATAATCATTAACTATTATTACCTTTAAAAAACAAATCCAGAGGCACCTGGGTGACTCAGTTAAGTGTCCAACTCTTGGTTTCAACTCAAGTCATGATCTTACAGTTCATGGGATCAAGCCCTGCATTGGGCTCACAGTGACAGTGTGGAACCTGCTTGAAATTCTCTCTCTCCCTCTCCCTGTGCCCTTCCCCCTCTCATGCACACACTCTCTCTCTTAAATTTAAAAAAAAAAAAATCCTTCTAAATAAAAAAAATCTAAGTAAAGTATCGCCACAGAGAAGCACATCAGTGTCACATCAGTACAGACAGCAGAGAATGGTGGTGAGCTAGGGGAGAGATCCTACCCCAGGGAACCCCCACCAAACCCCGATTCTTGGCTGTAACATCCAGTAAAGCAAGAAGGCAGCCAAATCACAATGTTTAAAAATACTGATGAATGTATGTCATACCCCAAAATTCTAGGAGAAGGGAAATTCCACTGTACAAAGATAAAAAATTTTCTTTGTGGGGCGCCTGGGGTGGTTCAGTCAGTTAAGCATCTGACTCTTGATTTTGACTCAGGTCATGATCTCACAGTCATGAGATCAAGCCCCACATCGGGTTCTCTGCTCAGCTTGGAGCTGGCTTGGGATTCTCTCTCTCCTCTACTCTGCCCCTCTTCCACTCATGTTTTCTCTCTCAAAAAAAATTTTGTTTTTCTTTGCCACATTACATAAGAGTTCTTTAACTTTGTCTGATATAATTAGCACTATGCTCAAAGTAAGGAATACGAACTCTTGGCTTATTAGCTGTGTGACCTTAGACACACTCCTCCATATCACATCCTGACATCTGTAAAATGGAAACAATAACTAACCTTTCTGCTTCAAGGGATCCCTGCAAACATAAAATGATGTCCACAATATTGAGAAAGCAGGTTAGAAACAGTATCTACAGGGGTGCCTGGGTGGCTCAGTTGGTTGGGCATCAGACTCTTGGTTTCCATTCAGGTCATGATCGCATGGTTCATGGAATCGAGCCCTGTGCTGGGCTCTGCACTGACAGCTTGGAGCCTGCTGGGGATCCTCTCTCTCCCTCTCTCTATGCCTCTCCCCTGCTCACATTTGTGCTCTCCCTCTTCCAAAAAAAAAAAATTAAAAAATAATTAAGAAAATAAACAGCATCTACAGTATGACCCCATTTACATAGATTCTATATAATTTGCAGAAGTGATGTGTAAAAAGACTTTGCCTAAAATGTTAATAGCAGTTGACTCTTCATTGTAGGATTTCCACTTTTCATTTTATTCTGCTTAAACTTTCTACCTGACCACGTATTGTTAGCTTTTTAAAAATTATTCCATTTTCTTTTAGGAAAAGAGAAACTTTTTAAATATTGCATAAAAGAAAAGTATGAAACTCTGCAGCCTGAGTGATCTTTTAGACACGTGCCCCCCTCACCAGGGCCATGCTTGCACACAGATGCCCCTTCTGCCCCTGTTCTCGTTCCCAACCCAGTCCTTGTTTTCACACCATCACACAACTCTCTTCCCAGAGACACCCCTCCCCCCCCCCCCCACCCCAGAGACGGGCGAGTGCTTGGAATTTATTATCAAACCCTCACAAAGAAAAGATACTTACATGTCCAGAAAGTCCTCTAGGTACAAAAAGAAACTATATAAATTCCAAGATCAAGATGGGTCCAGTTACTGCAGGCCAAAGCTACAGTTCCTTACCCTGCAGTGCTGATATTCCACAGATGGCTGTTTCCAAAGGAGCCTACACTTGCTCCACAGAGGAGCCGGGAGAACATGGGAAAGCACCATGAATGCTCTAGAAATTCATGTACTACAGGATGGAAGGCAAGGCCCCTCAAGATCACCCCAGTTCCCTGAAAGCAGGAAGGAGACACATACATTCAACACATTTACACTGGAAGACTTACATCCTTGTCCCCAAAGCATGCTGGCCAGGCTGGCTGTGGTGAAAGTGAAGCCAGTGCAGCCTGTCTGTACTTATCTTACAGATGTGGCTCCAGCCACCACTGAATTCACCTGTTGGCTATTCTTCCCTAGAAGCACAGAGAGAGGGGATAGAAGGACTTTTTGTATTTACTTTGCATCCAGCTCTTCAATTTAAGAGTTAAGGTGCTCAGTTATCTGATGTTTCTATTCAGTACACCCGCTGCGTCAGCCAGTTCAGCCCCTTCTCCATACTACACACCATCTCCATTCTCCTTTCTGGGCTGTTCCCTGTCACTCCAAGGGTCCATCTCTCACACATTCAGCAGCCGGAGACCAGTGACCTAGCATTACAAGACAGAAAGCAGCAGGAGGGACTTCTGAAGTCATCTTCCTTCCTTAGAAAGTTCTCTTCCAATTCTACTTCTAAATATGCATTACATGTATATATGTGGTATTTAACTTTCCGACATAACTGAGATGAAGACCAGCAGCTTGAGAGATGAGTAGCACAAGCCCTTTATGAAGCTCAGAGTAAGACTGCCTCATCCCTTGGGTCTGTTTCCAAGCAGGTGATAGTTGTGATGCTAAAAATGCCAGCTCATCTTTCTGAAGAGCACCAAAAACAAAGCCTGCTGGCCACAATTTGCCTTTCAGACCTTCTACCACTTACTAAATGTTCCCACTTTTCCTCCATAGAGATGACCAACAGACATGGGTCATAACCTACCATTCAGAAAGCACTAGCTAAGCTCGGGCCTGAAAGCCACAGCAGAAGTGCCCCCAGAAAGATGGAAACTAGCCCAGCAACCCCAACAGTATTCACCAGCTCTTGTCCACGGTGCTGGTATGTGCCGGCCAAAGTAACTGCTCCAAGAGAAAGCTACAGTGGACAAGAGAAGGGGAAGGTGCCACAAATCATCCTGTCTTAACACATGTCATTGTATGAGCCCGGAACCACCTGGAAATCAACAGGGGTTCATCAGAATATGGAGCAACACCAAGTTTGCTGTTAAAGCTGAAATTAATATGTGCAATCGTGCATGACAACCATGCAGACAATTCTAGACTATATGCAGACAATTTAAAAATCCAGACTTAGGGTGCCTGGATAGCTCAGTCGGTTAAGCATCTGATTCTTGATTTTGGCTCAGGTCATGGTCTCATGATTCGCAGGCTTGAGCCCCACATCAGGCTCTGCACTGACAGCACAGAGCCTGATTGGGATTCTCTCTCTGCTCCTGTCTGCTTCTCCCCCACTCCCACTTAAAAATAAATAAATAAACTTTAAAAAAAATCTAGATTTAATTTCTTAGACCTCAGACCCAAGAAATGAAGGGGTAGGTAGTTCTTTTGTTTTCTGCAAACCTAGAATTAGATTTTCCCCTCCTAGTTTAGATACAGGTATGAAAAACAGGTTTCCCCTCTCTCTTACCCATCAACCTTTTAGAATGTTTTAGGGAAAACCTGTATTAGGCCTTATACACAAACTCTCCCTCCCTCATTTATCACTCATGCACATATACAAACCTACTGTGTGTCAGCAGCTCAGAGCTTCTCAAGGTCAAATGCTTCCCCAAACTCAGTCTGTGTGTCAGGCTGGGGCAGATGGGCTCCCCCATTAGCTCAGGGTGTGAGGACTTCCTATCTGTGTCCTCAACAGGAGGCCTCAAGCACCATCCCGGCCCTGCTGGAATATCTCAGTCCTCTGCAGCCAGTCAGCCCCAGAAAAACACATACAACGATTTCTGGAGGCTCTTAGTTAACATACTTGCCCACAGACCCACGCCCAGCTCCTCTGAAACTCTGGAATATACCAATAACCAATAATGTAGAAACAAGGCAGAAAGGCCAGATACACTATGTCTCCTCAAAGCCCAAGTCTGCACATAAAACACTGTGTTTCTCCAATGTGTGTTTACTTAAAACACCTTTCCTCAGCCTTCCCCCAAGAGCACTCCGGAAACAGAAGGACAACATTGCCCTGCAACATCTTAGGCTGGGTCCCCTGGGCACAGTGGCGGCATGATCGGCCCTCAGACAACAACCAGTAGTGTGGAGGTGGACTCAGCTGGTGCCTGCAGTGCCCCATTTCTCTGAAAATCCAGCCAACGGAGCCCCGACAGACCAGGGCCTCAACGACACCGGCATCCAGAAGGCTTTTTCACACTCAGGGCTCCTGCCTTTGTCCCGCCCCAGAGAGAGCCACCTAAATGACCTGCACAAGCTCAGGGCAGCTAGGGCTCTACAGGGTCGGGAGACGCAGGCCTTTCCTGGTGAGGTGGAAGCTGTTTGGGACTGCATGAGCCCCAAGAGATGTCAACTCTGAACTAGAATCACAAGGGCTGAAAGTTGAATAAATTACAGAATGAGCCTGGGAATTGTGAATAGGGACTCAGGAGAAGAGCAGAAAAGGGAGTGAATCTAGGCAGGAAAGGCCAAAGGTCTGACAAGCCAGGCTGGGGAGCTGAGAATCAGCCAGGCAACAGGGGATGAAGGCTTTTTTTTTTTTTTAATTTTTAAGGTTTATTATTATTATTATTATTATTATTATTATTATTATTATTTACTTGGGGAGGAGGGAACTAGGGAGGGACAGAAAGAGGGAGAGAATCCCAAGAAGATTCCACACTGCAGAGTCCAATGAGGGGCTCGAACTCATGAACCGTGAGATCATGACCTGAGCCGAAATCCAGAGCTTAACCAACTGAGCCACCCAGGCACCCCATGAGGATGAGGGCTTATTACTGAAGACATCAGCCCCCCTGGCAGCCACTGTTCACCTCTGGAAATTGCAGAAATACCTTACAACAAATCTTACAATAGCTTAGAATGAATCTCCATTTACTACAGTGCATTAACTGAGCTTCCCTCCAGTACTTTCCAGCCAGTCAATACAGATTTTAATGAAGATACTAATTCTGATTTATTGAAACCCATCACCTCACCAATATCCCACCCCCAAAATAGCTGGCCATACTGTTCTCAACCTATCACTCACAACATCAGTCTGGTTATTTTATGTTGTAAATTTCAGGACCAATCAATGCATTTGTTCTGCCCAACTCCTGAAAGCCCCTTCCCCAGCCTCAGTCACCCCCCCTCCCTGGATTCTGTTACTATACACCAGAATCCCTGATCCAGGCCCTCCTCTGTGCAGTGTGAGGGCTAGGCTAGGGGACTCTCCAGTTCTGCTGGCTCTAACTTATCTGACTGGTTCTGTTGTATGATGTACCATCCCACCCTCCTGGCTCCCACTGGAGTTCCAGCCCCACTCTGCTCTGTCCCCAAGTCCCATGGGAGTAAGCACAAGCAGTGAACATGACTAACCCATAATCAGATGGCTCACCACATTCGTGACCCCAAGGGCACCTTTCTAAAGCCCTTATCTGGGAAGGGAAGTGAAAATACATCAACAAAAGGGAGCCTGAGGAGCATTCCAGCACTTCTGATTGTGCCCTTAGCATCAAGAGACTGTTTTCCTCAACTTGAAAACCTGGGCTCTCTTGGCAGGATGTCAAGTTGACTGAGTCATTACCTGTTTATGTCCACAGGCCTATGTCTCCATGACAGAAAGCTACACGAGACCCGGCAAGCAACTGGTATGCAAGGACATGCCTTTCACTTTTGGAAGAAGTCACTCAAAGTGCAGTGACCAGCAAAACACACCACAGACCAGAATCCTGCCGTCCACGCTGGGGCCAGCCCTAGGCACCCATGGGTCCCCAGCAGCTCCACCACCAGCCACTGCCAGGGCTCCCTTTTGTCCTTTTCTCTCTCTTCTCCTTTCTACTTGTTTCTAGGACAGAAAGTAGAGGAAGGAGAGCCTTGTATAATGCACCTGAGTTCTGGAATGTGAATGGAAACTGTCCGTACTGATGAATTCTCTTCCAAAATGAATGAGTATACCAAAGGGTCTGAAGCGCTACAAACCTGCCATCCGCCTCTTCTTTCCCTATTTCTGCCCCAAGCCAAAATGCTGCATCTAGAAGTGGAGCCATGAAGGAACATCAGGAAATTTGTGAGCAGTCACCTGAGATCCCAATGCTCATGGAGCTGACCAGAACACACAAGGCTATTAGCTGGCCTCCTATTCCTAAAACCCAGCTGCAATTCACACACGTACACATCTGTGTGCAAAACCCACAGGAGAAGTGTTAAGTTCTAATGGGTGATTTATAGGAGCCCTTTAACAACTCCTACAACTGAGTTGTAGTAACTGATCTTTGTTGGACTAAAAAGACTCAGATACCAAACTACTATAGAGATACTTAAAGAAATATAGGAGGGACACCTGGGTGGCTCAGTCGGTTGAGTGTCTGACTTCTGCTCAGGTCATGATCTTGCAGTTGGTGAGTCCAGGCCCCACATCAGGCTCTGTGCCGACAGCTCAGAGCCTGGAGCCTACTTTGGATTCTGTGTCTCTCTCCCTCTCTCTCTGCCCCTCCCCTGCTCACGCTCTCTCTTTCTCTCAAAAATAAATAAACATTAAAAAAAATTCATATGGGGCACCTGAGTGGTTCAGCTGGTTAAGCGAAGTCTGACTTTGGCTCAGGTCGTGATCTCGTGGTTCATATGTTCAAGCCCCACGTCAGGCTCTGTGCGGACAGTTCAATGCCTAGAGCCTGCTTCAGATTCTGTGTCTCCCTCTCTCTGCTCCTCCCACGCTCATGCTCTGTCTCTCTCACTCTCTCTCAAAAATAAACATTAAAAAAAATTTTTTTTTAATTAAAAAAATATAAAAAGAAATATGGGAGAGCAGGGTGACCACTGTGCTGGACTGTCTTCTCTGGACCAGAGACAGAGCCAGAGATATAATGTGAAACCCGCAGGAGGCACAGGGAGGAGCTCAGGGCTGGGAGTCAGAAGACCCAAGGGCAGCAACCCAAGGTTCCCTTTTTGTAAGGGAGTGACAAGGAGCAGCATCCCCTCTTGCAAAGGAAGTGTCAGATTATCAGAGAGGACACAAAACCAAGTGAAATTAAATTCATTGGAGTTTTACCAAAAAGTGCACTTTTTGATTTTTGCCTTATTTTGTGACTATACATGATCAATTTATAACATATGCACATAGCAGGGGCTCTGAATTCTTGCTGAGTACATGTAAACTACAAACAAACACACCACCATTTAGAGACTATTAATTAGACCCATGTTCTCCCAGATGTTCAGAGAAAACAGTAAATGTGTCTAAAGAGTAACAGGAATGTTACAGTGGATTAAAAAAAAGATTTTGGGGTAGCGCTTGGGTGGCTCAGTTGGTTGAGCATCTGACTTCAGCTCAGGTCGTGATCTCACGGTTCGTGAGTTTGAGCCCCACATCGGACTCTCTGCTGTCAGCACAGAGCCCACCTCAGATCCTGTGTCCCCACCCCACCCCCCCGCCCCTCCCCCACTCATACTGTCTCTCTCAAAAATCAACAGTTTAAAAAAAATTTTTTTAAGGTTTTATTTTTTTATTTTTTTTAATATATGAAATTTATTGTCAAATTGGTTTCCATACAACACCCAGTGCTCATCCCAAAAGATGCCCCCCTTAATACCCATCACCCACCCTCCCCTCCCTCCCACCCCCCATCAACCCTCAGTTTGTTCTCAGTTTTTAAGAGTCTCTTATGCTTTGGCTCTCTCCCACTCTAACCTCTTTTTTTTTCTTTTTTTCCCTTCCCCTCCCCCATGGGTTCCTGTTAAGTTTCTCAGGATCCACATAAGAAAGAACACATATGGTATCTGTCTTTCTCTGTATGGCTTATTTCACTTAGCATAGCACTCTCCAGTTCCATCCACGTTGCTACAAAGGGCCATATTTCACTCTCTCTCATTGCCACGTAGTACTCCATTGTGTATATAAACCACAATTTCTTTATCCATTAAAGGCTTTTTTAATGACTGGACACAGAATGACACAGAACTACCCTATGATCTCATAATTCCACTTCTGGGTATATGCCCAAAAGTCATGAAAGCAGGAACTCGAACAGATATTTGCGCATACCTGCTCATAGCAGCATCATATATGATAGCTAAAAGGTAGAAACAACTTTGTGTCCATCGATACATGAATGGACAAACAAAATGTGGTATATACATACAATGGAGTATTACCTAGCCTTAGAAAGGAAAATAATTCTGACACAGGCTACAACATGGATGAACCTTAAGGAATTACACCTAAAGCCAGTCACAAAAAAACAAATACTGTAGGAGTCTACTTATATGAGGAACCACAAGAAGTCAAACTCAGAGACAGAAAGTAGAACGGTGGCTGCCAGGGGTTGGGGGAGGAGGGAATGGGGAGTTATTGCTTAATGGGGACGAAGTTTCAGTTTTGCAAGATGAAGAGTCCCAGGGTTGGATGGTGGGGATGGCTGCATAACAATGTGAATATACTTAACCATTTTTCAAGCATACGGTTCAGTGGTATTAAGGCAACAAATTTTAGGTTATGTGTATTGTATCATGTAACAAAAAAACTTGTTTAATGACTAATAGTATTCAAATAGCAGTGGTGATTCTATAATGATATCAAATATATCCATCCAGGACAGCATTTGACAGAAGGCTTATTCCTCAAAGGGTATCTTGGTATCAACTCTGCAGTTACCTGGTCTGACCCACCAAGTCAGAAATCACAGTCAAGCTCGAACACCACTGTTTAAATTTTAGATAATAAAGCTGAACTTCTTTAAAAGACTAATAATTCAGGGGCACCTGGGTGGCTCAGTCAGTTGAGTGTCCGACTCTCAATGTCAGCTCAAGTCATGATCTCACAGTTGTGAGAGATTGAGCCCCATGTCGGGGTCCATGCTGGATATAGACTCTGCTTGGGATTCTCTCTCTCCCTTTCCCTCTGCCTCTCTCCCCCACTTGCATGCCCACCCTTCCCTCTCTCTCTCTCAATAAATAAATAAATAAACAAATAATAAATAAATGAATAAATAAATAAAGTGACTAATAATTCAAGCAACTGCCTCAGACATCTCCGTAACTAGCATCAATTTGGGGCAAACCAATAATAAAGAATGCTACCTTACAGTATTACTAAGGCACATTTCTTTGTTTTTTTTTGTTTTTTTTTAAATGTTTATTTACTTTTGAGAGAGACAGAGACAGAATGAAAGTGGGTCAGGGCAGAGAGAGAGGGAGGCACAGAATCTGAAGCAGGCTCCAGGCTCCGAGCTGTCAGCACAAAGCCTGACCCGGGACTCGAACTCACGAGCTGTGAGATCATGACCTGAGCCGAAGTCAGACGCTCAACCAACTGAGCCACTTAGGCGCCCCTAAGGCACATTTCTAATGACAAACCAGTAACAAAAATAAATCTCATTGTCCTGAACACTTATTTCTACAAAGCGATTTCATATGGAAATATAACATTTCTTAATGTTCACTGATAAAACACAGTGTTGAATGGAATTCTACCATGAAGCTATTCATATTACATTGCCTAGAAGTAGTTTTTTATAAAAATCAGTTTCAAAATATCAGGGAAAAAAAAGCAGAATTGGATCCAGAAATCAAAGACTACTGCATAAAAAAAAAAAAAAAAAATTAGGGCGCCTGGGTGGCTCAGTCGGTTAAGCGTCCGACTTCGGCTCAGGTCATGACCCTGCGGTCCATGAGTTCAAGCCCCGCATCGGGCTCTGTGCTGACTGCTCAGGGCCTGGAGCTTGGAGCCTGTTTCGGATTCTGTGTCTCCCTCTCTCTCTGACCCTCCCCCATTCATGCTCTGTCTCTCTCTGCCTCAAAAATAAATACATGTTAAAAAAATTAAAAAAAAAAAATTAACAATCTCAGCCAATTATTATGTCACAATCATGATTAACAACATAGGAAAATCTGCATTTTGCCAAAGGGAAACTTAAATCTAGTACAACTAAGACTAACAAAGCCCATGTAAATGAAGCCACGGTCCCCCAGGTGAGAAACAACTGAAAACAGAAGTTCTTACCTCTTGGTGATCTGGCTTGGCTCCTGCAGGTCTGGGTCCAGGTCAAAGACCTCATTGTCCAGCAGCCTTCGAAGTGTCACATCGGCCAGCTGCTCCATGATCTTGAACACCTCATCAAGGTTCAGAAACATGGAGAAATCACGCTCCTTATTCTGTGTGGTGATTCGGATGGTGTCCGTCAGAAAGACGTTGGATGTTCTTTCTAATTTCTGGATATCAACCCAAGGGACTATAAGTTTAACTAGAGGGAAAAAAAGGCAAATACAGATTTTAACCTAACATTTGAGTCATACTTAAGTGTATCAACAAACAAGAGTCCAAGGCTTTCCTTAAGCTGAAATGCAAACACCTTTTAAACCAGAGCAGTAAAGAGGAAGCACAAAACTGGTTGACAGCTGTTTGTCAGAACCCAATTCATGTTTAATGGTTTTCTTAAAGATTTAAGTAAAATTTTCTAAGTTGCTGGCTACCGCACACATAGAGGGGACACTGTTCTGAAAACATGAAAACTTCAAAAACATTTAAACTTAAATATTTGAAAAATATGCAAAAGTTTCTCAATCTACATAATTTCTGGTTTCAAAGGCAGCATTCATGGCGTAAGCTATGAAAAAAAAGAAGTGCAAAAGAGGATTATTCATGATCTCGGATAGAGAAACAGGCTTAACATTTAGACTGTGTCAAATGACACAGTCTTAGGAGACACAGTACAAATTTTTATGGAATTCTTTTTAAAGTAATACAGTACAAACAGAACATTTTATAAACAAGTACTCTATTCTGGGAAATGTTTCCAATACAGTGGGTAGCCAGGCTAGCTTGCTAATGCAAATGGAGAAGGGACGATGCAACAACTTGAAATGATAAATGTTATCAAATATAGAAATTCTTTCTTTTTTTTTTTCCAAACTTACCCTAACAAAATTTGGCTTAGTGACCATGATCGATCAGTGTCAGAAGATAACTCATTTTCTTTTTCAAATCAAGGAGGGGATCATTAAGTGTTTCTATTTCTAACATTTCTTTCTGCTTATTCTGCAATAATGTTTTCAGTGCTTCAATAATTTAAAAGGCCACAGATCTTCTCAGGCTTGAGAAGAAACTGCTTCAGCTACTTCTAGTTGCTTTCACGTAAGTCTCTTACACAAACACACATAGACACTCTATAATCATCAACTTTCACTTCATTAAGCATCTACTCTGTGAAAGCCCTGCACTTAGAAAAAAGCTCAAATAGAGAAAACAGACATGTAAAATAAGCAACCACTAATTTGACAAAATCAAACAGAAACACAAACATGGTTTTGGGAAAGTCCCTGGAGGTGATAAAATCTGAACTGATTTTGAGGGGTGAACAGGAATTTCCAAACAGGCACAAGAACGGGGAAGAGAAAGAAATTAATTTTGAGAAGCATTTCAAGGGGCGCCTGGGTGGCTCTGTCGGTTGAGCACTGGAATCTTGATTTTGGCTCAGGTCACGATCCCAGGGTCGTGGGCCCAAGTTGGGCTCTGCACTGTGTGTGGAGCCTGCTTAAGATTTTCTCCCTCTGTCTCTCTCTCTCTCTCTCTCCTTCTGTTCCTCTCCTCTTCTCATGTTCTCTAAATAAAATTTAAAAATTTTTTTGAGAAGTATTTTAGAAAGTACAAGAATAAGGATCATCAAGATTAGGTCAGAGTACACGAGGGTGGGGAAAGGCTATGTACGCAGAGTGTATGTACTGGAGCATCAGACTGAGGCTGGCAGCGTGAGAAAGAGAAGTGATGACCCTGTGCAGGAAGCTGGTTCAGCAAAATTCAAGAGGAGCCCTTCCCACTGGTTAAACTTGAAATGTAAACTTAAATGCAGGAAGAAAAAAAAAATTCTGCATATAAACACACACACACACACATATATATATATATATATATATATATATATATATATACACTCATTATATATATATATTATATATACTCATTGTACTCATATAAACACACACACACACACATATATATATATACACACTCAGTTTATATACACACAGCTTCCATCCTGCATGGGTGCTTGAAACAGTATTTGGTTCCAAAAGAAGTTTCAGTGGGAATGACTTTTTTAAAATTCAATATACAATTGACACTTGTGGCTTTTCTTTTCTTACCTGGGAATTCCATCATCTAGCATGGCAATGGTCAGTGGATAAATGTGCGAAAAGTTAATTACTACCTGAATCTCAAGTGGACCCAGGTGAAGAATTCCTTCTGGTTCCAAGGAACAACTGTATATCTTGCTAGTTACTCTTCCGGGAGCAGTCATAACCTTCAGGGCTGGGAATTTTTAATTTTTTTTTAAATGTTTTTATTTATTTTTGAGAGAAAGAGACAAAGTGCTAGTGGGTGAGGGGCAGAGAGAGAGGAAGACACAGAATCCAAAGTAGCTCCAGGCTCTGAGCTGTAAGCACAGAGTCCAATGTGGGGCTTGAACTCACAAACCATGAGATCATGACCTGAGCCAAAGTCAGAGGCTTAACCAACTGAGCCACCCCAGGCTGGGAATTTTTTACATGCTCCCCAACCCCGCCCCCCCACCGGCCCCCGTTCATCTTAAGAAATAACACGTTCCACTCCTTTAGAAGTACTGGGGCCATCAGTTTTAACAACGTGTTTTCAGAATAAGATAAAGAAAAAAACCTGCAGGAGCTATATGAAGTGAGCTACACAGAAATGTTTAAGGCAATAGAAAAAATGAATTCTCACAAAATCAAAGCCCCTTAAGGGTAGCAGTATATATCAATATAATTGTCTGCACAAGTCATTTGGAAGTTAATCAAGTATCACTTATTATCATCTCAACTACTCATTTAAATCTTCTGTTCTCTAACTCTTCATCTTGTCTCAGGACAGCACAAGCATCCCGAGGGTCAACTTCATCTGTGAACGCCCAAATCGCTCCAAATGCCTCACTTACGTTCCTTGCCCAGGAAGAAGGAGTAGAAGCAGAGGTGGTTGATGCTGAGGTACAGCCAGCCTTGGCGGGGAACCCTGCCCTTCCAGCAGCAGCAGGAGTAATAGGTGACCAGCTTCTCCGCCTCCGGGAAGTTGAACCTGGCTTCGAACTTTACCAAGGCCTCTCGGAACTTCTCCGGCTCTTCTTCCTGCTCAGCAAGCCTGCTACTTGTCTCCTCAGCAATCAGAGCCTGCCACACAGAAAGATACAGGTCCCCTCGTTAGTGTAAGGGACGAGGGGAGGGACAGGCAGAAGCAGGGACAGCTGAGCACAGGCACCTAAGGAGTCTGCACTGCTCAACAACAGACATGCAGGGTGGAGGAGAGAAGTTCATCACACTGTCCACCACCCAGAAACATGGCCACACTCAAGGGGGTGGGGGGAGGGGAATGAGCTGGGAGGTAGAAAACCCAAGAACAAGTCTCTCACTTGGCCACTTACCAGCCCTGAGGCTTTGGACAAATCACTGACTTCTAAGCCTGAGTTTTCTAACAAATTACTATTTTATACCTCCCTGTTCTACCTACAGGAACAGGATGATCAAATTATTGGCTCCAGCATGAACCCAGTGCATCAACTTTAACGAACCACCCAAGTTTGAGTTATAAGTTAGTTGTTTTTAAAAGGCTAATGAATGTCGGGGCGCCTGGGTGGCTCAGTCAGTTAAGCATCTGACTTCAGTTCAGGTCATGATCTCACAGCGTGTGAGTTCGAGCCCCACATCGGGCTCTGTGCTGACAGCTCAGAGCCTGGAGCCTGCTTCAGATGCTGTGTCTCCCTCTCTCTCTGCCCCTTCCCTGCTCACACTCTGTCTCTGTCTCTCTCTCTCTCAAAACTAAACATTAAAAAAAAAGCTAATGAATGTCTTCCTCCTTAGATTCAAAAATTTTAGTACAAAGCCAACAGGTGCCTATCTGTGTGACATCTGACACCTTTCACTACCACTAAATATTCTACAGTCTTCTAAGGTAGAAAAGGAGTTATGTTGGCCAAGGTTGTAAACACCTCCAAAGCACTCAGGTGCACGAAGAGGCAAGACAGAAAAGAAAACATCTAAATGTACAACAGCTTTGCCAACAACAAGTAACAGCAAGGATCCTTTCTAAGTCTGGGGTAAGGCTATGGAAGTGTCTAACATAAGCTTGTGGCCTGTTCCTAAGGGGTGACAACTCGCTGACAAGATCAGAATTCTGATTCCCCACATTCTTGTATTTCATGAAAGGCTAGGTCCCTTAAGACAAAGCCACTTTTGGGGCAAAGCTACCATACCCTAGACTTTATAAGAGATTTTAGAAAATTATTTAGAAAACCTGAGAGTTTCTATTAAAGTAAGAATTATTTTTAAAATGAATCTGAAGGTTGATAAAATTTCAAGTGCTTTTCATTTCATTATGTTTTTCTTCTTTCCCAAATTTTATTTAACCAGACATTATAAAATAGAAAAGTTATAAGAAGTATGAATAATTTTAAAGGCATATGAATGGGGCACCTGGGTGGCTCAGTCAGTTAATCATCCAACTCTTCATTTTGGATCAGGTCATGATCTTGCTGTTGAGGAATTTGAGCCCCACATTGGGCTCCATGCTGGCAGTGTGGAGCCTGCTTAGGATTCTCTCTCTCTGTCCCTTCCCCACTCACTTGCTCTCTCTGTCCCTCTCTCAAAATCAATAAACTTAAAAAAAAAAAAAATTAAAAAAAAGAAGCATACGTAATATAGGGGCACCTGGGTGGCTCAGTTGGTTGAGCATCTGATTCTTGATTTCAGCTCAGGTCATGATCTCCTGGTTTGTGGGATCGAGCCCTACATCAGGCTCAGTGCTGACAGTGTGGAGAATGCTTGGGATTGTCCCACTCTCCCATTGTCTCTGCCCCCACTCTCAAAATAAATAAACATTTTTTTAAAGTGTATCTAATATATAAAGCTCTGGACCATGAGGTATGAAGGGGATTTTAGGAAGGCTCTACAGCAAAGAGTCATGGATCCACTGGCTCCAGAGGCAGCCACAATGGTGGCTGTACAGACTCCTGACTTCTGTGGATTATTGCAGTGTCTGGTAACCAGCACAGCTCAAACCACAGGGATTTCTTTAAAGCTTCAGAGAGTAGCCAACTGTTCAGGATAGGAGTGGGAAAGCCTCAGTTTCTAATTCCTTTGGATCTTCCCAGAGGAAATGGAGAACCACCACTACATGTGGTGGCCCCAAAGGTATAACCCCATCTCAGACCACAAGAACCCCTCCATCCCCAGCCCCTGATCCAGACCAGCAGCCTCCCTCGGACTGTTTTTGTTTTGGTTTGGTTTTTGCTTTTTTAAGGCCTTTTAGCTTTGATGTGCAGGGGATCAGACTACACCATCCCAAAATACACCTCTTTGGCATAAGAATTATTCTGAAAACAACTGAGAAACAGCAGACACCAAAAGGGCTCTCTGCCCTCCTCCACTATTTGTCTAAAACAAGGATATCAATTCCCATTTGTGAAGGTATCTCCCTCTCCTGTGCCAGGAAGAGGAGGGTAACTCTAGACTCTGACCAGTGCTGAGAGGGTAACAAACCTCACAAAAATAGCCCTTCTCTTCCTTTCATTTCCCCCTACACATTTAATTTACCTTCCCACAGTGTGCCACCCCTGGAAGCCAAATTCTTCTTTGTCCTGTCACTTCTCTACAAACATATGGCTCTTTGTTAAGATGCTGTATAAGCCCTACATTCTAACTACCTTTTTGAGTTACTCATCACTGAGTTAGTTTCCCCCTGTGCATGCATACTGCACGTGTTGATAAACTGGTTTTCTCATTAATTTGACTTTTGTCGGTTTAATCTCCAGGCCATGGGAGGAGAACCTAGGACAGTAGAGGGAAGGTTGCTTCCTCCTCTACAGAAGATTTCCTAAAGCCACTGTAGCAGAAATGAAATTTCCTTCCTCCAAATTAAAAGGAGAAACCCTAAATCAAAGAACCACCACAAGCTACGTTAGACTAAGGAGAAGGGAGATAAGTGTAAAAAATTACCATGAAATGGGCATTTCTGTAGCTAAGCCCCAGTGTGAGCTGACCCAGGGAACCAAGCTAGTCAGCTGAACCAAGCAAAGATGGTAACCCATGGGCTAGGTATGTCCCCACCACAGCCTGGGTCCACCTGCCAACTGCACAGGCCAAAGGTGACACTAAGAGGATACCTGCCTGGATTCAGGAGACCTTTGGTTTCCACCTGGCCCCACAAGTATTCCTGATGCCCAGAGGAAAAGAATACTTCTGTTTTTGTCCCTATAAAATCAATAATTCACTTTGATGCCCTTTACTAAAAGCTGAAGCACTCAGGGTGTTAAAAAGACAAACTTTTGAAGAGAAAACAAAACAAAACAAAACAAAATCAATGGTCTGGGATATTTTACCCTCAAGGAGGAAAACTATTACAGGCTAACATGTTAAAATGTTTAATAAGAGATAACCTCAGAATGAGAAACAGTCTCTCCCTGCCTGAGAGGGCTTTTATTTATGTTTTTTTAATGTTTATTTTTGAGAGAGAGACAGAGTGTGAGTGGAGGAGGGGAGGGGCAGGGAGAGAGGGAGACACAGAAACTGAAGCAGGCTCCAGGCTCTGAGCTGTCAGCACAGAGCCTGATGTGGGGCTCGAACTCATGAACCGTGAGATCATGATCTAAGCCAAAGTTAGACAACCCACTAAGCCACTCAGGCACCCCTACGTGATAGGGCTTTTAAAACATTGGTTACCGGGGCGCCTGGGTGGCTCGGTCGGTTAAGCGGCCGACTTCGGCTCAAGTCATGATCTCGCGGTCCGTGAGTTCGAGCCCCGCGTCGGGCTCTGTGCTGACGGCTCAGAGCCTGGAGCCTGTTTCAGATTCTGTGTCTCCCTCTCTCTCTGACCCTCCCCCGTTCATGCTCTGTCTCTCTCTGTCTCAAAAATAAATAAACGTTTAAAAAAAATCTTTTAAAAAACATTGGTTACCAATCATGTTATTGCAATGACAGTTATAGAAAATATAACTTACAGGAGATATTAACAGATACCTCCCAAAATATTCCTCTCTTGCTTCTCAAAATATAATTGGTTTTAATTCCATTTAATTAACATATTTCAAAAACAAACAGCCACTTTGAGGAAGAGGAAAGTGCCAGGTCCAACAAAATACAGTGACAAGCTGTCACAACTGCAAAAAGGAGGGAACAGCTAATTTAAGGAGTCAAATAACAGGGGAATCTGGGTGGCTCAGTCAATTAAGTATCCGACTTCAGCTCAGGTCACGATCTCTTGGTTTGAGGGTTCGAGCCCCACATCAGGCTCTCTGCTGACAGCTCAGAGCCTGGAGCCTGCTTCAGATTCTGTGTCTCCTCTCTCTCCACCCCTCTCCTGCTCACACTCTATCTCTCTCTCAACAATAAACATTAAAAAAAAAGGAGTCAAATAATATTTTTTGCTCTGTAAATACATAAATCATAGCATTTTTTTTTCCTAAGACAAAAGAGGACCTTTCACTTTTTGTAAAGGTTAACAAAAACTTAGGCCTGAGAATGATGTGTGGATCTTTAAATTTCAGGTGTATTTTGCCCAACTGTCTGCAAAGTTTGACAGGTGACAAGTCTAACTCCTTTGACTGTGTATTAAAAGCTAAGATGTTCAGTTACAGTGGAGAAAACTTCAAACCTGGTCAAAAACGCTACAATGGCCAAAACATTATATGGAAGTTTGTAAGAAAGACGGGGAAATGAGGAGAAGCATTTCAATCAAAGGACCTACCTTTACCTTCCCTTTGACAAAGCTGGCAATGTCATCTTTATTATCAAAGACCGACAAAGTATGGAGGAGATTTTGCTCCAGCCAGTCCCAGTGCTGGTTTATTTCCTCTAATGTTGCACCTGGATTAGAACAGAGAAAGATGCTAAGGTTAAAAGTAACTCCTAGCACATGAACTCATTTGCCAAATATTATGAATGCTGTGTTTGTTATTAAAACACCTCGGTTTCTCACATCCTGGGCCACAGCAGACTTGGAAGGCCCCCTCCTTCGGAGACACGGTCTCCCTCACCACAGCACTGGGATTTGCAAACACCTGTCCACTGCCACATGGATGAGCCAGGTGACCAATCAGGTCACTCTTGGGATTGCTATGCGGACATTCCTGCCAGCCTCACTGATGCATGGACTTCCTACCACATCCACTCAAGGGATGGAAACATTTATAATTACGCAGCCATTCTGGGGGAAACAAGCCCCAGGAAGCAGGCCAATTCTGAACAGTCTCACATGGTTTATTTACCTTGTGTGAACAGGGATCCCTCAAGAGGGACCTCAGCCCAGGTTCACAGAGGAAAGAGCCTCTTGAGAAAGCGCTGCAGGTTGCCCAAGGGTGTCGCCACTTGCAACAGGCACCATTAAATACAGCAACAACCTAGGAAATCTCCAGGTTTACCCATCTATACTTCGTATCATTCACAACCATATCCATTAAGAACATTCATAAAAAGAGGTTGTATAATGCATGCTAAAAAACACAGAAAGTTAAGTCCTATATAGCAAGTTAATTTCTTTCAAAGTCAATTAAAAAAAAAACAACACTCCATTACTGAAGCATTAGGCAACACTGTTACCAAAAAGCTTAGTTATTTTAGTATTTCCTCTCAAGGAGCCTCTTAGTACTCTCCATTAGACAACGAGCACCTTGATACGGTGACCATGACAGCTCCTAGTGAAGGACCTGGCACACAGCACGTGCTCCAAAAAGTCCCCTGACTTGAAGCAAGCATGGTCCTGGACAAGAAAAGGCACATGTGCATCAGGTGTGTGTAGAACGGAAACAGATACAACGCCCAGCTAAGAGGATCAGATTTCCCAAATGGGAAGCAGGAGATACTCTAACTTCAAAGGTTAAGGGCTACCAAACACCAGCGCAGAATAAGCTTGCCGATGTGTGAGGCACAGTGGTCAAAAGAGCCACATGCCACTTCACAAAAGCCAGATAGGCATTTTGTTGACACCAAACTTTGTGAATGCTGTTTGCAGCCTTCCTCGCTGTAGAGTTATAGAAGCACGTAGGGATCTTAGGAAAACCTCAGGCATAGAATGCCAGAGAACTCACTCCAGACTTGTGCACTTGGGGTCAGTGAGTATCAAGAACATCTGTGTTAGGATGTCTCCTTGGGAAGGAGTCATCAGAGCAATCAAAGAGAATTCTTCATAAGGAAAAGAGACAGCGCTCTGGTCTCTCTTCCTCTTCCTATAAGGAATCCCATCATGGGGGCCCCACCCTGCGGACCTTCTCTAAACCTAATTAGCTCCTGAGGTCCAACCTCCAAATACTATCACATTGGCGGCTGAGGCTTCAATGTATGAACATGGGGGAGGGAGACATCATCCAGGGCACACCAACCAGTGATCTGCCCAGCCTTCTGTCAGCGCCCCCCCCCCCCCCCCCCCAGTCTTGCTCTTTAAGGTGGGGTTTAGGAGAGCCAGCTCTGGGCAGGCATGGTCAGGATCCTCTCACTCTCCATCCCCCTCCCATCCAGGGGGCCCTTGTGGCGGGAACCCCTGGCCCCTCAGGCTCTCCATTCCTCTTACAAGGGGGAAAGATCCTTTTAAAACAAAATCAAACCAAGCGGTTCCACGTTTCACAGCATGACTCTCGTGAAGCTTCTAAATGTTGTCTAGCTGAACTCCGGCCCCACACTGTCTGTGTGGTTCCTCACATTCAGTACTGAGGCGCTTCAGGCAGACGTCAGTTTTGCCCACCTTTGGCTTCAATATCTGTCATTTAGCGTCCTCCAATAGCAACCGTGTAGGTGTTAGTCACAAAAAACATCTCCTAAATCTGTGGGTCAGCAATGGTGTCTTCCTAGCTGGCAGACAGTACATCACACCATTGAGAGAGAGTCCTTCGGTCTTCACTGAAGCCAATAAACTTGCACAGGTGCCTTGGGGATGCCTGGGCCTCTGCCCTTCTCTTTAAGGTTTACTCTTTCTAGGTCTTTGTCCTTTATTATCTATTATAATAAAACCAACTGGTCAGAATATTTTTTCTTTAAAGCTTATTTATTTTTGAGAGAGAGAGAGAGAGAGAGAGAGAGAGCGCGCACGCAGGGGAGGGACAGAGAGAAAGAGAGTCAGAGAGAATCCCAAGCAGGCTCTGCACTGTCAGCACAGAGCCTGATGTGGGGCTCGAACTCATGACCTTAGCTGAAATCAAGAGTTGGATGCTTGACTGACTGAGCCACCCAGGCGCCCTGGTCAGGGTATTTTTAATAAAAGCAAAGAATAAATGGGAAAAATTATCTTTATTGGTCACCAATCTTTTGAGTATGAGAACTTCTTTCTTGGAAGGAAGGAAGGAAGGAAGGAAGACAGACCTTGGCGGAATGAGGAAGAACAAGAGAAAGGAGAAGACTCACCTTTGCGACCTTTCTGTTCCAGGGACTAGGTCACTGCTGTGTAATGAAGACTGAATGAGGAAATGGTGGCTCAAGCACCTCTCCGAGGTCAAATATACAGAATGAAAGGCAAGAGCAGGGTATGAACTCCTTCTCTACAACCCTGAAGTACTCTGGGGCCCTCCCCTAACAAGCTACATTTCAATTTCTTTTTTTTTTTAATTTTTTTAATGTTTATTTATTTTTGAGAGAGAGAGCGAGAGAGACAAAGTGCGAGTGGGGAGGGGCAGAGAGAGAGGGAGACACAGAATCCAAAGCAGGCTCCAGGCTCTGAGCTGTCAGCACAGAGCCCGACACGGGGCTTGAACCCACAAACCACGAGATCATGACCTGAGCAGAAGTTGGATGCTTAACTGACTGAGCCACCCAAGCAACCCATCAATTTCAAAGTAACATTTACATAATCTTTAGGTCCATTACTTCCTCTGGCCTGACACTTAAAAAAAAAAACAAAAACAAAAACAAAAAAAACATTTTGTGTTTGTACTTAAGAGTCTTTCCAACTTCCTGAATGCATCTTCCTTCCTGGATGACATGAAACAGGTTTTCATTTATCCCATTAAGCTCACAGGTCCAGCACAGTTAATTGTTAACAGCTAAACAAGGAGGTTGTCCTCAACTGATAACCGCAGACACCATGAATAAAACTATAATCAAGCCCCAACAGTGTAGCACATGGAATTAAGAATTGAGACAAAGTCATCAAAAATGTACGCCTCTATTCTTTAAAAGAGTCTTCTACCTACGGGGAGAAGCTTATGACAGGGAAAGATAATTCTAAAATAAAACCAAGCCTACACCTTGAGAGAGAAAATAGGCACATAAAAATACAAAAATCTGTCACTGAGCCACAGTTAGATTTCATTACAATCTGCCCTGTTGTTGAATAGAAGATATAGCTGTATGTCTCTCCTGGCCAAGACAATCAATATGATGAAACTTTTCCACCCTACTGTCTTCCATTTCCTACAAAAGTTGCCAAATGGCAGGGAAATTTTCCAAACTATAATTTCCTCTGCAGGGAAGTCTTATGATAGGCTTCCAAAATACTATAAATCAGTGCAAACCAACTGCATGTCCTCGGCCCCAAAGGACTAAAAAGGAAAGTCACTAACAGAGCTCACACACCAAAGTTCTGAATCGATGCTGTAGCCAGTCTTCCCAAATTACACAAAGTAACCCAACAGAAAATAGCTTTTGAAAAAATGAAAAAGAGAATACGTGTCACTTTATAAGGGCAACCACTGATTGTAAAGTATTTGTTAGAGGTAAGTACACATACATAAATATTTTTCTGTCTGTGAGTCATGCTCAAAAAATGTTGGAGGGGCACCTAGGTGGCTCAGTCTAATAAGCATCCGACTTCGGCTCAGGTCACGATTTCACGGTTTGTGAGTTTGAGCCCGGCATCAGGCTCTCTGCTGTCAGTGCAGAGCCCGCTTTGGAACCTCTGTCCCCCTCTCTCTCTGCTCCTCTGCCCCCTCAAGGGTAAGTAAACATTAAAAAAAAAAAAAAAAAAAGTTGGAAAGCCACCACATCACAGACATACGAGTGGCAGGAAATGTAAAGAGAAAAATAAGAACATGAGAAAGTGTCACCACTGAAGAGGCAGAATGATAAAAAGTCTACAAATGAACAACATAGCAATATTCCCACTGCTTCTGCTACAGGTCTTCCAAAACCAAGACGGAGGAGAGTTGTTCTGGATTGAAGTGTATCCCTTGCCCCAGACAAATGCATATGCTGAAGCCCTAACCCCCTAAAATGACCATATTTGCAGACAGGGACTTGAAGGAGGTCATTAAGGTTAAATGAGGTCATAAGGGTGGCGCCTGGGTTGGAGAGAACTCAGTGCCCTTTTGAGGAGAGGAAGGGGGGCACCTGGGCGGCTCAGTTGGTTAAACGTCCAACTCTTGATTTCAGTTCAGGTCATGATCTCATGGTTTCGTGAGTTTGAGCCCAGCATTGTCAGCCCCGCTGTCAGCATGGAGCCTGCTTTGGGATTCCTTATCTCTGCCCTCTGCCCCTCCCCCTGCCAAGTAAATAAACAAACTTAAAAAAAAAAAAGTCCACTTAAAAAAAAAAAAGAAGAGAAAGAGACACCAGGAATGACCATGTGAGGATATAGGGAGAAGGCAGCCATCTGCAAGCCAAGGGGAAGGGCTTCAGGAACAACCAATCCTGCCAGCTCCTGGATCATGGACCTCCAGCCTCCAGCACTGAGAACCAATAAATATTGGTGTTTAAGCCACCCAGTCTGTGGCAGCCCTAGGAGGCCAATATAGCTGTTTAAAACCACACTTTATAGGAATACTGTGGATTTTAACAGAAGTCCAAATGGCAAAATTATACCCTGTTTTATTAAGACAAAATAAGACTTCTATTTCCCAAGAAAATTAAAGTTCAGAGGATCGTAAACATTACCCACACAAGAACTCAAATCAGATTTATAAATGCCGATGCAAAACTAAAATCCAGGATTAGAAGCCCCAATTAGGCACAGATCAAACAACCATGATGATTTATAAATTACCAACTCTAAGGCAGAACAGCCGTAGGTGGTAGACACAGGACATTTTCTGAATTCTTAGCATGTTCCCAGGCATTTTGTAGATATGTCATACACTTGACATTGTTTATCTTAATAAAAATAGCACAAGGTAGGTGGTATTATTTTCTGGGTAAGAAAACTCAGGGCAGAGAAGAGCCAAGCTCAAGGCCACGTCTCCGGGCTCCTAAGGCCTCACTCTATCGTAACACACAGTGGAGATGGGAGCCTGGGGAGCTGGGTGGGCAGTTCCCAAGAGCTGAGTCACTTTCAAACTCACACACAGTATTTATTCGCCTAGGTTTCCTCCAGGGAGGTTTTCAGGAAATAAAACAAGCATCTCATTGTCTATACCTACAGCTTCTGCACGAACACAGCCATAAATAACATGACCCAAGCTTCAGTTTTAAAAAGCAACTGTTTCTCTCTGCTTAATAACTACCCAAATGAATTAAGGGTCTTTCGTAGCCATCTAAATCCTAATTTACAATGAATGGGCATTCCATGTGCATAGCTCAGATCTGTTCCTTTGAAATAGTACATTTCTCTATTGTCCAAACACTAAATGTCTACCATCAAATGCCTGGACTAAAAGCCATATGGACCATAAAGGGGCTAATTAAAAGCAACACTACCATTTCTCAATTTCATGTAACACATCATATACAGAGTAACTCAAAAACAGCATTTGAGTAAAAATCACAAATGAGCAGGGGAGAGGGTTGAACCAAAGCCTTTAATTTTCAGAAACCTCACATTCTTCAAGTGGATATTCTAACATCTAATCCACGCCTGAAGCAGCATCTTTACAGAAACCTGTGAAAGCCCAATATCAACATCACGTCATCATGACTGACAGTATTTTCACACATACACATCTATGTTGCTTAAGAAAATAAGTTTTAAATACTTTTACGTAATTTCCTTGACCTTTTCTGCCTTCATATTAAGTCCCTAAAAGTATTTGCAATAAGTGAAAAGACCAACTTCCCTGACACTGAAAGTAAAATATTTTTAATTTGCAACTGAAACCGTCATTAAAATGTCCTTGTATTAGTGCCATTAGAAATACTTCTCAGAATTAGAAGCAAAGGAGTAAGAAAATTTGATCATTAACCAAAGGAAAAAAAAAATCAATAGAAATGGAACCAGAAAGGACATAGATAAAATAATCTGTAGACAAGGACAGAAACAGCCATTATAAATATACTCCAAATATTCAAAAAGCAGAGGAAAGCATGAGGATGGTGAGAGACCACATGAAAGATATAGAGAAAGAACCAAATCAAACTTTTAGGGATGGAAAAACAGTGTCTAAAATCAGAAATACACGAATGGGATTAAAAGTAAACTACACATTACAGGAAAAAAAAAAAAGAGTAGGGAACGAGGACATAGTGATTAAAAACTAAAATGAAAAGCAGAAGGAAAGGGATTAACAAGAGAAATAACAGAGCATCAGTGAGCTGTGGAACAGCAGCAAGCAGTCTACTAATTGGAGTCCCAGGGGAAGGGAGGGGGGGGGGGGAACAGAGGCCAGAGAACAGAAAAATATGTATATATTGGAAAAAACAGCTAAAATTCTTTTCCAATTTGATGAACACTATAAACACACAGATCCAAGTATCTCAACAAACCCGAAGCAGAAAAAGCATCCAGAAAATCACATAAATGCATATCTATTGCAACTGCTGAAAGCCAGTGATAAAGAAGAAAAAAAGACAATAATTATAGAGCAACAAAGAATGACAATAGATTTGTCAGAAACAATGCAAGCCAGAAGACATAGAAGAACAGCTTTAAAAGTATTAATTTAAAAAAAAAGTTAATTTACAAGTACTTGAAAAAAATTAGTGAATTCATGTATAACTTGGGAATAATAAAACCTTCCTAACCATGCCTCAAAATCATAAAGTATAAAAGAAAGGCATTCTAAATCCCACTACATTAAAAAAACCTCTAGGAGGTAAAACACATCAAATGCAAAGCCACTAAAGGATGTGACAAACTGGAAAAAGATTTTTGTAATTTCATTTCCCAGATAAAGGACTAATATTCCTAATACAGAGACAATGCCTAAAAATTAAGGGGAAGAAAAAAGCAGAGGATAAGAACAAGGAGTTTCTGAAAACAGCCCTAAACGTGAAAAACACTCAACGTCCTCATAATAAAAGGACAGCAAATGAGAAATATGCAGAAACACCTATGAGGCTGACAGAAAGCCAGAGGTTTGACAAGAGATCCAATGACAAAATCTGGGAAAGCAGGTACTTTCATCCATTGCTGATGGTAATGTTTTCCAATGCACAAATCTAAGGGAGGGAGGGGAATTTAGTAATATCTAAACAAAGCTTCATATTCATTTACTAGAGATGGGATTGCGAGATTGAAAGGGTGATCTAGCCCAATGATTCAGCAGTAAAGGTACAAAACTATTTGCCAGGTTACTCACTGAGACGTTGCCATGGCCAGGGATGAAAACACCACAAATGGCCTTCATTAGGGAACAGGCTGAATAAACTATGGTACTCCTACAAAATGAAAGACAAAACAAAGGAGAAGATAATCTCTGCTCTCTGATATAGAATGATTTCCAGGATATGTCCCTAAGTGAACAAGGGCAAGGGACAGAACATAGTATGTGTGACCTTTGTAAAAACAGGGTGGGAGAATGTATCGTATATTTGTAAAACAAAACAGTAGAAACCTAAGTCAGAAAAAGACAGGTTTCCTAATAGCAGAGGGAAGGAGGCAGGGAGGGGACAGCAGTGAAAGCCTGGCTCCTTTACACATATCTTGTTTACAGATTTTATAGGTTTGATTAAGGAATCATAAAAGAGTTTTCCTTTTTTTTTTTTAAGGTTAAACCAATAAAGGAAAAAAGTAATCCCTAATTTAAGTAAATGGATAGACTTATCAGGTTATTGAAATGATTACACAGAGAAAATAGGTATTTTAAACAATGTTGACTATACATCCATAATTAAATATATTCTAAGGCCAAACAGAGCTGCAAAACCTTAAATTTCATTCGGCACTCTTATTGTTAATATTGGTATTATTTAGAAATAATATGTATGTGGATGTAGATGTGAGATAGTCAGAAAATTATGTATTGTTAGAAATCACGATTTTCAATGTATAAGAGAAAAATATAAAATCAAAGCTAAGTTATAACTATGCAGTTTTACAGTTGAATTAGAAAATTAATATGGACTCATAATTGGGGTGCCTGAGTGGTTCAGCTGGTTAAGATCCAACTCTTGATTTTGGCTCAGGTCATGATCTCACAAGTTTGTAGGTTCGAACCCCACATCAGGGTCTGTAATGACAGTGTAGAGCCTGTTTGGGATTCTCCCTCTCCCCCTTTCTCCCTCAGCCCCTTCCCTGCTCACACTCTTTCTCTCTTATAAAATAAATAAACCTAAATTTTTTTTTTTAAATATGAACTCACGATTTATGTTGCTTTTTCATAACACACACTTCTTAGCTCATGCTTATTTGAAAAGCCTTAGAAGCAGTGGCAACCCAGTAACAATGAAGGACCCTACACCAGACTGTGGCCCCTATATACCGTTCTCCACTAAAAGGAACCAAGGGCTACTGGAAAAATGGTGGATCCACACAAGAGGCATAAAAATGCACAAGATGAACCTTTAACATCTCACTGGTCAGAAAACAAAGAAGCACTCAAAGGTGACTGGGAGCAGGACCACATGCCGGAAGCCACAGGAAAGGGCTCCAAGAGGCAGATGAGCCTGACAAGCACAATCTGAGCATGACAAAGGACTACAATTAACAGATGCACACTGGATGTATAAAAACTCCTGACGTCTACTGTGCACTGTACAATCCTCCCAACTTCCTGTACTTTGAAAATTTTCATGATAAAATATTGGGAGTGAGGAGCACTTTAAACTTTAAAACGATACTAAAAAGGGAGAGGGTGGGAAGAAGGAAAAACCTGAAACAATTCACTGTCACCACTGCAGATCACCGGGGCACCCACTCCTCACGCTAATAGGCAAGTAAAGCACCAACATCAGCATTCTCCTCCCCTCTTTTCTGAATGTACCACATCTCAGGGTGACCAAGTAACCCCAGTTAAGGAATTAAAGCTCTTCTACACAGTCAAGCTGAAGCTCAGGGCTGTGAAAGCACAAATTGAGTTAGGGGGTAGGAATCACCACTTTATGACATGTAGAGAAAAAGTTAATTGGGCAGGTGTTTACAACAGGTGAAATCACTAGATGAAAGGCTGAAGGGGAAGAAGGCAATGAAAAGGGGCACCTGAACTCATTAGCTGGTCTAAGCATCACTAAGAGTAGGACATGCAGGGGATACATGCCTGCTGAGAGGACATGGTATAAAAGATGTGGAACCGCCTATCAGGTATCTATTTTTTTTAAAACTGTTGGGGGCATCTGGATGGCCCAGTTGGTTAATCAGTCCAACTCTATTTCAGTTCAGGTTATGATCTCATGGTCGTGACATGGAGACCCTCATTGGCTCTGAACTGGGTGTGGAGCCTGCTTGAGATTCTCTCTCTCCCTCCCTCTGCCCCTCTCCCCCACTCGTACTTTCTCTCTAAAAAATAAAATAAAATAATAATAATAAATAAAATTTAAAGACACTAAACCTGAATTTAACTGAACGTTTCCAAGTACCCCCCAGTCTGGGGGACATACAAGGAGGTGAGCCCTATAAACAGAAGCGTAGCATACGCGACATTCTATGTAAAAACTGACCCAATTTCTTCACTAAGTCAATGACTTGGGGGAAAAAAGCAGGGTGGGGGAGGGTTTCCCGACTAAAGGAGACAAGAGACACAACCACCCAATGAAGTGTGTGGTCCCTCTTGAATGTGGATTAGAACCATCCAGACCTATATGAAAGACTCTTTAAGCAGACATGCAGCCTTGGGATGGAGAGTACACATGACATCAGAGAGTCCCAGTTAACTCCACGAGTTTAACGATGCCACTGTAGGGGCAAAAAAATGGCCATAGACTCAAAGATCTCTACTAAAATATGTAGAGGTGAAATATCAATTTCTAGGATTTGCTTTAAAATACACATCAGAGGGGTGAGGAAAAGGCAGAGAATAAGAAATAAAGAAAAGTGGGGAAAACCATGACCCAAATGCACCTGTGTTCTGATCCCCACGCATGGGCCTGGAGGATCTAATTATAATGTCCTCACTCCTCTGGGGTATGTTTGAAAATCCTCACAATGAGAAACACTTTAAAATCTCTTTTTAACAAAAACAAGTCATCAACTTGGATAAACTGACCTCCACACCTGAGGAAGAGTATTTTGTAAAATCAGAAGTGAAAACAGAGCAAGAAAACAGGGTAGAGGACTTCACACTCCCTGAATTTCCTTATTTTTTCAATCAGGATCACTCCCACGCCCAGGCCACTCAGATACATCAGGTTCACAGCGTAAGTCCGAGAAGCCAGGGCAACAGCAAGCCCTCAAGTGAGCCCTCGGGTTGCAGACAGCTTCGATGGCATGGAGACCAGGGTGACCCCAATCAGACAACACACCCAGGCCAGCAAGACCTGAGGGAGAGGCAGAGCTCTGGGCACCCCAGGGAGTCTGGAGGCTTCTGCTCCCAAGCTCTGCCTTTGTTTTTGATCATTAAGGAATCATTTAATAAAAAGCCATTCACCAAAGTCATCTTATTTTGAAACCCATCGGCCTCGGTCAGTTTCCTCACATCTACTAAAATGGAAGAGATGAAACCAGATGTCTGCGAAGATCCCCTCCAGGTGGTTTCTTTTGTCCAACAGGTTGTGCTCTGTGCCGATGTCAGACAATCTGTGAGATGCCAGAGAGAAGTCTGATTCCCAGCTTCACAACTCTAAGATTCAATGCAGGTCATATCTATTCTGAACTACGTCCAGCAACAAACCAGGACTTAGGTAAGGACAGACTTCATGGGGAAGAATTATTTCAAGTGGGAGAAACAGGGCCTGTTGCAAGAGAGGCAGGGGGCCATGGCTACCTGGAGAACGCAAGACAGTGTGGTCTGCAAGTGTCTACCCAGGTTAAAAGCATGGGTTTTTTAAATAGGACTTTTGACCTTCAATTTACTAAGTCTAAAAGTTACACTCAGGATTTTCTTGCTTTTAAAAATAATTATAAGCAACATCCCTCATGGACAAACATCTTCAGTGAGTTTAATTATTTGAGCATAAGCAAAATTATTTAAACCAGTAGGACCCTGGTGACAGAAACTCCCCAAATGAAAAGAAGCATTAGCCATGGCATGTCTCAGCCATTTCCGAGTGTAAATCCTACACGGAAAACGCCAGTTAGTATTATTGAAGGAAATCCCAAGCAACTAAAAACAAATGTGACAACTCACATTGAGTGACCTCAGAGTGTGCACCCAAAAAAAAGTTCTTACTTTCCTCCTGCAGGGCTGCCTCCCAGTTTTTCCTTGAAGTGCACAGTGAGTTCTGTTCTTGAAAAAAGATCTGGCTGGCACTTCCTTTGCTGCCCTGGCACCAAGTTAACCAAGACACTAATCTGATCCACCCTGGAACATTTCCCCCTGTAATAAAATTCTCTCTCCAAAGACAAAGCAAACAGTGATGCAGAATACAAGAAACTAAAACGCCAGCCACGGTCAAGGGCAGAGATAAGAAACATCAGAATGAACACTTGAAGAGAACGTTCTAGAAGGACCTGTGCCTGAGCTACCCAGTGAGGCACTCGATGCAAGATGTGGCCCTGGCAACTTACTAAGCAACTTAGGCCTTGCTTCCTCCCTCTCCAAAGTCAGCAATTATACATACCTATACGTTGTTAAAAGGAACAAATAAGGAAAGTGTGTGAAAGGAAAGTATTTTTTAAGCTGGAAAGCCTAACTGCTGTGATTCTCAATTTTTAAAAACCTATGCCACATATTTTGTTAGCAACACTACCACAGCTTCCTTTAATGGAACTTGGAAATTTCAAAGTCTTGTATTTTTTTTTTCATTTTCCAAATTGAAAATATTAACTAAGTTTTTTCAAACTACCCACTTACTCCCTCTCAAGATGCAGGTATGCCTCTGCCCACCCAGGTGGGCACCTCGCCCTGGTCTGCTTGAAAATCTCTGTACTCTACTGGTGTAAGATGTGTCATGGCATCGTCATGCCCACCTACTTACCTTTCCCCCATTTACCTGCTCTCCCTTTCCCTCAAAACCATGGGCCTAGACCTTACTAGAAAGGTGAAAACTTGGCACAGCAATAGCACAGAGAGTCACCTACTAACAGGAACACGAAATGATAAATCGCTAACTCACAGCCAGGCATGGCCTGGACTTTTCAACTGCAGGATAAAGCACAGGCTGAGACATCAGATGAGAAACCCCAACAAAGTCTCCTTGCTCTTCCAGGGTCCCCATGAGCTCTTCATGCTTAGGTGTCAATTCAGTCAGGGCTGGAGCCCTAGACCTCTCATCTCCTCCCCCTACTCTTCCCTCCTGCCCCAACCCGGTCCGGGAATTGGCTCCGGGAATTGACTCTCCTGGTTCCCCACACCACGTCCTTGCTTTCTACTCATGCACCAATCATTATATCCAATATCAAAGGGAAAGTAGACATGCAATAGAAGGTTACTCGGTCATAAAAAAAAAAAAAAAAAAAAAAAAAAAAAAAGGAAATTCTGACACCTGCTGCAACATGGATGAACCCTGAGGACACTATGCTAAGCGAAATAAACCAGTTACAAAAACACAAATACTGTATGATTCCACTTATATGAGGAACCTAGAGTAGTCAAACTCACAGAGACAGAAAGTATAGTGTATTGGGGAGGGGGCTGGCAGGGAGAGAGGAATGGGGAGGTCATGCTTAATGGACAGAGTTTCAGCTTGGGAAGATGAAGAATTTCTGGAAATGGACAGTGGAGATGGTTGCACAACAATGTGAACGTACTTAATGCCACTGAACTGTGCACTTAAAAATGGTGAAGATGGCAAATTTTAGGTTATATATGTTTTACCACAGTAAAAAAAAAAATGCCTTCTTTCTTCTCTTCTTTCTTTCCTTCTCTTTCTTTCTTTCTGTTTTTAAAGAAAGCAAGATCCCTCTTTCGCAAGTTTTTCTACTGTCAATGGTGCTGGTGGCTCATTACAGAGCTCCTGACCCAGGCCCTCACCCAGCCATAGAATTTCCCTGCTGTGGCTTCTCAGAAAGGGCCAAGAAGTCTTGTTTGTGACCTCATGCCCCCTCTCTCACTCCTCACATACAGGACACTGACGTGCTGAACCCATCACCTTTTCTGAGTAACCGACTACTTACTCATCCCTAAAGCCGGAGTCCCTACTTGACTGCTTTGGCTTATTTGCACACCTACTATTTGCTTAATACCAGGCTCTATCTACCCTGGACACTGGAGGGTTAGTGGTGAGCAGGACTCTAAGAAAACTTTTATTTTCATTAGAGAGGTAGACAACAAAGAAAGTTGAGTGACAGCACAGGTAAGTGCTGGAGGGGTTCCACCGGCAGAGTGGGGGGAGCGGTTGGCAGGGGGTGTGTGTGGGGTCTCTCGGAGGGGGCATCTGAGCTCCAACCTGAAAGACAGGGCATAGTCCTCCTCACCCTCTTCTAAACAAGTGCTCACTCTCATCATGTGTCTTTTATCCAGCGAGGCCAGTAAAGTCCATAAAGCCTTGAAATTCATGGCATGTCAGTTAAAAAATAGTAACAACTTATTGCTTATCTCTTTTAACCACAATCATCCACAGATCTGCTGCCAAATAATATTGCTCACCCATGGCATTCTCTACCTAGCTCTTCTACCTCTGCTTAAAAGCAAATAGAAGAAAAAAATTATTCTCAAAAGCTCTCCTATGTCTCCCCATCCTGCCGTGCAAACAGCCGAAATCAAATGAAGATATAAATCGTTCTTGCAGGCCACTCTTCCTGTCCCTGCCCACGTCCTGGTGCCGCCCAGGCCCTTCCTACAGTTCTTGTTTGTGCTTTATCTGAGACTTAAAACCCTGGGCAGGGATCCTTTCTCAATGCTCAAGACACAATAAAATATTAAATATGGTTGAGTCAATATCACAGTGCAGGATGCCCACATAACTCCCAGAAGAGGCCTAAGTATCTAAATCAATACCACAAGCCCAAGCCCCTCCCCGTTCTCTCTTCCCTAACCCAAGAAAAGCAGCACTGGAAAGAACCGCTGCTTACACAGGGGACCTTCTGTGGGCAATACAGCACAAGAACATGAAGCATCTGTAGACCTGCCATGGGTCAGGTCCAAGGCAAATACTCAGCCAAGTGGAGACTAAAAAAAGCAGATCCTTGAGATCCTGGCTCAAGAGAAAGAATGTTCTAGGAATTCAACCTGCTCGGAACTACACTGCCAGTGGTAGACAGGGTGTAGGGGAAGCAAGCGTAAGCTGCTACAACCTTTACAGCATGCAGCTTGGCAAATATATGTACAGATGGCCTTAGAAAGTACATGCCCCTGACACAGAACTTCCTTACTATGTGCTCGTCAAGGGCCTTGCCACCTCTCACCTTCCTAATCCTCGGGCCTGCTGGACCTGCCACTTCCAGGTTGCTCTTTGTATCCCCCAGGGCCCTGTAACTCCAGGTGGAGGAAAACTCCCCTCACACACTCACCAAGGAACCCTGACACCAAGCACATGTCTGGTACGTGACAGTCACCCAACATTTCACGTGAATGGACTTTGAGGATGAAGAAGCATCCTGAAATATTTAAGTGTATGGATGTTCATTTAAGTTTTGAAAATGCTGAAACATCAGAATCAATTAAGTATCTAATAAAGGACTGGATGAGTAAATTAGGCCACAGCCATAAGGCTGAGTACTGTGCCACCATCTACTCACTGTGGTCTGAAAGTGCTCCGGGAGCCCCAGATGGCTACTGTAGACCTCCCAGGCTACAGAGATGCAGGATCTAAGCAGGGTCCCTGCTCCACAGACTCCCCAGAAGCCAGCCTAGTGAGGAGACAAACTCCAGAGGTTCCCATAAACAGCTCTAAATCCAGAGCAAGACCAACTCTTTGGCTTGGGGCAGAGTGAGAGGAGAGAGACCAAAAAGAAACTGGAGAAAGTGAGAGGATCCTGCGGCCTCACATCCCACATCCTGCCCAGCAGCACACCTGTCCTCTCTGCTCTGTCCCCTAAATACCAGTCAGAAAGTCATACAACATTGGTACAAATAACAGTGTCAATCTTAGCTAACCATGTCCAAGCATGAGCATGTCCAGGGATGCAGAGGAACAGCACAGCAACCAAGCCAACATCTGACAGCAAAAGAGCATCAACAGATGAACAGAAAGTGTTCAAAAGACAGAGACTGTGCCCTAGGAAAAAAAAAAAAACACGGAACCCTCAAAGAAGAAAGGGAAATTCTCACAAATGCTTCATAGTCCAAGACAGTTAAGAACATGACTTCAGTAAAACAAGAGCATGAAGATGAGATGATGAAATTACACATGAAAGGGCGAGCAGACACCTAAGAAAATCATGATCAAAACAACATAGCAAGGGGCGCCTGGGTGGCTTAGTCAGCTAAGCGTCCGACTTCGGCTCAGGTCATGATCTCACAGTTTGTGGGTTAGAGCCCTGTGTCGGGCTGTATGTGGACAGCTCAGAGCCTGGAGCCTGCTTTGGATTCTATGTCTTCCTCTCTCTCTGCTCCTCCCCCATTCATGCTCGCTCGCTCTCTCTCTCTCTCTCTCTCTCTCAAAAATAAACACTAAAAAAATAAAAAATAAATAAAAACACAGCAAGAGGAGGAGGAAGTTAAGCAAAGTGTGGGATCCAGGGCTGAAAACAGAATTATGAACTTGTTGGAAAGGATTATGAACAGCACAGAGGATACAAGTTGAAAAGACAAATCAAGAAAAACAGGAATGAAAAGTAGACAATAGCTTTCCAACATAAAGGATCTTTGAGGCAGGGATTCCAATAAATGGAACATAAAATACATTTTTAAAAATACATATAAAGAAGAAAATTTCCTGAAGTGATTAAAGAAATCAATCTACATATTTTTTAAATTTTTTTTCAAATTTTTAATTTAGTTTTGAGAGAGAGCATGAGTTGGGGAGAGGCAAAGAGAGGGAGACACAGAATCTGAAGCAAGCTGCAGACTCTGAGCTGTCAGCACAGAGCTGTCAGCACAGAGCGGGGTTCGAACTCACAGACCGTGATATCATGACCTGAGCTGAAGTCAGATGCTTAACCGACTGAGCCACCCAGGCGCCCCTCAATCTACATCTTTTTTTAATGTTTTTATTTTTATTTTTGAGAGAAAGAGCTTGAGCAGGGTAGGGGAAAAGAGAGACAGAGACACAGAATCTGAAGCAGGCTCTAGGCTCTGAGCTGTCAGCACAGAGCCCAACACAGGGCTCAAACTCACAAACTGAGCCAAGTTGAACACTTAACCACCTGAGCCAGGTGACCCTCAATCTACATACTAAAAGAGCACATCAAGTTCCTGACAATGTGCTCAAAGCAGTAACCAAGGAAGTTACTAAACTACTTAACTTCAAGGGTTAGACAGTTACAGGTGCAAAAAAGCACATCGCCCACAAGGGGACAAAAAGGAGAGGGGAAAAAAAGGCCACCCTAAGATTTCTCCCATTGCCTCTTTAAATATAGGAAGACTCTGGAGCAATGGCCACTATACTCTAGATGGCTGGAGACTATCATACCCAGCCGAATTATCATTCAAGTCCAAAGCCAAGGGACAGATACTTACAAATGTGAGACATAACTGAGGTAAGAAAACTGTAATCTAGTCAATCAAGAGATGAGCCAAAATTAAAGATTCGATATTAGGAAAGCCCTACCTGAGTAAAAGCATTAGATCAATTTAAATACAGGACAAAGCCAAAGAACGGAGGACAGCATGGTGGTGGACAGAATGAAAATTACAACGTCAAGTTAATAGTAACACGTTTTTAAATGAAAGGCTGGAGAGAAAGGGGGGAGCATATGAAGGCTGGAGCATATGAAGGCTGGCATCCTTGTCTTCCAGGCTGGGGAGTCAACACACATGGTCAGAGTTGCAACACTGCTTTAAAAAGCCACAATCCTAACCCTGTGATACTTTCACAAATCTCTTCCCTTAGTCTTAGATGAACCTTTTAGAAAATAAGCTCTCACGTTAAGGAAACATTTTTGAAGTTTCTCTGGTTTTACTTCAGCTTCTTGTTTATTGAAATCAAGTAAAAACATAACACTTTTATTATAAAACAGCATTGTCAGATAGATTGCATTTTTACAAAGGTACTTCTGACCATCTTCAAAACTATTGTTGTACCTGTCCTAAATACAGTATAAAGTGGTCTCAATGAGGTGAACCCAGTGTGGCCAGAGGTTGCTTTGGGTGGCTAGGATGTGAGGCGAGAGACATTTTCTTCTTTGAACTTGTCAAAGGTTAATGGATTATACTGAACATGCATCGTGTTTACCATTCGAAACCCAAACTAGAAGCTTCTGTGTGTATTAGCACATGTACTCAGAAGAGAGACCAGCACTTTGATAAAGGGGTACAGAAGATTTCCTTTTCTTTCTCTCTTACCAATTTAATTTCTAGAAGGTGAACATTTATGACTCATGTGGTTAAAAAGACACATCTTGCTTTAGTTTTTTAATAGAAGGGGCTTCTCAGATGTAATGATTGATTCCCAGCCCCAGAGGTGCTGGAGAGGCAAGTAGAGCATTAGACGGTGCAGGAGGACTGAAATCCCAGAAGAGGACGGGGGGAGGCGGGGGATTGCAAAATTCCCGTGGGGCGCAGCAGTCCAGTAATGCGGCACAAACATGGAACAAGGGGGTGAAGACTACCCTAAGTCAGACACAGCCCTCAGTCGCCCCCCCACCCCCATGCCTTGTACCATTACGATAGGTGCACTTGCCCAGGAAGGCATTCGTTACGTCAGAAACAAGATTCAGGAAAAAAGGGTTCCATTCATACTCAACAATATACAGCACCCTGGAACAGCACACCACGCAAAAGCCTGGCATGCCCAAGCTAAGGTGCCCAAGCTTGTAGCCTTTATGTGTTTTTGATGGGTGAAAAAAAAGAAAAGAAAAGAAAAAAAAAAAAAAAAAGAACTCATAAAAGCAGATGAGTTTCTAAAAGGAGTTACCTTCAAGCTTCACCAACATGCAGATAGTCAGCATGCTTAGACCTTAAGGTTTGGAATGTTCCAACTGGAACAAAACTCACCAGTGGCTATGGCCCAGTAAACGTCTGATCCACTCAGTAACTCACCACATGCTATGGGAGAATAAACCTGGGACCCAGGCACTTGAAGCAGAATTCGAAATGGAGCGACCCGTGCATTGGAATCCAGCACTGCATCCAGAGCACCTACCAGGCGACCTTCAAAAGAAAAAAGAAAGTGCACCACTGAGCACAGAGACCGACCAGCTGCCCACTCCCTGCAAAACAAGGCAGTTCGCTTTGTGTCTAGACTTGACACCAGAAGGCAGCAGGCTCACGTCCAGTTCTTCAACTCACCTCACAAGAGCCTGAGCTCCAGGAGGCCCAGGGCTCTGGCTGCCTAGTACCACTCACCCAGCATCTGGAATAGGGCCTGACATTAACAGGCACTCAGTACAGATTTGCAGAATCCAACAACCACGGGAACAAGGGGCCCTGAACAAGTCACCTAACCTAGCTAAGTGTTTCCTTTCCTCAGCATCTCAATTACAGAGGCAACACAACTCTATAAATAAGAGCTGGAAATATGGAGTCAGAATGTCTGACTCAAGTCTCAGTTTCCCAACTTTTAAGCTGTGTGACACTGGGCAAGTTACTTAACCTCTCTGTGCCTTGGTCTCATTTGTAAAAGGGAATTATCACAGTATATCTACCTTATAGGGTAATTGTGAGAATTAATGTATGCAACATTCAAAGTTCTTAGACTATTGCCTGGCTGTAAAAACTACCGTTATTATATCATATCCTCAAAGGTAGAAAAATAATCCCTGCCCACTCCAGAAGGGGACCGTGAGAAGCAAATAAAATATTGAAGTCCTTCACAGACCATAAAGCACACAAAGTAAAGGTCTATCACTCTGCTGTAATGAATATCATCATGAATCAACAGCAAACACACACACACACCCACACACCAGGTGGCAGACGATTTCGTATTGTCCCATTACTCGTTTGCCAGGGTTCTGCACTGTAGAGTTACTCCTTTTTCCCTTTGTAATTAACAAGTATTCTGTGAAGTTCTTTGAAACTGCATTCCTCCTTAAATTTAACTTGTTTATTTCTAGCAGTATGGTTTCATGTTTCCCTACCTTATCCAATCTAGTATGACGATTATTTTGATGTTCACGTTGTCTCTGACTTGGCCAGTAGGTACCCCTTCAAGCTGGCTTCTGTGTCCTTTGGACGTGTCCCCATTATTCTACTTTCTGGCAAATAATCCAAGTTCACCCTTTATTCTTCCTGCTCTAGCCCTGGCATCAGCCATTTCTCCAAGAAGCCCTGGTTCCTTTAGTGAAGAATGGTATTTAAAAGCCAAGGTCTGGGAGCCAAGTACACTTACTGCTGTGGGGGTGCTTGCTCCCAGAACCTTTCAGTGGACAGAACCTGGACTGTACATATATGTACATATGTATGGGTACATATTTATGTATGTATACACACATATACTCATTGACATTTTCATTTTTATACTGATTTTATACATAAAAACTTCCAATTATGATCCAATGCCAGCACTGCGATCAAATACCAGGGTCATTCCAGTTTCTTTCCATATTTGCAACTCTCTTCTCCAACATGAGGAACCTGGCTTCCATTATTCTTAATATATTTACTTATCTGATCAATTCTATCCCCTTTCTGACAGATGCCCTCTTTACCTTATCTAGGCTCCAACTGACCATCCACCCCACCCATACAATTACCTTGATCTGTCCCCATTAACAGCTTTAGGGAAAGAAGGAAGGGTGCCTGAGTTTTTACAGCAATTATTCCTTAGGCTGCTCAGAATTTTTGTCTTACTGGTTTGTTTGCACAGAGAGAGAGCACACATGTGCGTGAGCCAGGGAGAGGGACGGAAGGAGAGAGAGAATCTTAAGCAGCCTCCACACTCAGTGCGGAGTGGGGCTTGATCCCGTGACCCTGGTATCATGACCTGAGCTGAAATTAAGAGTCGGATGCTCTAATGGACTGAGCCACCCAGGCGCCCCTCACTGGTTTGCTCTTGACTTACATGTAATTGAGAGGGCCTGAAAGCTGTCAGCTAAATAAAGGGGCTGCTACTTTAACACAGAACTTGCACAGCTGCTTAGGGGAGCTCTGTGATCAAAAGCACAGGTGGGGGGCACCTGTGTGGCTCAGTCACTTAAGCAACTCTTGATCTCAGCTCAGGTCATGATCTCATGGCTTGTAAATTCGAGCCCCCCATTGGGCTCTCCACTGGGGGCATGAGTCTGCTTGGGATTCTGGATCTCCCTCTCTCTGCCCCTTCCCCACTTGTACTCTCTCTCACATGCAAATTAAAAAATGAAACTTAAAAAAAACCACGGGCAGGAAGGCAGGACAGGGTAAAGATTAAGCCGTATTTGTGTAAGATTGATAAAACATTTTTGCCTGTCAAAGCTTAGAGGGGGTTAGTGATAGGGAAGCAGATGGAAGGAAAGTAGAAAGGTGCTAAAAAAAAAAAAAAAAAAAACCCCACCCATCCCACATGCAGACCCAGTACTTCCCAATTTAAGAGATCTGTTGTAGAACCCCTATCTGGTTTGCTAATAAGTAAAACCTGAGCAACAAAAGGAGGAAGTGAGAAGGGTGGGCAATGACTTGGTGTCACCATAACTCAGAAGCAGTCTCTCTGATCGGAAACAGTGATTTTTTTTTTTTTTCTCTTCAAGACTCAGGAGCTTTTGCAATGGTCAGGATGTTTTATACCAACACAACCAACCTGGTAGGAAGGTGGGGAGGACAACAAGGAAGCAAAGAGGGGACTTCTAGTTTCAGCTCCCCCGCGTAAAGAATTTGAAGTCCTCACTCCCATCCTAATGATAAGAAGCTGAGCAAATTGAATATCCGCGGCTTTTCTGGGACCCATCAGAGACCCAAGGGCACAGGTCAAAATCACAACCCAGAAATCTGGAGAGAGGGGACAATCCAAAGTCACAGCCCAGATCACTCACCTGAAGCAGAAGCCGCTGGGGCCATCAACTGATAGAACACTTCAATAAGGTTTTGACAAATTGCTGGGAGGCTGAGTGTGTGGACTAGCAGGAGAGTAGGAGACTCCTGATGGCCACAGTCTTAGGTTTTTACCTGTACAGGTTTTACTACCAGGTTCTCACTATGAAGAGCGAGGAAAAACCTCTCCTGATCTCCCAGAACATTCTCCACAACAGGGGCCTGCTCTCCGGCAGGGATGGAGACTCTCCAGAACCTTATCCCAGCTGGGGGAGGGGCGTTTCTGGGACTCCAGCCCCCTTCAGCCTTCTGGTCTCACCTGGTGAAGGGGGAGGGGTCAGGGTAAGGGAGGCGTCCAAGAAACACTGTCCAGAGCACATCCCAGGGACACAGACCCACTGAAAGACCAAGATTCTTTGATAAGACTTACAGGGTGCTTCTTCTCCCCATACTTTACCACCACATCAACAGGTTCTGGTATAATGACACTGGGAAGGACTGGAAGACTCTCAGACTCCATGTGAGGAGCTCAAGTTTCTGTATTTTTTTTAATGTCTTTAAGCAAGCTCTAAGGCCAATGTGCACCTTGAACTCACGACTCTGAGATCAAGAGTCGCACGCTCTACCAACTGAGCCAGCCAGGTGCCCCGGAGCTCATTCTTAAAAGAAGCCCGAAGACAGAGAGAGAGACCAAGGCAAGGACACCTGAGGAATCAGAAAACCTGGGGCATCTGTGGCTACAGCAAACCAACAGCCCAAGTCCTAGACAAAATAACATAAAACTCACACTAAAGAACTATTTCTTCAGTTCTTGTTACTCCTTACATTATGCCTGGCTTGCAAAAACAATGACAAAGAATGCTGAAAGGCAAGAAAACACAGTCTGAAGAGACAAAGCAAACATCAGAATGAGCCTCATGCCTGACTCAGAAAACATACCTGACCAGTACTATCAGAACTATGAAAGTCACTAAAAACCAGGAAGGTCTGAGAAACGGTCACAGCCAAGACAACAACTAAATGTGAGGTGTATCCTGAGAGGGATCCTGGGTAATTAAAAGGCCAGCAAAATCTGAATAAAACACAGACTTTAGGGGGCGCCTGGGTGGCCGAGTCAGTTAAGCGTCCGAGTTCGGCTCAGGTTATGATCTCACGGTCTGAGTTCGAGCCCCACGTCGGGCTCTGTGCTGACAGCTCTGACCTTGGAGTCTGTTTCAGATTCTGTGTCCCTCTCTCTCTGCCCCTCCCCCACTCAGGCTCCGTCTCTCTCTGTCTCAAAAATAAACATTAAAAAAAATTTTTTTTAAAAACACCGACTTTAATTAACAATCACTGTCTTTATATTCTACCACTGCTGTGACAAGTTAGTACAAACACAATAGCTTAAAAGAAGCAAATTTATTACCTTATAGTTCTGTAGGTCAGAAGTTTGATACAGATCTCACTGAGCTAAAGTCAAAGTGTCAACAGCCTCCTTTCTGGAGCCTCAAGGTGAGAACCCCTTTCCTTGCCTTTTCCAGCTCCGAGTGGCCGCAGCTCCCTCACTTAGTTCTCTGTCCCCTCCTCCATCTTCAAAGCCAGCAACACCAGGATGAGTTCCTCTTCCAGTTTTAAAAACCCTTGTGATCACATTGGGCCCCCCTAGATAATCCAAGCTCATCCCCTATATTCAGGTCCACTGATTAGCAACCCAATTAATTCTATCTACATCCTTTAATTCCCCTTTGCCATGGAACCTAACACATTCGCAGGCTTGCAGCATTATTCTGCCTACCACCATAATCCATCAGTACCAGTTCATTCGTTGTAACAAATACACCATGCTAATATGTCAATAGGAGAAACTGGGTGTGGGGTATATGAGAACTCCCTATACTACCTTCACAGTGTTTCTGTAAATCTAAAACTGTTCTAAAAAATAAAGTTTAGTTTTTTTTAAAAAGTAACAAGGGAGGGCGCCTGGGTGGCTCAGTCGGTTAAGCGTCTGACTTCAGCTCAGGTCACGATCTCGCGGTCCGCAAGTTCGAGCCCCGCGTCGGGCTCTGGGCTGATGGCTCAGAGCCTGGAGCCTGCTTCCCATTCTGTGTCTCCCTCTCTCTCTGCCCCTCCCCCGTTCATGCTGTGTCTCTCTCTGTCTCAAAAATAAATAAACGTTAAAAAAATTAATCTCAAAAAAGTGACAAGGGGAGTGAGTCAGTGTCCGCCTGCAGACAAGGGCCCTCCACTCCACATCTGCGCAAATGCAGACTGCCCCTGCAGGAACCCCAGAAGCGGGCAGGGGCTCTGAATCCGAGGTAAACCAGAGCACTCAGGGTGGAACCAACCACAGCACGAACACAAAAACAGCAGACAAGGGTCCAATATGGCAAAGACACACAAGTGGGAGACAGATCAGTGAGAGTCCTCAGTAGGAAAACCAAAAGGAGAAACGAAACATCTGAAAGAAAAAAGCATCCTTAAATCTCTGCTGAATGGTGAAGGAAAATGGTTAGTGTGGCAAAGAAATCGTTCAAAGTCATTAGAAAATAGGGTATGATGTCCACAAATTTCAAATGGGTCAAAGACAAAAATATATACACACGTACATATCAATAAGGTAAATAGATGGCAAAATGTTTACGCATAGCTCCTAACAGGGTATGCAGCCCTACTTATCTTTTTATAAGGAAGCTGACGACAACTCACATGGATGGCTCTGAGGCAGTATTTATTTGGCAGACTCAGGCTCATTAAAAAGAAAAAATACCGGGGCGCCTGGGTGACTCAGTCGGTTGAGTGTCCGACTTCAGCTCAGGTCACGATCTCACGGTTCGTGAGTTCGAGCCCCATGTCAGGCTCTGGGCTGATGGCTCAGAGCCTGGAGCCTGCTTCCGATTCTGTGTCTCCCTCTCTCTCTGACCCTCCCCCATTCATGCTCTGTCTCTCTCTGTCTCAAAAATAAATAAACATTAAAAAAAAAATTAAAAAAAAAAAAAAGAAAAAATACTGAAGTCTGTTTTCTCATTAATCCTCATGGCCACCTTTGGAGGGAGGGATGAAGTGGCTAAAGCTCTGAGCACTAAGGACTGGGCCCTCCCCAGCTCCAGCTCCAAAACAGGCCTCTTCCCCTGCTCTAGGGCTGTTTAAAGACAGGGGTGCCTGGGTGGCTCAGTGGTTAAGTGTCAGACTTCAGCTCATGATCTCGCGGTTCCTGAGTTTGAGCTCCACATCTGGCTCTCTGCTGTCAGCGCAGAGCCTGCTTGGGATCCTCTTGTGCCCCTCTCTCTCTGCCCCTCTCCCACTCATATTCTCTCTCTCTCTCTTTCAAAAATAAACATTAAAAAAAAAATTTAAAGACAGGGTAACAATTATTTTCAGAAATGCTCCGCCATCCACAAACCTATACTTCTAACTACATTCAGACTGACTTTGCTCTCCCAAGCCCCGACTGGCTGAGTCTTGGCTCTGTCTCCAGGAACAAATCCCCCCAAATGCAGGGCAGCTCGCATGGAGCATTCTGGTCTGCCTTCTGTGGCAGCTCCATATGGCTTGTCTGGCTCTACAGGAAAACCCTCCTGGCGGCACAGTGAGTGCAACACTCCTATTTTTAGGCTATTAGAATAACAACTCTGGCGGAGATAGATGTCAAGTGACAAGTTTTATAATTAGGGCCCAAAAGGGGCCTATGAATAATTTGCTTCTAAGTGATAATGCTGCAAATCTTTCATTCTGGCTGGATTTCATGCACATGGGTGGTACCGAGTTTAAGACGAAATGGCAGCTACTGACATGGAACAAACAAGGACACTTGGAGAAGCCTTCCCACTGCCTCCTGGTTTATATAACAACCTCTGTGTCGGGCCTGGGACTTAACCACAGGCAGCAGTGACAAACTGCTCTGCTCTCACCAGTAACAACACCCTCGCATAGTAAAACCCATTTAAAACACAGCAACACCCAACCCCCACAGAAAGCATTTTAAGGAAAGCAAAAAAACCAGAAAACAGTCTATTTTTTACCCCCTGCACTGAAGAAAGCGGGTCTCCCTAATGGCTTTGGGCTTAGAATAGACCTCAGCAGCCCCATGACAAAAAAAAAAAAAAAAAAAAATTCTTTCACTCCAGTAAAAAGCTTCTCATCATTATACCTAAGCCATCGATGTGATGGCACACCCACAGTGCACCACAGCTCAACACCATAATCCACAGTTGGGAAACTAATTTGGTCTCAAGGTCTGTCTTCACGTTGGGGCTGTTTGGTTTGGCTGGTATTGCTGTTTTGGAGACTTAGGAGAAAAGGCAAATAAAGAGCCAGAATAAAGGGAAAAAAACTTTTATTTGTGAAAAGTAATAAATAACGTAAAAGATCATGTGAAGTCCTTTCTACTAGGCTTGAAAAGAGAAGATAAATGTTGGGGATATTTGCATTCCCAATGAGAAAGCTCTACCTATTCAAAGTAAAATTCATAATCCAAATTACCAGACTCTGACTTTTTTCTACAAAGCATTTTATATAATTCAATATACCTCTCAGTGTGAGTCCCTTATGATTCCCACAAATCTCCGCGAAACCGAGAGATGATGGTGCTATTTTCAGAGTGCAGTCAATTGGTGGGCAAAGCCACAGGGTAACTGAATCACGCGGGAAGCTCGGGAGCCGGCCACCTGATGAGCTCATCTTTATAACGAAGTGCCTAACACAGCAGCCACGTGCCCATCGTGGTGACAGGAAGAGCCTGCCAAATCCACAACACAAGTCGGAGCAAGTGCAGGTCCGGAGGAGAGCTTCAAGGGCACCACAAGGGAGGGATTCTGGTCCCAGTTCTCGAGAACAGGACAGGCAGCCACCATGCCCTCACCTGCACACTGCATTCCAGTCCCATGGGGACAAGGAGAGCCACACAATGAACCTAGGCTTTCCCAGGAAACCAAGAGAGGATGGTGGGTACAGTGGGTAGCTCTGATCAGCCAAGAGGAGTTACAAGTGCAGACCATTCGGTCCTGTTCTCACTGGAATTAAGGGACTCTCAAAGAATCCTTTTTGCCTTCACTCAAAAGCTGTGAAAATTCTTCAGTGGGAACAGAGTTTCTGTTTTCCAAGATGAAGAGAGCCCTGGGGATGGACAGTGGTGATGGTTGCATAACAATGTGAACTGTACACTTAATACCACTGAGCTGTACACTTAAAAATGGTCCAGATGGTCAATTTTATGTTACGTGTATTTTACCACAATTTAAAAAAAAAAGCATGACAATTCTAATGATCAGAAATGTCCACAGTGGGGCTCCTAAAGTAAATATAAAAACAATTTTCCTAACTCCATTCCCCACGTGATAAATCATAAATGCATCTGAACATAAATGCACTCCGGGTCCACACTGCTGAACTCTGACACGTTCTTCTAGAGGCTCCATAAATAATCCTTGGATGGGAACCAAGCTGCCTGCTTTGGCTCAGACCGAACATAAGGATCCTGTCATAGTGAACCTCCAAACAGGGTGACGTAATGCTCGAAGTGCCTGACAACAAGAATCCTACACAAAACACCATCATGACAGCCAGTTCCAAACACAGTGACTTCCCTGCCTTAACAGACACATGTTGCCGTGGATATAATGAACACTGTCTTGAAAATTCTCCATCATTTCCATCCACTTGACCATCCATTTATCTGGTCTTCTGGCATGATGATTATGTAAAGCAATTAGGATTAAATCCTTATAGTACAGGGATGATCCAAGGCTATAAAATAAGAGGTAAGGGGTACAGTAACAAAGAAGTTGACTTGAAGGCCTGATACCATCTCTAAATGAAACGCCAGCTGCTAGGGGCATCCAGAATGGATGGGGATGGGTACCTGTTCCACCTCTACTGCCAAGCCCAGCACAATCCAGGATTGCCCATAGCTCTTCCCTGGACACTAATATGTCAATTTTGGCCACTCCCAATGGCTATGAAATGGGACCCAAGTGCTCTAGGACCACGTGCTCACCATCCTGATGGTTCTAGCCCCGTGCTAACCTGTCCTTCCCATTCTGTTCAGCTCTTTCCAGATACTTGTCACCCTTTTTTTTTTTTTACCTACAAAAAGGTATACATAATTAATGTATGAGTTTGAAGTATGCACCCATGAAACCATCACCATAATCTATGCCATAAACATATCCATCGCCTCCAAAAGCTTCCTCCCACTCTCTTATAATTATTAATATATAACACTGTGATAAGAACATTTAACATAAGATCTACCCTTTTAGCAAATATTTAAGTATAAATATTGTTAAGTACAGGCATTATGCTATATACTGGACCTCTAGGACATGCTCATCTTGTGTAACTGAAACTCTGTACCCTTTGACTAGTTCTTCCCCATTCTCTCCTCCCTCTAGCCCCTAGCACCACCATTCCATTCTCCGCTTCCATACGTTTCACTATTTTAGACTCATCACAGAAGTGGTATTATGTAGAATTTGTCCTTCTGTGACAGGCTTATTTCACTCCGCAGAATGTCCTCAAGTCACCCACACTGTTGAAATGGCAGGATTCCCTTCTCTTTCAAGGTACTCACTTTAATCCTGAAACTTCCTCCCTTAGATTCCAGGGACCCCTAACCAATAAAGACTAGAACCATCCCCTAACCCATAAAACCTAGAAAAACAAGTCACAGGAGCGCCTGGGTGGCTCAGTCAGTTGGGCATCCGACTTGATTTTCGCTCAGGTCATGATCTCACAGTTCATGAGATCGAGCCCTGAGTCAGGCTTTGCACTGATAGTGTGCAGCCTGCTTGAGATTCTCTCCCTCTCTCTCTGCCCCCTGCATTGGTAAATAAATAAATAAACTTAAAAAAAAAAAAGAAAAAAGTCACAAAATTATGTTATACTGACCCTGGTGTATTCAAATGTAACAGAAGCAAACTATATTCCCTTGCCTGTTTCACCTTCCTCAAAAGAACCAAAATCCTTTGACAAAACATCTCTGAACTCTCAATTTTGTTGAGAAACTATCTGCTTGGGCCAAAGTCCTTAAACAGCCTAGAGCACTCGGGTACCTGCAGACTTTAACAGCAGACTTCCTGTTTGGGACTTATTAATTTATCACTTTTGACATCCTGTGTTTAACAAGCCCAATGGGTATTGCCTGTACTCCCAAAATCACATTAAGGGAACCAATTATGAAGAATATCTTTTCCAAAAATCTTTCCTAAAATAATGAAGTTTGGTCTCAATTTACCCTTCTAAAGCAGTTTGGTTTTTTTTTTTTCTTGATTACAAAATAAATACATTCTTATTGTAAGACATTTTGGGAAATATATAAAACCACAAAGAACATTTACCTCACATCTTGCCCCTTGACAATAACTCTTCGTACATGTCCCTAAGGCCTTTTTTCTAACTAGTCACAGATAAAGACTATTCCATTCCCACATTGAAGATTTTGAAGAAAGGAAGTAAAAAACAAGGCTGAGCATGAAGTTCAAAGAATTGTCCTTTCCTGCTCAGAGGCAGTTGCAGAAAGGCTGTTAAACTTGTTCAACAAGACTCATGTGTGGTGCACAAACCAGTTTACCAGCCAAATTTCATTAAGTGCAGCCTGCTGCCTGATAGCACCTTATACTGTTACAGTCACAACCACCTTGCCAACCACACTTTTGTTTAATGACCCTGTACATAATTAAAGGCAGGAAATGGAGCTTAGAGGCATTCAAGGATCACAGAAAAATAAATAAATAAGGTAAGGCAATAGTACCTCCTTTGCAAAATGGAAATCAATGTGAGAGTCAAAAGGGTCAGTGAAGCAAGACATTTCCACAGACTCAAGTTCAAAATGAAAGACAGTACTTCACTGGATTCCAGCTCCTCACATGGAAAGAGCCCCCTGGGAGCCTGTAAAACTGCAAACCAGTCTTAAAAGGGATTAGTCTGCCTGTTTCATCAAGCTTACCAAGCTACATGTATTTCAATACAGCAACTCACGTGCAATTGTTAAGACACTTTTAGTGAACACCTACTATGTGTGCGAAACACTTTAGCTTGATTAATCCTTCCCCAGAGGTATTGCCATCATTTCTAAAGTGCAGCCAGTGAAGCCACAGTGGGTTCCATTCATCTTGAGAGTGTGCAGGTATACCAAAAGAGGTCAAGCTTGGCACACCAGTGTTTGGCACAATTGTTTACAATGCTCTTTACTACCTTTGCAATAAAGCCCATATTTCTGACTTTGGTTTCAACATTTCTGTCCTTGGTAACAAAAGAGTCTTTTTAGGCATCAAATTACAACTAATTTGCTATAATTAAATGTTAGATGTTTACCACCTACAGAAGTTTCTCACTTTATAAATAAATAAACAAACACACACACATTTTTTTTAAGTAGTATTCATGATCAGCACAGAGTCCAACATGGAGCCCAACTGCAGAGCCCGACGCGGGGCTTGAACTCTTGACCTTGAAATCAAGACCTGAGCCAGACACTTGATTGAGCCACCCAGGCACTCCAGAAGTTTCTTACTTTAAATGCATGTATAAGGGTTAAATGCATGCAAGGGTTAAATGCACGTATAGAGGGTTACAAGGGGAAAGGCAGGGATCCTTTATCCGTTCCCAACACCTGGTGTACCTGGCTCCTGGTATGCTTTTAATAAATATTTGCTTAACAAATCCTCTGAATAAAATAAAACTAAAGAACACAGTTCTTTAAGTTCACTTGAAAGAAATTAGTTTTCCATAAGCTACAAGTAGCTGGAGTTTTGCTCCCTGTGGATTCTGATCTTGAAATCCGATTACTCAAAGTCTGCCATCTGTCATTCTCTTTCAGAGACTTGCAACATATCAACAATTGCATGGTTCTGTTACAGAACTCCACTAATCTTATCTCAGACTAGGCAGGAGGTAAGTGTTTCAGTAACTAAATTTATATCAGGGATTAAGTAGATTTTCTTATTTTTGTGTTGTGTTTTGTTGTTAGAAGAAAGCACACAGCACAGAAGTCCCAGCCTGTACTAAGTATGTACCCTGCTTAGCCCTCCCTTCTATAGGGTCAAACAGATGGTAATTTAACCATTAATTCAGGAAAGGCTGGAAAAAAAAACAGGACAACAGGGCAAGCTAGAGAGTAAGGAGAATATCCTATCTCCCCAAGAACAGGTATTCTATCCCATGGAAATAAGGAAGTGAATTTACTCCTATGACCCATGGCCTGCCTTCCCCATCAGGTGACACTACTATAGACCCAGTCTGTAACAAGCTGCCAGTTAGCACATCTCACAGAACCTGTTGCCATCTTCAGGTCCTAAGAAAGCTTTGGACCAGGGCTTAGCCATGTGCGGGTCAAGATAGTGTCCAAGGAAGAATCAGGGAAGAAAGGGACAGCGAATAAAATGACAGCTTGCCCCTGTCTCTACAGTCACACATCGTAGTAACAGTGGTCACCTAACCCTTTTAAAAAACGTTTCTTTCTGAACCCAAGATGCACATCTACCAACGTCCATGGGCGGAGAACCTGTGGGGAAATACAAAGTTGGAGCCAGTAATTAGGAAAAAAAAAACAAATAAAATTAAATTTTAATAAGATGGAATAGAGAAGCCTTAGCAGCTGCAATTTACTCTCTCAGACTCATGGGCAACGTTTTATTACAGGAGTTTTCTACTGGGAATTCTGATCTTGAAATCTGACTGTTCAAAGCCTTCCTCACTTAGGAAAAGCTGCAGCAGCCTTCAAGACCCTGGATCCTTGCAACAAGCCAGCAGTTGTTGGCAAAACACTCTGACATTTATTCTGCGGACATACACCCCGTAGTAATGATGGAACCAGGACATCTCATGACCTGGCTCTTCCATTCAGAGCACTTTTGTGCCAGAGAACCTGGCCACCAGTAGAAACTGGGTTAAGTCCTTATCACATAAGGCTGAGGACACAAGAAGATCCCAAGAGACAAGCAACTTTCAGCAGGCTGTTGGGTAGCCAAGATCTAAAAGTCTTCTCTTTATACCATTTAGGAGGATTTTAAGTTGTTAGAGCAGTAAGAATGGAAATAAAAATAAATATATGAAAAATCCCCAATGAATCCCACCGGATCAACAAATCAAACTAACTTCATATTTCTGTGCTTCCTTCTAACAAAAGGATGATATTGATTTCATGCAGAAAGGTGAAGAGAGTGGCAAAGTAGTAGCCCAGTACTCACCCTTCAGTTGGTCTAAACTAGGGAAGTCATATATTCAGGAGTGCCAAAGACCTGGGTTCAAATCCTGACTCTGTCCCTTATTAGTGGTGTGGCTTAGATAAGCGTCCTCACCTCCCTCAGTCTCTGCTCCCTCATCTGTCCAGTGAGGTCCACATGGATCTTGAAACATGTGCAGAGTACCTGGACCAGACAGCTGTTACAGACTGAGTTGTATCTTCCCAAAAAAGATGCTGAAATCCTAACCTCCAGCTCCTCATGGTGTGACCTGACTTAGAAATAGAGTCTCTGTAGATGTCATTAGTTGAAATAAGGTCATACTGGGGTAATCTAATATGACTGGTGTCCACATGAGAAGACAGACACACAGGGAGAACGCCATGTGATACTGAAGCTACAGATTGGAGCTGCACAGCTGCAGGGAATCCCAAAGATTTCCAGCCATCATGAGAAGCAAGGAAGAGGCAAGAAAGGATTCCCCTACAGGTGTCGGGGAGCATGGCCCACAAACTTCTCGATTTGGGACTTCTGGGCCCCAGAACTATTGTTCTGTTGTTTTAAGCAACCCAGTTTGTGGTTCTTTGTTACAACAGCCCTAGGAAATGAATGCATTGCCCAACTCAGGAAGACTTCCTACTGGTCCGTGTACATGCACACAGAGAGTGGGAGAGCTTCCAACATGCAATGTACAACCATCTTCCTGTACCCAAAGTGGATTTCATAACCAAGCTCTATTTACTAATTGTTTATATTACTAATTTTACTTATTGCCCTGGCTTGCCAATAATCTAAGTACAGAAAAAGACAAATTCAGGGAAGAGGCATGCATTCATTCAAAGTCATTGTCAGTTGCTTACAGGGGAAAACATTTTTTAAGCCCTTAGAAGAGTGAATGCCTTACAATTTCCCTATAGGGGGGTTGGGGGTGGGGATAGCCCCCTGCAAGGAAGTTGGAGAGTCTGCTCTTGATAACTTCCTCATGATCAACATGAACACAAAGCTTATTCGCAGAAGTTCCTGAAATATGGGCGCCTGGGTGGCTCAGTCACTTGAGGGTTCGACTCTTGGTTTTGGCTCAGGTCGTGATCTCGCAGTTTGTGAGTTCCATCCTTAAGTTGGGCTCTGCACTGACAGTGAGGAGCCTTGGGATTCTCTGTCTCCCTCTCTCTCCCCCTCCCTCATGTTCTCTCTCTCAAAATTAAGTAAATTAAAAAAAATTTTTTTTCCCTGAAATAGCCAAAGTTACAGTTATCATAGTTCCCATCAGTCACAGAATCATGTTCAGGTGAGGACCAGGCCCACTTCAAAGTGGGGGGCAGGGGGCTCTCACTGCTCCTGGTACATACATGGCCAAGCCCCCAGGCTCTGCCCAGAGACTCGAGTCTTATGGGCCTCCGGGCCTGGACTTAGCATTCCTAAGTGCCCTCAGGGGGTCTGCCATGCAGAGGGGTGAAGACCAGCAGCTGGTCCAAATCCTTTCCACTCCACACAAACCTGGGGGCCCCCTCACATGAAGGCCCCTCTAGCAGGCAGGCCCAAAGGGACAGGGGAGCAAGGAAGATTGGATACAAACCACTCTACTCACAGATTCCTTCACACCAGTCACCTGGTCCCTACCTCCCTGCTGACTGAGGAGCCCACATGTCCTCTACACCCTAATATGTCCTGTCTCCACCTGCCATGTTGCTCCTTTCCGGCCAGCCTCAGAAGAGACACAAGCTTGTCCATCCATGTTCCTGACACCTTCCTTCTGGGTCTGGTTGCATTAATGACTCCTTTAAATCTCTAAAACAGGTGTCCCCTCCAATCTTTGGCTTCAACGCAGAGTAGCCTGGGGAGCTTCCAAAATACTGATGCCTGGGCCCTGCCCCAGAGTCTGGTGTAACTGGTCTGGCATGCCGCCTGGGCACCAGCACTCTTACAGGTTACTCTGTGACTTTGCTGTGCAGCAAGACTGAGAGAACCACCATCCCAGCATCTCTTTCTCCTGAATCCCTAAGGCTCTGCATCCTGCTACTTTGCCCTTGAGCTGCTCTTTTGTTTCACTACTTTCACCTTGAAAGTTGCAGAGAAGTAGGACACACTTGCCACCCCCTTTCTTCTTCATCCATTCTATCTGGCCTCCATCCAGACCATCCTTCTGTAGGAGTCCCTGCAAGGACAACAACCGTGTGTTTGACACATGGCTCATTCAAGCCTTAGTCTTCTTATCTGTAAAATGAGGATGATAACTACCCTGACTTGTCATGGTAAGGACTAGATGAAACAAGGTGACATATACTAAGATTTCTCTCTCCACAAAACAGGCAAAATAAGCCAAGTGAGTAAAAGGATTGGTGTAGAATCCTGGTCTCTATGCTCCTGGCTGCTCCTGATCTTTGTCCGGGGGCTTGTGCCCACTGTTCAGGAAGGGCCCCTGACTCCTGCCATTGGAGGGGCAGGGGGCCAACATCAGTGATGTTCTATCATCTGAAAGCCAGCTCCTCAGACCAGATAGGGCTGACATGAAAACCTACACATGCTGAGGGCCATCCTGACCCTTCTCAGCCACTGCTCTCGATGCAAACCATCTCTCACACACCCTTCCTGGGCTCTGATCTGCATCTGTCCACCCATCACGCACATCTCAAGATTAGCCATGGGTCACTCCACAGGTTCTGAATCCTGCCTGAGCCCTGGAACTTCCTGGAGAGATTTCAAATCCAAATCCAGAGATGTGTGGTATGGCCTGGGATGGGGGCTGCTGAAAGCTCTCCAGGATCCTGAATCACTGGTTCTGGCCTATTATTTGCACAGTAAGCAGGGGCCTTCATTATCTGATACAGCTGCTAAAGAGAACAAAAAGTACAGGTAAGAATAAACCAATCCATGATAGCCAAGACATGGGAACAACCTAAGTGTCCATCAACAGATGAATGGATGAAAGACATGGTATCTCACACACACACACACACACACACACACACACACACACACACTAGAATATTATTCAGCCAGGAGAAAGAAGGAAATCCTACCATTTGCAGTATGGATTGACCTTGAGGGCATTATGCTAACAGAAACATGACAGACAAAGACAAACACTGTATGATATCACTTACATATGGAAGCTAAAAGCGCTAAGCTCCTAAAAACAGTAAAATGGTGGTTACCAGGGGCTGGGGGGGGGGGGGGTGGTGGTGAAACTGTGGAGATGTTTTAGGGTACACACGTGCAACTAATAAATAATTTCTGGAGAGCTAATGCACAGCGTAGTGATTATAGTCAACGATACTCTATTATAAACTTCAAAGTTGCTAAGAGACTAGATCTTAATAGTTCCTACCACAAAAAAGAAACAATAATTATGTGACAGGATAGAGGTGTTAGCTAACACTACAGTGGTAATCATACTGTAATTTATAAATGTATTAAATCAACACGTTATACATCTTGTATAAGATATTATATGTCAATTACATCTCAATAAAAAAAAAGAAAAAATCAACCCACATTTAGGAGAAAACCACCTCTCAGTCTCCACAGTAAAATAACTAAATACAAAAGTACAAGAAGGGGGAATGTCTGGGTGGCTGAGTCAGTTGAGCATCTGACTCTTGATTTCAGCTCAAGTCATGATCTCACGGTTCCTGGGATCCACGTTGGGCTCTGTGCTGACAGCCAGGAGCCTGCTTGGGAATTTCTCTCTGCCACTATTTCTGCCCCTACCCCACTCGCACTCTAAGTACAATAAATAAACACACAAACAAAAAACTAAGTAAGCACAAGAAGGCCCATGCAAGAAATGCCAATTTCAGGTTCAATCTGGCAGCAGAAACTGGATAAGAAACATAATCCCAGGAAAGCTCTGGACAGACACAGGGACAAACCGAGCAGCTGATTCATGTGTGACCCTAATACTGGGCTATATGGTCTTGGAAAGAAGGCATTCAGAAGGCATGAGCACATACTACTCATACACCTGGAAGAACTTCTGAGTAGGGTCAGTTATGCTTAAAACTCAGAAGCTGGCCCCTATGATTATAGTGAAACGCCAGCAATCCCTTGAAGGGTGTATTTTATTTCTTTAACTTCTTAGCCCTTATGAAATTTAGCAGACCAGAAATATTGAACTTACAAGTCACATGACAACATTGACCAGCCTCACCTAACGGAGTCTATGACAGAGCAAACCTCCCTCACTCCTGACAGAATTCATCTCAAATCACCAAGGGGCTCTTTTGAGAGGAAAGAAAAATAAAGTCAGAGAAAAACAATTCCAAAGAGCTTTACTGAAAAAATACAAAGCATACAGTATTCTATCCTTTATAACACTGTTACCAGCTGGGCTTATCTGAACACAAGCCATTTCAGTGCCCCCACCCCCATCCCCACGTTGTGGACATCGTTACTACTGTCATCAGCTAACACATTATCACACACATAGCATGTACCAGGGCCGACAACAAGCTCTGGCCACTCATTACCTCGGTTTAAGACTCCCAATGCTAAATGGTTTCACTCCTGAGGCTCAGAGAGATTATGTTGCTGGTACAAGGTCACAAAGCAAATGAGTGGGGGAGGAGCCAGGACTCACATCCAGGGAAGATGTCCCCAAACTAGGCTCTGTTACCTCCTGTGCTTAGACTGGCAGCCTGTGATTCTAAGCAAACTAACTTGTATTCTGAGCAGGGACAACAGAGCGGCAACATGGGCCCCTGGCACCAGCAGGCTACTCACTAAATGAGGAATCCTTGGAAGCTGGGCAGGCACAGCCATGGGGCAGTCACTTCACCCAAGGGGGAAGAAGACTCCCTCAGGAAACACCCATACACATACTCCATGCCATCACAGAGATCCTTGAACCCAGGGACAGTCCCTGGGCAACCTTCGCCTACACTCCAGGTCCCTAGGGAGAAAAGGGTCTGACAGAAGTCCATTCCTGGCACCTACCATCAATGTGTCCCCTACGCTCCTGGGCCAGGAGGAACCAGGCTGAATATTCTGCAATTACTTGACTCTCATTCAACTAAGCAGAATGTGGGTTGTCTGTTCAGGAGTGAATTCCATATCTCACAACAAGAGATAGAGAGAAAATATGGGGTAAGTATGAATTCTGTCCTAATAAGGCATAATACTTCTTGCAGGACTACACATGAAATCCAGTCACTGGTAGCAAGGTGAGCTCTCAACACCACTCAGGACTGTCACTATCAAGGGGATGATTAAAGGGAATGATTAAAAACTACAAACGACAGGGGTGCCTGGGTGGCTCAGTCAGTTTCAGCTCAGGCATGATCTCATGGTTTGTGAATTCAAGCCCTGAGTCGGGTTCTGTACTGACAGCTCAGAGCCTGGAGCCGGCTTCAGATCCTGTGTCTCCTCTCTCTGCCCCTCCACCACTCGCGCTCTGTCTCTCAAAAATAAACAAACATTCAAAAAAGTTAAAAAAAAACCAAAAAGCTACAAACTACATCACTGACATCCTAAAAGATGAAGAAAACAATCCTGGAAGACAGGTAGTATGTGTGCAGAGGGCCAGCCAACTACAAAGGGGCCCAATTCATCAATACATCCATATTTTTTTAGCACTGACTCTTGGGAAGAGGACTCTACACAAGCCTCTTAACCATCCTGTTAGAGTGCCGTGATATGGAAGAATAGAGTGTTATGTATTCACTAACTATGCGACTGTGAGTAAGTCATTGTTTTAACAGCTTGGCACAGTCTAGTACTAAGTGTCAAGTGAGGTTGAGATACCAGGAGTGACACAGGTCACCCCTCCAGTCTCAAGTCCCTCCTCCAAAACACGAGGGTCCCATTCACAGACAGGCCTGAACTGAGAACGAAGAATGAGCACATGCTTCAAAATGATGAGGCTGCTGGGAGCCCACTGTGTCCACATCCCAGGCAGCTGGGGTGGAATGGCAGGTCCGGGGCATGCACAGGAAGCAGGTGTCGATGCACAACTCTGCTGGGAGGAGCATAAATCATACAAACACACAAAATATGCTGTGACACATTTTCCAGTGCTATTATTCTGGTAGGTGAAGAACAAGGTGTCTGTGCATATACATATGAGCTTGATTATATAGACAATGGATAAAGCTGGAAAATCAACTCAAAAAAGTTAACTGGGATTTGGGGGGTTTTTTTCCTATATTTTCTCCAATTTTTTACAAGCAGCATTTATTTACAAGATCATGGGAGAAAGCATCACTACAAATTTTTTTTTTTTAAGTTTATTTATTTTGAGCAGGAGCGTGCACATGCAAGTGGGGGAGGGGCAGGGAGAGAAGGAAAGAGAGAATCCCAAGTAGGATTCTCTGTGCTGCCAGCATGTAGCCTGACCAGGGCTCAAACCCACAAACGGTGGGATCATGACCTGAGCCAAAACCAAGAGTCGAACACTCAACAGACTGAGCCACCCCGGTGCCCCACTACAAAATCTACAAGATGTTTTTAATGTTCTGTTCTCTAATTTAAAGAATGAAATTATGACCAGAAGTTATCTCTTTTATACTACGTTGACTGCTTATTAAGTCTATGTGCCAAGGATAGCCAGCTCTTGTGGCTGCATATTACATAAAATTGTACATGGAACCAAGATGTACTTCCAGACCAGTCAAGATCCCAGCTGGTTTTTAAAATAACTTTTTAAAACAAAACAGTGCTCCCAAATTTGGAAGATTGGTCCACCTGTGTTCTCACCAGTGCACAGCTCACATCAGCATGCTGCAAGCCTTTGCAGTGGGGCCAAATGTTGATCAAAGTGTAAAATGTGTTTTGCCACAGCCAGGAATATACACTTGCACTGTGGTGTCTGTTGAACAAAATATCAGGCCCAGCAGCCAGATAACGTGGGTGTATAAACTGCAGCAAATGAAAGGTGAGAGGCACAGGAGAATGTCAAGGCAGCACCTATGTTCACCAGAACACACAAGGTCAACGTCTCGCGAACACCTAAGACGGCGCAGGAGACCCAGCGATGGACAGAGACACAAAGCACAAACCAGCAAAAGGCATGAGAGCCAAGAGATGGTGTGACCCCACAGCACTAACTGGCTATAACTGTTACTAAGGTGCTGAGCTACATTCCAGCAGTATCCAAAGTACATGTGATCGCCAACCACGTTGGGATCCACTGCCCTAGATGTAGCAAGCATCTCAAGCAGGCTCCCAAAATAGAGCACAACGCTGGGTAAGGTATACACCTCAACTTGTGCCTTCACAATCTGTGAAAGCTTTGTGTTTTTGAGCCTTTTTTTCATTCTGTGATTCTAACCACTACTCCTAAGACAGACAATTTTACTCTTCCTGTGTGGTGTTTCATGGTCACCGCTGCAGGCCTATGTTACCAAAGAGAGGAAGATTCATTACCATAATAGACAGCTAGCTGTTTAGATTCAGCAAGGTGCTCACAGAGTTCTCCGCAAGCCAGAGAACACATTTCTCCCACGGCTACTGGCCACATCTCCACCTAGCACCTTACAAATATATGGCCAGAGGTGCCAGAAACAGCAGGAGGAAGGAGGTAGAGGATTCACTGTAATCTCCAACAACGGGATAACTCAAACCTTTTTCCTCTCTTTTTTTTTTTTTAAAGTTTATTTATTTTGAGGTGTGGGGTTGGGGCGGAGAGGGAGAGAATCCCAAGCAGGCTCCGCACCGTCAGGGTTCGAACTCAAACAGTGAGATTATGACCTGAGCTAAAATTAAGAGTCAGACACTTAGCTGACTGAGCCACCAAGTGCCCCAAACCCTTTTCCTTTCTTTACATACATTTAACAAAGTATTTTCATCATTATGTAAATGTAGCATAGAAGTACTGTGTGTCTAAGAAAAGTTCATTTGATATTCAAGGTTCTATGAGAAATGCTTTCAAATTTCCTAAAAATAATTGCTACAGAGTCCTAAGAGGGTTGTTTGCAGGCTAACCAAGATTAAAAACAAAAAACTAAGCAAACAAAACAAAAAAAAAACCCTACCATATTTCTATTCCCCCAATCCAAAAGACTGACAGTAAAAAAACAAATTTAAGGGAAAACTTCACGTTAATTTGATATATATTCAGTTGGCTGAAGGGGAGTGAACAGATTTGGCAAGGGTTTTAAGAAAACTCTCAGCTGACAGAAGGTGAGCAAGGGTTATTCCCCAAGAAATTCACTGAAAGCAAGACTGAATTTGAGGACCAGACCCAATATAACCTTTGCTTCCAATCTTCCTGAGGATGTGGTCTTTTTTGGTACACAGCCCAGGTTTACCAGCTGCCAATAGTACTTGCAGATCATTACTTAGGAAGCTGTGGGGGGAAAAAAATCTGACAGAGTCACGAAAAGCCAACTGGGCAAAATAAAGCATTTAGAGACACTGTAGGACTTCCCCACAACAGAACAGGACCTGTACTCCCCTAAATGGGCTTGTGAGCAGAGACTCAGAGCCCTCACCTTGTCAAGTGCCTTAGAACTAAGCTCTTCAATATGCAAACTATCTCACAAATGAACAATACAAATCATCAAGCTATACATTCATGACATTTGTGTGCAGATTAATTTCCTTTGAGCAAGTATTTTTATGCCTGCTTAAAAAACAAGTGGTCTCCCGTGACAGATGCATTCATCATCCAAATAATCAAGTGGTCTTCCGGCCACTCCTTTGTCCAACAGCCAACAAGTTAATTGGACAACCCAGCACCTCTGGAGCCCACGGGGCGCCCGGGGCCAGGGTTCAGATTCTGAAAACAGAATCCCACATTCCTGAACCTACTATTCACAGCCACTCCCTCCCAAGAGTAGACAAAATGAACTGTTTAAAAAAAATTGTAGAAAATAGCCCATTTCCATGTCTTATATATCCAGACCTGAATACCAGCATTTTTACAGATTTATGAAGCTCCTGCAAAGTCAGAAACCTGAGAAAATAGACATACAGAGATTTAAAAAAAAAAAAGCTTCCTTGCAGAAGTTTTATTTCCACAAAGCGAGGCAGATTCTAATCTATTCAAATTTCATTTATTTTAAAAAATCTTCATTTGTTTCAAAGAAAGTCCTGCATTTACTTCCAGTAATCCTCTGAAAAAAAGCAACCAAAACCACAAGCCCTCAATATCAGAAATAAATTATGTTAGGCACTGTTTCCTGTCTTTTTACACCTAATAATAGTGTGAACTAGTTTGCAGATATGAGGTATAGCAGTTTTACATTGTAGCACTATGATATAGAGCCCAGAGGCTTAGAGATATATAAACGCATTGTTTAAAAACTATCACCTAAAAAAACTTTTCTTTTAATAAAATAAAAACTGTCACCTTTCCCTAACACTAGAGTCAGGCAGAGTAACCAATATGCACACACTAAATTCGGAGACAGCCCCAAACCTCATTTGTGATTACAGCTCTTCCTTCATCCAGACATTTTAATTCCTGGCATTAATTAATTGTAATAGTTAATTAATTACAGGTAAAAAACTTGAACTCCATCCTCCTCCCCTTAAGACCCTATTAGGTTATAATGTCTTAAGAATAACAATTCTCTATCACAAGCATCTCTGCTGTGCACATATGGACTTTCCATAAATACTTGTTGATGTTCCTGACTGATCAGCTTTAGAGAAAGACAAAGTGCCAGGATTCTGCTACCAATAGCTTGACAAATCAGATGACCATACCAACCTCATCTTGCCAAATGAAGATACCCAGTGGCCTAGACAAATCTTCATATGTAGGTTAAATGAGGTAAAGTAGATGAAAACACTATGAAAAGTACAATACAATATGCAAAAATGCTGTATTATTATTGCAGAGTAATAACCAATAATATTTATAAAAAATAGGAAGTTTGGAAGAAAAAGGCATTTTAAGTTGGCTGTTCTTTCCTGGAGAAAATGAAGACAGAAAACTGTAAATAATAAAGACAGACAAGGTCAATTGTAGACATTGGTCAAGTCTTGAGGTGGGCAGAGTCAGAGAGCTTTCCTGTCTAATTCTTTGAAGACAGCTTCACTCTATTTCTGAGCAAGTCAAAATTATATCCACAGCCCCTTCTACTTCCTCCTCCTCCCCTTTACTTCTTTTCCTCTCTCAGATTAGAAGGACTCTCCCTATTCACTTGCTACATGTGGCTAGCCCCAGAGACACGGGTATTTGGAACTGGGGGCAAGAGCCACAAACTTAGCACCCAAGCTGGTAACAGTAAAATAAATCTTGGACTCAACCTGGCCCTAAAGAAGCAGATCTTCAAATGCCAGAAATTCTCAGTTCACTTCACATACCATGGAGGGGATATGTCCACCACCTATGAAGAGTAGCCTTGCCTATGTAGAAAAGAATCAACTCTGCAGTCAGAAGAAGACTAGGCAGGGAGGAGGTGGAGAGTGGGGAGTGGCAAATGGATGAAGGGGGTCGAAAGGTACAAACTTCCAGTTATAAAATAAATAAGTCCTAAGGATGTGATGTACAGCATAGTGCCTATAGTTTATAATACTGTATTATATATTTGAAAGTTGCAAAGAGTAAATCTTAAAAGTTCTCATCACAAGAAAAATAAACTTGTAACCATGTACAGTGATCAATGTTAACTAGACTTACTGTGGTGATCATTTCATAACATACACCCACATCAAGCCATTATGCTATATAACTGAAACTAAGATCATGTTATACAACAATTCCATCTCAATTAAAAAAAAAAAAAGACTAGACACACACTATTTGAAATCGCTGAACTTTTAGAGCTACAAGGAAATACAGAGGTGACAGGGACCAGCCTCCTCATTTGACAGGTGAGGAATCTGAGCCTCCAGGAGGTTGGGTAGATGTCTCAGGGGTCACACAGCACTGGGAATTAACTACACCTGTGAGACTGAGTCCTGTCCCCAGCTCTCCCTACTGCTTGGTGTTCACCCTTCAGAAGTTAGGACCACCTCACACCCTCACCTACAACTTACAATTATTCCAGGATAATGGGGGGAAGGTGACTAACATTAACTAAGCACTGCAGCTGTCAAGCACTGTCCTAGTACTTCAGATCCATTTTTTTTTTTTTTGCCATTTACTATCATAATTACAACAATTTATATTAGTAGTATTAGCTCCATTTTACGGAAGAGGAAACTAAGGCCAAAGGTCATACAAGTAGGAAGAACAAGATTTCTCTCCTTTTCTAACTCCTAATAGTCCTATCCTTTGCCCCAACAATGCTTAAAGAAATTAGGTATGGATATGATTGAGATCTTGGTAGAAAAATCCACCGAAACCAAATTCACCTTAAGCATTCTACTCCATATCTTAGCTTTGAAAAACAAATACATATCAAATCCAAAACAAATAATTTAATTATAAACTTGAAAATGCCTAACTCAAATTCAAATTCTGGTTTGTTTGTTTGTTTGTTTGTTTTTAATGAATTGCAACGCACCTCTAAACAAACTTCAGTTCTTCCCTTCAATTGTCCACTCAGCCCTAATGGGAAGAGAAACAAGGGTTTTAAGAGATAGACTGAGGGTACTTGGGAAGCTGGGAACCCAGGACCAGGGGCTACAGTCCCAGCGAACCAAGTACAGTCCTAGCCATTCATTCAAGTCTACAGAAGCCAGAAGAAACTGAGAACTACATGTAAAAATCAAGAGTTTCCTTAACAGTTAAATACAGAATTACTGTGTGATCCCACTATCTCACTTCTGAGAATATATCCAAAAGAACAGAAATCAGAGACTCGAATAGATATTTGCACATCTACATTCATAGCTGCATTATTCACAATAGCCAAAAGGTAGAAGCAATTCAATGTGTATCAATAGATGACTGATAAAGCAAAATGTGATATATCCATGCAATGGAATCTTACTCAGCCTTAAAAAAGAAGAAAATTCTGATACAAGCTACAACATAGATGAACCCTGAGAACATTATGTTAAGTGAAATAAGCCAGACACAAAGACAAATACTGTATGAAACCACTTACATGAGGGTAGTCAAACTCCTAGAATAGAAAGTAGAATGCGGGTTGCCAGGAATTGCAGGGAGGGAGGAATGGGGAGGTCACGCTTAATGGGCACAGAGTTTCAGTTTGGGAAGATGAAAAAGTTCTGGAGATGGATGTGGTGATGGCTACATGACAATGTGAATGTACATATCACTGAACTGTACACTTAAAAATGGTTAAAATGGTAAGTTTTCTGTTCTGTATATTTTACTACAATTTTTAAAAACTTTGTTACCTAAGCCATTTTAATAAACAAAATATAACAGGGTCTCAACAGATGCCAGCCCAGCACAAGATGAGAAGGAGCAGGTCTGGAGAATGCAGGCATGGGGACTCCTGTCTCAGCAGTCCCTTCACCTTTCTGGAAAGGGCTAAGTGCAGTCAAGTGAAAACAGAGCAAGAGCATCGCTGCCTCAGATCAGTCCGGCTCCTCATCTGTATACAAAGGAATATGGCTGGTGGTCTCCAAAATCTGAGCCCCATCAGTCACCCTGCTGTGACCCCCAGAGGCCAAACAACTAAGAGTCCCAGTGGCATGGAGGTCAACCTCATGACTGGGAGACTCGAACCCACAGCTGCTGAGGCTATTTTTAAATAGGAAAAGGAGTCCACTTCATTTCGGTAACCTACAGAAGGCTGCAGAGTGCTTCTACAAAAGGGAAAGGGAGCAGGGGTGCTGGGAAATGCCGCAGGAGCCCACTGTGCCAACACTTCCAGAGCACAGGAGGGCTGAGTCCTTGGAGGGTGTCCATAACCCAGGGCCAAAGCAGAGCACAGACGGGCCCAGAGCCAAGCTGTGCTTACAGGTATTCCACGAGCCTCTGTCTCAGATGAGGACGAGGGGTCAGAAAGACTTCAAGAGATAATATCCCTAAGGCTGGCAAGAACCTAAAAGATAGGGCTCAAAGGCCTAACTTATTTGACTAAATATTTCAGTTTTTAAAAGCAAGGACAACAAAAGCCAACCTCTTATAGTGTGGCGGCAAAAAAAACCACAAAATGTTTTAATGAAGGAAGTTTAAAATGAGGTTAACATAGTTAAGGGGATTTGTGGCACACACTGAGAATTCCAGTCCTAGGTTAATTACCAGAGTTAGCAATTACAAGAATAAAATCACTCTAGATTAATTATAGTAGAGTAAGTTCCCTGAGGGCAGGACTTTGTTTTGTTCACTGCCTGGAGAAGAGCTAGGCACACAGTAAGTACCTACTGAATGAATATCTTTTCCATGATTTTTATTCTTTTAAAATTCAGCTATTTATTGGCCACAACTAAGGCCTAACACTGTAACATATATACATGATATTAAAAAGTCTTATGTCATAGTCATTTACAGTTTGGGGCAGGTGGGGAATATCTATATATGCCACCCACCCTGCTGCACATAGTAACTGGGACCCCCAAGAAACCTCAACTCTAGAAAGCATGTTACCAAAATGGTTGTTTCCATGACAAAAGCAGAAGGTGCTTAGTTCAGACTCACAATTAAGTTATTTTTCCTGCAGAAATTTCCTAATGGGTTTTTGTTGTTAAATTACAGGTGTATCTTACATTTTCTTATTACAGGCTAAAAATACCTCTATCAAAATGGACAAGTGCTTCCGGGTTCACACTTAAAATTATCTTTTTTTATTTATCTTTTTATTTGGAAATAACTTCAAGTTTAAAGAAAAGCTTCAGGAATTAAAATAGGACAAAGAACAGTCATATACCTTTTGCCAAGAATCAGATTTGCCTACTGTTACAGCATACCTCATTTGCTGTGTTATCTGCTCTTTTTCTCTTGATATGATGTGATAGGACGTAATTACATACACACATTTTTTTTTCTGAATCATTTCGAAAGGAGACCTATTTCCATGGATAGGGGTATTTTCTTACACAACAATAGCATCGTTATCAACCTCACTAAATGTAACACACATGGTACTTTTATCTACCACTGGTATTCCAGTTTGGTCACTGACCCAACAAGGGACACCCTTTGCAGCATGTTTCTCCTTCCAGTTCAGGACCCATTCTAGGGTTGGGCATTGCATTTAGTCATGTCTCTAGTTGCCTTTAATCCTCAGCCTTTCCTTGTCTTTACAACTGATGAAGACAAAGGTCCCTATCCCCCTTTTTTTGTTTTTGACAGTTTTGATCAAGTTATTCTCTTTCTTTCTTTTCTTTCTTTCTTGTGAGAGGGAGAGAGGGAGAGATTGAGCACGAGCAGCGGAGGGGCAGAGAGAATCCCAAGCAGGCTCCGCACTGTCAGCAGAGAGCCCAATGCAGGGCTCAAACCCACAAACCGTGAGATTGTGACCTGAGCGGAAATCAAGAGTCCACACTTAACCAACTGAACCCAAGCACCCCTATTTTCAGTTTGTAATAAAAACATGCTAACATCTGAAATATGTATTCAAATTTACAGATTTTACACACAGTTTTAATCATTTGCTCTGTACTTAAAATGTACCTCTCTGAAGTTGTGATGGGAAAATCGTCCAATTTATACAATTCTGATTCTAAATAAAACTTTTCAGAAATGTATACAGCAATATTATAACTATAGCATATTAGAGCATGTGTTCTCAAAGCTTCTGCAATTATGATCTCTTTTGGTGTCAGTAAATCTGCCATTCAATTCTCTCTCTCTGAGATTCTCCTTCCCTCCCTCTCCCTGCTTTACTCTCTCCCCCCCCAACCCTCCCTCCCATGCACACACAGACTTTCTAATAATCCTTCTGGTATAAATGCATGCTTGCCTATGGAAACTCTGGTCTTGAACCTTACCAAGATTTCAGGCACCATCAACACATTTCTGGCTTTGCCTATAGTTAAGGTTTCTGCAAATTTTAATTCAGAGAAAATAACTAAGTGTACTATTACATGGTTCTAACTTAACTTTTGGCTATGAAATATAGAGTACTCAAATCTAGCTTTCCAGGTAGTACAGGAAGTTAAAAAAATCACACAAGAAAAGCAACTTTTACAGTGGGATACACATCCTATCAAAGAGAATTTCCAGTTCCACAAGAGGCTCTCCAACCCCATTTATTCACACCTAAATGTTTTATTTGGATAAATGAAGATAAGCAAAAGGCTGCAAGATAAAACAACATCCACTTCGTGCAGACCTTTGCATTGCAAGCACCTAAGCAGTAGACATCAGAAATGCAGCTCCAGCTACCATCGACCTCACCTAATAGCAATTCCCAAATTAAGACGCCAAAGTGTAATGTGATCACTCTTAGCCTCACCTGGCCATGAAGCTGACTCAAGTACATTACTTCAACTAGCAAGTGGCGGTACAGCAGACACACATCTCATATTTATCAAATTCAACAATATGCCCTGGCCAAAACGCAGAGGGAAAAACAACCGCTCACGGGGACTGCCCATCCATCAAGGAGCACAGGCCCTGGTGTGAGCTCCCTGGGGAGCTGGAGGCTCTGGGCTCCACAGAGGCCCCGACTTTCCAGGAACTCCTTGTAACATGAGCAGATTACCAAGAAGGGGGCCCTGCTGATTTTAAGGGTAATTTTTCAAGCAATTTTTGTCCTTCATGTTGATTTTGGAACCTAATACCCACATTAAGAGGCAGCTCCGTTATACTGAGATTAAACAGTATCCACTTTGAGCCCTAAATGAGTGTCCAAACTCTACCTCAAGAACATACAGGAAACTAAAGGTTAAAACAAAAACACACAGGTGCGCGCGCGTGCACACACACACACACACACACACACACACAGTGGGACACTAGTTTTATTAAAACCTAATTTCTCCACCCAAATCCTTGCTGTGACTGAATCCTTAATATATGGAAGATCATGAGCTATACATTCCTAAAGCAATCTTAACGCCTTGCTTACATTTTACATTTACTTTTCATTATAACAGCAATATAACAGAAACTCAAAATCCAAATTTGCTCACTATGCTCCCAGGGTAAGTGTAATATCCAAATCTCTACCTGAGGTTGAAATATGCTGTTTCTCCCTTGTAAAACTGTGTCTGTCATGCAAATACTGCATCTCAAGTGAAAAATTCCAGAAGTGCCTTCCAAATCTTTCATCATAGGCCAATCCCACTTTAGAAGGCTAACACATTTCCTTATGAAAACATCCCTATATCACAAACATTGGTGCACAAATTTATTTAAAACTCTGTTGAATGGACAGTAATAATAATTCAGGATAGCCAAACTTTCTGGTCAATCTTTGTAATTTACTAAAATGATATTTAATCTGTATTTTCCTTCTAGAAATAAATCCTATTGTTTGAATCCCAATAACATTACTGATAACAAAAGTTTTTTATTTACATAGTAAATAAATGGTAACACATACACACAGGAAACTCAATGTGGCATCCAATGCCAAGCAATTAACAATGAATTTTTAAGTTGCTATGGTTTCCTCGAATAATTTCTTTTGCCTGGTGAAACAATTACCACCCATTCTGACCCAGCATCCCTGGGATCCATTTAAAATAGTTCATCCTTCTGGTGACCAGTTACAGATTCTTTGAGGTAATTTTTTTCCCCAGTACTCAGTATTTAACCTTATTCCCAAATCAAAATTCCTTGGGAATTGTCTCCTGAGGTCCTGCTCACCTGGATGCCTTACCTCCTTTACTGACCTATTCAAAACCTAGCCATGACCACTTCAAGGCCCAGCAGCCACAGATGCAGCATTCAACAGACCTTCCATTTCCTGACAAAGAATAAATTTGTGGTTTTCCCTCTTTTTTTTTAAGTTTCTTTATTTTCAGAGAGAGAAAATCCCAAGCAGGCTCCGCACTGTCAACGCAGAGCCCAATGCGGGTCTTGAACTCATGAATCATGAGATTCATGGACCTCATGAGATTCAGGACCTCAGCAGAAACCAAGAGTCAGACACTTAACTGACTGGGTGACCCTGGAGCCCCAACAAATAATAAATTTATAATAACAACCAAAAACCAACCAAATCCCACCTTGATAAAGCTGCTCACGTGCATGTCTACTTCCTCTCCACCCATCCACTCCCAAACTACTCTCCCTGAGGCAGCCAATGTCCCTCGAGCCTTTTCCATACCATACTGCAGAGTCCATCCCTCTCCCCTCCCTCTTTCTTGAATACACTTTTCTCTTGGCCTCTGGGAAATACACTCTACTCATTTCCTCCTGTTCTCCTGACCACTCCTCTGTCCCCTCTGTGTTTTCCTCCTCTACAAGCCTTTCTAGACAACTCACAAGCACATCAAACTGAACTTGTCCAGAACAGCTTCTCAGAGGCCACAGAGCTCTCACACATGTGCTTTCCTTTGCTCAGAAGGTCCTTTCCTCCCTGTTTTACCCAGCTAACACCATTCTAAGCACCCTACAGGTCTTAGCTGACACAACAGATCCTCAGAGAAATCCTTCCTGACACTCCCAGCCAAATTAGCTTCCCCATTATTCCTTCTCATCACCCTCGCCTCCCTGAACTTACCACCATTTATAATTCTTTCATGGTTTAATAATCACTCCATCACTACCACTAGCTTTTTCCATCCCTTTAGATGATAAGCTGCATGAGAACACAGGGCCTGACACTGTTGAAAGAAATGTTCTTTTGGCTTTTTCTTCTTTAAATACAAATAATTAAACAGGGGTGCCTGGGTGGCTCAGTTAGTTAAACGTCCAACTCTTGATTTTAGCTCAGGTCATGATTTCACACTTGTGAGATCGAGCCCCACATTGGGCTCTGAGCTGAGCATGGAGCCTGTTTAAGATTCTCCTTCTTTCTTTCTTTCTTTCTTTCTTTCTTTCTTTCTTTCTTTCTCTCTCTCTCTCTCTCTCTCCCTCCCTCCCTCCCTTCCTCTCTGCCTCTCTCCCACTCATGCATGCATGTGCTTGCTCTCTCTCTCAAAAAAATAAAAATAAATTTAAAAAAAAAGGGATTTTGACAACGTATCTAGAAAACATAACAATTTGAAGTATGAAATCTTCCACTGTTATTATAAAACTCTTAAAATACCACCAACAATAATTGTTTTTCAGGTTAAGAAACTGAACCCCAGAAGGAATGGGTCAGTCACAGAACCACATCTCTGAGGTTAGGTAAGAGATAAAAATCATAAACTTGTAACTCTAAACCAATTTCTTCTCCAGAGGGGGGGAAAAAAAATCTAGGCTATCTTTTGATTTCAAATTAAAGTACCTGACTAGATTAGATGCATTTCTGAAAATAGTTCCTAAGCCTCAGTGAAATTGACACACCCCACACATGGTAGACATTTTGAAGGCTAAATATAGTTTACCGAGAGGACAAATATCTGAAGCATGGGTAATCCAAGAGTAATCATGGTCCACGAGGCAAGAATGAAACATTGCTTCAATGCCTCTCCTTATCCCCATTACACATACGGTGCTGGTAACCAGAAAAACTGCCAAGCTCTCCCAAATTTTAGATTCAGTCTACATTTTATCCAATTTACATGTGCATGTAAAAAAACAAATAATTCTACCAGGCTCAGTGAGAAACACAACAGCTCCCTCATGACCTTCCCTACTCCCACTTCCCAGCCCCTGAAGGAAATTGCTTCGATCCTTAATGGATTCTTTTTGCATTTACCTTCATATCTCTGATTGTATCACTAGTTCTTTTTTTTTTATTGTTTATTTATTTTGAGAGAGAGAGGAGAGAGAAACAGACTACAAGTGCGGTGGGGGCGCAGAGAGAGAGAGGGAGACACAGAATCCGAAGCAAGACTCCAGGCTCTGAGCTGTCAGCACAGAGCCCGACACGGGGCTCAAACCCATGAGTGTGAGATCACGACCTGAGTCAAAATTGGATGCCCAACCTACTGAGCCACCCAGGCACCCCTATCACTAGTTCTTGAATTTATAGAGAGCTGAGCTTTGTAGTAAAACTATGAAACTTGGCTAACCTACACAACTTTTTATTTTCCCTGCAGTTAACAACTGCCAAGAATTCTTGGCTGATTTAGCTTTATCAATAATTTACCCACAATTCCTCTCCTAGTGCACAGACCTTCCTTCAACATGTGCATGGATGGGAGGTGCTCTACCAATCTCTCTTCCCCTAGGAGCTGTCTTGCAGCCTTTTGCCATGCTCTCATCTGGACTGAGGGGTCTCTGAGCTGTCATTTTACGATTTCCCTTCACCATCATCCTGGAGATTCCCTTATAAGGACTTGTTTTTAAACAAGTAACAAAAAGCACAAACTCTTGGGGGAAAAGATTGTACCCGACTGCATGAAAATTAAGAATGTTAGTTCTTCAAAAGACCCAAAATTAAAAAAGTCCAGTCATAAAGTGATAAATTTTTAATACTTAAAAAATACAGAACACACAGACACATGTGCATGTACACACACACACACACACACACACACACACACAGCTCCTAAATTAAGAAAATCATACTTCCTCATGTGTTTCAGGTTACTGAGCCATGTGACTTGCTTTTGCCAATATAAACTGAATAGGAGCTCCAGGTTGGCTAAGTCAGTCGAGGATGTGACTCTTGATCTCAGGGTCGTGAGTTTAAGCCCCACACTGGGAGTAGAGATTATTTAAAAAATATACAGGGGAACCTGGCTGGCTCAGTGGGAAGAGTGTGCAAATCTTGATCTCGGGGTTGTGGGTTTAAGCCCTATGTTGGGTGTACAGATGACTGAAAAAAAAATAAACATTAAATAAAGTGAATGGAAGGGATAGGTGTCACTTCCAACTACAAGTTCTAAAACCCAACATGAGAGTCACCAAACTCCTTTCCCCCCTTACCATGTAACCATGGAAGCATTAGGAATGGAGCCTCCATCAGCCCATCTTTGGATGCCTACAAGAGAACCTTGGGAAGCCACATTGGATATATAACATGAGGGAGAAATAAACTAATGTGGATCCACAGAGATGTTTGGGATGTTTGTTACCACAGCATAACCTAACCCATTATGGCTGATATACCCAACAAGATCACTCACAGGTATATTCTCCAGAGAAGCTTTCACACATATGAACGTTATACAAGAATGTTCATAGCAGTATTATTTGTAATAACAAAAACAACTAGAAACCCAAATATGAGCTGACAAAAGAACGAATAAATGAGTCATTCCCATCAATGAAAATGAATGAATGCGGCTATATGCATCAAAATGGTTCAATGTTAGGGAAACATTAACTATATATATACACATATATATGTAAAACTATAAATATAAATATAACTGGGATGTGGAAAACAAGCTTCAGAAAAAAACAAAGTAAATTATTATTCCTTTTGTATAAAGTTTAAACAGCACACAAAACTCAACAATGTATTGATCAGGGAAGGGAATATAATCAGGAAAACACACAAGAGATCTCTTAAACATTGGAAATACTCTATTTTTTTAGTAACAGGTGATAGGTATTGTATTACTTACACTTTATATTTACATTATGTACTCCTATGCACACAGATTTCGTATTTTAAAACTTTAGGCAAACTACCATCCTATTTATTATTTTTAAATGTCCAATCTCCATCAGTAACTACTTATTCAGAATAAAACCAACCACAAAATACAGTGCCCTTTCTTAAGGAGAACTTATTTGTGGCTGTTTATTTTGCTGCTGATTTTTCCTTCCTTTTTTGAAAGTAAAAAGGAGGAAGCAGAAAAATAAAATCTGGTGGAACAACAGACCCACCAAATGTTCAAGAATATTAATGACTCAACTTCACAGAGCTGTGTCAGTTGGCTGGTGATATACTGGGGAAATCATTCCTAGGTCTGTACAGGATCATTTACATAAAGGTTACCAACGGGCAGTTCTAACAGCTGGGCTGGCGCAGCTGACAAACTACCGCTAGTCCTTACAGGCACGCAGGGCAGGCGTGAGAAATAGCAATGACAACACTCTGTATTATTTATTCCTGCCTTTCGCATAATTCCCATTTCCAGGATGATACAAAACATTTCTCAGCCTCAGAGGCTCACACTCATCAATTCTACTTGGACATCCATGTACTCACTAAATATTTACTGAGTGTTGCAAGCAACAGAAACTGTTCCAGTGCTGGAGGCATGGTGGTGAGGGACACAGACCTGGGATCTCCATCCTGGAGATCATGGTCTGGTTCCCTAGAAAGTGATAAAGCCACAAAGGGCCACATCATGGGAAACAGCGGTGAGTGCTCTAAGGTGTAAGAGGATCAGAGGAGGGAGGGGTCCAGTGCCCCATCGCCAGGTAGCAGAGCTCAGGCTGAGATCTGAAGGGTGTCAAAGGGAGAGAAGAATTAGCCAGGCAGAGGGGGAGGTGAGGGCACCCCCAGGCCGAGGGGACAGCAGGTGAAGGTCTTGGGAAGTGCCTGACAAGTTGTCCTTACCAGGAGAAGGTGAAGGAGAAAGAGCCTGAGAGGTGGTGCGGAATAATAGCTCTTGCAACACCCAAACAGCTGTTAAAATATGCTCAGGGCTGCTTTTCAATACAGATGATTAAAGTTTTTTAAGTTAGGGGGAAAATCTGTCTTGGAAATTTGATCAGATTTACTACTTTCATTTAAAATAAATTCCTTCTCTATCCAATGCTGCCAGAATATAGAGTCAAGACCATAAAATCCTATCCCTTCACAGCTAATAAATGAATTCTTTAAAAGCTACAAGCCTCTCAATCATTTTCAGCTCTTCCTAAGGAGTTCCAATTAGGCTGAAATGGCTAGCCTCCGCTACTGCACCACCCACACATTTGTACCTCATATTATTCCTCGAGGGACACAGTCTTTGCCTTGTTTGATTACCTAATTACAGTGCCCTTATTATGCCTTAATTAAATGCAACTGTTGGAAACCCCAATGTTTTAATGGCTTATCAGCCCTTAAAAACGTATCAGTTATTTTACCCGTATATCTGTATTGTAAGATATCTTCCAGTTTATGCTCTTAAAATCAAAGTACTTCCTTTATTTGTGTTCCTTCCTTAATGTGCTTTTGGAAAATAAGACCAAAGCATGTAAGACTCTGGAGCCAATATCTGGGAAGTCTACACAATGCAAAGGCTGCCCAACTGAACTGAAGAATTTTGTTGGTAGTAAAGACTAAATCCACCAACAAATTCAAGGGCTCCTGGCTGGCACAATCAGTACAGCATGCAACTCTTAATCTCAGGGTCGTGGGTTCTAGCCCCACGCTCAAGTGGAGCCTACTTAAAATAAAGTCAAGGGGCACCTGGGTGGCTCAGCTGGTTAAGCGTCCGACTCTTGATTTCGGCTCAGGTCATGATCTCATGGTTCATGAGTTCAAGCCCTACACATGGCTCTGCACTGACTACAGAGCCTGCTTGGGATTCTCTCTATCCCTCTCTCTCTGCCCCTCCCCTGTTCGTGTTCTCTCTCTCTCTCTCTCTCTCTCTCTCTCTCTCTCTCTCTCTCTCTCTCTCCCATAAATAAATAAATAAATAAATAAACTAAAAAAAAGTCCAAAAAAAAAAAAGGGGCAAAAATCCACCCACAAATTCAGCTACCTGAGCAAGACTATAGCCAAGAAAGCCAACACTCAAGCTGGGCTTCACCAATTTCCAATTTTTCAACAGAGTCATTCTGAGCAAGGCTAGTGACCACACACAAATCCCTGGTGTCAGTTTCGTATCCCCCAGTCTTTGGCACACTGTCCCAAAGAGAGTAGACAATTCACTTTGAGCACAGTCACTCAACGCCTGCAACACCGAAGTGAAGTTCCCTTTATTTACTAGGATTTAACAAAGGATTTCAAAGAAGCTCTGTAAAACAAATCCTGCTAGCACAAACTGCTATTTAAATATTTAACTTTCTGGGGCACCTGGGTGGCTCAGTAGGTTGAGCGTCTGACTCCTGACCTCAGCTCAGTTCATGATCTCACGGTTTGTGGGATTAAGCCCTGCTTCAGGCTCTGCACTGACAGCATATAGCCTGCTTAGGAGTTTCTCTTTCCCTGCCCTTTCCCCACTTGCTCTCACGCTCTCTCTCAAAGAAAATAAAATTTTAAAAATAGTTTAAGATATAAACAAATATTTAACTTTCTGGGATACCTGGGTGGCTCATTGAGCATCTGACTCATGATTTCAGCTCAGGTCATGATCCCTGGGTCACTGGATCGGGTCTGCACTGAGTATGGAGCCTGCTTAAGATTGTCTCTCTCTCCCCCTCTGCCCCTCTCCCCTGCCTACATTCTCTCTCTCTCTCTCTCAAAAAAAAATACAACTAAAACAAAAATAAAAATTAATATTTAACTTTCTGGGGCACCTGGGTGGCTCAGTCACATTCTGGTTGAACGTCCACCTCTTGGTTTCAGTTCAGGTCATGATCCCAGGGTCATGAGACCAAGCCCCACACTGGGCTCCATGATGAGCCTGGAGCCTGCTTAAGATTATCTCTCTCAGAACACCTGGGTGGCTCAGTCGGTTAAGCGTCCAACTCTGGATTTCAACTCAGGTCATGATCTTGTGGTTAATGAGACTGAGCCCCATGTGGGCTATCTGTGCAGAGACTGCTTGGGATTCTCTCTCCTCTCTGCCCCTCCCCCTGCTTGCTCGCGCATGCATTCTGTCTCAAAATAAATAAATACACATTAAAATAAAGGTTCTCTCTCTCTGCCTCTTCCCTGCTTGCTCATGCATGCTCTCTAAAAACAATTTATATTTAACTTTCCAATTATACTTATTAAATACTGCAGTAATAAATATTTTTTATATCCTTCACTTTAATGCAAACTTCTTTACAACACTTTTATTCTAAGAAGCCCTCTTGTTAGTCAATTTTTTAAGTGTTCCTTCTCTTTTTTTCCAAACAGACTAGGTGGCAAGCCCAGATAAGCCCTTCATATAGTTCTAATCCTAAGCCTTGTTTGAATTGGAACCCTTGTGTATTGCTGGTAGGAATGTAAAATGGTACAGCCACAGTGGAAAAGTTTCTAACCCTCTAAAGTAAGCTTCCTTATTGTCCCTATCTTGAGGCTGTTACAACTAAGACTCAAATAAACCAAATAAACTAGCACAAGGCCTCTCTGTCCAGATTTGTAACAGACTTATCTTGACTCAAAGTCGCTATTTTCCACTACACCATACTTCCCCCTGTGACCCTAGCTACTTAGGAAATTGTTAGCCCCTAACTATTATAAATGCAATGACAGCAACAGGGGCTGAAGGCAAACATCCTGAAAAGTAGAAGCCATCAATATTTTCTTCAAATTACAACTTTTTAACTGCCAGGCTCTTTGGGAAAAGAACTACAAGGTTATACAGAAACGCACATAATAGAACTCTGAAAAATAAAATCCTTTAGAGGGGCATATCCAGGTGGTGACATTAGGTCTTTAAAGCTACATTTGTGCTGCTCATTTTAAGTGCTTCAGGGAGCACTGGAGGAGAGGGCAACAATGATGTGTTCTTCTGTCTGCACCTCCCAAATGCTAACTTCTCCCACTCAGTTCTCCCAGAGCTGAACTTTCATAACAAACATTCCTATACACCTGAAACTAATTTAACATTGTGTGTCAACTACACTGAAATAAAAAAAAATTAATAATAAAAAAATATTCCCACAGGTTGGAGATTGTATTCAAGTGAATACTTTTATACCTTGACTTCCTCCCTTCCAGAGCAAAATCACTTCTGTCCCAGGAGCTTTGGAAACATTTTATAATGCTGTATTCAGCCACACCATGTTCTAACTGGAGGATAAGGTGGCTGCCTCCCACTACTGTCCCCAAGCCCAGGATTTCCTTCTCCAAACAGGTCCCAAGGGGTGGTAACAGAGGCCGCCTGAGAAGCTGGTGCCATGATCCTTCCCTCTCAAAGGGAGCTACTTAAAAAAAAAAAAAAAAAAAAAAAAAAAAAAAAGACAGAAGGAGGAGGTCTATGTTTCCCACTGATTCCCTCCAGCTTTCCACAATGGTCAGACTGCCAGGTAAACAGGAAGCCGAGGAGAGAGGAGAATGTTCCCGTCCCATGTGATCAGCTCAGCCTCAGTCAGAAAAGCTGGGCCTCCACTCTCACCCAACTTATAACGAAAAGTAGAATCCATCATTCATGCATATGTTCTTCCATGTAGTCACCCTACAAATGTCTAATGAGCATATACTATGTGCTAGGCACCATCATAGGTAAAATACCTGCCCTCATAGAACAGACAATCAGTAGGAAGAAACAATGAACAAAATGATCAACGATATTGTATATTAGAAAGTGAGAAAGGGCTATGGAGAAAATAAAACTGAAGATATATATAGGGAATGTGTGTATTAGTCGGAAGAGCGATTATTTTCCTCAATGAAACGAAACCTTATATTTCTGAGGGTAGGTAATTTTTAAACATGTCAGACTAAATGCCAATGGAGACCTCATATGTTTAAGCTCCTATGAATGACAAATTCAGCATCGGAATAAAAAAAAAAGGACTTCGTTACCACTCCCTTACATTTTATTTCCAACCCCTCTTAACCACCTCTACTTGCTTCTCTCCAAAGAAAAGCCTACAACCAGTCAGAATACCCATCATGCTAGCCCTCATTATCTTCATAAACTCAAAATAAATTGCTCAAAATCTGCCAAATCAGAATTCTACATATTCTGAAAACCACCACCAACATTAAGCTGCCCTCTGTGTCACACAGTCTTGATTTTATAACATTCATAAGTGGTTGGGTTAGGACCAGCCCATTGGTGGATGTGGTAACTCTGGGTTGCTCAATCAGCACAGCTACGTAAGTTGCTACCCAGCTAAATGTCTGAAGGTAAAGCAGCCTAGGAAATGTCAGGCTTTCACAATCAACAGGAGGTTCAGAGTCCCTGAGAAATAAAGTGTCATCTGTCTTTTCATGGGGTATTTTTTTTTTTTGGTTGATCCTTATTGCCTTTAAGAATATTGTGCATATTCACTGTAAGCCCAAACCGAAGTATACACCAAGGAAGGCCAAAGCCACAGGTATAAGAGACCTGCTTGGTGCACCTGGGTGCCTCAGTCGGTTGAGCATCTGACTCTTGATTTTGGCATAGGTCATGATCCCAGGGTCATGGGATCAAACCCAGCACTGGGCTACTTGTTGAGTTTGGAGCCTGCTTGAGATTCTTTCTGCTCCTCTCCCCAGCTGGCACTCTAAAATTAAAAAATAAATAAATAAAATAATAAAAAAGATCTGCTTGATTTTGGAATGCAAAAAGGAGGCGGACTGCATCATTTTGAGTTCATCACAGATACAGACTCTGGACAACAAAGCCAGGCTCTCCGGAACCTCCTGAATCTCCATCAGCATCATAGCTGAGGCTTTGTCCAGCTTCTCTGGACCTGTCTCCCTTGCTAGATGGCGAATAACCCGAAGTCTTTCCCAAAGCAGCCTCAACAGTACCCCACACAGTCAGCATGAACTAAGTGATGAAAACACTTTCTGGGCAGATGTTCCATGTTTCCCATTTCACAAACCTTCAAACCCTGTCCTTACCCTCTACTAAAGGAGACCATTTACTCCTGCCTCCTATACTAACTCCCTCCCTCAGAGCTTAAAACTGCTCCCAGAGCAGGCCCACCTGCTGCCCAACCTGTCCTCACTACTCACCACCACCATAGGTAACCCCACTACCGCTTTCATCCAGATTCTTCAACTACCCCACTACTCTTTCGTCCAGAATGCCCACCAAGTCATACCCACTCCTTGAGGCTCAGTGAAGTCCATCCTCTTAAGGAATCCAACTGCCAGCTTTCTCACCTTCCGGGTTTAAAGTACAGGAAGGGTAATTCCCTTTACACTTGGTTCTGTTTCAGGGCCTGTTGATCACATTCCCCCATTAAACTTTACTCCAGGAGGGCTTCCCCCAGAATAAGCAGACAGTGGAGTCACCAACAGTGAGGCCAGGGACCCAAGCTCAGTCCCTTGACCTCTCTCTCCAGCCGTGGTCTGATTCTCAGTATAAGGAGGGATGTGATGGGAAAAAGATCTAAGGTCTCCTTTATTTCAGATTCCAAAATTCGGAAATTTCATATAGATCCCCTAGACACAAATGAAAAAGTCTAATAAACTGTTCTTCCATTGACCCATTTAAACAGGTGGCCCAACTATGCAAGCTGGCCTCAATGTTTCCAAATGCTTGATCTTCATGGAGCCTTGGATAGTAACTTTTAGAAAAATTGCTTTGTTTTTTCATAAATTTTACAAGCCTGAGTTTTTCCTCCTATCATTGCTTGGAAGAAACAAGTGGGGGAGGGGGTAACTGACCCGCTCAATTTTGCTACTAAGATCGTAAGCTTGGGATTCGCACTGCCTCGGCTTCTCCTCCGGGCGCGCAAACGGTCCCCAGCCCGCCCTGCCCACACGCCCGACAGCCGGGGATTGCCAGGGTCGGTGGCGGTGGGCCGTCCGTGTGTCCCCAGCCGAGACACCACCTGGAACGTCGGGGCGCATCCAGATGGCCGAGTCGGGGCCGCACCCCGCTGTCACCTGGCCCCGCACAGCGGCCTGCGCTCCTCCCGGGGCGGCCCTCGCTCCCTCGGCTCGACCTCCAGCCGGCGCTTCTCTTTCGATTCCTGAGCCGAATCTGGCCTCCAGGCGGTCACTGGGCCAAGAGGCGAAGGCACCTGCCTCTCCCGCAAGAACGCACGAGCCCGCAAGTCCCTTTTGCCACAACCTCGACGGGGGCTTGCAAGAGAAATACAGAAGAAAGGAAAACAAGCCCGAGGCAGGGCCGTCCCGGCCCGGCGTCTCCCACGAAATCGCCACCTGCGATGCACCCCGGGCTGGGGGCCGCGGGCCCGGCAGGGAGCGAGGTCCGGGGCCCGGCCCGCCGCGCCCGCCCGCCCCGGCGCGCCCCTTACCCGTGAGGCGGCCACCCCCCTCGCCGTGCCCGCGGCGCCGCTGCAGGATGAAGTAGCAGCTGCTCTTCTGAGTCACCCAGAGCTTCAGGGCGTTCTTCAGCAGCACCTCCTCGGGCTTGAGCCACATCGCAGCGGTCCGACCGCGCCCGCGGGCCCCGGCTTACATCGCCCCGGCCGCCTGCCGCGCCGGGCCGAGCCCGCTCGGGAGGAGGCGGCAGCGGCGAGGACCGCAGCCAGCCGGCGTCCTGCGCTCTCAGAGTCCCGGGAGCGCGGCCGGCGCAGCTCCAGGCTCGCAGCCCGCGCAGCCGCGCAGGCCCCGCCCCCGGCCCGGCTCCGCCCCCGGCCCCGCCCCGGGCCCGCCCCCGGGCCCCCACCGCCACCCCCGCCCGCTCCCGCGGCGCCGCCTGGGTTTCCGAGTCCCGGCCGCTCCAGCGCACAGTTCCGGAGTAGAGGGAGGAAGTCCCATCCCGGCTGCCAGGTTCCCCCCCTCCTCTCTCCGTTGCGCTTGCAAGGAGCGCCTAGACTCTTCTTCCTCCGCCCCTCCTGGGAGGCAGCTCGGGACCGCAGGACTTGACTCCCCGCCCCTCACTCTGAGAGGGGGAGGAGCGAGGGAAAAAGACATCTTGTTCTCACAGCTGCAGGTTGCCCAACCGAGGGCATTTATTTGTCTTTTGGGGAGCAGAGTGCACGCCAGAAAACCCAGGTGTGTTTGGAATAATATAGCATTTAACACAACAAGGAACACTTTTACGGATAACAAAAAATAGCATTAAAAATTAAAAGCAATTACTTTCCGATTTTAAAAAATTGTTTGGCCCACGTTTTCCATGCTCTCACAAGGGATCCGACAGAGCTGCTGAAGAGGCAGCAGCGATATTGTACGACCCTGAGTCAAGGCATCAGATCAAACTCAATCTGGACGTCCTCGTGAGTATAGAAGACAGCGATATTAGGGCTCCCCTGTGAGTCCCCTACACGGCAATCAACCCAGTCACATTTGTTCTAAGAGAATTGAAAGGCTGGGAAACACGGAGTACGTGATACTAAAGAAAAGCTATAGAGAATGTGGAGGTAGGGCTTTTAAAATGAGTATTTCCTCAAAGCTGTTGTAGAACTAGACACATGCTGGCTGGCCTTGCACAGGCTCATGGTCCTTCTAGCAATGTCCTCAGAGAGGCAGTTAAATCCAACACCCAAAAGAGAAGTAAAGGAAAACTCCCATCAAAATGACCCTCAGGTTTTGACAAAGGAGTCCCTGACAAAATGTGACTGTTAATTAGGACAGAACTGAAAAGTAGAAGTAAATCCCCTACAGAACATGTGGGAACTGAGTGATATTTCTCACTGGAAACCAAGAAATCTGCAGAGGATCAGAAGGGGTCAGCTCAGAAGCCTGGACCTAACCGGGCAGGTTAGAAGCCACATGAAGAGAAGAGCCCTGTGGGAAGAACAACCAGAATTGACCGCCCAGAGAGGAGGGACCTCTGTGGTTGAGAACTGGGAGGCCACTGACAAAGATCCTCTGAGTAAAACTGAGGAAGAGCGCTGTAATCAGGGAGATTTGGAGGCAGTGGAGCAGGGGCCAGGGATGGCAAGAAAATACTCCTTCCAGAAATATTCACTGGAACCTCTCCCTCTCAGACATGCTGCCAGACCCTGGAATTGCAGAGAAGAATGGGGGATGGGCCCTGCCCTGATGAACTCACAGGTAAGCAAATAGGTACAAAGGGTAGTGGGAGTCAGGGTGGAGACAGTGGGGATGCGCAGAATTAAGGTTGGGTTCCTCAGGGAGGGGACTGAGAAAGCCCCACAGAACAGCTGTTGCTTGACTGGGGCTTGGGAAGTGAATACGTGTTTGCCACCCGGTCAAGTAGAGAGTCGTGTCTGGTAAATGGATCAGCATGTATGACATTGTCGTTTGGGGCATAGGGGATGCAGCCTACAGAAGTCAGCCTCCTGGGCACAGAGCAAAGTGAAGAAGGCTGGAGAGGGGATCTGGAGGGGCCAGTGGAGAATATGTCACACGATGGTGACAACTTTCTACTCTTGCTCATCTCTGGGTACTCCTCACCTCTTTTTGGTATTATGGTTTGAATTGGGTCCCCCAAAATTCATATGTTAAAGTCCTAATCCCCAGTACCTCAGAATGTGACTTTATTTGGAAATAGAATCATCGCAGATATAGTTAGTTAAGTTACAGTAAGGTCGTTAGGGTGGACTTCGATGCATTGTGACTGGTGTCCTTTTAAGAGGGAAGGTTGGACATGGACACACACACACAGGAAGAGCACCTTGTAAATTTTGGAGTTATGCTGCCACAAGCCAAGGAACTACCAGAAGCTAGGAGAAAGTCCTAGAACAGATCCTTCCCTAATGCCCTCAGAAGGAACCAATCCTACAGACACCTGGATCTCAGACTTCTAGCCTCTAGAACTATGAGACGATTTCTGTTGTTTTAAGCTGCATAGTTTGTGGTAATTCATTATGGCTATTCAAACAAATACAACTGGCTCCCTAAACCTGTCCATACCTGTTCAGTAGCAAGTCTCTCGAGCCATTCTGGGTTGAATTCTGTTCCCTGCCAGGACCCCAGGAAACCCGTTTCCTCAATAGGGAATTCTGGCTGGCTCCTCACCTATTTGTGCCTGCACAGGGAGCAAAAGAGATGTAGTAATCTGTGGCACACAGAGCCAGCAAGATACTCAAATTAGCACTGTTGGTTAGTATGAGGGGCTGATGGAGGACAAGGCTTTTGGGGCTCTTGCTGCTGCTGCACTTGATTGCTATAGCAACCCTGATAACTACAAAGATCGTAGAGTGAGATGGCTGTTCCTGACTGCCCTAGAGAGTTTGTTTGTTTAAAGATAAGCGTGAAATATTAAATTCCCATCTCAAGGTATAGATATGGGGAAATTGAAAGAATCCTTTATCTGGTATAGACATAGGACAGACAGGGGTCATCTTCCGATTTCAAATACAGTAGTTCCGGTTACAAATTGTTGCAAAGGTTAAGTGTTCAACTTGAGCAAATTCTCTTCCTGCAATTAGGACACGTGATTGGGAAGTAGGACCATAGACTTGTGATGGGAATATTTGAAGGGATGCAGACAAAGTGATAATTATGTGACACAATAAAGGTGTTAGCTAACGCTACAATGGTAATCATATTGCAATATAAATGTCAAATCTATATAGTAGTCCTCCTTTATCCTTCGTTTCAGTTACCTGCTGTTAACCGCTGTCTGGAAACAGATGGTCTTCCTCTGATCTATGGACAGAAGGCCAAGGGTAGCCTGATGCTATATCACAACACCATTATTCACCTCACTTCATCTCATCACATGAGCATCTTATCATCTCACATCATCACAAGAGGAAGAAGGGTGAATACAGTACAATGAAATGCTTTGAGAGAGAGACTACATTCACATAACTTTTATTGCATTGTGTTATCCTTAGCTATTATTATTAGCTATTATTAGCTATAATTGTTAATCTCTTACTGCCTAATCTATAAACTAAGCTTAATAATAGGTATATATATAGGAAAAAACATTGTATATATAGGGTTCAGTACTATTCATGATTTCAGGCATCCATTGAGGGCTGCAGGTTAAGGGGAACTACACCTTAAACTTACACAATGTTATATGTCAATTATACTGTATCTCATTTTTTTTAAGATTTTATTTTTAAGTAATCTCTACACCCAACGTGAGGCTCATACTCAACCCAAGATCGAGAGTTGCATGCTCCTGAATGAGCCAGCCAGGAGCCCCAAATATATCTCAATTTTTTAAAAAGCAAGTCGGATGCAGAAACTTGAAAGAAATAAGAGACAGAGAATAACAGAATTAGAATAGAAATTGACAAAATTATCCCCAAAGGCTATCAAAAAATGTATCAAAACAAATGTGTAACTGAGAAAAATAGGTAAATCCAAAAGTCAGATACTGAAAAATTAATACAGGCTCTAGAAAAATTGATCAACAGAAAGAAAAAGAGGGAAGATTCAAAATAGAGCTTCATAATGCAAAAAAATAGAAATCATCGCAGATTCCAGAGTTACTGAACAAACAATACTAATGTATTATTAATAATACTTTAAAAAGCTGAGTTCCCAAATCCCAAGCTTCCCTTGCCAACAGAAGTAGCATTTCTCTATATGAGAAAACTATCATTCACTAATTGGAAGAGCTTTCAAGACTTCATCTGAGGCCTTTGCCTATTCTCCTCAAAACCTGCCCACATGGCACCTCACCGGCTCCAGAGCCCATAGTAAGAGTAACTCCCAGCATAGCCCAGGAAGATGATTGCACGGTCTCCTGGGGCAGGGATGGAAATAGATTTATACACCAAGGGAGTTAGAATATCTTGCCAATATGTATTGGGAGAAAGCTGACAGTCATATATGGGCATGGAACATAAAGTGTTAAACTGAGGCACCTGGGTGGCTCAGTCAGTTAAGCATCTGACTTCAGCTCAGGTCAGGATCTCACGGTTTGTGGGTTCAAGCCCCGAGTCGGGCTCTGTGCTGACAGCCTGGACCTGATTCAGCTTCTGTGTCTCCTTCTCTCTCTGCCCCTCCCCTGCTCATGCTCTCTCTCTCTCTCTCTCTCTCTCTCTCTCTCTCTCTCTCAAAAATAAACATTAAAAAGTTAAAAAAAAAAAATGAAGTGTTAAACCAATGGGCCCCTGGGAGGCTCAGGTCATGATCTCATGGTTCATGAGTTTGAACCCTGCATCGGGCTCTACACTGACAGTGTGGAGCCTGTTTAGGATTCTCTTTCTCTCCCTCTCTCTCTGTCCTTTCCCTGCTCCCATCCATGCTATCTCTCTCTTAATAAATAAACTTAAAAAAAAAATAAAGTGTTAAACCAAGAAGTATAAAATATAAGGTTGGATTCAGCAGAATTTATGAATAAATTTTGTACTCAGGATTCTTGATAAAATATGTCATATTCAGCACCTGTGAGTGGCTCAAAGGTTTGATTCCTTAGTTTATTGAAGCCTAGATTTAACAATGGCCTATAGTCAATGAGGCTGAGATACCAAAATTTCCCTGGCATATTATAGATTGAGAAAAGAGTCTGAAGATTCTGGAGATAGGAATGTTTGAGTGGATATGTTATATGCAACCTACATGGCCACCAACCCACAACCATATCATGCATCTTCATCAAGACATTAAAAGATGTAGGGAATTTCTTCTACTAATGGCAGTTAAAGACCAATCTTCCTGCTGAAAACAATCATAAAAGCTGGATAAAGTATAAGAACAAATCTGTTTCAAGTCATGAAAGAACTGCTATGGCAGCAAGGACTTGAGGGGATATGTACCTGGGAGAGGTGAAACTGACATATAATCAAGTTCTTCCCTTCAAAGTATGTGCTGATTCCCAAGTTCCAGCTCAGAGACCAAGAAGCCAAGCATATCTTCTAGAAGTTTACAGGCCCAGAGGGACAAAAATTGGAGTTGGGATCCTCAAAGTGTTACACTCCCAGTATAGACAGGAACCAGAAAAAGACAAGACTTCCCAAAGATTAGACCTGCCCAGCCCACAAGCATCTCAATGCCTAACTAAAATAAGATCTTCCCCAACCATAATTACCTTCCAGGAGCAAAAATATATCCTCCCAACAGATGATAACACCATCCAGAGTCTCAGTTTTTTTCTTTGATCTTTCATATACCATATCAGCATCAATATATTACCAGGCATAATAGGAAACAAGACCATATGACTAAAAAGAGAAAAAAATCAAAATCTATTAGTAAGAAATTCACAAAGTAAACAGATATTGGATGGAATTGCCAGATGCAGAATGGGATTATATATAAATGATAAGTTCAAGGATTGAGATGAAAATATAGAGAATTTTAGCAAAGAACTAGAAAAAATATACATTTTTTAAAAGATCTAATGGAATCTTAGGAAAAAAACCACAATACTTGAAATTAAGAACTCCATAGATGGGGGTGCCCGGTGGCTCAGTTGATTAAGTGTCTGATTCTTGGTTTTGGCTCAGGTCATGATCTCAGGGTTCCTGAACTCAAGCCCCACATCAGGTTCTGTACTGGCAGAGCAGAGCCTGCTTGGGATTCTCTCTCTCTCCCTCTCTCTCTTTCTGCCCTTCCCCCCTGCTCTCTCTTAAATTAAAAAAAAAAAAAAAAAAAAAAACCAGCTTTGAAAGAACTCCAGGGGCACCTGGGTGGATCAATCAGTTGAGCGTGTGACTTCAGCTCAGGTCAGGAGCTCACAGTTTGTGAGTTCGAGCCCTACGCTGGGCTGTGTGCTGACAGCTCAGAGCCTGGAGCCTGTTTCAGATTCTGTGTCTCCCTCTCTCTGCCCCTTCCCCGCTCATGCTCTGTCTCTGTCTCTCAAAAATGATTAAATGTTAAAAAAAAATTTTTTTAAAGAAAGAACTCCATAGATGGGTATAAAAGTAGACTGCACAAAATTAGACCATTAGTGAAGTAGAGGATTAATTAAAATAGCCAGATATTTCTCCCAAGAAGATATGTAGATAGTCAATAAGCACATGAAAAAATACTCTACATCATTAGCCATGAGGGAAATGCACATCAAAACTACGATGCGAGGCACCTGGGTGGCTCAGTCGGTTGAGCTTCTCTAACTCTTGATTTCAGCTCAGGTCATGATCCCAGGGTCGTGGGATCGATCCCTGTATTGGGCTCTGTACTGAGCATGGAATCTGCTTGAGATTCTCTCTCTCTCCCTCTGCCCCTCTCCCCCACTCAGCCTCTCTCTCTCTCTAAAGTTAAAAAAAAAAAAAAAAAAAAAAAAAAAAAACTATGGGGCTCCTGGGTGGCTTAGTCAGTTGGGTGTCCAACTTTGGCACAGGTCATGACCTCATAGTTCATGGGTATGAGCCCTGCATCAGGCTCTGTGCTGATGGCTCAGAGCCTGGGGCCTGCTTTGGATTCTGTGTCTCCCTCTCTCTGTCCCTTCCCCACTCACACTCTCTCCCAGCTTGCACTCTCTCTCTCAAAACTAAATAAACATTAAAAAAAAAAAAAAAAAGGAAAAAAAAAACCTACCATGAGATACCACACTGCACTCTCTAGGATGGCTTCAATTAAAAGACAAGAAATAGACAATAATAAGCATTGGTGAAATTAGAACTTCCATACCTTTCTGATGAGAATTTAAATGGTGTAGTTGCTTTGGAAAAGAGTTTGAAATGTTCTCAAAAAGTTCAACATAAAGTTACTATATGACCCAGCCATTCTGTTCCTAGGTATGTACCCAAGAGAACTGAAAAATCTGTATTCACACACAAAAAAAACTTTACATGAATGTTCAGGAGCAACATTATTCATAATAGTTAAAAAGTGGAAACATCCATATGTCCATCATCTGATGAATGGGCAAACCAAATGTGGTATATCCATACCGTGGAATATTATTCGTCCATAAAAAGGAATGAAGTATTGGCACATGCTACAATACAGCTTGATTGAATCTTGAAAGCCACTATGGTAAATGGAAGAATCTAGACACAAAGAGCCATATATTATATGATTCCATATGTATGAAATACATAGGCAAATCTGTAGAGATAGAAAATAGGTTAGTGTTTGTCATGGGCTAGGGGAAAGAGAAGAGTGGGAGAAATGGAGAGTAACTGTTTAATGGGCACAGGTTTTCATTTGGAGTGATAAACATGTTTTGGAAAACGCAATGATGCTTGCACAACATTGTGAACATACTGAAAACCCCAGAATTGTACACTTTGAAAGGTAACTTGTAGAAAATGGTGTCCAAAGCAGTGCAAATAAACTCTGGTCCATAGAGATACCCCCACTGGATATTAACCTACTTTACATCTATTAGCAAAATCACTTCAATATTTCTGACCAATATCTTAATCTGTACCTATTTATCTGTTTTTAAGATTCTCCTTTGAACTAGTCTTAACATCTTACTGGTTCCCTCATTAATTACTAAATTGAATAAAACTGTTACTTCATGTTCATTTTATGGCTGCCATGAGAGTCGTGCTTTTAACTTTTTGAAAATTATACTTTAGCGGTAAGAAGAAGGGAGACGATGCCTAGCAGGATGCTGAAATTATTTCATTGTAGTAGAAAGATGGGGAATGGAGAGAGAAGTTAACCTTCAAAGATACTTTTGTTCCCTTACAGAGAATACAAATACCCTCACTAAATATACCCCGTGACCCCCCAGAAAGATGCCACTTAGTCTAAAATCTTTGGCAAAGCACATCTGAAGAAATAGGCCTGGTCTCCAGGACAGGTCTCTCCCCTGAGAGCACTTGAACCCCAGTGGCCAGCTGCTTTTACTCTGACTGCAGTCTGAGAAAGAACATGGGGACACAGGCACAGACACATGCCCTGGGATGGTAAGTGTTCAGAGATGAAAGTATACCTTCAATTCAAAACTTGAGTAACACTATTTGCTTGTGGTTAGGGTAATGGTTAGAGTTAGGATAGGGTTAGGACAGGGTTAGGTTAGGGTCAGGGTTAGTTTTATGGTTAGGATTAGAGACCAGCTGTCAGGTAATTGGCCAAAGTGTCATGGGTTTAGTAACACCAAAAGTCTTTACATTAGAAGTGGAAAACTTCACATATGAGTCTTTCCTCATGAGTTGCCTACACCTTAGGGTGGTAGTGATCCAGGATCCTGCCCCTGTACTCAGTGCCCTGACTTTTATGTTCTGTCCACATCTGTCCACCTTATCAGTTGCATCCTCTCCTGGCCATCAGTTCCTTCTCATAAGCTTTTTTTCACACATGCAATTTCAAAATAATGAAAAGGCATTTAAATTGGGAAACGTGGGGCGCCTGGGTGGCTCAGTCGGTTAAGCGTCCGACTTCAGCTCAGGTCACGATCTTGCGGTCCGTGAGTTCGAGCCCCGCGTCGGGCTCTGGGCTGATGGCTCAGAGCCTGGAGCCTGCTTCCGATTCTGCGTCTCCCTCTCTCTCTGCCCCTCCCCCATTCATGCTCTGTCTCACTCTGTCTCAAAAATAAATAAACATTAAAAAAAAAAAATTTAAATCGGGAAACGTAAGGTGCGCCTAGGTGGCTCAGTAGGTCCAACTTCAGCTCAGGTCATGATGTCGTGGTTTGTGGGTTTGAGCACCGTGTCGGGCTCTGTGCTGACAGGTCAGAGCCTGGAGCTTGCTTCAGATTCAGTGTCTCCCTGTCTCTCTGCCCCTCCCCTGCCGTGCTCAGTCTCTCAACAATAAAATTAATCTTAAAAAAAATTTTTTTAAACAGGAAAGGAAAGCTGAATATTCTCCTGCTTACACCTGATGCCAGAAAGAATTCGTAAGAGAACTCTTTGATTTCTGTTCACAGTTAATGTTCTTTAATTCGTAATAGAATTGTCATTTGTGTTTTCTATAAGCATCCATTAGTTGCCAGTTAGTTACTAAATGTAATAATTTTCTGTTTTTCTTTGATTTAATTTCTTTAATCCTGGAAGCAATATGTGTTTTCGACATTACTGATTTTCTTTTGAGCCCTGCTTACAGATTCTGCTACTTGACTTGACTTTTGGCCCACATTTTCAACTTGACTTCTCCTACTCATGACTTTGTGTTTCCTCTTGTAACATGAATTCTGTGAATGTAAACCTGTGACCTAGGGCATAGTTTCTTGGTCTGTCTATTAATGATAGTCCATTTGAATGTAATGTACAGGGAAATTATCTTCTTTGTACTCACACATCCTTGTTACAGTACCTTTCTTCTAATGGGCTCAAAACCCTGCTCAAAACCAGTCCCAAAACAAGTTTTAGGAGATTAGTTAAGTCAAAAAACATCCATTGATCCGGTTCAACTAGCTAGCACTATGCGAAATTCCAGGGATGAAAAGAGGAGTAAATCCCAGATCTGATTTCAGATCTTAGCAAGGGAATATTCCCCCAAAGGAAGAGGAACACTGCAAAAAGACTCTTATGTCCTAACCACTGTGCTTGCTGTATTTCTGAAAGGTATCTCTCTTTTCTCACAATAAAGCTAAAAGAAAAATAAAATTAGTCCCATTTTACAGATGAGAAAATTGAGGCCCACAAAAATTTTAGTAACTTGCCAATATCACATATCTGATAGGTAGCAGAACCAGGATTTGTCGCTATTCTTTTCTGAATCCCAAACCAATGCTTTTTCCATTAATGCACAATCTGAGTTGATTTCGGTATTGTTCACAGAAGCAGAGTAACATCACTTTTTTTTCCCTTAACATTACTTTCGTTGAAGATTAGAGTCATCACCCAAATTACGTGGGCTTTAAGGAGGCAGACCTGCATTCAAAATTCTTCTTTCCATGGTGCCTGAGCCAGTGGCTCAGTCGGTTAAGCATCTGAATCTTGATTTTGGCTCGGGTCACGATCGCATGGTTTGTGAGATCCAGCCCTGGCTCCATGCTGACAGGGGGAAGCCTGCTTGAGATTCTCTCTCTCCCTGTCTCTCTGCCCCTCCCCCACTCATGCACTCTGTTTCTGTCTCTGTCAAAATAAATAAACTTAAAAAAAGAAAAGAAAGGTAATTTATTAAAATGGAAGCAAGTCACAGACCAAATTTTGGAGCATATTCAAACATATATTGAACATTTATTAGAAATAAAGCTCAGGGGTGAGGGGCAATATGGAGGACCCTTGTTGGGATGAGCACTGGGTATTATATGTAAGTGATGAATCACAAAATTCTATAGCTGAAATTATTATTACACTATATGTTAACTAACTTGGATTTAAATTAAATACAAAAACTTGGATTAAATTAAATTTTTTAATATAAGTTTAAAAAATTAATTTTTAATTAAATTAAATCTTAATTTAATTAAAGAAAGTCCATATAGTCCTACACCCTGTTCTATAAGCTCTTGAAGTCTCAGAGCTCTGACTACACCTGGCATTAAATGTTAACTCAAGACAAAATCACAATCATATCCCAGAAGTAATTTTGTGGTTGATATCAGGCAATCAGAATCCTTGTGTCGGAAATTGGACACAGGAATGTTTAGTTTAAGCCATACATACCATTCTAGAGGGTGAGAGGTGAAGGGCTCACTACATTTTACTCAACTCACCTTCTCAAACAAAACAAACGTTGGGGCACCTGGGTGGCTCATTTGGTTAAGCGTCCGACTTCAGCTCAGGTAACGATCCCACCATTTGTGAGTTTGTGAGTCTCACATTTGTGAGTCTCACATCAGGCTCTGTGCTGATAGCTTCGGATCCTCTGTCCCACTCTCTCTTTGCCCCTCCCCCAGTCGCTCTTGATCTCTTTCTCTCAAAAATACATAAAAACGTTAAAAAAAAAATAAATCAAACAAAACAAATTTCACCGATAAAATCACTTAACTTTTCTTTTTTAAATAATTTATTGTCAGGTTAGCTAACATACAGTGTATACAGTGTGCTCTTGCTTTGGGAGTAGATTCCCATGATTTGTTGCTTACATACAACACCCAGTGCTCATCCCAACAAGTGCCCTCCTCAATGCCCATCACCCATTTTCCCCTCTCCCCCACCCCCCCATCAGCCCTCAATTTGTTCTCTGTATTTAAGAGTCTCTTATAGTTTGCCTCCCTAAAGTCACTTTTTTTTTTAAAATTTTTTAATGTTTATTTATTTTTGAGAGAAAGAGAGAGACAGAGCATGAGCAGGGGAGGGAAAGGGAGAGAAGGAGACACAGAATTCAAAAAAGGCTCCAGGCTCTGAGCTGTGAGCACAGAGCCCGATGCGGGGCTTGAACCCACAAACAGTGAGATCATGACCTGACCTGAGCCAAAGTCAGACACTTAACCAAATGAGCCACCCAGATGCCCCTAAAATCACTTTTCTAATATCCATTGGGTTGATTAACAAAATTTCTGTTTGGTGCTTGGAAAGAAAGACAGCTGGAGTGTGGGCATTTGATTATATGCTCCCCAACTACCTCTACAATATGTATTCACGTTTAGAACTAAAGTGTCTGATGCTGGCTCCAGAGTGTGGATTAAAACCAACTCATACATATATCTATGTCACTTTATAACCCAATGTAAAGTATTTTAAAGTAAATTCCTGCCAGTACCACAACTGTCATCTGTGCTCCAGGAGTCGTGGTGGCTCTGTGGCTTAGAATACAGTTATTATAAGCACTCTCTTCGAGGATTTGTGCAGCAGGAAAGTCCTTGGCATTCCCTTTTGTAAGGACAGTGCACCGATCCTTCTGTAATCTAGGGCAGTTCATCTAACCTCTGCTTGCATTTTTTCCCATGCCTGTACTTACATAAAGAACATTAACATGTTTGGAAAGAATCCAACAAAATACAGTTAGTGTTCAGCTGTTTAGAAATCCCCTTCCCAGGGTCTGTGCAGGCTCAAACAGATCAGGCTCTTCTCCCTGGAGAAACAATGCACAAAAATGAGGCCAAAAGAGACAGGAGAACTAGGGAGGAATAATTATTCTTGTATTTTTCTTCTTAGCTCTTTTTTCATCTCAAAAAAGAGATATAATCTGAGAAATCATATTAAATGGCAATGCTTATGAGTCTGTACATGTGCCAAGAAAAATTACACAATTAGGAAATGTACAAATGAGCCATGTCCTGTCCCAAATTCTTTCCCTATTTTACAACCAATTTGTTTCATTTCTTTACCAGATAGAGAACCTGTATTAATAACCCCCACAAAATAGATCATCCTTTAATTTACCTCATGATAATAGTAAATCAAAAGACAAATTTTGAAACACTTTCTATTAGTGCTGAAAGATTGCTGATCAATAGATGATACATAATCTGAATTCTTTTTCAATAATAAGCTTCTTAAATAGAAGATTTTGATAAATTAAAATGATCTTTGTAAATTAGAATCTTCCCAAGAGAGAAGTTATACTATTTTTTTGGAGGATCCAGGATTTAACCTAAAATGGTTTTTGTTTGTTTGTTTGTTTTTGCATATTCAGCCATCACCAATAAGAGTGAAGTACTCTTATCCTGGTAGGATTTCTAATTTTACTCACTAGAATATATTGTGAACCTCCCTTTTTCACTTCTTCACATATATTGACATTAATAAGGGCTCACTTTTGAATGAAAGATAAAATCTAAGGACCCAGTTCAAAAGAGATAGCCCAGCAAAAAAGGACCTATCCTGAGGCACATCCTCATGCTATTTCAGAGTGCCAATGAAAGAAAATCCTAAAATCTTCCAAAGAAAAGAAAGAAAAAAAAATCACAAACAAAAGATTAGGAATCAGAACAATATGACACTTCTCCACAATAATACTGGAAAGTAGAAGACAGTGGAATAAAACCTTCAAAATTCTAAGGGAGAATCGTTTTAAACTAGGAATTATATACCCAGCCAAACTATTAATCAAGTACAATTTGTTAACCAAGTGAAGACATTTTCAGATACTTCAAAAACTTTACTTGCTGAATATACATTCTCAAGAAATACTGAAGAATGTGAAAAGAGGGAGGAAATCAAGGAAAAGCGGAAGAAATGGGAGCCAGGAAGTAGAGGACTCAACACAGGAGAGTCAAAGGGAGCTCACGCTCCAAAGGTCAAGGTGAGACCCCACACAACAGTCGTATGTGGTGAAAGCAACCCAACGGCAGTGGAAAGTTTGGTACCTGAGGAATTAACCTGCTTGAGAACAAGTAGGTTGTGAGGAGCTTGAGAGCTCTGGTGGAGGGTTTGAGAGCAAATTTGTGTTGAATACACAGAAAAATAAACAAATTTTTTAAATGAGGAAATGTTTAATGCAAGGGGAATGAAGATGTACATGGAGAGAAATGTAATCATACATAAATAGAACTTGGCTGTGAACAGTATTAATTTTTTTTAATGTTTATTTTTGAGAGAAAGAGAGAGAGAGAGAGAGAGAGAGAGAGTGCAAGGGGGGAAGGGGCAGAGAGAGAGGGAGACACAGAATCTGGAGTAGGCTCCAGGCTCTGACCTGTCAACACAGAGCACGACGCAGGGCTCAAACCCATGAATCGAGAGATCATGGCCTGAGCCGAAGTTGGACACTTAACTGACTGAGCTACCCAGGAGCCCCTGAACAGCATTAATTTAATCAAAATAACATAACCACTGAATGTGGGTTTTAATTATGGTGGAAGAATGGGCTATGTATTGGGGAAAAGTGAAGGGTAGAAAAATGAAATTCTCATCATTTGTAAAAGGAAATTAATTGATAATATCTTCTGTTGAAAATCAAGAATTAGTAGTATAAGCATTTGGTTTAGAAATAGGGAAGCAAATAGCAGAAGAAAGAGCAAAAAGAGTTGAAGAAGTTTGTAGGGAGTGGACATGAGGGGTGAGGAAGGGTATGAACAGGAAGCTGTTTTAAGTTTAAAGAAATATATCTGGGGCGCCTGGGTGGCGCAGTCGGTTAAGCGTCCGACTTCAGCCAGGTCACGATCTCGCGGTCCGTGAGTTCGAGCCCCGCGTCAGGCTCTGGGCTGATGGCTCAGAGCCTGGAGCCTGTTTCCGATTCTGTGTCTCCCTCTCTCTCTGCCCCTCCCCTGTTCAGGCTCTGTCTCTCTCTGTCCCAAAAATAAATAAAAAACGTTGAAAAAAAATTAAAAAAAAAAAAAAGAAATATATCTTTTTAAAATTTTATTCTGTTTTTATTTTAATTCAGTATAGTTAACATACAGTGTTGTATTAGTTTCAGGTGTACAATTTAGTGATTCAACAATTTTATACATTACTCAGTGCTCATCATGATAAGTATACTCTTTAATCCCTATTACCTATTTCACCCACACACACCTCCACATCCCCTCTGGCAACCATCAGTTTGTTCTCTGTAATTAAGAGTCTGTTCAGATAATACCAGCATTCTTCACAGAGCTACAATGAACAATCCTAAAATTTGTATGGAACCAGAAAAGACCCCAAATAGCCAAAGCAATCCTGAAAAAGAAAACCAAAGCTGGAGGCATCACAATTCTGGACTTCAAGATGTGTTACAAAGCTGTAATAATCAAAACAGTATGATACTAGCACAAAAACAGACACATAGATCAATGGAACAGAATGGAGAACCCAGAAATGGACCCACAAACATATGGCCAAATAATATTTGACAAAGCAGTAAAGAATATCCAATGGAATAAAGACAGTCTTTTTAGCAAATGGTGTTGGGAAAACTGGACAGCAACATGCAGAAGAATGAATCTGGACCACTTTCTTACACCATACACAAAAAAAACCCTCAAAATGGATGAAAGACCTAAATGTAAGACAGGAAGCCATCAAAATCCTCGAGGAGAAAGCAGGCAAAAACCTCTCTGACCTCGGCCACAGCAACCTCTTACTCAACATAACTGTGAAGGCAAGGAAAACAAAAGCAAAAATGAACTATTAGGACCTCATCAAGATAAAAAGCTTCTGCACAGCAAAGGAAACAGCAAAACTAAAAGGCAACCAATGGAGTGGGAGAAGACATTTGAAAATGACATATCAGATAAAGGGTTAGTATTCAAAATCTATAAAGAACTTATCAAACACAACACCCCAAAAAACAAATAATCCAGTGAAGAAATGGGCAGAAGACATGAATAGATATTTTCCAAAGAAGACATCCAGATGGGTAACAGGAATATGAAAAAATGCTCAACATCACTCATCATCAGGGAAATACAAATCAAAATCACAATGAGATACCACCTCACACCTATCAGAATGGCTAAAATTAACAACTCAGGCAACAACAGATATTGGCAAGGATGTGGAGAAAGGGGATCTCTTTTGCATTACTGTTGAAAATGCAAACTGGTGCAGCCACTCTGGAAAACAGTATGGAGTTTCCTCAAAAAATTAAAAATAAAGTTACCCTACAACCTGGCAATTGCACTACTAGGTATTTATCCAAAGGATACAGGTGTGCTGTTTCAAAGGGACACTTGCACCCCAATGTTTATAGCAGTACTATCAACAATAGCCAAAGTATGGAAAGAGCCCAAATGTCCATTGACAGATGAATGGATAAAGAAGATGTGGTATATATATACAATGGAATATTACTTGGCAATCAAAAAGAATGAAATCTTGCCAGTTGCAACTATGTGGATGGACCTATAGGGTATTAGCTAAGCAAAATTAGAGAAAGACGAGTATCATATGACTTCACTCATACGAGGACTTTAAGATACAAAACAGATGAATATAAGGGAAAGGAAGCAAAAAAATATATAAAAACAGGGAGGGGGACAAAACAGAAGAGAGTCTTAAATACAGAGAACAAACAGGGTTGCTGGAGGGGTTGTGGGTAGGTGGATGGGCTAAATGGGCAAGGGGCATTAAGGGGAACACCTGGGATGTCCTCCCAATCCCAACACTTGGGATGATCATTGGGTGTTAAATGTAGGGGATGAATCACTGGATTCTACTCCTGAAATCATTATTGTACTATATGCTAACTAACTTAGATGGAAATTTAAAAAAATTTTTTTTTTAATTTTAAAAAGAATCTATTTCTTGGTTTGTCTCTTTTTTTTTCCTTTGTTCATTTGTTTTGTTTCTTAAATTCCACATATGAGTGAAATCATATGGTATTTGTGTTTCTCTGACTTATTTTCACTTAGCATTATACTTTCTATCTCTATCATGTTGTTGTAAATGGCAAGATTTCATTCTTTTTTAGGGCTGAGTAATATTCCACTACATATATATATACATGTGTATACACATACATACACACCACATCTTTATTCATTCATCTATTGATGGATACTTGGGCTTTTTCCATAATTTGGCTATTATAAATGATCCTGCAATAAATATAGGGGTGCATGTATCATTTCAAATTAGTGTTTTTATATTCTTTGGGTAAATACCCAGTAGGGGGGTATAGGACAGTAGTGTTTTTATATTCTTTGGGTAAATACTCAGTAGGGGGGAGGTGTTAAGTTGTAGAAGTTCTTTATATATTTTGTATACTAACCCTTTATTGAATATTTCATTTGCAAATATCTTCTCCTATTCAGTAGATTGTCTTTAATTTTGTTGATTGTTTCCTTCATTGTGAAGGACTATTTTGATATAGTCCCAATAGCTTATTTTTCCTTTTATTTTCTTTGCCTCAGGAGTCAGATCTAGAAAAATGTTGCTATGACTCATGTCAGAGAAATTGGTGCCTGTGCTTTCTTCTAAGATTTTTACAGTTTCAGGTCTCATATTTAGGTCTAAGAAAGATGTATCTTGTAAAAATATGTACGTTGATAAGTATACTTTTGTTTTTCATTTTGAAGAGTGAGCAGGAATTGAAAAATGAGTAGAATGAGTTTAGAAAACTCACATTTAAAGATGAAAATGATGAATTGAATTCCAGATGGCTGAGGCCTATGATTTCCTCTCTTTACCTGTAAGAAAACCAATGGCCAACTTTAAAATCTCTATTTTGGTTGCTGGGGACATGGAATGATAAGTAACAAAAATTCACAGATTCCTCCCCATCACCTAATACCTACAAGGAAAGGTTTGGGCCTCTAGTAGCACTAACTCCCATTTCTCAGTTTGGTACACCCATAAATCCCCACTCTAAGGAACTGAGCATTGTTTTAGTTGCTTGGAAATGAGCAAAAGAGATTACCAGGTGTTCCTTAACATCAGCATATGTTTTACAAGTCCATAGGGACAAAGGTTAACTTGTAGATTTTTTGTCTAGTTTAATGCAAATTAATTTCCATCCCATGGAAAAGATAACCTCAAAGGTTAGAGCTTATGGCCATGTTGGACATTATCCAGTTCTGTATATAACCAGCAATGTATTAAATTGGTGATGTATACCTAAGTTTCACAAATGCTTATAGTATCTTATTAGTCACAGCATCTTAATTATTCCCTCATTAATTAATGAGTTGCATAAATCTTTGACATTTTCATTGTATATTTGCATTAGAGTATGATGTTACCTTTATGAAGACTGTATTTTAGCAAAGACTAAAATTAAATCTATATAAACATTTAAAACTCCTATTCTGGGGCACCTGGGTGGCTCAGTCGGTTAAGCGTACAATTCTTGATTTTGGCTTAGGTCATGATGTTGCGATTTGTGAGTTCAAGCCCCACATCGGACTCTGCATTGACAGTGTGGAGCCTGCTTGGGATTCTCTATCTCTTTCTCTGCCCCTCCCCCCCATCAAAATAAATAAATAAACTTAAAAAAATTAAAACTCCTATCCCTAGAATTAGCCTTTAAAACACATTGTTATAGAAATTAACACATTTTTTTAACCAAAGTAATGTAGAAGAAACTGGGTTTTATTCTCTTTCCTGTTCTGGTTGGAGGTACCTGTTAGACTTAGTCAATCAAGCAAAATGTTTTCAGGGAGAATCTTCCAGGCTCATAGGATGGACCCAGGCCTCACAGACATTACAAAATAAATAGGAAAAGACCAAATATTAACAATGAAGCTTGGAGGCAGAAGAAGATTCCCCTTAGAGTCTAGAAGAAGACAAGATCCTGCTCTAGGTTAATGGGAAGGCTTCTTTCCCAAGCAGGTGTCAGCTAGAGTTGGGGCTTCAAAGGTAGAACAAGGAAAAAAAAGGAGGGCACACAGTGAGCATAGACTAGGAGGTTTAGCTGGGGAAGGCCTGTGGGAAGCTGGACAGCTTGAGAGCAGGAATAAAGAGACTGCTACTCTCTTGGGGTGCCTGGATGGCTCAGTTGGTTAAGCGTCTGACTTCAGCTCAGGTCATGATCTCACAGTCTGTGAGATCTCACGAGCCCCGTGTCGGGCTCTGTGCTGACAGCTCAGAGCCTGGAGCCTGCTTCAGATTCTGTGTCTCCCTCTCTTTCTGCCCTTCCCCTGCTCATGCTCTGTCTCTCTCTGTCTCAAAAATAAATAAAAATATATATATAAAAAAAAAGAGACTGCTACTCTCTCCATCCTGTTCATTTGACAACAATGTATTACCTCACTGCATTCATTCATGATCGTTTTATGTATCTTTAGTCCTTTTAGCCTGCAGTAGCAAGAATACCTACCACAGGCTGAATGGCTTATAAACAACAGAGATTTATTTCACATAGTCTGTAGGCTGGGAAATCCATGATTAAGGTGCTGGAAGATTGGGTGTTTAGTTCACAGACAGCAATCTTTCACTGGGTCCTCACTTGGCAGAAAGGGCGAGGGAGTTTTCCTGGGCCTCTTATACTGGCACCCATCCTATATGAAGCTCATGACCTAATCACCTCCCAAAGGCCCCACCACCTAATACAACATCACATTGGGGATTAGGTTTTAACATATGCATTTCAGGGGTGAGGGGAACAAAAACATTCAATCTATATAGCATTGTGTTTTTAAATTAGTTGTAAGTTCTTTTGCATTGCTTTATTTATACCTATGAGAAAAACAAAAACAAACAAAAAAAACGTATTCATGTAATATATTACTGTGCTAGGGTTGCCAAAACAAGATAACACAGACTTGTATCTTAAACAGAAATCTTTTTCTCACAGTTCAGGAGGCTAGAAGTCCAAGGTCAAGGTGCTGAGGAGGTTGGTTTCTGTTGAGGTTTCTCTCTGATTTGCAGATGGCCACCTTCCCACCGTGTCCTCACATGACCTTTCTTCACACATCCCTGGTGTCTCTTCCTCTTCTGATAAGGATGCCAATCGTATTGGTTTGGGCCCAGCCATATGGCATCATTTAACCTTAATTACCTCTTTAAAAGTCCTGTCTCCAAATACAATCACATTCTGAGGTGTATTAGGGGTGAGGACTTCAACATAATGAATTTGGGGTAGGGGACACAATTCCATCCATAACCCATGGTAAAAACTTGAACAGTACAAAATGATGCACTTTGAAAACTGTCTTTCATCCACCCCGCCTTCAGTCACATGTCCTCAAACACACATTACCATCCACATTTTATATGCCTCTGTTAAAAGTTCTTTGAGGGGCACCTGGGTGGCTCAGACAGTTAAACATCTGGCTTCAGCTCATGGTCTTATGGTTTGTGGGTTTGAACTGCACGTTGCACTCTGTGCTGGCAGTGTGGAGCCTGCCTGGAATTCTCTCTCTCTCTCCCTCCTCCCTCTCTAAATAAATAAATAAATAAATAAATAAATAAATAAATAAATAAATAAAGTCCTTTGAAGGTTGAGACTATGTGGTGTAATCTTTACAAAAAGGAGAGGTAGGACACTTGCTCAGGCCTGCAGAGGGTGGTGAGCACCAGACCTTACAGGACGGCACTGCCCTGACCTCTGCCCTCCTCCAAATGCACAGGGACAGGTAAGAGGAGAGCCTTACATTTGCTGAGAATGCACCTTCTGGGTGTGGCTCTAGACAGAGAGGTAAAATGGGAAGGAACCATCATCAGATCAAACATATCATACAGGGAAAGGGGAGAAAGGGCAGGGAAGCAAAAGATAAACAAATAGTGGCCTGGAGATTTCCTAAAGTATTTTAACCTAGTGAACAAAATAATATGATGGCTACTGTACTTACATTTTGAAAATTCCTTTAAATTGTATATGTGCATAAACTTTTTTAGTTTTTTTTAGATAACAGCTTTATAAGATATAATTCTCAAGGCACCTGGGTGGCTCAGTTGGTCAAGAGACCAACTATTGATTTCCACTCAGGTCATGATCTCATGATTAGTGGGACTGAGTCCTGCATCGGGCTCTGCGCTGACAGCGTGAACCCTGCTTGGGCTTCTCTCTCTCTCCCTCTCTCTATGCCTCTCTCTTGCTCTTTGTTTCTCAAAAATAAATAAATAGGCACACCTGGGTAGGTCAGGTGGTTAAGTGTCTGACTCATGACTTCAGCTCAGGTCATGATCTCAGAGTTCATGAGTTCAAGCCCCGCATCGAGCTCTGCACTGACAGTGTGGAGCCTGCTTGGGATTCTGTTTCCCTCTCTCTCTGCCCCTCCACCACTTGCTCTCTATCACTCTCAAAATAAATAAAAATAAACTTAGAAAAATAAATAAACATTTTTTCAAAAATATATAACTCACATATCATAAAATGTACCTGTTTAAAGTACAAAATGCAGTGGTTTTTAGTGCATTCACAAGGTTGTACAACCATCCCTACTATCCAATTCCAGAACATTTTCATCACATTTTATAAAAGAATCCCTGTGCACATTAGAGTCATTTCCATTCCCCATTTCTCCCAGCCCCTAGCCAATGCCAATCTATAGAGTTGCCTATTCTGGTCAGTTTATATAAATGAAATAATACAATACGTGTCTGGCTTCTTTCAGTTAGCATAGTGTTTTCAAGACTCATCCACATTGCAGCCTGTATCAATACTTCATTCCTTTTTATGAATATTATCCCACCCTGTGAACGCACCACATTTTGTTCATCCATTCATCAGTTGATGCGCATTTGGGTTGTTTCTGTCTTTTAGCCCTTATGGATAATGCTGCTGTGGACATTCACGTACAAGTATTTTGTCCGCACAGGTTTTCAGTCCTTTCAGGTTAGATACCTAGGAGTGCAATTGCTGGGTCGAATGGCAACTCTGTTTACCTTTCTGAGGAACCGCCAAACTATTTTCCATGTAAAGCTGCATTGCTTTACATCTCTTCCAGCAACGTGTGAGGGTTCCAATGTCTCCACACCTTCCTAACGCTTGTCTCTGTCTTTTTTGATTATGGCCAATGTGAATGTGATAGTGATACTGCAGCGTGATAGTCAATGTGAAGTGGTATCTCATTATGTTTTTTTTTAATGTTTATTTGTTTTCGAGAAAGAGAGAGAACATGAGCAGGTGGAGATGAGGGGGGCAGAGAGACAAGGAGATACAGAATCTATGCTGAGCTATCAGCACAGAGCCTGATGCAGGGCTCAAACTCACGAATTGTGTGATCAATTGAGCCAAAGTCGGATGCTTAACTGACTGAGCCACCCAGGAGCCCCGTCATTATGGTTTTGATTTACATTTTTCTTTTTCTTTTTTATGTGAGAAAGAGAGAGAGAGCATGTGTGCGAGCAGGTGCCGAGGAGAGAGAGGTTTTGTGTTTTTTGTTTGTTTTTTTTTTAGACTTAAATTAGTTAATATATAGTATAGTATTGGTTTCAGGAGTAGAATTTAGTGATTCATCACTTACATGTAACACCAACAGGTGCCCTCCTTAATGCCCATCACCCATTTGGCTCATCCCCCCCCACCCAACTTCCCTCCGTCAACCCTCAGTTGTATTTAAGAGTTCTGTTCTCTGTATTTAAGAGCCTCTTATGGTTTGCCTCCCTCTCTGTTTTTATCTTGTTTTATTTTTCCTTCCCTCCCCCTATGTTCATCTGTTTTGTTTCTTAAATTCTGCATATAAGTGAAATCATATGATCTTGTCTATCTCTGACTTATTTTGCTTAGCATAATACACTCTAGTTCTATCCCATTGTTGCAAGTGGTAAGATTTCATTCTTTTTGATTGCCAGGTAATATCGCATTGTATATATACCACATCTTTCTTATCCATTCATCAGTCAGTGGACATTTGGGGTCTTTCCATATTTGGCTATTGTTGACAGCACTCCTGCAAACATTGAGGTGCATGTGCCCCTTCGAATCAGCATTTTTTATTTGATGCAATTGCTATTTCTAGGTCATAGGGTGGTTCTGTTTTCAACTTTTTGAGGAACCTCCATACTGTTTTCCAGAGTGGCTGCACCAGTTTGCATTCCCACCAGCAGTGCAAAAGAGATCCTCTTTCTCCGCATCCTCGCCAACATCTGTTGTTGCCTGGGTTGTTAATTTTAGACGTTCTGACAGGTGTGAGGTGGTATTTCATTGTGGTTTTGATTTGTATTTCCCTGATGATGAGTGATGTGGAGCATTTTTTCATATGACTGTTAGCCATCTGGATGTCTTTGGAAAAGTATCTATTTGTGTCTTCTGCCCATTTATTCACTGGATTATTTGTTTTTTGGGTGTTGAGTTTGATAAGTTCTTTATAGATTTTGGATACTAACCCTTTATGTGATATTTCATTTGCAAATATCTTTCCCATTTCATCGGTTGCCTTTTAGTTTTGTTGACTGTTTTCTTCACTGTGCAGAATCTTTTTATCTTGATGAGGTCTCAGTAGTTCATTTTCTATTTTGTTTCCCTTGCCTCTAGAGATATGACTAGTAAGAAGTTGCTGTGGCTGAGGTCAAAGAGGTTGCTACGTGTTTTGTTCTCTAGGATTTTGATGGTTTCCTTTCTTACATTTAGGTCTTTCATCCATTTTTAGTTTATTTTTTTTGTCTGGTGTCAGTGGTCCAGTTTCATTCTTCTGTATGTTGCTGTCTAGTTTACCTAGCATCATTTGCTAAGGAGCCTTTTTTTCTGTTAGATACTGTTTCCTGCTTTGTCTCAGATTAGTTGACCATACATTTATGGGTCCATTTCTGGGTTCTCTATTCTTATCCATTGATCTATGTGTCTGTTTTTGTTCCAATAACATACTGTCTTGATGATTACAGCTTTATAATATAGTTTGAAGTCCAAAATTGTGATGCCTCTAGCTTTGGTTTTCTTTTTCCTCTTTTTTTAAAGTTTATTTTATTTATTTTGAGAGAGAGAGAGACAGAGAGAGAGAGTGGGGAAAGGGCAAAGAGAGAGAGATGGAGAGAGAGAATCCCAAGGATGCTCTGTGCTGTCAGCATGGAGCTTGACACAGGGTTTGACCCCACAAGCCATGAGATCATAACCTGAGCCTAAATCAAGAGTTGGATGCTTAACCAACTGAGCCACCCAGGTGCCCCTGGTTTTCTTCATCAGCATTGCTTTGGCTATTTGGGGTCTTTTCTGGTTTCATATAAGTTTTAGAATTATTTGTTTTAGCTCTGTGAAGAATGCTGGTGTTATTTTGATAGGGACTGCGTTGAACGCGTAGACTGCTTTGGGTAGTATAGACATTTTAACAATATTTGTTCTTCCTATCCAGGAGCATGGAAGGTTCTTCCATTTCTTTGTGTCTTCTTCAGTTTCTTTCATAAGTGTTCTATAGTTTTCAGCACACAGATCTTTTATAAGGTTTATTCCTAGGTACCTTATTTTTTAAGTGCAATTAATTATAAAGGGATAAATTCCTTGATTTCTCTTTCTGCTGCTTCATTATTGGTGTATGGAAATGCAACAGATTTCTCTTTTTTCAACATATTTCTGTATGTTGACTTTATATCCTGTGACTTTGCTGAATTCATGTCTCAGTTCTAGCAATTTTTTGGTGGAAACTTCTGGATTCTCCACATAGAGTATCATATCATCTGCAAAGAGTAAACGTTTGACTTCTTCCTTACCAATCTGTATGCCTTTTACTTTTGTTGTTGTTTTTGTTGTTGTTGTTGTCTGATTGCTGAGGCTAGGACTTCCAGTACTATGTGAACAACAGTTGTGAGATTGAACATCCCTGTCATGTTCCTGACCTTAGGGGGAAAGCTCCCAGTTTTTCCCCATTGAGGATGGTACTAGCTGTGGATCTTTTGTATATGGCCTTTATGATGTTGACGTATGTTTCTTCTTTTTTTTTAATGTTTATTTATTTATTTTGAGATAGTGCACATGTGTGAGCAGGGGAGGGTCAAAGAGAGAGAGACAGGGAGAGACAGAGAGACAGAGAATCCCAAGCAGGCTCTATGCTATCTGTGCAGAGCCTGACTCAGGGCTTGAACCCATGAACTGTGAGATCATGACCTGGGCTGAAATGAAGAGTCAGATGCTAAAACTACTCAGCCACCCAGGCGCCCTGAGGTATGTTCCTTCTATCCCTAGTTTCTTGAGGGTTTTTTTATCAAGAAGGGGTGCTGTATTTTGTCAAATGCTTTTTCTGCATCTGTTGAGATGATCATGTTGTTCTTATCCTTTCTTTTATTACTGTGGTGCATCACGTTGATTGGTTTGCAGATATTGAACCATCCTTGCAGCCCAGGAATAAATCCTACTTGATTGTGCTGGATAATTCTTTTAATGTATTGTTAGATTCAATTTACTAGTAGCTTGACAATTCTTGTATCCATGTTCATCAGGGAAATTGGTCTGTAATTCAAGAAAGAGAGAACCTTAAACAGTCTCCATACTTAGCATGGAACCCAATGTGGGGCACGATCCAATGACTCTGGAATTATGACCTGAACCTAACTCAAGAGTTGGTCGCTCAACCAACTCAACCACCCAGGCACCCCATGATTTGCATTTTCCTAATTGCCAATGATGTTGAGCATCTTTTCAAGTACTTATTGGTCATTTGTATATTTTCTTTAGAAAACTGTTAAGATCCACTGCCTATTTTTAAATTGTACTGCCTTCCTGTTTTTGACTTATAATAGTTCTTTGCATATTCAAGATAAAGTCTGTATTGGTTGGCTCGGGCTGTCAAAACAAAATACCACAGAACAGGTGGCTTAAACAACAGAAATGTATTTTCTGACGGTTCTGGAGGCTGGAAGTCCAAGATCAAGGTGCCAGCAGGGTTGGTTTCTGGTGAGACCTCTCTCCTTGGCTTGCAGACAGTGTCATCACATGGTCTTTTTCCTCTGTGTGCCCACATCCCTGGTGTCTCTTCCTCTTCTTATAAGGACATCAATCATATTGGATTAGGGCCCACCTTTATGATCTCATTTGACCCTAATTATCTCTTTAAAGACCTTTCTCAAATATAGTCACATGGGAGTTAGGGCTTCAAAATATGAATTTGGGGAAAACACAATTAGCCCACAACAAAGTCCCTTATCTGATGTATGATTTGTAAAAGTTGTCTCCCATTGTGAGTATCTTTTCACTTTTTTGATAATATCCTTTGAAGCACAAAAGTTTTTCATTTTTATGATGTCCAGTTTATTTTTTTTCTTTTTTGTTGCTTATACTGTTGCTGCCATATGCAAGAAATCATTATTTAATTGAAGGTCACAAAGATTTATAACTATCAGTGTTCTAAGAATTTTATAGTTTCAACCTTTAGGTTTATGTTTTTGATCCATTTTGAGTTAATTTTTGTATATGGTGTGAGGTAAGGGTCTGATTTCATTCTTTTGTACGTCAGGTATCCAATTGTCCCAGAACCATTGGTTGATAAGACTCTTCTTTCCCTATTAAACTATCTTGGCACACTAGTTGAAAGTCAGTTGACCATCAAGGTAAGAGTTTATTTCTGGACTTTCAGTTCTGTTTCATTGATTTATATGTTTATGCCTATACCAGTTCTACACGGGCTTGATTTTTGTAGCTATGTAGTAAGTCTTGAAATCAGAAAGTATGAGTTCTCCAATTTTGCTTTTCTCTTCTTCAAGATTGTTTTTGCTACTTTGAGGCTCTTGCATTTCCATAGGCATTTGAGATCAGCTTGTCAATCCCTGCAAAAAAAGCCAGCTGGACTTCTGATAGGAATTGCATTGAATCAGCAGATCACTTTAGGTATTATTGCCATCTTAATAGTATTAAGACTAAAAGTCCATAAACATGAAATGTCTTTGCACTTATTTCAGTCCTCTTTAATTTCTTTCAACAATATTTGTAGTTTTCAGTAAACAGATTATGCACTTCTTTTGTTAAACTTATTCCTAAGTGTTTTATTGCTTTAGATGCCATTCTAAATGGAATTTGCATGAACATACTGCTGAATGTTTATAGGATATAGAGTTACAGTTTTAAGAGAGAAAAAATGGTTTCCTGATAGTGGCGATCATTAAAACTTCCCTACAAAGTTTCCCTATTAGCTCTTTGTCACTTTGCTCTCATTTTCCTTTCCTCCCACTCCTTTGCCTGAATGCATTCACCTAAGACATGTGCAAACAAGCTCTAACTAGCCTCCCTAAGGTGAACAAAAGAAAAGGTAAGTGGAATAAAGAAGCAAGGAGATCAACTGTTTCTGTTTGCTCAGCAGCTGTCAAGGGAAGCTTTTCCCCCTAACATTGTTCATGCAAATGGCACCATCTCTGATATTATATCCCAAACTTCTTCCTTGAAAAAAAAAATCATGGAACAAAATTGCCCACATGGAGAAACATGCTTATAGAAGTCAAGGACTTTCTGGGATTTGCCTCAATGCTGGATTGTACTGGTGATTATTAATTATGGTTGAGGCTAACTTTGCACATAGGAGAGAAGGCTTCCATCCACATAGCCCATTTTCATGGATGTTAAGGAACTCCCTGCTCTGTAATGTATACCCTTTCTTTGATAGAGCTTGCTGTGTATCAACCCCAACTTCTGGAATTAGAGGTTGATTCCTTTGGCTTGAAACATTAAAGTTAAAAATCCGCTATCTCTGGGCTGGGTTATTTAGTAAACCTTTAGAAGTGTTTTATTGCTGGATGTATTTACCTCTCAGATCAGGACTCTAGACCTGCTGACGTAAAGAACACAGGAGGTATCTCACCATGAACAGTCCAAGGTGTCATTCGTCTATGTTCACCAAAATTCCAACACTCAAAGTTCATCTCTAACCATGAATACAACTTCAGGAATAGGCCAGGCCAGCTTGTGGGAAAGGGAAAAGCAGAAACCCCCCAAAAAATGCTGTAGGCTTGGGGTGCCTGGGTGGCTCAGTTGGTTAAACAACTGACATTGGCTCAGGTCATGATCTCACAGCTTGTGGGTTTGAGCCCTGCATTGAGCTCTGTGCTGACATCCCAGAGCCTGGAGCCTAATTCAGATTCTGTATCTCCCTCTCTCTCTGCCCCTCCTCCACCTCTCTCTCTCAAAAATAAATAAACATTAAAAAATAAAAATTAAAAAATTGCTATAGGCATGATCTTCAAGATTTTTTCCCCAGGGTTGACTTAGATGAGATACATGTGAGGTTTTGTCCATCAAAGTTGTCTAAGGCAATGTCCTGTCCAGGATGTTCCTAAGAACTCTCTTTCAGTGAGCACACTTGTAGTTTTTATTACTGGGAGACTGGGCTTTATCTTCTTTGAAAATCACAAACAACATCTTCATATTACTAATGGGCAGGCTATTTCTTGAATATACTCTCTTTAACTGGACACCTGGCACAATTGATCCCAACTCCCTCACAGAAGAAGTACATGGCTTTAAAAAGAGCCACACTTCATCCAAAGAAATAAACTTCAAACTTGGTCCCAGGGCTTCTGATTCACTGCTCTCTTATCCCTGCAAGATGAGGAAGAGGCAGTCTGCAGAGTGAAAAGCTGGCCCCCTAGGGATGCTTGGGAATTCTGAAGGGTCCTGGGTGTGTGTGGGGTGAGCTGAACTCAAGGACCTAGTTTTCTTTTCAGATGTCCCCATTCTGATTAAAGCCGTCATTAGCTACCAGGGCAGAGACTGCTGGCTGTCCACCAAAACCCAGTCCTCTCTTCTCCCTGGACTCAAGGCTAGAGTACATTTCTCAGACTCCCTTGTGGTCTGGTGCGGCCATGAGACGAAGTGCGCACCAGGGGAAGCGAGTAGAAGTCATGGAGGCCAGTTCCAGGCCTGCTCTGTAAAGCCATTCCCTTTGCCCCCCCCCCCCTTCCTTCTAGCCGAATGGTACCAATCAGGGCCTCTTTGGAAACCAGGTGTGGGGAATGACAAAGTGATCATCAGCTGAGCCCCCTGAGTAACCTTGTGGAGCAGACCTCCAGCTGACCCCTATGTGGGTTGTTAGCGAGAAAAATAGGTTTCTGCTTTAAGCCATTGTAAGCGAGGGCCTCTTAGTCACAGAAGTTTAGACTTTTCCTCAAGTCAACGACATCCTACTCATGACTAACTTTGGTTGTTGACCCTCCTTAGTATCTCTTAACTTCCTCCCCTCTCTACCTCCACTGCCACTGCCTTTTGAGGCCCTCATCACCTCTTATCTGGACTATGACAACAGCCCCTAACTGGGAAACATTGAGATGCAGGCTGGGCCCTCTCTAGCTCATTACCTTCACGCTACTGTTCCCTCAGCAGGAAATGCCCACTCTCTCCCCGCCCCCCCTTTGTGCCCTCTCCATCTGGCAAGCTCCTCCTCACCCCTAGCTTCATGGGATCCCTTCCCTGATACCCTATGACTCTGTCGTGTCGTGGTTGTTGTCCTGTCAGCTCCTAGAGGCCGGTCTGGGTTCTTGTCACTTCTCTCCCCAGTACTTAGCCTGGTGGCTACCCACTTCAGGTGTTTAATAAATGAATCAGTGGGTGAGTGACAGTTTCCCAGCACCCTAGAGTTCCCCTCTCCCCCATTTGATGCTACCATCTGAAAAGTCAGGGCTGTCTCATCAAAGCCTATCCCTCAGGCTTTGGCCCCTGCTCCTGTTTTCCCTCCAGTGCCGTAAGTTTCTTCTGCCATTTCAAGTACACAAACATTCAAGGTACAAGTGGTAAACAGATTAGGAGAGCTTCATGTGCACAGCCGTTAAGCCGTTGACATCTCCCCCTTCAGGGTCATCCTTACTCCCCCTCCGGTCTCATTTCCCTCACCCCTCTTCACTTAGAGAAATAGGATTGGATGAAAAGGCGGTCTGACTTCACAGAAGGTACAAAACATGGGGTTTTCCAATCAGGGATGGTTTCCTGTCAGGGGTGGTTGCCTCCCTGTGCAGGAAGCTGTCAACCTTCAGGCTTCCCTCCCACATCCTACCCCTTTCCTCTGCCTCCAGCTCCTACAGAAAGTATTTAAGGGGCAGTTCTGTGCTGAGCACAGTAGAACTGAAACCCCTGTCCCCCGCAGGGTCCTCACTGTGGCACATGCAGTACTTTCACTCCACAAGGGAGGAAGCATGATGACAGGCTGCTCCAGGCTTGAGGAAGGACAAGAACGACCTCATTCTGATAACATCCCCCACATTGAGCTGGGAAACTCCTGACCCCTGGAGGCTCTTCTCTCAGGGATGATCAGCAGCACCTCCTCTGACATAAGACATGCCCATGGTCTGAACTGCTCAGGAATGCAATGAAGAGAAATCGAGACGGCGAACCTTTCCTATGGCTGACCTAAATCTGAGAACACGCCCCCTCCGATTCATCAAGGGCCCCCTCCTTCTTTGAGCTCATGGGCATTTTTTTTTTCTATTCAGTATTAGCAAGAAGTTGTTATGATACGAAACTGCCCATAATCCATTTTCCCCAGATCTGGGGTTATTGTTGATCACTTGCGGGTCTGTGACAAAGCATAAAGAAGTAGTTCAACAAACAAAACTCACTGAACATAAACTCTACATTTGTAGAAAAGAAACATAGCAAAATTGAAATACTTCGTTCTAAAGTAATAGTGTTAGCAGATCATTTCCAAGTATTATTCAGAAGGTAGAAATGTCCTATAGTTTTCCCAAACGAATCAACTTATGTCTGCATAATGGGTGGTAAGGGTGATGCTCAGGGCTGGGAATTGAGAATCATGGGCTCCAGCTCAGTTCAGGTCTGCCACTCATTCTGATTACAAGGGGCTTATAGCCTTGGGGCGCCTGGGTGGCTCAGTCTAAGCCTCTGACTCTTGGTTTTGGCTCAGGTCATGATCTCACAGGTTCGTGGGTTTGAGCCCTGCATCGGGCTCCGCACTGATAGTGCAGAGCCTGGGATTCTCTCTCTTCCCCTCATCTGCTTGCTCCCATGCTCTCTCTCTCTCAAAATAAACAAACAAACAAGCAAAAAAGAATGAAGGGGCTTATAGCCTCTCCGTCAGGGTGTTTGCTTCTCTGTTTAACCAGGACCCTGTGCGTTCTGCAGACTATGTTGCGGGAGATGCAGGACTAAGCCCGGTTGGGGACTGGATACAGAAGAATGCCCTGACACTTGGTGATGTTGTCCAATGTCTTAACATAAGTGGGCAAAGCCCACATGGTGAGACGGTTAAATTCTTTGGAGGAGACATAATGCTAAGCCTTGGTCTTTGCGCCTCTCTGATTTATTGTGAAAGCATTCCTTGACCTCTTTTCTGTCTCCTGACCTTCAAGTATTTCATTGGTTCCCCCGAGCTCTCCTTTCCCCCTGAATATCTTTTAAAAGTCTTAAATGTTGTATTTCATGGTCATTTTAAGGTTATATGCAGGATTATCTTACCGCCTTCCTTTGGTTAGTGCTTAATTCTGTTTCAGAGGAAAACTAGCCTTCCCTACATCCCCCATCACACACAACACACAGACAAAAGACATTTGCAGAATCATCAACATTTAATGATCCTGCTGAAATTAGTCTCCTCGGATGCAGCTAATGGAGAATGTGTGTCTGCTTTGAGATTCCCAACCGTCCCCAAGGCGGCTCCGGTTCTTACCTGGCCCCTTTATCAAATCTGGCCATCAGATACCATCAGATTGATTTCACTTGGGGCCCTTTGGCGGAGGAAGCAATCAGAACGGGTTGGCTGAGAGTTTAAGGTGAGCTGAGAGGGGAAGCTGCACTGGGCCCTGAGCCTGCACAGGGTCTCAAGGACCCTCAAAAACATTTCAGTCCTGGAAAGAAATGTTATAGCCTCCAAAATATGAAAAGAAAATAACAAAGTCAAATAATGTTTATTTCTAACACCAAATTATAAAATCTTTAACATTTTTGATAGCAGCATGCATTTATTGTGGAATATCAGCTACCTAAATATGTCTAATGTGGTGTGTCAGCAAGAAGACACCCAGGCCACAGGAGGTGACCAGGGCTGCTGTCGGGCGAAGAACCCAGGATGCAAACACTTGACTGAGGTCCTTCTCTCAGGTGTCACCCTGACCTTGCAAGCACCTTGAGTACCTCCTACAAGTGTGCACCCCAGGCAACTTGTCTCTGTCCTGGGGCCAGCTTTGGGTTCTATGACACATCTCTGGATCCTTAGCATAAATTCTCCCTTTTCACTTAATCCAGCTTAAATTGTAAACAATTGTAAACAATTGTAAACAATTGTTAACAATCCAGTTTAAACTTGTAAACAAAACTCTTAAGGGGGCGCCTGGGTGGCTCAGTCGATTAAGCCTCTGACTTCAGCTCAGGTCATGATCTCGCAGTTTGAGTTCCAGCCCCGCATCGGGCTTTGTGCTGACAGCTCAGAGCCTGGAGCCTGCTTCAGATTCTGTGTCCTCCCCTCTCTCTGCTCCTCCCATGCTCATGCTCTGTCTCTCTCTGTCTTTCAATAATAAATAAATGTCAAAAAATAAAAATAAATAAAAATTTAAAAACCTCTTAGGGCAAGGATCCAGAGCCACTTGGCCACCCCCTCTCCCCGCTTTCCACAGGAGGGCAATCTACAGATCTTCCTCAACTTGTAAGAGGGTGACATCCAGATAAACCTATCCGAAGTTGAAAATATCCTAAGTCGAAAATGTATGTAACACACTTGACCTACTGAACATCATAGGGTATTTGTTGTTTACCCTCATGATCATGGGGCCGCCTGGGAGCTGCTGCTGGCTGCCTGCTCAGCATCATGAAAGTATTATACTGCAGAAGGCTAGGGTGGAAAAGATCAAAAGTAAAATTTTGAAATATGTTTCCGCTGATGCATATATTTTTCACACCATCATAAAGTCAAAAAATCCTAAATTGAACCTTCATAAGTTGGGGACTATCTATTGTTAGTTGGTTAAAGAAAGCAGTAACTATTAAAACTTTCAAACCAGCTTTCTCCACAGGAGGCTGGTTTGGGGTGTGTACTTGGATGTGCTTTTGCTGGAATTATCCACATAAATAATGTGTTGTTGTTATATAATTATAACTTTGTATTTACTATGTTTACTATTTAGGATCTGTCTCTTTTTGCTAGGATGTAAGTTTCATGCAAGGTGGGAATCTTTGTTTTCATCATTTTTTTATCAAGTGCCCAATGGGTACTCAATAAATATGTCTTGGAAGAATGATAAGCACAATCCTGCTAGAAATACCCAGGCCTGGGTGGCTCAGTTGGTTAAGCGTCTGACTCTTGATTTGGGGTCAGGTCATGATCTCTTGGTTTGTGGGATCGAGCCCCATGCTGGGCTCCATGCTGACAGTGCAGAGCCTGCTTGGGATTTTCTTTCTCCCTCTCTTTCTGCCCCCACCCTGCTCACGCACATGCTCTCTCTCTCTCTCAAAATAAATAAATAAACATAAAAAAAAAAAAAAAGGAAATACCGAGGCCTAACCATATTCCTATTAGAAATAACCCCCAGGCGCCTAGGTGGCTCAGTCAGTTAAATGTCTGGTGCTTGATTTCAGTGCAGGTCATGATTTCATGGTTTGTAAGTTCAAACTGTGTTCACACTGTCAGCACAGAGCCTGCTTGGGATCCTCTCTCTCCCTCTCTCTGTGCCCTTCCACTCCCCTTCTCTCTCAAAAATAAATAAACATTAAAAAAAAAAAATAACCCTCTTGGGGTGCTGGACTAGCTCAGTCACTGGAACATGTGACTCTTGAACTTGGGGTTATGAGTTCAAGCCCCCTACATTGAGTGTTGAGTTTACTTAAAAAATCAAAATCTTCCAAAAAAAAAAAAAAAGAAAAAGAAGAAGAACCCTCTTAAGTCAATTAAACTTTTTACATTACTTCCAAAGTGATTGGTGAGCAAAAGCTAGATTTAGAAGAGGGTCATTTGATTATCTGAATCAGATCCCTTCTTTTTATAGATGAGGGGAAATAGGCCCAAGGAACAGAAATGACTTGCCCAAAGTCTTACAGCCCAAAAGTAACAGCCCTGGACAGAGCTTGGGTCTCCCAGCTCAGTATCTTTCTGCTACAGCACACAACCTCTCATTCTTCATACCTGTGGGTGAGACGCTGGGCCGGGACTGCTTTTTCCTCTGCTACCTGACTACACAAACACAGCTCAGCAGGCAGACAGTAAGGCAGTAAGGCAGTAAGGCAGTAAGGCAGTAAGATGGTAGAGGATTCGGCTTTCCTGTCCCCGTGCATCAGCAACACAAAAGCCACAGACCCAAGGACTGTAGCAGTCAGTTTTCCTTCCATTCTGATCATTACAACAGGTGTTATTGGACTAGCCTGAAGCTGTATCCTGTACCCGAGAAGAGGGGGCACCCCAGGAAGTTTCCAAGATAAATCACACTTTTTTTGAGCCCTGATTTTCCAGAGTCAACAGCTTCTTTGATTGATCAACCTCCAAAAGTGCTTTGCCCCAGCTAGCAAGATCTTGCCCAGGACAAAATCAGAGCCCCTTCTGACAGGTAACATAAGAAATGATCATGAATATTCAATAGTGCAGGATTTTTGTTGTTGCCTGAAACCCCTGTGGTTTAGCATGGGGAAAATCCAAATAAATCCAAGACATGATGGTGGTGTGTGTCCAGCTTTGAGGCTGCCCAGCAGATCCCTGGGAAGAATCAGGAATGGAAGAGCTTGGTGAAAATATCAGGACAATTCAGTGATATGCCTCATTTATGGACCAGAGTGAACCTGTTCACCAATGCCCCTGTGCAAAAGTTCAAGGTACTACTGAACTGTGATTATCTCAGAGTATTTCCATTTTATCTGTCATCCATAATTTATAAGGCTCTGAGCATACAATATACATATGGTAGTCAAGGTATGAAAAGAAATTAGAAAATAAGATATAGCAATAAGATAAAAAATCTGATCATCTGGCATAAAATTTGTTCTAAATATACATTTTTTTTTCCTTTGTATCCAAAAAACTAGGAAAATCTAGATACTTGGCATTTGGAGAGCTCTGGGATGGGAGAAAAAGTATCCCTAGATACTGGAATGTAGATGATTACTCTAGAAATGTTAAGCTGTTGTGCTTGGAGAGGTTTTGCTTTAAAAAAACAAAAGCTCCCTTGATTTGTCATCACAGAGGGGTGAATTTTTTTTTCAAAGGAGTCTGCTCCACAGTCTTTGTTATCAGAGCTGGCTGGTCAAGACAAACTCTAGCTGTGGGTACCCTCGGTTGGCGAATAATTTGGCATCCCTTCAAACTGACATTCTTTAAATGTTTTTTTCAACATTTTCTTAGTGGGGGCAGAAAGAACAGATTGTCTACTAATAAAAACTGTGTACCTCTTTCTTTATGTTGATAATAAAGGATTTATTATATGCTTGTGAAGGACAAAAATGAGCCAGATAAGTAAGGAGATGATTTTATTTAGGCTATAGCAACAGGGAGAACATTCATTGGTGAGGAATGCCTCTGCATATAGGAGAGAGGCGTGGGCTTTATGGAGGCACGGAGACCAGGGAATCACCCACCAGGCCTATGGCATCAAGAGAAAGAGTGGACAGCAAGTCTTATCTAATTCTAATGTAAAGGAGTTGTTCTTTGTGATAAGGGTGTAGTGGCCAAGGGTGGGCCACCCCAAGATGGGCCACTTTGAAGATTATTTTAAATTAAAAACAACCAAAACCCAGCAAATTCAGGAAAAGCTCTTTACCTCCCCCTCAATTGCCTAAAAAGAATTTAGATAGAGGACCTGCTTCAGGAAAGGAGCTATCACCATAGATAACTCCATCATACTATGAACTAGGTGTGGTAGGCAGGGAGGAGGAACCTAGCAAGGCCACTTTGATCAAAGTCCTCTGTGTCCTCTTGTTTCTGAGTGGCCCAGCAGACATGTGTTTAACAAACATTTACTCTGTTTCATTGTCCTGTGAATTGCACTCCTTCCCTTTGAAGTCCCAGACCCCTCTCCCCTTCCCCTTAATTCAGAATGACATCTATACCTCATTATACCTATCTTTGGAATTTCCATGTCTGTGTGGATTTCCTGTACATACACAGTTAAATTAAATCTTCCCCTGTGAATCTGTTTCATGTCAATTCGATTCTTAGTCCTACTAAAAGGACCTTGAAGGAGACAGGAATTCTTGCTCCCCATCAAAGGTTAGCTGTTTCTCAGAACACAAAAGGGTAGGGAATCTTCTTAACCATAGGTGTTTTCCAGGAGGACAGCACTCAGGTCAAGTTCTATATTGCCATACCCTCATTGGCAATATTTGAATTTTTTAATAATTATCTTTTGGGGTGCCTGGATGGCTTAGTCGGCCACCAGTCCGACCTTTGATTTCCGTTCAGGTCATGATCCCAGGGTCATGGGATCGAGCCCCGTATTGGGCTCCATGCTCAGCATGGAGTTTGCTTCAGATTCTGTCTCTCCCTCTGCCCCTCTCTCTTGTGAGTGCTCACACACGCTGTCTCTTTCTCTCTCTGAAATAATTAAAAAAAAATAATAACTGTCTTTCATGTCCCCGCTTTTCTGTTATTCATTACTGCAGAGCATAAATCATTCCCACTCACACAGTTCTGTTCAGATTATGTTTACATGCTCTGTCTTCTGGCTTGTGTGTGGCAAACACTTTCCTGCTTTTCTGTAGTTCTCGTTCTCCAGTCGTTTTTGTTGTTGTTATATATTCTGAAGCTGGCAATTTCAATGGTAAAAATATTGAAGAGTTTATAATTTAGGTAATAAATCACTCATCTCCAGTTATCAGCACTAATCTGGGCATTGTTTTACCTGGCATTATCTTATCAGATGTTTAATCTCAAACTCAGAGCTGGGTCTGCACAAGACAGTTATCCACACGCACAGTGCAAAAGTGCTCCATAGTGATGTGTTGGTGCTTCTGAGGAATGGTACACTGATTGATGTGGGGGGTGGGTTCCCCCCCACCAGGGCATTTTACATTTTGCCAATTATGTGAAGAGTCCCATGTGGGCACCCTACTTCTCATTTATTCTAATGATTTTTAAAATTATTATTGAGCTATAATTCATGAACCATAAAATTCACCCTTTTAAAGTAGATGATTCAGTGGTTTTTAGTATATTCAGAAGGTTGTACAACCACCACTACCATCTAATTCCATAATTTTTATCACTTCTAAAAGACATTCATACCCATTAGTAACCATTCTCCATTCCCTTGTTAAAGAACAAGAATTGAACTGAGTAAATCTGAGGATCTAACTGGCTTTATTAAGTGACTCAGGAATTGGGTGGCATCCCATCTACCAAATAGGATGGAGCTCTGAGGAGTTGTACAAAATGGACTGTTTTTATAGGAAGGAGGGTTTATAGGAACATCTTTGCAAAAGGTATTAGCAAAAGAAAAGATTATTCAGGTGAGGTCACTTTCCCTTAGGGGAAAGAACATGGGGTCTCATCATGCAGATTACCTCATCTTCCTTGGTGGGGGAAGTGGAGAGGGCCCATGTGATAGATTACCTCATTGGTACTGACCAGAAAATTCCTGACTGACCAGATAAGACTACATTTCTAGGGGAGTTTGAAACTGTAATTAAATCTTGGTTTGCTATCATAGGGGGCAAATGACTCCACTTTGGACTGGTTTCCTTTTTAGCACCTTGCTGCCTCTCTCCGCAGCTGCTGGTAATGATTAACCTATTTTCTGTGTCAGTAGATTTGCCTATTCTGGACATTTCATAAAAATGGAGTCATATAAATATGGCTTCTTTTTGTGTGTATTTGGCTTATTTCACTTAGCATAATGTTTCAAGGTTTATACCTGTTGTAACATGTAGCAGTACTTCAGTTCTTTTCATTGCCAAAGACTATTCCATTGTATGAATATACCACATTCTGTTTATCCATTCGTCGGTTGATGGACATTTGGGTTGTTTCCACTTTTTAGCCATTATGAATAAAATACTGTTATGAACATTTCCATACAAGTTTTTGCATAGATATGTTTTCATTTCTCTGGGATATGTACCTAGGAGTAGAATTGCTGAGTCATATGGTAATACTGTGTTTAGCTTTCTGAGTAACTGCCAGACTGTTTTCCAAAGCAGCTACACCACTGTTTTACAGTCCCAATAGCAGTGTATGAGAGTTCCAATTTCTCCACATCCTTGCTGATACTTGTTAATTGTCCATCTTTTTTACTGTTATTGTTATTGTCCATCTTTTTTATTGTCCATCTTTTTTAGTATAGCCATCCTAAGTCGGTGTGAAGTGGAGTTCCATTGTGGTTTTGATTTCCCTAATGACTAAAGACTTGAACATCTTTTCCTGTGTTTGTTGGCCATTTATGTATCTTCTTTGTGGAAAGATAATTCTCATTTCTTAATTAGTTCGGTTGTCTTTTTATTGCTGAGTTGTAAGTACATAAGTTCTTTATGCATACTGGATACTAGTTCCTTAATATACCTAATTTATAAACATTTTCACTTTTCACTTTCTTGATAGTGTTCTTTAAGCACAGAAGTTTTTAATATTATGAAGTTCAGTTTGTCTATTTTTTTCTTTCGTTGTCTGTGCTTCTAATGATGATTTAGTGCCACGTAGACATTCCTGCCCCAGGCAACCAGCTGATTGGCATTCTCTTGATCTGCGCCAAGCTAGGGACTTGAAAACTTTGGAAAATACATTATGAAATGTATATTTCTGTAATTAAAGTCTTTGTCTTTCTCCCCAAAGATGGTAATTAGATGGCAGCGTCCAAACCCCTGAGCACTGTCTCAGACATATCCAAAGACACATCATGGGGCAGAGTGGTGCCTCTTTCTGTTCTAAATTTTAAAAGACTTTTACCATGTTCAATTCTACAATGCAGTATTTCCCCCCAAGTATATTTTTCAGAATGTTCTTTCCCATGAGATACCTGCATAAAAAAGGCTCTATTGTCAAATAAGGGAGTGTCAACGTGTCAAAGCTCTGTAGAAGATTCGCAACCCATGTTAGAATAATGAAGTCTCTAAGAAGTTCTTCAATAAACAAGTCTAAACCAAAGTTTCTCAAATTATTTGAGCAAGAAACAATTACAAACAAGGAACTTAATAAGTGTTTGAAATAGCACACAACTGAACAGTCAGGAAAGGATTGGCTATCTTAGGGAAATAGTGATCTAATGCAATGAAAATGTTAACATTCATGTCAGGGTACAGCCGTGAGTCCCAGTGCCCTCCTCCCTCCTATAGCCTCACCATCTGGAACATGTGGTCTTCAAAATAGCTAGGGGAGTGAGAGAGAGAATGGGGGAGCTTGGTTGGTAGTTTTCTACGGGCTGGACCTAGATGTTCCCCATACTGCCCTGGCCACAGTAGTCTCATCTGTCAAGATACAGTGTGGTCTCTCTGTGTGCTTAGGAAGAAAAGGCTTAATGACATATAATATGAACTCTATGCACCACACACACTTTGGGGAGCACTGCTCAACTACTTACATGGCTTCAGAATGGTCATCCATGTTGATTGACTGATTGATGGCATATGAAGAAGCCCCTGAGAGCAAGCACTGTGGCCTCTGCTCCTGGACCACCTCCCAGTGGGGAGGCTCCATCTTGCCTCAGAGACTGGCCCTCAGTGTGGAACCAGGGAACACACCTGTTCTGACCCTGCACTTACATTGCCACCAATCGTGCGCATTTCCACAAAAAAAACAGGCGAACATTTGGAAGATCGCATGCCAAAAACTTTGTACATTTTTATTTCATCAGAGACGAAATTTGACAGGAGCAATTGAGTCAATGAATTTAAATTGCTTAACTGAAAATCAGGCCAGTGGGATACTAATGGGAGAATATGGCTGTGTATATGAACAGACCGGCAGAATCCTGAAAAAATAGCCAATGCATTAACATGGCCAACCCATAGCCATTATTCCTTAGTGTCTGGTCATGTCACAGAAATGAAGAGAGAAGGGAAAAAAGGTAATGTTCATGGTAAATACTCAATGTTTTCCCAGAAACTAAACTAGGTCTTAGTGTGGCTGGTGCATCAGAAAGGCATCGTGAGCTCTGTAGTCTGACATAAATGGTCTGAAAGACACGTTAATATTTTACACAAAACAATCAATAATTCCTCACTGAGGGCAGATGATGTTATTGTGCCCCATTAGTGTGCATTTAAAGCCTTTTCAACATCAAGTGGTGTTGCAAAGGAGAATGAGAGCTACTGAGCATGTGGCAGTGAAAAAGAAAGTGAGGAATGAAAAGGGTTAGGAAAGGTGCTGTGGGTGACTGGAATGTGAGGTTCTTGGGAGGGTCTCCTCGGTGGTGAGGAGGCCTGGCACAGTCCATCCAAGGTGGGTCAGTACCCAGTGCCCTGAGCTACCGCCAAGACCAGTGCAGGGCCCACGCGACAAAGGTGGCTGTGGGGGGGCAGGGGACGAGGCAGAACCTCGTCAGAACCCAGATGGGAGGCAAAGCTCCTTTTGGCCACAGGGTGATAACAGGCAAAGAGCACCCGCTTTGGAGCCAAAACCTGGCTCTGCCACCTCTGTGACCCTGTTTAGGTCACTTACCCCCCTGCAGGGCCTGCTTCCTCCTCAGACTCAGAATTATAGTCAGGCCTGGAAGTAGTACCGTCAAGCCCTGACGCACAGTGGGCGTCCCAGGACAGCAGCCACCCTGTTGCTATCTGTCTGCCCGTATTTCTTTTTCTCTCCTAGCACCCCCATTCCTCTCTGCTGTTCCCTGCACCCACCACTCCAGCCTGAAGCCAGAGACCACGCTGTTTCTCTCCTGGCTCCACCTCTGAGCGGCTGCAGCAGTCTCTTGAGGAGCTTGCTAAGGCTCAGCCTATTCAGCTGAACGTGAGGAACATGTCATCTGCCGTCTGCTTGAGCGGTTGTGAAGATTCAGCATGGTAATGTGTGTAAAGTGTGAACACACTGCTGGACACAAGCAGACACTCATGGAATACTCACGGTTGTTATTCCACTACTGATGTGAGCGAGGGAGTTTCAAAGGGGTGGTGATGGGTACTGAGTGTGTTCAATGTCGTGACAGAGGAGAGAAAAATGAGCACTGAGAACGGACACGTACCACATGGTCAGTGCAGGTGGCATGCTTTCTCTCCAGCAGAGGGCAGCTGTGGGGAGAGAAGAAGATGGGCCTTCCAGAAGCTTCTCTCTTCTCTTACAAATATTTCCCAAATAGCCCCTCATTCATTGCAGATGATTATGTTCCTTGCCTGAAGCTGAGCAATCCTTTTCAGAGTGTCTGCCTAGCTACCTGGCATTTCCCTGTCACTGCACAGGTAAACCAGTAGGATGTGTTTGGGGGGTAAAAGTAATATTGTAACTGAAATCTGACTGGGCTCCTCAAGCTGGTTCTGCTGTCATCCCACACCTCAAGGCCAAGGTTATGTAGCCATACCTTTTAAAAAACCCCAAACCCACTGAAAAGCATCCCCTAAATAATGTGGATAAAGTTTCAGGGAGAGAAGAAGGAAAAGGTTCCACTGACATCACACCCGCAGACATTTAAAAAAATCCATCATAACTGCTGGTGAGAATGCAAACTGGTGCAGCCACTCTGGAAAACAGTATGGAGTTTCCTCAAATAATTAAAAATAGAGCTACCCTACGACCCAGCAATTGTACTGCTAGGGATTTACCCAAAGGATACAAAAATGCCGATTTGAAGGGGCACACACACCCCAATGTTTATAGCAGCACTATCAACGATAGCCAAATTATGGAGGAAGCCCAAATGTCCATTGACTGATGAATGAATAAAGAAGATGTGGTACACACACACACACACACACACACACACACTGGAATATTACTCGACGATCAAAAAGGATGAAATCTTGCCATTTGCAACATTGTGGATGGAACCAGAGTATATTATGCTAAGCAAAATAATTCAGTCAGAGAAAGGTAAATATCATATGATTCACTCATATGTGGAATTCAGGGAAAAAAACAGATGAATATAGAAGAAGGGAAGGAAAAATAAGATAAAAACAGAGAGGGAGGCAAACCATATGAGACCATTAAATACAGAGAACAGACTGAGGGTTGCTGGCAGGGTGCTGGGTGGGGAGATGGACTAAATGGGTGATGGGCATTAAAGAGAGATGAGCCTTTGTTGGGATGAGCACTGGGTGTTATATGTAAGTGATGAATCACTAAATTCTAGTCCTGAAACCATTATTACACTATATGTTAACTAACTTGGATTTAAATAAAATTAAAGAGAGAGAGAGAAAGAAAGAAAGGAACAACAAAAGAAAGAAAGAAAGAAAGAAAGAAAGAAAGAAAGAAAGAAAGAAAGAAAAAGAAAGGAAGGAAGGAAGGAAGGAAGGAAGGAAGGAAGGAAGGAAGAATCCACCATAACCTCTCTCAGCTGCCTTCCTAAGGTGGTTCTGTGTGTCTTCTTGTCCAGCCCTGCCTTTGGTGCCTCTCCCCTCTCCCACCCTTCAGCCTTCCTCTCCCTTTTTTTTTTATTATTTTTTATTTTTTTAAGCCTTATTTATTTTTGAGAGAGAGAGACAGAGAGAGACAGAGAGAGAGAGAACATGAGTGGGGGAGACACACAGAGAGAGAGAGAGAGAGAGAGAGAGACAGAATCCAAAGCAGGTTCCAGGATCTGAGCTGTCAGCAGAGTCCATTGCGGGGCTCGAACCCACGAGCCGTGAGAACATGACCTGAGTCAAAGTCAGATGCCCAACCGACTGAGTCACCCAGGCGCCCCTCTTCCTCTCCCTTTCTGCACACGCTTTGCTTCCCTCCCTGCCCCCTTACACCTCTACTCATTTGCACCCCCATCCACAGCACTGCTGAGAAAAACAAACCTTCCACCTCAGGCTCCACCCATAGGAAGGCAGAAAAGGAGAAATTAATCAAGGAGTAATATTTTCCTTGTCACAAGGTAAATATAAATTCATCTTTAATAGTTTTTATATTATGCACATTTCCTAAGATTTCTTTTTTCTCCTTTCTAGTGGCAAAGTAGCAAGAAATGAAAATCTGTCTGGGTAGGGAAATGTAATTAACTGACTACTTCTCTCTCGTAACTTCTCAGCCTGGAGAAACACTCTCAGAATGTCTAAAGTGAAATTTAGTTTTTACTTTGCTTTGACGCTCAGTAGCCTGGTAAGGAAATACCAGAGTTGAATTTTATGTAAGATACATTTTCTTAAAGACTCCATTTATTTTAAAATGCATGTAATTCAGAACTAATAATGGTGCGTATTTTTGTACAGCAACTAAAGTATGCTGGGAGATGACACTCCTTGGATCTTGTACAGCAAGGCATAGACTGCCTTTGTTTTGGATCATCTTTTCAAGGACGTGAATATAGCAAACAGCCTGGGCAAAGGGTAGGTGCAGCTAAAGGTGTCCTTCTTTGTAACATGTCTGCTGTCCATTATAAAAGATGTGGGTTCCACAAGCTCTGACTCCTAACCCACTGTGGTGCAGGTGTCACCTGGTCGTGTCTGTGTTGTCCTGGGAGCTGGGGCTCTGGGAACTGGCATGAATGCAGCTGGTCCGGCTGATGCGATTGCTGTGAGTGCTGGGAAAGGTCATCAAAAAGACATGCCCACCAGTTGACCTGTGAGCTGGATCCCAGCGCTTGGAGGCTCCTTACCCCCTCCCCTGTCCTTGGAATGTGGGTTCTGCTTGCCTTTCCCGCTCCAAGGACACAGCCTTGAGATGGTGATGTGGTTTTGAAAACACCCACATAGTATCTGTGACTGAACCCAGTTAAGGCCTCTATAAACTTTTAAGATGCAGTGGGCAGATGTGAGGATCCATTCATCTTGCTATATCACCCAAGACAAGCCTTATATGGAGGTTCCCTTTTTTACTAAAACTGTCATCTACCAACCTAGAGTGGCTTGCCTTTCTTTGGTCTCTCCCTGCCCTCCCTGTATAGGGACTGATTTCAGATTACACCCAGGGAGCTCCAAGAGGACTGTGAGCCAACATGTGAACAATAAACCATCCTTCATCTCTGATCCAGGACTCCCCTTGTCTACCCTGGGTGATGAACTTCCAGGGAAACTCCAGTGAGCACAGTTTACCATACACCAGGCTCTCCAGCTTGGAAAGGGTGTATTGGAGGTTTCCCTTATTCTGACCCCAGAGCACAGTCATGGCTGGGCATGAAGTCAGTGATGAGCTGAGCCAACACGACAGTGCAGTGCTCACACCCTGAGTTGCCAGTAGGAATGTCAGTGGAAGTTAACAATTCTTAGGCTTTAGTTTACTCTATTTCAAAGGCCAGTGGACTGTCTCTATTACATTTGCTACATTTTTCTACTAAAAGGGATTCTGTGACTTGGAATGTTCTCTACCTGAAGGCTGTGTCTCTTGTCATTGCTTGCAAATGAATCAGTGTGTGGAGGTCATTTATCATCAGTGAGACGGAAATCAGGAGAACAAGAGACATAGAGCTTGGTCTCTGGGAAGTAAGGAGATATTCTGCCTTCCTCTGGTTCCTTCTGGCGTTTTCCAGTTAGAAAGGTTAGAACTAGACAAATGCTGGGGAGAAATGAGACTGAAAAGAAATTAAAAAAAAAAAAATTTGAAATAGTAGAAGGGCTCCTGGGTGGCTCAGCTGGTTGAACATCTGACTCTTGATTTCATCTCAGGTCATGATCCCAGGGTGTGGGATCAAACCCTGCATCAGGCTCTACACTGAACATGGAACCTGCTTGGGATTATCTCTCCCTCTCTCTGCCCCTCTCCCCTGCTCACATTCTCTCTCTCTAAAAAAAATTTTTTTAATTAAAATAGTAGACATGCCACCTGTTAAACTTTCAAACAACACACAGGCTTATTGAATGCACCTGCTAAATTCTCCCCGGCACCCCTTGGTTTGCTGGGTGTCCCATCAGGCCTTTTTCTTTGCCAAACTGGGGATGGGGAAGATATGTATATAAGAGATGATATTGATGGCTCCAAAGGAAAGCCATGGAAGCAGGTGGGAACTTCATGCATGATCAGTTAAGGGGGGAGGGGGGGGGTGGTGGTCAGAGAACATTTCTGAAGAATCCAGAGCCCATCTTAGAAGGTGGACCGTAGGGGCACCTGAGTGGCTCAGTTGGTTGAATAACCAACTTTGGCTCAGGTCATGATTTCACGGTTCATGAGTTCAAGCCCCTCATCGGTCTCTCTGTTGTCAGGACCAAGCCTACTTCAGATCCTCTGTGCACCCCCCTCTGCCCTCCCCACTTTTGCTCTCTCTCAAAAATAAATAAACATTAAAAAAAGTAGACTATAAAAGAGAAGGATTCCATACTTAAAACCACCGAGTTACACACTTGAAATGGGTAAATTATATGGCATATAAATTATATTTCCATAAAACGGTGATTTAAAGAAAAGATGTGGGGGCACCTAGGTGGCTCAAGTACTCAGTTGAGCATATGACTCTTGATTTCGGCTTGGGTCATGATCCCTGGGTCATGGGATCAAGTCCTGCATTGGGCTCCACACTGAGCATGGAGCCTGCTTGGCATTCTCTCTCTCCCTCCCTCTGCCCATCTCCCCACCTCTCACTCTCTCTAAAATAAGAAAAATACATACTTTTTTAAAAAAGGATTTCAAACCAAGTTAGGTTAGTAAAAAAAGAAGAGAGACTGTTTTAAAACCCAGACATAAGCTTACATGAAAATTTTTGGTGTATCTATGGTGTCTGTAGAAAGATTCTAAGGATGGGGCGCCTGGGTGGCTCAGTCGGTTGGGCGTCCGACTTCGGCTCAGGTCATGATCTCACGGTCCGTGAGTTCAAGCCCTGAGTCGGGCTCTGGGCTGATGGCTCGGAGCCTGGAGCCTGCTTCGGATTCTGTGTCTCCCTCTCTCTCTCTCTGACCCTCCCCCGTTCATGCTCTGTCTCTCTCTGTCTCAAAATTAAATAAACGTTAAAAAAAATTAAAAAAAAAAAAGAAAGATTCTAAGGAGGCAGGAGCATATTCATAGATTCAGACCTTTCAGAATAGGAGGGCTAGGGAGAGGAGAAACTTACTCAGGGGATTACAGTTGTATTTATATTTTTTTTATTTCTTAGCCTGGGTGACAGGCAAGTAGTCCTTATTATTGTAATGTATCGTGTGTCTAACATGTTTTGTTTTGAAGGGAAAGTGATTAGAAATAACTAAAATCCAGAAAAATAATTTCACATTCTGTAGATTTGTATTTCTTTCATCAGATTTGGGTTGGTGTTTATATTGGAATTATGTAACTTTTAACTACAACTGATCTTCCGTTTTTGCTTAATTTTAAAATAAAAGGTAGTGGGGCTCCTGGGTGGCTCAATCAGTTAAGTGTCCGACTTGGCTCAGGTCATGATCTCGTGGTTTGTGGGTTCCAGCCCCACATCAGGCTCTCTGGTGTCAGTGCAAAGCCTGCTTCAGATTCTCTGTCTCCCTCTCTTTCTGCCCCTTTCCCACATGCACTGTCTCTCTCAAAAATAAATAAGCACTTAAAAGAAAAGAAAGGTAGATTAGTATTGGTTTCATGGTTCCCTAAGGGCGTGGGCTTTAAGGCTTTGGTTGGTGACATCTGACCAGTTTCTAATGCCATTTAGTGGTAATGACATACACAATCTTTGAGATCAGCTTCTCAGACTCAGACTTGGAAATATTCAGGAGCTTTAAAACAAAAGAACAAAAACAAAAACACCAACATCTTGGTCCCAACACCCAGAGATTCTGACTTAATTTGTCTTGGGTACAGCCTGGTATCAGGGCTTTTTAAAAAGCTACTCGGGTCATTTTAAATGCAAACCGAAGATTGAGATGAATGAGATAAATGTTTTACTCCTAATGTACAGTAATGACCAATCATTCATTCATTCCTTCATTTGCTCAGCAAATATTTATTGAGCACATATTTTGTGCCAGGCACTCTTCCAAGTCCTAGGAGAGTAACTAACACACTTAAGATCCCTATTCTCCTGGTGCCTAAGTGGCTCAGTCGGTTAAGCATCCAACTCTTGATTTCAGTTCATGTCATGATCCCAGGGTGGTGAGATCGAGCCTAGCATCAGGCTGCAGTGTGGGCATGGGGCCTGCTTAAGATTCTCTCTTTCCCTGTCCCCCTCCCACCTTTTGCTCTCTCTCTCAAAACAAAACAAATCAAACAAAAGATCCCTGTTCTCATGGAACATGTGTTCCATTGAGAGAAGAAAGACATGAATCAATAAATAACATCAAGAACACTACCAGGCAATAATGAGTACTTTGCAGAGATTGAAGGGGAGTGATGGTGTGGAGACTTGTGGGTGACTATTTCCCTCAGGATCAGAGAAGTCTCTGAGGAGAAGCTGAGGATGAGAAGACAGGAAGGAGCCAGCTCTTTGGGTAGAGAAAAGAGCAAGTGCAAAGGTCCTGAGGCTGCAATGAGTTGGCCTGTCTACAGGACAGAAGGACGGCCAATGTGAACAAAGCACAGATGAAGGGGGACAAGCATTGCCACATAAGGTCAAAGAGTTGCTGTTTGTAAATTAGAGAAAGGAATTAGGGTTTTATTCCAGCTGCGTCAAAAAGCCACTGGGTTGTTCAGCAAAGTAGTAAATGAGCTGTAAGCCTAAAATATTAAGAACTTGCTTTCACATGTCTTAAAATTGAGGCTTTTCATCAGATTTCTCTATAGGTTATCATATTCAAGATTGTTTCTGTAAGCAGTGGGTGGATATATGTTAATTTTTTTTTTAAAGTTGGGTATTCTATTACATTTTAACTAAAGTTGCAATTCAGAGATCTCCAGCACCACTCCCAGGTTCGATGATTTGCTAGAAGGACTCACAGAGTTCAGAAAAGTGGTTATCCTCACAGTTATGGTTTGTTACACACAAAACGATACAGATGAAAGTCAGCAGAGCAAAGGGACTCACAGGGCCGTGTCCAGGAGACAGCAGGTGCAAGATTCCACCTGTCTCTCCCGTCACACGTGTATGGACCACCTGTTCCTCCCAGTAACGGCGTGTGGGAGCACACACTATATTGCCAACCAGGCACCTCTTACTATCAAAAGTAATTCATCAAAAAAGGGCATTATAAATGTGTTATGTAGGTAAGACATGAGGTTACTAAATGCCAGAAGAAGACAGCTGAAAGAGTTGAAAAAGGTTGTCTCCTTGAAGAAGAATAGCATGGGGAGGAAAAGGCCAGGAGACTGCTGTTTCTTCATGACGAGCTGTTAGAACTATTCCGTCTCATTTGCAACTATCAATTTGGTAAAATAAAAGTCAATTTGTGTTTTAAGAAATTAAAAAGACAGTGGTGAAAACTTAGTCATGTTTTGAAGAATCGTAAAAGGAAGGCAAAAGGAAACTATTTTTTAATGTTTTAGAAAACTTAAGAAAGTTTGGAAGATACAAGATACCCTGAAAATGTTCTAGGAAGGGAACAGTGACAAATGAAACCAAGTGGTATTTCTTTTTAAATATTTATTTTATTTTTGGAAGAGTGCAAGTGGGGGAGGGGTAGAGAGAGGGGGACAGAGGGTCCAAAGTAGGCTCTACACTGACAGGCTGACAGCAGAGAGCCCAGAGCCTGATGTGGGGCTCAAACCCACGAACTGCGAGATCATGACCTGAGCTAAAGTCGGACACTTAACCGACTGAGCCACCCAGGTGCCCCACAAGTAGTATTTATGTGATGGAAAAGGTCTTGGGTTGTTTTAATTTGAGTGCTATTTTTAAATGTTATTTTTATGGACGTGAAAAACCCGTGAGGGTTTTCCTAGGTTCATGTGCAACATCGGGCCCTTCATTTTTTGCAAAAGGCACCGGGTTTCAACTTGTTTTCCTAGAGCCTGTGGGAATATGACAGCACCTCCAGGCCACCTCGAGGGTTAGTCCAGGGGAGTCAAAGTGAGTGGGGCCCTGGGAGTCCTCAGTTCAACCAGAAGGGCTCTCCTTTAGTCTGGTTTGCATAGTGGTGTTCTCTATGAGATTTCTTAGGAGAGGGGCGACCTCTGCTGGTAAAAGTCAGAAAGCTACTACCGGAGTCCACTTCTGCAGTGATCCTGTGCCTGAGGAAGGATTCTGGACTCAAATTCCTAAACAGCTCAGCTCAGTGCATCTCTAGGCAGTTTTGGACAGCCAGTCTAGATTTCAAGAAGCACTGGCCCAGCAGCAGCAGCAGCTCAGGTGCTGGACGTTCGGGTGCTGGTGGTCTCCTGGGTCGGCTGGTTCAAATGGTCGAATTACGGGTGAGTGAGGGCTTATTATGGCTCCGTAGGGCCTCCTGGCCACAACAGCTGGACTCTCACGCATTCTTTGTCAGCAAACCTCACAGAGGGCCACGTGTTGAGAACTGTGTATCCAGTGGTGAAGAAAGGCATGCATCTGACTTCACATCGGGTGTCTATTTGAAGATACAGGCAATTATAGGACATTGTCATGCCACGTATCTTCATCTGCCTCTCCTAGAGCCAGTATCCACGTGTCTCTACCCTGCCATGTAGTGCAGGAGGTTGTGGACCACATCAACAGCTCCCCTAAGCCTCTGGTTTCTGGTTGGGTTTTCTCCAGCAGATCTGAGTGGACAGAAGAGTAGAATATTTAGGGTATTTATTTCCCTAGGACATAGGAACTTCACCAATCCTAATAGACGCTTTCCTTCTAGGTTCTGACAATCCTTCTGTCCACTTGTTTCTTTGGGCCTGGAGATGGTAACTCCCCACCCCTGGGTGATTGCCCTGTTCCTTGTGACTCCCCACACCCTCCTCCTCCAACTCCCCTAGAGTTATATAATTTGAACATGACACCTGCTTCCTGTTGGGATCTTGACCCAGGCATCTCTGACAAGTGCAATGTCAGGACAAGCACAGAGCCTAGCACTGAGGACAGTGTATCTTGTTACCAGGGTGGGGAAGAGGTTGTGTGAAAGAGGCAGGGTGGAGTAAATTTTGTTGTGTTTTGACTTGATTGCCTGATGTGACATTAATAGGCAATCATCTTGTGGTTTAAAAGTCCATTAACAGTTTAGATTGTCTAAAGCAGGGGTCAGCAAATTACCATCTGGGTCAAATCTGCCTGTTTTGTAAATAAAGCTTTATTGGGACACAGCCACGCTCCTTTATTTACATACTACCCAAACCTGTGTTTGCACTATAACAGTAGAGTTGAGTAGTTGTAAGAGATGATACAGTTCACAGAGCTCAAAATATTTACTATCTGGATCTTCACAGAAAAAGCTGGCTGATCCCTGGTCTAAGGCAGCAGTTCTCAGAGTGCGGTCCATGGAAGCGTGGGGAGTACCTGAGAACTTTTCTGGATGTCAGGAAGGTCAAAATTATTTTCATAATAAAAACAAGACATCATTTTCTTTTTTTACTGCACTGACATTTGCACTGACAGTGCATTCGCAATGCTGGGTAAAATTGCAGGGTACTTCTGCACCAGTCGAGCCCCCAGCACCACGTCATTCTGGCAACTGTAGTGTTCACTGCTGTGAACATGCTCATGGTAAAAAAGGAATAAAAGCCAGCTTCACTTAAGAATACCCTTGATGAGGGGCGCCTGGGTGGCTCGTCAGTAGAGGATCTGACTCTTGATGTCAGCTCAGGCCATGAACCTAAGGCTGTGGGATCAAGCCCCACATCAGGCCCCAATGCTGACTGCAGAGCCTGCTTAACATTCTCTTTCTCCTCTCCCCCACTCACGCTCTCTTTCTAAAGGCAAACGTATATAAAAAATATATATGCTAAAATTTTTTAAAATATATATTTCAGATAAAAAAATGTCCTTGATAAAACAGTAAACATTATTAAGTGTATTAAATCTCATCCCTTAAGCACATGCCTTTTTAATATTCTATCTGACAAAACAGGAAGTACACATGAAGCATTTCTGCTACATCCATAGTTGTTTCAAAGAAAAGCACTTTGGCACTTTGCTTGAATTTAGAGCTGAATTAACCATTTTTTTTTTCATGGAGCACCATTTTTACTCTCAAGCCTGATGAGCAAATGATGGCTATTCAGTGCAAGGTACTTGGCAAATGTTTTCTTGAAAATGAACTAAGTGAACCTGTCACATCTGGGAAAACTACTGGGAGTATTTGTTGCCAATGATAACATTTGAGCATTCACGTGAAAATTAGAGTTTTGGAAAACTTGTGTTTGCACTGTGAGCTTCAGAGCTTCCCAATACTTAAAATACTTTTCTGATATCAGTGATGATGCTAATAAATGTGTTTTATTTTATTTTTTAATTTTAATGTTTTTATTTATTTTTGAGACAGAGCATGAGCAGCGGAGGGGTAGAGAGAGGGAGACACATAATCTGAAGCAGGCTCCAGGATCTGAGCTGTCAGCACAGAGCCCGACGTGGGGCTTGAACTCATGGAGTGTGAGATCATGACCTGAGCTGAAGTCGGACTCTCAACCGACTGAGCCACCCAGGCACCCAATAAATGTGAGTTTTAAATATTGTGTAATGAAATGCATCAACATATAGAAGATCTGCATATCGCAATGAACAGTATTTTCCAGATGACTAATGTATGATAATCCAAAAATCATCCATGGTGAAAGATCTCCACAGTGTGCAAACTAGACCAACAGACTTTAACATAACCGACTATGAAAATTCATTGACATGGTTTCAGATATTGATATGGTTTATAAAGAGCCTTTAAGAAACTGTAAGTTTTGGTGTTTATCAAAGGATAGCCAGAATTATGTAAAAAGCATATTGAGCTGCTCCCTTTTCAACTAAATATCTGAGGCTGGGTTGTCTTCATATACATTAACCAAAAAATATTCCAACAGATCAAATATAGAAGCGGATATGAAAATTGAGCTCTTTTCCATTAAGTCAGACATTAAAGATTGTAATGTGACTCTTCTCATGATAGGTGTTTTGTTATTTTCATTGTTCTTTTTTTTTAATTTTTTAATGGTTATTTATTTTTGAGAGAGAGACAGAGTGTGAGCAGTGGAGGGGCAGAGAGAAGGAGGCACAGAATCCAAAGCAGGCTCCAGGCTCTAAGCTGTCAGCCCAAGGGGTAAATCTAACCAAAGATGTAAAAGATCTGTATGCTGGAAACCATAGAAAGCTTATGAAGGAAATTGAAGAAGACATAAAGAAATGGAAAAACATTCCATGCTCATGGATTGGAAGAATAAATATTGTCAAAATGTCAATACTACCCAAAGCTATCTACACATTCAATGCAATCCCAATCAAAGTTGCACCAGCATTCTTCTCGAAGCTAGAACAATCAATCCTAAAATTCATATGGAACCACAAAAGGCCCCAAATAGCCAAAGTAATTTTGAAGAAGACCAAAGCAGGAGGCATCACAATCCCAGACTTTAGCCTCTACTACAAAGCTGTAATCATCAAGACAGCATGGTATTGGCACAAAAACAGACACATAAACCAATGGAATAAAATAGAAACCCCAGAACTAGACCCACAAACGTATGGCCAACTAATCTTTGACAAAGCAGGAAAGAACATCCAATGGAAAAAAGACAGTCTCTTTAACAAATGGTGATGGGAGAACTGGACAGCAACATGCAGAAGATTGAAACTAGACCACTTTCTCACACCATTCACAAAAATAAACTCAAAATGGATAAAGACCTGAATGTGAGACAGGAAACCATCAAAACCCTAGAGGAGAAAGCAGGAAAAGACCTCTCTGACCTCAGTCATAGCAATTTCTTACTTGACACATCCCCAAAGGCAAGGGAATTAACAGCAAAAATGAACTACTGGGACCTCATGAAGATAAAAAGCTTCTGCACAGCAAAGGAAACAATCAACAAAACTAAAAGGCAACTAACGGAATGGGAAAAGATATTTGCCAATGACATATTGGACAAAGGTCTAGTATCCAAAATCTATAAAGAGCTCACCAAACTCCACACCCAAAAAACAAATAATCCAGTGAAGAAATGGGCAGAAAACATGAATAGACACTTCTCTAAAGAAGACATCCAGATGGCCAAGAGGCACATGAAAAGATGCTCAACGTTGCTCCTCATCAGGGAAATACAATCAAAACCAAACTCAGATATCACCTCACGCCAGTCAGAGTGGCCAAAATGAACAAATCAGGAGACTATAGATGCTGGAGAGGATGTGGAGAAATGGGAACCCTCTTCACTGTTGGTGGGAATGCAAATCGGTGCAGCCGCTCTGGAAAGCAGTGTGGAGGTTCCTCACAAAATTAAAAATAGACCTACCCTATGACCTAGCAGTAGCACTGCTAGGAATTTATCCAAGGGATACAGGAGTACTGATGCATAGGGGCACTTGTACCCCAATGTTTACAGCAGCACTCTCAACAATAGCCAAATCATGGAAAGACCCTAAATGTCCATCAACTGATGAATGGATAAAGAAATTGTGGTTTACATACACAATGGAGTACCACGTGGCAATGAGAGAGAATGAAATATGGCCCTTTGTAGCAACGTGGATGGAACTGGAGAGTGTGATGCTAAGTGAAATAAGCCATACAGAGAAAGACAGATACCATACGTTTTCACTTTTATGTGGATCCTAAGAAATTTAACAGAAACCCATGGGGGAGGGGAAGGAAAAAAAAAAAAGAGGTTAGAGAGGGAGAGAGCCAAAGCATAAGAGACTCTTAAAAACTGAGAACAAACTGAGGGTTGAAGGGGGTGGGAGGGAGGAGAGGTAGGTGATGGGTATTGAGGAGGGCACCTTTTGGGATGAGCACTGGGTGTTGTATGGAAAGCAATTTGACAATAAATTTCATATATTAAAAAAATAAAAAATAAAATAACCACGATTAACTATTAAAAAAAAAGAGCTGTCAGCCCAGAGCCCAACATGGGTCTTGAACTCATGACCTGTGAGATCATGACCTGAGCCAAAGTCAGACACCTAACCAACTGAGCCACCCAGGCTCTGTGGACACCTGCCAGCCTGCCCAAGCAGGCTCTACTCTGTCAGTGCAAAGACCAGTAAGGGGCTCAATCTCACAAACCACAAGATCATGATCTGAGTCTAAATCAAGGGTCATACGCTGAACTGACTGAGCCACACGGTGCCCTAAGAATAAAGGGTTTCTGAGTCCTTTAAATCTGAGGACTGCTCATCTGTGATAGGGAGACCTGGATGCCGTTGGGTAGTGAGGCAGCATTCAGGAGATGGAAAGCTGGTCAGTCTACAGAGTCCAAGCCCTGGATGGATATGATTTTGACTATCACGGCAGCCAGGCTTTGTGTGCTAGGCGCTGTGCCAAGCCTTTATCGTCATTTGCAAGCACGCTCTTAAAGTTCATACTGTTGACCTGTCGCTTACCAGTGAGGAAACTAAGACTCAAATTTCAGTTCACAAAGCTGGTAACTGGGGTGGGAACTCAAGCCCGGTCAGCTGGGTCCCATGTTCTTAACTGTGACTCCATGTTACTCTGGACAAGGCTGTTTCTTTATGTTCCTTTCCCAATAAACTGAAATGGTTCATGAAAATCCTGTCTCACTATCAGCCTCCAAATGCCAAGGGACCTGCACTTTAGCTCTTACTAAATTATCTTTGGGCATACATAAGTTCATGTACAATTATATGCAAACAAAAACAAAGCATTGGAAATTATCTGCAACAGGGAAATGAGAACAATAACCACTTAGTTTTTCATTCATTTCCCCTCTGAGTTTTGTTTCTAAGGTTTGTTTTGTTTTGTTTTGTTTTGCTTTGCTTTTAGGTGGGGAGGGGAGGGGAAGAGAGAGAGAGGGAGAGAGAGAGAATCCCAAGCAGTGACAGCGAGAAGCCTGATGTGGGACTCTAACTCGCAAACTGTGAGATCATGACCTGAGCTGAAATTGAGTCAGACACTTAATTGACTGAGCCTCCCAGGTGCCCCTCTTCTGAGTTCTTAACTCACGATTTACAATTTGTAGCTGTTTTCAATTCTATGATTGTCATTAATGAATGGCATTGCCAATTCTCTTCAGCAGGATCATTTATCGCTGAATAAAAAAAAGGGGTGTTCCAAAATATCTACATTCATAGGTTTGGTCTTTCTCATTGGAAGGATTTAGAAATGCTCGAAATCAATTTCATGTCAGATGTTTTGTGCTGAGGTCAACAAAAGGCTAAATTAAAAGTTTTATTGGAGGTGAACAGTGAAGCCAGTTTTATGCTTAAAAATCTACAAAGAAAGATTAGTTCTTTCAAAATAAACTCAACTTTTTTCTCTTCTTTCTCAAGATAGGTAAGGGGATGCACGGGGAGCCCCAGGGAATGGCTTCTGTCCCTGTGGATTTTCTTTGTTACCCAGAAGAGGAAACTGAGGCTCAGAGGGGTCAACAGCCTGCCTAAAGTTATAAAGTAGAGGAAAGACTAAGCTTCTCCTCATCTAGCGTGAAGTCTCCTCAAGGTAGGGACCGGTGTCACTCACACTGTTGTCCCACCTGGGCCAAGCAGGCATGCAAATGGGCTTGGCAAATGGGTCCTGGCAGGTGTCCGCTGAGCTGCACCCCAGCAGCATTCCTGGTGAGCCTGATGGTGAAGCTCGCGCTCACCTCCCTGGCTTCCTACTACTCTGACGTTGTGGGTCAAGTGGTTTGAATGCCCTGACTTGAAAAGAAACCAGATTTATCACCACATGCAGAATAAGGAAGGGCTTTGAGGGAGAATCAGAAAAATGGAAAGAGCCTTCTGATGCTAACCTATTCGCCGGAGGCGACTATTCAGCTGATGGGCAGAAAACCAAATGTTCCCACCAAAGCTGACCCTTTCTTGCCTCGCTCAGTTTTTCTGAAGGAACCACATGGAAGGGATAAGAAAAACTAACCCCAAGACCTATTACACGGCACCACAGGGAGAGTTAAACTGTTTTGCCTTGTGTTTCATAGTGTTCCACGTGGAGAGTGGATTGCAGCTGCTCTCAACACCAAGAATGGAGCTGTCAGAGTTTCAGGAGGCAGAACAAAGGAGAAGGAACATCTGGCACTCCTTTCAGTTTGGGACATGGGGGAGACTCCAGGAAGAACACATAGGCAGGCGTTTGAGTGAAAAAGAACAAATCCCAATCATACACTTACAAGAGATGTTTTCTGTCTTTCAGTGACATTTTTCTCATCTTGGGGTGCCTGGGTGGCTCAGTCAGTTGAGTGAAAGACTTTTGATTTCAGCTCAGGTCATGATCTCACGGTTAGGAGATTGAGCCCTGCCTGCATCAGGCTCTACACTGACAGCATGGAGCCTGCTTGGGATTCTCTCGCTTCCTACCTCTCTGCCTCCCCCCCCCCCCCACTCATGCCCATGCTCGCTCTCTCTCTCTCTCAAAAATAAACAAACATTTTTAAAAAAAAATTTTTTTCAGTCTTAAAATTAATGCATGTTTATTTGGAAGTCACATGAATGTAAAAAGAAAAACAAGTATCCATCTGAAGACAAACACTGTTTACAACTTTATGTATGTGTGGATGTAATATATATACATACACACGACTATAAATATCACCTTTGCTTTTGGCATTATAGCATTATAGTATAGGATGCTGTTATGTATTTTTTAACTTTTGATTTTGAAATAATTGCAGATTCACAGGAAATCACAAAAAACATGTAGGGACAGTTCCCGTGTACTCTTCACCCAGTTTCCCTTAGTGGTAACATCTTGTGTAACTATAAAACACAATCACAGTTAGGAAACAAGCAATTGCAAGGTGTGTGTAGAGTGTTATGAAATTGTATCACACATGTACACCTGTGTAGCTACCATCACAATTACCACACAGAACTGTTCCATTACCACAAAACTTACTTGTGCTTCCTTTTCAGAGTCCCATCTACCTCTCTGCCCCTCCATCTCTACCACCACCCCTAATCTCTGGAAACCATTGATCTATTTTTCAGCTCTAGAATTTTATTATCTCAAGAAAGTTATATAAATGGAATCATAAGTATGTGACCTTTTGAGATTGTTTTTTTTTTTTAGCTAGCATAATTCTCTTGAGATACATCCATGTTGTTACATATATCAATAGATTCATTCATTTTTAATTGCTTAGTAGTATTCCATGTATAGATTTACCATATAATTTTCAATGGTTGGTAAACAGCATTTATAATGACTGCATAACATTCCCACTGGTAGAGATGCTATGGATTTCCTAGCTATTCCCTTGTTGTTAGGCTTTTAGGTGTTAGTGATAAAAATAAATGCTGTTGAATGTCTTGTCCAAAAAGGGTCTCCTGATTCTTATTTCTTTAAGATAGACTTTCAGAAGTGGAATTTGCCAGAGAACCTGGCAAACTAAGTCCTTGTCCCCAACCAGGGAGTAGACAGGACCAGGACCCAGCATACCATCACTGCTTGACGAAGATAGTGGTTCTCACCAGAGTTGGGCATCTTCCTTGTAAGCCTAAGAGATCCAGTTGGATCTAAAATGGGGAAATTGGAACTGAGGAGTTACAGTTTGTGATTTAACTCATGGAAGCTACTGCAACATGCAGTGAGCAAAGGTTACAACCAGGAAAGATGAGTCCACTAACATATGCAGATACCTTGACCTCATCTCCCCTGATGTTAAGGTATGTAGCTGCAGAAGGCAGCAATCACATATGCTCAGCTTTGTTTGTACCTACACTCAGGACTGAGGTGGACCCGGTCCCTCTGAAGTGGCTGGGTTTTTAACCATGTTACAGACATCTTACAAAGTCCTGTAGGTGTTGGTACACCAAAAGTGGCAGTGAGAAATCAGGAACTTAGGCATAGGAACCCACCGATAGAGTGAAAAACAATTGCAGAATGGGAGAATATATCCACAATACCTATATCTGACAGAGGACTCATATATAGACTACATAAAGAACTTCTACAAATCAATATGAAAACATCAAACTGCTGAATACAAAAATGGGCGAAAGATTGAATAGGAATTCTGCACAAGAGAACACCAAATGTCCAATAACGTGTGAACTTCTTTTAGACATCAGGAAAGTGGAAATTAAGAGCACAATGCAAAACCACTAGACACTAGACACCCAGTGGAAAGGCTGAAAAGAAACAAGAAAGCATTGATTGTTGATGTGAGGAAAAACTTGTTGCTTTACTCACTACCCACAAAATGCTCTGCACTCCAAATGTGTAAGTCTTCTCCCCGAGTATAACTTTGGTATGAGCTCTTCAGTCGTCTCCCTTTTGTTTAGAGTTTCCTGGGATTCTTGCAGCCAATTGAGAGACAATGAAACATTTCCTTGCCTCATACCAAAGTCAAGTTCACTCTTTGTTATGGGTTGAGTTGGGGTCCATCTCTCCCAAATTCGTGCTGTTTAGTTCTAACCCCCTGTTAGAATGTGACTGTATTTGTAGAGGGTCTTTAAAGAGTAATTGAATTAAAATGTCATTAGGGTGGGCCTTAATCCACTATGCTTGGTGTCTTTATAAGAAAAGGAGATTAGAACACAGACAGAAGACCATATGAAGATACAAAGAGAAGATGCCCATCTATAAGCCAAGAAGAGAGGTCTGAGAAGAAATTGACCCTACTGACAACCTTGATCTTGGACTTCTAGCCTCCTGAACTGCCAGAAATACATTTCTGTTGTTTAAGCCGCCCAGTCTGTGGTACTTTGTTATGGCAGCCTGAGCAAACTCCTACACATTTCCAGCTGCCTTTGAAAGGGAAATGTCTTTCCCAGAATAGGGAGCAGTGGAAAAACAGCATGAGAATTTCTACAAAAGGATGAAAACAGAAGTAAACATCTGGCAAGATTTTAGCTCAGATATGAAAGCCAAATGTCCATCGACCTCAGCTACCTGAAGCACAGCAAGGAAGCAGTGAATGTTCTGAAGTTTCTAAACAGTGTCACAGAATCAAACTTCCAGCAACTACACACCCTCTCACTGTATCACTCATATTTGAACCCCAACTGCAAGGCTCATTTCACTCTTGCAGGAGAATAACAACAACCCAACAGGGATGAGAGAAATAGAAAAACTATAGAAGACAGACCCAAGAATTTAAAAAAGTGTAGCTACTGGAGGACACTTTGTATACAGCAAATAGTTCTTTATGCCTAATTGGCCCTTGTCATTAGTGTATCAGAGCATGATCGGAGCAGGGTTAAATTGTGTCCATATACTCCATTTGAAGAGAGGGTAACATGTGATCCATTTTAGAAAGAATTTAAATCAGTTTCAGTGGGGTGTTTGACTATCTGGTAAAGTCAATTATCATAAAGGATGAGGTGATTCTCCAGTGGGGGGTTCTAGACTGCACAGATAGTTACTGTGAGGCTAACCAAGAGGTCACCAAACTCCCCTAAGCATTATGAGAGCAGGGCTTGATCTCTCATTCACTACCTTTCAGCAGTGCCTAATATCACTGTCTGGCACATATTAGGAGCTCAAAACTGTTTATTAAATCCCCAAATGCTGGTGTCGAGTTTAAGGGCAGCGATGAGGTGGGTGTGAAGGAGAACAACTCTCGAGACACAAGCTCAGGAGAACTTAGGGCCTTCAGGAGGCCAAGGGTAGGCCACTCAAAATTGGCCTATTGATTATTTAAAATAAAATTTACTTAAGACACAGCCTGTGTAGGACACTTAGACCTCCTCTGTCCCCCTGAAATCGTCCTTAGGAGAAGTACCTTCCTGTGCCACCCTTATCATCAGAGATGGGAAATTTAGAGGGATGAAAGGTGTACCAACAACACTTGTTACTTTTTACTACTGTACTACCCCAGCCCAAATTCTGTGTGGAATTCCTTACTAATTGTATAATAGGAAAAGATAGGATAAAATAGGCAGAGAGGGAAAGGTTAGGACCTGAGGTCCCTCCCTGGGTGGGGAAAAACACATATTTTGGAACAATGCTGGGAGCGGCTGACCACAGCAAACCTCTTTGGGCCATAAGTTTCCCCTTAAGAATGTAACAGACACCACCTACTCCCCCTCAGGTTCCCCTCAGGAATCTGACAATCAAAATACTTAAATAAGTAGATCATAAAATGTATGGGAATGATATGGCCATAGGCCACCCCTCATACAATAGAAACAAGCCAATCAAAAAGGAATGAGTAGACATTTAGAGTTACCTAGTCAATAAGGGTAGAACCGGAGAAGACACAAGAGGGAAGGAAAGGGGCCGACCAAAACCCTATAAAACGAAACGCCCCCTCTCTGTAAAGAGAGCTTTCATTCTATTCTTACTTTCTTACACTCTAATGAATTTTTGCCTGCTGCTAATTCATTGTGGTGCTCACCTCTTCATTCTTTTTTTTTTTAATTTATTTTTTAACACTTATTTATTTTTGAGACAGACACAGAGAGACAGAGAGAGAGAGAATGAACAGGGGAGGGTCAGAGAAAGGGAGACACAGAATCTGAAACAGGCTCCAGGCTCTGAGCTGTCAGCACAGAGCCCGATGCGGGGCTCAAACCCACGGACCGCGAGATCATGACCCGAGCCGAAGTCGGACGCCCAACCGACTGAGCCACCCAGGCACCCCATCACCTCTTCATTCTTTGAAGAAGCAAGACAACGAACTACAGGTATTGAGGTTAAAAAAAAAAAAGCCTGCAACAATTGAAGTTCCCAAAGTTGTTTTCTTGTCTTGTCAATGCCTCATAGATGTATTGTCTCTTTGTCTAAAAAGTATGAAAACTGCCTTGATCATTTTTTTAGGTTTCAATTTCATTAGTGGACCTCCTTGCCCATGTAATAAAACTCTGGGGCTTTTCCCCTACTGTTAACCTGTCTCATGTAAATTTAATTATTAGTCTAGCTTGAAGAACTTTGGGCCAGCAATCCTCCCCTCAGCGTCTTGTAGGTTGAATGGTGTCTCCCCAAAATTCATGTCCACCTGGAACCTCAGATCGTGACCTTATGTGGAAATGGAATCTTTGTAGATGTAAGTGAAACCGCTTAAAAGCATAAAGTTGCACAAAAATCGAAATGGCTGCACTAATGCTTCAGCAAAGGTCGATTTTAAAGCAACCATTTTCCTCTCTTCCACACACCTCCCCTCCTCCCTTCTTAGCCTTTTGTATCAGGAACTTGGTACCACCCTGAAAACTACTCTGGAGGTTGGCAGCACCTACACAATTCCTGTTGAAACTGGCCAGGCCCTGTATTTCCCAGTAACTCCCTTCCCCCACCCTTTCCTTCAGGGAGGGGGAATGGGTCAGGCTTGCAGTTTTTTCAAGGGCTGCCTGCTGCAGCCTCCTTTGCCAGGCAAAGCAATAAAGCTATTGTTCCTCTCTTTAAAAAAAATTGTTTTTTAATGTTAATTTTTGAGACAGAGACTGAATACAAGCAGGGGAGGAGAAGAGAGAGAGGGAGACACAGAATAGAAAGCAGGCTCCAGGCTCTGAGCTGTCAGCACAGAACCTGATGCGGGGCTGGAACCCATGAACCATGAGATCATGACCTGAGCCGAAGTTGGATGCTTAACCAACTGAGCGATCCAGGCGCCCCAAAGCTATTGTTCCTCTTTATCCCAAACTCTGTGTTCGCATTGTGTTCTGGCCCGGAAGCAGAGAGGTTGGTTTTTGACAACATAATCAGTGAAGGTGAGGTCCTACTGGATTAGGGTCGACCCTAAATCCACTGACTGGTGTCCCCAGAAGAAAGCCATGTGACACACAGACGCACGGGGAAGAAGGCTATGTGTCTACAGAGGAAAAGATGGGGCTGGGGCAGATATGAGGCAAAGGATGCCAGAGACTGCTGGTAACCACCAGAAGCTCAGAGACAAGGATTCTTCCCTAGAGCCTTCTGAGGGAGCACAGCCCTGCCAACCCACACTTTTATTTTGAACTTTTAGCCTCCAGGACGGTGAGGAAACAAATTTTTATTGTGTTAAACCACCCAGTTTGTCATTATTTGTTGCCAGGAAACTAATTCAGGACCTGAGAACTGTTTTCAGGGAACATGTAGGAAACTCTGGATATCATCTTAATTTTGAAAATGATCCTGATGGGGTTTTGGGGTCATGGTGGGGTTCAGAGCTGATGGCCAAGAAAGAATTCTCGAACACGTCTTTGGTGCAAAAAGGTTATCTTATTAAAGCACGGAGACAGGACCTGTGGGCAGAAAGAGCTTCACTGGGGTTGTGAAGAGTGACTGATTACATAGTATGAAGATGGGGGAGGTAAAGTCAAGAGGAAGTTTATAAAGGTATTTCTATATGCTAAAGAAGACTCACAGATTACTGGAGGCCTGGCTAATGTCAAGCTAAGGTTGTTATTCCCTCTAGCAAAGCATTGACTTTATGACAGTAGGGAGTTCCTGGACTTTAGGCTATTGGTAAGATCCTCCTTTTTTTTGTAATTGTATCAGTTTAACCATTTGTTTTCTGTACTTTCCTTTGTTCTTGGGCAGCCTGAAGTACCTGAGGAATCTCACACGTTTCCCACCTGGTGGGTGTGTGTGTGTGCTAGCTTGTGCTTTGCCCTCAGCTTGCTTTATAGCTCCCTCATCAGTCCTACGGAAAGAAAAGTATTTAGTTCTTTCGGTGGTGGTGATGGTGGTGGGTAGTATGTTCAAATATTTTGAAACATCTTTAAAGAAAAGTAAAACCTAGATATGTGTACTGATTGCTATTACAAAGAGAGCCCAAAATGCAAAATGGCTCAAACACAGTAAGGTTTATTTACCACAGTAAAAAAAAAAAAAAAAGAAAAGAAAATGAGAGTATTTTCTAGCTAATTTGAGTCAGTTTCCCAACGGTCCAGGTGTTAGCAAATAGTATTTGCTGCTGTTAGAAATGTTTTGGCAGGGGGCGCCTGGGTGGCTCAGTTGGTTAAGCGGCCGACTTTGGCTCAGGTCATGATCTCACGGTCCCTGAGTTTGAGCCCCGCGTCCGGCTCTGTGCTGACAGCTCAGAGCCTGTTTCCGATTCTGTGTCTCCCTCTCTCTGACCCTCCCCATTCATGCTCTGTCTCTCTCTGTCTCAAAAATAAATAAACGTTAAAAAAAAATGTTTTGGCAGGATCTTTCAAGTGGACAATCTAGCAGTGGATTGCAGCAGCCTTCATAATTTGCATACCTGGTGACCCGGCCATTTCTCTTCCTTCAGTTTTACTTGAGATGAAGGTGGTGCCTAACTAGATGATTCTTGAGCTGCTATCATTGTGTAGTGCAGACCGGATTTCCCTAACCTGCCTGGCAGAAATCCCTTAGGATTTCGTTAAGTCTAGGGAGGGGGCTGGGCAAGTCTGGGGAATACCACTGATTTCAGCCCTGAGTTCACATTAGTCACCTGGGGAGGTGTTTTTGTTTTTTAAATACTTGGGCCCTCATCTTTGGGGGCTGGTGCTACTTTTTTTTTTTTTTTTTTAAATTAGAGAACATTGTCAAGAAAGCTACATTTCTTTTTTCTTTTTTTAATTTTTCTTTAATGTTTATTTATTTTTGAAAGCGAGAACAAGCAAGGGAGGGCAGAGAGAGAGAGAGAGACAGAATCTGAAGAAGGCTCCAGGCTCTGAGCTGTCACTGCAGAGCCCTGGGCAGAGGAGGGGGTGGGGAGACTGGTGGCTCCAACTCACAAACTGCCAAATCATGATCAGAGTTGAAGTTGGATGCTTAACGGACTGAGCCACTCAGGGGCCCCTGGAGCTACTATTCCTAAAGTTTCCCCAGCGCCTTACAACGCACACTCAAGGCCAGAATCAGAGCCTTAGGGCAGAGAAAGCAAAAAGTCGCATAACAATTTTGTAAATGAGTATTAACTGGAAAAATTTTCTCAATATCCTGTTAAAATAACCATGTACAAAAACTCAAGTGCAGTAAGATTCCATTTATGCAAAAAAAATGTGAGACGAAATTAACTTTGGTTATGAGAAATGTCCTTGTTCAGTTACTTGCACTTAAACAGTTTAAAATCATGAACAATCACGTATGTTATATTAAGAAAACCATTTTGAATCTAAGACGCATTTTTCCACACGATAACGTGGCCCACGGTCGTCGGAACCGTTGGCTGCCACGCACCGCCCCGGGAGCTCCTAGGAGGTCCGCTTGGGATCGCGGAAGTGCAGATCTCGCCCCCAGCGCCGGGTGGTCCCACAGCCGCTAGAGGCCAGAACCCCGCTGGCCCGCCCCTCCCGCAGGCCCCGCCCCCGCTTCCGGCCTCTTCACCCTTCCCACCCAGCGTCTCCGGATCCTCTCCCTGGCCTCGCTCCAGCCGGCCTCGCTTTCGCTCGGCGCTGCCCCACCGCTCTGCCGCTGTCTGGCTTCTCCGACGTGTTTTGTTTGCGACGCTGTCGTGTAACAGCGCGCTTTACGGCCGTGGGGACGGGGCGAGCAGGCGCCAGGGCCGCTCCGGCCGGGAAGCAGGGCAGGCGGTCGAGGTTGATGCCCGGCGGCGGGGTGAGCGCGGCGTCTGGCCAACTTCTCACTGCCGCGGAGCAGAGGGGTGCCCGGGAAGCGGCGGGGTCGGCGTCCAGGAGCGGCCCGGGAGGCTCCGGCGGCGGCAGAGGCGGAGCAGGCGGCCCCGGGCCGGGCAGTGGAGGCCCGGGGGGGCCCGCGGGCAGGATGAGCCTGACCCCGAAGGAGCTCTCGAGCCTGCTGAGTATCATCTCGGAGGAGGCGGGAGGCGGCAGCACCTTCGAGGGCCTGTCCACTGCCTTCCACCACTACTTCAGCAAGGCCGACCACTTCCGCTTGGGCTCGGTGCTGGTCATGCTGTTACAGCAGCCGGACCTACTGCCCAGCGCGGCACAACGCCTCACCGCGCTCTACCTGCTCTGGGAGATGTATCGCACCGAGCCTCTCGCCGCCAACCCTTTCGCCGCCAGCTTCGCCCACCTGCTCAACCCCGCGCCGCCCGCCCGCGGCGGCCAGGAGCCCGATAGGCCGCCCCTCTCAGGTACGCCGGGGCAGCCCGTCCCTTCCGAAGCCAGATGTGCGCTGTGGTTAGATTGGGAACTTTCCACCTATCCTTGTGCGAGTTCATCCGCAAGTGACATTGTCTCCTTTTGAAATTGTCTATCCCCCCCCCCCCAAATATGGAGAATCGGTAGCTTAATTACAGATTCAGGGCACCGCAGATTATTCCTCTCAACTGTACAGGCCATGAAACCATGCAGCTGAGTGGGGCTTGAGAGTTTTAGCAACTCAGTCGCGCTTCATTCTTGTTAAGCCCGTTTGAGATGTGTGACGTTGTAACTAATGACAGCCCGCTCCTGGTTTAAGTCTCAGTCAAGTAAATAGAATTCGTTCAGAACTCGAAGTTGTTGGGCGGAAATAGACATTAAACGGCGTTTAAGGACTTTGCGCCACCTTCGTTGGTTTGTTGCGTGTCCTAGGATAATGTGATGGGAGCAGAAGATAAAAGGTAGTCTCAAATTTACGGCCTAAGTTAGGAAACGCCTGACTACTGGACGTTATGTAAAATGTATATTGGTGCAGCATTGGTGAGATCAGATCTGTGGGTTACATTCAAGGCTGCCTTTTCTTTTTAACTCAAAGAGATACCTTTTGAGACGTGACTTTGGGAGAAGACTCGGCCAGGAAAGCAGAAGGGCACAGAGGGGATGGTGATTAGTGATAAGGGTACTCGGAAGACTAAGACAGAGACCAGTGTACTGGGGGAAGCAGGTAATTAGAGGTGGGAAACAGTTTGATCTTAAAGTACTCAACCTGTGAGAAAATGAGCAAAACACGGTGTGGGTAGAGGCCACTATACAGGGAGTTAAAAGTGAAGGCAGTGGATTTTGAAGTAATACCATGAAGTTTTTCATGGCACAGGAGGGTTTCTACGTTGCAGGCCACTTGGTGTTCATGTGTGGCACCCCCTTTGGATCTAAAACATCCTCTAGTTGGTTTCCTGCGGTGCTCTTATGTAAGAGGGACAAACTTTGTGTTGGATAAGATGCCCTTTTAGGGTACTAGTTCTGAACTAGGCTTTCAGGGAGTTCCAGAATGCCCAGAAAGCAATGGAACATATTATGGGTTGTCAAAACCTACCATCCTAAGAGTCCCTTAGCAGAGAATGGGGACATTGTGGGATTTATTCAGAGAGCCCTTTGAATTCTGAAGGCCAGGTTAGGCATAGGAAGGATCACTTACGTCATTCTCAGATGTAGTGAGTGTAAACCTAGATGTAGACCATAGACTGCATTACTTTCATTAAAGCAGGGATGGTGCTTAAATGGACAATGGAAGCTATATCAACACCAAGACTTATATTGTATGTCTAGGGTGAACGTCTAATAGATATATTTTTGTAAAGTTTTTCAGATGATTCAGATTCAGAGCTAGGTAAGTAAGATGACTTCTCTTCACTCAAGCTTGCAGTCTGGTTGGGGAGACATAAATGGAGTCATAACCAGTGTAGTAAGGGTTGTATTAAATGTCACATATAAAATGCTTGGTAGCAGAGAGGAACAACTACCTGTGTGGCTGGAGACGTCCTCAGAGGGAGTGATGTTTTTGCTGGATGGTGATTAGAGGTGGAGTAAGGGGTGTGTGTGGGGGTGGGGTGTGAGGGAAGGGTGTGGCCCTGTCAGGTACTCTTAAAGAGCTGGATATATTGGATGTTTTGATATCAGAACTCCTAAAACCTGGAAGATTTTGTGCAACTGGAATGTAGGATATGTGGGTTGGAGGGGAGAGATGATATTTGGCAAGTGGGTCAGGATTAGATTATGAAGGGACTTAAAATGGTGCAGAAGTTTGGGTTTAATCCTGTGTAAACAGGTTAAGTATTGTGAGCATATGTGTACATAAAAATATGACTAGGTGGTAAGTGGGAGTGTGAACTGGGTGATGGGTGGGCAGGAGTCAAAACTGGGAGCTGGGGAAATTAGGAAGGCTGACCTGTAGTTCAGGCAGGAGAGGAGAGGAGGGGTCAGAGAGGAGGGAGAAGAGTCTGGGGACAGTGCCCCTGGGGAATGGATGAGGCTTGGTGAACCACTGGATATGGAACAAAAGGGGACAGCATTTGGCACGGTGGGAATTTTGTAGCTTCACTGTTTTTCGAAGCAGGTGTGAGAAGTGTATTTGCCCTAGTGATGTTTCCTTGTCTCTTCAACCTGTACAGTTGCAGCAGCAGAAGAGAAAACTTTTTTTTTTTAACCTTATTTATTTTGAGGGGCACCTGGGTGGCTCATTTGGTTGTGTCTAACTTTGACTCAGGTCATGAGCTCACGGTTCGTTAGTTTGAGCCCTGAGTTGGGCTCTGTGCTGACAGCTGGGCACCTAGAGCCTGCTTGGGATTCTGTGTCTTCCTCGCTCTCTGTGTGTCCTTTCCCTGCTCACGTTCTGTCTCTCTCTCAAAAAATAAATAAATGTTAAAAACTTATTAGAGCACAAGCAGGGGACAGGCAGAGGGAGAGAGAGGATCCCAAGAGGGTTCTGCGCTGGGGCTCTATCCCACAAACCATGAGATCAAAACCTGACTGAGCCACCCAGGCGCTCCAAGAAGAGCATTTCTGAGCACTGTAGCTTTTTTGTTTTTGCTTGCACGGGTAAGCTTTAGCCTTTGCATGTTGGAAATACAGGTAAAAAAACCTTAAGTTTCATTGATATTGCCACAAATAGAATTTCAAATGACATATTTAATTACATTTTCATAAATGTATATATTTGGTTCACTGAAACTTAATTTTGTTTTTAAAAATAAGTGAATGGAAATGGCAAGTAGCAAATGCTAATTTTACCAGAGTCAAGTTAATTTTAAAAAATAACCATTGGAGAAATTGTTATACATTTCTGTTTACAGGATTTTTACCTCCTATAACTCCACCAGAAAAGTTTTTTCTTTCCCAGCTGATGCTGGCACCCCCAAGGGAACTCTTCAAAAAAACACCTCGACAGATCGCATTGATGGATGTTGGAAATATGGGCCAGTCTGTGGACATTAGTGGGCTTCAGTTAGCCTTGGCTGGTAAGGAGGAATCAGTGGTTTGGGTATTCTTGTGTGGTAGCACTAGGCCACCTTTTTTTTTTTTTTTATGAGCTTCTCCACTTAAAATGAAGGTCTTTGTAACTGTGCTAAAAGCTTAATAACTTCTGTGAAAAACAGCTTCAGTACTGGATCCTTGTTAACATGGCACAGAAGTTCACTCTGAGTTTTCACCTGAATTGATTGTGTTTCCAATTTAAGAAGAATGCTGGATAAAATTTAGTCTGTTTAAAAATTTTTTCTTGATGTCAAAATGATCTACAGATTCAGTGCAATTTCTCTTAAAATCCCAACAATGTGTTTTGCAGATAGAGAAAAACCCACCATAAAATTCATATGAAATCCCATGGGACCCTGAATAGTCAAAACAATTTGTCTTGGCACCCTTGTTGAGAATCATTTGACGATATATGGAAGGGTTTATTTCTGGGCTCTCTATTCTATAATAATTGCTTTGCCTGTCTGGATTCTACTATACTTCTGATTACAGTAGCTTTGTAGGAAGTTTTGAAATCAGGACATATGAAACCTCTGCTGTGTCCTTCCTTCTGTTTCAAGATTGTTTTGGCACCTTCTGTGTTACATGTGTAAACGAATGAATGGATTCTCTTGAGGCAAAACCATGTTGTAATAGAAAATAGGGGGACTTTCTTGATCTGGATGGTCAGAGCATCTCTGAGTAGGGAAGGTAAGAAGAGGCGCCTTTTGTTTAACTGCTCTCAGCAAAAATATGGACGAATGGGTCTTAACCACTTGAGAGTGATTCATTAGGGAAATTCTAATATATAGGCAAATTTTTGAACCCTTGATCTTGTGATTGAGCTGCAGTATTAATTAATTTTGACAGTTTCCCATCCTTCTTAGATTTAATGCATCTGTGACATTGTTCAATAAACTCCTTTTTCCTTGGAGTATTCTGAACCTCTGAACCTCACTTTTTAACTCCTGGGTATCAACAATATAACAGTGGTTATTTTCTGAAACCAAGAGAAATCTTTTTAAGGCTTTTAAGATTGAACGTACACAGAAATACCTATTGGTCACTAGTGCTGGATACAATCTATTCACAGAAATAAAATACAATTTTGAAAAGATAATATGAAAGCTGGGTACAGAGGTGATAGGCAATTTCAGTCACCTTACCTTCAGAAGGGATAGATATTCTGAGGGTTCTAGTTTTGTATTTAATAGAGTGAGAATCTGATTTCCCTTGCAACTTAGGATGACTTGAGTTAGTTTGTGAGAAAGTTTTAAAGTATATCAAGCCCAGAAAAGAACACGTTAGTCTTGAGAAAATTGGGCACAGTGGCTAAGCTTGCTGCTTGCTGTCCCCTACCCAGATTGAAGATATCCTAATCCATTCATTTTTACAAGTACCAAAAAACAAAAACAAAGTGATGCACCTGTCTTCTCTGGAGCTGACTACACACAGATGATCTTTGCAGAGACCCTCAATTCATAGGTCTTGTGGTAGGGTTCATGGACCAGAGGTGTGTTTATGGAGGATGCCTTTGCATTTTTTTTTAAACTTTAAATAAACAAGCAGACAAGTTAAACAGAAGTAACTATAAGGTAAAAGTAACACTTTTACCCTGTTAACAATGTCAGTATTCATTTTAGAGGTTTTATTAAAAATTCCTGACAACTTGCACTTACTAGTTTACCACACAATGTGCCAGTTTAAACATTTTCCTTGCATTTTGGTCAAGAGTATGTTAATTTTTTGTGCTTTAGTAATCTGAGATGAGAAAATGGCATCTCAGGATAATTTTAATTAGCATTTTCCTTGAATGAGTTGAACATGGTGGTTACAGATCTAAGGCATCTTTCATGTCTGGCCATTTTTCCATTGGATCGATGGTCTTTTATTAACACTGGTAGCTCTTTAAGGAATTAGGAATTTAGCTCTGTGTTTTCAAAATTACAAAATCTGAAATACATAATTTCATAAAACCAGCATGTACATTTTAAGGAATTATAAAGTGACCTTGGAGCAACCATTATCTAAGTTCAGAAATGGAATCGTTTCAGGATCTTGTGGCTCCCTATGTGTTTCTCCTACTCGCTGCTCCCTTTCTTCCCCATCACTAACCTGACTTTTGGGATAATCATTCATGATTTACTTTATAGCCCTCCAAACTGTGCATCCTATAGTTTAACTTTGGATGTTCTTAAACTTGATGTGCATGTGGAATCATACAGTGTTCTTTTGGGTGTGGGTTGTAAGATGAATCCATGTTGATGACATAATGGTAGTGGTTTCTTTATCCATTTTACTATTGATGGGCGTAATGTTGCCATGAACATTCTGGTACATTCTCCTAGTGTACATATGAAAGTGTTTCTTCTAGCAGGAAAGATAAGCACATGTAAAACTTTACTAGCTAATGGCAGATTATTTTCCAGATTTTGCTGTGCCATGTTTCATTCCCATTACCAGTGTGCAAGTTACGTGACATTGTCTACATCTGATAATTTCAGATGTTAATTTTTGCTAATCTGGAGGGGATCTTGTGTTTTGACTGATTTCCCCACCCCCTGTCCCCAATGGAATTGAACATATTTTCAGATGTTTATTGACCATCCAAGCCTTTTGAAATAAAATGCTTGTTGAAGTCAGCCCATTATTTCTTTTTTAAAACACTGATTTGACTTTTTTTTTTAAGACATTAAAGTATAGTTGACCTACAATATTACATTAGTTTCAGGTGTACAACATGGCGATTTAACAGTTCTGCACATTTATTCAGTGCTCATCATGTTAGGGGTAGTTACCATCTGTTACCATACAAAGTTATTGCATTATTGACAGTATAAACTACGCTGTACTTTTCATTCCATGATTTATTTAAAACTGGAAGTTAGTACCTCTTTATCCCCTTCACCTATTTTGCCCATCCTCCTCCTTCCCTCCCCTCTGGCAACCACCAGTTTTCTGTCTTTAGGAGTCTGTTTCTGTTTTTTTTTTTTTAATTTGTTTCATATTTTTAGATTACACACAGAAGCAAAATCATATGGTATTTGTCTTTGTGTGTCTGACTTATTTCATTTAGCATAATAACTTCTAGGTCCATCCATGTCACAAATGGCAGGATTTCATTCTTTTTTAATATTCCTTTTCACAATTCTCCATTGTGTATATATATACCACATCTTTATCCATTCATCTTTTGATGGACACTTAAGTTGCTTCCATATCCTGCTATCATAAACAATGCTGCAATAAACATAAGCGTGCCTATGTGTTTTTGAAATAGTGTTTCTGTTTTCTCTGGGTAAACATCCAGAAGTGGAATTACTGAGTCCTATGGTACTTCTGTTTTTAGTTTGTGAGGAACCTCCATACTGTATTCCAGACATGCTGCACCAGTTTACATTCTCACAGTGCACAAGGGTTTCCTTGTCTCCACATCCTCACCAACATTTGCTATTTGTCTTTTTGATACTAGCTATTCTGACTGGTGTGAGGTCATACTGTGGTTTTGATTTGCATTTCTCTGATGATCAGTGATGTTGAACATCTTTTCATGTGTTTGTTGGTCACCTGTGTATCTTCTTTGGAAAAATGTTCTGGTACTCTGCCCATTTTAAAGTCTGATTATCTGGGTTTTTTTTTTTTTCCCTTGGTGTTGTAGTACTTTATTTATTTTGGATATCAACCCTTTATCAGATACATCATTTGCAGATAGCTTCTCCCATTTATTAGGTTGCTTTTTTATTTATGGTTTCCTTTGCTGTATAAAAGCTCTTATTTTGATGTAGCCTCAGTTTGTTTTGTTTTGTTTTGTTTTGTTCCCCTTGCCTGGAGAGACGTATCTATAAATAAGTTGCTAAGGCCAATGTCCAAGAGTTTATTGCCTATATTTTATTTTAGAAGTTTTATGGTTTCAAGTTTTATATTTAGGTCTCTTATCCATTTTGAGTTTATTTTTGTGTATGGTGTAAGAAAGTGGTCTAGTTTCGTTCTTTGCATGTAGCTGTCCAGTTTTCTCAGCACTATTTATTGAAGAAACTGTCTTTTACCCCAGTCATATATTCTTGCCTCCTTTCTTGTAGATTAATTGGCCATATAAGCATGGGCTTATTTCTGGGCATTCTATTCTGTTCATTGATCTGTGTGTCTGTTTTTGTCCCAGTACTATACTATTTTGATTACTGTAGCTTTGCAGGTAGTTTGAAATCCAAGAGCATGATACTTCCAGCCTTGTTCTTCTTTCAAAAGATTGCGTTGGCTATTTGGGGGTCTTTTGTAGTTCCATACAAATTTTAGGATTATTTGTTCTAGTTCTGTGAAAAATGCTATTGGCATTTTAATAGGGATTGCATTGAATCTGTAGATTGGGTAGTATGGACGTTTTAATAATACTTGTTCTTCACAGCCATGAGCCTGGCATGTCTTTCCATTTCTTTGTGTCATCTTCACTTTCTTTCGTTAGTGCTTTATAGTTTTCAGAGTGCAGGTCTTTACCTCTTTGGTTAGATTTATTCCTAGTTATCTTACTGTTTTTGGTGCAGTTGTAAATGGGATCATTTTCTTGATTTCTCTTTCTACTACTTTGTTACTAATGTATAGAAATGAAGGGGCACCTGAGTGCCTCGGTTGGGCGTCCGACTTCGGCTCAGGTCATGATCTTGCGGTGCGTGAGTTTGACATCTGCGTCAGGCTCTGTGCTGACAGCTTGGAGCCTGGCGCCTGCTTCGGATTCTGTGTCTCCTTCTCTCTCTGCTCCTCCCCACCTTGTGCTCTGTCTCTCAGAAATGAATAAATGTTAAAAAAAAAAAAATTAGAATGCAACAGATTTTCTGCACGTTGATTTTGTATCCTGTGATTTTAGTGAGTTTATCAGTTGCAGCAGTTTTTTGGTGGGTCTTTTCAGTTTTTCTATAGGTTAGTATAATGTTATCTGCAAATAGTGAAAGTTTTACTTCTTTCTTACCAGACTATTTTTTTGTCTGACTGCTGTGGATAGGACTTCCAGTCTTGTGTTGAATAAAAGTGGTGAGAGTGGAAATGCCTGTCTTGTTCCTGACCTTATGGGGAAGCTTTCATCTTTTCACCAGTGAGTGTGGTGTTAGCTGTGGGTTTGTCATATATGGCCTTTATTATGCTGATATTTGTTCCCTGTATACCCATTTTAGTAAGAGTTTTTAATCATGAATGGATGTTGAATATTGTCAAATGTTTTTTCTGCGTCTATTGAGATAACCATATCAGTTTTATCCTTCATTTTGTTAATGTGTATCACACTGGTTGATTTGTGAATATTCAACCGTCCTTGCAACCCAGGAATAAATTCCACTTGATCATTTATTTTTGTTGTAATCTTTATTATTTCCTTCCTTCTGCTTTTAGGTTTTGCTCTTCTTTTTCTGGCTCCTAAAGGTGTAAAGTTCGGTTGTTTGAGATTTTTCTTGAGGTGGACCTGTACTACTATAAACTTCCCTTTTGGAGCTGCTTTTGCTGCATCCCAAAAGTTTTGAACTTGTGTTTTCATTTTCATTTTTTCCACGTGCTTCTTTATTTCCTGGTTGGCCCATTCATTGTTTAATAGCATGTTATTTAACCTCCATGTATTTGTTGTCTTTCCAGTTTTTTTCTTGTGGTTGATTTCTAGCTTTGTAGCATTGTGTTCAGAAAAGATGCATGGTATGACTTGATCCTTCTGAATCTGTTGAGACTTGTTTTATGGGCTAATAAATGATCTGTTCTGGAGAACGTTCCATGTGCACTTGAATGTGTATTCTGCTCTTTTAGGATGGAATGTTCCAGATATATCCATTAAATCCCTCTGTTCCAGTGTGTCATTCAAAGCCACTATTTCCTTATTGATTTTTTGTTTAGAGGATCTGTCCACTGATGTGAGTAGGGTGTTAAAGTTCCCTACTATTATGTATTACTGTCAATTTCTTCCTTTATGTTTGTTAGTATTTGCTTTATATATTTGGGTGCTCCTATGTTGGGTGCATAAATATGCACAATTGTTGTATCTTCTTGTTGGGTTGTCCCTTTTATGATTATATAATGCCCTTCTCTGTCTCTTGGTACAGTCTTTGTTTTAGTCTAGTTTGTCCTGGGGCACCACGGTGGCTTAGTCAGTTAAGCCTCCGACTTCACAGTCTCATGGTCCTTGAGTTTGAGCCCAAGCCCTGCGATGGGCTCTGTGCTTGACAGCTCAGGGCCTTGGAGCCTGCTTCAGATTTTGTGTCTCCCTCTCTCTTTGCCCCCCACCACATTTGTGCTCTGTCTCTCAAAAATAAACAAACATTAAAAAAAATTTGTGAAAGTCTACTTCGTCCTGTATAAGTATTCCTCCCTGCCCCCCCTCCCCCCCATCCATTTGCATGGAATATTTTTTTTTCTATACCTTCACTTTCAGTCTGTGTCTTTGGATCTGATGTGTGACATCGGACATGTCTCTTGTAGGAAGTATATAAATGGGTCTTGTTTTTTAATCCATTCAGTCACTGTCTTTTGACTTAAAAGTAAATGTGCATTTAGTTCACTTAAAGTAAGTATTCATTGATATGTATGTTTTGCCATTTTGTTAGTTTTCTGGTTGTTTTTATAGTTCTCTGTTCTTCTCTTGCTCTCTTCCCTTGTGATTTGATCCCTTTGTTTAGTGTTATGTTTGGATTCCTGTTTGTTATGTATATGTTACAGGTTTTTGGTTGGTGGTTACTATGAGTTTTATATATAATGTTCTTTGTATATACCAGTCTAAAGTAAATTGATGGTTGGTTAAGTTTGAACATTCTGAAGGGCACTATATTTTTACTCTCCCACCTCACCCCTGGCTCTGTATTTTACGGATGTATTGTATGTATATGTATGTATACATACATGTATATATTGTCATATTTTACATCTTTTTATTTTGTGCCCCTTATCTAATTATTATAGATATAATTGATTTACTACTTCTGTCTTTTAACCTTCATACTAGCTTTATAAGTGATCTACTACCTTTAGTATGCATTTGCTTTTAACAGTGCATTTTTTTTTTCTTTTCATAATTTTATTCTAATTATGGCTTTTTCTGTTTCACTTATGAAGTCCCTTTAACAGTTGTTGTAAGGCTAGTTTAGTGGTGATGAACTTTAACTTTTGTCTGTCTGGGAAACTATCTGTCGTTCAATTTTGAGTTCTAGCATTGCTGGGGTTAAGTACTCTTGATTGTAGGGTTTTTCCCAGCACTTTGAATATCATGCCACTCCCTTCTGGCCTGCAGTTCCTGCTGAAAGAACATCTGATAGCCTTTTGAGGTTTTCCTTGTAACTATGTGCTTTTCTCTTGCTGCTTTTAATATTCTTTTTTATCTTTTAATTTTTGACATTTTAATTATGTGTCTTGATATGCACCTTCTTGGGCTCATCTTGTGTAGGGTTCTCCGAGCATCTTAGACTTGGCTGGCTCTTTCCTTCCCCACGTTAGGGAGGTTTTCAACAATGATTTCTTCAAATAAGTTTTCTGCCCCTTTTTCTCTTCTTCTGGGACCCATTATAATACCTGATGTTGTCATAGAAATCCTTTAACCTATCCTTTTTTTTTTCTTTTTGCTGTTGTGCTTGGTGTGTTCCATTACCCTGTCTTGCAGATCGCTGATCCTTTCTTTTGCATCTGCTATTTATTCTCTAGTTTTCATTTCAGTTATTGTATTCTTCAGCTCAGTTCTGAGCTTATTCACTTTTCTCTCCGGTCCAGTGTGAGCATCTCTATGACCATTACCTGAACTCTTCATCAGGTGGATTGCTTATGTTTCCTTTAGTTCTTTTCTGAGGTTCAGAACATATTCTTCTGTCTCATTTTGTCTGACTCTGTGTTTCTATATATTAGGTGACTTACATCTCTTGGACTTGAAAGTAGTGGCCTTATATAGAAAATGTCCTGTGGAGCCCACTAGTTTAATACCCCCTGATCACCAGTCCGGCGCTATGGATATCCCTTGTATGGGCTGTATGTACCCTTCTGTTGTGACTGGTCTGCAGCAGATGGGGATGCTCTGGCGGGTGTGGCTGCCCCCCAGCACAACTGGCTGAGAGTGTGGTTGCAGCTGCTGCTGGCTTATTGGTGGGTTTTGTAGCTCCTGGCTGATTTGTATTGGTGGGGGAGGGGGGGATGTATCTATATTCTGAATCTAGCCCTTTGTTCATATGTTGCAGACAGCTTTTCCCAGTTAGTTTTTTCACTTTCCTTGTGTTGCCCTCAATTTAAAAATGTCTCTTATTTTACCCTTTTTCAGAACGCCAGTCTGAATTGCCAACCCAAAGTAAGGCTAGCTTCCCTAGTATTCTCAGTGACCCAGACCCAGATTCTTCTAATTCTGGATTTGACAGCTCAGTTGCCTCTCAAATCACAGAAGCTTTAGTCAGTGGACCAAAGCCACCTATTGAAAGTAGGTATATTACTTTTTTGTACTTGGTTTTATTTTACCAGCATCCTGAGACTTTTGGTTTTCTAAAACATGGTGTTACTTTTGTTGCTGCTTAAACTTGAATTCAGTGAGACACTTCCCAGTTATAGTGTCTTGTAGAACATAGTAGTGATGGTCTGTGTTCTTTAATAAAATTACATGCCAAGTTTTTTTTTTATCAGCATTCCTGAAGATACAACTTCTGATTTTACTGAAACGAGTCTTCTGTAATTTATTAACTTTTGTATTCAGGCTTCTATGTGGTTTTAGTGATGAAGGCATGCTTTATCCTTAGGGATAAGAAAATGTTCTCCAAATTATAGTGTCACCATGAGTTTAAAACTTACATGACTTTAATGCCATTATTAGATCTTTGACATAAATGGGTTTAATATTTGAAGTCTAAGCAGAGCACAAGTGTGCCTGACAGCCCCATGGCACATACTGGTTTTCATTTAATATTTGCTTACTGTGTGTTGCGTAAGCCATCAGAAAAGTATGTGAAAAGCAAATCAGATACAGAGTCTGGCTAAACGTATGTACTTCATGGGAATGTTTTCATTATCATATAAGTAGTGCTTCTTCTGAGGTGTTAAAAGTTTTTTCTTTTTATAAGTGGTCTGAAAAGAGATTGAGATGCCAGTCCTACTAGATGTAAAATGCTGGATGTGAGTGGAGAGAGAGTAGAAGATAAACTGGTGATTCTTAGCCAGAAAACCTTTTCAACAAACCATTCTCAAATTTGGCAGGGGCTAGGACCCATGGTCAGAATAAGCCATCTGAGGCCCTGTGTGGAAACCAGAGTGAGTTATGAAATTTGTTCAGCAAAAATCCCAGCCAGCATTTATTTTCTTGGGCTTATAACTTAGGGTTCAGTCTTATTTCATACAACAATTGAGGTAGAGTCACTGCATTTTCCTATTGTTGTTTTACTGTTCTATGAAAATGAATATGGGATTTGTGAATTCAGGGGTTTATGAAAGTCTCTGGATTCATTTGGGAATGTCAAGCCAACTGTACTTTTTTGTTCCCTGCCATTTTATCCACACATAATTTGCCACCTCAACATTAGAAGATGCAAAGAAAAAACCACAAATAGTGCTGAATAAAATAATAGTAATTATTCACTACTACTGAATAAAATAATAGTAATTAATGGGACACCTGGGTGGCTCAGTCAGTTAAGTGTCTGACTGTTGATCTCAGCTCAGGACTCGATCTCAGGGTTGTGAGTTCAAGCCCCACGATGGGCTCTGCACTGGGTGTGAAGCCTACTTAAAAAAAAAAATACCGGTCACTAAGAATAGGAAGAGTGAGATCAAGTAGCATTTCATTTTTCCCATCAGAACTCTCACCAGTATGTGAAGTTGTATCCTTTTGCTTCTCAGTGGTGATCATGCTTGAATTAAAAATCATCAGATCATGGTAATGCCTTCATCTCTCCTGAAAAGTAGATTTGGGCTCTGGAATAATAATGTTATATCAGTGTTTCATTTTTATGGCATCCTGAATAAAACCCTGACTTTCTATATCATCTCTGCTTTGGATTTTGAAGTCTGCAAGTTTTATCATGTTATCTTTATACAGATGTGCATAGATGGTAGCTTACTGATCGAAGCAAACATTTCCACTCTCGTTACAGGCCATTTCCGGCCAGAGTTTATTCGTCCACCACCTCCACTCCACATTTGTGAGGATGAGCTGGCTTGGCTGAATCCAACAGAGCCTGACCATGCGATTCAATGGGACAAATCAATGTGTGTCAAGAATAGCACTGGTGTGGAGATCAAGCGAATAATGGCCAAAGCCTTCAAAAGCCCCTTATCTTCTCCTCAACAAACACAGGTATGTATTTATTTGTAGGTGTTTTATTTTAATCCTTCACATGATAAATGACCAATAAAATGATCCTGCCGATAGGAGCCAGCAATAATAATGTTTTGGATCCAAGAAGTCTTGGATCTCTGGAGCTTTGTTCTGCCCCTCCCACTCTGGTCATTTTACTCTGAAAAAAGACTGATGACTCAACACGTATCAACACTTATTTGGGGCCATTTTGACTATGGGAGAGGAGGGGTAGGATGGATCTCACATTTTTGGCATTTTGCAGATGTTGTTACATTTGCTGGACAGTAACTACTGAGGGTAAGTGAGATTAACATCTTATGGAGGAAGAAAATGAGACCTAGGGAAGGTAAGCTAGCCACTGTCACACAGCTGGTTAGTGGTGGATTTGAGATTTAGAATAGCCCCTGCTGTTCTTTGTGTAAGACTCCCCTGGGCTGGGAAAGGCAAGGATACCTGGTGGGTGGTTTCTGTTTGGTGAATTTTACCCAGCTTTGCAAACGTAAACAGTGGAACTCGTGAGGACATACTGACACTTCCAATCCAGTTTACCACTGAAAATGTTACTTTCAGAGTCAAATAACAGCTGTTCGTAGTTCACTTTGTTTGCTAGGCCATCCTAAAACACAGTCCACTGTGGTATATGCAGGCAGGTAGGGGAATGAACATAGAGAATTTGTAAGAAAAACCACTTATTTGGCAGAACTACTTTTGAAGGTATTTATTTAGATTGCGTCGCGTGAGTAGGGCCTGAACTGTACGGTCTTGCCGTGAGGCACCACGACAGGGCAGCGATCTCCTCCCGTCATGCTTCTCTCCTTGAGTGTCTGTTCTCTGCCTGGGCTGCACTCTTTCCCCTGTTCTCAGTTCTTTGTGGCCTGTGCTTTTCTGGAGAACTGGTTGGCAACTAAGATAATTTTTGGTTATAACAGAGGATAGGAAAAGCCTACAAAGCTGTTAAGGAGGATGCTGTTACAGTCCACACAGCATTCTATCCAACCAGACCATACTGAGGCTGGTTTAATGCCCTGGAAAGGGATCACTAGCATTTTTAGTCTTGAAGTTGTCTGCATTTTAATATCTTCACAGCTTAAATGTAAATTTAAAAATTAATACAAGATTATGATGGGTTTGAGGGAAGAAATTTACCAAGTGGGTTCAATGTAGATAATTTTATAGTTTGGTTTTGTAGGCAGGAAAGAGAATATTTGACTCAAGAACCTCTCTCTTTTTAAAAATTTGGTTGTATTTAGCTCCTGGGTGAATTGGAAAAAGACCCCAAACTCGTTTATCATATTGGCCTCACTCCAGCCAAACTTCCAGACTTAGTGGAAAACAACCCTCTAGTTGCTATAGAAATGCTGCTGAAGTTAATGCAGTCAAGCCAGATCACGGAGTATTTTTCGGTTCTGGTCAACATGGACATGTCTTTGCATTCAATGGAAGTTGTAAATCGGTAAGTTTTTATACTTGATCGGGTGTGGGTGGGGGCAGTGTGAATCTAGATCCTGATTAAATGGCCAGAAGGCAAAAACTAGCAACAAATTTTTAGTTTTTTGGTTTTTTTTTTAACCTTCTTGAAATTGTACTGAAGGCTGCTCTTTTAAGCTTATCAGCCAGTAAGAACTAAGTAATCACAAGTATGTGTACAGGAGTGTTCTTTCTGGGGTGGGAGAGAGAGGAGGCAGGCATGAGGCTTTCAACTTTATTTTCTGTCATTGGCAAAACTGGTCAGCTGTTTGTTGAAAACACACTACTGTGTGTCTGCATTATCCTGTTCAGGCTTTTCCCTCCAGTGCAGACTCACTTCCTTCTGGGGCTGCTTCTGCTCCCTTCCTTGGACCGGCTGCCCTCTCAGTGCCAGCTTTTTCCCCTTCACTATGTTCTTGTAGCACTGTTTTCACCAGCTATTTGGTATTTAGTCCAAGAATAACCACATCTTTTTATCAGTAGTATTCTTTCTAGAGAATAATTTCAAGGATGAGGTCTGTTCCTTGTGGCACCCCCCCCTCCCTCCCCTTCTCCCCCCCAATCTCAAGTGACCACAGCACTTTTCTCAGAGCACTGGTTCCTTGGTGCTTTATGGGGAAAGGTTCTGTAGTCAAAGAAGTTTAGAATTCCTTTTGGAAATTCATACTGTATAGTTAGCATAGCATACCTTTATTTGAACATGGAATTCCCATCTTTTTGTTTTCCTTAAAATATTCCACAGAATCTTTCAGAAAATACCAGCTTTCCTCTTGGAGACACTAATGTGCCACCAATGCCTTCTGTCACATTCCATCCGGATCTCTATCACCATGTTCCTGAATGTGCCACACTAATCCCAGATCCCAGCTTTTTCTCACATCACTTGCTAGGTTATAAGAAATACTTCAAGGTTTCAGTTTTAGGCCACTTGACCTTTTAAGGGTTTTCCTGTTTTTTCATTTACACTGCTTTTTGCAAACCCCTCATTTTAGCCCTTAATTATACTTATTAAAAATTATACCTTCTTGGACCTACCACCTTGCATAGCGCTTACATGTAATTGGGGTTTAGTTAACATTACTTACTAGAGCTTGAAGACCATTAACTACAAATTAGGATTCAACCAAGATCACAGAAATGTGGTGTTCAAAATTATGAGTAATTTTCATGTGTAATGTAATGCTAAGTATAGACTTAAAAAATGAAGTGCCATTGACTAACAAAGTGGGTGACTCAGGCTTATTTGCATAAGTATGTTTAAAAGTAGGTAACTGATCATCTATCAGAAATTTTGACTAAATGACCAAAGAGGAATTTTATGGGTAACAGTGTTTTTTTAACAGCCCTAACTTTTTAACTTTCTGAAACAGACTCACTACAGCTGTTGATCTACCTCCTGAATTTATTCACCTTTACATATCAAATTGCATCTCTACTTGTGAACAAATTAAGGATAAATATATGCAGGTAAGTAGCAGAGATTTCTGTAAATTTTATAAATACCTGCCAAGAAAACGGGTACACTAAATTTGCTTTCTCTTTTTCAGAATCGTTTGGTGCGTCTTGTGTGTGTCTTTCTTCAGTCCTTGATCCGTAACAAAATAATTAATGTGCAGGACTTGTTTATAGAAGTGCAGGCATTCTGTATTGAATTCAGCAGGATACGAGAAGCTGCTGGCCTTTTCCGATTGTTGAAGACCTTGGACACTGGAGAAACACCTTCCGAGACCAAAATGTCAAAATAATACCTCATCAGAACCACCACATTCATTATTCAGCTGTATTGTGACTTAATTTTTAAACTGTTAGAACCCTGAGTGGATTGCTTGGCCTAATGCATATAAACACTACTTTATCTACTTAAAGCAAAATTTTCCCTTCCTGGATGACTTTTTCCTTGAAATGGATTTTTGGTAAGAACTTAGAAAAATGTGTCTATTTTGGTGTCTTTGCTGATGATTAGGATTAGCAGTTATCCAAAAAAAGTTCCTGCAAAAAAGTAGATGCGGTCTTTAGCACTGTAGAACCAAGGTGCCTGTTTTTGTTTAAAACACAACTTACAGGCTACTGATAAATCAAGAATCCCAGTTTTCTTAAGGTTCTAATATTTTAGTATTTAATGAGAGTAAATGAAGACATTCTTAAGAATTTGTCATACTGCCCTTGAGGTGAAATCAGTTAAGTGTTTTCGAATCAAGTGGCAAACAGAAGTTTGGTCCTTGAACCCATTTATGCGTATAGCCCTTACCGCCTCCTGAAGCACAGTTTGAACCAAGGAAATGCTTCTAACTTTATCCTTTCTTGTCATGGGGACTTAATAGACAACAGAATACATGCATTCCTTGGACCTCTTAGAAACATGGAAACTCTTAGAAACCTTTTTTGAGACTATAATAGCTGGTGTAGTGTTCTGTTTTTTTCCTCTCGAGCTGTTCATTAGTTCTTCAGTTCTTAGTCTAAGATAGTTATTTTCTTGTTTAAAGGAAAAATATTAGTCCATGTTTTGGGAGATAACATCACCACTGAGGAACTGTCATGTACAGTCTGTACCCTGCTGCCTGTGCTAGGGCAGATGACCTGTTTGAGACGTAGGAGGACAAGGTGGCTGGCGTCATGTGGGCTGTTATCCCTCATTTAACTTTGGACAACAGTGCCTTACATTAAAGTTTTTTATGAACTGTATTATGTGTTTTTTTTTACTTGAAGAAAGCATGAAAAATTCCTCATTTACTGAGGTACTTCCAAAGCCTGCTCTTTATAGGGAAATAATCTATTCAACAGGAATTCACCTTCCAATTTAACCCTCAGCAAAAGTTAAAGGAAACCGAGCCTACTGGTTTAAAGAGGAGTTTCAACCTTATCATACAGGCAAAAAAACAGTACTCCTAGATTTATAAGAAATTTTATGTCTCATGTAATCTTATGAAAGTAAGGTATTTATAAATGTATTTGCTTAAAGGAATTAAGAACCCAAGCCAGTGTACTAGAGGAATGCCTTTAAGACATCCAAAATGATAGTAACAGCCTTGATTTCCATACCTGTAAGTGGGCGTCACTGTTTTACGTTATTAGGTTTGGGAATTACTTCCAAAAGTACTTCCAAATACTTCCAAAAGTATTATTGAGATACTTCTGGGAATGGCAAAGTTTGGACGACTGTTGGAAGGGCTCCAGGACCTACTGATTCTCTGATAACGTTGAACGGCACTGGCCAACAGCACTATTAACTCATGCCTGAACAAAGCTTACCTAACATGTACTTTCTCTATAAGGCACATCAGCCTTCATGTGCTGAGAACAGGAGACAACACTATGCTTGGGGGCCATTTTAAACTGTAAAATCACCAAGGTACAAAATTTTGGAAAAGACGCTAAATACATAGTGGAGAAGGATACACTATTGACACTTTGAGAGCTGAAATAAGAAGGCAGAGTGTCCTCTTACTAAACCTCAATTGGAAAAAGTGTGTCACATGCCTCAAAATTTCACTGCACTGTACGTGTCCACAAAGGACTTGCAAAAAGCACTGCCCATCCTGATGTGAGGGTTACAGATAAATTCAGTTGGTGAATTTACAAGTTCTGGACTCTGCAAATAGACTATTGCTAAAAATTCCAGGATCACACTATTGGTGTTTACTTGAAAGAGGAAAGATTTCCAAATCTAAATAGTTAACAAAAAACAGTAGTTATATTTAGGGAACATTTTACCCCCCCCCCCCCCCCAAAAGTGAGTCAGGTTTACATTTAACACCAGCCGGGCTCTGTGCTGACAGCTCAGAGCCTGGAGCCTGCTTCCGACTCTCCCTCTCTCTCTGCTTCTCCCCTGTTCTCTCTCTCTCTCTCTCAAAAATGAATAAATATTAAAAAAATTTAAACACCAGCAAGAGGTTCTTCATTAAACATGTTTAAAAGTAGAAGAAAGGTTACCTGAAATCAACTATAGTCCTGGGATTCAGTAACTGTAATCAACTTTTAAGTGTAGTTCAATTGACTGCCATGTTAACAATGTATCTTGAATTCTCTGGGTTTTCTAGTTCCGGTTTCTAGTTGTAGTATCTTCAAATCACCTGTAAAAAGACAGCACTAAGTTACACCATAGGGTAGAAAGAAAAAATGCTTCAAAATTAATCAGATCCCAAGATACAACTACTTTAATTCTTTTAGCAGTGTTTATACATTTAAACAACTTCAAAGAAACAGTTATCACTCACCTTTCTTACAGAGTACACACTTTCCCACAATTTTAAGTGGTGTGTACCACTACTTAATGTATCTTGTAATGATTCTCATGGAAAGCGATGGCTCACGTGCTTATTTTAAATAATATTTTGAAGGGCAGCACTTTAGCATTTTAAGGGTATCTGGAAAAGTAACGCATATTTTTACGTACTCTTTAAAATTCTTGCACACTCTACCTAGGTACTAAGACATTTTGTTGGTTTCACTTTATATCTGGTCTGTTGTTTTTATGCAATCACTACTGTTCTGATCAGGAAATCCATCCCTAAAATGCTTCCAAAAACACAGTCCTGGGATCCAATACCTATGCAGCCAAGCCCCACGAAAGTGCTGGTGTTCTCAGGTTTCTCATTAGCCCATAATATACAAGCTTACACCTCTTCAAAAAAATGGATTGAATTAATGTGATCCATATACCTTTTTCAATTTACAACTTCTACTTTGCTGTTAGAATAAAGGCAAATCTAGCTAAATGGCTGATTACACTGTAGAAATTTTACTTTTATAAGAATTACGTTAGTACCTTTTAAAATGAAATGGTTTTAAAACTTCAAAAGCGAAATTAACTGGGAAAGGCGTAGGTGGCTTTTCTAATTGGTTGTTGCATCACAGAAGCACAGCGTATGTTATATATAAGACTCACTTTGGTTCAGGCCAGCATCCTGTGCTTTGTAAATCACAAATTGGGTTACACTGAGCTCAAAGAGACTGCTTTTGACCAAACATGTAATTACCTCAGGTTCTCGTTAATAACATACACATACTGATTTAAGCTCAGCCTTCACTGAGCAAATAAACTTTAATGTGCTCAAAAGAAGAAACTAGCCAATTAAGCTATCCTCTTGGGGAATTTAGTTACACTGGGTATTTCATCCCAGTGGGAACACACCTGTTCTTGAAGGCCTATTTCTGTTTCTGATTCTAGCAGTCCCTGATGCAGCAAGTAGACTGCAAAGTATGTAGACAGGTATTTACTACTCAATTTAAGATCCAATGCCTTCAATTCACTGATTTTTTCTTCTAAAAATATCAGCTCTCTTTGGGAAGAGCAGACCCCTCTGAGAAAGCCTGCCCAAGTGCAAAGCTTCAATCCTGAGGTTACTGAGGTCAGACCAGTGATTCGCTTCTGGAGATTTTGTCATCGTGTGCCCCACAGAGAGCAAACTGCTGATGGGCACACTGCAATTCGGCCTTTTATTGTCATCACTCCTCAGTGACTGCAGGAGACAAGCTCTCAGGAGAGGCTTTTTATATTCAAGATCCCCCAGACTTCAGCATGTGAGGAAGTTTACCTGTCCAAGGTGCCCTGTTTTTGCACATCTCCTCCTGCCCTTTGTGGTGTTCTAGCGGGAAACCCAGAGGTAGCACCTGGGCAGGCGGCTGACAACAGTGCTTCACGTTCATGGTCAAACTGCTTCTTTCACATGCTGCCTGGGACTTTCAAAGTTAAAAAAAACAAAAAACTGTTTCTACAGTATTTGTGAACAAATGGCTTTTATGACAATTGTTAGAGGGAACATGATTACTGCCATAAATAATATGACTAACCTTAAACCAAATCTCTCTGGTTTACCCTTTCTTGATTACATTCCCATATTCTGAGTAGCATTTTATCAATTTCATGTCTCCGCAAACATTCTGCTAATATTTGACCCTTTTCTATCATATTTATATCTAAAAAAAAGCCTATAAAAGGAAGCTTTCAAAGTGTTGCAGTTCTCTATTTTTTCTTGGTAATTCCTTTCTCTGCTATTAAAGACATGTTTCCAGGGGTGCCTGAGTGGCTCAGTCGGTTAAGTGACTTTGGCTCAGGTCAGAATCTCACTGCTCTGTGGGTCTGAGCTGCTGATAGCTCAGAGCCTTGAACCTGCTTCAGATTCTGTGTCTCCCTCTCTCTGCCCCTCCCCCATTCATGCTCTGCCTCTCTCTCAAAAATAAACAAAAAAAATTATTTTTAAAGACATGTTTCTGCAGATGAGACCAGACCACTACAGTTCTTCCCATCTCCTGAATTTGCAGTTTAGTGTTCAAACGTTTGAATTATGGAAAGCTGTATCTGATAGCTGCTAATGAAGAAATCATACTTCTGTAATTATCAAACAATTTAGCTTGATCTGTCATGGTATTCTTTTTAAAAGTCTGCTTCATTGGATACTGGAAAGAATTATTAATTAAAGCATGTCTCCCAAGTATGTATCTTAAAATACAAACAGCAAAAAACCTACTTTGTACAGAATCAAGGACATACTTTCCTATTTGCAATGAACCACAAAGATAATGGCTATTATGGAAACCTACTTTGAGGCTGTCAGTGAGAGCTCAAAGTCAGTCAACTTTTCTACTTCAGTAGCTCCTCAAGTTGAATCTGGCCACAGAATTTACACCAGCAAAACTGTTTACTCACCAAATGTTTCATTATGAGTGGCTAAAATCCAAAGGCAACAAATAGTTTGAAGGAAAAAAAAGAAAACAGAGCCATACAAAGCTTAGATGCAGCTGTTAAGAATGAATTCCTTACATTTTTTAAAACTCCAAACAGACCTTTATTTTTACTCACAAAATAAAGATACACACAACTAGCTTAGAAGCAACAAAGGACAACAGTTTCAAGTTTTAAAAAAATAACTCTCCCTCATCCTCCTCAACTTCCACCTCCAAGAAGGGAGAGGAGAGCAGAAAGTGTGTGTTTTTACTTAATAATTTTATAAAATTTAAGAGTGCAGTCTCCAAAAGCTTTACATTCCCCTGCCGCTTTCAACCTACAAGTGAGAACAGCCAAGATTAAAAAGGATAGATGATTACACAAGATCATGATCTTTAAATCAATCAAGAAAACTGCTTACTTTGTAACAGAAACAAAGTTCTCCATCCTTTTAATTGTAAAGATTAAATTGTAGTTGGAACTAATACAGTCATCATTTACAAAAAACTCTGCCTGCTCGATTTTCTTAAGGCAATGAAGAACTTACTGCTCATGTGTGATGAAGGATCTTAGCTTTTCATTCGTAGAAAAAATGGACACATTTCCCTCTCCTTTAAGGTATCACAAGCAATTAGGGATTAAAAAGGGAAAATGCAAATCCTAAAGTCATCTAACACTTTTCCTATAATTCCAAAGAGAGAACAATGAAAAGGTGTTCGTAGGTTTCAAAGTCTATATAATAACACGGAGGTTTGAGAAAGCTGTAGATTTCTCAGATCTCATTTATAAGTTTAATGTTCTAGAAAAGCCTTTCCTCCAAGGAAAACTCGTGATCAATAACTGAAGTGAATTATACAATTCCACTTCCCACTAGTCTAAATTCAGTTGCTCAGTCTAAAGCCATCCTTGAGAAACAAAATCCCATTTGTACAGTACCGTGGTAGCTAGTCTAGTAGTATTCAGAAAAACCTCCCCCTGCTACCCCCTTTAAAGGGCCTTCCTAGTGGTCTCCTCTGTAACAGTCCAAAACAACATACTGTTTATCGTAAATGATATATTTTAGTAGATAAATATATTAAGACTAATCAAAACATCTCTTTAAGAATAAAATATCTTAGCCCTTTGTGTATCAAATCAGAACCTGAAAGGTAAAAGAATGTACATTATTTTCAAATATACAAACTATGTGCTGAAGTGTAAAAAAAAAAAAAAAAAAAAAAAAAAAGTCCTTTAATTGAAGTCAATGCTCTGTCCATGACGCGGTCACCAGGATGTGTGCTAGGAGACGGGCCTTCCATGTTCAAGGTCGCTCCTGCCCATTTCTACAATGAAGCAACAAAAGCCAATGTCAGCCACTTAGCATATTCTAAACTTCAATTACAGAAGCACTGTGACTCATTTGGAGACTATAATTCAAGCAACAAATTACAAAAAAATTTACATAAAACCTACATGTAAAATTGGCAACTCATTCCAGAGAGCAAAAAAAAATATACAAACATCTTCCTCACACAGAGTGTGAGAAGTTTTCTCACATTAGCTTAACCAATGTTACTTTAATCAACATGGTGCTATTAAAAAAAGGATGCAGTCTTCTGGTTGGTGAACTAGTGTATGTTTTCAAAAGTAAACCAGACAGCTATGACGACATCTGATGATGATGATGGTGGTGTCACTGCCCACAAAAACAACAAAGAGCATTTCCTGTGTTATATATGTGACTCTGTGAGGTAAGGATTAGGATGTTATTATGCTCATTTTACAGATGATGAAACATGGGCACAGAGACATTAAACTATCTTGGAAAAGGAACTGGTGGTTCAAAGTCAGAAGGTTTCTTACAGGAATAGAGTACTTCCTTAAATACAGAATCAAATACTTCAACTCACCTACAGTCAGAGCCAAGAAGGTCAACTGGACAACAGAAGGAGTACTCACCAGGGAAACACAGTCTCTAGTGAGTAGTCTATCATTAGTAAGTTCCACATTTTATTTCTAGTTGCTCCGAAGAGCCTAGTAAATGTTTTCTCAACTTTAAGTGAAGCCACATTTTATTCTGGAAGTACTAGTGTCTGCTTAAGAGAACTGATTTCTTGGGAGTACCTGGGTGGCTCAGTCGCTTAAGCGTCCAACTCTTGGCCCAGGTCATGATCTGATGGTTCAGGAGTTTGAGTCCTGTGTCGGGCTCTGCTTCGGATTCTCTCTTTCTCTCTCTCTCTCCCTTTTTCTCTGCCCCTTCCCTGTGTGCATGCATGTCCTCTCTCTAAACTTTTTTTTTTTTTTTAAAGAATATATTTCTCCAATTTAATATTTCTCAAATTATATTGGTACAATGATAAGGTGGAAAGAACATGAACATTTAAATTTACCTATCAATTTACTCGTGAACAAATACTTGGAAATTAAAAATAAAAAAGGACAAAAACAAAAAACAAAAAAGAAGAAAGCAAACACACACACAAAAGGCAGGTGTGGGGAGTGGGCCCAGCTTCTTCAGAATGTATCCAACATCCTGTTGTTTTATAACCTAGCATCTTTTTCCACTTTTATTTTTATGCACTATTTCTGTGTGTGTGTGTGTGTGTGTGTGTGTGTGTGTGTGTGTGTGTGTGTGTGTAGGGGTGATTTTATTTGTATAGAATACATTTCCAAGGACGAAATATCAGCTTCAAAGACTATGTATTTTTAATTTAATAGATGTTGTTACATGGCTATTCAAAAAGGCCAGGGGGCGCCTGGGTGGCTCAGTCGGTTGAGTGTCCGACTTCGGCTCAGGTCATGATCTTGCAGTTCATGAGTTCAAGCCCCACGTTGGGCTCTGTGCTGACAGCTCAGAGCCTGGAGCATGCTTCAGATTCTGTGTCTCCCTCTCTCTGCCCCTTCCCCGCTCATGCTCTGTCTCTCAAAAATGAATAAATGTTTAAAAAAAAATTTTTTTAAAAAGGCCATAACAATTTACATTTATAGCACAATGTATGGAAATGCCCATTTCTTGCATCCCAGCCAGCAATAAATGTTAGCTGTCTTTTGAATTTTTTTCTCATTTGAACACTGGAAAGTGATATCTCACTGCTATTTCAATTTGCATTTTCCTAATTAACTTGCATTTGGATTTGATCTTTTCTTGTTTTTGTTGTATACCTGCACTTGTAGTCTACACTATGCACTATTTCAAATGATAATAATATCCTACTTCTAAGAGGGGAGAGGAGATGCTGACAGACCAATGCACGGCAGATAACAAGAGTGCAGGAAAACGTGGGGGACGCTTAGGGTGAGTCTTTATCGGCCTTTAACTATCTCAAGGGTGGTCAAGTACTAGAGAAAGGAAAGTTAGTTTTTTTTCTGGAGACTGAAGGCAATGGCAAAAATGACACTGGCACGCACTTGGGCTCAACTGGACAGGATGGATTCTAAAGGTGGTTCCATCCCAGCAGGCAACCAGGGAGCTGGCTGGGAGAATGTCCTTTCTGCATTCCAATGCTCGGAAATGGGTTTTTCCTTCTCTTCCACAGTGTGCTCTTCTTCCTTGGCTACTGGTTTAAAACCTAAGTTCTAGTATTTGTTTATTTTTGCTTCATAGCCAAACATAAAACTGATTCAGTTTGAGTTTTACTGATTTGGGAAGATATGCTTCCTCTTCCCGTATGGAAAAATTCAAAATTGGAAGCATCAATTCTTCCCAGTTAAAATAAATTCGATTATAATAAAAATTTTCACTCAGCAGAGTAATTTTAATTTTTTAGAAAAATGCAGAATAGTCCAGAAATGTTTTTAAATTAATAAAGGTGAAAGAATTTGCCTTGCCAATATCAAAACATATGTAATTATTATTCACTAAAATGATTATAATTCACTAAATATTGGGACAACTGGTTAAACATTTTGGGGAAAAATAGGTTAAACCTTCCGTTAAGCTATGTGAATTAAAAATTTAAATGTAAAATACAAAACCACAAATATTAGCAAAATATGGGTTAATATATTTATAATCCTGAGATAAGGAAGACCTTCCCAAGTTAGTATGCTATCAAAGGCAGAATCATGAACATATGTTGGGACTAGAGAAAAATTAAACATTTCTACTAGCAAAATATACCAACCAGTCAAAGGACAGACAAACTGGGGGAGAAATATATGTCATACATCTGACAAAGATCAAAGAACTCTTAGAAGCAACATGAAAAAATTAGTTTCTCCAGAGAAAAATAAGGATGAAACAGGCAACTCCTGAAAGAATAAAAATGACCAACAAATATGAAAAGAAGGTCACCTCATTAGTAATTAAAAAAAATGCAATTCACTCTGTCTCCTCTCTCAGAATGACAAGAAATAATCAGACATCTAAGTGGTGAGGGTATATGCATAATAAATTCTTTTTTTTTTTTACTTTTTAAACAATGTTTATTTATTTTGAGGAAGAGAGAGAGAGAGAGATTGAGAACACTCAGGCTCTTGGGGCAGGGAGGGAGAGAGGGAGAGAGAGATTCCCAAGAGAGATTCTGCACTGTCAGTGCAGAGACCGATGTGGGGCTGGATCTCTCTCTCTCTCAAAAATAAACAAACATTAAAACAAAACAAAAAAAGAGTCAGATGCTTAACTGACTGAGCCACCAGGTGTCCCTACACAGCGATTTCTGAGTGTTAAAAATAAAGTCGCCAAAAGGGTGCGGTTTAAAGAAATTACAGTGAATCTAAACTGTAATACTATGCAGCCACACAGAATCATGCACCTATTGATACAGAAAAGAGCTGCACACATTAAGAGAAAAACAGGTAACCTAACAGCACATAAATGATATGTGATTAAACACAGAAAAACATCTGGAAAGCTATTTATCAAAATGTTAAAATGGTATTTCCAGGTGTCGGATCACAGTTTCTATTTTTCCTTTATGTTTTTCTGCATTTTATGTATTTTTTCATTTTGTTCCCTAACTGCTAGCAACATTGTTTTAAAACCTGGAAGGCACTTACCTAGTAAGGCTGTGTCTTCACCTGCATCTTCTTTAAAGCCGGCATCACACTGCAGTGCAGACTCACTAGTGGAAGAGGATGGTAAATTGTTCCCGTCACTTCTGTCCTCCTCTTGTAGAGTAATACTCAAATTTGCAGCCAAAACACTCCCAGGGGTAGATTCTGGAGCGGGCATCTCCTGCACATCCTCCACCTCTCCCTTGAGAGACGAAAAGAAAATACCTTGTCTGGGTAACACATTCAAAGCTTATCTATCATCTCCTAATGATTAGGCATAATCCATACGGAATATTTTTATACACAGAATCAGGCAAGAACATTAATGTCTTCTTTATTTAGCAACATCAGAAAATTAATTACTTCTCAATAAGCAGCTTTCTAAGACCTAAACGGTATTTATTTTAAAAACCATTTCCCACCTTGACGTAAGCAATGCCACCTTTAAATTCTTTATTGACAGTAAGTGAAGCTTTGTCATAGATGCATTTTCCCTGCTTCCTGGACAGAGGGTGTGAATCAGCCTGGCTGTGGCCGTGAGCTAGGATTACTGCCTCTAACTGTCGTACTGTCTTACTGCAGGCACCAGGGTTTGGGGGAAGAACACAGTATCTGAAAACAGAGGGCTTCAGACTGCATTTAGTTCACTTAAAAACAATCAATTGTGGCTCCCTGAGGACAGTGTCTATTGGCTCTCAGTCTACCTTCAACTCTCCTGTGTGCTGCTTTAAAGAACAGGACCATGAAAGTGACATCCCGGTCTTACATGGAGGCTAATCCAGATACCTTTCTGATTAATACCAGATTCAGGCCATGTTGTGAGAGAGGAAACCACTAGGTCACCTGGTAAATGAGCAGTGGCTTTTGGGTTTACTGTGAGCCTGGGCTTTACGTGAGAACATGGTGTTTGTTGCACCTCCCTCACCGGGCTCTCAGGGTCAAGGGCACGGCTGGCACGCTGCTCCCACTGCCACTCCTCAGGGTTTTAGAACCGCCCTCCTGAACAACACAGCACACAGACTCCTCCTCACTGGTAACTGAGACTCCCGACACAGCAAACCACGAATCCTACTGAGTTGCTAGAAAGTCCAAACTCCCACCCAGCCCACCCTTATCTGTTTTCCCAGATAGTTACTGAAGTGCCTGACAAACTGGACTACCTGCCAGTCTCAAAGCCCACACGGTCATACCCCTATCTGCAAAATAGTGATTGGTCAGACAAACTCTTTAACACCAGGCTCAGACTCCCCTCTTAAAATACCACCTTCTTATCTCCCCACTCCACCTGGTGGAGTAAATTCCTCCTTCCTCCATTCTCCTCAGCACTTCAAACATACATCCTCTGCTACACTGTGCGCGGGTGTGTCCCCTGGCCCCCAAAGTCCAGAAAGTGAAATCCCCAAGAGCCCACAGGCAGAAGGGCTGCATCTCACTTGTCTTTGTCTCCCCAAGTCAAGTTTCGATCTAGCACCTGAAAGAGTGCTCCTTTGATACATGCTTGCTGAATGAATGAAAACAAGAGTGACAAATGGACCATCCAGGAGGTTACAACTGCAAATGAAAGGACCACCTCCCAAGTCCATGTGAAGGACTGACAGCAGCTCTCTTACCAGTCATTACCATATGAGAGTGTCATACCTATGAAACCCAATGCAGGATGGGCCACAGGGTTTAAAGAAAATGGCCATTCATCCAAAAAGTAAAAACTAAGGGCAAGACAAGTTAATCTCTTACTATAGGTTTCTGTTCTTCAAAAAAAAATTACTTTCTGAGGACATACTCAAGCTTTCTGAAATTAACATTTTAACAAATATACATACGTAGATATATTTCCCAAAACAAAACTCACAACGATTAAAGTCTCAGTACTAAGTTTAGCGAAATATCTTTATAAAAACTTTTAGGGGGCACCTGAGTGGCTCACCCGGTTGAGCATCTGACTCGATTTTGGCTCGGGTCATCATCTCATGGTTTGTGAGGATGAGCCCTGTGTCAGGCTCTGCACTGACAGTATGGGGCCAGACAGGAAGGGAAAGAGGAAAAGGGAAACCTTTGCCAAGAAAAACATCTGTCAAGCTCCCTGTATTGTATTGGTTAAAATCCTAGGAAGGTGCACTCTCTTGTCTGAGCTACAGGCTCAGTTCACTAAGTTTCAAGTTCACTAAGAAAGCATGTTATACCCTGCTAAGTAGAGCCATCATTATTAAAAACCATAAACTATAGAAATTCTAGAGGAAAGACAAAATTTCTAGACATTAAAGCGGGTGAAGTTTTCTTTCAATAAGACAGGTCTTGAATGCTGGCCAACCCCCCCGCCCCCCCGACGGCTCTTTCTGTGTACCTATGGTGAGGGCATTCTGGGACTCACACTGAAAAATATAATTCACATAAAATTACAGTAGTAATTAAGGCAGCAGGCTCTCAACTATCTTTCCAAGGCTCACTAAGCTAGAAGATGACAGGGTACCTCGAGGACTATTATGGCTATAAGGTGCATGAAAAACCTCCTTGTGGTCTCTAGCTCTACCATAAACACTATAAATTTTCTAAAAAAAAAAAATGTTTAGCAATACAAGAAGTTTGATACTTAAATGACTTCTTCCAGAGATCAGTATTTCAAAATTATTTACTGTTTAACAATCAAGAATATTTTAAGACATTAATACATTATACGAAGACTCTAAAAACAATTAAAAATACAGCAATCTAGAGAAATCTTTTTTCCCCCTATGTCTCCCCTTTTGGGTGGGACTACTGGTTAAAAGCTTATACCTAAGAATTAAGCAAGCTGGTGTCTGAAAGCTGATTCCCCAGTAACTAGCTGTGTGACCTAAGCAAGCTACTTGGCTTCTCTAAGCTCAAGTTCCTAATTAGAGAAATAGTACTTACCTCTTAGAGCGGCCTTGAGGACTGCATGTAATAATGTACATAAGGCCCTCAGCACATGGCTGGCTACGATGAAGCACCCCCTTTCACTCTGCCCTCATGTCTCTGTTTTCTGAGGAAGGACCTATGACCACCTGAGTACCACAAACTGACAGAGCAAATTCCACATGGGACCAATTTCCCCAGCAGGATTTGGTTTCGAAAGCCAGGAATCTGAGGCCTTGTGGCAAAGAGTGTTGGCTTCAGTTTCCTCGTATGTAACATGTGTGCCTGGAGCCAGAAAATGTAGGAGGCTCCTTTCATTTCAAACTTTATAATTCTTGTTTATATGACACTGATGAGTATATATATATATTCTGCAGGGCAGCATACCAAAGCTCATTGCTCTAAGCAATTACAAATTCTCTGGAGGGAAGCATCTGGCCGTATTAGTCTATAACCGCAAAGGTAGCAGTTCATTAATTTTTTGGGATGTCTTAAAAATGCATTTTTAATCACGAGGAAAATTTCTTCAGAGAACCACAAACATGTTAGAAGGAGCACTTAATCTGTTCCTCTTGCCTCTGGTCAGTAATGAAATCGCATCACTCAGGAAGAACCGGGGCAGAGATTGAATATAAACAAAAATGTAACAAACCCAATATCCCAGGGCTTTGATGACATCAAGTTTACACATTGGACACGTGCGGTGATCCAAAAGCCATGGGTCAATGCATATTCTATGAAAAATATGCCTAAAAAAATTAAGTATGTGTTAATGTTTTAAAATAAATGTTTATATCTTATTAAGGAAACAACACATTCTACTAACTCACCTTCTCAGAACAAGTTAAGCAACTTCAAATCAACATTCTAGTCTATTCACTTATTCTATGTCATTATCTATTCTATTTCCCATGTTAAACAGAATCTGGAACTTACAGGGAAATCTTCCCTTCACTCCACAAAAACAGCACGGTTTATTTTTGCTTCATGCTAGGCTATATTTTTATGTGCGCCTGTAACTTACTTAAAAGCCTTTTGGGAATAAATGTGGCATAAGTAAACCAAGAGCAATAAACTTATCCTGAACTCAGAGTATCTTATAGAAGTTCATGAAATGAATCAAATGGAAATACAGCAAAATATAAACAGATCGTCTTAGACTGTAGGCTTAAAAGAAAGCACTTAATTTCTGTCTTAACTGTGTTTTTGTATACACCATGTTTTTCTAAAATGATCACTTTCAGAATCAAAAAGAAAAAAAGAAAAATTGCCTACATATTTTCTTTTACTGATTTGTCTTAGTTGGCTCACTTTGCCTCCTACCTGGTGAATCTGTCTTCTATACATGGTGAAGATACAGAGTCAGGAGAATGGGTAGAGTACCCATGGCTCCAGTGACCACTGTGTGACGTGATGCTGGCAGTCTGAACCAGCTGTTCAACCTCTCTGTATCTACACCCCAGGCTGTTCTCAGCAGCCGACATGCAGTGTGCTTACAACCGTGCTGGGCACAGGAAATACTGAGCAACTGTTATCACTATTAATGCTGTTGTTTGAAGACCTCTTCTTCATACAGAAGTCTGACAGCACAGTTAAAGATAAAAGAACTTAATTACAGAATACAGTCTAGCCCAGCTTGTCTTCTGTCCTTTCCATCCTCAAATTGAAACTGAAGCTGACTGACCCAATGGAATGATTTTTACAGAAACACAAAGGAAACGTGTTGGCTTTATTGCAAAATTTGTTAAATAAAGCATGGGAGAAAATGGGGAGAAACAAGTAAAAACCCCAGATCAGGAGACCAGGAAATGTGCACATGCAACATGTCTGCTTGTGAGGGTCAAGTATGAAACCCAGCTCAGCTATCAGGACAGATCTGGTGTCACAAAGGAAGTGAGCCTCAGGCCGCTCACTTGTGCTGTATCCCAAGCATTATTTTTAAGTCAGAAAGACTGGCCCTAAAGCATCCTACAGTAAAAATCCTTTCTGATTTTAATAACTTTCTACAGGACATACTGACCCAATACATTAAGGGCCCACCACACCAACTTCATATAAAAGCCTGCAGACTGAAGTTAGCGATCTTTATTCTGGAAACTTTTGTTATTCTGATATTTATTTGTTTTCTCTACAGAATTACTGAGAACTAAATCTACTATAGAGTACTTATATATAAATACTGAAGTACTTTGTAAACACAAAGCAAACCATAATTACATATTAACTTCTGACCTATTTCTCCAATAGGTGAGAAGTATAATTAAAACTGATCAGACTCTAAAGTATATTGTCATTTTGTACATCTTTCTGGTAACAGCCATTCTTCTAAATGGTTATCAATAAAGTATCCCATTATTTAATTAAAAAAAAAAAAAAAAAGGAAAGCTTGACTTCCCATTGCTAAAGCAAAGCCCCTAGCATACCTAAAGCAAGAAATATTTATTTGGCAGAACCTACCTAAAGCACTACACCCCAGCATGCAAACAATAGCAGACCACTGCCCTCCCCGATCGACTCTCTGCTAACTATACCTGGCCGCCCCCCTTGGGGTCCTTCACCAGTCATGCTTCAGTCTCCTTACTCCGACACAGCATATCTTGCATGGCTAAATGTGGGATGGGATTCCCAGGTTCCTAATGAAGCCTGCTTTAGACTAGAAGCCAAACAAAGATACATAATGGGTCTGTCTTAGGACCTGAAGCGTCCTAAGCAATTTGAAGGCAATATAATCCAAATCCAGGAGCCTCGAAGGCTCCAGCTTCCTTCCTAAAAGATGAGACGATCACAAGATCATCACATGATAGCAAGATCCTTACATCATAAAAAAACACGTTAACACTTTTGTCGGAAACCTGAAACATAGTGGGTAGTTTGCAGCGTCTCAGGAAGTAACAAGGACGTACTTGCATGGCAGAATTCTGATAACATCCTTCACTTTAAAATTCTCAATACACACCGCACAGTTTTCTGCATCAACGTCGACTCCCTGTAAAGAGGAAAGAAAAGAGTTCACTACATCCTTGCTACACGGTCTATGCTTAGTAAAACTCATCACGTCCTGGCTAAAACAATGACCAATTCTATACTACAGGGGTGCAGCCGGAAACTAAACACAATCTTTTCCCCACTGTCCAGAGATTTTTTACAGAAGCTGCCTGAAAAGGAAAAAATGTCATTGTCTACCTAATCAGACACCAACAGTTTTTAGCTACTAGGGGAGTGTTCATGTGTCTTTAATGTTCACGTTTTAAGGGTTATGGAAATAAATGTACATGCTTGCTTTACAATGTTAAGTTATTTTTCAAATGTAAAACTTATAAGGAGGATTAATATCCAATAAGATACTCATTTCTAGAATCATTAAAAACTAACAAAAAATCACTAGAATTTGCTAAAGAACATGGTTTCAACTTGTAAATGAGAAACACAAATGGCTAAATATCTGAAAATGTTCACCTCACTAGTGATAAAAGAATCACAGATTAAAGTCAATTACTGTTTTTCTTTTTTTTTTTCTTTTTAATTTTTTTATGTTTATTTATTTTTGAGAGAGAGAGAGGCAGAGTGTGAGCAAGGGAGGGGCAGAGAGAGAGAGGGAGACACAGAATCCGAAGTAGGTTCCAGGCTCTGAGCTGTCAGCACAGAGCCTGACATGGGGCTTGAACTCATGAACCATTAGATCATGACCTGAACCAAAGTCAGACGCTTAATTGACTGAGCCATCCAAGCACCCCTCAATTACTGTTTTTCATCCATCAAATTAACAAAGGCAAAAAGAAATAAAATGTGCTGGAGAGGAAAAGTCTTGTGACAAAATTCCCAATTCTAAGAATCTATGAATCACAGACCTTTTTGGTGGTATCAGCTTTCCCCCCGTTTCCCTGGGTACCCCCCATATTAAACCACCTGGCCTCAACCAATCAACCAAAGCAGGCATGGCCAGAGTGGTCATCTGACCCAAGACAGGCCAATGAGACTCTCTTTGATTCCGGGATAGATTCAGAAATTACAACCAGTGTCTGCATGTAGCTGCAACTTTAGCAAGTGGATTGTATGGGAACATGGCTACCCTGTCCTTATGTAATTATTTAAAAATACCCTGAGCCATGTGTATCACTTGCTAGCAAGCAAGCAGTAAACACTGATTATTATTATCAAAGATTATATGAAAATTTCTTAACATTTAAAATGGTATGGTACCACTAAAGTAAATATTATCACTTGTTTTATCATATGCCATGCAAAAGTAATGAAATAATTTAAGTTTATTTATTTATTTTATGAGAGAGAAGAGAGCATGCACACAAGGAAAGGGCAGAAAAAAGAGGGAGAAAGAATCCCGAGCAGGCTCAATCTTACAAACATTGGGATCATGACCTGAGCCAAAATCAAGAGTCAGACGCTTAGCCAACTGACTGGGCTAGCCAGGTGCCCCATGATGAAATAATTTTTAAAGCCCCTAATGGTTTGCCAGCTTACACATTACTGTGAATGCACCCATAAGAAAAGAAAAACTAGAAAACAAACCTGTCTCTAGAACTGGACATCATGTAGATTTAAGAAAACACACTTTTCAGTACAAGTTCAATCAAAATCATCAGAAAATCTATGTATGTGGTGCCCGGCTGGCTCATTCGAAGAAGCATGCGACTCTTCGGTCTCAGGGTGGTGAGTCTGAGCCCCATTTGGGGTGTACAGATTAAAGAAATAAAACTTAACAAAAAAACAAAAAGAAAAAAAGAAAGTAAGAAAGAAAGAAAACCCATTTATGTACCTCACAGGCCATTTAGGGATCCTTTTTTTTAAAAAAAAAGTTTGTTTATTTTTGAGAGAGACAGAGACAGAATGCGAGTGGGTTAGGGGCAGAGAGAGAGGGAGACACAGAATCCAAAGCAGGCTCCAGGCTTTGAGCTGTCAGCACAGAGCCTGACACGGGGCTTGAATTCACAAGCTATGAGATCATGACCTGAGCCCAACTCAGACGCTCAACCGACTGAGCCACCCAGGTGCCCCTAGGGATCCTTGTTTAACCATTATTTTGACAACTTAAAAAAAATTTTTTTTTAACATTTATTCATTTAAAAAAAATTTTTTTTAACGTTTATTTATTTTTGAGACAGAGCATGAACAGGGGAGGGGCAGAGAGAAAGGGAGACACAGAATCGGAAACAGGTTCCAGGCTCTGAGCCATCTGCCCAGAGCCTGACGCGGGGCTCGAACTCATGGACCGCGAGATCGTGACCTGAGCCGAAGTCGGACGCTTAACCGACTGAGTCACCCAGGCGCCCCAACATTTATTCATTTTTGAAAGACAGAGCATGAGCGGGGAAGGGGCAGAGAGAGGGAGAGACACAATCTGAAGCAGGCTCCAGGCTATGAGCTGTCAGCACAGAGTCTGATACGAGGCTCAAACCCATGAACGGTGAGATCATGACCTGAGCCTAAGTCAGACGCTCAACTGACTGAGCCACCCAGGCGCCCCTATTTTGACAACTTTCAAAAACAGTGGAATCATATTTTCAAAAATGTTCTATTTAAAATATGCTCTGTATAGGAAGAGGATATCAATTTACTTATGTTCTCAAAGATTCAATTCAGTATATTATACATATAAGCCTCTGTTTTCTCATATTTTATAGACTGAGACTTCCTGCTATGGAGTAAAAGACATTTTCTCAGGGGAACATAAAACTACATGCTACTCAAGTAACAGGCCACATCTAATGCATGTACAGTTTGTCACAGGCTTTCACTGGAGACTCTCTCCCCAAGGACCCTCAGTGATCTGTACATCAGGTGCTAAACCTAAGCTGTGACATGAGAAACTTCTATTATTTATTTTTTTACTTTTTCTGTTCAGTACACATCTGCATGGGAAGAAACCAGTACCCTGCACAAACTATTAAAATTCAACTGTTACTTCTGTTTAAGGCATGAGGGAAAGAATGGCAGCCAATGATGTAATTCCAAGAGTATCTCCATATTAATATTCTAAATAACCCATTAATATCAGAAGCCAAAGTTAAAAAAAAAATCAAAGGCCTATATTTAATGAGTATTATGTTTTCCTCGCCCTCCTCCCCTTCCCCCTCCTCCTCCTTCTTCTTCTAAAGATTTTATTTTTAAGTAATCTCTACATCCAGGATGGGGCTTGACTCTACAACCATAAGATCAAAAGTCTCATGCTGCACTGACTAAGGCAGCCAAGAGCCTCTAATGAGTATTATCTGTTTTAAACCTTTAAGTTGGTCAGAAGAGATACATACAATAAGTATGGTTATTTTTGAAGGGGGAAGAGAGAGTGGAATAAGTGAAGTCTCAACAATTTGGTGAGATGTAAGAAAAAAGAAAAAAAAGGGGGGGGGAGCACTTGGGTGGCTCAGAGCGTCTGACCTCAGCTCAGGTCATGGTCTGTGAGTTTGAGCCCAGCATAGGGCCCTGTGCTTATAGCTTGGAGTCTGGAGCCTGCTTAGGACTCTGTGTCTCCCTCTTTCTCTGCCCCTCCCCCACTCATGCTCTGTTTCTTTATCTCTGAAAAATGAATAAACCTTTAAAAACAAAAACATGGCACAAAAACACTCAGATCAATGGAACACAACAGAGAACCCAGAAATGGACCCACAAACGTATGGCCAACTAATCTTTGACAAAGCAGGCAAGACTATCCAATGGAATAAAGACAGTCTCTTCAGCAAGCGATGCTGGGAAAACTGGACAGTGACATGCAGAACAATGAACCTGGACCACTTTCTTACACCATACACATAAATAAACTCAAAATGGATGAAAGACCTCCATGTAAGACAGGAAGCCATCAAAATCCTTGAGGAGAAAGCAGGCAAAAACCTCTTTGATCTTGGCCACAGCAACTTCTTACTTAACACGTCTCCAAAGGCAAGGGAAACAACTGCAAAAATGAACTACGGGGACCTCATCAAAATAAAAAGCTTCTGCACAGAGAAGGAAACAATCAGCAAAACTAAAAGGCAACTGACAGAATGGGAGAAGATATTTGCAAACGACATATCAGATAAAGGGTTCGTATCCAAAATCTATAAAGAACTTATCAAACTCAACACCCAAAAAACAAATAATCCAGTGAAGAAATGGGCAAAAGACATGAATAGACACTTCTCCAAAGAAGACATCCAGATGGCCAACTGACACATGAAAAAATGCTCTACATCACTCATCATCAGGGAAATACAAACCAAAACCACGAGATACCACTTCACACCTGTCAGAATGGCTAACATTAACAACTCATGCAACAACAGATGTTGGCAAGGATGCGGAGAAAGAGGATCTCTTTTGCACGGCTGGTGGGAATGCAAACTGGTGCAGCCACTCTGGAAAACAGTATGGAGGCTCCTCAAAAAATTAAAAATAGAACTACCCTACAACCCAGCAACTGCACTAGTAGGTATTTATCCAAGGGATACAGGGATGCTGTTTCGAAGAGGGCACTTGCACCCCAATGTCTATAGCAGCACTATCAACAATAGCCAAAGTATGGAAAGAGCCCAAATGTCCATTGATGGATGAATGAATAAAGAAGAAGTGGTATCTATATACAATGAAGCATTACTCGGCAATCAAAAAGAATGAAATCTTGCCATTTGCAACCAAGTGGATGGAACTGGAGGGTATTATGCTAAGTGAAATTAGTCAGAGAAAGACAAATATCATATGACTTCACTCATATGAGGACTTTAAGACACAGAACAGATGAACACAAGGGAAGGGAAGCAAAAATAATATAAAAACAGGGAGGGGGACAAGACATGAGACTCTTAAATATGGAAAAGAAACAGAGGGTTACTAGAGGAGTTGTGGGAGGGGGGATGGGCTAAATGGGTAAGGGGCATTAAGGAATCTACTCCTGAAATCACTGTTGCACTACATGCTAACTAATTTGGATGTAAATTAAAAAAATAAAATTTTAAAAAATGATAAAAACAAAAACAAAGACAAAAACAAAAAACAACGGAATCAACCAAGTCAACCAACAAGTCAACATGGTTATCCACACTTTACAGCACAGAAGACAGACTAATAAAAAAGTAAATACTACTTCATTAGCAACTGTTTTCCTTTTAAAGAATCAATCCTCTAAGAATCTGAGGTTCTAGATTAGGATCTGTCCTATTCCAAAAATGCTTTAAAACTCTGGTATGATTTTGACCTTTTCAGTCTCATGTTGGCCATGTCAAAATGTTTTCTTTTTTTAAATAGTTTTCAGTACATCTGTTCTCCCCCTCTCCACAAATCCCAGTGTTTTTTCCCTGCAATTAAGGGAATCAGAGAGAATGGATACACAGCCTTAGATTTAACAGAAATGAATTTAAACTATCAAAGGTCTATGGTCTAACAGAACTTGGAAGTTCTTTAGGTTCCTTAGAGTCATCTGGGACTGACCAACAGGAAGAACTTTCTTAGCAAATGAACATACCGGTCCTGTCCAGTATGGTAGCAACCAGCCAATGGGGCCATTTGAGTATTTGCAATGTAGTTAGTGTGACTCAGGAATTGAATTGTAAGTTCAATTTCATTCTTTTAAATTATAATAGCTACATATGACTAAAGGCTACCCTATCTGATGGCACAGGTCTGGAAGGCTCTTCACATGTGCAAAGGAGTATTTCTGCCAACCCTTCTCCAAAATGAAACATGCATGCAACTTAGTTCTAACTCAAACCAGCCAAAACTCCACATAGTCAAGGTGAGTTTAACAGAATGGAAAGTTTTACTTAGACATATAAACAGATACGTACTTTAAAAGAAGCAAACAAAAAAAAACCTCATGAAAATATTACCTTTTCTCCATGCTTTACAGTATGAAGTGGAAGCTGGCCAATAATTTTCTTAGCTTCTTTTCTATGACTCTTAGGTAGGAAAAATATCATCATTAAAAATTTTAAGTCACTATTTTCAAAAATTTACATAAGCTTGTAGAAAAAGCTTCATTTAAAAAACAAAGTTGAATGACTACAATGAAAATAACAAAAACTAATATTTACATCCTAATGTATAAAATAGCCACATATAACTTAAAGAGATGTTTGATCAAGAATACTGATTTTCAACTCCATGTCTGAGGAAGAAACCAATTCTCACGTTTAAATGTTGGCAAGAGAGGAGTAAGCTGAGGATCGGGGCCCCACATATTCATCAATATATTAACGTCTGTCCCTAAAATGAAGGCGGCTTCCTATGCAGCAGGTGCCAGATGACCCAGAAACGACTACCAGATGCCAGACGACTACCAAAGCCAGAGAGGGTGGCTTTTCAAGACAACAGGATAAGCATGAAATTCAAAGGCCTGTCTTTGGAAGCCTCTGGCTCTTCTTTTACTGCCCTCCTCTTTGTTGTGACAGAGACACTGTCTCTCTGCAGAAAAATTGCCTTGAAAGTTGCCCCACAGTGGAAGCCGGGAAGGCCTTCCCACTCTGCTCCTTGCCTTCAGGCCTAGTGTTCTTTTATTTTAAACACAGAACCAGGTCCACTCTACCTCAGGCCTATTTATTACCTCTTTATGTCTGAAAAAGGCAAAGATGGTATCTGCAGGAGCAAAACACGCAAAAAGTGGCCCCATTTAAAGGTATTTAATATCCTACAGAACAGAAAATTTAATATATTCTAATTAAAAAGTTATTTTCAAAAAGTTGTGTTGTAATTAAACAGTATGAGTGAAAATGAAATTAAGAATATGGTCCAAAAAAAAAAAACAACCCTCAAATGTAACTTAAAGACAATATATATGAGAAATATTTATGAGCTATCTTTTAAAAAGCAAAGTTAAAAAGAATTATCCATAATTACCTGACTTCCAAACTGTGAGCCAGTGTATAGGAAACGCTGTATATAGTAAAATATCAGCCAGGCTAACGAGATAATCATCATGGTGATAAAGGCAATGGCCACAAATACCACAGACTGACCACTGATGAACTCCTGCACATGACGGGTGCCAACTCCTATGGTCATTTTGACTGCAATGCCTTTCTGCACCAGATCCAAAATTTCTCTTCCTTTTGGGTAGCTAACCATAATGACCACTATATTTCCTGTTCCTGGAGGAAAGAACAAAAAAAGTCAATATGAAGAACACAAAATAAGACACAGAAAAAGGTTAAGAGAAATAGAAGAATACTACAGTCTGTCCACATATAACCATCCCAAAACTTCCAAAAATGTTTAATTTTCAAGGAAAACTGGTCCCAAAAGAGAAAACAGACTGATTACATTAGAAGTAAAATAAGTCTTAAGGCACCTGGGTGGCTCAGTCAGTTAAGCGTCCAACTCTAGATCTTGGCTTAGGTCATGATCTCACGAGTTCATGAGATTGAGCCCCAGTCAGGCTCTGTGCTAACAGCATGGGGTCTGCTTAGATTCTCTTTCTCCCCTCCCCCGCTCATGCTCACAGGCACACTCTCAATCAAAATAAATAAACTTGAAAAAAAATAAAGAAGTAGAATAAGTCTCTAAAAACTACCCCCAAAAGTTAAGAGCGCCATTCAATTTCACAGGTGAATTCTACCACCAAACCTTTAAGTAAAACCAATAGTACTAAAATTGTTCCACAGATTAAAAAAATTAAAAAGGAAGTTTAGAAATTATTTCTAGAGAATAAAACCAAACATGGGAGTGAAACCAAAAGAACCATACAGACTAATTTCACTTATGAACATTAATACATGATGCCCAAAGCATGCCTATTAAACACAAGGAGGCATCTGAGAATTTCTACTATAATCACTATTATTTAACATTGGTCCGAAGACATGAGCAGACATAATACAATAATACAATAATAATAATAATAATAATAGGAAAGAATGGGTAAAGATGGGTGAATTCCATCTGTAGATTAATAACCATAAAATATCAGTAGTATTCTTTATTTTTTTTTTAATGTTTATTGTTGAGAGAGAGAGAGTGTGTGTGTATGTACATGAACACGGGAGGCAGAGAGAGAGAGAGAGAGAGAGAGAGAGAGAGAGAGAGAGAGAGGGGCGGGGGGTGGGGGGGGCAGGAATGAATTACAAGCAGGCTCTGTGATACCAGCGCAGAACTCGATGTGGGGTTCAAACTCACAAACTATCATGACCTGAGCTGAATTGGACGCTTAACTGACTGAGCCACCCAGGTGCCCCTTGAGGCCCCCTCAAGATTTAAGTATTCTTAAATCCTTAAGTGCTGTTTCTGAAGTTCATTAGGAGAAAACAATCAAGAACGATCGGGCAAAAATATTTTTTTTGACTGGGAAAACTTTCTAAACAATAAAACCCAGACTAAACCTTTATAATAAAAGTAATTAAAACAGTGTAGTAGCAGCACAGGAAACAACCAGAATAACGGGGCAGAATCAAAAGTCCAGAAATTAGACTCTAATATATAAAAAAAACCCTCAGTATATGATAAAAATGCAATTTTAAATCACTGGGGTAAAATGGATTACTTTTTTAAAAATAGTATAGGGAAAATTGGGTATTATCTGAGAGAAAAAAAGCTACATCCCTTTCTCACAACTTATGCCAAATAAGTCCCAACTAAATCAAAGATTTAAATATATAAAAAAGAGGAAATATAAACATGAAAATTTTCCATGTGGCTAGAAAAGAGCAAAATCAAGGAGTCAAGATCAAAAGAGCAAATGGTCATCAAGGGGAAAAAAGGCATATAACACAACAAAGACTGAAAACAGTTTCCTGGAAGAGAAAGAGCAACAGAAAAACAAAGGAAATGAAGTCAGTTTGCAGAAAAGATGAATACGTTTTTTTTACATAGCAGCTTCGGCGAGAACAGAATTCACACGCCACAAAATTCACCTCTTTAAAGTGTACAATTCAGTGGTTTTTAGTGTATTCAGCAAAATTGTGCAACCATCACCCTAAATAGAAAACCTGAATGCCTCTGTGGTCACTCCCCAACAAATGGGTTTTAAACACATTAAGTCAGGGTACAGATGAAAACATTAAACAGATCTTCAACTTATGATGGGTTTACATCCTCAAAACCTATCATAGGTTGAAAATATCCTAAGCAGAAAATGCATTTAATATTCCTTATTGAACATCACACTCAACCAAGCCTACCTTACAAGAGCCTAAGGTTGGGCAAAATCCTCTAACATTAAGCCTGTAAGAAAGTGCTATCTGATGTCATTTATTGAGTACAGTACCAAAACTGAACAGAAGGGTGGTCTGCATGCAGAATGGTTGTATCGGTTGTCGACCTTCGTGATTGTGTGGTGTAGGAGGAGCTGGGGCTGCTGCCACTGCCCAGCATCACAAGAAAGTACTGTAGGGCACATCGCCAGCCCCGGAAAAAATCCAAATTCAAAATTTGAAGTACGGTTTCCACTGAATGTGTATTGCTTTCGTGCCATCATAAGGTCAAAAAATCGTAAATCAAACCATGGTAAGTTGGGGACCATCTGTGTCCATATGATTGGCAAAGATCAAAAAGTTTTGATCCTCTATATTGTCAAGAGTGAGCACAAATCTGCACACCTGCACACTGCAGGGGGGAACTTATTTGTGTATGTATACAGGAACTATCTATAAAGATATTTGTTGTCAAATTTGTTTTCTCTAAGTTTATGGTATCACAATCTAAACGTCCATCAATAGGAAGAGAGTTATATAAATCCTATATAAATACACATAGGATATGTGGGCAGACTGAGGCGGCAACTATTAGCACTGATAGGACTCAACACGACAAAAGAGGAAAAAAGCAAAATGTCAAACTGTGTGGACGAAAGATCTAGATGTCGTATCAATTTAGACTGCCTCTGGAATGTGACCCAGAGTCTAGGGACCCTGACTATGTCTGGAGGGAAAGAGCTGGACACAGTAAAAATTCTGTATCATGTGCACATATTACCTATTCAAAACTAATTTTAAAAATACACATAAAGAATGTTCTCTGGCATCGCTTCAAAACTGATTTATAACGCAATTCTTTTGCAGAGAAACTGAATCTGTAGCAAATCCACTGTGGCCCCCCCCCCCGCTGCCATCAGGATTGAGTTACTGAAACACCAGAAGGGCACCCTTCTAAGGTGGCTCCGGCCTGGAGGCCGATCCTCTGACCCGGGCCTCAAAGTGTCACTTAACAAGAACTGTACTGGTCTCCACACTCACACAGTCTGCCGTGTCATCACTGGGGAGACACGCTAAGGGGGAAGGCACTTCCTGCCTTCAGGAAAGCAAACATCTAAAGCTGAGAAAGACAACTACAGAAACAATTATTATGATAGTTACACCACTTGTAATTACACGGCACCTTATAAGCAGAAAGCCTTTTTCATAAACCCCTTTTGGTGGAAAATTTCAAGTATGGACTCAAGTAGAAAGAACAGTTTAATGAACCCTACGTACCTATTTCAGTTAAAAAGTTTTATACAGAAAACAAAACTGTTTCTATGCTATGGTTACAGCCACATAAAACTTCTGGTACAGACATAATGCTCTTTGTGTTAATTGGGGAAAATAACTTTGGAGCACTTTCATATTTATATCTCACATGCAGCAGAAAGAGGCCAAATTACCATTTTACAGATGAGGGTTCTGAAATCTTGAGAGCTGCTCAATGTCATACACCGCATGGAAAAGCCAATCCTTGGGTCTGAAGACCCAGCTCCCACATGGTAAGTCTGCCCTGCCCTCTCCTCATGGGGGACCCAGCCTTCAGAGCCTCACAGGCTGGGTTCAAATCTGACTGTTATCCACTGTCTAGGTCTGGAGAATCTACCCTGAGAGTATTTATTCAGCTATAAAATGAGAATGAGAATTTTTCTATTTTGGACTGTTGCTTATTTAATATGAAAGTAGAATACAAAGAGCTACAGAAATGAAGTGATAATTTTGTCTGAGGTGGGACAGAACTCTTTCCCTGGGAGGACACTTGAACTACATCTTGAAGGACAGACAAGGTTTACCAAGCCAATGAAGGGGGGATTTCTAGGCTGTGAAATCACCATAAAAACCTATTTGGGATGGTGACTGGTCCTGTTTGGTTAATGATAAAAATATAGTGGTCTCCCCCTTATTCACGAAGGATATATCCCAAGACCCCCAGTGGATGTCTGAAACCACAGATAGCACCAAATCCTATATATACTATGCTTTTTTCCTACACATACCTAAGGTAAAATTTAATTTACAAATTAGGCACAGTAAGACATGAACAACTAATAATAAAGTACAATTATGACATACTACCAAAAAAGTTATGTGAGTGTGGTCTCTCTTAAAATATTTCATACTGTACTCACCCTTCTTGTGATGAAGTAAAACGCCCACATGATAAGATGAAGGGAGGTGAGTGACGTGGACATGATGACCTAACATTAGGCTACTACCAACCTTCTGAGCATAGGTCAGGAGAATCATCTACTTTCAGATCAAGGTTGACTGTGGGTAACTGAAACCATGGAAGCTGAGACCATGGATAAGGGGGGGGGGGGGGCAACTACTGCATATGTAAAGGTTATCCTGTTGATCTCCTATCCCCAGTGCCTCACATAGAACTTGGCACATAGAAAGTGTTTAATAAATATTTGTTGAATAAATGAATGAATGAATGAGAGGTGGAAGATGAATTGAGATTAGAGAGGTTCTCGAACACCAAATTTTTTTTTTTATTTATTTTGAGAGAGAGGGCACATGCATGAGCAGGGAAGGGACAGAGAGAGAAAGAGAGAGAGAATCTTAAGCAGGCTCTGCACTGTTAGCACAGAGCCTGACACAGGACCTGAACTCATGAACTGTGAGATCATGACCTGAGCCGAAATCAAGAGATGGACGCCCAACCCACTGAGCCACCAGGCACCAAGGACACCAAAATTTTCAAAGGGAGGGGCTATTAACACACAACAATTATCAGAAGGATAACCTGAACTGAAAACACTTGTAATATCTACTTGAAAATTTTTACCTAGGAAACTAAAACAGTTCACTGGGTTAAAAGAAATCATAAAAAAAAAAAAGTGTCTAGGATGACAGCTAAACCATTTGCTATGCTAATTATAGCAGCAAGATTGCTTCTGGGAACCACTTTAAATTAATAAAACTCAGAATGAAGATTCATTCTATCCCATGATTTACTTTTCTGGGACATTTTTTGGGGATGAACTGGAAGCAGGGCAGCTCAGTGAAAATAAATGACCCCAAGGGCTGCCAGGCACAGGCACCTTATTTGGCCCTGCCCTTACCTCCTGATGCACTGCCTCCTCCCTAGGCCAATCCTAGAGAGCCTTAGTGGCACAAAAGAGCAAGTCATAGCTTATTTCTAAACTGAACACCTCTGTTTCTTCACAGGACGCACAGACGCTCAAAGACTTGGGACCGGGGAGAGAAAGCTCTCAAGATTTTTCTTCCTAAGGCCTTAACACTGCTACCAATCATGCTTGTGTAAAAAAATGTCACCTGGTGCAATTCCCCTCCTTCCCCAAAGAATCTATACCTCTCACCATTACAGGGAAACTCCTTGAAGGCAGTTTTATTTTTGTCTTACTTAGCACAAGGTCTGTGTACAGAGAACATGATCATAAACCTGTCAGATAGTAAATACCAAACACAGTACTCTTTAGCAAGCCAAACTATCCATAACATAAAACTCTTCTGTGCCAAACATAAAATTGCATACGTTTCCGTTTCCTTTCAAATTTCTATGTTCCTCTTACCACTTGGTCAAAAACAAAAAATCCTGTCTTGGGAAATAGTGGGTTCAGGGGTGCCTGAGTGGCTCAGTCACTTAAGCATCTGACTCTCGATTACAGCTCAGGTCACGTTCTCAAGGTTCATGAGTTCCAGCCCCACAGTGAACTCTGTGCTGTCAGTGCAGACAGTGCGGAGCCTGTTTGGGATTCTCTCTCTTCCTACCTCTCTGCCTCTCCCCGGCTTGTGCTTGCTCTCTCTCTCAAAATAAATAAATAAACCTTAAAAAAAAAAATAGTGGGTTCAAAATTCTAGAGTTTACATGTGAGTCTAGTGTACCATTTTGCTTCCCAAAGGAAATTATATAGAGGTGGGAACTACTGAAATATTTAAAGTGGTGGATTAGATTTCTGTTCTAGAAAACTGATTCAGGCAGCAAGAAACACATTTTAGAGTTCCAGAAAAAGAAACCCATGACGTTTCAGGTCTTTCTTTTTTTTTTTTTCCTAATAACTTCCATACTCTCTCCACCTTCTGCCCCCAACCTAGGAAATTCCTGGTCACATCTTTGATTCAGCACAAGCTCAACTCAAGGCTGCTCAGAACCACCTACCCCTTTGTGGCTGCAATGCATCAGTGCCTCTTAGACACAGCTTTTTATACACCCACCACAATTTCTTTATAGGTTTCTCTCCCTCACTAGACGAGTACTACCTGCTCTTATTTATTAGTTTTTGTAGCCCAGCATCACACAGTGATGACCTATAGAAGAGTTTCTGTATGCAAATATTGGCTTTCCTTCTATATAGTTGAAATGCCCCAATAAGGAGAATACTATGGACTGCTTTGCAGGAGGAACAGGACACTAAATATGAATGTAAATGTTTCTGAAATTTGAAGTTATTATATAAAACAGAAATGTTTTTATGGTTGGCTAGGAAGTGTTGGCAGGACACAAAAACAAATGTTGATTCTTTCCTTGGAATTTAAAATTAGGTTTTGGATAATTCGACTTGCTCAAACATATTTCATATTTGTTGAATATACTATCCACCTCTTTGCAGCGTTCCTAAATGCGTTACTTTATCTCAGGACATCAGCATTTTACAATTCTATTCCTGACACCAACAATGTCCTATAGTCCAACCCCACCTACCACACACACCCAGACACACCCTTCTCCATCAACGTGTCCTTCAAAATTCAATCTTTCTGGGAACTGTCTCAGCTAATCCCACCTTCTATGTGCCTGTGAGGTGCCATTTCTGTCTTCCTACAGCACCAAAATACATTAATTCAAATCCAAATTTTTGGATCATTTGAGTATAGCATTAAACATCATCAAAAATTTATTATTCATAAAAAACTATTTACCATATTCTGCAAATGCAAAATGCACATCTTCCTTGACGCTAGGGGCTTCTACATCTTTGTCATCTCCCTCCATCCCAACTCTGGCCCCTTCCTCAAACATAGCTCGAAGTCTTGACAGTACTTGGCACTCAGTAAACACCTGTTAACAGAATGTGAACTGTATGCAGAATGAATGAATGAATCTATTTTTAAAAGGTCAAGATTTCAGCTAAAGTGTCATCCTATTTATTACTTAAAGATTATTTAAGTAATCTCTACACTCAACATGGGGCTCAAACTCACTACCCCAAGATCAAGAGTCACATGTTCTACCGACTGAGCCAGTCAGGCATCCCCAAGATCATCCCATTTATTAACTGACAATAACTACACTAAGGCTAATACTCTATAAAAGTTTTTGTTTTAATGATTTGACCTGTACCAATTTTTACTCACCTTAGTCAAAATGACTTCTAGTTACCCTTGCAATACCTGCTTTACGTGTCCTTTCTTTGTTTCCTAAGCATATAATTCCATCAAGGTCCAAACCATATTATCTAGAAAGCTGTTTATCGCTCTTACCATGCCCCAAAGTCCTCAAAGGTAGGCATGTGTCTTATGCATTTCTATCCCTGAGCAAGCACAATAGTTGGCCCAAAGTGGCTGCTCATTATCCTGTCTGCTAAAGTAAAGGAAATTAAGATTAATTAACAGGGGATTAAACAGTCCTTATAGTTGTTCTGATAGAATATTATCTTGATGATTTTTTTTTTTTTTAGAACCAAAGTAAAAAACTGATTTGAGCCCAAAATATCTTATACTGGATTTAGTAGAGTCAAGCAACAGGTTTAAAAAAAAAAAAAAAAAAAAAAAACTGCTGAAATTCTCCTTGAGATTTGGGAAAAGACTATCACAATTTAATTTTACAAGCAGCCACCTCTACCTATTCTGTAGGACAACAGTGCTACACAGGAACACCCAAACCATTGATATCTGCGGTTTTTACTGTCTCTAGCCACATCCTGACAAAATGCAAGAAACCTAAACTTGACCTGCATTCAAGGTTCTGCGTGACATTTCAAATTCAAGTATGTCAAAGCCAGTTTGTCTTCTGAGTTAATTCCATTCTTTCCATTCTTAATGCTACTCCATTCTCAACAAGTCATGATACATTTGTACCCTTGTCCCCAGTTGGGCCAAGTTGTGTGAAGGTCATTCCTTTCCATTTCTTTGGTCACCACTATAATATTGGCCCTTATACAGATGACCCTTTGAACAACACAGGTTTGAACTGTGTAGATCAACTTATGCAAGGAATGTTTCCAATAAATACAGTACAGTACTGTAAATGTATTTTCCCTTAGGATTTTAATAACATTTTCCTCCTTCTAGCTTACTGCATTGTAAGAATCTGGTATACAATGCATATAACATCCAAAACATATGTTAACTGACTGCTTATGTTATTGATAAAGTGTCCAGTCAACAGGAGGCTATTACTGGTTAAGTTTTGGGGAAGTCAAAAGTTATACGCAGATTTTCAACTGCATGGGAGGTTGGCACCTCTAATCCTTGTGTTGTTGAAGGGTCAACTGTATTTCTACTTAGACTAGCCCAAAAGTCTGACAAGAGTCTCTGAAGATTTTCCTGTCTAATGCCCTGGTCACAATGCTACCAAATTAATCTCCCTTGAAGTCAGTGGCTCAAATGTTGGATGATTCCGTCATCATTTCTCCCCTCAGACATTTGGTATCATCTGGAGACATTTTCAGTTGTCACAACAGGGCACCACTACTGGAATCTAGTAGGTAGAGGCCAGAAACCCTAAACATCCCATAATGCACAGGAAACCCTCTCCCACAACAAAGAATGATCTGGCTATATATACAGATCACCCTGTTACCTTGGGCCAGTTTCCTCATCTGTGAAAAGGGGTTAAAGTACCTACCTCAAAAAGCTGTCAGGAGGATTAACTGAGCCACACTGTATGAAGAGCACTGAGCACAGTACCTACACACTGGGTACTTTTCACACATTTAAAAAAAATTGCTAAAGCTGTGACTTTTGTCTTTTTTCTCAAACAATTACTGTCACAGAAAAGGGACTGAATGGACACTGATAATGGGAATAGAAACAAGAAAAGGATTTCAAATAAACATTGATGAGGTGTTTTTCTGGGCCTGGACAAATTTTGTGTCACTAGTATAAGCAAGCAAGGCGGCTGAACCATTTTTAAAGCAAGTGCTATTAGCCTGGAAAAATGTTAATGTCATTATCAAAAAATGCAGTAAACAAATTTAGAAAATTGTAGCTGATGAGCCTGCCACTGAAGAGAAAAAGTCCTGGGGTACCTGGGTGGCTCATTTGGTTGTGTGTCTGATGCTTGGTTTTGGCTCAGGGCATGATCTCACAGTTTGTGGGTTCAAGTCCCATGTCAGGCTCTGCGCTGACAGTGTGAAGCCCACTTGGGAGTCTCTGACCCTCCCCTGCTCTCTCTCAAAAATAAACAAACATGAAAGGAAGGAAGGAAGGAAGGAAGGAAGGAAGGAAGGAAGGAAGGAAGGAAGAAAAGGTCCAAATGAAGATGTTGTAGACTCAAAAGAGATTGCAAGGACCCAGAATCAGAATCCTGACACACTAACCTTTTTGACAGAACTACTAAAATTGGGAAAAACCATCAATAGGATGTATCAGGAATGCTCTGTGAAGTCTGATAGGGCTTTTCATGGTAGTCTTATGGAAACATGACTTGGGTACAACAATTAGGTAGACTTGTAATCACTGTAATAATTGCACCAAAGGTGGTGCCTCACCCATTGCCACCACATGAGTGGTTACCTCTTCTCTATCCTGGATACACCACTTCCATCCAATATCAAACATGGCTTACCATTGTTCACCCTACCCTCACTTGCCCTATAGTTTCTGCCCATTTCTCAGGACCTCCTGAGCCCTCCCAAACTTCTTGGAAGAGTTGTTCTAACAGTTTCCATTTTCTCACCTCTCAACTGATTTCCATTCCCATCACTGCTAAAATAGGCCAAATCCAAAGTCACTCTTCTGTCCTCATTCTAGTTAAGTTCTAACTTGCCTTTAAGAAATCAAAACAAAGGGGCGCCTGGGTGGCTCAGTCAGTTAAGCGGCTGACTTTGGTTCAGGTCATGATCTCAACTGCTCGTGAGTTTAAGCCCCGTGCTAACAGCTCAGAGCCTGGAGCTTGATTCAGATTCTGTCTGTCTCTCTGCCCCTCCCCTGCTCGCTGTCTGCCTCTCTCAAATATAAAATAAAACATTAAAAAAAAAAAAATCAAAGCAGAATGAAAAAGTACAGGAAAAAGGATATCTGACTTGCAACAGCAGCAACTTTAAAAGACTTTAATCACAGTAAGTCAAGAGTCATATCTTAGAAGTCATAACAGAAATATGTCCACTCTGCTGTGTACTGCTCCTATGGGACTCGGAATTCAGTTCTGAGGATGTCTTCTTGCAAAATAAGACTTTTAAACTGTCATCACTGCTTGAAGATAGAACCTGTTGAGGGGAATAGGTGTGTGGGAAGTACTGCCTGGCAAAGAGCAAGATCTTTACTGAATGAACACAACTTGAAAAATTTCATCTGAACTCAAGACTCAAGGAACCTAACTGGCAGTCGCGCCAGTATTAACCTTAATGTAGAGAGCGAGAAAGCATACCTGAACTTAAATCCAGATTTTCTGATTCGAAAGTTTAGAATATTCGGACACGCTTTATTAAAGTGGAGAAAACAAGAGTGCCACCAACCACCACTTTACGTTGGTGAAGGGGCTGCCAGACCTTGGAGGGCGCTAGGAAAGAGCTTCAATTCTCACCCCACCTGACTCTGGGTAACGAAGAATGGAAAGGGACCCATGATTAGCAATTATGAGACCTTCCACCACAATCCTCTTTCGGTGGGTTTTAATTTCCTTCTCTCTCCCCACTGCCCTCCTCCAGATGGCACCTCCCTTCACTTGAAGGGCCCAAGGCGAAGATCTGATTTTGTCTGGACGCCCGTCTAACTTCCTACAGCGTCCCGGGGGGGGGGGGGGGGGGGTGTCACAGAGCGCAAACCTAGAGCTTCCCCCGTAGTTCCCAACGGCCAGAGGCCGTCAGAGTCGCGCTCCCGGCCCCTTCGCTGCTTGCCCCTGGGAGGCGGGCGTCAAGGCCGAGGACAAGAGGGCCGCGGGCCATGACTAGGCTGCAGAATTCCCCCCGCCACTTCCCCGCGACCCCCGACCTCGGCTTACCCGCGTGGGACATGGGCACGGTGAGGTTCCCGTGGCTCTCCTCGTTGTAGAGGACCACGGCCGAGGCGTTCCTCCGTGCAGCCACCAGCACCTTGTCCTTGAAGGTGCAGCCACCGCGCGCCACCAGGGCGACCCAGGGCGCGGCTCCACGGCCGCCGGGCGCGGGCACGAGGAAGCGGGTATCTGGCGCGCAGCCCTCGGGGTCGCGATCCGCCGCGCGCGGGACGCCCACCAGGCCCTGCGCGCCCTCCTTGGGCGAGCTGTCGCCGAAGCGGCCGCTCTCCGAGACGCTCCATACGGTGCGGTTCGTGTACGGGTCGACGTACTCGGTGCTCACCACGGCCGAATACCACTCGAACGCCCGCCCCCGGGCCCCGGGCGCGCACACAGCCAGCGCCAGCAGCGCCAGCGCGCTGCGGACCCCGACGCCGGCCTCGGGACGCCGCCGCCACGCCATGGCCCCGCAGCCAGGCAGTCGGGGAGGAGACCGGGCCGGGAGCTGCGCGACTCCCGAGGTCGGGAAGGAGGGCGCGTGCGAGCCGCTAGAGAGCGAGGAAAAGACGCTCTCCGCCGAGCAGCGCAGAACCAGGCCGGGGGGCGGGCGGGGCCGCGGCGCACGCGCACCTGGCGGAACGGGGCGTGGGGCGGGGCTTTTCCTGGCCCCTCCCCGCCGGGGATCCCGGAGCAGCGCGTGCTGGCTTGAGTCAGACCCTCTCAGTGCCTTGAGCTTGTCTGGTTCTGGCGGTTAGGCGGTCCAGTGACGCCGGGACGGGTGCTGGCAACCCACTCGCCGGCTTGCGCCACTGGGGGCCCGGTGGCCAGACGCCGAGCTTGTGTAACAGGACCTCGAGGGCCCCCGAAGCTAGGGGAAGTAGCCGTCGGAGAAACGGGAAGCTCCTCGGCGTGCGGGCCCGGGGGGCATGGGAGCGCGGTTGTGTAGAGTCGTCCAGCGAATGTTTATGAAAAATTTACAGTGGAGGGGCGCCTGGGTGGCTCAGTCGGTTGAGCCTCCGACTTCGGCTCAGGTCATGATCTCCAGCTCGTGGGTTCGAGCCCTGCGTGCGGCTCTGTGCTGACAGCTCGGACCCTGGAGCCTGCTTCGGATTCTGTCTTCCTCTCTGTCTGCCCCTAACCCACTCGCATTCTGTCTCTGTCTCTCTCAAAAATAAATAAACATTATAAATGAATGAATGAATGAATGAATGAATGAATGAATGAATTTCCGTGGAAGGCACTTGGCGGAGGCCTTACTTGTCTAGAACCAAGCTGCACATATTTTCCAGATACGTTTGGTGGCCAATTATTTAATGCTAATTGATACCCTGTAGCTTCTCTCAAGCATTGTGCTCACAACAGCCTTTTCTATTATGGTATTTTATGTGCAATCTGCAGTTTTGAAATAAGTGCATCTAACTACCTATTTAGATGAGCACTTAAATTGTATAGCAGTAAATAAATAAGTATTTGGAAAGAAATACTGGGCGATAGTCCATTTAAAACTGCCGTGGATACAAAGCCTTATTGCTTCAGGAAAAGTTTAGAACATTAATTTCTGACTGACTCATCTTCCTCCTTCTACAAGGATCTATAATTGAAGGAAGTAGGCTGCTGCCACTCATAGCAGGGTTTTTGTTGTGCCTTAAACCTTCTCACTTTCTCCTTTTTATTATCAGCCTCTCTTGGGCTGTATTTTTAAAGAATGTATTTATTTAAATTCAAGTTAGTTAACATACAGTGTAGTATTGGTTTTAGGAGTAGAACCCAGTGCTCATCCCAACAAGTACCCTCCTTAATGCCCCTCATCCATTTAGCCCATTCCTCCTCTCACCTCCCCTCGTTCTCCATATTTAAGAATCTCTTATGGTTTGCCCCCGTGTTTATCTTGTTTTATTTTTCATTCCCATCCCCTGTGTTCATCTGTTTTGTTTCTTAAATTCCAAAAGAGTGAGATCATATGATACGTATCTTTTTCTGACTTATTTTACTTCTTAGACTGCATTTTATTATTGATTTATTTATGTATTATTAATAAAACCCCATAAAAACATCTGGGCTTTTCTTTTGGGGAGGTTTAAAAAAAATTTTTTTTAATGTTTATTTATTTTTGAAGGAGAGAGAGAGAGACAAAGCATGAGCAGGGGAGGGGCAAAGAGAGAGGGAGACACAAAATCCCAAGCAGGCTCCAGGCTCTGAGCTGTCAGCACAGAGCCCCATGCGGGGGCTCCAGCCCACAAATGGTGAGATATGACCTGAGCTGAAGTCGGACACTTAACTGACTGAGCCATCCAAGTGCCCCATTTGGACTCCATTTTAAAACTGCTGTAAAATGCAGCCTGACCCATAACCCATAGCTTTCCTTGAAGTTAGATCTCCTGTCCCTTTCCCATCAGGAAACTAGTTTTAAAGGCTTAAAGGAAGGCTTAAGGCCTTCCCCTTGTCCCAGGCCTAGAAGAGCAAGCAGGCTAGAGAACAGCTCCTCAGACACATTATGTCTAGCAAAACAAATAGTTGTAGTTCCCAGAGTCTGCCTTTGTAGTTTCACATTATGTCTCGCAAATTCATTTCCTTCTTTCTGAAATCCTCCTGCTCCTGGCTTTTGTCCTGGCAAACACCAACTTAGTCTTCAAGTTTTATCTCAAAAGCTATTTCTTCTGTGAAACCTTCTTTGGTTCCTAAAGACAAACTTGGGTGCTCCTCTTAGTTTCCATGTTGCTTAGGTATGCTATGCTTATATGTTAATGTTATAACAGCAATACTGCTTTCCAAATACAGGTTTTTAGCCTTCTTATATCATAAAGGCAAGGATTGTGTCTGCTGTTTTCATGACAGCGAGCACAGTACCTACCTACCTACCTACCTACCTCAGCAAGCAGTTATGTGTGTAATCCATGTTTGTTAAATGAGCAAAATAGCTCCTTTTTACTGTTTCAGATTTAAGGGACTCATGACTGTGTACAGGTTTGTTGCTCAGAGAAGTTCAACAGGCTAACAGGAACAGGCCTTGCAGCTCTTAAGCCCTGAGGCTCACCCTAGCTTCTTCGTTTTCAGTTTTTCATTACCAGCTACAGGCCTGAGCTGGTTCCAAAGCTGCCACCACTGGCTTAAACCATTAGGGCCTTTGTCCCCTAGACTAGCTGCCAAGTGCCATTCAGCCTCTTTAATTTCCCTTTCTCTATTGTCCCAAGAAGAAAAGCTGACAGGCCTCACCCCCACCACACTCTTTACACACTCTTTACAGGGGAGATAGGTGCAGGTTTCATTATTTTTTCTTTTAATTGTTTTATTACAGAAAATTTCAAATGTTTCCAAAAGTAGAGAGACTAGTGTAATGAAGCTCTATGCACTTATAATTTAAATTCAACAATGATCAACTCATGGCTAACTTCATGTCAAATATACTCTTGGCCACTTCCGCTTGCCCCTATTGGATTATTTTGAAGGATATTCTGGACATATTTTATTTGTAAACATTTTCATATGTACCTTTAGAAGTAAAAACATAATCACAGTATTATCACAATATTTAAATAAATTGTCTACAGTTCTTTAATATCAAATATCCAGTAAGTGCACAAATTTCCTGATGGTCTCCTGAATGGTATCTTACATTGAGTTTGTTTGGATCAAGGTTCAAACGTTCACACATTGCATTTGGTGGAAATGTGTCCTGAGTTTCCTTTTTTCATAAGTTTTTTTCCCTTCTTTTTTTTAAGTTTATTTATTTATTTGGGGGGGGGGGGGAAGGGAAAGAGGGAGGGAGGGAGGGGGGGGGAGAGAGAGAGAGGGGGAGCAGGCAGGCTCCATTCTGTCAGCGCAGAGCCCAAATTAGGGCTCAAACCCATGAACCGTGAGATCATGACCTGAGCTGAAATCAAGAGTTGGGACGCTGAACCGACTGAACCACCCAGGCGCCCCATCTTTTTGAAGAATTGGATGATTTGTCCTGTATAATTTCCCACATCCTGTATTTGGCTGATTGCATTGGCTGATGACAATCTACCATGTTCCTCTATCCCCTGTACTTCCCGTGACCTGGTGGTTAGAACAAGGGGTCTCTGATACAAGTTGGATTTCTGGGCCAAAAAAAAGGGGGTGCTGTGTACTTCCACGTGGTGGCATCATGTTGGAGTGTCTTTCTTTTTTTGCAGTGTTAGTTGCCATTAATGATCACTACCTAAATCTATTGTTTCATTAAGTGTTTGCCAAGTGGTGATATTCTATCATTACTTCTTCATTTTATTTGCTAGAATACTTCTATAAAGAGAAACTTCCCTTCACCAAATAGGGTTACCCTCAGGGACAATTTATATAGAAAAACCAGATTAAAATTTTCTTTTCTTTATCAGTTTTCAGAATACTAAATCCCTAACCTCCCTTAAAGAGAATTCTTTTTAGAAGTCCAATGCACCATCCATTGCACTATAGAGCCAGATAAGAGAATTCTTTTTAAATTGTCATTTATAATGCATAAATTTAGCATACTTGATGAGTTTCAATCCTTTGCTGTGATAATTCTTATTGTAGCCCACATTTACTGGAGTCCACTTATTGAAGTCTCTCATCGCTGGCCAGTGGGAACCTCTTTAGATGGGCTCCAAAATCCACCTGGCCCCTTTGATATCTTCCTTGCTTTCTGTAGTCAGCAGAGCATCAGCCATTTCCCTGAGGACACTTGTTTCCTTTTAGTAAGGAATGCTCTTTAGAGACCACAATCTGTCCCCTGGCTTTTTCCCCCCATTAATCATATAATGATACATGTTCATTGTTTTAAAAAAAATCAGAAGATATAGGGACTCCTGGGTGGCTTAGTTGGGTGCAAAGCCTGCTTGGATTCTCTCTCTCCTCTCTCTGCCCATCCCCTGCTCACACGCAAATGAGGGCATGCTCTGTTTCTCTCTCTCAAAATAAACTTAAAAACAAATCAGAATGTATAGATAAACTGAAAGAAGATTGAAAATATCATAATGATACCAGAGAAATGCTGCCAAATTTTGGTAAACCACATTCCAGACTTTTTTCTATGTCCCTCTAATTTTTTTCCTATAAATTTTCTTCAGTGTTTTTTTATTTTTTTATTTTTGAGAGAGTGCAAGCAGGGGAGGGGAAGAGAGTGAGGGGACAGAGGCTCTGAAGCAGCCTCCCTCTGACACCAGTGAGCCTGATGTGGGGGTAGAACTCACCAACTGTGAGATTATGACTTGAGCTAAAGTCAACCAACTGAGCCACCCAGGGGCCCTTTTCCTGTAAATTTTCTTAAAATGACAAAAATACAGTGCATTCTGTTTTGTTTATTTGCCTTTAAGAACTCAGCAAAGTCTCATGAACATTTTTCTACATCATGAATACACTATGAACATTTTTCTACGTCATGAATATACTTCTCTAAGATCACTTATTTTATCATTTTTTTTCAACATTTATTTATTTTTTAGAGATAGAGAGAAACAGAGCATAAGCAGGGGAGGGACAGAGAGAGAAAGAGACACAGAATCTGAAGCAGGCTCCAGGCTCTGAGCTGTCAGCACAGAGCCCAATGTGGGGCTTGAACCCATGAACCGTGAGATCATGAACTGAGCCAAAGTCAGATGCTTAACTGACGGAGCCACCCAGGTGTCCCTCTCCAAGATCACTGAAATGACTACATGATATTTCATCATTTGAAAGCAGCACTGTATTTTGTTTTGTTTAAGTAGCCTTCACACCCAGCATGGAGCCCAATGGAAGGCTTCAACTCTCAACCCTAAGACAAAGATGTGAGTTGATATCAAGAGTCGGACACCTAATGGACTAAGCCACCCAGGTGCCCCCAAAGCAGCACTACTTTTATAATTAATCCTGTTTTGGGACATTTAAGTTGTTTTCTATTTTTCCATATTATAAATGAGAACATAATATGGAAAATCTTATAAAATTTTCCATATTTATATTACAAATAATATTACAATATTTAAAATTTATAATATTTATCATTGAAAACTTAACTAGTCATTTAATGTTTCTCCCATAGGATCACTTCCTAAAAGTGAAATTGCTAGTCCTAAGGATAGATATGTTAAAAAAAACTCTTTTTAATATAGTATGTTCTCATGATTCAAAATTCAGAGCATACAATAGGGAATGCTCATTGCACCCCTTGTCCCAGCTGCCCAAATCAAGGCAAACAGTATTACTAGTTTCTTTTTTTGTTTTTTTTTTTATTTAAAAAAAATTTTTTTTTAACGTTTATTTATTTTTGAGACAGAGAGAGACAGAGCATGAACAGGGGAGGGGCAGAGAGAGAGGGAGACACAGAATTGGAAGCAGGCTCCAGGCTCTGAGCCATCAGCCCAGAGCCCGATGCGGGGCTCAAACTCACGGACCATGAGATCGTGACCCGAGCTGAAGTTGGACGCTTAACCGACTGAGCCACCCAGGCGCCCCCAGTATTACTAGTTTCTTATAGATTGTTCCAATGTAAGTGCATACTTATACAACAAATTAATTTATATGTTTATATGTTATACATATGTTTATATGTATACCTTTTTCTCACAAATGGTGGAATATTATACACTACTTTGCACCTTGCATTTTTCACTTACTTGTAAAACACACCCTCATCCTTCGTTAGGCTATATAGGGTTGCATTGTATGTTCAATTTTTCCATCAAGTATTTAACGAGTCCTCTACCAATGGACATTTAGGCCATTATCAACCTTTTGCCATTACAAATAATTTTGCTATAAAGAATTTTGCCCATATGTCCCTTACACATTATCTATAGATAGATTTCTAGAAGTGGAATTGGTGGATGCAAAGGTTAGTGCATTTGCAATTTTGGTAGATGTTCCCAAATGCTCTCCCACAGAGGTTTTACCAAATTCCATTCCACCAGCAGTTTATGAGAGTACACTCCAACATAATGTGTGTGCAAACTTTCTGACCTTTGCCAATCTGACTGGCAAATAATAGGAGTGGTTTTATTTGGGTATGTATCTTTTTACTGCTTTTTACTTAAAAGTGACCCCCTGGTCCCTTTTCATTTTGCTGTTGATCATTACTTGGAACAAAATGAGGAAGTTTTAAGAATATCAAACAGGGGAAAGTATCCAGTTATTTTGTTCCTTGCCCTGAGCCGAAGTTGGACCCTTAAGCAACTGAGCCACCCAGGCTCCCTGCTGTAATATTATTCTTAATGGAGTTCAAACTTGTAATTAAAAAAACGTTATTTAAATGTGTAATATACCACATTTTATTTTATTCACACCAGAGACTTTAATTGTGCTATCAAGATAAGCTGACTTTCTTTCTCTTCCTTCCTTCTTTCCTTCCTCTCTTCCTTCCTTCCTCTCTCTCTTTTTCTTTCTTTCTTTCTTTCTTTCTTTCTTTCTTTCTTTCTTTCTGCCCTTCCTTCCTTCCTTCCTTCCTTCCTTCCTTCCTTCCTTCCTCCTTCCTCTTTTGCCTGTGACTGGATAAAGTTTTTTTCACCTCTATAGATATTTTAACTTTTTCAAAATGATATTTAATAGAAAAGTTTTAATTCTACATTGGCCTACTCAAATACAAGTACTACCTATCAGTGTGCTTGAAGATCTCTCTCACAGTGTGCAAAAGAATCCCCACTAAAGAAATACCTTAGAGGGTGAGGCTGGTGTAAAGACTGACAGTGTCATTCATAACCCCCAATGCAAGAATTTTGTGTTTTTTGAATGGCTCTTTGTCTCACTTATTGACTCCATAATACATGCATTGGCAAAGAATCTCATCTGCAATTTTACAATCTTCAGTATGTGAGAAATCTCCCATTCTTTGTTCTTTTGGGTGGTGGCTTTTTTGTTTTTTTTTAATAAATCATGCCATCTACAAATAGTGATAGTTTTATTTCTTCCTTTCCATTTTGGATGCTTTTGTTTCTTTTCTTGCCTGATTGCTCTGGCTGGGACTTCCAACATATGTTGAATAAAAGTGGTGATAGTGGACATCCTTGTCTTGAGGAAAAGCTTTCAGCATTTACCTTTGAGTGTGATGTTAGCTGTGCGCTTGTCATATATGGACTTAATATGTTGACATACATTCCCTCTACACCCACTTTGTTGAGAGTTTTTATCATAAATGATGTTGAATTTTGTCAAATGCTTTTTCTACATCCATTGAGATGATCATATGATTTTTATACCTCATTTTGTCAATGTGGTTATCATACTGACTAACCTGCAGGTGTTGACCTAGCCTGGCATCTCCAGAATAAATCCCACTCAATCATGGTGTGTGATTATTTTAATGTATTGTTAAAATACATTACAAATTGAATTTGCTAGTATTTTGTTGGGGATTTTTACATCTATGTTCATCAGGAATATTGGCCTGTAATTTTCTTTTCCTGTGGCATCCTTGTCTGGTTTTGGTATCAGGGTAGTATAGGCTGCATAAAATGAGTTCCCTCTTCTATTTTATGGAACAGTTTGAGAAGGGTTGCATTAATTCTTTTTTGAATGTTTGGTAGAATTCACCAATGCAGCCATCTGGTCTAGGACTTTTGTGTGTTACCAGGTTTTGGATTACTGATTCAATTTCCTTATCAGTAATTGATCTGTTCAGATTTTCTATTTATTCATGATTCATCTTGGTAAGCCATCTATTTCTAGGAATTTGCCCATTTTTTTCTAGGTTGTCTAATTGTTGGAGTATTATAATTGTTCATAATTATTTCTTATGATCCTTTCTATTTCTCTAGTATCAGTTGTAATAGTTCCTCTTTCATAGAAAACCCTAAAGACTCCACAAAACCGTTCAAACTTGGCACAAATACAGACATTAAGATCGATGTAACAAAATAGAGAACCCAGAAATGGATCCACAAACATATGGCCAACTAATCTTTGACAAATCAGCAAAGAATATCCAATGGAATAAAGACAGTCTCTTTAGCAAGTGGTTCTGGGAAAACTGGACAGCAACATGCAGAAAAATGAACCTAGACCACTTTCTTATACCATACACAAAAATAAACTCAAAATGGATGAGACCTAAGTGTAAGGAAGCCATCAAAATCCTTGAGGAGAAAGCAGGCAAAAATCTCTGACCTTGGCCACAGCAACTTCTTATTCAACATGTCTCCAAAGGCAATGGAAACTCAATTTGCTAGTATTTTGTTGAGGATTTTACATCTATGTTCATCAGGAATATTGGTCTGTAATTTTCTTTTTGCAAAAATAAACTATTGGGACCTCATCAAAATAAAAAGTTTCTGCATAGTGAAGGAAACAATGAGCAAAACTAAAAGGCAACTGACAGAATGGGAGAAGATATTTGCAAACGACATATCAGATAAATGGTTCGTATCCAAAATCTATAAAGAACTTATCAAACTCAACACCCAGAAAACAAATAATCCAGTGAAGAAATGGGCAAAAGACATGAATAGACACTTCTCCAAAGAGGACATCCAGACGGCCAACCGACACATGAAAAAATACTCCACATCACTCATCATCAGGGAAATACAAATCAAAACCACAATGAGATATCACTTCACACCTGTCAGAATGGCTAACATTAACAGCTCAGGCAACGATAGATGTTGGCAAGGATGCAGAGAAAGAGGATCTCTTTTGCATTGCTGGTGGGAATGCAAACTGGTGCAGTCATTCTGGAAAACAGTATGGAGGCTCCTCAAAAAATTAAAAATAGAACTACCCTACAACCCAGCAATTGCTGAGTATTTATAAATACCAGGTATTTATACAAGGGATACAGGGATGCTTTTTCAAAGGGGCACATGCACCCCCCATGTTTATAGCACTATCAGCAATAGCCAAAGTTTGGAAAGAGCCCAAATGTCCATGGATGGATGAATGGATAAAGAAGACGTGGTATACATATGGAGTATTACTTGGCAATCAAAAAGAATGAAATCTTGCCATTTGCAACTACATGGATGGAACTAGAGGGTATTATGCTAAGTGAAGTTAATCAGTCAGAGAAAGACAAATATGACTTCACTCATATGAGGACTTTAAGAGACAAAACAGATGAACATAAGGGAAGAGAAGCAAAAATAATATAAAAACAGGGAGGGGAACAAAACATAAGAGACTCTTAAATATGGAGAACAAACAGAGGGTTACTGGAGGGGTTGGGGGAGGGGGGATGGGCTAAATGGGTAAGGGGCATTAAGGAATCTACTCCTGAAATCATTGTTGCACTATATGCTAACAAACTTGGAGGTAAATTTAAAAAAAATTAATAAAATAAAATTAAAATTGTTTAAATGTATAAAGTCTAAATGTAGTTAAAAAACTGTTCAAAATAATAAATTCAGTAATGTTGCAGGATACAAAATCAATACATGAAAATCTGTTGCATTTCTATACACTTATAATGAATTATCAAAAAGTGAAATTAAGAAAACAATCCCATTAATAATTGCAGCAAAAAGAATAACAGATATACGAATAAATACAACCAAGGAGGTAAAAGACCTGCATATTGAAAACTACAAGAAATTAAGGAAAGAAACTGAAGATGACAAAAATTAATGGAAAGATATTGTGTGTTCATGGATTGAAAGAATTTACTATCCAAAGCAATCTATAGGCTCAGTGACATCCCTATCAAAACTCTAATGGCTTTTTTCACAGAAATAGAACAAACCATTCTACAGTTTGGAACCACAAAAGAACCTGAGTAGCCAGGACAATCTTGAGAAAGAAGAAAAAGCTGGATGCCTCACATTCTCTAATTTCAAACTCTATTGCAAAGCTATAGTAATTAAAACAGTATGGTATTGGCATAAAAATAGACACATAGATTGATGGTCAGCGTCAACGGTTCAGAAATAAACCCATTCATATATGGTCAATTACTTTATGACAAAAAAAAGTCAAGAATATACAATGGGAAAGGGGTAGTCTCTTCAACAAAGGGTGCTGGGAAATCTGGACAGCCACATGCAAAAGAATGAAAAAAGAATGAAACTAAGAGGCACCTGGACAGTTCAGTTGGTTAAGCATCTGACTTCAGCTCAGGTCACGATCTCAGTTCGTGAGTTCAAGCCCAAATCAAGCTCTCTGCTGTCAGCACAGAGCCCACTTTGGATCCTCTGTCCCTCTCTCTCTCTCTCTGCCCCTCCCCTGCACTCTCTCTCTCCCTCAAAAATAAATAAACATTTTTAAAAAACTACTGAAATCAATAATAAAGAAAAAAATTGGGGAACCTCGGTGGCTCAATCGGTTGAGCATCTGACTTCAGCTCAGGTCATGATCTCAGTTCATGAGTTTGAGCCCCATATTGGGCTCTCTAATATCAGTGCAGAGCCTGCTTTGGTTATTCTGTTCCCCTCTCTCTCTCTGTCCCTTCCCCTCTCACTCTCTTTTTCTCTCTCAAAAATAAATAAATAAACATAAAAACAAAAAGGATGAAACTAGACTACAATCGTATACCATACACAAAAATTAACTCAAAATGGAACTCAAAAATTAACTCAAAAAACTTGAATGTAAGACCTGAAACGATAAAACTCCTAAGCTCCTTGACATAGTTCTACTGATGACTTTGTGAATCTGAGACCAAAAGTAAAAGCAACAAAAGCAAAAATAAACAAGTGGGACTACACCAAAATAAAAAGCTCCTGCACAGCAAAGGAAATTATCAACAAAATAAAAAGGCAGTCTACTGAATGGGAGAGAGTATTTGCAAATCATGTATCTGATAAAGGGTTAATATCCAAAATACATAAACATACAACTCTCCCTCCCCAAAAAAATCTGATTTAAAGATGAGCAGAGGAGGGGCACCTGGGTGGCTCAGTCGGTTAACCTTTGACATGGGCTCAGGTCATGATCCTGAGGTTCCTGAGTTCAAGCCCCATGTCGGGCTCTGTGCTGACAGCTCAGATCCTGGAGCCTGTTTTGGATTCTGTGACTCCTTCTCTCTCTGCCCCTCCCCCACTCATGCTCTGTCACTCTTTGTCTCTCAAAAACTAAATAAACATTAAAAATTTTTTTTTAAATGGGCAGAGGGTTGCCTAGCTGGCTCAGCCAGTAGAGCATGCAACTAACTCTTGATCTTGGGGTTGTGAGTTCAAGCCTGACGTGGGGTGTGGAGAATACTTAAGAATAAAATCTTTAAAAAGTAAAAAAAATTAAAATGGGCAGAAGATCTGAATAGTCATTTTTCCAAAGAAGACAGATAACCAACAGCTACATGAAAAGATGCTCAACATCACCAGTGATCAGGGAAATGCTAATCAAAACAAATGAGGTATAACCTCACACCTGTTAGGATGGCTATTATCAAAAAGACAAGAAATAACAAGTGTTGGTGAGGATGTGGGGAGAGGGAATCTTTGTGCACTGTTGGTGGGAATGTAAAATGGTGCAGCTGCTGTGGAAACAATATGGAGTTTCCTCAAAAAATTAAAAATAGAACTATCATGGGGTGCCTGGGTAGCTTAGTTTCTTGAGAGTCCAACTTCAGCTCAGGTCATGATCTCATGGTTCATGAGTTTGAGCCCCATGTCAGGCTCTGTGCTGAGAACTCAGAGCCTGGAGTCTGCTTCGGATTCTGTGTCTCTGTCTCTCTCTGCCCTCCACTACTCATGATCTCTCTCTCTCTCTCTCTCCCAAAAATAAATAAACAAAACAAAACAAAAGAACTATTACATGGTCCAACAATTCCATTTCTGGGTATTTATATGAAGAAAACAAAAAACCTAATTTGAAAAGATACATGTACCCCCATGTTCATTGTAGCATTATTTACAATAGCCAAGATATGGAAAAAACCTAGGTATAAATCAACAGATGAATTTGTGGTACAAAGAAATTGTGGTACACACACACACACACACACACACACACTCACAGAATGGAATATTATTCAGCCATAAAAAATGAAATTTTGTTGTTTGTGACAACATGGATGGACCTCAAAGCCATTATGCTAAGTGAACTAAGTCAGACAGAGAAAGGCATACTGCACGTTCTCTCATACATGTGTGGCCTTAAAAAAACCAAACAAACCAAAAACTAAGCTCGTACATTGTGATTGCCAGAGGTGGGGGTTAAGGGATGGGAGAAATGGGTAAAGACGATCAAAAGATTATAAAAATTTAAATATTAAAAAATATGTAAATTTACCTACTTAGCATTTCTACTTCTAGGTAGGTATCCTGCACATAAACCTCCATATATGTGAAGTGGTCAAAACAAAACCAAAAACAAAAACAAACACCCCCCCAAAAAAAACAAAAACAAAAAAGACAAAAAACAAAACCAACCAACCAACCAAACAACCCAAAACTCCAAAACAAAGAAAACCTAAAAAACTCACCTCAAGGTTTGCTTCTGGGTAAGCAACTGACCACACACAATTTCTCTGCACCCCCAAGTTATGATATGACTTAACACTTTCAACCTTGCCCCACCTGTTACTTGGCTGATACTGAAAGTACCTGAGCCTGTGGCCCCTTTTCTAGGCACTGTGCTCTGCTTATGGGAAGCCCTGCGCCAGGTCTGTGGGAGGAGCACCTCAGGGAGGGAAATTTTGAGCGAGGTCAGAAGGAGCAGTCAATGAGCAAGATCACAGAGGGGTCCCCCTACTTCCTTCCTCTTCACTGTAGCTACACCCACCCAAACTCCAATTCTACTTCTCTGTGTTGGATTCTAGGCAGAGGAAGTGGCTGCAGGACTCCAAGTCCTGTTTTCCAAAGTGAGTCATCGCAGGGCCCGACCCTAAAAAAATCAAAATCAAATCACTCACTCACTCACTCACTCACTCACTCAATCAATCAATCAATCAAGTAAGACTATGGTCTCTGTACCACGATGAGTGTTTCAGTCAGCAGAAGGGCCCCTCAAAATGTAGTAGGGCTCCAATGGGGTCCAGGATCTGGGGTTTGGGGCTGAGGAGGGCTCTGATTAACAGCCCATTGTAGACACATGAACCCCTCACTGTCAAGGTGTCCAGTGGTACCATAAATTCTGTTTACATACTGTTTCCCTGCCTACATGGGGGCAGGAGAAGGCTTTGCTGGGCAAGGAACCCCAGTGCCACCTCACCTGAGATCTCAGCATCTTCTTGGATACAGCCTTGGAGGCTTGCATGTCCGGGGGACTGGCTTCCTCTTTTTCTCCTTACTCCCAAAGGTGTGCGCTCTCTACCTCTGGAATCCTTCCTCTAACCCCTCTCAGTCAACGTGTATACTCATTGCCTGAAGAACTTGTTGAAAGAGTTTCCTGGGCCTTACCCTCAGAGATTCTGATCTCAGAGGTAGGGCAGGGCCCATGAACTCACATTTCTAACTACCTCATAGGCTCCTCAGAGGATTTCTCTTTCTGTGACACTGACTAGGACCCCTTCAAAGGAGGGAAGAGCCAACGGCTTCTGTCGTCCACTCAACAAAACTTCCTAAGGCTCTCAAGAAGGAGAGCCCTGCACCTGCTTGGATTGGGGAGGGGTGTGGGGGTGATGTGGGCATAAAAAGGAGAATAAATTACTATTTCAAAATAAATACAACCAATTAGCGGCACCTGGGTGCCTCAGTCAGTTAAGTTTTGACTTCAGTTCAGGTCATGATCTCACGGTTTGTGGGTTTGAATCCCACATTGGGCTCTCTGCTGTCAGCCTGGAGCCTGCCTCATGCCCTCTGTCTCCCTTTCTCTGCCCTTCTTCTGCTTGCGTGCGTGCTCTCTCTCCCTGTCTCAAAAATAAATAAACATTAAAAAATTTAAAATTCAAAATAAATACTACCAATTAGAAATCATGAAATTAGGTTCTGCTACTAAACCATCACTTATCTGATTTAGGTATGACTACATGCATTCTGAGATTCTGTTGAAGTTGAAAAAAAAAAGAAGTTTCCAAAGTAGCTTAATCTCTTCATGATGGCAGGGACTGTGACTTTGTACATCTAGGTAAGCATAGTGATGAATGTATGAGTGAATGAATGAATGAATGAATGAATGAATTATAACTTGGTAAAATTCAAAAACAACACATATTCACCTTTACACAACCCAAGTTTATCTAAAGAAGAACTAGAATGGAAATCATGTAATTATCATGTAGTAATTATTAATTGATTATTAATTATCATGTATAGGTTGTTTTTGGTGTTGGTACTACTCTGGATGAATAAGAATGTTCTGAATTTAATTCTATGAATTAAAAAAATGTTTTCTCTCTTTTAGACATTTTCTTTAATGCAGTTGAATGATTTTATTCGTAATAAAATAAATATTACAAGCTTAAATAAAACCTGGGTTGCTAGGTTTACAAAATCTTTCTAGTTCTGTTTGGGGTATGTAAGTGCGTGTTGGGTGAGCATAGGGCAAAGGACACCTGTAGGTACAAAAAATGGACCTATATTGGGGCGCCTTGGCGGCTCAGTTGGTTAAGTGTCCGACTTTGGCTCAGGTCATGATCTCATAGCTTGTGACTTTGAGCCCCGTGCAGCTCAGAGCCTGAAGCCTGCTTCCGATTCTGTGTCTGCTTCTCTCTGCCCCTCCCTGACTCGCACTCTGTCTCTGTCTCTCAAAAATGAATAAATGTTAAAAAAGCAAACAAAAAACCCGGACCTTTGCTATGTTCCCCCGTGAGTGTGTCAAAGGCACTGCCCATTTGACTTCCCAGATGGATCGTAGAAGCCCCTGTCCTGGGGTGAACTTCTACTGGACTCCGTTCAAACCAGAAAACCCAGGATGGCTCCTGAGAAGAAATCTCCTTAGGCTCATCTTTGTCTAAATCTAGGCCACAGTGGCTCCAGCATATGGGTCTAATATGGGTCAGGGGTGCTAGAGGCCTCTCTTAACTTTGGGATCACTAAAAGAACCCGTAAATATGGCACCAATGCACAGAAGGGGGTAATTTGGTAATGTTAGTTATTAGTCTGTAAACTGGAACATTATCAAACATCCTTTCCAGAAGTTGAATCAGACTATAATTAGACCCAAGCCTGGGCACTCCTTTGCACAATAGCCTGTTTTGTTGTTTGGTTTTTGGTTTTTAACCTACTAGCTACCTCTTTGGTCTTCTGAACATTGCCAGCGTTAAGAAATGATGGATAAACTGGACTCCATTCTCCAAAAGCTATCCACGATGAATTTTCAAAAAGAAAATTTCTGCAGGCCTTTCTAGGGCTCCTGCTTATTGTGATGCCCATTCTAGAATCTTACCTTCGGATGGGTCAGGTTATCTGTAATACACCAGACCATCACTGTGCAAGAGAAATACAATATGAGCTACATATGTAAACTTAAACTTGTTAGTAGCCACATTAAAAAAGTAAAAAGAAACAGGTGAAACTAATTTTAATAATGTTTTACTCAGTTGAATATACTCAAAATATTTCAATATATAATCAATATATTGTTTACTTTTTTTGCACTAAGTCTTTGGAATACAGTATGTGTTTTATACTTCCAGTACATCTTAATTAGGACCAGCCACATCTCAAGTGCTCAATAGCCAAATGTGGCTAGTGTTATGTTATTGGACAGTGTAGGACCAAGTGAATGCAAGCAGACTTCCTGAGACATTGCTGTGTGTCTAGCAAAAACATATTACTTGTTAACGGACTCAAAATACAACTGTGTCTTGATATCACATACGAGATCTTAAAATATCTTTCTTTTTAAAAAAATGTTTATTTTTGAGAGAGAGAGAGCGAGTGTGTGTGTGAGCAGGGAGGGGCAGAGAGAGAGAGAGGTAGAGAATCCCAAGCATGCTTTGTGCTTGTCGGCACAGAGCTGGATGCTGGGCTCAAATTCACAAACTGTGAGATCGTGACCTGAGCTGAAATCAAGAGCCAGACACTTAACTGACTGAGCCACCCAGGTGCCCCTTGAAATATCTTTCATACAATTTGTTCAATCAAGCTTCTTTCTCAAGTACTAAAGATCTTAGTTTCTAGGATTTTTAGGTGCCTAGTATCTCCTGCTTTCAAAAATATGATTATCTAACAAATATTCCCAAGTAGATCAATGGAAACTTTGTCTTACTGCCATTTGAAAGTTTAGTTCCAGTATATGAAATAAGTAATTTACCAGATGATGAAAATTATGAGGTTGGACATTTACCACAACACTTCTATAAAACTTTTCTTCATCCTTGTGAAATAAGCAGGCTATGACATCCTACAAACGCCATAAATACACACAAATTGTAAATGGTTGCTAAAAGCCTATAAACAGGGAGCGTGTAAGGCTGCAAGGTGCTGGCTGTATTTTGTGAGTTCTTAAATGCATTCCTAGCACTGGGTCACCCCAGTGATTGCAGCTTATGCTAGCAGAGCCCGTTAGACAATGTAATAGTTCACCATGAGAAAGTCTTCCATTTCCTCAAGCTTGTGGATATCACTGTTCTTTTGGAAATAAGTAATACATTTATACTCATAAAATGAGCTACTCTTCTGAGTACATTTATGAGAAAAGACAAGATTGTTCATTAATCTTATTTAGATAATCAGTTAGAGGGGAACCTAACAACAAAATAAAGAAATAAAAGAAGGCATTGACAGTCTCATCCGCCAATAGGCAAAATTCACTATCTCCTTCCTCTATTTTTGGTTCGTCTTTGGAGATATTTGTTTATGGTCAGCCAAATAAATAGAACTCCATTTTGTAGATAACTGTTATAATTGTCTTTACAGGGATTTTTCTGTTTCATCTGGGTCCTTTTTATTGCTGTAAGATCAGCAGCAATGTCCCCATTTTCATTCCTGATTTAGTAATTTGCACTCTTTTTCCTTGGTCAGTCTAACTAAAGGTCTATCAATTTTGTTTATATTTTCAAAAAGCCACCTTTTGGTTGCATTGATTTTCTCTATTTTTTTTTCTCCTATTCTCTAATTTACTCATTTCTTCTGTAAGCTTTATTAAATTCTTCCTTCTGCTTGCTTTGGGTTTCATTTGCTTGTCTTTTTCTAGTTTCTTTTTTTTCCTCATTTTTTAAAATGTTTATTGATTTATTTTTGAAAGAGAGACAGGGAGAGCTATTAGCTCAGAGCCTGATATGGGACTCCAACCCCCAGGAAACTGTGAGATCATGACCTGAGCCAAAACCAAGAGTCAAATGCTCAACTGACTGAGCCACCCAGGGGCCCCTAATGTCAGTTTAAAGTAATAAAGTAGGATTTACATCTGCCAATTTACTGTTTGTTTTCTATACATCTAATGTCTTTTCTGTTTTTTCATTTCCTCTGGTATGACCTTCTTTTGTGTTATATAGACATTTTTCTAGTTTATCACTTTAATTCACTTGTCACTTCTTTTAGAATATTTTATAAGTTGTTTTCTTACTGGTTGCCCTAGGGATAACAACATCTTATAACAATCTGATTAATACCAACTAAATTTCAAAAGAATATAAAAACTTCACTCCAAGATAACTTTGTTCCCTCTTCTCTCTTTTTGCAATTATTCTCATATAAATTATATCTTTATAATTACAAGCCATCAACAGAGTTTTATAATTGTTGCTTTGTGCACTTGTGTTTTGAATCAGGGAGGAGAAGAAAAGAGTTACAAACATAATTAAATTGTCTTTTTTTTCAAAATTTTATTTAAATTCTAGTTAGTTTACAGTGCAATTAAACTGTCTTTTTATATTTATCTCTGTAGTTACCTTTACCAGTGTTTTTTATTTCTTTGTGTGGATTCAAGTTACTGTCTAATGCTCTTTCATTTCAGTCTGAAGAACCCTCTTTAATATTTCTTGTAGGGCAGTTTGCTAGCAGTACATTCTCCTAATTGCTTGTTTGCTTATCTGGGAATGTCTTAATATTTTCCTACATTTTTAAATGTTTATTTTTAGAGTGAGAGAGAGCACGTGCTCAAGGGAGGGGCAGAGACAGAGGGAGAGAGAATCCCAAGCAGGCTCCATGCTGTCAGTGCAAAGCCCAACGTGGTACTTGAACTCATGAACCATGAGATCATGATATGAGCCAAAATCAAGAGTTGGAAGCTTAACCGACTGAGCTACCAAGGTGTCCTCTCCTACATTTTTTGAAGCATAGTTTTTCTGGGTATAGAATCTGTGGTTGACAATCTTTTAATTTTAGCATTTTAAATATGTCATCACACTGCCTTCAGGCCTCCATGGCTTCTGATTAGAAATAAGCTGTTAATCTTATTGAGGATCATTTCTATATAATGAGTCATTTCTGTCATGCTGCTTTTAAGATTCTCTCTTTCAAGAGTTTGGTTATGATATGTTTAAATGTAAATTCTTTGGGTTTGTCTTACTTGGAATTTGTTGAGCTTATTGGACATATAGAAAAACGTTTTCCATCAAATGTGGATTGTTTTCAGTCATTATGTTTTTTCAAGCATTCTTTCTTCCCCTTTTTCATCTCATCTGGGACTCCTATTATGTGAGTATTAGAATGCTTGTGGTGTCCCACAGTTTTTTGAGACTTTTTTCATTTTGCTTGATTCTTTTTGTCTTTCTGTTTCTCACACTGGGTAATCATTTTTTTTTAATTTTTTTAATGTTTATTTATTTTTGAGAGAAAGAGACAGAGCATGAGTGGGGGAGGGGCAGAGAGAGGAGACACAGAATCTGAAGCAGGCCCCAGGCTCTGGGCTGTCAGCACAGAGCCTGACACAGGGCTTGAACTCACAAACTGTGAGATCATGACCTGAGCTGAAGTCGAATGCTTAACGACTGAGTCATCCAGGTGCCCCCACACTGGATAATCTAAACATAAATTATCTTCAAGTTTGCTGATTATTTTTTCAGCCAGCTCAAATCTGCTGGTGAGCCCCCCTAGTGAATTTTTCATTTCAGTGGTTGTACTTTCAACACCCAAATTTCTATTTTTTTCTTTTTAAAATAATTTCCTTGTATTGATATTATCTATTTGGTGAGGTATCATTCTCACACTTCCCTTTATTTTGTAGACATAGTTTCCTTTTCTTTGAACATATTTATAGTAGCTAATTTAAAGTCCTTGTCTACTAAGTCCAATGTCTGGGTTTCCTCAGGGGCAGTTTCTATTGACTACTTCCCCTACCCCTGTATGATGGGCCATACTTTCCAGTTTGTTTGCTTGTTTCATATATTTTTGGTGAAAACTGGACTTAAATCAGATTCTCTCCCACCTCAGCATTTATTGTCACTGTTGTTTGTTTAGCAACTTTCCTGAACCCATTCTGTAAAGCGTGTATTCTTTGCTGTGTGTGGCCACTGAATTCTCTGTTCAGTTCGCTTCATTGTCTGTTCACAACTGGTCTGAGATTTTCTTAAATGCCTTGAACCAGCAAGTCTCCTGGCCTTTGCTGAATGTGTTTATGTGGGGGCATGTTCTCAGTGTACAATGCCGTCCTAGCTTTGTCTTTTGGATTGGGCAGAGCCTCAAGGTAATCTAGAAGTGAGTGATTAGGGCCTTCTCAGCCTTTCCTAAGCATGCACACAGTTCTGCACAGGCATGTGGCCTTTTAGATTCCCAAGAATATGCTGGAGGTTTTCAAAATCCCTGTGGACTTTTTATCCCCCAGGTTTTCAAGTTTTTTGGTCAGTTTCTCACTCGCCCCAACTGTTAATACCACCTTAGGCAGCTGAGAAATTAAAAAATAGCCGCTGAACTTTTCCCCTGGGAAAAGGCTGTTCCCACTAAATAAGTACTGAATGAGGTAAATGACTTCTAATAGAGGAGGGTAAGACTGCCCAACAGCCAGAGTACTAATTCATTTAAAATATGTACTGGAAGACACCGTGTCCGAGGGCAGTACTGCTTGAAGTGTGGTCTCTAGTCTGGTACCAGTCACTGAAGTGTTTGTTAGTGGTCTGACAGGAGATAAAGAGCTTGTACCAATCTACTGTTTCCTTTACAATAAAGAGTCTTGATACAAAAAGAAAAGATTTCAGCTGAACCAAGCAATGTGCTTAATGATATTGGACTATACTTTTTGACAGTATGAGGCACTGTATGAGGGAATGCAAAAATAAATATGGCATAAGCTTACTTACAATGACTAGAGATGAAATGTTCCTATTTGTATGTTTTGGGGGCACCTGGGTGGCTCAGTCCGTTGAGCATCCAACTCTTGATTTTGACTCAGGTCATGATCCCAGGGTCATGGGGTCAAGCCCTACATTGGGCCCTGTGCTGAGCATGGAGCCTGCCTGGGATTCTCTCTCCCTCTCTCTCTGCCCCTCCCCCCACTCATGCTCACTCTCTCTCTCTCTAAAAAAAGATAATAATAATAAATAAAATAAAAAATATTTGTATGTTTTGTTAGTAGGTAAATTGCAGTGGGTACCATTAGAAGCTCCAATCAATACTGAGAGACCTTCCAAGTAGAAAAATCTGGCAATGCTTTACTGAAGCAGTGAATTTGAATTAAACTTTAAATGATAGTTAAGAATTTTTTCGGGATAAAAATAATTTTTCCAGTTTTATTGAGGTATAACTGACAAATAAAAATTGTATATACTTAAGGTATATAGTGTGACAATTTGATACACTTTTACACTGTGAAATGATTACACAATCAAGTTAACACACCAATCCCCTCACATAATTTTGTGTGTGTGTGGTGAGAACTTCTAATATTTACTCTCTTAGCAAGTTTCAAGTATACAATACAGTATCACCTAGAACTTGTTCCTCTTGTAACTGGAAGTTTGTGCTCTTTGACCAACATTTCCCCGTTTCCCCCAGCCTCTAGCAATTGTCATTCAACTCTGCTTGTATGAGTTCAGCTGTTTTACATTTCACATGTAAGTGATATCATACAGTATTTATCTTTTGGTGTCTGGTTTATTTCACTTAGCATAATGTCTTCTAGATTCAGTCATGTTGTCACAAATGGCAGGATTTCCTTGTTTTTAAATTTATTTTTATTTTGTTATTAAGTTTTTTATTTTATTTTTTTTAAATAGGAAAGGAGAGAGAGCAAGTGCAAGTGGGGGAGGGGCAAAGAGAGAAGGAGAGAGAATCCCACGCAGGCTCTGCATTGTCAGTGCAGAGTTTGATGTGGGGCTCGAACTCACAGACTATGAGATCATGACCTGAGCTGAAGTCTGATACTTAAGTGACTGAGCCACCCAGGTGTCCCTTAAGTTTTGTTTTTTTTTTTTTAATTTTTTAATGTTTATTTATTTTTCAGAGAGGGAAAGTACAAGTTGGGGAGGGGGAGAGAGAGGGGTGGGGAGACAGAGAATCTGAAGCAGGCTCCATGTTGTCAGCACAAAGCCTGATGTGGGGCTGGAACCCAAGAACCGCGAGATCATGACCTGAAACAAAATTGGACGCTCACCCAACTGAGCCAACCAGGCACCCCCATTTTTTTTTTTTTTACTTTATTTTGAAAAAGAGAGAGAGGGAGAGAGCATGAGTGGGGAATGGGCAGAGAGAGAGGGAGAGAGAATCCCAAGCAGGCTCTGCACTGTCTTATATATATGTAAATCCATATATGTAATTTACATATATGGATTGATATATATGATACATGATATCATATATATATATATATATATATTTTCTTTATCCATTCATTCATTGACAGACACTTAAGTTGTTTCCATATTTCCATATATAGCCAGAAATGGGATTGCTGGATGATATTGTAGTTCTAGTTTTAATTTTTAAGGAAACTGCATACCATTTTCCATAGTGGCCAGTTTATAGCCCCACCAATACTTGTTATCTCTTGTCTTTTTGGATATTAGCTATTCTAACAGGTGCGAGGTAATATCTCATTGTGGTTTTGATTTTCATTTCCCTAATGATTAACAATATCAAATATCCTGTCATGTGCCCTTTGGCCATTTATACATCTTCCTGGAAAAATGTCTATCAAGGTCCATGGCCCATTGTTTAATTAGGTTATGAATGGGGTGGGTAGGGTGAAAAGATAAGACATTTGAGGTAGGACACAGTATAAGAAAAAGTTTGGAAGTAGGAAAACTGGGGTTGTGTTTGGAAGCTAGTAAGTAGTGAAATTTGAATGGAAAATAGGGTAAGTTAGAGTGAGGTGAGGTCAGAAAGTATTTGAGGCCACATTTGAAAGGACTTGGAGGGGTGTGGCACCTGGGTGGCTCAGTTGGTTAAGTGTCTGACTCTTGATCTAAGTGTCAGGTCTTGATCTCAGGGTTCTGAGTCCACGCCCAGCATGAGCCTACTTAAAAAAAAAAAAAAAAAAAGGAAGAAGAAAAGAACTTGGATTCCACACTATGGGGTTTGTCCTCCACTTGGTGGACAACAGGGACACACTGACATTTTGTGAACCAGGAAGTGACATGATTTTACTTTGATTTGAAGGATTAACCTCATATCTTTGAAAGCAGGTATCTAAAGAGTAAGAGACTGGAGTGAGAGAGACTAGTTATAAGAGACCAATCATGAGGGACCAAATCAGGGTGGTGGTAGTGGGATCTGCCAGGGCCATGATTAAGGCAGCATTTACAGGTCTTAAAACTGCTTAAATATGAACAAGGGAAAGAAAGGGTGCTTGAAAGAATGATGGTGACAAACCAAAGTAGAGAGGCAGCAGGAAGAACTGGTTTGGTGGGAAGATAATGAGCTGGCTTGGATTGAGTCTGAGTTGCTTGGCAAACCATCCAAGTAGAAATATGCACAGACAATGTAGGTCAGCAACTTGAGTGAAAGGTGAGGTCTAGTGATCCTAATTTGAGAGGTAACAGCATCCAGATGATTAGAAAGCTACAAGGATTGGGATGCCCACAAAGGAAACTATTTGAAGAGAGAAGGTAGAGAGACTTGGGGGTAGGTTTTCTACCTTAAGCCAAGCAAGAACCTGGGAGGAAGAAGGAATGGTGGTTGGGAAGGGCAAGAGAATGAAGAAGAGACATTAAAAATGACAGATAAATTGTTCAAGGAGGAAGACCCCAGGGATTATCTTGGCTATAATACTGGAAGCTGTAAATGTAACCATTAAATGCGTTAAGTCATTTGAGGAGAAGCAATATTGGTAATTCCAAGGAGCGTAGGATTGAGGGGAGCATTTTCTTTCTTGGGGTGGGGGAGATGGGAATTTTGTAGTCTGAGGAGAAGGAACCAGGGATATGGAGAGATGAGGAAGGAGGTTAGAGGAAGTGGTTGATGGATGAAGTCTGCAAAAAGTTGCTATCTGGGTGGGATTCAGCCAGAAGAGGCAACCTTACAAGGAAGGAAGTATATATTTTTCTTGGATATATATGGGGGAGAAGGATGAAAAGGTAAGTGTGGATACAGAGACATTTTGATGTGTAGAGGCAGGAAGCTGAAGGCATTCTTAGTGGGTGACTCATTCTTCCCGAGAGAATAGAAAGTGAGGTCACCAGAGACTGGGGTGGGGCAGGTGTTGTGTTTTGAGAACAAGGAAAAGGATTGAAGTGGCTATTGGAGAATGAGATAGAGTCCACTAGAAATGGGCAAACAGATTTCTGAAGACCACTGGTAGCCCAACTGAGTCTAAATTCAAGAATTTGTGGTAGAACTAGGTGGCATGATCAATCATGTGGGGTCCCTGGAGGGCAAAGCAGATAGTGGGCTCTTCCAGATATATATTCTAGTCAGCTACCTATATATTTTACATTATCACTGCAGGTGAAGAACAGGTTCATACCTTACCTGGCGTTGTAGTCCCTATAGTCAGTACAATTAACATGTTCATACTTAATAAGGGTTTATAGAATGAATAAACAAACTGTACAGCAAGATTAAAATTCTTATTAACTGGCTACCATACAGCAGAAGGAGAGGATGGTGGGTGAGAAACAATGTTATTACCAAGACTGAGTCAGTGCCCCGTCAGCAATGGCCCATCTCCACGTGCCAGAGAGAAGATGCCGGAACCTTGGATACTTCTTTCCTGTAGAAGCTCAACACACCTACTTGTGCAGAAGAGCTCGCCCCCTCCCCTCCTTGGTCACCATGCTTACCTTGCAGACTTGATCTCTAATTTGGCTTCCTAAGATATATTACATCTAATATCAAAGCCACAATCATGGTTTACTACAAAGATTTTATCTTCTTTTAACATTAATAAATTAGCATGATGGCTTATAAAACCAGTCTTGTGTGAATTCGATTAATGGGAGGCATATTAATTCATGGATGAATTAACAGAACAAGTTCAAAAGCTGCAAAGCTGGGCAGGATCAGAGGCAATTTACTGTAATTATACTTCTTCCAGAAACAAACTTTTATGTTGTTAAGACTGGAGTCAAGAAATACAGAAGTTAGTGCTCCCTTCAATTAGAAGTATCTAATGTTTTAGCAAAGGACATGGGCTTTTCTAAAAAGAACAAACAAAAAAACCCACAGAGACCACATGAGGAAGGTACAAGATAAAATTAATAATCATTTAGCTATTTTATGAACATTTGTAGTCTACAGACCTAGATTCTCAGAATTTAATATTTCTGGGTAGAACACTCCTTTTAGAGACAGATGACTGTGAACCTGAGGTGGCCCTACAGTGAATCTTGTAGACTTCAAACGGCAGGGGTGTAACTGACTACCGCTGCTGGCCTTCTCTTGGTCAATGACTGGGTGCTCCAGCCAGGGATGCTGAGGCACTTCTTGGAAGACATGGACCTCTTCTGATGGCCAACTTTGGCTTGAGGGCTCTCCTTTGGACTTGCAGAACCTTCCTTATATCACACAGAGGTCTGGGACACCTCCAGCAGTCTTTCTTCCCTCTCTCCTTCACTCAAGGTCAAATTTGCATGAGTGCTAATTTGTTCCCTACCTTTCCCAGTTTCCTTCCCATTCTCTCTCACAGGGATAATAAAATGTTTGCTCCATTCATCTTATCTTGGAGTTGGCTTCTTGGAGGACCTGCATTGACATGGAAATCGGCATCATGACCCAGAGGCCAAGAGGCACTGATGGCAGGTGACAGTTTCCATAGCATTGTTCTAGCCACTGAAGTGGCTAATGGCATTGTAAGAAATATGTATTTTGGTTTTTGTCCTTGGGAGCTGATGGCCCCAATCTGAGTTCAAAGGCCTGAGAACCAGGAGCACCAATGTTCAAGGATAGCAGAAGGTGGATGTCCCAGCTCAAGCAAAAGAGAAAATTCACCCTTCTTCCTCCTTCATTCTATTCAGACCTTGAATGGACTGGGTGATGACCACTTACATTGGTAAAAGTGATATTTTTTTCTTAGTCTAGTGATTCAAATGCTAATCTCTTGGGAAACATTCTCACAGACACACTCAGAAATGTTTAACCAGCTATCTGTGCATCCCTTGACCCAGTCAAATCCACGCATTAAATTAAATTAAATTAAATTAAATTAAATTAAATTAAAAATGCAGATTTCCTCTTCTCCACTTAATATGTAAGGAGAAAAAGGGACAGTCTCAGTGAATTGAGATTTGACTGGGGAACATACTTCTGTGACCAAACCACTGAGCTAAGTATAGTAAACATCTGTTGGGTGTGCCTACTGAGGGTCCATCTCCTGTTCTTTTGCTAGGAGCACCACCATTTTGTTTTGTAGAAAAAGCCTTCTACACTGGATACAGTCTTTATGGGAGCCTCACTCAAGGTGCTTCCTTTCCCTCACTCAGGGGTTGGCAAGTGACTCAAAGAGGCGCTCTCTCCCAGAACCTGAATTAGAGCAGCACAAAACTGGAGATGATTGGAGAACATTTGTTCAGAGGCCAGGACTCTGAAGAGACCTTCTCTTGGCTCCTGAAGCAGACCTCTAGAAGCCAGGAACTGTGGCTTTCTTTCAAGTCTGTGGTCATCCCCAAAGAATTCCAAGACTTCTCTTTGCTTAAATTAGGCAGAGATGGTTCTCACTGGTTGTACTCTACTCCATCTTTCAAGAGAGTCCCTTTGGAACAAAATCAAAAAGGAACAGCAAGGAAATAATGAGGTTTATTCCCTTACAAGTGGGATCACCTTTCTCTTTAAGGGCACCATCACATTCAATGTCTCTGTGGAACCCTCAAGAACCTCCTCCTCTTCCTCATGGGTGAATAGAGCTGTCCCAGAGTTACATAATTAGGGAGTGATGGGGTTGGCACATATATTCAGTTGTCTGTCTCAGTGATGCTGTGCTGGGATCTCTCAAATCACTCCTTGCCGTGCCCACCTTGGTCTTGGGTTGTGATTTGGGCCCCACCACTTATACCCTGTGAGACCTGAGGGGCCTCCTCTGGACCTCCATTTCCATGTCTGTAATGTGAAGATGTTGGATTGCTTGCCCCATAAGTTTTCTTTGCCATTCTCAAATTTTCTCTCTTTCTCTGTGACATTATGGGTAGAAAAAGGAATGTAAGCGTAACATTTCCTTTGTGCTTTATATACATTAGGCTCTATTCCATGGATTTTGTATGTATCAACTCACTTAATTCTCACAACACCCTACCCCTGTGATGGAGGCTCTGTGAGGGCATGGGCTTTGTTCTGTTCACTCTTGTATCCACTCTGTGCTTGACGTAAAGTAGGTGATCAATAAATGTTACAACATATAAATAAACAAGTCAAAAAATAAGAAAAAAAATCAATTGATGAATGAGTAGAGAGGAGGAAAGAGACCATTTTTTTCCAAATCAACTTCTGTGGTCTTTTAGCTTTCTTGAAGCTCAGTTTGGGTTCTCATGATTTCTCCAGTAGGCTCTAGGTGTTTTGAGGAAATTCCTGAATTAGTTCTCTTTGTTCAGCTGCTGTGAAGATATGATTTCTGCAACTGCTTCATTTCTCATTTCTTCTTTCAAGTAGAACCAATAACTGAATCCAATGTTTTAAGTACTTAGATGAAAAATGGGTATCATTTATTTTTACCAGGATCTAGATAAGAAAGGCTTTAAGGGTTCTGAGATGGAAGGTTACAGCCCACATAATCCAGTTCTAATGGGGAGTTTTCTATGACCAAGTCACTGAGGAAAAACTTAAGCTTAGTTTATGATACGCTGCTATCAGCCGGAAGTGGACAGCTGCAACATTGTGGTTTCCCCCAGGAGGGTGTCTTTTGACAATACGGAAGGCAAATCCTGGGCAAGACTGCCCACATGGAGAGACAACCAAAGAGATGGTCTGTATTAATGGTTTTTTTGGCTAGATAGCCAGGGATCTGGAAAATAAGACAGATAACAAGGAGGCCTGAGAAGGGGGAATGTGCATCGACATCTTGGAATGGGCAAAAATTGGGAAAATATTCAATACCCCATGTGCATGTACACCAAGGAGCAGAGGAAGACCGTAATAATCAGAAGAATGACATGCCCTATTCTGTGCATGTCATTTAGCCTCTTTTTTCCATCACCCCTGCCCAGTGCAGGTGGGGATGTGGGTAATGCATGGATTCAACAACTTATGCTTTCTTTCACAAGACTGGTGCTGCTACTATGGCTACTGTGTGCTGGCCCTGCCACAAACAGATGTCAGTGCTCAGTCCCCAACATGGCATCATTCCCAAACGGATCAGCTATCCAGGGGTAGACTGTGCTGGTTATTGACCAATTGTCTCTTACATCTGCAATGTCTCTTTTCTAACTGGTTCTGTAATGTTAGGGCTGGGAGTGTACAAACTCTCTTGGAGTCCCACGCTCCCTTGCCAGCTGACTTCCTATTACCTTCTGCCAACAGAAGGCACTCATGGCAGATCCCAAGGTGGGAGAAGGGGAGGAACTGCTCCTTCAAGAGGTGAAATCCTGTGAGTATTCAAGAGTGTCTATGTTGAAATTAACTGGCGAATAAGAAACCAAATACTTGGGTCTTCTATTTGAAGTTGCTAATTGAGCGAAAAACTGCAAGACCGAATCACATAGGACTAAAAAGGACAAACATCTGTGTGGGATTATTATCACTAATGTCACGAATACCTATCAAATTTACTCTGGAAATTATGACTGTTCTCTCCTGAAAAGCCTGTGAGACATTATCCACCAGGTAAGTCATTGGGCATTACTGATTTATTAAAATGTGTGAAGAGAGCACACATTTTTTTCTCAGCAGTAACATTAGGAGCCCCTTTGATCTCTGTTGACTTTTTAGCTGAAGGGATTTGGACAAATTTGTTGGCATCAGAAAAGACAGTGTTGTCACTGTTTGATAGCTATTTGATATTTGAGCTCTTTTAGCTGCAATGATTGCAGTCTTTGTAGAAATCATGTATTAACACTTGGTGAAAAATTCTGTGTCTTAAAGGTTTGTGCAAATACATTTAAAACATAGTGTTCTGGTTGTACAATAATGTGAATGTACTAAATACTACTGCATTGTATACTTTACAATGGCTAATTCTACATTATGTGAATTCTGATTAAATGGAAAACTTTTAATGTATCTTTTTCACATTGAAAAACTTATTTGGCTATAATTTCACCTAGATGCAAAGACATTTTAAAAGTTTCTCATTCCCTCCTTCAGCCAATCCCTAAGCTTAGAGCTATTTTATAGGTCTTAGATCTTGGGTAGTTTTTTGTTTTCAGTAAAACTCATGATTTTCGATCACTTAGTAAGTAGAGTGAGATGTGGAGGACTTATTGTACTGGCTATTTAACCCAACTATTCCAAAAGGCTCAAAATAATCAATAGTGAAAAATATACAGAACTCTCAGGTTACTTTCTTATGCATACTCAGAAAAATCACCAATTTTTTTTAGTTTATTTATTTATTTACTTTGAGAAAGACAGAGACAGCACAAGTGGGGGAGGGGGAGAGAGAGAGTGAGTGAGAATCCCAAGCAGGTTCCATGCTGCCAGAGCAGAGCCTGATACAGGGCTCAAACCCATGAAACCCCAAGATCATGACCTGACCTGAAACCACGAGTCGGATGCTTAACCAAATGAGCCACCCAGGTACCCCAGAAAAATCAACAATTTTAAATTTGTATGAATTTGAATGAAATCATCAAAAAGGAATTCTGGAAAAAAAACTGTGGGAATTTGTTAAGATAGTTATAATGAAACATTATGATGTGAATTCAAATAGTTCTGAACCTTGTTATTTATTAATTTTAGTTTTCACAGTTCCTGCCTCTATACATAGCAGATTCTTTCTTTTTCCAAACTAAAGCTATACAGAGGCTCTGCAGGAAAATAATGTCTAACAGAATTATCATTGCTCTTCTTCATATGTTGCTGAGGATTTTTCTGATATCACATCATGAGGACCATCATTCTAAATTTGTTTGGCAATTTTAACCTTACATGTGTAGACAGATCTATCTTTGTTTATTATATTTTATCTTTTTTTAACATTTATTTTTTATTTTTGAGAAAGAGCATAACCAGAGGGAGGGGCAGAGAGAGAGGGGGACAGAGGATCCAAAGTGGGTCTGTGCTAACAGCAGAGAGCCTGATGTGGGGCTCAAATTCACGAACCCGTGAGATCATGACCTGAGTTGAAGTTGGATCCTTAATCAGCTGAGCCACCCAGGTGCCCCTATTATATCTTTAATTTAGATCCCTAATTTCAAAATCTATTATACTTAAATTTATTTTTTCCAGAATCCCATTTCCTTAATAGTTATGCCAATTTATATTAAGAGAACCTCTTTTTTTTTAATTTATTTTTGAGAGAGTACAAGCAGGGGAGGGTCAGAGAGAGGAGGAAAGAAGATCTGAAGTGGGCTCTGTGCTGACAGCAGTGATCTGAATGTGGGGCTTGAACTCATGAACCATGAGATCATAACCTGAGCTGAAGTCAGATGCTCAACTGACTGAGTCACACAGGTGCCCCTTAAAAAAACCTTTTTTTTTGCCCCTCGTTCTTCGCAGATGACATGATACTTTATATGGAAAACCCAAAAGATTCCACCAAAAAACTGCTAGAATTGATTCATGAATTCAACAAAGTTGCAGGATATGAAATCAATGCACAGAAATCGATAGCATTCCTATACACCAACAATGAAGTGACAGAAAGAGAAATCAAGGAATCGATCCCATTTACAGTTGCACAAAAACCATAAAATACCTAGGAATAAATCTAACCAAAGAGATGAAAAATCTATACACTGAAAACTATAGAAAGCTTATGAAAGAAATTGAAGAAGACACACACAAAAAAAAGGAAAAAGATTCCATGCTCATGAATAGGAAGAACAACTATTGTTAAAATGTCGATACCACCCAAAGCAATCTACATATTCAATGCAATCCCTATCAAAGTAACACCAGCATTCTTCACAGAACTAGAAAAAATAGTTCTAAAATTTGTATGGAACCAGAAAAGACCCCGAATAGCCAAAGCAATCTTGAAAAAGAAAACCGAAGCAGGAGGCATCACAATCCTGGACTTCAAGCTGTATTACAAAGCTGTAATCATCAAGACAGTATGGTACTGGCACAGGAACACTCAGATCAATGGAACACAACAGAGAACCCAGAAATGGACCCACAAACGTATGGCCAACTAATCTTTGAGAAAGCAGGAAAGAATATCCAGTGGAATAAAGACAGTCTCTTCAGCAAGTGGTGTTGGGAAAACTGGACAGCGACATGTAGAACAATGAACCTGGACCACTTTCTTACACTATACACAAAAATAAACTCAAAATGGATGAAAGACCTCAATGTAAGACAGGAAGCCATCAAAATTCTCGAGGAGAAAACAGGCAAAAACCTCTTTGACCTTGGTCACAGCAACTTCTAACTCAACACGTCTCTGGAGGCAAGGGCAACAAAAGGAAAAATGAACTATTGGGACCTCATCAAAATAAAAAGCTTCTGCACAGCAAAGGAAACAATCAGCAAAACTTAAAAGGCAACTGATAGAACGGGAGAAGATATTTGCAAACGACATATCAGATAAAGGGTTCGTATCCAAAATCTATAAAGAACTTATCAAACTCAACACCCAAAAAACAAATAATTCAGTGAAGAAATGGGCAAAAGACATGAATAGACACTTCTTTAAGGAAGACATCCAGATAGTCAACCGACACATGAAAAAGTGCTCAACGTCACTCATTATCAGGGAAATACAAGTCAAAACCACAATGAGATACCCCCTCACACCGGTCAGAATGGCTAACATTAACAACTCAGGCAACAACAGATGTTGGCGAGGATGTGGAGAAAGAGGATCTCTTTTGCATTGTTGGTGGGAATGCAAGCTGGTGCAGCCACTCTGGAAAACAGTATGGAGGTTCCTCAAAAAACGAAAAGTAGAACTACCCTACAACCCAGCAATTGCACTACTAGGCATTCATCCATGGGATATAGGTGTGCTGTTTTGAAGGGACACATGCTTCCCATGTTTATAGCAGCACTATCAACAATAGCCAAAGTTTGGAAAGAGCCCAAATGTCCATCGATGGATGAATGGATAAAGAAGAGGTGGTGTATATATATACAATGGAGTATTACTCGGCAATGAAAAAGAATGAAATCTTGCCATTTGCAACTACATGGATGGAACTGGAAGGTATTATGCTAAGTGAAATTAGTCGGAGAAAGACAAATATCATATGACTTCACTCATATGAGGACTTTAAGACACAGAACAGATGAACACAAGGGAAGGGAAGCAAAAATAATATAAAAACAGGGAGGGGGACAAGACATGAGACTCTTAAATATGGAGAAGAAACAGAGGGTTACTAGAGGAGTTGTGGGAGGGGGGATGGGCTAAATGGGTAAGGGGCATTAAGGAATCTACTCCTGAAATCATTGTTTCACTATATACTAACTAATTTGGATATAAATTTTAAAAAATAAAAACTAAAATTAAAAGAAAAGAAAAAAAAGAAAACCTTTTTTGTTTTATGTGTGTAGGGACTACATCAGACTCTCTCACTTCTCCCCATTTTTATAACTGGGATATTATTCTGGCATAACAAATAAAAATCAATTAGCATTATTATTTTTTAAAAAACTAAGATAAGTTCACCTCATTTAATAGAATGATCAAGATCCAATTAATTTTTGTGAACTGAGTTTTTGTTCTTATTAATTGGGTCTTCTTTACATTTTACTCATTTTTTTTATAGGAACTAATTTGTCATGAATATGTACTACATTAGTTTCTTATGGCTGTTGTAACAAATTATCACATAGTTAGTGCCTTAAAACAACATAAATTGTGGGTGCCTTGGTGGTTCAGTAGGTTAAGCGTCAGACTCTTGATTTCAGTGCAGGTCATGATCTTATCGTTCGTGGGATCGGATCCCATGTTAGGCTCTGCACTGACAACACTGGGCCTGCTTGGGATTCTCTCTCTCCTTCTCTCTCTGTCCCTCCCCAGCTCTCATGTGCACACACACACGTGGTTGGCTCTCTCTCTCTCTCCAAATAAAAAAATAAACTTAAAAAAATACAAAACAACACAAATTTATTGTCCTAAAGTTTTGGCGGTCAGAAGTCTAAAATGGTTCTCAATGAATTTAAATCATGGTGTCAGCACAGCTACATTCCTTTGAGGAGGCTTTAGGGGAGAATCCATTTTCTTTGCCTTTTCCAGCTTCTAGAAGCTTCTTGCATTTCTTGGCTCATGGCCCCTTCCATTTCCCAAGCCAGAAGTAGCTAGTTAAGTCTTTCTCACATTGCATTACTCAGACTCAGACTCTCTTGCTTCCTTCTTTCACTTAGAAAGACTCTTGTGATTATGTCAGGCCCACCCAGATATTCCAGAATAATCTCCTATCTCTTTAACTCAATCACAAAGTTCCTTTTGCCAATCCATTCACAGATTCTGGGGATTAAGATGTGGAAACCATAGGAGGGCCATTAGTCTACCTACCACCAATAAGGATAAATCATAAATATATAATGTTGCAGAAGGACACTGACAACAATATTCCAAGTATGTTAATTTTTAAAGCACATAAAACAATACTATATATTGTGGGGAGGAACACATAGTCTGTGTAAGTGTGAAAATAAGCATGGGATGATAAACTTGCCATCTGCTGGATAGCGGTGACTACGGGGAAAGGAAGAAAGAAGGATTAGGGGGTATGACTTTATTTCTTTAAGAAATCTAGGGCACCTGGGGTGCTCAGTCAGTTAAGTGTCTGACTCTTGATTTCGGCTCAGGTCATGATCTCACAGTTTGTGAGTCTGAACCCTTCATCAGGCTCTGCACTGACAGTGTGGAGTCTGCTTAGGATTCTCTCTCTCCCTGTCTCTCTGCCCCTCCCTGGCTTGCTCTCTCTCTCTTTCTCCCTCAAAAACTAAATAAATAAACATAAAAAAATTTTAAAAACAGAGAAATATGAAGCAAAATGTCAACATCCTTTAAGTCTAGGTGGCTGTTACCTAAATGAATGCCTGTTATATTTGCTTACATGTTGCATTACTTCATAATTAACAACTGAAAAACATTAACATAGTGTCCAGCAACATCTCAAATGATGTTAGATAAGTTGAACTAACTTCAATTTGATTTTGTTGTCATAAAGAAACCAGTTTTCCATAACTTTTACAAAGCATACTGGAAAGTGAACAAATTTTTTTTTTTACTTTTATGATATTTGTTGTACAGTCTGTTTCTCCACACAATATTTAGGTTTCTAGTTAGAACTTATGTTTTAAGAATGCCTGGATGGCTCAGTTGGTTAAGTGTCTTGATTTAGGCTCAGGTTATGATCTCACGGATTGCAGGTTGGAGCCCTGTGTTGGGGTCTGCACTGAGAGCACAGAGCCTATTTGGGATTCTCTCTCTCCCCCCCTCTCTCTCTACCTCTCCCCTGCTCATGCTTATACACTCTCTCTCTCAAAAAAATAAACATTAAAAAAACATATATTTTAGTGCATAGCATTCAAATTGATATTTTAATTCAAAGTGTTGATCTTTTCTGAACCAAGAATGTAACTATCTGGTTAGTTGTAGGATTTTAGTATTTATTTGATGACTGGCCAGAATGGCAGGAAGAAATGAGAAAAGACCTATCCAGTAAAGGGTCTTACTGGGTACTGGGGAAATTACCCCAGAGATACCAATTCTGAGACACTGCCTATTAAAACTATTAGATTTCAGGACACCTGGGTGGCTGAGTCAGTTAAGCATCAGACTCTTGGTTTCAGCTCAGGTCATGATCTTACAGTTTCATAGGTTCAAGTCCTGCATTGGGCTCTGCACTGAGAGTGTGGAGCCTGCTTGGGAGCCTGCTTGCTCTCTCTCTCTCTCTCTGCCCCTCCCCACTTGCACTGTCTCTGTCTCTCTCAAAATAAATAAATAAACAAGTAAACAAACAAAAAACTATTAGATTTCAAAGAAAAAAAATCCTAAAGGCTTGCAGGCAAATTTATCAAATAAATTACAAAAGAAAGAGAATTAGTCTGGCAGCAAAAAAATTAGTCTGGCATCAAACTTTTCAGTCTACATACCAAGAAAGCAACAACACACACCATCAAAAAAAAAAAAAAAAAAAAAAAAAAGAAAGAAAACAAGGAAAGAAAGCGTGATCCAAGGGTTTTATACCCAGCCAAGTTGTCCTTCAAATATCAAGGCTAAAGAAAAGTAATTTTAGACATATAATAACATAGGGAAATCTGCATCTATCAACTTCTTTGAGGATTTACTACAGGATGAGTATTATATAACCAAATGATGACTTGGAAAACTTCAAACAGACTGATGGTGAGTATTTTGAAATATATAAATATACCTCTAAGATTAAAACAAAAGTGGGGACAGAGGCACCTGGGGGGCTCTGTTGGTTAAGTGCTCAACTCTTGGTTTTGGCTCAGATCATGATCTCATGGTTCGTGAGTTCGAACCCCATGTCAGGCTCCATGCTGATGGTATAGAGCCTGCTTGGGATTTTCTCTCCTTCTGTATCTCTGCCCCTCCCCTGCTCTCTTCCTCTCTCTCTCTAAATAAATAAACTGAAAAATTTTTTTAGAAGTGGGGACAAATGTAGAAGACCAATGTACAGATGTTATATATTATGATAAAATTGAAAGAAGAAAACTAAAATATGGGAGAAGGGAGTATGAAAGTGGAAAACTTAATAAGCTTATTGGTTATTGTAGACAATAAGTGGGCTTTAAAGGATACCAATTTAAAAATGAACCAGATCATAAAAATTAAATAAGAAAATAAAGGAGATGCCTACATGTGAGGCCTGAAACCATAAAACTCCTAAAACAAAACACAGGGAGTAATATCTTGGACATTGGCTTTAGCAACATATTTATGGATGTGTCTCTTCAGGCAATGGTAACAAAAGCAACAATAAAGTATTGGGACTTCACCAAAATAAAAAACTTTGGCACAGCAAAGGAAACTATGGACAAAACATAAAGACAACCTACTGAATGTGAGAAAATATTTGTAAATGATGTAACCAATAAGAGGTTAATATCCAAAATATATCAAGAATTTGTACAACTCAAACCAAACCAAACAAACAAAAAACCAAACAATCCAATTAAAAATGGGCAGAGGGGTTGAATTGACATTTTTCCAAAGAAGACATACAGATGGCCAAGACACACATGAAAAGATGTTCGACATCATTCATCATCAAGCACATGCAGATCAAAAACGTAATAAGATATCACCCTATACCTGTCGGAATGGCTAATATCAAAAAGACAAATAACAGGTGTTGCTGAGGATGTGGAGGAAAAGGAACCCTATGTGCTTTTGGAGGGAATGCAAACTGGTGCAGCAGCCACTGTGGAAAACAGTATGGAGGTACCTTAACATTAAAAATAGAAATACCACACAATCCAGTTATTCCACTATTGGGTATTACCCAAAGAAAATGAAAACACTAATTCAAAAGGTACATGCATCCCTATGTCCACTGTGGCATTATTTACAATAGCCAGATTACGGAAGCAACCAAGTATCCATCAATAGATAAATGGATAAAAAAGATGTGGTATGCAATATATATATGTCATACACACACAGTAGAATATTACTCACCCATAAAAAGAGTGAGATCTTGCCATTTGCAACAACATGGATGAACCTGGGTGGCATTATGCTAAATGAAATAAGTCAGTCAGAGAAAGAAAAATACCATGATTCCACTTATATGTACAACCTAAAAAATAAAACAAAGCAAGCAAACAGTAAAAGACTCTTAAATACAGAGAACAAACTGGTGGTCACCAGAGAGGAGATGGGTGGGAAGATAGGGGAGATAGGTGACCGGCATTAAGAGGCCCAAACATCCAGTTATGAAATAAAAAAAAAAAATAGAAGAGAAAAGAGGGGAGCAAAGGCATTAAAAAATTACAAGGGACTTCTGCTTCTAGCATGATGGAGTAACAGGGATTGGATTTAGTCTCCCACTTGAAATGACTAAGACAAAGACAAAATGTGTGAAGTCATGGTTTTTAGACCTGGCACATCAGATTTTGGAGAAAAGTGATTCCTGAGGAATCACTCAATGTGAGACGTGTGAGTGCCCACCTTGTTGTCTGGAGAGAATCTCCGTGTTGTGAGTGAGTCCAGCTAGAGCCCAGTGGTTTCCTGAATTGAGGAAATGGGATCAGGAGTCCTGGGAGGCCAAGATGGCTGGAGGGTGCAGAGGAAAGTGCCAGACAGGAGAGAGCGGCACGCGTGCGCGCACGCGTGCGCACACGCGCGTACACACACACACACACACACACACACACACAGTGCCAGAGATCTGCCAAGGGTCTGTTTCTAGTCTTCATCTAAGTATTGATCAGTGCATGTGTATGAGGAAACTACTCAAGGCTGTGGAAAGAATCAGCCTTTTAGATTAAAGGGAACAATACTGGAAGCTCACAGAGGGCTAAGAATTGTTCCTGTGCTCATGGGCTGGAGTGGCAAGCTTCCCAACTCATGGACAGTGAGTACTCAGAAACTTATTGTTTCAGTAATGGAGTCACATTAGTCACAGACTAAAGGTTGCTCTGATCCTACCTAACCAACCTAAAAAACAAAATTGAAAGGATCAAACTGTTTCTAAATAACTTCATCTCAGAACAACGTTCAATGATATTTATAGGAATACAAAAACATCTAGCACCCCAAACAAGGTACAATATTCAGTAAAAAAGAGGCTGGTGAGGAGAAAAGCAGATCAACAGAATCAGGCCCAGAAATGACAAGATGATTAAATCTGTAGACAAAGCACACAGTTAATATAACTCTGCTTATTATGTTCAAGATGGAAAAGATTGACTGTGGTAAGTAGAGATAAGAGATATAAAAAGGACACAAATGGAAACTCTAGAGATGAACAACACACTGGAATTAACAGCCGAGTAGATACTGCAGAAAACAAAAGGTGTAAGTTCAAAGGTAACCACAAGAAGAAAAACATGAACTTTCCTAAATACCAAAAATGTTTTAATAAATAAGAATAAAGAATGTGCAATCTCTAGGAAAAGAAGTAGAGTAAATAAAATATATATTATAAAATATGACAGAGACCAAACATAACAGTTGCATCCATAAATATGAACGGGCATACTAACTCAGCTACAAAAAGAATACATATTAAGTTTTCCTAAAATATTTTGATGTTGTCATAAAGGTGCTCTAGTTTTTTGCTTTCTTTTTTAAAGATTTTATTTTTAAGTAATCTCCACACCCACTGTGGGACTCCAACTCACAATCCTGAGATCAAAGTTTACCTGCTCCACCGACTGAGCCAGCCAGGTGCCCTAACTTGCTCAACTTTTGAGCTGTACAACATCCATGGGTAATACATCCTAACTCAAACAGTATTTGTATTCCAGACCTGAGGAAAGTGAGTATGCTGACTGTGTGTATGAGTATACAAACACAACAACAAAGGCTTTCACAGGTTGCATTCATATTAACTTTATTTATTTATTTTTAAATGTTAATTTAATTTTTTTTTTTGAGAGAGAGAGACAGACAGACAGACAGAGCATGAACAGGGGAGGGGCAGAGAGAGAGGGAGACACAGAATCCGAAGCAGGCTCCAGGCTCCCAGCTGTCAGCACAGAGCCCAATGTAGGGCTCGAACCCACGAACAGTGAGATCATGACCTGAGCCAAAGTCGGACGCTTAACCGACTGAGCCACCCAGGTGCCCCTAACTTAATTTAAATAGGTATCTTCATTCAAATAGGAATCTTCAGTCCTATAGGTATCTTCATTCAAATAGGTATCTTCATTCAAACAGGAATAGTACCAACTGGATTTAACTTCCCTAAGAATTCTAGCAAAGTGCATAATGAGAATTCCTGACCTCAGAAACTATGTGACATGATAAATATGTGTTGTGTTCAACTGCTGAGTTTGGGGGTAATTTGTTACACCACAATAGATAACCAAAACATTGTGATACAATCTAAATCAACTAAGCAGATGATATGGAAATTATTGGTTGTCATGTTAGGGCATCTCAAAACTTACTGGGTGGCTATAATTCAATCAATACTTAATCGGGTGCCTGGGTGGCTCAGTTGATTAAGTGTCCAACTTTGGCTCAGATCATGATCTCACAGTTTGTGGTATCTAGCGCCCCCCCCCCACTGGGCTCCGTGCTGATGGTGAGGAGCCTGCTTGGGATTCTTTCTCCCTTTCTCTCTCTCTGCCCCTCCTCAACTTGCACACACTCTAGCTCAAAATTAATAAACTTAAAATAAGATTAAAAAAATCAACACTTAATAAATTGTTGGAGACAGAATGTCTCATGGCTTACAGAACGATGCCTTGGAATACAGCCTCCTCAGTGATATTAAGCATTTACTCATCACCATCTTCTAGGGAGAGAGCCACTAAATCTGGATTATAAGAATAACTTGGCTGCATTCTCTGTTGGGGAATAAAGATGATCTTGTTTGCCTGTCTCTCAACCTAGATGAATAACCCCTTCTAGTCCATTCTACCCTTTTGATCTGTTTTATGCCCTTCAAACAACTCTTGAGTGATAATTCAGCTTTCCTGATGGTTTGGAAGTGGGGGGGGGGGTGGTTTGGAAGCAGGGGGTGGGGGGATGGGGGGGCGGGGGGTTGGGGGTTTGCTCCCTATTGTGAGGCAGGAGCATTAGGGTCTGTGGATGCGGTCCTAGCTGGTTCACTTGCTCAGCCAACAGCTATCCCCACAAACCTCAAGTCTGACAAAGTCAGGTTTATTGGCTCAAGGAAATAGAGACTGCTACCAGCAGAGCCCTGGGGCATTTCACCAAACAAAGAGATAAGGTTTTTACGTAATATGGGGGAAGGGAATCTAGGTACAACTTAAATGAAGCAATGTTTGGATAGCCTCAGGGCAAACAGGGCTGTGTAAGGGGTTGGTCTTGGGTCTAAACTGCAAATCAGACTCAGGGCTTTGTTTCTTGGAAATTAGCAAATTAAAATAGCTATATAATGTCTTGTCTAGAAAGTGCTTTTCTAGAGACTGAATTTGAGTTAAAATGGAAGGTGTTTCTCTACGTTAAAGACATAGATCTGGGCAAAAGTGGGATTTTTCATTCTCACTGATCTGACTTTAAACAGCAAAATTTCTGACAGCCGCTGATTTTAGAGTAAGGCTTCTCATCAAGAAGGCATAAGTCATTCAAAAGGGCTTTGTTATGACATTTGACAGCTGTAGCATGACCTTGGGAGTCATACTGTTTGTTTCCAGTTAACTTTTGCCACTGGCTTTGTGTCTGTTGTGCCAGCCAGATTCAGGGCAGGGCAGTTTTTCCTTTCTTAATATAGTGTCTGGAGAGAGGATTGTTTGAATCTTCATTTAAAAAGCTGGGGCACCTGGATGGCTCAGTCAGTTAAGCATCCCACTCTCAATTTTGGCTCAGGTCATGGTCTCACAGTTTGTGGGTCTGAGCCCCACATAGGGTTCTGCACTAACAGCACAGAGCCTGTTTGGGATTCTCTCTGTCCCACTCTGCCCCTACCCCACTCGCACTCCCTCTTTTAAAATACACAAACATTTAAAAAAAATCACCAGCTACTTTGCCAAATGTAGTACACCACAGATGAACACAATAACAAAATAATTACCATGTTTAAAAACAAACAAACCCCAAACAGTCATACTGTTTCCCAGTTCCGAAACAGTCTCAGGTCAGCTACGTAATTCTTTCAAAATTATCTATTAAAAAAGTGGCATTCATGTAGGAGAGATCTAGAGCACAATCTTTAAAGTAATTAAAATATTGTATGACTTGGGAAATGTGAATCATGACAACAAATGTTTTTTATGCCAGGAGAACGTAAGAGATCAGTGCCATGCACATTTCTTTCTTGTTAGAAGGTGTTAATCAGTGTCCAAGCAGACAAACAAACACTCTAGATAATTGCAGTAAACAGGGATTAAAGCAGGGACTTAGCTACAAAGACATTGGAAGGGCTGGGAGGGAGGTGGGGATCATGGCAAAAGGTCCTACTGCCTGGCTGTAGGCACATTTGCATTGCTGTTCTTGTATTATTGAATCAAAATAAAAATTTGATACTGATCACAATTTGATACTGGTGGTGGTTCGGGGCATGGACGTGAGGTGCCGGCAATTGCTGGCTGCCTGACTCTGGGCACGGTTTCTCACTTGGCCCTCAGACGAGGGCCCACCTCCCAGGGTTGCTGCAATGACTAAACAGGGTATGCCTTACCGATGGCTTGGCTCGTAGCAGGCCTGGCACTCAGGAAATGCTCCACTGATTCATGGTCCTTGCATCCGCTGGAAGCAGCGTGGACAGCCACTCACCCTGATGGAGAATGGAAGGAAAACTATATAGAGATGGCTGGGTCCTTCCAGAAAAATGGTACAGCACTGAGAAGAGGGAGAGGAGGTTGGAGTCAGACAGTCCTGGCTTTAGTACCCATAGGTCCCCAGGAGTGTGCACATCTGAAGAGCTTGCTGAGGTACAGCTTTCCACATGGAACACTGAAGCATTTTCTTCCTTGCAGGACAGATACAAACACTAAATGAGATTTTTTTTTTTTAAGTATGTAAAATGCCTAGCTTGTAGCAAGAGTTCAATTCCAGGAATTTCTGTAATTAAGTAATTATTTTAGAAATAATTTAATATAATTGAAATAATTAAATATTTAGTTAAAAATCACTATCAAAATGTCATAAAGTATTGTGACCTGTCATCATGTAAGGCGAAAACATTTACGTTTGTGTGTATGTTTTCAAAGGGGAGAGTTTGGTGTGAATGTATGTACACCACAGTCATTATAGGTGGCTCAGAGCCACAGTTTCTCTCTGGCCTAGATCCTGCATTCTGAATTTGGGATTTTCTCCCCGGATTCCAGGTTCTGAGAAAGTTGAAGTTCCCAGATATAGCCACCAGGTGGCGCAGCGATTCCTTGCCAGGGTGTAGTGAAAATCCAGGTTTGGAAGCCAGAAGTAGCGTGGGAAGCTCAGAAAGGGTCAGCAGTTTATCTGGAAGTGGTCAGGAGGATGCAAGACTTCAGTGAGGGGCAAGAAGGCTAGGGAGGTGAGTCACAGCAGGAGAAGGAATAAAGCAAATGTGTCAGTAAAAGGTACCCGTGGGACCTGGGGAGGGGCTCTGGCCCAAAGCCCACAGATAATTCATCCATTCTTGCCAAAACATTTGTTGAGCACTTACCGTGAGCCATAAGCAGGGCACGGTGTGAAATCAGCCCCCTCAAGTAGGTCACAGGAGGAGTCTGACACATAAATGACTAATATATAATGTGAAAATCACAAGACATGATGCCACCATCTCTTTAACCCTTATGATGAGCCAAGCACTTTATAATTTCCCTACGTTGCATATGAAGAAACTGAGATTCAAGAAATTCACTCGTTTCCCGAATTCACAAAGCTGAGAAACAATGGTTTCAAAGGCTATGTTAGGAGTGCTTTACCCATCATTACTCCTCTACTAAAAGAAGACAAAACAGCCCCGCTCCTTTAAAGCTCACCACTTGAAGTTAGTCTCGGCAAGCGTTGACAATAAGATGGTGGGCACTCCCCAGTGGGCTCAGGTGCCCCTCTTTCCCTCCCCTCTGCTGGCACCTCCCCATCTCCTGCCCACTGTTCATTCACTGTCCAAGGCATCTGGCTCACCCTACCCACCAACTTCTGGTCACCCCAGCTGCCTCTCCCACAGCCACAGCCTGGCCTTGGTCCTCACTGACAGCTCAGCTCTAGAGAGCACTAGCTCACACATCTCCCTATTCATAGTGACTCGGTCTTCCCTCGGGTTGGCTTAAGTACAGTTGGCTCCGCAGCTGTGAAAATTGGTAAAAGGAAACCTCATTTAAAATGGCGTGAGGAGGCCAGCAGGGGGAGCTCTAACGCCCTACCACTGGTTGTCAACTGCAGACCCAACAGGAACACTTACCTTGCACGTAGATACTTGAGTTAGCTACGGCTTCAGGGGCTTCACGGTGGAGGAGGGAGGAAGGGTTCTCTCCGCACCTCTCCAACAGCCCAGCCAATGAGAGACTGTCACAACTCAGCCAATGAAAAGCCACGGCACTTTGAACTCCCAGTTTACACCTGTGACTATTTCATTTAAAACAAACCCCCCTCCCTCCCCCCCCCCCCCCCCTATTTCTCCCACTCCTCTATGAAAGACCGGTCCTGTCCTTTGTGTTGTGTTGTGGGTTTGCCTATGATTTTGCCATGGCTTGCTTGTTCCGAGTTGCCATTCTCTATTTCTGAATAAACCCATTTTTGATAGTAAAATAACTGACAGTTTTATTTTTAAGGTTGACAGCTATTCTTTGCTTCACTGGGTCCCCTTACAGCTAGTCCAGCTTCTCCCTGCATCAGCCTCTCCTGACTTCACTTCCTTCTTTCCCTGGTTTAGTTCCCATGACGCCGCATACCAGCCACGCTTAAAGAACACCGGAAGCTCCCCCTCATCTCTCTCTGTTCCGTGGTGCTGGCTTCTATCCCGCTAAGGCCTGTCCTTGCTCAGGACTGCATCCCTCAGCAGTGCTGGGAAACCTTGCAGCAGGGGAGGCTGTTGGGCGAGGAGAAGGGAGGGGGAATAGGACATTTTGAAAGGAGGCGAGGGAGTGCTCATCGCAAGGGTTCAGAGTTCTCTGGGAGGGGAACAAGGGTGTGGGCTCCCAGGGCTGGACTGTGAAGATGTCTGACAGCTGCTTAAGAGAATGGGAAACACCCGAGGGGGATTTGGGCAGCGTGGAGGGCCCAGGTGAGGATGTGGACCCTGGATCTAAGGTGTGACCAATTGTGTGCTTGTGGTTTTCCCTGTTAACACTTGGCTGCAGAGACGGACAGTGAATTTATCCAGGGCAGGGTTTTGACATGTGGTTCCAACAGAAAACAGTGGGGCTATTGGGGATACTGGCCGAAGTGCTGGAGAGAATCTACAGACATTACCGGATTACCTGGCTTAAAAACCTGCTTGTTTACTTATTGTTTACAAAACATAAACTTCCCGAGGGCAGGGCCTTGTTCTCCATGTAATCCTACATGTTGTGGTCACCTTCTTGAGTAAGGGAGTCAGACGCTGAGAATAAAGAACCTCAGGGTTTTGGCAGGACAGGAGGCTAAAGGAGAGAGGGTGTGGTTGAAGGTCTGAATGCACAGTTTCAGAGGCGGGTCACTGCAGGAGACTTGCTCAGGGTATGGGGGCCTGAGGTCCAATGCAGATGGGTGACCAATCCATCTCAGTTTGCCCAGACTTTCTGGACTCCACCACTGAAAGACCTATGTCCTGGAGAGCCTTCAATCGTGGGTAAATTGGCCAACTGGTTACTAAATGGAGAACAAGAATTTCTCCGGGAAGCCAGAATAGTGGTGGGTAGTCTATGGAAGCTGCAGGATTGATCATTCTTGTGAGCTTGTCATTTTTTGCCACACTCTATGTGGGACTCCTTAGGCATGTTTTCTCAGCAGTGAAAGGGAGCTTTTTCATAGCCCTGAAGTCTGGGAACAACAAGTATGCTAAAAATGGCAAATACTTCTAAGAGTGGCAACACCAAAGTGTGGCTACATCAGCATTTTCAAGTCTGCCAATTAAGCGCATGGTACTTAGAGCCTTAAAAAATCACATCAACAAAGCTCCCCTGCAGATTCCTTCCTTTCTATAGGAAATTTAACTGCTGATTTATTCTAATAGCATCTATTTTCTTAGAAATCCAGTAATGTCAATTTGCAATATTATATGAAAGGACTACACATAAATATCATAATTTTATTTAATTGAGCACGAGAATCATGTCAAGAATGAAATAGTCTTTGGTTAAATAGACATATCTAGTGTTGAAAATAGATTTCACACTCCACATGCATCACATAACATAGACAAACCATAGCTTTGTTATAATTCAAGTTTTATAATTGCTGTTATAGCAATCAAATATGCATCAATAAATTATTCCAGAGAAGTTTTATTTTCAGAACAGAATTTGATGGCTAAATTATTGAAAATGAAATACAGATTTTCTGGAAAAATTGTAGAAATACATTTCAACCAAAGAATAACTCTTTCATAATGAGTCAACATATACAAGGTATACTGAAGCAAGTAACATCAGAATTATACTCTCTGTGTCGCCATTATAGATTTGTACAATCACTGTAAATAAACATGGGGATCAGGCTATAGCTATTCACAGAAACAGAAGAATACTTTCCCAGAATATTTAAGAATATTTCAGGAAGATTCATGGAAATATAGTTCTTTGTTATAAATATCGGTGGAGAATCAGTATGTGGAGACTTGGGATTCCTATATGCACCTATAGCTTACTCAACATGCTTCTGTCAGAAACTTGAAGATATTGTCCCCTTCTAAGTGTCCCATGTAAAACCAATACAGAGATTTGTTGAATTCTTATTAATTTGTATTCAGTGTTAAATTGAATACATTTAGAAAACTTAAATCTTCTATCACTTTCACAAATGCATAGGTTGATGGTTGACAAAAGTAAACTAATGTTGTCTGTTCTGTTAGATTTTGGCACATGGCTCAGTTCTTCGTTTCATTGGGGACTAACAAGATGTAGCATAAATGCCTTATTAAGTAAGCTAAGCCATCAATTTTATTTGTATTAGACTTTTTACTCTGAGATAATTGCAGAAATTGTAGATTCACATGCAGTTGTAAGAAATAATACAAAGAGATCCTGTCTACCTTTTACCCAGCTTCTCCCAATGGTAATATCTTGCAAAACTATACCATATCACAACCAGGATTTTCATACTGGTATAGTCAAGATATAGAATGTTCCATCCCAAGGATCCTGTGTGTTACCCACCTCTCTCCTTCTCCACCCTCCTCCCTAGCAAACTCTAATCTGTTCTCAATTTCTAGAATTTTGCATTTCAAAATGTTGTATACATGGAATTCTACAGTATGTAACCTTGTGGGATTGACTTTTTCACTCAGCATAATACTCTGGAGATTCATCCAAGCTGTTGCTTGTATGAGAAATTATTTTTATTGCCGAGTAGTATTCCATGGCACGGATGTATCATATGTTTCACCAGCCACCCATTAAAGGACATCTGGTTGTTTACAGTTTTTGAATATTATCTATAAAGCTGCTATGTATATTCACGTACAAGTTTTTGTGTGAACATACGTTTTCACCTCTCTGGGACAAATGCCCAACAGTGCAATTGCTGAGTGGTGTGGCAGCTGCATGTTTAGTTTTATAAGAAACTGCCAAATGGTTTTTCAGAGTGGCTGTTCCATTTTCATTCCCCTCAGCTATATAAGACTGATCCAGTTTCTTTGCATCCTTACTATTATTTGGTGTTGTTACATTTTTAGCGATTTTGATGGGTGCTTAGTGGTATCTCATTGCGGTTTTAATTTGCAGTTCCCTAATGATCAGTGATATTGAGTATCTTTTCATGGGCTTATTTGCCATTTGTACATCTTCTTCAGTGAAAAGTCTGTATATGCTCTCCATTTTTTAATTGGATTTTTAAAAAACACTGTTGAGTTTTTGTGAGTTCTCCATATATTCTAGATACCAGTCCTTTGTTGGAAATGAATGACTTGCAAATATTTTTCTCTCAGTCTGTATGTAGCCTATCTTTTCATTCCCTTAACATGGTCTTTTTCAGAGCAGAAGTTTAAAATTTTGATGTAGTGCAATTTATCCAACTTTCCTTTATGGATTATGCTTTTTGGTGTGAAAATACTCTTTGCTTAACCCTAGGTCCCTATGATTTTCTACTTTTTAAAAAAATGTTATAGTTTTACATTTTATGTTTAGAATTATGATCCATTTTGAGTTAATTTTTATACAAGGTGTGACAGGTAGGTTGAGGCTATTTGCCTGTGGATATCCCATTGCTGTAACACATTTATTGAAAAGACTATTCTCCCTCCATTGAAGAGGGAGTATACCCAACTGAGTATATTTGTGTGGATCTATTTCTAGATTTTCTATCCTGTTCTATTGATGTATGTGTCTGTTCCTCCATCAATAAATACCATACTATCTTGATTACTATAGCTACATAATAAGTTTTTATATTGAATAGAGTGATTTCTCCTACTTATTTTTCTTTTACAAGATTGTTTTAGTTATTCCAAGGTCTATGTCTTGGAACTCTTAGAATAAACTTGAATATGTCTACAAACTTTGCTGAGATTTTGATAGAAATTGGATTAAATCTATAGATAAATATGGGGAGAACTGACATCCTTGCTATTTTGTGTCTCCCAATCCATGAACATGGTATATCTCTTCATTTATTTAGACCTTTGATTTCTTTCATTAGTATCTTTTAATTTTCAGCATTTAGATCTTATACATGTTTTGATAAATTTATACCTAAGTATTTATTTTCTTCAGAGTGATTATAAATGATATTATGCTTTTAATTTTTGTTTCCACTTTGTTCATCTTTAATATTTAGAAATATGATTATATTTTGTGTGCTGATCTCACATCCTGAAATCTTGCTGAACCCACGAGTTCTTTCTTTTATTTTCTTTTTAACAGATTCTTTGGAATTTCCTATCATGTCATATGTAAACAGAGATATTTTTATTTCTTTCTTTCCAATCATATGCATTTAATTTCTTTTTCTTGCTTTATTGCCATGTGTAGAACTTCTGGTACAGCCTTAAACATTTTTATCAGTGTAAATGTCTGGAGATTTGCTAAAATGCACTGGCCTGAATGAGGCCCATCATTCTCAAACAAGTGCATTTTCAACACTTTTCTTATCATCCAACCTGTCTAGAGTTCATTTCCTATAATTTGGATCAATAACTGATAACATTCATCAGTGGTTATAAATGGCACCCACACTGCAAAGTCCCTTGAAGCAACAGAGAGGCCTTTAATGAGCTAAGTGGAAACTGCTTATAAAAGCAAACTTAGCATAGGAATATTATTCATAAGACAGAACCAGGAGGTAGTGTTGCTCAAGGAATTAAGGTGTGAGGTTGACTTATGGAGTATGTGGTGTGTCCTTCCAGTTGTCCCCTCTTACCTCTAAATTGGTGATAGCAGTAATTTTAAACTCAGAAGTATGAAATACCATCAAAATTACCTTATTCTTATATATTAGAAATTGCTATTGTTAGGAACTCTTCTGAGAATTGACTTTTGACAAATAAAGACTTCTGTGCATCTTACTATGCTTTTAGTAAAAGGCACTTAAAAATATTTTGACGTCTCAAACTCTGTTCATGTCTTAATTTTTTAAACAAAAATATGATCATTAATAACATTTTTACTTATTTTAAAAATGTATATTTCCTATATATAGTGTTGCATTTTATGTTATACGATGTACCTAACCCACCAGAGAGGGTTTATGGCCATTATGAAAAGACAGAAAATGGGGTACTGCTTGATGCTTTATAGACTTCAATATAAGAGGTCTTGGATATATACACATAGGTCCTTAGAGGCCTTAGATGTGTACTCAGGTACAATGTAGTTTCTTGAAAAACCAGGAGCTCCTGCACATAATTTGTAGAAACATTTTAAATCTGTAGTAACAACCAAATTTCAGAGATGAATTTTTGTTTGTTTTGGTAGTTAACAGTGACAAATCATCATAGGCAGGCTAGTCATCGCTTTACTGATTTTGCCGATTCAATGAGTACCTGTGCATTTCAGTAACTCTCTTGTCTTTTTCTCAAGATTGGAAATGATCTAAGTACCACTCTATCCATTGTACGCAGTGAGTTCTGGAGTCAGGTCTTGGGGCATGGACCTAGCCTCTCTGAGCCTCAGTTTTCTCACCTGTAAGTAGCAATGATGATGTGAATCTCACTGGTTATAAGGCTTAAATGAGATGATCTTGCCAAGGGCCTGGTCTAAAGCTGGGCAGGGAGTGTGCCTTCAATTACTGACTTCTTTGCTTCCTCTTCTTACACTTTGTCCTGTTTCCTTCCCCTCTTCAGCCTCTCCCCTCTCCTCTCCACATACCACGGAACGAGACACTTCTTATTTTGGATGCCACACCTCATGCCTGAGAGAAGGGAACCCTCTGTCAGAAGCACTAGCAGTGGGGGTCTGGAGAGCTTGTTGCTGAGGCTGTCCCACCTCATTAGTGTATTCCCATGGCCTGCTTACACAGATAGGGCTGCGCACAAGACTCTGTGTTCTTATGCCATTTTCATGTTACAGCGTGACCAAAGCTTCATAAGTAACTGATACATTCTAGCAAATGTGACTTCATAGTGCACCTGCAGTTCAGTACATGGCCATGGATAATCCGGAGACAAACAGTCCTGCATGGTCACCCCAAACTCAAGACTGACCGTGTGATGCACTTAGTTCCTTCATGGTTGCAGTGAGTTTCGAATCAAGACTGCTTTGGGCACAGCAAGCAACAAAAACACTCTCACGATACAGTGCAATCACATTGCACATACCTCTTTTTTTTTTTTTTTTTTTTTTTTTTTGTCCTAAGGAATGGAACGGCAACTGTCTCAACGTGTCACTTTGGCAACCAACAATGTTTCTCAAGTCGGTGAGACGGGTGTGAATACGATATGAACAAAGGCTATATATGTGAGTACCTGTGTGGATTGGGAGTTTGCAAATGACCACTTTAATATCCAGTCTGGCACAGGGTTCCCTGGCCACCCTCTCTCGTTCTGCTGTGAGGATGACAGGGCTGCTGCGAACCCTGGCAACGAAGAGTCAGCGGTCAGTCGCCGTCGGCAGCAGCACTTAAAAGATTTTCATTTCACGCAAACACCGAGCGCTTTCCTCTTACTGCATCAGGCCTTTCTTGGAACTGCCTTGAAGTATTCCTCCCTTGAAATGTCGGATACTCCACCATACCATTTCTGAAGCCAGATATGTTCTATCTTCATCTTCATAAAGAACCATTCATACTGACGAGGCCACTTCCTCAGAACTGGGTGTCTGCAGAAATAAAGGAGAGGTCACAACACAGCTGCTCTTATCAGGGGGTGTCCCTCCCAGGGCACCGCTCCAGAGTCGGCGTATCACTGGGCAGGTCATCCAGCCCTTCAGACTCCAGGCCTCATTTGGGCTGAAGCCAGAAGCGGATGCCAGGGAGCCAAGGATGGGGACTGGGGCAGCCTTAGGAAGGCAGGAAACTGCCATCTGCACAGAGGGGCAGCCCAGTCTTGCACCAGGCTCCTTGGTTCGGATCCCAGGCGGGCTGCTGATGAGCTGTGGTGCTTCGTGGGCTATTTGCCCTCTCAAACCCCGGTCTCCTCACCGTCAGGGGGGCCGACAGTGACGGTGCTCTGATTGTGGGGCTGCGGGGGGAGCAAACAACTCTGCACACATAAAGCACCTGCACAGAGCAAGTGCTCAGTGAATGCCGGTTGCTGTTATCAGGAAACATAAAGAAAGGCGTTATGTATCTCTGTCTCTATGAGACGTCAAAAGAATTGTGGGCCTCCGAAACAAATCTGCTCAGGGGGAGATTTCCATTCCTGCAGCAGGCTTACAAGTGTTGAACCAAGTAGAGAGTCAGACAGAGTGGACAGGGAACATCACGTTCCACCTTCTGCTTACTGACTTGCTTTCTCTCTCACGTGTAACCCTAAACACAGGCACTGTCAGTGCAAAGCCTGACGTGGGGCTTGAACCCACAAACCGTGAGATCATGACCTGAGCTGAAGTCAGATGCTCAACCGACTGACCCACCCACGTGCCCCAGCCCACTTCTTTTAAACTTCATAAAAATTGGGGCACCTGGGTGGCTCAGCCGGTTAAGTGTCCGACTCCTGATGTCAGCTCAGGTCATGATCTCACGGTCGTGAGATCAAGCCCCATGTCTGGCTCCACGCTGGAGCCTGCTTGGGATTCTCTCTCTCTCTGCCCCTCCCCCACTGTCATGTGTGTGTTCTCTCTCTCAAAACACATCAATAAACATGAAAAAAAATAAACTTCATAAAAATAAAAATTTTATCATATCTAAAAATGTTATAAAAATTCGAAGACCAAGTGCAGACTGGGAAGAACATTTGCAACAATGCATATGCAATAATAGGCTGATGACCTTTTATAAAAAAATATATTTTGAAATAACCGTAAACTCACAGAGAAGTTGAAAAGTACAGTACAATGAACTATTTCTTCCCCCTAAACTATTTGGAAATAAGTTGGAAATAAGCTGATGTGATGCCCCAATACTCCAAATACTTGTGCAGCCAAGATGATAAAAGGTTGTTGTTATCTTAAGCAAACACGTTTTGTACTTGCAGCCAGAACACATTTTGGCACCTGCAACTATAACAAATCCCAGAGGGCACTGGTTTTGCATCCAGGCAGTGAGTGGCAGGGGGAGGGACCTGGAGGAGACTGACAGCAGGGGTTTAAAAGAAGGTAAAGATAAAGTTAGTGGAAACAGGAGGTAAAGGCACCCTCGTAACATGGTGGTGGAAAATTCAGCAACACTGTGCCTACAGAAAGTACGGAATGAATTTAATGAACGCAATGGTCTCCCTAGGGTTTTGACCTAGTCTCACTGCCTATCATAACATGAAAGAGGAGGGTTTAGAAGGAAAGAGGACAGCTGGGCTGGGGCGCCTGGGTGGCTCAGTCAGTAAAGCGTCTGACCAGCTCAGGTCATGATCATGGGGTTCATGAGTTCAAGCCCCACATCAGGCTCTCTGCTATCTGCACAGGGCCAGCTTTAGATCCTCTGTCCTCCTCTCTCCCTGCCCCTCCCCCTCTCTAGAAAATAAATAAACATTAAAAAAAGAGGACAGTGAAGTTAAAAAATAAATCACACACACACACACACACACACACACACACACACACACACACACACCCCTATGCTCTTTTCTCAATCTATGTACTGAAAACCACACGTTCATCTTGATATATCCAACCGCAATCCAATTCCAGAGTTCACTCTCATTTTCTCCATTTACGTGTAAAAAACCCCTTCCTGTGGTGTGAGAAACCAGGCTTCCCCTGTCCTTACCGTGTTTACTTATTTGATGGTTCCCCTGTATGTAAAATCTTCCACCTCCTTTGGGGTGTGGGTAGCTCCTGCAGCTTACAATTTGCTTTCGTCTTACTCTTCCACTAACTAACACGAAGTGTGAATCTGCCTGTTTTCATTGCCTGTGCCTCTGGGAAGACACACAAAGCTCCTAGCCCCAGCTCCACCCTTCCACTCCCTGCTGCCCTCCCTGCACAGACACCCTCCTGACCCATGGGAGACCACCCCTCCAAGCAGGCACCCTCCTTACCTTTCACGAGCTCTGGGCCTCCTGCCTCCTGCTAGCTGGTCTGCCCTCTGGCACATTTTGATCCCTACAGCGGTGATTTTTAAACTTTAGTAGAAATGCTAATTTCCTGGGACCTGCTTTTAAAATTTAGATTGAGTCTTACATCCAGAGAATCGGATTCAGTTAAGCAGGTCAGGGCAGGAGGGTGGGGGCAGAAAGCCTGTCTATGCAAGAATCCTCAGTGGGTCAGATGTAGGTGTGAGAGGACCACACTGAGAAGTGTTCTTTCACTTCTGGATGTATGAAAATGTCTGTTTTCTGGACTTCTCTACAAAGCCTCAATTATTTACTTCCATTTTTTAAATTTTTTAATGTTTATTTATTTTTTGAGAAAGAGAACAAGCCAGGGAGGGGCAGAGAGAGATAGGGAGAGACAGGGAGAGAGAGAATCCCAAGCAGGCTCCACACTGTCAGCACAGAGACAGACACAGGGATCGAACTCATGAACCATGAAATCATGACCTGAGCCAAAACCAAGAGTTGGATGTTAACTGACTGAGCCACCCAGGGGCCCCTGGTTATTTCCATTTCAAGGCAGGGCGTTGTAGAGGGTTGCAAGTGCGCAGGGAAGAGCGCCTGGAATCCCTCAGTGTGGGGTGCTGTCTAAAGGCAGGGTGAGGCCACGGGAAGACAGTCTGCCTGGCCTCTGCTGTCACCTGCAGCATGTTGCTGATATCACAGCTCAGACCTTCACTATCACTGCCTCAGAGGCATCACATGGCACAGTCATGACTTCTGCTTTTTATTACAGTGTATTTCTGGACAAACCAACTTCAAAGCATATACAAACCTTGAAAACATGGCTTGCTTGGCAAATTCTATTTCTTCTGGAGACACTGCAGTCATCTGGCCAGTGAGCGTCAACCGGGCACATCGGGGGTCTTCCGGGTCGACGATATTTTTTCTGCATTCAAAGAATGTTTTTCACTTATTAAAATGATGATAGAACATAAGCCTGAAATACCAAGAATTTTATTAAAAATTAAAAAGAGCAGCCACATGGCTGGGTCTATCATTGAAGTTTTTACACTATCTATAATTACTTTAAAATACTTTGGCACACGGGGTGCCTGGGTGGCTCAGTTGGTTAAGTGTCTGACTCTGGATTTCAGCTCAGGTCATGATCTCACCTTCCGTAAGATCGATCCTCATGTCAGGCTCTGTGCTGACTGTGAAGATCCTGCTTGGGATTCTCTCTCTCCCTCTCTTCCTGCCTCTCCCACCCACTTTCTCAAAATAAATAATCAATGAACAATAAAAACATACTTTGGCACTGGCTGTGTGAGAGGTGTGTTTGGGTAAGTGAGACATTAGCCTGCACCCTGGGGGGTGCATCTAGTCAAGGGTGCACATTCTGCAAGACCCCAGTTGGGAGCCACTGTCCGGAATCCTGTTGCTACTCTGCACAACCTTAGGGGTACCACTCAAAGACAATAGGAGTTGTGCTCCAGAAGTAAGGCAATACATCTGCCTGGATCCAGCAGTGACTGAGGTGAAGGTTTTCTGACATCACAATCAGAATGTGGAGGGTCCTCCTTCAGTGTAAGGGATGTTGGAAATAATGAGAACATTAGCGTGACTGTATTTGTAACTGCCTGCTAATGAGTGTTTCCATGGTGACAGAATTCTTCTAAGACTTGGCTTTCATTGAAAGAGTCACCTGGCAGTGAGGATGTACTTTGTATTCTGGATATCACTCTTTTTCCAGGTGAATATAATTCTAATATAAATATAATATGATATGATATGATACAATATAATTCTCCTAATTAGTAATCCTCCTAACTAGGGTTGCCAGCTAAAATACTGTATGACACATAGTCATGTGAGAATAGTTGTTTACCTGAAATTTAATTTTTTTAAAAAATTTTAATGTTTATTTATTTTTGAAGGAGAGAGAAATAGAGCATGAGTGGGGGAGGGGCAGAGAGAGAGGGAGACACAAAATCTGAAGCAGGCTCCAGGCTCTGAGCTGTCAGCACAGAGTCCAATGTGGGGCTCGAATTCATGAGCCGTGAGATCATGACCTGAGCTGAAGTCGGTCGCTTAACCAACTGAACCACCCAGGCGCCCCTGAAATTTAATTTTTTACAGCTTTATTGATATATATATAATTCACCCTTTTTAAAAAAAATTTTTTTTTAATGTTTATTTATTTTTGAGACAGAGAGAGACAGAGCATGAACGGGGGAGGGCCAGAGAGAGAGGGAGACACAGAATCGGAAGCAGGCTCCAGGCTCTGAGCCATCAGCCCAGAGCCCAATGCGGGGCTCGAACTCACGGACCGCGAGATCGTGACCTGAGCTGAAGTCAGACGCTTAACCGACTGAGCCACCCAGGCGCCCTAATTCACCCTTTTAAAGTGCACCGTTGAGGGTTTTCAGAATATTCAGAGTTGGGCATCCATCACCATTATCTAATTTTAGAACATTTTCATCACCTACCCACTACACCCTTTGCCCATTAGCAATGATTCCTCATTTCTGACCCTTTACCACATCCTGAGCAACCGCTGATCTACGCTCCATCTCTAGAGTTGCCTGTTTTGCCCACACTGATGGAATCATACCGTATGTGGGCTTTTGTGACTATCTTCTTTCACTTAGCATAGTGACTTCAAGGTTCATCCATGTTTTAACCTGTATTGGCACTGCATTGTTTTTATTGCTGAATATTACTTTATTGTATGGATAGACCACACTGTGTTTACCAGTTCATCAGCTGATGGGCATTTGGGTTGTTCCCATCACAAATAATGCTGCTATGAACATGTAGGCACATGCTTTTGCATGGATGTGGTTTTTAGAGGTGGAACTGTCAGAAAGGGAATTGACGGATCCTACGGCAACTCTACGTTTAACCTTTTGAGGAACAGCCAGACTCTTTTCCAAAGCAGCTGCACTAATTTACATTCCCACCAGCACTGTATGAAGTGAATTCCTTCATATTTTTGAGGGCACTTGTTTTAGTCTGTCCTTTTCATTCTAGCCGTCTTAGTGTGAAGTGATCTCACTGTGGTTTTTATTTGCATTTCCCTGATGGCTAATATTGACTATCTTTTCATGTGCTTACTGGCTGTATGTATATCTTTGCAGAAATGTCTATTCAAATCCTTTGTCCATTTAAAATTGGGTTCTTTTCCTTTTTATTATTGAGTTGTGAGAGTTCTTTGTATATTCTGAATACAAATCCCTTTCCAATATGTGATTTAAACGTATTTTTTTTTCATTTTCTTGATACTGTTCTTTGTATTATTTTTATGATTATTTTTGTTTTAGAGAAAGAAGGAGAGAGTAAGAAGGAGAGAGTAAGAAGGAGGGGAGAGGGGCAGAGGGAGAGAGAGAGAATCTTAAGCAGGCTCCATGCTCAGTGTGGAGCCTGATTGGGGCTCGATCCCATGACTCTGGGGTTATGACCTAAGATGAAATCAAGAGTTGGATGCTCAACTGACTGAGCCACCCAGGAGCCCCTTGATGGTGTTCTTTGATGCACAAAAAAAAAATTTTTTTTTTAAATTTTCATCAAATCCAAATAACTTCTTTTTCTTCTGTTTCCATTTATGATTTTTTTAAAGCTCCCAGCAACCTAGGGCAAAGGATATTTATCAAAATCCTACCCATATGTTATGTTTTATCTCATAGAACAAGACAGCATTCATATTATTAGATATTGTGGTTTTTGTAGTAATATAAGAAATAGAAATATGTATAAAGATTGAGAAATAATAAGCATACTTGTAGTTATTTGCAAATGACATGACTGTATAGAGAGGAAAATGCAAAAGAATCCACACTCAGAATATTAGTATTAAGAAAAAGCTCAGCAAGATTGTTGAATTCAAGAACAATAAACAACTGCATTGCTACTTATAAGAAAACAACTAGTTTTGAAGTACATTTTATATACTAAAAGGTATACAGATGGTAACTAAACCTATAAAATACCTGGGGATAAATTTAACCCAAAAATGTGTAATACCTTGGTGGAAAAAATTATGACTTTATTGAAATACATAAATGGCCTAAGTAAAGAGAGGGTTGGTTATACCAAATACATGAATGGGAAAACCCAATTTAAAGGAGATTAATTTCTAGAGACGCTATAATTTCAGTTCCAATTCTGATATATATATTTTTAATAAAACAAAACAAGCTGAATCTAAACTTCACATGGAATAACAAAAGTCTGAGAATAGTCAAAACCACTATAAGGAAGAACAACATGGTGGGAGCGCTTCCTCTACAGATAACCCTAACATAAAACCATATTAATTAAGGCAGTGGGTATTGGTACAAGGACAGACCAAGGGAACAGACTGGAAGACCCAGAAATAGACCCATGCTTATATGTTATTTCACATACAACAAAGACTGAATTAGAAATTAGCAGGTAAAGTTCTAATTATTCAATAAGTGGTGCTGAAAAAAATGGTTGTCTGGAAAAAAATCTAAAAAATCAGACCATGTATAAGTCAATTCTAAATTGAATTAATGATTTAAATGTATAAAGCAAAGCCTTAATACTTTCAGGATAAAATATTTATGACTTCAGGGTTGGAAAGAATTTCTTAAAGATGACACAAAATGCTCAAACCACAAAGGTAGATGAATGTGACTTATTAAAATTAAATCTTTCTTCAATAAAAGATTTCATAAGTTAGCTATGGGTGAAGTCTATTCATTACCACTATGATTTCTTATTCTATCAGTGAGTGTGGTAAGTGGAATTCTGGGATGGCCTCCATCATCTCCACCCCTAGTACTCTGCCCTGTACAATCCCTTGTCCTTGAATGTGGGCAGGAGCTGGGACTCTCTTCTAGCCAAGAGAATATGGCAAAAGTGAAGCGCTGGTAATCCCATGCTTATATCACAGCCAGTGAGACAGACTTAGAGACTGTGGGAGAGAGAGAGAGAGAGAGAGAGAGAGAGAGAGAGAGAGACTGTCTTACCCATGGGAGACACCCTTCTATTGGCCTTTAACAGGTAAGCTGTTGTGAGGTGACCTGCCTTGGCTGTGGAGAGAATGGGCGGTGGCTTCTAGGAGCTGTGGACTCAGTCCTACAACCACAGGGAACTGAACTGTTCCACAAGGAACACTCACAGGTGCTAGAAAGAGGACCAGAGCTCCAGAAAGTGTTGTGGCCCCACTGACATCTTTCAGCTTTGGAAGATTCTGAGCAGAGGACCCAGTTCAGCCAAGTCCAGAATCCTCGCCCACAGAAACTATATAACAAGTGTGTGCTACTTCAATCTCTACGTTTGTGTCAATTTGTTACACAGCACAGAAAATGAATACAGTGTGTGTGCTGAAACTATAATTTTTAACTGACAATTTTTTTTTCAGTTACATTGTTAGTTACTGATTTCCAACCTACATTTTGGTCAGAAAGTTATCCATATAGGTATCTATTGTTTGATATTTGTTAAAATCATCCTTAAAGCCTCATGGTCAATTGCTGTGCGCCTGAATAGGATGGACATTCTCTAACTGTTCGGTGCAAGGTTCTGCAAATTACCATTACAGCAAGCTTAAGTGTCTTCAAATCTCTTACCTCATTGCTATTTTTGTTTTTGTTTTCTTACTCTATTGATTATTAAAGGATGTGTTAAATATTTTCTGGACTTAATTTCTGGATATCTATCCTTGACACACACATACACACACACACACACACACTCACTTACTTTTCTTCCTCCCAAAGTAGTTCTATCATAATTTTTACTCTATTCATACAAATATTATGTTTGCAGTGACACAGTGTTTACTAAGCCATGTAGTACACTATGAATAAACTTCCTTTTTATACAACCTTTTGTTTTCATTTGGAATTAGTTAATAACTTCCCCTTTATCTTTCTTTTCTTTTTTTTTCTTTTGCTTAGTTTTCTATGAACCTACCATTTATTCATTCCCAAACTTTTCTTTTTAGCATAATCAAATATAAGATATATTCCATCATATTCAAAAGAACTGAAAACATAAGTTCATATAAAAACTCGTACATCATTGTTGATAGTAGCAGCATTTATAACAACTCCAAAGTAGAAATAACCTGAATGGCACAAAAATAGACAGAATGTGGGATAGCTATTCAATGGCATATTGCTCAGCTATAAAAAGGAATGAACTACTGGGGTGCCTGGCTGGCTCAGTTGCTGGAGTGTGCAACTCTTGATCTCAGGGTTGTAAGTTTGAGGCCCACACTGGGTGTAGAGATTAGTTTAAAAAACACTTTGGGGCATCTGGGTGGCTCAGCTGGTTGAGTGCTTGACTCTTGGTTTTGGCTGGAGTCATGAGCTCACAGTTTGTGGGATCAAGCCTAGCGCTGGTCTCTGGAGACTGCTCGGGATTCTCTCTCTCCCCCTCTCTCTCTGCTTCTCCTCCACACACACACACACTCTCTCTCAAAATAAATTAAAAAAATAAACTTAAACAAATTTATAAAATGTATATGTTCTCTCACTGCTGAAAAAAAATGAATGAAGTACGGATAGCATGGATAAACTTTGAAGATACTTCAAGGTGTGTGTGTGTAAAATTTATATGTATATATATACAGCATATGCAAATTCATAGAGGCAGAAAGATTAGTGGCTGTAAGGGCTGGGAAGAAGAGGAAACAGGAAGAGAAAGCTAAGCTAATGTGCATGGGGCTTATCTGGGGGGAAATAAAAATATTCTCAAATTAGATAGTGGTGACAGATAGATGCAGAACGTTGTCAGTATTCTAAATGTCAGTGAACTTCACACTTTAAAGGTTGAATTTTATGGTATGTGAACTATATCTCAAGTAAGAAAAAAGTAGCATTCCACTGAGTTCACTTTTTCCTTCTTGGGGACTGTCATCCTCTGGGTCCCACTGGTACCGTTTGCTTTTATGCTTGCTATATGACCGTAATCTGGAGAACTCCCTCTATTGTCAATGGGGAATTTCCCCATCCTGTGTTGGATCACTTCTTTCCCTGGGCTGCCATCTTCCTCTTTCTTCTCATTTTGGTATAATGGTTCTGTCAAAAATATATATGTTTTCTAAGAAAAAGTTCAGTGGAAGTAAAATTACCTGAGGTTTTGTATGTTTGAGAATGTGATTAGTTTACTTTCATTCTTGATGGATGGTTTGGCTAAGTATTAAATGCTATGTTTGCAATGATTACACCAAATAATGTTGAAGGTACTGCTCCATTCCAGTGTTGCTGATTAAATAGTCCAGTGTGATCTTCTTCCTTGCTCTTTTGTATGTGACCTTGTGCCCTTGCCCCTCTGAAAGCTTTCAGAAACTAATCTTTACCGATGAGTCCCTGAAACTGCACAATGATGTACCTTGATACAGGCTTAAAAAAAAATCCATTGTTCTGGGTACTTGGTGGATTGTTTTAAACCTGGAGACTCACGTCTTTTGGTTTGGGGGAATTTTTCTTCAGTTCTATCTGGCAATTTTTTTCCTTTCATTTTCTCAATTCACCTTTTCTGGAATTCTTTTATTTTGGCTTTTGGAACTTTTGGATTGGCCTTTTAATTTTCTTATTATTCCTCTCATATGTTTCATCTGTTTCTTTTTATTCTACTTTTTGGCAGATTACTTCAAACCTACCCTCAAATGCTTCAGTTGAATTTTTAATTTTTGCTACCACATTTTTAATTTAAATTTAATTTTTCTTAATTTTAAGCAGGCTACATGACCAGCGTGGGGCTTGATCTCACAAACCATGAGATCATTCCCTGAGCTGAAATCAAGTCAGATGTTTAACTGACTGAGCCACCCAGGCACCCTTCATATTTTTAATTTTTAAGGGTTCTTTCTGTTTGTTCTCATGGAGTGTTTTTATTTTAAAGCCTATTCTTCTACAGTATATTGTCTTCTGTCCTGAAAAATTGCTTCCTTCTCTTTGTATTGTTTTAATTTTTCCTAGTTCTTTTTATCTGTTCATTTTGCATGGTAGAGACTTTCCTCAAATGTTTTCCTTGGCTGTTTATTCATATTTAAAATGTGTCACCCAGGAGGGGCCCCTGGGTGGCTCAGTCGGTTGAGCAGCTGACTTCTCAGGTCGTGATCTTGCAGCTGACGAGTTCAAGCCCCGCGTAGGGCTCTGTGCTGACAGTTCAGAGCCTGGAGCCTGCTTCAGATTCTGTGTCTCCCTCTCTCTCTGCCCCTCCCCTGCTCATGCTCTGTCTCTCTCTGTCTTAAAAATAAATAAACATTAAATAATTTTTTTAAAAAAAAGTGGCACCCCAGAGCCAGTTGGAAATTGTGACTGCATAGGTATGGCTTTCTGACTAGTGCACTTTACTCTAAGGTGATCAGTCTTGATGGTTTTGTTGAAGGACTCTTAACTTTTCAGTATCTGGGTTTTTTTGTTTGTTTGTTTTCTCTTGGGCTGTTTGGTATCCCTGGGGAAATCCTCAAAGGATTCTCAGACAAAACCTTGTTAAAGATGACCTTAGTCCATAATTCACAGGAAGAAGCAAGAGCCAGCAGAAACAGTAAATACCAGAAATAGATACCCAAGATATACTAAATTGATTATAAGATAAAGATATCTAAAATGCATAAGGTCTCCCAATCTTTAATTGAAAGTGTAGCTCTTTGGGGGTCAGATTTTATAATGGGCCCTTATTTCTAACCTGTCACCTGACCCAGTCCAAGATATTGTTTCTTTGTTCTCATTGTATCAAAACCTAAGCCTCTACTTTTCCCAGACCGGCAAACCCCACTAGTGAAGTTCTGGTTCTGTTTCTTTTGTTTGTTTGTTTCATCTTCATTTCTGACCCCCAGGGGATTTCTTTTTGTTTCTTATGAGTATGCATTTAAAAGAATGTTTTTCTTCCTACCGCTTTTTTTTTTTAGATTGATGAAGTCTGTAGTTGTATTTTAAAACTTTAAATAATAAAAAAATGTTAAGATTAAAAACAAAGAATTTCCATGTAGAAGATTTAGAGACTATAAAAATATGTTAGAAAGTAAAAATAAGTGTTTTTAAATAAACTTGGAATTATAGCCTACATAGAGCTTTTATCTTATTTGTTTCCACTCAAAAATTAAATTGTGAACATTTTAGATCGAGAAGTACATGCTGGGAAATCTATTTACTCACAAAATTCTCAAACATTTATCTACTATTTCTGTCTACTGAATATACAGGAGGAGCTGGAAAGATCCACCTCTGATGCTGAATGATTTTACTTGTATTGTGAGAGCTGTGTGACATAGCTGAGTCACAGCAAATACAGTGTCTGGTCTCATTGCCCCCATCGACCTTGTGAGCTGGAGCCCCAAGAACATAGCCTCAATTTCCTCTTCTGAAAAATGAGGACATTAATTTTTGCCCGACTTCTTCACAGAGTTCAAAGGAATGTAAAAGCACGATGAACATCATAAGGAAGTAATGAATGGTTTTCTCATATATATAAATGTGAAACTACAGTAAGTGAATGTGAGCAGGTTAAAGATAGAGAAGATCGTCTTCAAGGCAGACTGAATTATTTCCCTTCTCCATTAGTCTATAGCCTTGAAAGATTTTTCCGGCACTGCATTTCATTATGGTAGGCCAAATGAGAAAACTTTATGATGGATTGTTCTCCAACATCAAAGGAGAACAGCTTGCATTTTCCTTTTGCTTGAGGCCAGTTAGAGTCAGGAAAAAGGGAGGTGGAGTACTCCTTCCTTGTCTGTCTTGTACAGTCCGGATAGCCAAGCATTCTGATATATGGTAAATGCAGAAGGAAATGAAAGGCATACAGTGAGGTGGTTAAGAGTATGGGTTCCTACTCAGGGATGCCTAGGTGGCTCAGTCGGTTAAGTGTCCTACTCTTGGTTTCAGCTCAGGTCACCATCTCACAGTTTATGAGTTCAAGCCCCATATTGGGTTCCGCACTCACAATGCCCAGCCTACTTGGGATTCTCTCTGTCCCTCTCTCTCTGCCCCTCCTCCGCTCGTACTCTTTCTCTCTCTTTCAAAATAAATAAATAAACTAAAGAGAGAGAGAGGAGAGAGAGAGAGAGAGAGAGAGAGAGAGAGAGAGAGAGAGAGAGAGAGTAGGGGCTCCTATTCAGCCTCCTAGACTGGAATCCTGGCTGTGACTCAACCTCTCTGTGCCTCGGTTTCCTCACCTGTAAGAAACAGGCACAAAAAGTTCCTGCCTTATAGTGGTGTTTCGAGGTGTTGGTGGTGGGAGACAGGGAGACTTTTCGGTCCTGCGATGAGCAAGGCTCCCCAGGATAACTTTCTTGACTGTCTCCACTACTCAGATTTACATTAACTGGTGACTTTGAAAGAAGACACCAAACATCTCCCTGCAGGAAGTGCACATACTATGCTATCCATCTGCCATAAACAAGAAAGACCTGCCACAGCTCAGGGAGGCCCCGGGTGCAGTGCTTCAGACTGTGTACATCTATTGAATTCTGAAGTTCCCTGGCCCACACCATGTTGGCTAGGTCAACGAGAAGGCAATACTTTGCTATTCTGTCTGCTTTACTCTTTCATTCCTCCACTGGTTTAGATCAGGCAAATGAGGGCCTGGCTGGCCAAGCGTGGCCTGTCGCCTGTTTCTGTTTGGCACGAGAGAGAAGAATGGATTTTATGCTTTTAGAGGATTGAGAAAAATCAAAAGAAGAAGATTTTATGACACATGAAATCTACATGAAATTTGGATTGCACTCTTCTTGCAAAAAGTTGTATTGGAGTACAGTCCCATTCTGTGGCAGCTTTCAGGCTACAATGGCAGAGTTGAGTGGTTGTGACAGAAACTGCATGGCCCACCTCACGTACAAAATTTGCCATCTCCTCAGTACAGAAATCATTTTCTGACCCCTGGTTTAGACTGTGGGACTGGAAGAGGAAGGCTGTTCGTCAGGCTCTCTGGAACCCTTACATGTGGATTAAACCCTTACATAATATAATTAGAATAGTTCCTGGTGTGTAGCAAGCCCTCATATAGTGATGCTGTTGCTGCTCAAATGTCACGGGGGCTGAAAGGGGTGGGGTGGCTGGAGAGTTCAGGAATTTTGTAGCCCCAATTGGTGGGGGTATCGATCATGAAATATCAAGAAGATTGCTGTGGACCGAACTGTGTGCCTGGCAAATTCAAATAGCGAAGCACGAATTCCCAATGTGACTGTATTTGAGAGAGTAAGAGAGCATGAGCAAGGGCTGGGGAAGTGAGAGGAAGAGAGAGAGTCCCAAGCAGGCTCTGGACTTGGGGCTCAATTCCATGAACCGCGAGATCATGACTTGAGCTGAAATCAAGAGTCGGATGCTCAACTGACTGAGCCACCCAGGTGCCCCATGAGTGTATTTGAAAATAGGGTCTTCAGAGAGGTAATTAAGGTTAATTAATTAATTAATTAATTAAGGTTAATGAGGTCATAAGGGGGGGGTGTCCTCATCCGATGGGACTGCTGCTCTTATAAGAAGAGAACAGATGGGGCGCCTGGGTGGCGCAGTCGGTTAAGCGTCCGACTTCAGCCAGGTCACGATCTCGCGGTCTGTGAGTTTGAGCCCCGCATCAGGCTCTGGGCTGATGGCTCGGAGCCTGGAGCCTGTTTCCGATTCTGTGTCTCCCTCTCTCTGCCCCTCCCCCGTTCATGCTCTGTCTCTCTCTGTCCCAAAAATAAATAAAAAACATTGAAAAAAAAAAAAAAAAAAAGAAGAGAACAGAGAGGGGCAGGCAGAGGAAAGCCCATGTGAGGGCAGAGCAAAAAGGTGGCCGTCTTCAAACCCAGGAGAGAGGCCTCAAGAGAAACCAACCCAGCTGACACCTTAGTCTTGGGCTTCTAGACTCCGGACCTGTGAAAACATAAATTTCTCCTGTTTCATTCTCCCAGGCTGTGGTATTTTGCTACGGCAGCGTGAGCTAACACAAAGATGGTAGGGACAGAACGGTCATTATGAAATGGTGAGCATCGAAAGCCTCCCCCTCTGCCTCTCTGGCTACATTTGTTGCAGAGGTAGGGTGTTATGGGATGGAAGGCGTTAAATTAGGAGAGTAGTAGCTAACATATAATGAAGGAGGGAGTTAACTTATAAAATCTTGGAAGTATTTTTTTTTAAGCTTAAAATGGAGACCTATTATGTTTGTGGCACATCCTCTCCCTGTATTGGGAGCCTGTGTTGAAGGAGCCCAGGGAGATGTGGGAACAGCACACACTCTCTGGCTCCTGGAAGTTTGTGTGTTTTTACCATCCTAATACTGTGATGTGCCCCGGCATCATGGCAAAAGCTGTCCCCACTGTGGGGACCTTGCCAGTTTCTGGGTAGGCCAAGCAAATCATTTCAAATCTACCCACTTAGCTACCTATTCATTTGTTTCACTTCATAATTTTATATCTGCTGAGAACATGATATAATTTCTGTTTTCCTTTTTGAAATCAGGTGTGATTATATGACATTTACATATCTTCTTTACATAACATCACATATCTTTCAAGGCAACTGATTTGTCTAAGCCTGACAATATCCACACGACGTAGGTCACGTAATCTGATACGCAGGCAAAGAGCTAACTTGGCAGACCACGGTTGCTCAAAGCCTGCACGTTTCAAAGAATGGCCTGTTTCAGGAGGACTGGCCCTTGACTGGCTCCTGGAGGCTAACCTCTGAGCTCTTGACACCTCCTTCTGAGGCCCTAGGCCACACTGGATCAATCTGAACTCGTGGGGCCCAGAGACGGAGTAGCTAAGATCAGTCATGCAGACACTGTAGTGCCCATGTGACTGAATTACAGTGCAAACCCCGGATACCAAGGCTCAAGTGAGCGTCGCTGGTTGGCAATATTTTGCACATGTCGTCATGCGTGGTGGCCGGGAGAATTAAGTGTACCTCCATGTGGGAGGGACTCCTGGAAGCTTGTGCCTGCTTTTGCTTGGACTCTGCCCAGTGCAGCTTTTTCCTCTGATGACCTCGATCTGTATTCTTTCACAGTCATAAAGCACGAGCTCCTGAATCCTGTGAGTTTTTTGGTGAATCATCGAGCCCCGGGGGTGGTTTGGGGGCTCCTGACACAGCTGGCCAAGCAGACTCTCACAGATCCTCTTCTCCCAGATGGCGCATATTTCTAAAATGGAAGCCCTGAGGCACGATTCATTGAAACTCATTCTCATCCGTTACATTGCATTAAAATCTTGAGAAAGGTACGTTTGTTAAGCAAAGCATATGTTTTGCTTATATTTAAGGAACTTGTTTTCACTTGCCTGGAAGTTTTCTTTTATTATACATCCTGTTGAGTTATAGCAAGAGAAACACTGGACATGCCCACATTTTCAGGTAAATTGCTTCAGGTGAGAACATTGTATACCACTGGAAACGTTATGGTCTGCTGTGTTTATGAAACCGCAAAAATTAGTTGCTGAACTGTGAATTTTTCTTGTGGGTTAAGGGGAAGGAATGATGGGAAGCAATCCACATAATAACTACAAAAACTGAATCTATATTGAACTTTGTAAAAAACCCGAGATAGGAGAAAATAAGTAAGAATAGTAAACAGGAACAAAATTTACATATACTGGGCAAGACTGTCATCAGTTGTGCCCAATTATTTGTTCACTGTTAAAGCTAATTTCTTCACAAATTGCTCTTTGATGAAAGCAACAAATTAGTACTCATAAGTAAGTCATTACAGAATTTAAATAGGGAGCATCATATGTAAATAGGAAGCGTTTTGCTTCTCCACTGGTGGTGATTACATAAAATACAAAGGAGATGATGTATTTAAATAGGCAAATAGAAAACTCGATTTACATAGTGGGCAACCCAGCTAGATTCAGCATTAAGTTTCTTCCCACCTGTGGTAGGCAGGATAATGCTCCCACCCAAAGAGGTCTGCAGCCTAATCTCTGAGACACGTGACTGTGTCAAAGAGCAATTAAAGTGGTTAATCAGCTGGCATTGGATAGGGAGATTATCTGGGATTATCTGGCTGTGCCCAATGCAGTCACAGGGGTCCTTAAGGTCACAGAGGGAGGCCAAAGAGAGTGTCACAGAGATGTGGTATGAGAAAGACTCAATTAGCCATGGCTGGCTTTGAGTGTGGAAGGGGCCATGGGCTAAGGAGTGCAGGCAGCTCCTAGAAGCTGGAAAAGGCAAGAACATGGTTATTCCCCTAGAGCCTCCTGGAAGGACACAGTCCTGCCTACAGCTGGATTTTAGCCTACTAACACCTGTTTGGGACTCCTGTGCTCCATAACCTTAACACATTGGTGTTGTTTGAAGCCACTGGGTTATGGTGCTTTGTTACAGCAGCAAAAGGAAACCATATAACATCTGGAAGAGGTCAGACTGCAACCCCACCCTTAGTCACGTGAGTGCAACACACCTGGTCAGTAAATGCACCAGCGACAGGAAGGGGGATGCAGTGTACCCAGGGGACCCTTCCAGTTCACCTTGGTGAACAGGGGTTACAGGAAGCACTCCCGCCTCTTGCCTCTGTACTTTGCATATTGTTTAGGCATCCACTTCTCCCTCACACAGCTTCAGGGAGCCCTACTCCATCCCCACATCCTGAGGGCTGGGATTGTCTACAACAACCAGCATGCTCTATCCCCTGGCCAGAGTGACATTTCAGGGATTGGCACAAGAAGTTTGGTCACTAAAGCTCAAGGACCTACTTGCTGGGGACTTCTGGAATGGCAACCCCCTTACTCTCCTTTGGAGTCTACCTGGTGAGATGCCTGCTTTTGCTGGACATAAACGGAGAGCGACCTCGAAGTTGCCAGCACCGCATTTGGATCACAAGTGGGGCCACCCTTAAGGTGGAGCAGACACTGGAGGAGGCAGACAGGAGAAACGGGAAAATCTCATTTTGGCGGACACTGCAGAGCCCTTAAGAAAAGCCTACCTCTGGACTTTTCAAATATGTCAACTAATCAATTTTTTTAATTCTCTAAGCACATCTGAGCTTATTTTTCTATTTCTTGCAACTGAGTGGTTCCTCACTGAAAGGAGGGTTTGCAGTTTCTGGAACTCTTCTTGTTGTTAGAATGGATCCTAATGCTGGGTGGTATTAATAGTGATCCACAGGGGAGCCTGAGTGGCTCAGTTGGTTGAGTGTCTGACGTTGGCTCTGGTCATGATATCTTGGTTCATGAGTCTGAACCCCACATGGGGCTCTCTGCTGTCAGCGTGGAGCTCATATTGGATCCTCTGTCCCCCTCACTCTCTGCACCTCCCCCGCTCATGCCCTCATACTCTTCTCTCTCAAAAATAAATAAACACTTAAAAAAATAGTGATCCACAAACTATTCTCAATACAGGTAGTAAAGTCATGGTGGAACTGTGTAAAGTAAGGGTGGTTCCCATATGCTACCATTGGTACTAACGCGGGATCATGTGAAGCAAAAATGGCCTGTATTTAAAAAATATTCACAAATCTATGCATTTCTCTGAGATAAGACTCTATATACCATCTCTCTGGCAGAAGTTCTCCATGGGTCTTTCGTGTTTCTGAACTCTTGTGAGCAGAGGACTAGCTCCCTGTGTTTGGGACCATCTTTTCCCTGAAGATCTTTATAGAGCAAATAGCCTTGGAAGAGACAGTGTTTCCCTCGGGGGCGAAGGGCAGGCTTATTTGCTGTCCAGTAGGATGAGGATGCTGTCTTTCTTGGGGGTGGGGGGATGGCAGGCAGGCTTGCTCTGTTATACAAGATTTTGTTTCTCTGGGCTGAGGGTTCCTTTCCCATAATGCAACCCACTGTGTGTACATGTGCCCGTGGTCCTCTTCACATCCCTGTGGGAATTAGGGCCCATGGGAACCCCTGCCATAAAGTGCTGCTGCTCTAGCTACTAATATTGCTGTGAGTAACAGCCCTTTTTCTCTGACCCATGAGTTTTGTGTCTTCTGCCAGCATCCACGAACCATGGCAGGCTCACTTGTTAGTGAGAAGGAACATAGCCAACTTGCTTGCAAATAGGGTAAAATCTTAGACCCGTCACAGTTCTTGACACCATGTAAAACCATTTTCTTAGCTTTTGGTTGGAATTAAATCACTCTGGAATTAGTAAGGTAAAAATGTCATGCTGATCACAAGCTCTGATTTGCATATGTACATATGTCTTTGAGTAATAAAAATGGGGGGGATAAATTATTTCAAAACACTGTCTGCCTATTAGACAAAAATATTTCATAGTATATGGAGCATAGAGTGAAATAATGAAAAAGACCTTGCTGATGCAAAGTTTGGAATCCATTGGTGACCTTGTTCTTTCTGGATTAGTTCAGGGCCTTGCTGGTCCATCTCCAGCCTGGGATGTATGCAGCACTGGCAGGAAAGGAACTGCCTCTTCTCCTACTGAACCTCCCCCAAGTCTGCCCTTCACCTCTTGTTCCCTGGTAATCACTTTGCATAGCCCCCCAGTCTGATACCCCATCTGCTATTTCCTGACCTCCAAGTCTAGCTTAACTGCATATTTTGGCTCCTGAAGGAGCAAGAAAATAAAATCACTACTAGAAACAATAACTGACCGGAGCTGGCCATGAATTCCTGCGTGTCTATGTGACTAGGGTAGAGACCGCATGGTGGGAGCAGAGAGTAGCAAATGCATCTCAGGAAGGGCTGCTCTCATGTTTAGGAAAGTACGTTAATGAGTCTGGACGATCAGGGCAAGGGAAGGCCCCCTCCCTAGTGCACCCAGGCTGGTGTGTGGGAGGAAAGAAGGAGAGATTAAGTGTGTGCAATCCTGCAAATGTCATCCTCCCTGATGTTATTGCATTTTGGATTCCTGTAGAGGCAGTAGACACAGAAGGGTTTGGTTTTGCTTGGGGAGGTTGGTGAGACACAGAAAAGAAGAGAAAGGCACAAGCAGGAGACATGGAGTTTGGAAGGGATGCCATTGCACATTCAATGCAATCCCAATCAAAATAGCAACCGCATTCTTCACAGAGCTAGAAAAAACAAATCCTAAAATTTGTATGGAACCACAAAAGACCCTGAACAGCCAAAGTAATGTTGAAAAAGAAAACCAAAGCTGGAGGCATCACAATGCTGGACTTCAGCCTATATTACAAAGTGTAATCATCAAGACAGTATGATACTGGCACAAAAACAGACACATAGATCAATGGAATAGAATAGAGAATGCAGAAATGGACCCACAAATATATGGTCAACTAATCTTTGACAAAGTCATAAGAGTATCCAATGGAAAAAAGACAGCCTCTTTAGCAAATGGTGTTTGGAGAACTGGACAGCAACATTCAGAAGAATGAAACTGGACTACTTTCTAATATCATACACAAAAATAAATTTAAAATGGATGAAAGACCTATATCAGACAGGAAACCATCAAAATCCTACAGGAGAACACAGGAAGCAACCTCTTTGACCTCGGCTGCAGTAACTTCTTACTTGACATGTCTCCAAAGGCAAGGGAAATAAAAGCAAAAATGAACTATTGGGACCTCATCAATATAAAAAGCTTCTGCACAGCAAAGGAAACAATCAACAAAACTAAAAGGCAACGGACGGAATGGGAGAAGACATTTGCAAATGACATATCAGATAAAGAGTTAGTAAGTATCAAAAATCTATTAAAAACTTACCAAACTCAACACCTGAAAAACAAAGAATCCAGTGAAGAAGTGGGCAGAAGACATGAATAGACACTTTTCCAAAGAAGACGTCCAGATGGCTAACATGCACATGAAAAGATGCTCAACATCACTCATCATCAGGGAAATACAAATCAAAACCACATTGAGATATCACCTCACACTGGTCAGAATGGCTAAAATTAACAACTCAGGAAACAGGAGATGTTGGCAAGGATGTGGAGAAAGGTGGAGAAAGGGAACCCCTCTTGCAGTGTTGGTAGGAATGCAAACTGGTGCAGCATTTCTGGCAAACAGGGTGGATGTTCCTCAAAAAATTAAAAAAAAAAATAATTACTCTATGACCCAGCAATAGCACTACTAGGAATTTATCCAAGGGATACAGGAGTGCTGATTCACAGGGGCATATGTACCCCAATGTTTACAGCAGTACCATCAACAATAGCCAAATTATGGAAAGATCCCAAATGGCCATCAATTCATGAATGGATAAAGAAAATGTAGTGTATTTATGTATGTACACACACACACACACACACACACACACACACACACACACACACCGGAATATTACTCAGTGATGAAAAAGAATGAAATCTTCCCATTCGCAACAACATGGATGGAACTGAAGGGTATTATGCTAAGTGAAATAAGTCAGTCAGAGAAAGACAAATATCATATGATTTCACTAATATGTGGAATTTGAGAAACTTTACAAAAGACCATAGGGAAAGGGAAGGAAAAATAAGATACAAACAGGGAGGCAAACCATAAGAGACTCTTAAATACACAGAATAAACTGAGGATTGATGGGGATAGGGTGTTGGGGGGGTGGAGAAAATGGGTGATGGACACTGAGGAGGGCACTTGTTGGGATGAGCACTGGGTGTTGTATGTAAGTGATGAATTATGAGAATCTACTCCTGAAGCCAAGACTACACTATATGTTAGCTAACTTGAAAATAAATAAATAAATTTGAAAAAATGGGTAAAGGCATTAAGTAGTTCTCCAAAAAAGATATATAGGTAGCTAATAAGAACATGAAAAGAAGCTTAACATCAGTAGCCATTAGGGAAATACTTATCAAATCTACATGAGATACCACTCCTTACCCATTAGGATGGCTATCATAAAAAAGGCATAACAAGGGTTGATGAGGATATAGAGAAACTGGAAACCTCATATGTTGCCGATGGGAAGATAAAATGGTGCAGCTAGTGAAGAAAATAGTCAGTTCCTCAAAAAATTAAACACAGAGTTACCATATGACCCAGAAATTTCACTCTTAGGTGTATACCAAAGAGAACTGAAAAAAAAAATGTCCATACAAAAACCTGTACACAAATATTCATAGTAGCATAATTCGTAATAGTCAAAACATGGGAGCAAATGTCCATCAACTAATGAACAGATAAATAAAAATAGATAAATAAAACGTAGTATATTCATACAACAAAATTGTATTTGGCCATAAAAATGAATGAAGTGTTGATCCATGCTAAAACATAATGAGCCCTGAAAACTGATGGGAGAAAAACTCTAACAGTGTGATCTCCAGTGGAAGCCATATTATATTTCTTTCTAAGTCTGCATGACTGTCCGTAGACTTTGTTCCAACCCCAAGCCCAATTTACGGCTGGCCAAGCACACATCGTACACCTGTTTTGTGAGTGAGTGGCCTAAAGGAACACCATCTTGTCCTTGAGATATCGATCAATGCTCCTGCTCCCTGCATTGCTTTATGACAAAACTTGTGATTCCTGCCTACATGCTAATCCATAATCTTTTGAGCTTTTACAAGATGTAAAAAGGATATAACTCTGTAAAAATGATTCACTCTCTGGAGCACTTTCTTCCCTGTCAAGAGTGTGCTTCCCAGGCAGCTCTCTTAACTTGGACTTGAATAAAATGCTCTTTTTTGCTTTTAGAGATTCTAAAAGGTTCGTTCATTTTGCATCGGCAAAGCATTGTGCTAAGTGAAAGAAATCAGTCACAAAACCATACATTATATAATTACACTTATAGGGAATGTCCAGAATAGGCAAATCCAATAGATATACAAAAGAGATTATTGATTTCCAGAGGCTAAGGGCCTTGTAATAAAACTCTTAAATCTATCTCAGCAACCCTAAAAGCTTTCTGGAAGGTGTATATTTACAGAAGTTGCATCCTTATGAATCCATATCATTTCAGCTCAAGGAGGAATCATGTCTACCAGGTGAATAAAACATTATGAACTGGATCAGGAGAGGTAGTCAGAGATGCAGGAAAGAGGTGTATAAAGACAGAGGAACCAGAATCATCAGTGGACCCATGAAATGAGTGTCCTGGGAATCACAGGGACAGAACTTCATGGAGCTGAAATGAAATTCGGGAGAAAGAAGTGGCTGCAGGTTATTGGGAGCACTGACCATGGAAATGAGTGAAAGATGGGAGAGAATACTCAAACACCTGCTCAGTAAGTCTTCTGTCCACATGGCTCCCTGGTCTTCCCAGACAGCTCTTTTAAAAGCAACTCAGGTTAGTGTTAGCTTTAGGATTTCAGGGATGTGTAGGCAAAGGAGAAGAGGCAACATGAATCTGGACAGACAGCAATCTATTTAGAAGATTTATATGTTGCCTTCAAGGGGAATGAACACAATTCAGTGAAGAGAAATTGAATTCAGCTTCTTTATCTGATGAGGGTTGGGCCCTGTGCTTTGAAACTCATGTCGCGTCTCAGGTAGACAGAGTGCAGACGGAGATGTACCTTGGCCGTTAGCAGGCAAGCTGTTGCAAGCACGTTTCCTCTGTGTGCAAACTCTCCTAGAGAATGATGGAAGAGAGTGCTTTCCACACGCAGTTCTAGGGGCACAAATCCCAGAGCCTGCATTTACAATTGGGCTGGGCTGAGGTTTTCAGCTACCACTCAACGTATTTCTTCTTCCTACAAGAATAGTTAAAAATATGCAGGCTAAGGGGCATTTATATATGTGGAATTTCTTGTCATTTGCTGCAGAGAAGGAATAATTAAACTCAGTACACTATTTGAGTTGTGTGCGCCCACCAAGCGTTTATCCTGTGCTTGTGGCATAAAGGCAGACCAGCCCTACCATCAGCACCCTCCCATGTTTTACCAAAAGAATTTCTCACACTGTCAATGTGCCTATCAAATGCAGGGGCTACTCAGAGGATAGGGCAGGAATCTGTGTCCAAGCACATTGTCCCAAACTCTCTAGTGTGAGCGATGCCTTTTTGATGTGTGATTCTTCGGTGTTGAATTGCATCCGCAACATGGCACCCCACCCCCCAAGCCAATAATTCTGAGGGATCATCATTTCTGAAAGCCTCCCATCCTATGTTTTACACATCTACTGGGCTGTAATCCATTCAGGGTCTGGCACCTCCCTCTCAGAAACTAGATTCCTTTGCAAACCAGAATGTTAGCATCTCCTCTGATGCCAAACCACACTGAGTCCTGGTCAATTAAAGACCTTTGACAAGCTCATTGTTTGGGCAGAGATGGCCTCAGCTGGGGGGAAAGGAATGGGCCATGGCAATATTTCATTAAAAGCCTTTTGGGAAAAAGGAAACAAGTGTTTTCAGATAGAAACATAGCATTTGTCCAAACTATCAAAATTTTTTCATTGTGAAAAGCATCCGATAAACCTCTTTTGTTTCCATTTATTTCCAGTCTTCAAAATGGAAATTCATCTGATGCCAACAACAGAATGTCACTCAACAGAAGAACCCTTCCTGACCCAGAGGGCCTGCTTTGCCTTGGCTCTCTGAGAAGATGCAAAACCTAAAATCCACAGTGTTCAAGCCTGCATGCTCCATAAGAAAAGATGTTTCAGTGGATGAGAAATGTCTCTGGGGGGCTTTGTTATTTACTGGATCGTCATACAACTGGGTCTCTGGTCTGAGCATAAATTCACTTTGGCACAGAAGCATCTCTATATGCTTATGTATTTGAAGGGAGAGGAAAATGAGAGAGGAGGGGGCTGCGGATTGCTGGCGAAGCTTGTAAACTGGAATCTTATTCTCAATTTGTCATGTTCACCTGAGTTTGGAGACCTGAGCTTTGTCCCTTAGGAACCGCCAATCCTGTCCTTAATCAGTACTGAAAGTCACTTTCTGCTTATCATCCAGTAAGATTCCCTTTCAAATGATCTCCTCCAGGAAGAAAGACAGGGTAATAGCACCCAATTCAATATGTCCTGGCGGGAGTCAAGACAGGTGGGTGCGATGAAATCTAGTGACTTTACTGTGACATTTTAGGGTAAGTTCAGGGATCAGAGGATCGGGTGGTGAAAAGTTTGGGGGAAAATCCCCTAACTACATGGGATGCAGTATCCCAGGTTGAATTTTTCAGATTCACCGAGAAACTCGTTAAGGTCCCCATACACCCGTAAAATACAGAGAAATATTTGTCCCTTTCCTTATTCTCAAGATGTTTGCCTCTCCCAGCTTCAGTTAAGGAACGGATATCTGCTGTGTATTTTCATCATTAAACTTCCTGAGAGTTTTGGATACTCAATGTCCTTCACCCATAGCGGCTTTGATGGATCTAAGTATCAATTTTGGGAGGCAAGATATGAGTCAACATACATGAGTGCTTACTGAGTGAAAAGCATTTCTTATATATACAATGGGATATTACTCAGCCGTGAGAAAGAAAATCCTGCCACTTGGGACAACATGGATGGTCCCTGAGGACATTATGTTGAGTGAGAAAAGACAGAGAAAGACATATATGGTACGATCTCACTTACATGTGGAATCTAAAAAAAAAAAAAAAAAGCCAAACTCACCAGAACACAGAGTAGGATGGTGGTTACCAGGGCCTGAGGATTGGGGGAAATCAGAGAGACGCTGGCCAAAGGGTACAAGACGTATAACTGGAAGATGAGTAAGTTTTGGACAGCTAACGCACAGCATAGTGATCACAGGCAAAGACACTGTAGCATAGATTCCGAAGTTGCTAAGAGACCAGATCTTAAATGTTCTCACCGCAAAAAAGAAATGGTAATCATGGCATGTGGCAGAGGTGTTAGCTAACACTCTGGCGCTAATCACACTGCAATATATAAATGTATCAAATCAACATATTGTACACCTTAAACTTATATAACGTTACATGTCAATTATATCTCAAAAAAAAAAAAAAGGCGCATTTCTTAGCAACCTGCCAAACACATATCAGCTTGGATTACAATGAGCTTTCAGGTTAAAGCTCTCAAATTAATAAAATTAGAATAGGCATCAAATATTAAGTCAATTAGCAAAGGATCAGGTTCTCTTATCTATACTGAGAGGGAGGCAGGATCCTGGCCACCCATGGCCTGTTAGGCCATTACCAAGGATTTCGTTATTTTTTCCCAATGAAAGCATTTAAGCAGGGAAATTCCAGGATCTGATTTGGGGTGTGAAAGATCACTTCAGCTGTTGGATTGATGATGAATTCAAGGTGACAGAGTGGTCTGGGGGACCCAGTGGGGGCAGTTGACGTTTCTGTTGTGAGAATGGATAATATGAACGTGTGACAGTACACACAGGTGCACGCCCATGCACGCGCACACACAGCTATCTACCTGTGTGTGGAGCTCTAAAAGCAGGCAGCCGGCTCAGCCCGCCCTTGTAGTAGAATCAGATGCATTCAGCTTACCCTCAGGCAGGAATTGTGTTTGGCCCCGCTTCTTGAGCTGCGTCTTGCCCGTGGAAGTGGAGCTCAGCAGCCTGTCCCCATCCAGACTCCACAGGCACCAGGGCTAACCCTGATTCACGCAGAGGCAGGTTGTAGCTGAAATGCCCAGGGAATGGCTGGGAAGGCACCTCTTTTCCTTCTCTCAGAGCTTCAGCGGCCACGTTGCTTCCTTCCGGCCTGACCTTGGTTTGTTCAGCTGCCGAGGGCTCCTCAGCCCCAACGTGGCCCTGTGGGCCCACAGAGCCCTGGGATGCATCACACAGAAGGAACCAGTTCTGGCTTTGTCTTCCCACTTAGGATGAGACGGGAAAGACCCGGCCCCTCCCCAGAGGGGAGCCACAGAGAATAGGAGCCACAGAGAATACGAGCCCATGGAAGGCACCAAACGTGATGGTGAAAATGCAAGTTTTTGATTCCCAATTTCAACTCACCAGCTTTATAGAATGAAGGAAATTTTTATTTTCCTGAGTAAGAGCTGCCTTCTGAAGATGAAAGGATCAGGTGGCTTTGATTCATCATCATCATCCTCATCAACTTCATCATCGTCGTTGTCATGATCGCCATCATCATCAGGAGAAACAGGTGCTTTTGTATCCCCCTGTTCTGAGGGAAACACTTGGAAGCGCTTGACAAAGACCTGTGGTGTCACCGGCCCTCCGTCCGGGCCCTGGGATCAGGCAGCAGGGGCCGCTTGTGCTTGTCTTGCCAGGCTGTCCCTTGAACTTCTTGCTTGTCGGGGTGGTTCCCAGCCCCGGACACTTCTGCCTGATGCCTTGTTATGCTCCTGTGGCCCAAGGAGCTCCTGCTTGGGTTGTTTCCCCAGGTCTTCAGTGTTTGCCTGTCTTTCTTGGTAAGTCTCTTGGCTCAACGTTACCAAGATTCTGGACGTAAAACCTCAAATGTAATGCTGAACTTGGACTGGGAAGCTCACTCAGAGGAGTCACCCCTGGTCATAAGCAGTTCACTGGAAGTAGTGGACCTTGGGGTGATAACAACCCTCACTGTCTGGTAACCTTAGCTTTGGTGCTCACTGGGGCTAACCTTGATCTGTACCTATTTCTTCAAGTTGTGTCTTAACATTTCAGAAGCTTAAACAGTGCGAGGAGGGAGGAGTTCTGAGAAGGAGTCTCACGTGAGGATCACATGAGGAGCCTGGTGGCACTTATCCCTCCTCTTCCAGGCCAGAGTGACAAGCGTGCTGAGATACTGATGCCCTCGGCCCTGGGGTGGCTCAGTGGGGCCTGGGTGGCCACCTCTGGCCCCGAGCTGCCCTGGGGTGTTGTGCAGACGTTTGCACTTCTGGTGTGTGGACCTGCCATGAAGATGGTTTGCACACATGATTGATTCCAGGCCATGTAGATGGCCTGTCCAGCTTTGGCAGAACCTCAGTCCCCCTTGGCAAGGTCCTCTCTAAGCTGGGTTTCTCATGGCTGCCAGCTCTCAGCTCCTGCTGACGTCCGCCTGGAACCTTCCAATAAATTCCTTCCATGACCTGCGAGCTGCAGCTGCTGTGTGCACCGCTCTGTGTTCTGCTGTCTGTCTTCAAGAGCAGGTGCAGGATCAACACTCTCCAGCCTCATGACTACTTTTAGGATGTCTGACCTAGGCACTCCTCAGGCGTTTAGAAAGGTATCCTGGGCACATACTTCTAGTGCCAGCAAGCAAGCTTGACTGGCCAAGAACATACTGAATATTCCATGAAAGAGGAAACATCCCTTTTCCTGGCTTCTTGCCATACCTGCTGGGGAACTGGGTCAGCTGAACTGTCTCCAGCTTGGTGCCGACTCTCCTTGTCAGTGTCCCAAGGGGAAGTGACAAGGTCTTTTATCTGGGCATTTTACAGCATGTTGTGGCTTTGATTATTACCACCACCTACCCCCCTACTCTGGAAAGAACTAATCAATTTGTTTGCTTTATTTTTTTTTTTTTACGCTTTGCATAAAAAATAATCAAACTTTGGAATTGGGATAAATCCTATCCTAGTTCCTGAAGGGTCACTACATCTTAGTGTCCTGGGGGTTAAGGGACTCGCCTGAGGCCACCTGTTGCATTTGCTGCTGCCCAGGGGGTTCCCTGCATGCCCCCACACAAACTTGGTCCAGATATCTCCAGGCAGGATCTGATTTCAAGCTCTACATTTTGAGTTCAGACAGAGGTGTTGGATCAATGCTCCATTTGCACGTAAATGTCTTTTCTTTCAGACTTTTAAGAGAGGGTGTATTAAAGAATATGGGGTCTTTGGGTACACATCTCTGGTGGTGGGGGATAGTGGGTTAGAAATTCATTTGAAAAACAGTAAATAGAGAGCGAAGCAGGAGACTCTTGGGGTGGTAAGTAGATTCTATGCTCCATGTGCCCCACAGACAAACTACTCGATCTTCCTTCATCAACCTCCCGGCTTCCCCTTTCCCATCATAACAAGAGCTCCTGTTTGCTCACTGATACTGTACAAGACCCTCAACCCTCCCAGGAACCGTATGAGGCAGAAATTATTATTCCCATTTCACAGATGAGGAAACTGAGGCTCCGCAAAATTAGGTAGCTTGCCCCAAATCACATAGCTTGGTGAGTGGTGGAATTCTGTTTATCTGAGTCCAAAGGTACATATACTTTTTCCACTTCAAGTTGGTGAACACATCATTTTGCATCTCAGGGCCCCAGTAAATTCATGCAACTCAGAAAGGTCCCACCCCATAGACCCTCTGCTTTATAACAAAGAACCTGTATGGGTAAGGCCAAACTCTTTGTCTACCTGCAGAACTCTCCTTCAGATTCTGGCAGCAGGAGGGAGGCCATGGGGTTCTTCATCAGATCGGCCACTGCAGGGTCCTTGGGTGTCACATAGAAGAAAGGAATCCCAGTGCTGTTGTTCAAGGGGCCGTCGCTGATGGGCAGGCAGTTCCCAAATGGCAGTCCTGGGATCTAACAAACACCAAAAAAGGCTTTTTCAATGCAGGGTATTTTATTTTATTTTATTTTATTTTATTTTTCATTTCATTTCATTTCATTTCATTTCATTTCATTTCATTTCATTTCATTTCATTTCATTTTTTGTTTTCAATGCAGGGTTTTGGATTGACCTGAGCTGAGACCTTAGCCAGGAAATATAGCAATGTTGATGGCATGGCATCACCATAGTTCTGACAGGTAGTAAATTAAGGCACAGTGGTTCCCAATTGACCCAACTCACCTGGTGATAGCTCTGGAATCTCTGTTGAGGAGCTGAGCAGGGACATTCTGTTTGGAAGGATGGCTAGGGGATTATTCTTGAAGCTGCTGCATGTGCATAGAAAACACCCTCACTTTGTTACATTTAAAGTTATTTGGGGGTGGCACTGAAATTTATGGAAGTCAGCTACAACTTGCCCCTGCGACCCCAACTGCCTTCACTGACTCTTTTAAAGTTCTGACAACTTTGGGGATAGATCTTAAGTCTTAACTTTAATATCTTACCTGGTCTTTGGACTCTGAGAACTTTCTACTATTGTTTCTTTTATAGCTACACCACTTTCTCACTTACTAGTTCCATTTTTTAATTGTAATCAATTTTTCATTATATGAGTCAGCAACTTGCCCTTTTAGAGAAAAGGAAGTCATAGAAACATTGCACACTCATTTTTATTCACGATCTTCGGTGGAGTAGGTGAAATTCTTAGACATGTATGCAAGTATTTCTTAGGTTTTCCCAGGCCCTGCTGGGTCCTGCATTCCAACCTTCATGAGCTTTATTTACCCTTTACAGAATATTCCTTACTGTGACTGAGCTCAGAACTCAGGAGCTGTCTTGTCTTTAAAGCACTGCATGGCAATGGTGTATAGACCTGGAATAGGAGATGGCTTTCATCTTTGAGAAGACACAATGTTAAGGTGTCTTCCAAAATGGGAACATAAGTTCATTTACAGATTCTGTTTTTCAGCTTGTCATAAATTGCCTGGAATCATGCTTTGCACACATGACATGCATAGGGTAAATGCTCTCTGAATGGACTGAATTTGGACTAAATGTCAATATTGGAAAGGGGAATTCCTAAGAACGCTAAGAAAAAAGATGTCAAAAGTCAAAATATCTTTAGTACTAGACTAAGTCTAGTGCCAACTAGAGATCCCACTAGATCTCTAGTGCCAACTAGAGATTTTTTTTTTAAGTTTATTTATTTATATAAGTAATCTCTACACCCAATGCAGGGCTCAAACTCATAAGCCTGAGATCGAGAGACACACGCTCTTTCCACTGAGCCAGCCACACACCCCAGAAAAATCCGTGCTTTAGACGAAGATCAGCCTCATTATTTAAGCTTCATATCTTCCTAAGGTATGTCTTAGGAGCATAATTTATAACTGTGAGGAACCATTTGGATGCTGTGAATGTGATTAAGATCATTGCCATAATCAGAATAAAGTCATTTAAATATTTTTTAAAAAGTAAAACAGGACCTTCAAAACTAACATAGTCAACCACTTAATTCCATACAGGGGGAAAATAAAGTGGACAACTCGGTGACTTGGCCAGTCTCCAAACAGATGAGACCATACCTGAGGTAAGAACCTGCCGCTGGCCAATGACCTATCCATTCCCTAAAAAAATATTTATTTTGCATAAATTAAACAGTTCAAAGTACCTCTCTGTAATAAAACCCTTACATCGATCTCACCAGCCCTAAAAGCTTTCTGGGCCGTGTATACTTAGGGATGTCACTTCCTCATCATTTATCCATGTCATTTTGGCTTAAGGTGGAATCATACCTAACAGGTGAGTAAAAACATTTACGAACCGAATGATAAAACTGCAGCTGAAAACAACTCATTCCAGCATTTATACACTTTGCACCCTAAGCCTCCTTTCCAGAAAACCTCTTAAGTTCCATATTTCAAAATGTGAACTTCCACCAAACCCCCCGTGGTGTCTTTCTCCCAGTCCCCAGTGTCAGTAGGTGACCGGGAAGTTCGGGTCCATTGGGTGCTGTGGGCTGGGAGGCTGCACGCGCCTACTCTATGATGCCTAAGGCGGCTCTGGCTTCTTTTGTCCAGGTCTCGGGTCAGGCGCTGGTTATGTGTACGCCTCTTTGACCATCTCAAGACCGCACTTCAATCCCCATGAGCCGGGCAGGATGCCTGTCAGCACCTCCCAAGCCCCCCATTTTGCCAGGTTAACCAAAGCACAATCTGGTTCCGTTATTTACGCGCCGGCCACAGCGCAACCCCGCCGGCGGGGCACTTCTGTGAGACCTGGATCCGAGCGCGCCAGCGGTCGCTAGCATCTCCCGGTCCCCAGGCCACCGCCAGGCACGCACCTGCAGCCGGCTCCGGGCGGGGCTGCTTACCTTCTCGTGGGCGGACACGGTGGCCAGACAGCCCCAGGCGCTGGCGTGGGCCAGGAAGCGGGCGGTGCTGGGGCGCAGTCTCGGGCCGCTCTCCCGCCGGTAGGAGAACATCCCGGGCGGCGCGGGGGGCGGCCTGGAGCGGGCGGCGCCAGCCGGGGGCGGCAGGTGCGCGTCCTCCTTGTGAGCCGAGGCCGGGAAGCTGCGCTGCCAGATGCTGCCCGAGTCCTCCAGCAGCGCGGGCAGCGCCTCCTCGGTGGAGGCGCTGTCCAGCTCCTCGTCCACTTCGTTGGTGACGGCCCAAGACACCGAGCTCACGATCACGTAGCCCGCGGCCGGGGACAGCAGGGCGCTGCAGCACAGCAGCCAGGAGAGGCAGGTGACCGGCCGCGCGGGCCGCTGGCCGCGGCGCACGGACATCTTGCAGCGGCGCGCCCTGCCGAGGGGACAGCCTGGAGCGCGCGGGCGGCGGCGAGGGCGGCAGCGCCCCCGTGCGGCGGACGCGCGGAACTGGACTCCGCTCGCGACCGCCGCAGGATTCCCGGGCGGGGTCCCCACCCCTGGATGCCCTCGCAGCCTCCCGCCGTGTTGAGAAGTCGAGCTCCTGGAAAAGCGGATTCCACTCGAATACTGCACGTCCTGCGGCCGCCGTGCGCAGAGTCCTCACCGTGTGCGAGGTCCGGGGATGGGCTCATTACCTGCTGGATGGCACGGATTCTGCAGCCAGGGGGTGGTGGGCGTTCAAATCGCGAACCAACACACTCCCCTACTTACCAGCTGTGGGACCCTGCCGGGTCACTTAACCTCTCTGTGCCTCAGTTCCGTTATTAGAAAAACAAGCAAACCACGGTTTTGAACTCATTTGGGTGATGGATGGGAGAATTAAATAAGTTAACATCTGGAGAGGCTTATATTTTGGTAATAGATAAAGGTAGGGACTGTTATCATTTTATAGAGGAGGAAACTAAGTAATTGGTGAAGGTAAGATTACCACCGAGTCAGTCTGATGCCAAAGCCATTCCCTTGCTTTGTAAGGATAATGACTGTCTTACACTTTACTTAGGAGTGCATTGCTGCGAGTTCCTCTGAAAGCAAAGTCAAATTTTTACATATCAACCAAAGTAAAAGGTAGCAAACACCCAGAGACAAAGTGGCTGGCATGCAGTAGCAGAGAATTGTAAGAATGTATCAGAGTTTCAAAACATTCTTTTATTGGTGGAAATTTGAGCTGTTTCCAATAGTTGTTTTATAGATAGCAACATAATTCTAAATCATTTACACTTTAACTTCTGCTTATGGTATTCCCTTATCTGCCCATTAAGAGACATATTCTGCTCTAGATTTTCCACCTAAAATCTAATAGTCCTGCTTCCAGTTTGTTACGGATGAAAGTGACTTGAACCAGCATCAGAATTTTTGTAGCCACTGTGTTACACTGTGCAGTAGCCAGAGGATCCGTTATCTACCCTGTCCTCCATTCCATCTACCTCCTCCTTTTCCCTCCTATTCAAAGCCATTTTTCTTTAAAAAGTCTTCTTAATCTCCTCAGTGCACTCCAAGCTGGCCTCCCATCCCACCCCAGCCACCCTTTCCAGGATGCCTTCTTTCTGTTGCTAGTCTAAGGGGAGTTCTGGTATTCTCTCCGCATGATCTCGTCTCCTCCCACGGCTCTGCCATCCTTTTATGCTGCTGACTTGCCAGCCTCTCTCACTTGCCCCTGAATGATGTGTCCCATAGTCTTGGAGAGGCAGTATAGCAAGTCATTAAAAGACGTGAGCTCTTTCAAATGACTTCAAATGAATTGACATCCTGCTCTATCACCTACTAGCCGTGTCTGTAAAATAAGGACAGTCACTTCTATCCCAGTGGCCTAGGAGAAGCACAGAGCAGACACGTGATAGATGCATACCACAGCCTCTTTTCTACCATATGCTCTGCGGGGGGGGGGGGGGGGGGGGGGGGTTGAGGGAGGGAGGCAGGCGAGCCTGGCAGCTGACTCCTTCCACCCAGGCTCTTGTTCTTGGCTGTTAGGGGCCACTTCTTCCTTTGAGGCTCTGGTGGAGGTGGATATTTTCCTCTGCCAGTCCCAGCACATGATGTGAAGAATAAATGCCCAGTTCTTACTGTTCATTGCCAGCAGGATAAAGTCCAAGCTCTTTAACTTAGTATATAGGTCCCTTGTAACCTGTCCCTGCCTGTCTGTCTATCCCTGTCTGTCCCACTGCATCACCCTCCCAGACTCCACGGCAGCGATCTGGCGTCTTTATGGTTCTACAGTCAGTGAACACCCACACATCCACCAGATAGATTAATACAATTAGCATTTTGATCTATTTTCATCCTCACTTTTAATCCCTCTGTTCATTCATCAAGGTACATGATAGTAATTTACAAATATTTCTCTTGAGAGAATGCATGCAGCAAATGGATAAAAATATATGTACAAAAAACCTGTTAAAATCATTCAGGTGAAGTGAGGGAATATTGCCAGTTCCCCAGAAGCTCTCCATATGCCTCTCTCCCCAAATCACAATCCCTTGCCTCCTCTCCTAGAGGTAATCACTGTCTTGACATTTGTGATACACATTTCTTTGCTTTCCTTTATAGTTGGATTTCCTACACATGCAATCCTCAGTGTTATAGATTCATCTTACCTATTTTGAACTTTATATAAATGAAATCATACTTTAATTTTTTGTGTCTATGTTGTCAAAATTATGTTTGAGAATCATACTTACTTTGTTGTTTGTAGATATATATGGCTGTATAGTATTGCATAGTGTAGCTATATGACCATTTATTCAACTATTGTCAGTATGTGTTTTATTTATTTTTATTTGTATTTATTTTGTTGGTGGTGGTTATTTTGAGAGAGAAGTGGGGAAGGGGCAGAGGGGGGGAGGCAGACGACCCGAAGCAAGCTCTGCACTGTGAGTACAGAGCCTAATGCGGGGTTTGAACTCAGGAACCGTGAGATCATGAGCTGAGCTGAAGTCAGATGCTTAACCAACTGAGCCACCCAGATGCCCCCGTTGGTAGGTGTTTTAATAGGTTTTGTTATTCAGGTATGGTGAGGCCAGGTAATCAAGAGATGCCTGCCATTGAAAAGGTAATTTATTCTACTCATAGATCCCAAGAAAAGGGATCTTTGGCCAATGGGGACAGGAGTCAAAGGATTTCCAGGTCATGGGTGGGCAGTTCACTTTACACCCTTCCTCAGAGGGTATCCAGCAGGATTGAGCCCCGGTTGCTCACAGTGGTAACAGCTAAGGGACACAGCCTTAGAATGGCTTTCCTTCCTCCCTGGTCCAATCACTCTAGTCCCCCACTCCTGTTCTTTAGGACTACATCCCAAAGTAAACTACCCGTGTGCTAAGTCCTTGTCTCAGGCCCTTTGGAGGAATCCAAACTAAGGCACTGGTGCACATTCAAGAGTTTTTCTAGGGTATATACCTCGTAGTAGGGTTGCTGGTTGTGGGGTAGAAGTATGCTTCATTATATTATATAATGTCAAACTGATTTCCAAGATGATGGTACCAATTTACATTGCTACTATCAGTGTATGAGCTTTCCTGTTGCTCCACATTCTCATCAACACAGATTATGGTTAGATTTTTCTGTCTTTTCTCTCTCCCCCTCCCCCCCACCCCAACCCAGTCTGGTGGATGAGTAATGGTGTCTCATTTCTATTTTAATGACTGATGTGGTTGATTGATCACCTTTTCATACTTTCATTGGCCAGTTGGATATCCTCTTTTGTGAAATGCCTGTTAATGTCTTTTGCCCATTTTTATTGGGTTGCCTGTGGGTTTTTGTATTGATTTGTAAGAATTAATTTTATTTTCTTTATTCCAGTGCTTTGGTATTGAAAAGTGCCACAGATTGTTTTGGGGTAGTTGTTAATGTTAATGTTTCTATCCATCAACCTAACTGGGCTAAAGGATGTCCAGATGGCTGGTAAAATATCATTTCTGGGTGTGTCTGTGGGGGTGTTTGAGGAAGAGATTAGCATTTGAATCAGTAAATGAATAAAGAAGATTAATCTCATCAATAGGGATGGGCATCACCCAGTCCTTGTGGTTCTGAATGGAGCTGAGACATCCACCTTCTCCTGACCTTGGACATCAGCACTCTTGGTTCTCCAGTTTTCAGATTCAGGCTGGGCCTTTATGCCATTGGCACCCCTGGTTCACAGAACTTTGTGTTTGGACTGGGACTACCCCACTGGCTTTCCTGGGCCTGCAGCCTGCAGATGGCAGATCATGGGACCTCTATCTCCATAATCACATGAGCTAATCCGTGTTGTTCTATGTATCAGTAGTGTTTTCCTTTTTACTAGTGAGTAGTATTCCCTTTTATGGACATGCCATTTTTTTTTTTTTTTTTTAATATATGAAATTTACTGTCAAATTGGTTTCCATACAACACCCAGTGCTCATCCCAAAAGGTGCCCTCCTCAATACCCATCACCCACCCTGCCCTCCCTCCCACCCTGCCCTCCCTCCCCCCCCCCATCAACCCTCAGTTTGTTCTCAGTTTTTAACAGTCTCTAATGCTTTGGCTCTCTCCCACTCTAACCTCTTTTTTTTTTTTTTTTCCTTCCCCTCCCCCATGGGTTTCTGTTATGTTTCTCAGGATCCACATAAGAGTGAAACCATATGGTATCTGTCTTTCTCTGTATGACATGCCATATTTTTGTTTATTCATTCAACAGTTGATGGCTACTTGGGTTGTATTTATTTATTTATTTATTTATCTTGCTATTAGGAATAAAGCTATTAATAGCATTCACGTACAAGTCTATGTGGGGACACGTTTTCATTTCTCTTGAGTAAATATTTAAGAGCAAGATTGCTGAGTTGTATGGTAACCATAGGTTTACCTTTATAATAAATTGTCGAGCTTTCTTTTCCCTCCAAAGTGGCTATACCATTTTGCATTCCCACAGACGCTGCATGACAGTCCCAGTTTTTCTGCATCTTTGGCAACACTTGCTATTGAGTGGCTTTTTAATTTTAGCTATTCTACTAGGTGTGTCGTGGCATTTCATGGCAGTTTTAATTTACATTTTTCTAATGGCTAACAATATTGAGCAGCTTTTTATGTGCTTACTTTTTGTCTCTCTTCTTTGGTGAATTGTCTGTGTAAATATTTGCTCATTTAAAAATCTGGTTGTGTCTTCTTAGTGTTGAGTTATGAGAGTTATTTTATATGTTCTCCATACCAGTCCTTTTTCAGGCAGGCGTTTTGCCAGTGTTTTCTCCCAGTTTGTGGCTTGCATTTCCATTTTCTTACCAGTGGCTTTTGAAGAGCAAACATTTAAAATTTTGGTAACGTCTAATTTATCATTTTTTTTCTTTCATGGTTTGTGCTTTCTGTACCATTTCTAAGACATCTTTGTCTGATCTAAGCCCATGAAAAATATCTTTGATGTTTTATTCTAGAAGCTTAATAGTTTTATCTGTTACATTTAGGTCTGTAATCCATTAAAAACATTTTCTGTATATGAATGAGGTTCATTTTGTCCCTACAGAGATCAAATTGATCCATCACTCTTTGTTCAAAAGACTATCCCTTTTCCTGACTTACACGTTATTTTTGTCTTAATGCTGTATTTTTCTGAATACAATGAGACATTGTTATTTTATGCAGTCTACGTTTATTTAGATTTAGCTATGTACTCTCCAGTCTCCTCCCTCTTTATCTTTTCTTGTATCTCAGATCACCCATTTGTGATCATTTTCTTTCCTACTGAAGTATATCCTTTAGAATTTCCTTTAACAAGGGTCTACTAGTGGCACACTCTCTTTTGTTTGTCTGAAGTTTACTTCTGTTTCACTCGCAGAAAATATTTCTGCTGAGTACAGAATTCTAGCAGTAGGCCTGTTTTCAACACATGGAGGCTTTCATTCCACTTCGGTTCCTGTGCTGCTGCTGAGAAGTCGGATTCCAGTCTCATGGCCACACCTCTGAAGATGACTGTTTTTTATTTCTCCTGTGGCTTTAAAACTCTTCTCTATGTCTTTGGTATGCAACTAGGTGTGGGTTTCTTCCTTCCTCCTTTCCTTAGAAACATTTTGGACCTTCCCTCTGGTCTCTAACCTGTCTTTCGTATCTGTTGTCTCTTTGTCTTTGTGCGGCATTTAGATAATTACAGTGGATGGAATGTTTGTGTCCACCCCACCCCCAATTCATGTGTTTGGGGTGGCTATATTTGAGGATAGGGCCTCGAATGAAATAATTAAAGCTAAATGAAGTTGTAAGGATGGGGCACTGGTCTGATAGAGTTAGTGCCCAAATAAGGATACAAGAAAGGGGCACCTGGGTGCAGGTTAAGCATCTGACTCTTGGTTTTGCCTCAGGTCATAATCTCACAGTTCATGAGATTGAACCCTGTGTCAGGTTCTGCACTGACAGCCAGGAGCCTGCTTGGGATTCTCTGTCTTCCTTTCTCTCTGCCCCTTCCCTGCTCACACACTCTTTCTCATTCTCTCTCTCTCTCTCAGAACAAAGAAATAAACATTAAAAAAAAAAAAAAAAGACACCAGGAGTGCCTGGGTGACTCAGTTGGTTAAGCGTCCGACTTCAGCTCAGGTCATGATCTCACAGTTCGTGGGTTCGAGCCCGCCATCGGGTTCTGTGCTAACAGCTCAGAACCTGGAGCCTGCTTCAGATTCTATGTCTCCCTCTCTCTCTGCCCCTCCCCTGCTCACACTCTTTCTCTCTCAAAAATAAAAAATAAACATTAAAAAATAAAAAAAAATTACACCAGAGAACTCTTTCTCGCAATGTGCACCAAGGAAAAGCCTTGTGTGATGATATAGTGAGAAGGTGGCCATCTGCAAGCCAGGAAGAGAGCTCTCACCAGAAACTGAGTCTGCTGGAACCTTGGTCTTGGACTTCCCAGCCTCCAGAACTGTGAGACAATAAATGTCTGTGGTTTTAGCCACCCAGTTTATGATATTTTGTGATAGCAGCTCAAGCAGGCTGAAACATTGTCAAACTGTGTTCCATTATGATTTTTACCATTTCATAGTCTTACTAGGAGTATATGAGTACCACATGGGCTACTCATCAATGATGCAGGTGGTCATAGCACTTATACAGAAGGAGCTATTTTGAATTGGAACTCAGTTACTTGGCTTAGTAACATTTTGCAGAAATTTTAGGCTTGTTTAAGCAGTTCATAGCAAAGGACTCTTCCACCAGCAAACATTCTCAGGTTTGGCTGCAGGACACTAGCCTTTGGTATGTTTACAAAAAGATTTGACTAGTGATGGGAGGGAACACATTGCAGAACTTCTGCTCATCCATTACTTCCTACTCACAAACGTTTGCCAAGAACAATGAGAGGCATGTAGTCACAGGTAACAAAGCACAGTTTAAAGTTTAGAGCTAGGAATGTAAAGAGGAGCCTGGGATGTCTTCTTGGTCAGAAAAAAAAAAAAAAACAAAAACAAAAAAACCCAAAGCTAGAAAAGATTAATGGGTCATGTCAAAAGAACACAGGAGTCAACTTGAAGAGACTTCCACTGGGAAAAGGTGGAATAATTTAAGCATCAAAAAGAATAATGGTGGCAGTTATTTAAAAAACTAAGCATACATATATTTACTGTCCTCCCAGCAATTGCTCTCCTGGACATTTATCCCAGAGAACTAAAAACGTGTGTCTCCCACAGAAACCAAATACATCATTGTTCATAGCAACTTTTTTGTAACAGCCCCAAACTGGAAGCAACCCAAATGTCCCTCAATATGTGAATGGTTACATACAGGCACATCCGTACCATGGAATATTGCTCAGAAATAAAAATTGAGGGGTGTCTGGATGGCTCAGTTGGTTGTGTCTGACTTTGGCTCAGGTCATGATCTCATGATTCGTGGGTTCAAGCCCCATGTCAGGCTCCTGTGCTAACAGCTCGGAGCCCGGAACCTGCCTTGGATTCTGTGCCTCCCTCTCTCTCTATGCCCCTCCCCACTCACACTCTGTCTGTCTCTCTCAAAAGTAAACATTAAAAAATTAAAAAATAAAAAGAAATCTAAATTGATATGTGAAACAACTTGGGTGGATCTTATATTGAGTGAAAAAAAAAGCCAGTCTTAAAAGGTAATACATTATATGATTTCATTTATAGAACATTCTCAAAATTACAAAATTATAGGAGTGGAGAACAGATTAGTGGTTGCTAAAGGGTTAGTGACGGTGTGTGGGGTGTGTGTAACCGTAAAGGGGCAGCATGAGGGAGCTCTTTGTGGTGATGGAAGGGTGCTGCACCTTGACTGCAGTGGTGGTTACACAATCTATATGTGACAAAATGTCATAGAACTGTACACAGAAGGCATCAATGTCTGTTTTTGGTTGTACAATGTCTGCTTTTGACATCACACTATAACTGTGTAAGACACAAGTATTGGTAATGGGTCTCCTGAGTTAATAATGATTAAAAACAAAAACAAAAGACAAGCCTTCAATAGTCATCACTGGAAGTTATCAAGGCATCTAATTTATTCTGATAATTTATTTTTTCTAAAGCAAAAATAATTCAAGCATTTATCCTGCCTTTCCTTTTATGTTTCAATTCTATTTCAAGGTAACCAAATTGTTGATATGGGAAAGATTTTCTTTCTAGACAAATTCCAGCTAATACATCTGGAAGGAATTAGAACATTAGAAAAAGAAATCATTTTGCAACCCCTAATGAAGCAATCTATATAGGCAACAATAATCAATATGTGAAATACTAAATGAAATATTGAGTGGAATCTTATAGTAGATATATCATCCTGGCAACACCTGAACCCCATGATCAATCTTAAGTCTTTTCTTTGTTTCTCTTCTTTCTTTCTTTCTTTCTTTCTTTCTTTCTTTCTTTCTTTCTTTCTTCATTTGAGAGAGAGACCGAGAGTGTGTGAACAGGGGAGATGGGCAGAGGGAGAGAGTGAGAAACTTTTAAAGTTTTAAATTCTTTTTATTTTGAAAAAGAGAGAGAGAGAAAGGAAGGTGCAAAGAGAGAGAGGGAGAGAGAGAATCCCAAGCAGGCTCTGTTGTCAGTGCTGAGTCCAACATGGGGCTTGATCCTAAGAACTGTGAGATCATGACCTGAGCAGAGTTGGATGCTCAACCAACTGAGGCACCCAGGTACCCCTTGAAAGAAAAAGAGAGAGTAAGAGAGAGAGAGAGAGAGAGAGAGAGAGAGAGAGAGAGTCTTAAGCAGGCTCCACACTCAGCGTGGACCCTGATGAGGTTGATCCCATGACCCTGGGATCATGACCTGAGCTGAAACCAAGAGTCAGGCAGTTAACTGACTGAGCCACCCAGATGTCCTGAATCTTAATTCTTAATTTCACCAAATGTGGGACAAAGGACTACCTTTGTCTGTTTAGGCTGCTATAACAAAATATCACAGACTAGGTGGTTTAAACAACAGACATTTATTTTTCACAGTTCTGGAGGCTGAGAGGTCCAAGATCAAGGTGCTGGTAGATTCGATGTCTGGTGAGGACTCTTTTCCTGCCTTGTAGACAGCCACCTCACTGTGTTCTCACATGACCTTTCCTGTTTTTCTCTTTTTTTAAGGGCACTAATACCATGATGAGGGCTTCTCCCTCATAACCTCATCTAATCCTAGTTACCTTCCAAAGGCCTCCACTTTCTAATACTGGGGTATAGGGCTTCAACATATGGAGTTTTGAAGGAACACAAATATTTAGCCCTTTATAGTGACATCAAGTATTGCTTGATGTGATGTAGTAGTGTGCACAGGTAGGAGGTACACAGTGCTATCTATGAAATGTTTGAAAAAAATTTGGCCTGAATCTGCTGAAGCTTCTATTTTAACTGCTAGATAACACAAATACAGAGTCAATGGAACGAGTCATATAATTCAGAATGTGGAACGCTCCGTAGTACAAATAACCCAGTTTCTTCAACAAATAAATGGGATGAAAAATTATAGGTGTGTGGTTATAGATATGAAAATATTTAGGAGACATAAGATGAAATGCAAGAGATGGGTCAACTGTTAAAAGCCATTATTGAGGTCAGTAGAGAAATCTGAATGTGGGCTAAGTATCAGATGATATGAAAGAACGTTGTTTTATTTATCAGGTGTGATAAGGGAGTTTCGGCTAGGTAAAAAATTCTGTTACAGAGACATACTACAGTATTTACTGTTATATTTGCGAATCCTGTATCTGACAAGGGACTTGTATCCAGAATATCCAAAGAACATGTATAAGTCAATTACAAAAAGCAAAGCAAAACAAAACAAATAAGCCTATTTAAAATGTGCAAAGGATTTGAACAGACATTTTTCCAAAGAAGACATGCAAATGGCCAATAAGCACATGGAAAAATGCTCAACATCATTAGTCATTGGGGAAATGCAAGTCAAAACCACAATGAGATACCATCTCACGCCCACTAGGATGCCTATAATCAAAAAGGCAAGTGATAGATATTGGTGAAAATGTGGAACCTTTACACATTTCTGATGGAAATATAAAATGGTGCAGCCATTTGGAAAATAGTTTGGCTGCTCTTGAAAAGGCTAAACATAGAGTTACCATATGAACCAGCAATTTCATTCCTAGGTACATGTACCCAAGATAAATGAAATGTATGTCCACACAAAAACTTGTACATCAGTGTTCACAGAAGCATTATTCAAGTGGAAATGAAATTATTCATGTTTCCATTACGGGAAAACAACCTAAATGTCCCATCAAACAATGATGAATGGATAAATGAAATGTGGTATATCCATACAATTGATGATCATTTGTCAATAAAAGGAGTGGTTGCTAGGGCCTGGGAGAAAGAGAGAAGAGAGGGCGACAGCTTTCCCCTGACCCTGATACATTTCAGTGAATTTACTTGTCACATCTTGGGTGGGGAGTGAGGATGGGGTGGGAAGGAGGGGCACGTTTACTTCCTACTCACCCTTACCTGGAGTGTATAGCCCTTTGGATGTTCCAGTTTATAAGGTCGCTATTAGACTTCCTACCCTGGCTGGCTTCTGGTATTTGACTACTACTGCTCTCTTCAAATCTGAAGCTCAAAGTTGTGGGGATTGGAAAATGCAGCCTTAGTGCTTAGTTCACCACACTAAATTCCACATTCTTTTAGATTAGGACCTAGAGATTTGTTTCTATCTTTTTGATGCTTTTAAGAAGACATTTTATATTTTTCCAACACATATAGTTGTTTTCACCTGATGAATTAGTTCAAATAAACTGGCTTGCCAAATTTCTGGAAACCAATAGTGATTTTAAATCCCTTAACAATTTAAAATTCATGGCCATCCACTTCAAGAGGCTGCTGGGGCTGCCTGGTAGTGCTACTCAACTTTCCACCTTTCTGGAAGGCTCTCACAATTTCTTTTTTCCTACTTTCTTCAGATCTCTTTTCAGATTACACCTTGTGAAAGAGACCTTGCTTGAGAACACTGCATGAAGTAACACCTGCCTCCCCATCATGATTTTCTTTATTGGGTGTTATTTTTACTATTATACTTAGGAATCACTGCCTAAGATACCGGGCTTTTATTTGTTACTTAGTTCGGTGTGGGTCTTCTACCAGGATTACAAACTCCTGAGGAGCAGGGATTTGCCTGTTTAGTTCACTGATGATCCCCAATGCTTAAAGAGTTCCTGGTAAAAGAATATACATGACAAATATTTGAGAACACATTGCTATACATTTTAGATCAAACTTCTGTGTTTGCAAGATCTGTCTGCTACCAGATTGTTCGTGGGTTTCCGATTTAACATCATCGTGAGTGCAAACTTAACGTTCCAAGATCCATGTGCTATTTGATGTGCTTGTCTCTCTGTAAGTACCATATTGACAACAGCGATGTGCCCTGGGAAGATTGGTTTGTACAGGGTCTCATTATTATTTCTACTTCAAATTACTGTTTCAGAAAACACGATGGCTGAGTGAGCCCAGCTGAGGTTCATGAAGTCCAGCCCAGATCAGCGTAACCGTCCAAGCAACCTGGTGACTGGTAAGGAATAATAAATCCATTGTGGCTGTTTTAAGCCATTAAGGATTAGTTTGTCATGCCGAAATTGTGAAGCGATAGATGGCACAAGCAGAGAACAACTTTTGTCACTTGATCTATGAATTATTTCTGGCTCTTGGATAAAAACCCAGGTTTGGGGAAGGGGCTAGAGGCAGTGGCTATTTACAATCGTGCTCGCGTTCAGAGAACAGACCACCAGCTGCTTTCAGTCATAGCAACCGTTGTGTATTGTTATGATTTCAAGTCCACTTCTTTACGGTTTAAGTGAAGTTGTCTTGATCTGAGGGTAATTTACATTTGGGGAGGCCATGTCAGAATGATGTCACCCAAGCTGTGCTACTGAGTGCCTACAGAGAGGAAACGCTTAATACCAAGAATTTGTGAAGACTCACCAAGAGTGTTCCGTCTGAGCAAGGCTACTCTTGGCTGATCTCAATAGCTCTCTGAAGACCTTGAGACATTAGCTCCTGCCACGATGAAGGCTACACTCCTTGCTGGCAGTGGTGTAAACCGTGCAGCGGACCCACGAAAGAGATCTTCTTGCCCGTAAACACGGGCCTCTTCGCTCTGCTAGCATTGTGCTCTAGCAATCTGTGCTGGCAGCTGGATGTCAGCTCTTGGTTGGCTAAGCCAACTCTTCTGAGAACCAACTTGCAGAAAGGTACACCTCAATTAAATTTGGTCTTTTTTTTCTTTCATCTCCCCTTTGCCTAGAACAGTAGTGTAATTAATCTATCACTGGTTTGGACTATATTATTTCCTTATTGGCTCATGAAGAGACATTATCCTGTATGCTACTGGCTTGTGACATATTATTATTATAAATTATAATTCCCCCAGTGAAATTTTGTTAAATAAATTACTGGCAAAGACAATTTCAGTCTCTGAGCATAATTTGCCGTGAACGAAACAAGAACCATCTCTGATGAGTAATTAAAATGTCTAATCCAGTGTAATAATCAAAATGTCAAACTTTATTAAGGATGAAAGCTTCTCCTCTGTCCTGGCTGAGAACTGTATTGGGTCTTGAGGCCTGGGGTGAGGGAGGTGGATGTGGGGAGATTCTCTCTTCTTGCTTGGCCTCCTGCCTCAGGTTGTCAGCGAGGTGGATTGAGAGGGGAAAACAAAGACGTACACGGCAGGTGTGGTTCCATTTTCACATCAGTGTTCATTGACCCTGGTGGCTTTCCAAGCTGGCTCACTTTCTCCTGAAATCCTTCCATGAGCTTCTTAGCCATTCCCCCACCAGGAGCCTCTAATGCAATACCAGTGTATATGCAATACCTTCTATTTTAAAAACACATGTTCACGGTGCCTGGGTGGCTCAGTCGGTTAAGTGTCTGACTCTTGGTTTCAGCTCAGGTCGTGAGCTCACGGTTGGTGACACTGAGTCCCATCAGGTTCTGTGCTATCAACGCAGGGTCTGTCACCTTGGGATTCTCTCTCTCCCTCTCTCTCTGCCCCTTCCGCACTCGTGCTCTCTCTCTTTCTCAAAATAAAATAAACTTAAAAAAATACACTTTCATACATAGCATAAAGCAGAAAATTAATCAAATCAAGTCATAAGCTCTGTGACACATTTTCACAAGGTGGACACACTTGAACGGCAGATTGGAACACTATCAGGGGTCCCAGAAGCCTCTTCCTCTCCTGTTTCTTACTACCCACCCTCATCCCCTAACCTAACTTCTGACCCCAGAGATAAGCAATTCAGATTGTTGCCTTTGATGAACCTGGTTAGCTTTTTCAAGGACTGAACATCCTCTGCTAGCTCTCGGCTAATCAGTTTACCTCAAAATATGCAAATAAAATTCACTATTCCCAATCTGGTACATCTTGTTGCTACCTTTGTTTCTTGTCTCCCATCTGTCCACTTATATGTGAGCAAATGAATGATATGCAAGGTCACTGAACAGTGAGTAAAGGAATATCCCTGAGTAATTCTTTGATAAACTATTACTCCCAGAGAGCTTAACTAATGAGATAACATAATAAATGTAGTAGTAAAGGTCCCTGAAATAATGATTGCTTCTTTAACTATAAAGATGCATAATTCTTAACAAATCTAGTGACACAGTTCGTGTTTCTTTAAAATTTCCAAGCATTTAGGGAAATTTAATTCATTTCTTATATAACATGAGATCAATAAAATATTCTCTATTATTTCCTCTTATACCAGAAGTCGTGTTAAGCATGAATTGCTAAATTCCTTTTAAATGTTATAATCAGTTACATAAAAATTGATCTGGCTTAGCAGTGAATGATCTATTCTTAGTTTCAACATTTCTCAGGATTTTGCAACAAAGAGCAATAAAAAGTGACTCAAAGCAGGGCATCACCATTTGTTGCAGACATTGTTGGGTTGAAAATTCAACCTCACTTCAAGAATGTTCTTAATGGACCAATAAGTAAGCCTAACGGTTGGTATCAAATTGCATTTTGTCTGTTTCTTACTGCCTGAGGAGATCTTTCCACAAATTCTATTTCAATCGGGGCCCTGCCAAGGGGAAGAAAAATGTTACCATTGGCCTTTTACTGGTTGTACCCGTTTGTATTCAAATTTTATCTCTCGCTAGAGATCTATCCATTTCTCTACTCACAAGATTTCTCAAACTTCTCTTCTATTAAGTCCCTGGTAAAAACACTTGAAAAGCCCTGAAGAAAAGCAACAGAAGCAAAAAATATTCTCCAAATCAGTTTATATGATTCACCTAAACTAACTGCTTGAAATACATATAAACCCAAAATAGACAATGCTACCTCTATTATGTACATAAAATCTTCTTTCTCATCAATACAAAAGCTTTAGCACTTAATATATTTTTAAGAGTGAAAATCTATGTTTTCTCATGTCCTATTCTAAGAAATGATCTTATATATTAGCGTTGCTTTCCCTGAAAAAAATATTTTCAGAGCTTTGGGGTACATCTGATATATGAATTACAAATTTTTGTCCATCTTTTAGAGTTACCAGGGCCTCTTGTCCCACAGGAAGGCTGAGTTTGAAGGTGCTTTCAGTGGCCTTGTCCTCCAACAATATCTGGATGAGCTGCAAGGGGGAAACAGTCACAAGGAAAAGATAAAAAGAGAAATTATATGATTTCCTGTTGCAGGACCCACCATTTGAATTCTTCCACCATGCCCTCACAGACCTAACCAGAAGCTTCTGCATTTATTTACTCCTACTACTGGAGATCCCAATTTCTCTGAGGAATGCTCAAGGCCTGAGGACTGCAGGGAGAGAATCTCAACCCTCGGATGGTACAAGAGAGAGGGGTCATGGAGGGTGAGGCAGGTGGGCTGTCTTTAGGAAAAGGAATGGGCCTGCGGTTGTTTGTGACCACTTGAGATAAAGCCAGCACACTTCCATTAAGGACATGGGAGAGTGTGGATCTGGTGCGAAAATCATGAAGAAACGCATGAAATGTCCGCGGGGCTCCATGTGGCTATAATGCTCATCACTTTGGCTGCCTTCCAGTTGGAGACCAATCCCTGTATTCTTGGCTCAAATTCCCACACAGACCCTTCCTCCACCATCCATCAAGCATGCCAGTAGATAAGGAAGGTAGGGGTGGGAGGACCATGAAAATAGTCATTGGTTAATTTAACACTCAGCTGGGTAGTAAGAGATTTGGGAGATTCACAGATTCTGATGTTAGCTTAAGCACCTGCTCTCAGCTAACACATCTAACTTCACTTAGCACGTCTTCCTATCAGAGAAACAGGATAATATGCCTTCCTTCCCTTAGCTCCAATGGTACTTGGGAGATGAGCAAATCCTTGGACATGATGACTTTCAGACTGACAGAGATGTATTTTCTTGGCCCTGTTTTATCGATAACCCCCCACCCCCCATAAGTCAACATATTTTGACAAAGATGGGTACACGACAACTTCAAATGCAAGGTTAGTGAAAGTATTTCATACTCTTCCTCCCTAAATTTGACAACAACCATCACCACTCAACCAGAAGATGTGTTTCTTCTCTCTCAAAAAAATTGTCTTTACCTCTGTCCTAGATCTAAAGAGTTGCTTGTTTTTAAATATTTTTGCCATGTTTTAATCCTTGAGTACATGCCCTAAAGTGAAAACTGTGTAGTCTGTTTTTAAAAAGAATATTTCTTATTTAATATCAGTGTGATTTTTTCACTTTATTCTTAAACATTCCTTGGCACCTTCCTATTTTGAACATTGCTAGAATGTGGAAGAGTGGCAGATGGATATGGCAGTCCAGAATGCTGACTTCGGTTGTTATCATAGGTGCAGGGCGGCACTAAATTGTTCCAAGAACGAGGCTGCCACAGATGTGCAGCTGAATGGGGTGTTAACTTGTGGCAGATGAATGCAGATGGGACACAGAGGGTGTGCTTTTTTGTTGATGATGAGTGCAAATGCCGAATAATGAATGCAATAAAAATTAGATGAGCGTAACTTTTTGGTGTTAGAGTGTTTAAGTCATTATAGCTAATTCAGCAAGCATGCACAAACAGAGGCAGGTTTAATTAATCTCTAATGCATATTATCTTGGATTATCTGACATTCATCTGCCTGTATTGCTTTATTATGTAGTTCAATTAAGTAGTTAATGTCTTTCTCTATTGTTTCCACCAATTAAATATAGGTCAAACCCCACTGCAATGAACTTCAGAGTTGCTAGGGGATTGGGTGGGGTGTGGTGAAAGGTGCTCAGGTTAGGAGGTTTCATTGGAGAATTAATAATGATGACTAATGGTTATGGGTACTTAACTTATGTTCCAAGAATCTTACAATGATTGACTTATTTAAGCTTCATAGCTGCCCTATGGAATTAGATAGTATTATTCCTATTTTGTAGATAAAGAGACTGAGGTACAGATAAATTAAGAAATTTGCCCAAGATTCTCAGCTAAGAAGTGGAAGACAGGGAATCTGAATCTCATCTAGGAAGTTATGTACTAGACTGCCCACTTATGTTCCCAAATCATCAGACTCGAAGGTATTTCTAATTTATTCCCATCACTGCTTTTGGAATTAGAGCACATGGCAGCACCTTCTGGGAAGAGAGAGGGTGCTAGGAAGGGACAGTTTTGCAAGGAGATCTACAAAGGTTTGAATCTCTGCTCTGTCAGTTACTAGTGAGGTGACCTTGGGAACATTACTCAACCCTTCATGAGCCTCAGTTATGCTATCTGTGAACCGGGAACAATGATGGTACATCTCATTGTGTTGTTGAAACGATGCATTTACATGCCCACCACGAAGTTTACTCCTGGCTACCTTGGTGACTAAGGGGCATGTCAAATTGTCTACAGTCCTAGCTCTCTCCCCAGCCAGTGAGTGGAGACGTGCACACTTGGAGCTGAATGTCCAGCACAATTCCTTGTCCTGTTAGGACTCCATACAATGTTCCAGAGTGTACTCAGGTGAGTTTCCCACTGGCCAGCCCTTGCAGGGCCCTGTTGCCAGGACAGGACATTTCGTCCAGAGGGTCAGGGTGCAGGGAGACACATTTTCCTGGGCACAGCCTGGACAACTGGTCCCTTCTTCAGATCTAACTGGGCCTTCTCTCTGCCAGCAGCCCTGAAATACCAGCTCGTGAGTGATGCCCTAACTGTCCCCAGTTGCTCCTCTCCTAACAGGGCCCAGCTCTCCTTGCCCCCACCATTGGGTCCCTGATTTGAGGCCAGTATATCACTATTTCACGCCTATCTGTCATGTCTGCTTCACATACACACTCACAGAGGAGGTGAGTTTCTTATTTATAGATAAGAACCTATATCCACCTACTGAACCTACTCCACCAACAGCATCAAAGGCAGCTGGATATATGAACATAACTATTGCAAGACAAGAAAACAAAGACCAAAACCAGAGAATGTGTAAACCCGACATGCATTTCTTTCACTCTGGCTCATATTATTTTTGTCTAGTACGGTGTTCTGTCCAAGTAGTGCTTAATAACAGGGTTCTCTGCACTCTGGGGTACTTGGAATGAGGGTTTATTCAGGAAGGAAAGGTCCCTGTGAGATTCTGGTTATTGTGAGGACTATAGGGCATTGAACAGTTTCAGGCTGTGACTCATTCCCATGGTCAAGACCACTGTTAACTCAGGTGAAGGGCAATGGCCTTGCCTGGATCTCCTACTCAGCTCAACTCCTCAACTTCTCAAAAGGGGAGGGAACTTGCGGGTGCAAAAGAAATACTATGTAAAGTGGCTAAACTTCCAAACATGTGTATAGAAGGTTTAGAAATTAGTACTAAGACAATTTTTTACACGAGGCACCCTCCACTTCCCCAGGCAACGGAGGAGTTTCAATTGCTTGCTCCAGCAGCCTGGCTCCTCTTTCTGGCACTCAAGGTCCCCTCTCTGAACTCTGCAATCTGTGTCCTATTCTCCTTCGGGCATGGACCACCCTCCTCTGATCTTGTGTTGTGGGAGAAGAATGACTAGAGATCAGGCAGGCCAGGGTTCCAATCTCCATTCCACTATTTGCTTGCTGTGTGACTTCCTGCAAGTCACTTAGCTTCTCTGAGCCTCAGTTCCCTCAGCCATGGCATAGAAATGATAAGGGCAGATACTCTGCTGGGCTGTATGGCTTGGAGATAATGTATAGAAAAGTTGTATAGTAGGTGGAAATAGCAATTCTTATTTTTGTATCTTTCAAGATGTACCCCAATTCCATCTTTTCAAAATCCGAAGTGGTAGAGGTGTTTTCAGGGCTTACCTCTTAGTTTAGTTAGCTCAGTTAGCCTAACTACTGAGGAAAACAAAGTCAAGAGAAATGTAGCTTAAACTAAATCTTACAGCTTTCAGCCCACGGACAGACACCTGAAACATGCGGAGTGTGACCTTCCTCAAGGAAGTCATGGCTGCCTTAGCGCATTAATGTTTATGTGTTATTACAGACTAAACCTTATCTTAACAGCAGGTAGTCCCTCAAGGTCCTGAAAGCCTTGCTTCAAAATTCCTGAGACTTATGCTATCCCTAACCCCCACTAATCAAAAAGTATATAATCAGTCACTCCTCACAATCCCAGTGCAGTTCTTTCTGCCCACGGGTCCTGTCCCATGCTATAATAAAATCACCTTTTTGCACCAAAAACATCTCAGGAATTCTTTCTTCCAAATTTCATCATAAGCGTGCCTGGCAAACTCTGGCAAGGCAAGACCCAGGCCATCCAAATATTCCACACCTCTAAGTGTGCCTGGTATATATAATCTATACACCATGAACGTTTGCTGACCAGTGTTTAACAGATAAGCTACTATCATCACCCCTGGCAAAAATCTCCTGAAGCAAAGATGAGTCTAGAATCGTGTATCATTGTTTGGACAGAATGATCTTCGTGGATTTCCTAACCATGTGATAGTTCTTACTTCCCTTGCCAAGCCTGCCCCTGTGTCTGTACCTTATCACCTGTGTCAGTGTCCACCAGGAAGCCCAGGACCCTGAGAAACACACTGTTCACACCCACAGGACATCGGCTCTGGCCTACGTGTTTCAGCATCACCCGATGTGGATCCATATGTGGGCTGTCATACGCCAGGGCTGGTGAAGAATCTGGAGGGTGGAAGGTTGCCTGGTCTGGCTGGACAAGAGACTGGTCATCTGGTAGCATTTCCTTGAGATTTTCCACATCATCGTCATCCTCTTCCTCTTCTATGCATGACTGAAGTATATGAATCACATATTCCAGAAGCAGCAAATGAAACAGATGCCAGGAGCCTACGTTGAAATAACAAGCCCAACTGAATAATTAGATATAGACAGATGGACAAATAAACAGATCACTGTGGAAATACCAACTTTTCTGGGGCTTTCAACTCCTGGTTACTGGGACCTTCTCACTCCTATAGCAGATCCTCAGGGGTCCTAGGCGGGCATTCCATACCCATGAATCCCAGTCAAGGAGGCTTTTGGACAGAAAGCGCAGACAGCTACATAGCCTGAGCCATGAAGGGGAACTTAAAACCCATCTGGTGTGAGGTGGGAGAAAAACAAATCCCACAGAGAAAGAGATGCCGCTCCCAGAGCTGGAGAATGTGCCTCCTTGGCCTCCGGTGGTTGGCACATGAGGCTGGGCCGTAAGGGACAGGCTGGGAGGCGTGGAGGTATAGTGCAGAAGGGAGCCAGCTGCCCTTAGGAGGCTGGAAAGAGCTGGAAACGTAGCTATGCCTTTCCCCTGTTGCAGTCTGTGTGGCTGCATCTTGTGGTGAGGGAAGTGGGGGAGGGAAGCTGGCTGGCATTCTCTCACGTGGGCCTGCAAGGGGTGCCCTCAGTGAGACTGGTAGGGGAGACAGGAGGGCATGTGACTCAGCCGAACGCTCCACATCCCAAGGCCTTTGGTTTTCCAGAAAAGGAAAAGATAATTAACGTTAGGCTGAAAAGCGGGACTGGGGTGGGGTGTGGGGGAGGGGGATCTGGCTTATTGCTATCATTAAAAGACACTTTTTTAATGAAGGTAAAACCTTGACTCTTTATACAGATATAAAATGAATGGGTGTCAAAGAACTCATGTGTCATTTATTAAAGAGGAAGTTAGTAAAATGTTGCAACTGGTTCAAAAGAGAATTCAAAGCATTGACCATATACAGACAGTGAAGAATTTACACAAATTCAACAGACCTGTCCTCAGGACAGTAATCAATGGCATCCACCTGACACAGCTAGTTTGCATTTCCCTGAAGGAGGATCGTTTGCATTATCATCAGTTGGACACAATTTAGAGTTGTAAAATAACTCAAACACAATGAAAGACAGAGATAACTCAGACCAGTGTGCTGAACCTTTTGCCTGTTTCAATGCCTTTTGTCCATTTCAAGCAAACTTCTGTCCATATCAAAGCCTTATACAATGTTTGTTTTTCCTTGATAGATCTGGGTGAGATGGGATGGCTTGACAGGGTCTTGAATGAGCCTGACCTCCCTCTGGCCCACTTAACCATGTGAAGAGGAAAAACTGGTGTAAATACTTTCTTGGGCTTCATACAGGGATCCAAAGAAAGTGTACTGGGGGAGGGGACGATAGCTTCAGGGCTGGGTTTCTTTCCATGACTACATGTGAGCCCTGCGCCATCAATTTGTGCTGGGAGAGCATTAGCATAAAGCAGAGTCATTTGGACTTCATTAAAGGGGAAATCTCATTACCAATGGGTGTCATCTCCATGGCAACTCACAGCAGCCACCCTCCAGAGTGTTGGCAAAACTGGTCTACCATAGGGCTTATCTCCTTTTCCTTGTTCCACCTGCTCGCCGTGAGGACATCTCTGGAGCAGGGATTCCTCACCCTGATTAGTGTGCAAGATCACAGGGGTGGAGACTTTGTCTTTCCACTGCTGTATGCTCAGTGCCCAGGAAGGCGCTTGCGACTTTGTAGGGACACAATAAATAGCCGTTGGAGTGAGTGATTCTTTCCATGAGGCTGGAGGGCTCAGGGGTGAAATTCCCTTCCTACAGCTCTCCTACACACCATCTTTGCCACAGATGTGACAGACGTGAGCTTCTCCGACAGAGAAAGACCACCCATTTGACCAGAAAGTTTGCAATGGATGCTATTTCACTCTTTCCACTATCTGCGTACAAGGATGACTTTATCAACTGTTATTTATAGAATTTAAATATGGGCACCCCAAAGAACCCACTTTTTTTTCTATCTTAGTTGGCTTCCTGGGTGCTTTCTTCAACATGTCCCAAGAACACAATTCAAAAACAAAGGTGGGGCACCTGGGTGGCTTAGTTGGTTAAGCATCCGACTATTGATCTAGGGGTCGAGTTCAAGCCCCGTGTTGGGCTGTGTTCAGCTTGAAGCCTACTTAAAACAAACAAACAGACAGATAAACAAACAAACAAATAAAAACCTGGGGAAGCTTCTAAAACATCCAACCATGATGGAATGGGAAAGGGAAGCATGTATCATGTTGCCATTAAAAAAAATGATTGTTATGGCTTTGTATGACTTTCTGTGTCTATGTTGTATTTTGCTTTAAAAGGTGAAAAGGAGATGACTGGATTCTATGTAGAACACGGAGAATACTTATGCTATGATGACATTAAAAAAATTTTTTTTAATGTTTATTTATTTTTAAGAGACAGAGAGACAGAGTGTGAGTGGGGAGGGGCAGAGAGAGAGGGAGATACAGAATCTGAAGCAGGCTCCAGGCTCTGAGCTGTCAGCACAGAGCCCAATGCAGGGCTCGAACCCACCAGCCATGAGATCATGACGTGAGCCAAAGCTGGACATTTAACTGACCAAGCCACTCAGGTGCCCCTATGATAACATTTTTAAAGGGTAGAATACAAAATGTTTTGTAGTCTCTGACTTACCAAAACTATCTCTGTGGCAGAGGGTCATGGCTTTGCTCACAGTGGTAAGAAGGAAATTCCATCTCAGCTGGAAGCTGGCGGCCAATTTGATAAACTCTTCTTTGTTTCTGCTTGGCTATTACATTTTTGTGAGGAAAAAAATGCTGGGGTTTATGACAAAATCAAGAAGATCATGTTTTCAAATGCGCATAGGTGTCATGCGCAGACTTTCCCAAGTGGCCCAAGGAGAAGAGGAAGAAGAAATGATGAGGTGGGCAGAGAGGCAGAGGCACACTGGCCTATATCTGGTCTTGTGGCATCTCCTGTGGAGATGATTCCAGAGAAGAACCTTTTGAAGTTGGTGGAGAGAAGGAAAGAGGTGGGAGATTGGCCTACATTTTTTGTTTTAACCCCATGAAAGAAGTCATTTTTGAAGTGTAACAGAGAAATCCTGCAGGGCAGCCTCACTGAAGCCCACCTGGCGGTAGCCATTGAGAGAGACGGTGGCTGTTTTATCCTTGCCAAGGCCGTTCGTGTGAAAAAGTCGCACAGAATCCCACAATAATGAAAGTAATGGGACTGATTTTGGAAAGCACAAAGCTGGCCACTGCGTCAGGTGAATGATCTGAGGACTGGCAGTTCCCACCCGTGGGGCCAACAGAGCCGAGGCCAGCCGATGGCCTGCATAGCACTTAACTGGGTGTGGGTGAGATGCCTCTCTGTGTGCAGGCTGAGAAACTAACCAGACTGGGAGCTGCCTTGGGCCGCACTTGCAATGAATTACAAACCCATGGGATCATATGAATCTTGCATGCAAATGTTGGAATGAATGCCCCAAAGCCTCCTAAGCCTCATCGTATATGTGGACCACCCACTGGCTTAGCCACATGTCTCTGAGGAGGAGATGTTGAGACTGTCTAGGAATGAAGGAATCCCCTTTCTCATCACTGCTTCTCTCCTTCCTTTGCCTTCACTGGGAGTGCCTTGGGCTCTGGGAACACATGAACCCCGCTCCCCCCGTGGTTTCTGGCACCCCCCGCCAGTCTTTCTGATCATCTAAATGGGGCTCCTGGGAGAAGCCCTGCTTCACAGACACAAGGATACTTTTTTAGAGCATCAAGAGAAGTAGCTGCGGGCGACCAGCTCTCTGCTTAGACGTTTAGACATAAACCCTCAACAGTATGGAATATTCCTCCGCTCGCCACCCACGTGGCACCTCAGGTTCCCGTGTTCAGAAATTGCTCCTGGGCCCCAACTGCACAAGAACGGGGAGAACGAACACGTGACACAGCTGAACATCTCCCTCTGCTAGCGAGCTGCCAGATGCTAGCCACGGAAGCCATTAGTCATCTCCCACATGCCCAAGGGTTTACATTTTAACAGTCTGAGTATTTTATTGACAATACACTGCTTTTTATCAGCCAAGCTGCTTTACAAAAACAAGCCCTTCAAAGGCACGCGGTTAAAAAACACCATTTTTCTAACATGCTTCATTGGTGAAGGCTGAAGATAGGGTGGTGGAGTCTTGGGAAATACAACATGTTACGTGGTCTAAAATAAGATGAGCCCCTCTGGCTGCTCCAAGGCAGGTCTGGTATTACTTGTATCAGAGGGCTCATCTTGGTTAAAGTCAGAGGTGATGAATACCCAAAACAAGGAACAGAGGCTTGAAAACTTCTGTGGGTGAAGCTTTCATGTGAATAAATGTCTCCACAGCATCATAGCCCTAAACATGTTTACCACTGTTATAAATAAGCTTTGCCAAAGACCGACGGGGAGGGATAAAAGCCATACAGAATCTGGAATGATTAGCACCCAGAAGCAAAGAACGGAAACAGACACCTGCCAAAGGTTGGGAATGACCTTCAAGTTCTTTTCTGAAAAGTTTTCTGGTTCATCTCTATGAGGTGTGCGATCCCAGTGCTGCCTGCAGTCTTTGTCTCAGGTATTGTCTGTGCCCTTTCTCTTTGATGGGGAGGACAGGCATACGGACAAGAACAGGCAGGGCAGGAAAGAGGAGAGAAAGAAATGTGACAAGAGGCTTAAACAGAGAAAGCCCAAAGTCGTGTTCGCGGTACAGGCCCTCTAAGTCTCCTCCAGAGATGTCTGCTTCTTCTTCCCTAGACAGATCCTCCTTTTTCCATATGCTCATTCTGCTCAGGTCTCTCGTGGGGACATTACTCCCTTAGCTTGTTTTAATCCTATTCACCTTCCACACCCCAGTTTAAACCCCGCCTCCCTCATCAAGGCCTTTCCTGACGGCCTCAGACTTCAGAGGACAATGCCTCACCCACCGTGGGCCACTAGGACAAGGGTGCTGTAGCTTTCTCGGACAGCATTCTCAGCTCTTACAGTGTGGCTGTGGAAGCAGAGGATGATGACAATTAAGCAAAGAACCCTCCCTGTTCAAGGAACACCCAAGTTTCAAGTCGACTGGAAGAACGAAACCCATCTATATCGAAAACAATTCGTCTTTGATTTTGTGAAATCAAGCCTGATGCTTTATTGGGATGGTTCTGCAAAGTACCCAGAAAAGTGCCATTCTCCCCAAACAGACAAAATTGCCCCTCCTCCTAGACACTTCTGCTTGGTGCACACATACACTCATCCAAGCTCACCTGCGCGCGCGCACACACACACACACACACACACACACACACACACACTCACCTGCATACGCATGCCTCCCCCACATGCTCACTGGCACACACACTCACTAGTGGTCACTCACACACACATGCTCACCCACCCCCACTCACCTGCATACACATTCTCACCTGCATACACACCTGAGCCCACATGTGCTCACCCAAGCGCACATGCTTACCCACAAACACACACCTGCGTGTGCCAGCCTCCGATTCCTGCCTTGCTACAGGAGTGAGACACCACTTCCCTATCTTTAACACCCGCACCAGCAATGACGCATTTCTGGCCAGAGAAAACTCTTTCATTTCATCGGGTCATGGGCACTGGTGCTAAAATGTAGCTGGAATGATCAACAACCCCTTCTTCCCTTAAAAAAAATATCATGGTACAAAACTGATGAACATAAGGGAAGGGAAGCAAAAATAATATAAAAACAGGGAGGGGGACAAAACATAAGAGATTTTTAAATATAGAGAACAAACTATGGGTTCCTGGAGGGGTGGTGGGTGGAGGAATGGGCTAAATGGGTAAGGGACATTAAGGAAGACACTTGTTGGGATGAGCACTGGGGGTTATACATAGGGGATGAATCACCGGAATCTCCTCCTGAACTCATTATTGCACTATATGCTAACTAACTTGGATGTAAATTCAAAAAATTTCAAAAATCATGGTTTTGTACCTGGAAGACAAATGCTTGAAGATTTGAAGACAGACAATTCAGGAATACACTGAGGTCTGTGGATGTCCCCAGCAAAGAAATCAAACTGCTTAAACCTATAGACAAAAGAAACAAAAAGATTGTGAGCCAAGAAGCAGGATTTTACTGTAAGTATTTGTGTACGGGGTAACCTAGGGGACGACACTGGAACAGTAGTTTAAAGGAACTCCCTGGGGCCTCACACCCCTTCTGAACACAAAGCATGAATTCTAAAGCCGGATTTGTCACCTCTGTGGTCAACTAGTTCAGAGTTATGTGGTCTTGCCTCTTAGGAACCACCTCTGTCACTTGTTGAAATGGAAAAAATATTTTGAAATAATAACTATACCTTGTAATTATACAGAACCCAGCTAGAAATGAGCTCATTGCATGATACAGACATGACCTCACCTATCCTTGCCATGTTCACAAAAGGGGTAGTTTATTAATGTCCTCAAAACTGATGGTGGACATCAAAGCTGATGAGGGATGTGCCTTGCCTGGGGTTATAAACTCAATTAGTACAGACCTGAAGGGTGGAGCCCCAGCACATGTGACGTTGGGACTTGGCTCCTGCACCTGCACAGGCAGCACTTAGCAAAGAACAGCCTTTGGCTCTCTCGCCTTTTTGAATGCAGCCATGGACCCAGCAGAGTTTAGAAAACTGAGTAGGTTGCCATGGCCCTGACTGAGGCTTGGCCAGGGTTCATCTGGCAGATCTTTAAGGTACACCTCAAGCATTTGCCTGCTAGGTGTCAGCAGTGGCTACCAGCATACTGCTTCCCTGCTGGCTCTGTGCCCTCTTGGAAGTTCTTCCATCCACAAGAATGCCAGCAGGAACACAGGAGGACTGGGCAGGCATCTGGGAGAGAGGCCTCATGCCTTCCTGGGGTTCCCTGGGCTCCAGCGGGAGCAAAAGCAGGGTTTGGGCAAGCACCTGGAGCTTTGGGGAGAGCCAGTAGCCTGGGAGGGAGGTCTTTTGGGCTCCTACTAATGAGGACTGCTTGTCCATATCTCTGAAGCTTGCTGGGTTAGGTATTCACCTTTTCATTGCTGGTTTGGTTGGAAAGGGAGATCCTAGGGAGGAGCTGGGATTTGGGATGGCCAGGCAACAGGGGCAGGGGCTACTAGCCAAAAAGTATGGACCTATTTATTTATTATTTTGTTTTAAAATTTTTTAATGTTTATTTATTTTTGATAGAGCACAAGCAAGGGAGGGGCAGATAGAGAGGGAGACACAGAATCAGAAGCGGGCTCCAGGCTCTGAGCTGTCAGCACAGAGCCCAACGCGGGGCTCGAACTCACAGACTGTGAGCTCATGACCTGAGCCAAAGTTGGATGCTCAACCGATGAGCCACCCAGGTGGCCCAGTATGGACCTATTTAAATATTTTAATAACTGGTACAATCCTACCAAAGTCAGCCCTACTTCAAGGTTAAAGAAAGAGGCAAGGATAGTTTGCAGTGCATGTATGCACTGCCGACTCCAGGTACTCATCTAGTTATGAAGCACTGAAGGGCTACCCTGTGCCAGCACTGTGCTGGGTGGAGCAAGATGAAGAAGCCACGGCTGACATCTGAAGGAGCTCACAGGTTCTGGGGAAGCAGAGCTCTATGCAGAGTTGAGTGTATCAGGACAGAGTCAGGCTCGTGGAGGATGAAGCTAGTAGACCTTCCCAGGACTCCCTGGTGGAGTGTCTGGAATGGGTGCCAACCGAGCTCGGCCCCCATGGCCCACTCCCGGCGACTCTCATACAAGGGCCTAGAGATTCGCCTACAGTCTGGGGGAGGAGGTCGTACACCTTCTGCAGCTCTCCTCCTGAAACAGCACCCAGGTTCTCCCCCTGAGTGAGGACAGCTCCTTCTCTCACTACTCTTGCTTCCCCAGGATGGAACGATGCTGTCAGCCAGCTTGCCGAGTTCTTTGTGGAAGGGAGATTTTTTTAAAAAATAATTACGACAGATAGCAAAGGGCAGGAATACCAACAAACTTACTATCACTTGTTTGGAAAGTAGCGAAACACAGTAAAAGCACCATGGCTAAATTTCACATTGTTAAAAATAATAATTGATGATGCTCACAATAGTGGCAGCAGAATCTGGCAAGGCAGGGAGGTCATTCAATCCAGTTCAGACAAGGGTAGAAAAGACACTTTCGAATCTGTGCATGTACAAGATTGATGAAGAAGTCTTTTCTTCCAAAGGAGACACTCCAGGTTGATTTCCAGAAAGAGATGCTGTGAGGCAACAACCACACTCATCTGTTCATTCATTCAACAAACATGTACTAGCACTGGTGGCCTGGCGGACCCTGGAGGAGTGTTCCCTTGGGTGTTCCTCACCCCTGCAGGAAGAGGTGTGTGAGCAGATAAAGTATAATACTAAAGAGTAAAGTAGGTTCTACCTCTATTAAGAACTCATAAACTAGTGATGGCCGGGCAGCCCCAGATATATCCCAAGCGCTCCAGTAACGCGAGCTGCAGAAGGAAGATTACATTGCATCTCCGTGTGCGTCTCCAGGTCAGCCGTGCTGCACGGGTTACTCGGCGGGGCTTTCTTAGAAGTGTCTAAAGCACCTTGATTGATGATGGCATGTAGATCCGACTTCAAAACATTGACCCTCTTGTTGTTTTTCAATACCATTCTCATAGTCTAAAGATAATGGGGAAGCATAATACCTCATTAAATCTTGGCATTTTACTTTTTTACTTTTTTTTTTTTTTTAACATTTATTCATCTTTGAGAGACAGAGAAAGACAGAGCGTTGAGTGAGGGAGGAGCAGAGAGGGAGGGAGACACAGAATCGGAAGCAGGCTCCAGGCTCCGAGCTGTCAGTACGGAGCCCAATGCAGGGCTTGAACTCACTGACTGCGAGATCATGACCTGAGCTGAAGTCGGACACTCAACCAACTGAGCCACCCAGGCGCCCCTTGGCATTTTACTTTTGCCTAATCCCCCTCTCCAAATGACCAAGACTTTTTTGTTGAGGAGAAAGAGAAGTGGATTAAAACTGAATCCTAAATGACAACTGACGTGTTTGAATTTCCCACATTCTAGAACTGTATTTCTGAAAATAAGCATTCAGAGTGGTTTGCTCACAGCAGTTGGGGTTCTCGGGGCACCCCACTCCACAAGCCTAAACTACTCTAGAGAGGAACACAGTAAGTGACTGAGCTTCTGCAAGGGAAATGTGGCTTTGCAGAGTGAGTGTTGACTGGTTCCACAGGATGGCTGTGGGGACTCAGAAGCTGTCCCTGTCCTTTCCTCTCAGAGGGAGGGCCATGAATTCAGCCTCTGGGAGCTGATTTCCTCAGCTGTTTGGAAAGTAGCTGATTTCCTCAGCTGGCCAAGGGCGCCAATCCAGTCCCTTACATTCCTGGAGTCTGTGGGATGGTCATCCTCACACCAGCCTCAGGAGCAGGCTCTAGAGCCACCTCCATCTCACTGAGGAGGAGCCTGAGGGCACCTGGGGTGTTCAGTAAACCTTCCCAACTGATACTGTTAACAAAGATAAGATTCAGAGTGGCATGGCTCCAGAACCCAAGCTTGCCATTTGAGTTGGGTTGGGATGAAGGCCTTGCTGTGAGGCCATCACCTGTTGACCCAACCAGGAATGAGAAAGTGCTGGAGAACTGGACGGGCTGTGAGCAGTAGGCAGGAAACAGCCCCTAGGAATGCAAAGTCTAGGGAGAGTTTGTGCTGGAGGGATGGAGAGGGTTAAGTGGAAGGCCCAACACAGCTCCTGCTGATTTGGAACAGAGCAGCAGTCTAAGCACTGTCCTGATCTGGTGTCCATAGGATTTCAGAACAGATTCCCGAGCGGCCTGCACACAGGCATTATATAATCTTTCTTTCAGCCCCAGTCTGCCTTCCTCTAACACTGAAACTACACAATCAATCCAGCAGGGAGACCTGGCAGCCCGGACACACTGAGTCCTTGGGGCCACGCACTGGCTGAAGAGCTCTGTCTGCCATGATGCCCTTTCACCTCTGACCCTAACTGGCCCTGGTCTGCTCTTATATGGGGTCTTCCTCTGGAACTTTATAACATTGACCTGCTTGTTCTGCTTTTTCTTCTGCAGGGAGAACCTTTCTGAGGAGGGGAGCTGAGGGATGGGCTTCTAGATGAGTCTTGGCCCCACTAGGCCTTCCCAGTTAGTGGCCAGCAAGGTCCTCCTGTCTGCCCTCTGCCCTTTAAGTGGATGCACATGGCCTCCCTGCAAAGGGAACTGCCACCTGTTCCTAGGGGATACTTGCAGCTTTCACTTTTTGCTTCAAGAAACTGCTTTGTTCCCTCCTGTCATGTTGGCCGAAACCTACCTTTGCCATGTTGGAAAGGTATGTCTTTCTTCTTAGTCTTTTGACAAACACAGTAACTTCTGTTAAGGACAATACACGTGGCCATTACTGACAGGGTAGCTTCAAGTTCTCATGTACATAGTGGGGGAGAGGAGGCACAGACAGAGGCACACACATCTACCTAGGAAGGTACAGCCGCCTAAACTGCCCTCCACATCGGGAGACCTCTGTGTATCCTGCTTCCCACCACCCGCTGACCTTTTCCCGAATGGCTAGGAGAGGTTGACAGGGGCCACTGACTAAAACACCCCCCTCCCCCACCCCTTCCCCTCAGTCTCCCCTCCCTTGTACTATAAAATGATGTAACCCCGGCATCTGATACACCGGCTCAAAGGAGTTGAAGATTTTTACCCAGGAAACTTGAGTTCCCAGACTTTGTCATCTCTACAGTGCTCTCCTCAAAAAATGACCCAAGGAAAGGAAAGGATGACAAGAGAAAATCTAAAGGGAATGTGTGCATGTATTCATCTGACAAATCTTTATGACCGATATGCGTGCAGCGTTTGCTCCATAAATGTTTGCTGGGTATTTGCCAGGTTTTTGGATAAAGGAGGCAGCCTCTACCCTCTAGGGGCTCACCCCCTGAGGATGGGTCACCAGACATGCAGACTCCCTCCCCACAGCAGGGTAAGTGCTCTGGCAGTGTGAGAGCAGCATAGGGAAGAAGGAAGGAAGGGGGTGCTGGGTGGGGGTGGGGGTTGCTGAGGGAAGGGAGAGGCCTGTTTGGAAGAAGGTGTCAGGGATGACTTAGAACATGCAAGTTAGGAGTTAGCGAGGGTGAGGAGTGGGGGGTGAGGGAGGGGGGTTGCGGATGGGGTTGGCAGTCTAGGCACAGGCAGGAGCAGGAATAAGGGCCTTTTTGGGGACAACCTGTCTTGTGTTGCTGAGGAGCACCAGTGGAGGGATGTCCTGGGGGGCTGGGGACAAAGATGAGGCCAGAGGCCAAGCTGAGAATGACTTTGCATAGGGGACTTTCCAGGCAGCAGGGGCTATGGAAGGTTTTAATGGGTCAGATAACTGTGTAGAATGATCACTAGGTGTGGAGGGGAGTGTGACTGAGTGGGTGAGGCTGGAGGCAGGATGATCAACTAGGAGGCTCTGAAGTGCCTCTGGGCAGGACAGAGGGAGCCCGGGGTTGGGTTAAGATGGGAGGTAAAGCCACCACAGGAAAGCTGGAGCGGGGCTTGGTCTCCCCACTTCATGGATCTTCTGCCACAGCAAGTTCCAGACCTTACATTCCCTGCAGCACCCCCTCCCTGCGGATTCTTGGCTGGCAGTCTCATGGTCATGGTCCCATAGATCCAGGTGGGTCACACGAGATCAAGATACCCAGTGTGAGTACCGAACCCAGCAAGGGGTGCAGGGCTGGTGGGTTAAAATTAGACATGGTCCTGTTATGTGGGCACTCTGAGAAGGTAGCAAACAGTGTGCAAAGAAAGCAAGACTCAGCCCTGAGCAAGCTGGCCCAGGAAAAGGAGGGTCCTGGTGGGGAGGCTGTTGGAAGCAGCTACAGGTGGTGGTGGAAAACCTCACAGAGGCAGGAGGGAGAAAATGGGTATTTCCAGGACCATAAACATGTCACACACACGTGGGTGAATGCTGGCATTTAAAGGAAGCCATTGTAGTCCTGGAGCAGGCAAGCAGCCTGGGGGAAGTAGTATTCAGCCACTGCCATCTGGTAGCACGATGGAAGGGAAAGTGTTCTAGAAAGCCAATGGGCAGACTGAGACCACAAAGGTGTCAATGTCCCTGTGGCCCAAGAGGTGTAAGAAAGTTAAGGGCATGGGAGGGATTTCAAAAGAGGGAGCAATATTCTTTGAAGCCTTGCGGGAGGCCACACAGAGCACAAAGAGGCGGAAGAATATTGGAGCCTGAGCCCTGGGCAGCCCTGCTTGCGTGGCCAGTGAGCCCAAGGACTGTAGGCTGCCTTCGGGGGTTGGTTTGAGAAGGCTGCATCAGCCAGGGGCTGGAGGCAGAGCCAGCTCCTTCCCTGCACCTCTATCCCGGAGGGCCTGTCAGAAGTCCCTGTTAGTATTTATAAGGGGCAATAGTGAAAGGGTGTGGGTGGATCAGCACAAGGACCCATCATCGCACTAAAGCAAACACCAGCAGATCTGAAGTGGTCATGCCTTGCATACCACAGTTTAGTGCAGGAGGGGAAGAGTTACCCAACAACTGAGGTGTCCTGCCTCAGTCTGAAAGTCAGATACGTCATCTACTCTCAACAGAATTCATTTTTTTTTTTTTTTTTTACTGAAACCTACCTTTGAGTTTAGAGATCTGCACGAGGGCGGGAAACCCTTCCAAAGCATTAAGTAGCCACAGCTTAAATTTCTTACTAAATAACCGGACAGATTTCAGGTACTGAATAGAAACATCTTCCAAAAAGTCATGAAGGAGAACGTCCTCAATTCCCTGCAACAGAATCGTCAAGATGTGGTGGCTGCCGCCCAGGGTAGGGGTCCTCTAGTTACAAGTGGCCATGGTCAGACGTGCCACAAACTCAGAGAGAAAGCCACCAGCGGCTTGGCCATTCACTGCTCACTGTGCAGGATGTGCAGCCAGGATGGTTTTTTTTTTTTTTTTTTTTTTAAAGATCTTAAAACATTGCTAATTGATTCAAAATGTTAAGAAACACTATTTCAGCCAATAGTAGGTGGGTCAAATCCAAATACATAAGGGCTGAGAACCCAGCCACCGTTTTTCAACCTTTGTGTTAAAAACTTTGAAGGACTAGACTATTTCCTAAAAGGTAATAAAGTAAAAGGTAAAGGTTCATGGCCAGCTTAAGGAGAACCACAGAAATTATATATAACTGATCCCCAAATAATGATAACCACTCTAGAGATAGAGCATTAAAAACAAACAAACAAAACAAAACAAAACAAAACAAAACAAAAACCCAACAACAACCAGAAAACCCTGGCAATTAGGTATATTCCAAAGCAATTATTCCAATTACTCATTCTAAAAAGTCTTCTTTTGTTGAAATTACCAGAGAAAGAACTTTGACCTAGTGCAGAGTTCAGTAATCACTGGAACCATAGGTCACCATGTGTATTGGCTTTTTCTTTACATGAGGTAACTTTCGCTGAATTAAAAAAAAAAAAAGCTGAGTTTTGGGGAAAGATCAAAAGGCTCGTGGTCCATCAACACCATTATTTACTCCTCAGAGGGCTTGAAGACCACAGAGACTGCAGAGCAGGAGGGCTGTGGTTCTAATCCCAGCATTTGGTATCGATTTCTAGAAAGGAAAGACAAATATCTTCCTACCTTGTACAGCTGCACATCGTAGCATTTAAAGAGCTGGCACACATCGGGCAATGACATAAGCATGACTGTGTCTTGCTGCAGAGATTTCCAGAAAGAAGTGAGCAAGTCCTCCACCTGATGAGGGAGTAGAACATACCTCCAAAAACTCATTTTGTGTCTGGTGAGACTAGTCCCCCGTTACATATTTAATCAGCTCCAAGTGATAATGGGATGAATTTCAGTCTAGTTAATGTAAAGCTTTGTCTATGAGTTCTTCCAGGCTGTGTTTTAGAAGTATTCTTTCCAGTAGCCTATCAGAGAACAACTGCCAGTTGGATGGGAAGACATGGAACGTAATTTTCATGGTTTTCTGGAAGGAAGGCCATTTCTGACCACAAGGGGGCTCCTGTTGATTGTAACAGGATAAAGATCTGGCCACAGGGCACAGACCACAGACCACAGTTTAGAATAAATGTTCATTGACTGACTCCCTCAATTATTTGTCAGCTCAGAAGGACGTGTAACAGTATGTAATCAAAGAGGCTTCCTCCTTGCCAACTTAGAATTCACCTAAAGACTCTGTGATAAAAGAGGACCAGTATCATTCTACATAGGGGCCTTCTTTAAAGACTTCTGTAGATACTTTTTGTTGTGGAACAAAATGGCAGCTTCCTTACTTTTCTTTATCTTTGCCCATGATGACTCTTCAGACTCTATTATTGAACCAGATGACCAACATGAGATGCCAGCTAATAAAGACTCTTGCCTTTCAGGGATTTTTGTAAGCTCAAATATTTTGAAGCATTGAAACCCTGACAGGAGGACCTGCCAATGACTCCAGGCAAGGACTATCCCTGTATGTAGGCTGCCAAGGAAGTTAGGGCCAACTCTCTAAGTACCTGATGATGAACCTGTGATTTGAAATCTTGTTACCAGGGCATTAATTCTTCAGAAGACGTCTCCAAGGAGACTCATAGATATTGAACAAAAATACAATAGTGGGATGAGAGGATTATTAATCCTTTTACTGTCAGTTTGGTAACTTTGGAGCATGGCTTTTTGGGGTTGGTGGGTTTTTTTTTTTTTTTTAAATGTTTATTTATTTTTGACAGAGAGAGAGACAGAGCATGAGCGGGGAGGGGCAGAGAGAGAGGGAGACACAGAATCCAAAGCAGGCTCCAGGCTCTGAGCTGTCAGCACAGAGCCTGATGTGGGGCTCGAACTCACAAGCCGTGAGATCATGACCCGAGCCGAAGTCGGTTGCTCAACTGACTGAGCCACCCAGGCGCCCCAGGGTTGGTGGGTTTTAATGAGATAGCAACCATGGGCTCATCTCTGATAACTCTCTCACCAATCCTTCCCAAAGTCATCCAATCCTGTTGTATCTGCTTTAGGAATAGTTCTCCAATTTGTCTATCTTTTTTTCTGATGTCATTGTCACTGCTCCAGACCTCCCCCCTCAGTTCTCACCTTGACTATGACAAAACCTCCTCACTGCCCTCTGCTCCCGTATGGTGATCTTGCATCACTGTCTCCAACCGCTCCCCCTGCCCCACTTCTCAATCAATCAGAATTCTTCACAGGGCATGAGACCCTTTCTAGCACCAGACTACTTTCACACCTTCCGTCTGGTTCTCTCCTTAAGAGATATTAACATTTAGTCATAGTGACCTTTCTGTCATGTCATTGCCTGTGAACATCTTGCTGCTTTTGCCTACACCATTGGTTCTACCTGGAACCCCTGTCCTACTGCACTTTGAGTCTGTTGAACTTCTGCTTTTTCACTGCAATCAACAGCAACATGGCTCCCCCCCTGGGAGATTCTCAGCCATCTTATTACTCTTTCTCCTGGCACCCAAAACAATCCAATCAAACTGCCATTCTAGAACTTGCCATATTGTATCATATTTATTGGCTTGTATTGCTCCTTTTAGTACCAGACTATAAGCCTTATGAAGAATATGTTCCCTAGTTCCAGAAATGGTTCTAGTCACAGGGTAAGAATTAAGTTAATGTTTGATGAGCAAATGAAGGAAAGGAGTATATTAGATATCCAATGTGGATGGATATCTATAAAATTGCATTAGTAGGACAAGGGCCATCCTGAAAACACCTTGGTATCTCCTTCACTGTAATGTTTTACACACAATAAGTACTAAATGAACTCATGCCAAATGAACATTATCACCCAAAATTGAAGTACTTAGAACACTAGGCATCAAAAAAGATTTCATTTAAATGTGCACTTGTTCCCCTGGATTTTCTATGGCAAAAGATAAAATTCAGAATGGTTAAAAGATTTGCTCATGTTTTTCACAGCCAATTCTAGAATAAAATCATCCAGTCATTACAACACAGATGACCCTGCTTCAAAGTCTTGCTTCCTTTTCAGTTAGCGGTTATCAGTAAAATGACTCTTTAGTGTTACTGAAAATTCTAGGGTGAATAATGTTACCAACACTTTATTCAAAATCAGCAGGAATTACATCTTAAAAAATAGCTGAATTATATTTGAAGCATAAGGTTATATTAGCACCTTGGAAAATTTCCAAATGATTAAACTGAATAAAAATATCACCTCAGGTATCACCTCAATAACTATAAATAGCTGCCTTCTAAGCACTTCAGTGCAATAAATTACTACTTGACATCCCTTGAGGGGTCTTTTCAAGTACAATGATTAATGATGAGTCATAAATACTTGTGTTTTATAGATAAAACCCTACCCTCTCAAGTTCTTGGTTCCTCACGTTTTGTAAAATCTCTTGGCAATAGTTGTAGTATTCATCAGCAAGAAAGGCCATCTAGGAAGGATATGGAAAATCATTTCAGTTTTAGGGGCACTTCCAGAATGAACTGATTCTCAAAGAATCTTTCTAAGCCCTTAGAGTCTGCTGCTCATGTTGCAATTCTGATATAACAGTAGCTGAGCTCTTCCAGTGTTGTTTATGTGTAGCAATGCATACATGTTATTGGCCTAATGTTGACATAGCTTCAATTTTGATGTCATAACTCTAGGGTCTGTACCATCCACTAAAGAGGCCACCAATATCTGACATCTTTCTCCCTAAACCCCAATTTGCCCCTCCATGTTCCCCAGTCCCAGCTTCTAGAAAACCTGCATACCTGTTCTCTGCTCTGTCATAGGGAAGCCCTCACTCTAATGACAAAGTGGTCCTAGGTGGAGCCTTTCTGTAAGATGTGAGGGGAAGACCTGAACCTCCTGACTGACACCAAGCCCTGGGAGGGAACGTTGGTGCTCACAGGTCTGGGAGAAGGCAAACGTACTCCATCTGGTTCAAATGATCACAACAAAATAAGAAGATATCTATTCCCCTAGGCATCGAATGCATGAAAAGTTACTTTCCCCCATGTGTGCAAGCCTACCATTTTGTAGGAGTACTTCTTTGCCAGTTCTTGCTCCCAGAATGGACATCTCCTGAATTCAGACAAAGGGGATCCAATGGGGTCTGTCTTTATTGGTGAACGATTTTCACACTAGAAACCATTTATACACGGATTATTTCTTCAAAATAAATGAATTTTCTTGTATATAAACCATGTCATGATCACATTGCTACTACAGGTTAATGTTCTATGCAAACTTTTATACACACTCTGGATATATCATCGATCCAGCAACTTTCCCCCTTATTTCATTAGAAGTGATATTATCTTTCTCCTATAATTCTATAAACTATGGTCATCAGGAAGCAGTCAGGACTGAGTATATTACCCAGATATATCACTCTTGCAGTCATGTATTACAAGTGCTATATAGTAACGTGATAAAAATATTATGTATGAATAATTTAATACCACAAATGCATTTATATAATCCTTGTCTATATAACTGTCCCTCCTTGAAATAAAACCGGATCCTGTCTAGATCATGATGCCCATATTAGAAATCTCAGGGCTAACTACCAAGGAAAATGAAGAGCACAGCCTTTAGAAGTACAAATTACAGAATGGTAAAATGTTTCCATCAAGGAGGAAAAAAGGTAACATGGCAGAAAGCAAATTCAACATTCCTTCCTGCTGTCCCCTTTGAGCAAGGGAAGGCATGATCACTCTTGATTGAAGGACATTGGTTTTATTTTAAGTGATTTCTTCAAGATTTTCCTGAACTACTTTTAAATAATTCCCATTTTCAATAGAGTAGGATGAAATCATTCCTTTGAGTTGGAAATTGAGATGGCATAGCCCGCCACGTTTGATTGCAACAAGCATGAGGGTTTTCCTCTTCAGTGTCTCTCCAACTCAATGGTGCTCTGTGACAGTACAGTTCTAAGATCAATATTTCATCCTTAGCTTTCTCAGATCTTATATACTTAGAGCCTTACTGAGCTACTCACTTATATCTTGCTTAGTAGATTGTTTATGTGGGTTTGCAGTATGTTCCTGTCTGCAAGCCACCTGAGGGCAGAGTGGCCTTCGAACCACCTGCACCCACCCTTATGGATAGGAGTAGCACTCAGCTCCCATCCCACACAGTGCTGCACATACTCGAGAACAGACATTACCAGCTTCCTCCTCTCATGTTTCCTTGTTATCAACCCACATCACAGTGAGGATCAGAGAAGATTAGGGGTCATGGTCAACAGCCTTCTTAGTGTCCTAAAATCTGTACTACTTAACTCTTTGTGGTCCTGAACCTCTTTGAGATTCTGATGAAAGCAATTGTTCCTCTCCTTGGAAAAATGCACAGTATGCACTTAATATTGTGAAGATGCCAAGTTGAAATTCGCCTTATTGATATATATTTTTAAATAAAAATAGAGGTATATGTGTCTAAATAAATACATAGTCATGTAGAAAGGCAACAGCTCAAAAAATGTCATTTCCTTTGGGTGCTGTTTGGTTCTCACTGGGTTTGCACTGGGTGCTATTCAACCTTCATTCCTACCACTTTGGAACACTGGCTTCATTTGGAGTCATTGGATGGAGAGCTCTCCTAGCATGTGGGTGTGGGTCATCAAGAAAAATGGGGCTATTTCATGGAGTTCACTGTCCTGGTCATTAATCTTCTATTAGAGAAGCACTAAGGAATCATCCAGTCCAACTCTGGGCTTGCTTCTCTTACCTACCACATCTTACCCTAACTACATCCATTTTCTCCACAGCACACCCTGACCTCCTGTATTCATCAATGCTCCTGAGGCTTATGTTTCTATTATCAAAGCCAGTGCTTCTCAGGTGTGGTCCTGAAACCATCCACATCAGAATCCCTGGGAGCACTTGGGGTTCATATCTCTAGGGCCCTAGTAGATCAGATGAGGCCAGCAATCTATCATTTTAATCTGCCTCCTTAGTGAGCCTTATGCATGCTCAAGTGGAGAAGCATAGTTCCAGTCAGACTATTCTCTGTCTCACTGCAGAAATCTCTACCTTTCAACATGGCAAATGCATCACAGTTCTACCTGTTCAAAGTCTGTATATGTAATATTGTAGTAATGTAAGAAATCATCACAAGGACCATGTAAAAGTAATTGATTACCAAAAAATAATAATAAAAAGCAAAGTTATGTGTTCCTGAAGTTAATTCCTTCCCAGCTCTTCCTATGAAAAGAATTGATCTTTCAGGAAAGAAAAATGTTTTAAAATCAAGATTGAAATCTTTTCTTCATAATATACATAATCATAAATCTAAAGTGAAAGTTTATTACAGAACCACTGAAGTTGGAATTTCTTCAGGAGAAGGCATTCAGGAAAGAATCAGAGGGATTCCCATTCTGCAGAAATAGTTCAGCAAAATGACAAAGAAAAATGTGAGAAATTCTATTTAGATTTTCCAAGTATATCAAATGCAGTTTGGAATTTTCAGTAGTTCTAAACAAATGTCATTGTAATCTTTAGTAAGCACATACAATGTGTCTCACCCTGGAGGTACAATGGGGGACCCTTTCCATCAACACCCGATCTACTAGGTATTATCTGCTTCCCCTATCAATTCTCCTGGATGCCTTTGGTCCTTTCTGCATCCTTGAATACACTGCTCCCTCAATTATCACTCCTAAAGCAAATGTATCCTGTCATTCTCCTTCTAAAGTTGCCTCAGTGGTGGCCTACAGTCTCAAATCTAAATTCCCCAGCCTGGCTTTGACAAGCTATTTGCCATCTGATCCCACCCAGAGCCTACGGTTTCCCCAAATCCTCACCTCCAGCTCCTCACTGCCCACACACTTCCTAACATGAATGCAAGCTACACTCTCAAGATGAAAGCCTCCTAAAAGAAGATCTGAGTGACCCCTCCAGGATCAGCTCAAGAACAGTATGGCAGACAGACTAATGATTGCCCGAAGATATCCACATCCTAATCCCCAGAACCTTAGATCGCGAGAGGGACTTTGCAGATGTGATTAACTTTAAGGACCTTGAGATAGGGAGATTATCTGGAGCATCCAGGCAGCCCCAATGTAATCACAAGGGTTCTTAACAGGGGGGAACCCTTCCAAGCTTCAAAGAACCAGAGAGATGGCATTGGCAGCGTGAGGACTTAGCCCGCCTTTGTTGGTTTTGAAAACTGAGAAAGGAGCCATGAGCCAAGGAACATAGGCAGCCTCAAAAGCTGAAAAGACAAGATATAGATCCTCCCCTCCATCCCCCAGAAAGACTGTAGCCAGCACTTTGATCTTAGCCTGGTGAGACTATCAGACTGTGACCTCCAGAACTGTAAGAAAATCAGTTTGTGTTTTAAGCCACTAAATTTGTGCTAGATTTGTTATAGTGGCAATAGGAAATGAACACAGGCCACCTCTTCCATGAAACCTTCCCTAGTCACTCTGGCCCACTACAACATTTTACCCCCAATCCCACTTTGGACTTCCCAATCCACCTACAGCCTACCCTGGCTATTCCACAGTACACCGGTTGTTTCATGTCTATCTCAGTTTCCCAACCATGAAACTGTATTCTATTCACGTATAGGGAGTTTGTTTTTACTTTTCTCTCACACCCCATTCAGTCCTCAAGAATGCTTGTCACAAAACAAGTTTTCAAAAAGTTACCCATTCAATGACCCTCTCAACAAGACAGTATCAAAGTACTATCGTGTCGTCTTGGCCAACTTAAGCAAAATTCAACTCATGATGTCATAGATTAGCTATTAATAGTTCTGGTGTCCTAATTCAAAAAGCTATAACTGTAATATGGAGACATTTTCACACACATTTATTGCCAAGAACCTAAACATCCTTCTTAATTATAGCAAAAGAAACACAAACAGCTGATGTGCAGCAAAACAATATGCTCCTTGAGGACACCTGTCCCAGCATAGGATGTGGTAGGTACATGGTGGATAATCAACAACACTGGTACCACTCACCATTTTAGGGTGAGTGGTTAAGGGCCACACATACTAAGAACATTAAACATAGGAAAACACTTGCTTCTAATCAGGCAATTACTGAATATTGCAGGCTCTATTATAGTAAATTTATTTTATTCCATACTCACTGTTCCTTCTTGTTGGATAATGCTGTTATAGTTAGTAGATTTTTCAAAGGCAATGATATCTCCACTGTGACAGAATAGATAACAGAGAAATAATTTTAGTAAGCCACCTGTTTCTGAGCACAAGTATGAAGTGTTTTTTTGCAGCAAGTTTACTTATATGGGGTATAACTTGTATTTCAAAACTCTCTTCCAAGTTTCTATACATGACTGGTGATTAGCACCTGCTTGGAGTTAAAAAAAATCAATTTCTATAATTGGGGTAACCATGTATTTCTTTTGAGAGGTTTATTCTCCTTAGAAGTAAATTTATGATGTCATCATAGGTAGAACTTGCTCCTGAGAGAAAAGAAAAATCATCATGGAAATGAAGTCTTATACTTTCTGATTTGGAGATTTTAAAAAAATTTTTTAATGTTTACTTATTTTTGAGCCGGCGGGGGTGGGGGGAGGGCAGAGAGAGAGGGAGACACAGAATACAAATCAGGCTCTAGGCTCCAAGCACAGAGCCCAACACAGGGCTTGAACCCACAAAGCGTGAGATCATGACCTGAGCCGAAGTCAGATGCTTAACTGACGGAGCCACCCAGGTGCCCCTGATTTGGGGCTTTTAAAATTATCAATTCATATATGAGAATATCCTCTCAGTGGATGGATATAGCAGAGCACCTTCACAGAATGAGGAAAGTGAGAATAATGACATGTATGTCCTATTTCACCATGCCTCTTGGATTCATACCTTATATAATGGAGACATTCACATGTCATAGAGAACAGATTCAGTCCTAGCTATGCATTCTGGTACATTTTCCTTTAATTCCAGGTATTTGAGAAACTGGTAGCCCAGAGATGACCCCTTTTTCAAAAGGAATGTGTTTTCTGTGGATGCCAGAGGAAATGACATTTTTTTTCCCCAGTGCCCCCACAATCCTCAGAGCTGTGGCTACTCTGTCCACTCCAAGTCAATACATATCCTCATACCTGACTGTTTCAACTCTATGTAATCATACAAAGAGAAGAGGAAGGCAGTGGGCTAGTGCTCCGCTTCTGGAAGCAAGGCAATAGTCATTTTTAAAAAAATTTACATCCAAGTTAGTTAGCATAGAATGCAATAATGATTTCAGGAGTAGAATCCAATGATTCATTTCCTACATATAACACCCAGTGCTCATCCCAACAAATGTCTTCTTTAATGCCTTGTGCCCATTTAGCCCTTCCCCGCACCCACTACCATTCCAGCAGCCCTCAGTTTGTTCTCTATCTTTTAGAGTCTCTTATGTTTTTGTCCCCCCTCCCTGTTTTCATATTCTTTTTGCTTCCCTTCTCTTATGTTCATCTGTTTTGTATCTTAAGTTCCACATATGAGTTAAGTCATATGATATTTGTCTTTCTCTGACTAATTTCGCTTAGCGTAATACCCTCTAGTTCCATCCACGTTGTTGCAAATAGCAAGATTTCATTCTTTTTGATTGCCAAGTAATACTCCATCTTCTTTAGCCATTCATCTGTCGATGGACATTTGGGCTCTTTCCATACTTTAGCTATTGTTGATAGAGTTGCTATAAACATTGGGGTGCATGTGACCCTTTGAAACAGCACACTTGTATCCTTTGGATAAATACTTAGTAGTGCAATTGCTGGGTCATAGGGTAGTTCTATTTTTAATTTTGTGAGGAACTTCCATACTGTTTTCCAGAGTGGCTGAACCAGTTTGCATTCCCACCAGCATTGCAAAAGGGATCCTCTTTCTCTGCATCCTTGCCAATATCTGTTGTTAAGGCAATGGTCATGAATGAGATGGCCTGGAAGGAGGCGAGAATCAGGGGGAGCAGGGGAGATGGAGGTAGATAGCTTTAATCTCACACAGGGAGAGACTATGGTCCTGCTCAGCCTCTCCAAAACCCGGAAGCTCTCTGCTGAAGGTTTGTGTCCAACCCAAGTCATGGAAACCTGGGCACCATACTTGATACCCATCTAATCAATGTTTCCACATAATAGTCTATTTCAAAACAGGGCAAATAGATTCAGGGTCTGGATCAAAAGCACTGGAAAGCCACCCTCTTAACCTTCCACTAAGAGTTGTTATCACAATGGGAATTGTACTTTGGAGTGCTTAATGGCAAGAGAGTTTCAGAATGTGGGATCTGTTCAACCTGGAGGGGAGATATATATATATATCCCCTCCACATAGTATGATGGATTGATGGATGATGCAAGGAGAGCCACACGTGAAGAATTCCACTTGTCATATCTCAATGATCTCTTGGGTAGGCATGGGACATGATGGAGTTTCTCCAGGTAAAATTTGTAAATAGCCCATTGCCACACAAATTCTGGGACACTACATCAACAAGACCAACAAACAATACATAAAAACATTGGATAAAATGTAGATTGAAATAAAACAGAAGAAAATGTCAGAAATGGCAGTTCACTGAGTAAAGGGCTAATAGACAAGGAAGTTAAATAAAAGTCTATAGTCATCAGCCCTTAAGAAATGTCTTAAAAATCATTTGTGAGGCTTTCCTCCACAAAATTGGAGGTAGAGTCATTTCTCTACAAGTCTACATTGTGTTAATATGCTACTCCTAATATTTTCTACAGAGGTGGTAGCCTCTGTAGAGGAAAAAAAGTTATACAAATAATTGCAAAGACATTGAGTGGGAGTTAAGACAGTTGAAATATAGGGTGTTAGGAGAACATATGTCATGAGGTCCATGCTATCCTCTTGTTAGTTCAACAGTTACATGCCTGTAAATTGGCACCTTGATAAGCTCAGGAGAGTTTCCTTTGTGATTAGCTACCCCATCTGGTTGGTACTTATCACAACACTGTACTTGGACAGCACTTACTAAACTCTTTGGACGATGACAGAAATCTTCACGGGAAATTCCTTTAGATACTTACAAACAGGAGTCTGGAAGCTAGAAGGTTTAGTTTTGGACTTAAAGGAATGAGAAGGGAAACCCTCCACCTTATTGCTCACCCCCTCTACCCCAACCCTGATTCTGATAGCTTTGGAAGCCATTCAATTGAGAGTGACACTCTCAATTATTTAGGATTTATAAATGTAACTCCCAAGTTCTGCCATGTGTTCAATATAGAATACGAGTTTAATGCAACAGCTATCAAAAGGAGGGTGGCGTTACCCTCCTCGCTGTGAAAAGGAAGACTGAAGGGGAACTCCTTGCACTATAGCCTTTAGGTATCAGACTAGGGGATACAACCCAACTATCCTCACTGGGGAGCTATTTTATTTTTGTACCATTTAAATTGGGGGAGTTTATGCTTTTAAACAATGGTGACAGGAAAAATAAAATTCGTCAACTTTGGAGAGAGATGTTAAAAAAAAAAAAGTGCCCATCTGCATCTGGCCAGACAGTGACAGCTTGCTTATTCAGAAGAATGGCAAGGCAGCCTCTTCCAACCTTGGGATGCCTTAGTTCAGGTCAATGGCTCACAACATGGGTCTAGGTTTAGTGCAATCCTATTTATTTCTTTAAAAAATTACCCAGTCTCAAACCTTCAAGCAAAGATGCATGAAAGTATGCACCAGCTAGTGGGAGAGAAGGAGGCAGTATCAGAGCAGACTACAAAGCAAGTGAGCAGAGGATCACTGTTGGAGACCAGCCTTGTGCCAAGAGGGAGATCTGTGGAGACCCAAGACAAGGGCATTGGCATCCAGAAGATCTGGCCAACTAGGCTGAATGGACATTGCAGGTCTTGGCTCCATGCTTTAATCTTTACATGAGGCTGGGTTGGGCTAGAACTGGAGACTGTGGTAGACAGGTGGGGTCTACTACTCAAGAGGAGGGGCAGTGACGGTAGGGAGGCCAAAACAGCATTGGAGGTGACACTTTCAGCTCTCAGAGTGCCAGCCAGGATGGTCTCATGTTCTAGGGGTCACTGCCACTGCATCACTTTCCAGGTGTGGTTTTGATTCAGTCCTGTGGGCCATTTATTAGGTTGTGGTTAAAAGCATAGTCATTGCTAAAATATGGTTCTAATAAAACCACACTGATATCCAGAGCCAGCTTTGCCATGAAGGAAGGGCTTCCAGTCTAAGATGTCTTCTTCCATCATTCCCTGAGGCCTGAGACGCTTTCATGGTGCCGAATCGAGTCTGCCCAGTGATGTCCCTTGTGTTGTGAGCAGTCCCCTCAGCTCATGCTCCACAGGGCATAACTTGGACGAGACCCAGGATGTCAGGATTTAGCTATTCAGGATAGGGAATGGGGTCAGGAGGTGCTGCAAAGGATCTGCTGGAAATGGAGGGAGAGAGACTCAGGAAGAAGGAAGGCTGAGAATTCGCATAGTACAATAGAATAGGCATCCTTGTCAAGCTCTGCCCCTGACTTGAGATGTGGCCTTAAGCTTGTTGCTTGAAGCTTGTTGCTTTGAAGGCCTCAATTTTCCAACCCTATACAGGGAGGAGATGGGCTTTGATGACCCCCAAAATCTGTTCCAGCTCCCAGAGCCCATATCCTTTGTGGTCACGTGGACTCCAAGCCCTCCAGGGTCTACATGATGGTTAAAAGATATTTTTCTGGGCCTCGTGCAGGGAGAGTGGAGGAAGGCTCTTCTGGGGCCCTACAAATTGTCCACTTCACTCAGTGCAGTGTAGACACAGCAAGAGAACCACATTTTACTTTAATTAATTTTTATGATCAATTTGGCTAAAGAAGGATCCAGCATGAAGAGGATGGAGACGTCATTACATGGCACACAACTCATCTTTTTTTTTTTCCCCATAAAATCTTTCAAATGCGGTGTTAGCTTTTTGGCATTTGACTTTCTTTTAGTTTAACTACAATTTGCATTCACATTCTCAGGTTTTGACATCATTTGTCATTAATCCAGGCTTTCATTTACATCATGTTGGCCTCGTAATTTGTCCTCTCAAATCACTCCAACAGCAGTGAAACAACTTGAAGCAATTACAAAGGTAAGAGGATAAAAATGTAATAAAACCTAATTCGTGGACCATTGTTTGGTGTCAAAATGCAAAGCCAAGGTGCTTCATCTTCCGATCATTAAAGGATCTAATTTCAAGTTTTCCTCTAAGCACATGAATTAATTAGTTCGGTTTCATTCGGAGATGATGAACTTAATGAATATTTTTGTAACTAAAACTGAAATAGTAAGCATATGTATTCATCTAAAGACGTGTGTTGTTAGGATTGCAAAAAAGCTTTCTTCAATATAATTTTGCTTATACTAATGATACTAATCACTGCAATCCACTGAGCACTTACTCATTGCTAAGTGCTTTACTTGGTATTACCTAAATTCTTCCAACAATCCACGAGGTAGGTTGATAATAACTCGTTATTATCCCCATTTTATATATTGGAAAAGAGAAACAATTCAAAGAGCTAGAAACCCAGCCCTGACTTCAGAGCCTCATCTCTATACCTCTTCTACAATTCTGTCTTACAAGAGGTACAGGTAGGATGAAAAATAATGTACACAAGAAGGACAAAGTAAGATGTCAGGTTTTGGAAACTTAAAATAAAGAACTACCTTATTTGTAAAACTGGTTTGCTGAGTGTCGTAGATTAGTCATGTTCTGCATTGGGGGCTGTTGCTTTTTATACTGCTTAACTGTACCCTGACCCATTAGACTTTATGAACACTTAATTGCAAAATGGTGACCGCAGGAAACACCTTTGAAAGTGTTGAAAGTCTAATTCATTTATATTCACCCTCCTGGGGTAAAACTCAGCAAGCAGAAGTCAAGCTCCACCGGCAGACAGCAAACATGTGGCCTTATAGCGGGCATCTCTGGCTGGAGATGGGTGAGTGAGGGGATGCTTTGAGCAAATTAGATCGTCCAGTGTTTGCGAGCTTAGGAGTGTTACCTGCTTTCAAAATCTTTTCCAAGCAAGGGTGCAGTCTAGGATATAATTCTCCACATGTATGTTTCTTGAACTGCCAGGCAGCAATCAGGTAATGTGTTATTTTTTTTAACCTTAACACGTTCTAACTAGCCTTGAAAACCATAGGGTGGACAGGGCCAAAAAGCAGGTTGCAACTTGGATACCTTATTAGTACCTAAGAGTTAGGCCCTCTGGGGCTCATCAGAGCCAGGAAGGCTCAACTCCTGCCCCGTGCCATGGCTGCACAAACAGAAGGAAAAGAAGCCCTTCTTGGGGCTAGAGAAAGACTCTGAAGAAGCTACTGGTGTTCTCTCTGACATCATTAGGTCTGTGGTACCCACAGTTGCCAGGCTGACAGCTCCCTGTGAACTCATTCTCCTCCAGGGTGGTGTGGTCTGAAAGACGAACCTTCACCTTTCTGCTTTGTTGGCACAACTAGCCAGCTGTGGACCCACAGCCCTGGATTCCACAGGCTCTGGGGCCCACCGAGGCAGCCCCCTGGGCTCTTGAGCTGGCAGAAGAACAAAGGACTGAAAAACAAAGGCATGGAATGTTGAAGGCACAATTTTAGAAGCTTTTTAAAGGCCTTTAATATCTTAAGTTGGAAAAGCTGAGAGAGAGAGAGAGAGAGAGAGAGAGAGAGAGAGAGAGAGAGAGAGGTGGGCAGAGGTTTCTTGGGGGAGGAATGAGCAAGGGTTAGCTTCCATATTTCCTGAAGGAAATATGAGACTCTGTACAGTTGATTTCAGAATCTACATTAGGTAGAATGGGATTCATCTATTTGCAAAATAACAAAAAAGTTTTCCTTGGGACATATTAATGGGGATTTTGTCTGAGAGGTAGAGAATAACAGTGAATTAATCTGGGTTGTTTCTCTAGATGTGACCATAATACATGCATGCATGTTCTCTCTCTCTCTCTCTCTCTCTCTCTCTCTCTCTCTCTCTCTCTCTCTCTCTCTCCATTCCCCCCTTCTCCCCAGACAATAATAAAGCATTTTATACTCTGGCCTCAATTCTGCAGTGAGTTTCTAGGTCAGCAATTATACCCAGCTCCAAGTCTCAGTCTGGATGCCAGCTAAACAAGATTGGAATCTGGGGAGGCCTATTCCCTGTAAAATTATGTTACCCCGGAGAGAGGAGCAGGAGGGAAAATGTTCTGGATTTTGTGAAGGGGTCCTTTTCATATGGTACACACTGCATATTTATAGTCATTTTTCTTTAAAAAAAAAAAAAGCCTCAAACTTTTCATTTGCTTTGAAAATCAAACCTTGGTCTCTGCTTGGTTCAGGGTAGACGCTGCCTCAGCAGTTTTTTAGCGAAATTCAGCGCAAGTCCCGCCCCACCCCACTGCAAACGAATGTTGTTGACACGCTGAAATCCCCGATCTGCTCCTAGGCTACCTATTTAAGTGTCCAGTTAAGGGGATCATCAGTGCCATAGTCCCTGGCTCTGGATCATGTCCTCCTGCTGCTTCTGCTTGCGTGGAGGGAGGGGTGACATGGATGGTGTCAGAGACCTGGGCATCATAGTTTCTATACTGATGGGCCTTTGGAGGTGCAACATGGAGGACATAAGGAAGAGATAAGGGCTTATTTTGAAACTAATTTAATTTACTTTATTTTATTTTTAAAAACATCTTTTTAATGTTTATTTATTTTTGAGAGAGAGAGCACATGCAAGCAGAGGAGAGCCAGAGAGAGAGGGGGACAGAGTATCAGAAGCAGGCTTTGTGCTGACAACAGAGAGCCTGATGTGGGGCTTGAACCCAAGAAGTGTGAGATCATGACCTGAGCTGAAGTCAGATGCCTAACTGACTGAGCCACCCAGACGCCCTGAGACTAAATTAATCTTAATTAGATTATTACATGCTTCTTTGTAGTGTTGGGGGATGGTGGTGAAGAGGAAGCAGAATCCCCCAAAGCCACCCCTTTGCTACCATCACTGGTTCCTGGCCAAATCTCTCAGTGCTGATGCTTTTATTGGCGTTTCCATTTCTTTCCTTAAAATAAGGTCCAGAGGGGAACAAAAGACAAACAGGATGCCATGGAACAGCGTACACACAGTTCAATGACTCAGAGGCTTGTTGCTGGGTTTGGAGTACATTCCACTCTAAGATGCTCCTAACAAGGCATACTCTTACAAAAAAGGGAAAAAAAAATCCCACAATAACAACAACAAAAACCAAGAATTCAGATTCCTATTTTTCTCTTTGGCAAATGTTCATAAGAAAGTTTTTGTAAATCAGGCCTGCTTCACTGGGGCATTCAACTTTTGGGAACTACGAATACACTCCTCTGTGGTTTGCTGGGGGTTCCCCCTCTGTATTTAACACTGGGTTGCGGGGGGGAGTCACGTTTTTGATGGCAAATGGAAAGAGGTGCCTGAGTAGCCAGGCAGCCGGCTGCCCTGAGCCCACTGGGGTTGAAGACTTCCAGGTGTGTGGGGTCTGGGGCTCCTACCATTGTATGCTTCCTGGCTCGGTTAAGGTAATGAGGCAATTTAAGCTCTCCAGAGGAAGATGAACGTGCAGGAGAGTGCTTTGAAATAAAGACCTGAACTCTGTGAGAAGAGAGAATGGGCTCTTGAGCAGAAGAAACAATAGGACATCTGGAGATATGACCTTGAGAAATGGGCAGATTTCTGTGGGGATACTTCATGGGACCTGTCATCATGTAGGATTAGGCCTGACTTATTATTGGAAATTTAAACTTTTAAATGTTTTTATTTATTTTTGAGAGAGAGAGAGAGAGAGAGAGCAAACAGGGTAAGGGCAGAGAGAGGGAAGCAGAAGATACAGAGAGGGCTCTGTGCTGAGAGCGGAGATCCCAGTGCAGGACTTGAACCCACGAACTGTGAGATCATGACCTAAGCTGAAGTTGGACTCTTAACCAACTGAGCCATCCAGGCACCCCTGAAATTGAAATGTTAATTGAGGTAATTGTAGATTGACAAGTAGTAAGAAGTGATTTAGAGAGCTTTCTAATCTGCCTAATTTCCCCCAAGGGTAACATTTTGCAAAACTACAGTACAATATCACAACCTGGATATTGACATTGATACAATTCACTGATCTCTCTCAGACTTCCCTAGTTCAACTTTAACTCATTTTTGTGTATATTTAGTGCTATACATTTTTATCACCTATAGAGATCTGTGTATCCATCACCACAGACAAGATACAGAACATTCTCCTGATCGTAAGGATCCTTGTGTTGCCCCTCCATAACCATATCCATCTCTTGCTTCTTCATTCCCAGGTCCCTGACAACCACCAATTTGTCCTCCATTTATTTATTTTTATTTTTATTTTTAAAGTTTATTTATTTTGAGAGAGAGAGAGAGCAAGCAAGCATGGGGGAGGGGCAGAGAGAGGGAGAGAGAAATTACCAAGCAGGCTCTGTCTCTGTCAGCACAGAGCCTGATGCAGGGCTTGATCCCACAAACTGAGATCATGACCTGAGCCAAAACTAAGAGTTAGACACTTAATCAACTGAACCACCCAGGCACTCCTGTCTTCTGTTTAAAAGTTGTGTCATTTCAAAGTGTTTTATCGATGAAATCATAAGGTATGGAACTTTTTGAGACAGGAGTTTTTTTCATTCAGCATCTAGAGATTCATCCAAGCTATTCTATCAATAGTTTGTTCCTCTTTGTTACTGAGTAATATTCCATGGTATAGATGTACCAGAGTTTGTTTAAACATTCACTTAATGAAAAATATCAGGACTGATTTAATATTTGGCTATTATAAAGAAAGCTGCTATGAACATCAATTTACAAGTTTTTATGTGGATATAAATTTTCATTTGTGTGGGGATAAATGTCCAAGAGTACAATTGATGGTTTGGATGTTAATTGTATGTTTAGTTTTATTAAAACTGCCACACTATTTTGCATTCCTACCACCAATGTATAGAATGATCCAGGTTCTCTGAATCCTCACCAGCATTTGGTGGTGTTGCTGTTTTTTTATTGTAGTCAGTCTGACAGGTGTGTGTTTGTATTTCACTGAAGTGTATTTTGCATTTCCATAATGATTAATGACACTGATCATTCATGTGTTTATTTGCATATATCCTCTTCAGTGAGAGGTATAGTCTTTTGGCCACTTTTTAAAAAATGTTTATTTATTTTTAGAGAGAGAAGGAGAGAGAGAGAGAGAGAGAGAGAGAGAGAGAGAGAATGAATGGGGGAGGGGCAGAGAGAGAGGGAGACACAGAATCCAAAGCAGGCTCCAGGCTCTGAGCTGTCAGCACAGAGGCTGACATGGGGCTTGAACTCATGAACCGTGAGATGATGACCTGAGCCAAGGTGGGATGCTTAACTGTCTGAGCCACCCAGGCTCCCCTCTTTTGCCCATTTTCTAATTGGATTTCTTTCTTTCTTTCTTTCTTTCTTTCTTTCTTTCTTTCTTTCTTTCTTTCTCTTTCTTTCTTTCTGTTGAGTTTTGATAATTCTTTATATATACTAGGTATTAGTCCTTTTCCGGATATGTAGCTTGCAAATATTTTCTTCCAGTTTGTAGATTGGCTTTTCATCCTCTTCATAAAATCTTTCACAGACAAAATTTTTAATTTTGATGAGATCCAACTTATTAGCTTTTCCTTTTAAGGACTGGGGCTTTGGTGTCAAGTCTCAGAATTTTTGCCTAGCCCTAGGTTCGAAGATTTTTTCCTATTTTTTTAAGTTTAATATTTTTATGGTTTAAAAGTAAGTCTATGTGGGGCACTTGGGTGGCTCAGTCAGTTAGGCGTCCAACTTCGGCTCAGGTCATGATTTTGCAGTTTGTGAGTTTGAGCCCTGCGTTGGGCTCTGTGCTGACAGCTCAGAGCCTGGAACCTGCTTCAGATTGTGTCTCCTCTCTCTGCCCCTCCCCTGCTCACGCTCTGTCTCTCTCTGTGTCTCAATAATAAATAAACGTTAAAAAAATTTAAAAGTAAATCTATGATCCATTTTGGCTTTTTGTTTGTTTCATCTATGTTCTATTTTGAGTTAATTCTTGTATAAATTGTAAGGTTTAGTTGTGAGGTTCATTTCTTTTCTCTTTCTTTCTTTCTTTCTTTCTTTGCATGTGGCCATCTAGTTGTTTCAGCACCATTGGTTGAAAATCTAGTTTCCTTCCACCGAATTACTTTTGCACCTTTGTGAAAAGCCATTTGAGCATATTTGAGTGGATCTATTTCTGGATTCTCTATTCTGTTCCATTGGTCTGTGTCTGTGCCTCCACCAAAACCACACTGCTGTCTTGATTACTATAACTACATACTGAGCCTCAGTATCAGGTAGCGTTTCCTCTCACTTGATTTTTCTTTGTCAAGATTGTTTGAACTATTTTAGGGCCTCGCCTTTCCACATAACTTTTAGAATAAGCTTGTCTATGTCTACAAAAAAACCTTGCTAGGATTTTTTTTAAACAACTTCATTGAGAGATAATTCACATACCATTCAATTCACTCATTTAAAGAGTACAATTCAATGTTTTCTTCATATATTCACAGGGTCATACAATTGTGCAGAAAAGAGATAACATAGCAGTATTGAGACTGCTCTCCTTAGAAAGTCATGCTTGTAAGATTGGCCCTTGTCTGGAGTCTGGGAACTTGGTTCCCAGGGTGTTCTCAGTCAACAGTTAACTGATAAGAGTGGTTCCCTGTGCCTAGACTGTTTGTGCAAACAATATAGTTTATGTTGAATAACCTACTTTAGTTTTGGGGATCTGTCATTTTGGCACATGCTAGGAAGAGTGTGCTTATGACCATCCCCCAATAAAATCTTTGAGTGTGGAGTCTCATAATGGGCCTACCTGAACAGAAACATCACACATGTGTTGCTGTATTTTTGTTGCATAGAGGAGTGCACTCTGTGTGACCCCTCATGGGAGAGAAAGAGCAGGTGGAAGCCTGCATATAGACGCCTCTAGACCTCTGCCTCTTTTCGCCTTATGACTTGACTGTGTATTCTTACTATATCTCTGTAGTAAATTTTAGCTATGGGTATGAATATATTATTTTGGTCTGCCTGGTTTATCTGTTACCACTGGAGCTCCCTGCTGGTGCTGCCTGAGGGAGCTGGAGGGCTTTTCCCAGACTGGGTGGGGGATTGGTCTCTGTGGGGCAGGGGCTCCCTCTATTGGTGCTCTCCAGCTGCCTCTAGGTGGAGTGGGGACACAGGCTTCCTGGACTAAGCCACTTGCTATAGCTGGGTCTCCCTTGACAGATTAGCTCACACTCTTTATTGTATCTCATGGTGGAAAAGGAGTGTCTCAGACCCAGAGAGTAAGGAGAGTGCTTTCCCTAGCTGTTTATTTTTGGTGGGACTCCCTCTTGCTGCCCCTTGACCAATATTATTAGAGGAATGAGAGGAGAAATGAATCTACCTGGATGCCTCATCTTGCTAGGTAGTGGGTTGGGAAACAGTGGGCCTGGATGAGTGGGGAAAGATGTAGGATGCCCTATCACTGTGTTGATTGTGCAGCCCTGGGGTCCCCAACCAGCTCATTTTCTTCTTGCCACTTTTTAGAGTTTTTCTTTGTTTGCTTCTTGCATTATTTCCAGGGTTCATAGTTGTGCTTAGCAAAAAGAAATTGATCTACACCATCTTGTCCCAACTAAAACTCTCTACCATCATATTTTGACTCATCATATTTTAATTTTTTAGGCACAATCGTATAATCAAGGATCCCAATCACTGATAACATTAATTTATAATATATATATATGGTCTGCTTTCGGGAGGTTTCTGAGGCAGTTAGAATGATGTATAGGGAACAAGATAGTGTAGATTCACTTTTCCTTGCTGCTTCCCTCTAATACAAATAAATACCCCAGAAATTTTTCAGCGGATCATGATACGAGGGCTCTGAAAGCTGGGAAGAAGATGGGACTGCCTAGAGAAGTGACAGTGTGGTGAGTGCCCTGGGTTTTCTTTTCATGTTCCATGCATATCTGGACTGGATACTGGAGAGACCTGAAATCTAGACTGTCAGCAGACATAGATATAAATCCCAAGAAAAATCTGCATTCTCCGAACAAAGGACTAGGAGAGGGAAGTCTAATAGAGACCTAGAGGGGGCTACAACCCTTGCTCTTGGAGTATGGGCTGGCCACCCAGTCTGACCACAGTGGCAGCCTCAACATCCTGGTGGGCTGAACCATCCCCAACTCCACACCCGGGGCACTGACAGGTGGGCTGATCTGCCTGCATGGACAGTATTGAATCCTCTGGCCAACTCAATGGTGCACAGAAGGGCAGGCATTACATCCATAGGAGCAATGCCAGCAGAACCTGGTGTTTCCCTGACTCACGCCAACTGGCAGAAAAGGACTCAGGCCCAGCCACTCTGGCTGTCTGCATTCCCCACAGAAGGTGGCCCAGGGAAGCAGGTTCAGCCCCTACAGGTAGTACTAGTAGGGAACTGATCAGAAGACCTTGCAGTGCCAAAAGAATGAAGCAGACCAGAGCAGCATGCAAGGGTTCTGAAAACTAAACTGTCATTGGAACTACAGCACAAAAAAAATAGACCAGAACTTACATGCTAAACCTAAATAGGGTGACTGTCTGCTAAAGTAGATTTAAACAGGATCAAAAGTCTCTAACATCATAACCCAAATGCTCATGATACAACAGAAAATCAATAGAAAATGTCCAGGATACAATAGAAAAATACATAGATTGATGGGTCAGAATAGAAGGGCCAGTAGTAAACCCACACACATATGGTCACTTAATTACAACAAAGCAACTAAGAGTATACAACAGTCTCTTCAATAAGTGGTGCCAGGGAAACTGCACAGCCACATGCCAAAAAATGGAACTTTCTTATGCTACGAAAATTGAATCAAAATGATATGAAGACTTGAATGTAAGACCTGAAATCATAAAACTAGAAGAAAACATAGGTGGTGAGCTCCTTGACACCAGTCTTGGCAATGACTTTTTTGAATTTGACACCAAAAGCAAAGACAACAAAAGCAAAAATAAACAAGTGGGACTACACTGAACTAAAAAAGTTTCTGCACAGCAAAGAAAACCATCAACAAAATAAAAGGCAACCTACTTCATGAGAGAAAATATTTGCAAGTCATATATCTGATAAAGGGTTAATATCCAAAATATATAAACATACAACTCAATAGCAAAAAAAATTAATTTAAAAATGTGCAGAAGATCTGAATAGTCATTTTTTCCAAAGAAGACATATAGATGGCCAACAGGTACATGAAAAGATGCTCAACATCACCAGTGATTAGAGAAATGCTAATCAAACCACAATGAAATATAACCTCTATCACACACCTGTTAGAATGGCTATTATCAAAAAAAAAAAAAAAAGAAATAACAAGTGTTGGCAGGGATGTGGAGAAAGGGAACCCTTGTGCACTGTTGGTGGGAATGTAAATTGGTGGGACCACTGTGGAAAACAGTATAGAGGTTCCTCAAAAAATTAAAAATAGAAATACCATATTATCCAGCAAATTCACTTCTGGGTATTTATCCAAAGAAAATAAAAACACTAACCCAAAAAAGATATCTGCACCCCTATGTTCATCACAAATTGCTTACAATAGCCAAGCTATGGAGACAAACTAAGTGTACATTGACTTTTGAATGGATAAAGAAAATATGGTGTGTGTATTCCACACAATGGAATAGTATTCAGCCACAAAAGAGAATGACATCTTGCCATTTGGGACAACATGGATAGACCTTGAGGGTGTTATACTAAGTGAAATAAGTCAGAGAAAGACAAGTATTATATGGTTTCACTTACATGTGGAATCTAAATTTTTTTAAAGCCAGAGGTGCCTGGGTGGCTTGGTCGGTTGAGCAGCTGACTCTTGATTTCGGCTCAGGTCGTGATCTCATGGTTCATGGGATCAAGTCCCACACTGGGCTCTGTGCTCACAGCGTGGAGCTGTTTGGGATTCTCTCTCCCTCTCTCTCAGCCCTTCTCCTGCTTGCATGTGTGCTCATGTACACTCTCTCTCTGCCTCAAAATAAATAAATATACATTTTTTAAAAAATTAAAGAAAAACACAAATAAACAAAAAACAAACAGACCCAGAAAGCATAAAACTAACCTTATAGATAAAGAGAACAGATTGGTGGTTGCCGGGGGTGGGGCAGAGGGCTGGGTATGGATAATTGGTAATTTGTACCTTTTGATTCCAGTTATAAAATAAATAAGTCCTGGGGGTGTAATGTACAGCTTGGTGGCTATATTAATAATACTGTATTGCATATTTGAAAGTTGCTAAGAGAGTAAGTCTTAAAAGTTCTCATCACAAGGAAAAAAATTATGTAACTGCATATGGATGTTAACTAGATTTACTGTGATAATCATTTTGCAACATATGCAAACATCAAATCATTATTATGTATACTTGAAAAGAATGTGATGTTGTATGTCAATTATATGGGAGGGAAGGAAGGAAGGAAGGAAGGAAGGAAGGAAGGAAGGAAGAGAGAAAGAGAGAGAGAAAGAAAGAAAGAAAAGGAGAAAGAAAGAAAATCACCCATAATACCAAGAATTAGATAAGCCACAATTTGAATGAGAAAAGACAATAAACTGACACTGATATTAAAATGATTCAGATATTGGAATTATCTGACAAAGATTTTCAAGCAGTCATTATAGAAATGCTCCAACCAGTAGTCATAAATTCTCTTAAAGCAAATGAAAAAATAGAAAGCCTCCACAAAAAAATAGAAGTTATACAAAAGAACCAAATAGGAATGCTGAAAAATAAAATGACCAAAATAATAACCATAGACATAATACCATGAAAAAATCATAGATATGATAAAATAAATACATCAAAGTCAAGAGCAATATGCTTAAGAGTCACATTGAATGTTTACTATGTGCCAGGTGCTGTTTCAGGCATTTTCATTGTATTAATTCATTTAATCTTCATAAAATACAAATCAGAAACACTACATGATCCAGTAATTCCACTGCTGGATATTTACCCAAAGAAAGAAAAGATAATTTGAAAAGATACTTGCACTCCAATATTTATTGCAGCATTATTTACAACAGCCAAGATATGGAAGCAACCCAAGTGTCCATCAATTGATGAATAGATAAAGAAGATGTGATATATATATACAATGGAATATTACTCAGCTATTAAAAAGGATGAAATCATGTGATTTGCAACAACATGGATGGACCTAGAGGGTTATTATGTTAAAGTGAAATAAGTCAGATAGAGAAGGAAATGCTATGTGATCTCACTTACATATGAAATATGAAAAACAAAACCAATAGGGGGGCCTGGGTGGCTCAGTTGGTTAAGTGTCCAACTTCAGCTCAGGTGATGGTCTCGTGGTTCGTGAGTTCGAGCCCTGCGTCGGACTCTGTGCTGACAGCTCAGAGCCTGGAGCCTGTTTCGGATTCTGTGTCTCCCTCTGTCTCTGCTCCTCCCCCACTCACACTCTGTCTCTCTCTCTCAAAAACAAAGATTAAAAAAAATTTTTTTAGAAAAACAAAACAAATGAATAAACAAACAAAAAGCAGAATTGGACCTATAAATACAGAGCAAACTGATGATGCCAGAGAAAAGGGCATGGGGTATGGGCACAATGAGTGAAGGGGAGAGGGAGATATAGGCTTCCACTTATGGAACAAATGAGTCACATGGATTAAAGGTACAACATAGGAAATATAGTCAATAGTATTGCAATAGCATTGGATGGTGACAGATGGTAGCTACACTTATGGTGAGCACAGCATAACACAGAGAAGTTGAATCACTATGTTATCCACCTGAAACTAATGTAACAGGTATGTCAACTATAGTAAAGTTTCTAAAAAATTAAAATAAAAAAATCAATTCCCAGCTTAAGACTCTCCAGTGTCTCTCTATCACACTCAGAATAACATCCTACGTCCTTGCCAAGACTTATAGGTCCCACTTCTGTGTTCAGATTCCTCTCTTCCCACTCTTCTGCTCATTCGCCAACCTCCACCTCCAGACTTTCTTTCTGTTCTTTGAATTCATTCCTGCCTCAGGCCCTTTGGGCTTGCTCTTTCCTCTGTCTGCAATACTTGTCCCTCAGATATTCACTTGGCTGACTCTTTTTTTCATATTTCTGCTCAAAAGGCATCTTCTCAAGGAGGCTTCCCATGACCCTGTTTTACTGTCTTCAGATAAATCTTGCTATTGTCCCTTCTTTATTGTCTTACATCTTCCCCACTAAGATAGACAAGAGGGAGACCTTGTTTATCTTGTTTACTTTTTCATCCCCAGTAACTAGAACAGGGCCTGACTTATTGTCGGAACTCAAATATTTGTTGAATAAACAAATAAGTGAATGATGAGTTCTATAGTTTTCATTATCTGAAAACCAGAGAAATGAAGTTTTTACTTCGAGACCTAACTTTGTCACACATGTCCTTATATAAAAGATACAATGAAATAGAAGACATTTTCACCCGTATATTTCATGGATTATTAACAGCAATATATCATTTATTATATTTCTGCATTCTAAAATATATATTTAGTATTTCTAAAAATGTGGAATTGGTAAGGAGGTTACCTTAGATCTTAGTGCTTAAAAATATCTCTTAATTGGCCAAGACTGTATAAAGTTTATCAATTATTAAATATTAATAAATATGTGTTGAGCATGAAAAACACCCGCTGCTGGGCCTATGTCATGGATAAACCAATGTTACCCTTGTTCTTACCTGTGTCCCTGACAGCCTTCCTTTTCCTTGCTGAGGATGAAGCCTACTTCTTTCCCCATAAAGACCAGTTCCAGACCCTCTCTCTGTGACATCGACCCAGAGACCTCAGGACACTAATGGCCTCTAAGTGCTACTGAGCAACAGCCATGTCATGCTGCAGGGCTCTCCAAACTGCCTGCTGGGTGCCCTGGGGCAAAAAGATACAAACTCTAGGCCTAGCCTTTGAGGAGCATACGGGTCAGCAAGCGGGAGAATACATTAGCACAAGGAAAGCTCTAACCCTAACTGAAATAAATCTCCTATCTATTCCCTTCCCTAACTTCTCTATTTTTTGTTGATGTAATTTTTCCATCTTTGTGACTAATCGATGAATAAGACATTTAAGAGGAAGAGCTGGTTGGAAGAAGAATGTGATGACTTTATTTGAGGTTAAGTTTGAGGTTTTGATGGGACAGGCCGGGCTGAGTCATCTGTGCTCCCTTCTATTGACATGGACTCAACCAACTGAAGACACTGCCTTGGACAGATCTTTCTGATCCGCCTCCTGTTTGGTCCAGGTGCTCGTCTGAATGAGCCCCACAGCTTCAGAACCATCTCTGGGCTGACTCTCTTGTTCCCAAGCTAGTCGGGGATGGCTTTGGGGGTAACACTTTGTGCAGATTCTACCTACTGGTATCATAGATTGAAATAAGGAAGTCAAGAGGCAGCGATGATTTGGAGGGAGATTAAAAATTTATATTTTTACGTACTAAGTATGAGGTGCCAGTGGGTCATCTACGTGGAGATGTCCAGTAGATAGTCCAAGAGGAATGGCTGGGAGGTGGGAGAGAAAGGTCCATCAAAAATGACTTAGGGGAGGAGTCATCTGTGAGGGCATGGTGATAGGTGATGGATAAAGAAGGATGAAATATCTTGGGGCCAAAGATTGGAAGAGCACCACTGGTTGGGTCTCAGGAAAATGCCTGCATATAAGGGGAGGAGAGATAAGGAGACTCAGAGGGATCATTCTGGGGAAGAAATTGGATGAAAAGTTCTTGAGAGCTAAAGGAAGTTTTAAGAAGTGACCAATTCCATCAAATTTTACAGAGAAATTGAGAAGAACAAAGATGCACTCAATGACAAATTGCTCTGGCAATTGAGATGATACTTATAATGAAAAGTATCCAAGAGAATGAACTGGAAATGCCTTTCTCTGGCCAGTGATGTTGCCAGAGACTGATTTATTGCCCACATCAAAGCCATGTTGACGTGATGTGTGTGTTTCCATCCTTAAGAAGGATTAATAGTGGAACAGCCAAAAAAAAAAAAAAAAAAAAGGCAGATAGTGACCCATGACCAAAATACCTAAATGATAGATACTAACCTGTGATCCCTTTTTTCACCCAGAAGGTAGCAATACTGGGCATAGAAGAAAGAACTTCTCTTGATACAGATTCCATCATAATGATACCTGAAAAATAAAGGTTGTCTTAAAGATTATGTCAAACCACTGACATGCTTTACAGAAGCTACAGAATAGACTCGCTGATGAAGACCTGAAGTTCTTCTCAGAGTTTTATCATTTACTCCATCTATTAGCTCTGTTATGTAGACAGATTCATACTACTTCATACACATCAGCTTTGAAACAGGCTTGCAAATGTTCCACTCTTCTTCCCCAATTTAGGACAGTCTGGTCTTAGAGAGATGTGACAGGGAGAGGCTCCTGCTGTCACTGCCATGAACGTTTTTAAAGTGAAGGGTAGCAATACCAACGTTCCCTGTACTGAGAACTGGACTCGAGCTCTCAGAAACCCAAGAGGGAGGAGGTTCCTTCTCTGCAGCCCAGGCACTTTGCTGAGCTGGGAAACTGTAGCTGCTTGTCTAGGCTCAAAACAGCAGGACAAAACTTTTTCAAATTAACTATTACCCAGTGTTTAGTTTGGCAAATGCTTCGGCTGTCTTCATTCCCTCATGGGTAGCAGGCCTCTTTCCTAATTTGGCTTCCGTCCCTTCTCACTGATTTCCTGATCTCACTGATTTCTCCTATTTTTCTTCATTTAAAAGAAACAACAAATAACAATAGTAATTGAGTGACAATTATAACCCGATGCACCTGATAACACTGGAATTTCCTTTTGCGTTAAAAATACATAGAACGTAGGTACCTGGTCTCTCAAAAATAATTCAAATATGCTAATTAGATGAGGGCTTAGAAATTTTACTTCAAAGAGTAACTAAAACAGTTCTATTGCTCTCTGTGTGTAATTATTTAAATATTTCAACAGTTAGACATTTATGTCAAAACACTTAAAGTGTTCAAACAAGAAAACATATTGTAACTTGCATATTTTTTTTTAATTTTTTTTTAACATTTATTTATTTTTGAGACAGAGACAGAGCATGAACGGGGGAGGGTCACAGAGAGAGGGAGACACAGAATCTGAAACAGGCTCCAGGCTCTGAGCTGTCGGCACAGAGCCCGACGCGGGGCTCGAACTCACGGACCGCGAGATCATGACCTGGGCCGAAGTCGGACGCTTAACCGACCAAGCCACCCAGGTGCCCCTAACTTGCATATTTTTAACAAAATCACTAAGAAAACAGAAATGAACACTTCATTCTAGTATCACCTAAATTATTCCAGGCACTAGGATTTCATTTGAAGTATGAGAATTCTCTGGTAAGAGTTGATATTTATAGTTCATTTAGTTTTGCATTTTTTGTCACCCATTTTTTGATTTTTCAAAATGTTTGTCTTTGAACATTTCAAATAAAACAAAATGATAAACCTACCTGGCACTTCCTCTCGTGCCTAGCCTCCGGGTACCAAGATCAGGAAAAACCAAGCGCACAAGCTGAAAGAATAAGCCAGATTTAAAGCTGCGATTTGAAAATATAGAAATAAAACTTACAGTTTCTTTTCTTACAATGTTTACATTGTATTTCCTCTTTTTATTATAAAGAAAATATATGCAAATGAAATTTGGAAAAATCAGACAAGTATCAAGACAAAAATATACCATTCAGAGGAAACCGCCATTTAAACCTCAGTGTGGTTCCTTCTAGTCTTTTTTTCAAAGCTTCAATATGTGTATGTACTCTGTGGGTGTTCATGTGAAACAGTTAGCATGTGTGCAGTTTTGCTTTCTACTTTCTCCCCTCCCCTTTGTACCATAAACATTTCCCCTTGTCATTAGGAATTCTCTAAAAACAGGGTTATCAATAGCTGCATAATAGTCCATCATGTGAGTTGCCATGATTTTACCATTTTCCTCTTTTTCCAATGTGATAGTCATTTTCACTTTTTACTATACTATTCATTTGTTTACTTATTCTTTTTTGTTTTAAGGTTTTGGTAGCAAATGCTATTAAAATATTGAATAACACGGCTACTTCTGATTCAACTTCTCATGTCCTACTTATGTTTTTGATGTGTTTTATTAGCACTGATATATGTTTATAATCAATTACATTAAAAAATAGAAGTCTGTTCCATTTTCCTTATTAGAAGAGGTCCATGACATGCACGGTATCCAAGTGCATGTCTGTTGAAAGTGGAAATCCTGGAGCATGGTGGAATTAGAAAAATACAGAGCATGGAAGGCACAGTGTTTCTAGCAGTAATGATTTCTGCTATTTTTCTACAATCCCCTCCATAATCATTCAGCCTCTTTTTTCTGTTTAGTTTCTTGTGACATCCCTCTTTATTTTTTTCTTAATTTCCAAGTAGTAGGATTTGACAGTGTCTAATGTTTCTCTGGTCTGGTTCCAGCCCTATCAGTTCCTACCAGAAGCCACCCAAGCCCGGGAAAGTGGGGGGAGGAGGAAAAATGAAGAAATAGGAAAGGCAAATCTTACACAACTGAGCATCAAGGTTGTGGGGCCAAACTGAGAGGTTCCTTCAGGGAAGGGGGACCAAAATGTGCAGATGAAGAGTAAATGATAGGAGATAAAAGAAAACATCAGCAAAGTCTAAAAATGCAGAATTAGAGGCCAGAAATTCCTACTTTCAACTACAGATTCTGAAAATCCCATCACCTCTTAAGAAACTCACTTAAAACCTTCCCTATATATTTAGTTGTAAAATAGTACTATTTTAGTTGTAAAATAGTAGGTTTTTACAACCTTTTAGGTTCTTTAGTACCTAAAAGAATGGTCAGATTCAAGGCTCTGGGAAATAATCTGGTGTTTTGGAGGTAGGAACAGAAATAAATTGCCTAGTTGTCTGGCAGCATAGATATCTCTACATTTTATTTAATTGAGTAATACCAACCCCAGACTATCCTCTGATTCCATTTTATGATCAGGTACACCAGTTAAAATGTAAAAATAAACTGAGATGATTATTTCCAAAAAATGTGAAAACTAAAAAATGTATATTTAATATATAGACAGCTCATATAAATTAATGGGAAAACAACAATATCTCAATAGAAAGTGGTCTGGTGATAACACGTACCCACAAGATACATATGGCCAAAATGCATGTTAAAAGTACTTATCTTCCCTAATCATCCAATAAGTGCAAGTTGAAACAGCTAAATACAGTTCTTAACCAACAAATTTCCTAGGTCAAAAATATTAGGGATTTGGGTACAAATATCAGGAACTACCATGAGGGTTGAGATTGGTTACAATTGTCTAGAATCTCTCCTAAGGAAGTTACCAGGTACAGATAAAGACTAGAAAAGAGAAACAGCATAAACAACCTAAACTTCCAATAAAGGAAATGGTTAAATGAATTCTGGAACATCCACAAAGTATTTTGTACCATTATACAATATTTATTTAAAATATTTTAATGTGAAAATGTTTACGATATTCTGAGAGATAAATAGGCATGTAATCATAAAAGGTAATTATTTCTTGAGTGCTTCCTATTTGCCAGCACTGCTCAATTCTTTTTACATGTGTTCTCTCATTAATTTCTTAAAAACATCTCATAAGGTAGGGACTATCATTAACATTATGAATTGCTTCATTTTACAGTTGATGATGTTGAGGCACAAAAAGATGAAATAACTTGCCCAGGGTTAGACCTAATTAGGTGCATTCCAGGCTTAGTGCTGTTAAAAAGCATACCATATTGCAAAATCAACAACACAAGAAACAAGTGTTGGTGAGGATATGGAGAAAAAGGATCCCTCTTGCACTGTTGGGAGGAATGCAAACTAGTGCAGCCGCTCTGGAAAACAGTATGGAGGTTCCTCAAAAAGTTAAAAATAAAATTGTCCTATGATCCAGTAATCACATTATCAACAATATTTACCCCAAAAATACAAAAACATGAATTCAAAGGGATACATGTACCCCTTTGTTTACTGCAGCATTATTTACAATAGGCAAACTATGGAAACAGCCCAAGTGTCCATCGATAGATGGACGGATACAGAGATGTCATACACACACACACACACACACACACACTGGAATATTACTCAGCCACAAAAAGAAAGAATGAAATCTTGCCATTTGCAACAACCTGGATAGAGCTAGAGAGGATAATGTTAAGCAAAATAAGCCAGAGAAAGATAAATACCATATGATCTTACTCATATGTGGAATTCAAGAAACAAAACAAAGAAGCAAAGGAAAAAAAAGAGAGGAAGGGAGAGAGAGAGACAAACCAGAAACAGACTCTTAACTATAGAAAACAAACTGATGGTTATAAGAGGGGAGGTGGGTGGGGAGATGGGGGATATAGGGGATCAGAATTAGAGAGTACACTTATCATGATGAAAAAAAGATTAAAAATTACACAGTATTACATGCGGTCTACCCACCTATCCATCCACCTCTGTGCACACTCATCCATACCTCAATATTTCAATCCATCCATCCACGTAGTATCTATACAACAGGATGAGGCATGAAGACAACAGACAACAGATAGCAAAGTGAATTTTGAGACACACATCTTATGGGACTTGCATCCTCAGGTATTTAGCTAAAATTGGGTTTTAAAACCCTAAAAAGTCCTCAACTCAAATCACTCATGAGGTAGAGAGAGGAGGAGGTGTAAGGGGATTTCTTATGGCAAGACCCTCTTATCTGTGAAGGGTGTGTGGGACAGGATGTGGCTCAATCACCTCAGGCCTAGCAGAAGGGGATTCATGATTCACTTGAAGAGGTCTTGGTGAGGTCCCTGCAGTTAGCATCTGGCTATGGCATAGGACTCCTTATAGAGTACAGATGGGCTGGCCAGTGGACTTGGTGGACAGGCAGAGGAGAGTGGCTATCACCCTCGTTTCAGCCATCACACCCATAGTCTGTTCAGGCCAAGAATGGCTGAGTAGTTCCCATAGCAAGAAGTTGTCTGCAAAAGAGCTGACATGTGGGAGAGCCCAGATTCTGCCCAGCAAGAGGCCCCCAGGATGGACAGTCAGGCTTCCGAAAGAGTTGTTCACCAAGACAAGGGAGGCATACTAGAACATTCCCATGGTCTGCTCTGAAGAAGCCACCAAAGGGACAAGGAAGCCAGAGTCTGCCTGGCCCCCAAAGTGTGAAGCTGAGCAGAGGGAACTTTCTAGCCATTTTTTTCCTTCCCTGCTCCCAGAGGGGTCAAACCATCCCCAGCAAGTTTCAGGGAGGAGGGGTAGGGAGGGAAGGGGAAGCCCCCATGCCTAGTTCTCTGCAGGGAAGAAACTATCCTGAAGGAGCTGGGGAAAAGTTTCTACTTTAAACCCAGTTCAGTCTGGGTGTTATATAGAACTGGACATTCTAAGCATCAAACTGATATCATGTGGTAAATGAAGAGTGACAACAGTGCTCTGTATCACCCAAGGATTTCTAGAGAGGTCATCCTGCCCACTCACATGTTCATTCAGGAGTGAAGGAAGAACCACCCAATGAGTAGGTTCTAAGCACCATGGGAAACACAGACAAAGTCACTGTGTGATTAGTCCCTCAGCTCCTGCTGGTCACGTGTATGTGCATGTGTGCACAAACATGCAAATAAACTGTGCATGTGTGGCTACATCTGTGGACAGTGAGGTTATAGCACTGTTTATTTTCCTCTTTTTTATACAGTTTTCTCTAAATTTCACATTTTCTATAAAGGGACTATAAACTTTTATAATCAGAAAAACTCAGTAAATGTTGTTTTTAAAAGGGAAGTCAGTGTTATGGAAATTCCCTAACCCATGTGAGGTATCACTTGCACCAAGAATGAGCATTACCCATCATATGCCCAGGGTTGCCAAAAAGAGCAAGAAACATTCCGACATCTGCACAGGAACTTGATGTGGAGTCTGGAATCAACTACATTCCCGGGGGAGGTGGGAGGAAATGAGAATTGGGTATTTTGTTGTTTCTCTTGTAAACATGCTTTGGAATCATATCCTTTTCCCCTTCCTTTCCCTTGTCCATTAGTCAAATTCAGGAGCAAGGGTCCCTTCCCAACTCAGGCTCCATTGAGTGGCCCATTCTTCAGGCAAATCCCCAATGAGAACTGAAAGTTAGTACCTCAGGGTCTTGAAGAATGGATTCTAAGGCAAGTATTAAGATGAAAAAGGCTAACTAAATACCCATTACCACATACTGGGGTCTCTTTTTAACTTTTCCTTTGGAATTCTCTGCAGTGAGACTACCCCAGAGGGGAAACCACTTACAAGAAACGTTGAAAAAGATTTTGAAAAATAGGCTTTGATTTCTTAGAAAAGGCAGCAGAGATCTTACAGAACTCAAACATGTCACGCTCAAGTCATGCCACTTCCATCTGATTAAGCTGCTGGGCAGGTAGAGAAGGAAAACGCTGCAGAGCCAGGGTACCCAGAACTGGCCCCTGCTTGAGGAAGGGTCCCCAGCTGCCAAGTGATGAAATGGCAAAATGTGGGCTGAATGATAAGTTAGCCGAGGGAATTCCTGGCTGGCTGGAAAAGCTTACTCAGGGACACCTAGCAAACATAATGTGTACTCAACATCTTACATGTGCTCATATCACTTTCATTTACTGAGCTGGCGATGAGAGATATACTTTTCAAATATGTGAGCTTCACCAGGTTGAGAAGACTGGATGGCCTACGAGATTCAAGATACTGGTAAATACAACTGCAGATTGCAACTAAGAAGTTGTAATATAGGAATAAGGGAGTGGCTGCTCCTGGGTTCAAATGGTTACCTGCATAATGACAATAATCTGAAAGTGACAATATTTTGTATCTATGTAGAGTATTTCACAGATTACAGAGAAGTTTTGGAAGGCCCAATTTTAATTCATGTGAAAAAATACTTAAGGGTTATTTTTGTTGCCCACAAACTTAAAATGAAACCAACAGAGTGACATGGAAAGATAAAAGCCAATAGGAGCCCTCCTTTCAGCTCCCCCCGCCCCCCCCCCCCCCCCCCCCCGCCATAAAAGTAAGAGCCCTGTCTTCTGAGCACTCCTAAGGCACCGGGCTGTACCCTTGGGGCTATCTACCTTTCAAGAAGAACATCAATAAATTGAAGTCATAACGAAGCAAGTGGGCAGGAAGGTAAAAATTTGGGAGCCAGGAGAATTCAGTGTGGAGAAGAAAAGACTGGGAGATATAAAACATTGTCTCAGATATTTGAGCAGCTGCCACATTAGACGATTCTCCTACGCATTTTATTATTATCAAAAGTGCAGGATTTCCATCAATGACTGTGAGTTTCAGGGATGAAGCTTTTTGGATAAAGGAGTGGATCTAAAAATGCCAATGTTTTGGAAATAACACTGGAATCCACAGAATTGCTTGTGGGAGGGTAACCTGGAACAGCCATTTTGGAAAATAGTTTGGCCCCATCCCCGGACATCACAGCCACACACTCCCTTACCCTGCAAGGTTCATTCCTGGACATACACACCCAAGATAACATCTTCATGTGCACAGCAGGAAACATACACATGAATGTTCACAATAGCAAAAAAAAAAAAAAAAAAAAAAAAATCTGGAAACAACCCAGATGCTCATCAGTAGGACAGTGGATGAGTAAACTGTGAAATATTACACAATGGCCAATGAATCTAGATAAACCTTAAGATAATATTAAGTGGACAGAGTCCCAAAAGATGACAAATAACATGATACCACTTTTTTAAAAAGTTAAGCCACAAAAATTAAAAATATGCTTTTTAGAATATATATATGAAATAGATTAGACAAAGAAAGTTAAATACCATATAATCTCACTTACATGTGAACATAAAAAAATAAAACAAAACAACAACAAAGAAACAAATTCATAGATGCAGAAAACAGGGTGGTGGTTGAAAGAGGCAAGAGGCAAAGAGACGAGAAAATGGGTGAAGGTGGTCAAAAGGTTAGCAAATACATATAAATGCACTATAACTCTTTTTTAAAAAGCAAGGTGATGAGGAACAGGTTGATGGTTCCCACCAGTGGGGCAGGCAGGGAGATGGGACATGGGACCACTGGTAATGTGGTTCATTTGTGGTGGTGATTTCGCAGATGTTTACCACGTTGTTAAAAAGGAACTAAATAATCAGATGGAATAAGGCCATGCATGGATTCATGATGACAGTGTGTCATGAACCAATTCAATTCTGTCCATCTGAGGGCCACCGCAAAGAAGAAGGAATGAAAAAAAGGAAAGAATGAAGGGAGGAATGGAAGATTTTGAATTGGCATCACTGTCGCCTGGTGAGCAAGCTCCTTGTCACCCACACCATTTCAGCTCAAGCCAGGTGGCTGCCCAAACTGGTATGGTTGTGCAGGTTGTGAGCTGCACCAAGGTCCCTGATAGGGAGTTGAATGGGTTTTCATCAGCCTGTGCTCTGCTTGCCAAGCAAGATCCTGGGGAAGGACTGTGTTTGCCCAGAGGAAAAGCACAGAAATGTGCTGCCCCATCACCCAGCTCTAAGCCCTGTGGCTGTCTCTGTCCAGAGAGGGCATTTTGTTCTCATAAAAAGCTCCACCCAGAGGTACTTTCAAAGGGATCTTGCACTGGGTGTGGAATTGGACCAGGTGAACTCTAAGTTCCCTCTGAACTCAAGGATATTTTTCAGGGACTAACAAGTGGAAAGAGGTCTGACTCACAATTCAAGAGACTAGATTTGACACTGTAGGGGAGCAAAATTTGCCACCCAAAAATGGGTCTCTTTAGTATGTGGATTATTTTAGGCCGATTATTTTTAAGAAAGAGAAAGCTCAGGAAGAATCTTTGACCTTTCCCCTAAATGCATAAAAGCATTTAGAGGATCTTCTGTCCTCTAAGGGAGGTATCACCATAGATAACTACAGTATAATATTAACTAGGTGTGGAGGACAGGGAGGGATTTAACAAAATTTGTTTGTTAAAATTCTTCTATCATTTCTATATGGCTCAGCTAACATTTGTTTATCAAACATTTACTCTTTTTCATCTTCCTGTGAATTGCATTCTTTCCCTTTTGAGGTCCCACATTCACACCCCCTTCTCCTTAGCTCTGGGTGGCATATAAGCCTCAATTGCCTGACCATAGGGAATCCTTACACATACATAATCAAGTTTGATTTTCTCCTGTTAATCTGTCTCTTGTCAATTTAAATATTAGACCAACCAAAAGAACCTGAAAGAGTAGAGGAAAATTTATTTGCCCAAACACAGCCCAAGCATTGCAACTAGCTGTGGGATCCTCAGCCTTAATCACTGCTGATTTGTTCTCTTGACCTCTAACGCTGCTTGCCTCGGCCGATGGCTGTGACACAAGACAAAGCATTAAAGATGCCAACTGTTTCCTCCCCACCCACATGTCCTTCCTGCAGCCCTCTCTTGCCAGACTGTTATGATGTCGGGCACTGGGGCAGGAGTTCAGGTCCAGCATCATGGGAAGCACCATCCGAGCAGCTAAAATGGGAAATCAGGAAGTCAGTGAAGGAAACCGGCTTCTGGGAAGGGGCATGGGGCAGGCCAGTGGAAAGGAGCAGAGTCCCAGTGGTTTAAGGATATACTACAGAGAAAGTAAGAAGATACCTGGTGACTTACAGTCTAGTTGTGGGCTGTCTGAGATGGGAACCCCATCAGCCACACATGGCAACTCTGCACTTGAAATGTGGTTAGCCCAAATTGAGATGGCCTGTACATGTAAAATACGCACCTGATTTTTGAGGCTTAGCCTGAAGAATGAAAAAGTAACTCAACGATTTTCTAATACAGATTCCATGTTGAAATAATATTTTAAATATTTTGGGTTAATTTTAAAATAATAAAAATTAATTTCACCTTTTAAAATACTTTACGGGGCACTTGGGTGGCTCGGTCGGTTTAAGCATCCAACTTCGGCTCAGGCCATGATATCTCATGGTTTGTGCGTCAGGTTCTGTGCTGATAGCTAGGAGCCTGGAGCCCGGAGCCTGCTTGAGATTCTGTGTCTCCCTCTCTGTCTCTACCCCTCCCCCACTCACATTCTGTCTGTCTCTCTTTCAAATATAAATAAACACTAAAATTTTTTTTAAAATAAAATAAATAAAATACTTTAAAAATGAGGATACTAGGGTGTCCTAAATTATATCTATGTCTCCCATTACATTTCTGTTGGGCAGCAGTGGACTAGACTCTGTGAAACCCAAACTTTTTATTGTAGGATTTAATGAGATATCCTTTTCCTTTAAAAAATTCTCCTTTTAACTTGTTTTGAGTTGGTGTCTGTCTATTCCTAAAACCAGATGGAAAAGAGTCTTGGACATAAATACAACTTCATGATTGGAAGTTATTATTGTTAATTTAATAACAATTAAGTTCCATGATTCTATTAATTTTTTCCATCAACAAATCCTATTGGCTCTGTTTTCCAAATATATCCAGAATTTGACCCCTTTTCACTGCTACATCCCTGTCCACTCCCTGCCACCTGGGCTCTTTTCACCTCCCTGATTTGACCTCAAGGTCCTGAGAACCATCCTGGTCCTCTCTCCCTGTTCTCCTCCCTCCAGCTGTTGCAGCCTCTGTGCTGCTTAGGCTCCTTCTCCCCTCAGGGCCTTTGCCCTAGCTCTGCCTGTGCTGCTCTCTGTTCGTATATCCACATCCTCACTGCCTTATCTCTTTGAAGTCTGGACTCAAATATTACTTCTTTTAAAATTTTTTAAAAGTTATTTACTTGTTTTGAGAGAAAGAATGAGTGGGGAAGGGGCAGAGATAGAAGGCCACAGAGGATCTGAAGCCGGCTCTGTGCTGACAGCAGTGAGCCCGACGTGGGGCTCAAACTCATGAACTGCTAGATCATGACCTGAGCCAAAGGTGGATGCTTAGCCCACTGAGCCACCCAGGTGCCCCTCAAATATTACTCCTGAGGGAAGCCTTCCCTGTCTGTCTTCCCTAAAATTACAACTCTTACACACACACACACACACACACACACACACACACACACACACACACACACTCATCTCCTTTGGCTCTATTAGTCCCCTTAGCATTTATATTATCTAATATACTATGCATTTTATATTATTTGTCTCCCCTAAGTGTAATAAATTGACTAAATTGACTAAGGGCAGGAATTTTTCTTTGTCTTGCTCATTATTGTATTCCCAGCATCTAAAACAGTGTCTGGCACATAGCAGCTTCTCGATAATATTTGTTGTATGTGGAGGGTCTCAGAGAGACTATCCTTGTGCTAATAAATCTTTGCTCTATATTATATGGTCTACACAAAGCTCCTGACAGAGCCTTTAACCTTCAGAAAGGATATTTAAAAGTGGCTCTTGGAGTTTGTGTGGTGCTAGATGTTGGCATTTCTGTGCAGGGAATAATGGCCCAACAAACCTGGCTGAGTATTTGGAGCATTTAGAGCTGCCATTGTTGTTCTTTCTTAGGCATCACCCCACTCCTTACCTTTCCTGGCTTCTCACTATTAAGTGTGGACAAGGGACAGAATGGCTTTTCAAAGAAGATAAAGAAGTATATTAACTATCTGGTTGGCTTCCTAGAGTGAAGCCAATTATTCCAACTGAGAACCCAAATAAACTATGGTATTTCCTCACCAATTCACTTGCACACGTTTTTTTTACTCAATGAATACTCTTTTTTTATCTTTACAACCTACCTTCCCAAATGTGGCTGGATTGACTTGGGTCTGAGCATTGTGACCACAGGTCTCCACATAAATCTCATACATCAGGCAACGAGGTACACTGTACCCTTCACAAATACAGAAATTGTCAACCAACCTGTGGGGAGAGGAAAACAAGGCAGAGGAAATTGGCATTGGTTTTTCTAAAGTAGGACATTTTGATAAGGATCAATAGTCAAACACAAGTGTGGGATCCAAGGAAATGAAACCTGTTTAATTCATTGAATGCAAAGGCTCACCAATCAGCATCAATAACATACCTTTTTGTTCTCAGCCCAGAGTTAAATATATTGATTGTGGGCCTTTATTTTTTTTATTAGGTCTTTAATTTTAATTCTAGTATTGTTAACATACAGTGTTATATTAGCTTCAGGTGTACAATATGATGATTAAACAATTCTATACATGAGTAAGCGCGTATCATGATAAGCGTAGTCTTTGACCCCATCACCTTATTCACCCATCCTCCCCTTTGGTAACCATCAGTTTGTTCTCTATGGTCTGTTTCTTGGTTTGTCTCTCCTTTTTTTTTCTTTTGCTCATTTGTTTTGTTTCTTAAATTCCACATATGAGTGTAATCATATGGTATTTGTCTTTCTTTTATTCTGCTTAGCATTATACTCTCTAGATCCATCCATGTTGTTGCAAATGGCAAGATTTCATTCTTTTTTATGGCTGAATAATATTCCAGTGTGTGTGTGTGTGTGTGTGTGTGTGTGTGTGTGCGTGTGTGTGTATCACATCTTCATTATCCATTCATCTATCGATGGACACTTCAGCTCTTTCCATAATTTGGCTACTGTAAATAATGCTACAGTAAACACAGGGGTGCATGTATCTCTTTGAATTAGTGTTTTTATATATTTTTGGTAAATACCCTGCAGTGCGATTACTGGATCATAGCATAGTTCTATGTTTTTTAATGTTTATTTATTTTTGAGAGAGAAAGAGAGACAGAGTGAGAGCAGGGGAGGGCAGAGAGAGAGAGGGAGACACAGATCTGAAACAGGCTCCAGGCTCTGAGCTGTCAGCACATATCCCAATGCAGGGTTCGAACTCACGAACTGTAGATCATGACCTGAGCCAATGTCAGACACTTAACCGACTGAGCCACCCAGGTGCCCCTGGGTAGTTCTATTTTTAACTTTTTGAGGAGCCTCCATACTGTTTTTCATAGTGGCAGGACCAGTTTGCATTCTGATTGTGATCTTTTAATTATCAACATGGTGGGTTTTTATTGTCGTTTGTTTTGTTTGTTTTTTGGTTTGTTTTTGTTTTTGGCATGTAGGAATATTAAAAAGAAGCCCAAATTATTGGCTCAGCAGACACTTGGCTCAGCAGCCAAGATCTCTGTGGCTAAAAAGTGGGAATTATGTATTTGCTCTATCACCCCTGCAGGTGACTGCTGGAGCCAGCACAGCCTGCCAGTCCCTGTGTGCCTGTGACCCAGGGCACATGTGTGACGCTTTGCCTCCATCCTCCAGTTGTTTGCACAGTTTTTAAACCTGAGTCCTGTAGGTCAGGCCACTATATTTTGATCTTTTAAACTGAGATGAGATATAAAATGCAAGAAACCAAGAGACAGAGAGGCAGTACACTTTCACTCTTCAGCTGAGTGGCATTTATGTGATCTGCTGCACCCTAGGCCTCTGCTCAGGGTGGGGTCTTCACTGCTCAAGTGCTCCCACGCCCGGGGTGGGGGCAGATGGGGGCCCCTTGGCAACCAAGGGCTCTGCCTGTGGCTCACAACCCACAGCCAGCCCTCTGGGGACAGCCAGGTCCCTGTTCCAGCAACCGGTATGTGTGTGGGGCAAGAAGTGAGGGAGACTGAGGTCCGAAAGTGTGGTCCCTAGTGACATCTGATCACAATATTCCCTGTCCTAGTTGAGGAGAGACTCTCGGGTTCTTCTCATTCTCTTTCTCTTTTAGAGAAATATGCAAAGCAAGCCAATATAATTTTTAAACATAGAAGAATTTTTCAGCAGGAAATTTACCAATATCTCTTCTTTCTCATTGATGATATACAGCTTATTTTCTGGGATGAGGTATGCTGAGGCCCAAATTTACTTTCCCTGAGAGCTAAAGACCACAGTCACAGTTGTTGACCCATTCATTGGCTTCCTAGGAAAATGAAAAAACAACATATGGTGGAGGGTGGGGGAGGAATCTTTGGCCCTGTATCTGAGGTGTATAAATGACCACAGGCCAGGTGGCTTAAAACAGCAGAGATTTATTCTCTCACAGTTCTGGAGGCTGAGAGTCCAAAATCAAGGTGTCCATAGGAATGGGTCCTTCCAGAGACTCTGAGGGAGAATGTGTTGTATGCTCTTCTCCTAGCTTTTAGTGGTTGCTAGATATCCTTGGCATTCCTCGGCTTATAGAGGCATTGCACTCATGTCTGTCTCTGTCTTCACCTGGGCTTCTCTTCTCTGAGCGTCCTCTCTCCTCTTCTAAGGAGGATGTGAGAGATTGGATTTAGGGCCCAGCCTACTCCAGCATGATCTCATCTTAACTAATTACATCTGCAAAGACCCTGTTTCCAAATAAGGTCACATTCTGCGATTCCAGATAGATATGCGTTTGGGGGGACACTATTCAACCCAGTTCCTGCCCAAGGAGGGGGTTTTCTGAGAGTCTTCTTAACATCATTGTGAGAAGGGGACACTTGGGATACTTCACAATGGCTTAAATCTAGCTGCTCCGGCACCAATTACCTGGCTCAATCTTGAATACAGGATGATGTCTATTGGTGGGGTGGGAACAGGGAGTAGCAAATTCATATAACTAGGTGATGTCTGTATACACTTTTTGTCAAGACACCACTTGCTGATACATGAAAAACCCATACCTGAAGTAGAACAAAAAATAGCTATGCTGTGGAAGCTGCAGCACAATGTGATAGATGTTAAGTTCAAACTCACTGTTGCTTATTCATAGCTACTACTGATTTAGTCACAGAACGGTCTCCTTAAAAAAGAAACACACAACATATTCACTCCTTAAAATGAACTCTAGTTTAAATTTTTGCGAACTGCTCTTCCTCATCATGGAAATTCATGTGTTCCAGGCCTCTGTGAACTGTGTCCTCCTCTTTCAAAATGGCATTACTGAGCCTGCTGGGTGCACAAGACTAAATAATACTATCAATAAGAATAACGGCGAAGGTCTGCGATGAGACTTTTTTCTCTGTCACACACCTAAACAAAGGACTGCTTTTTGGCTTTAAGCCTTGCACTGCCACTTGGTGACTTTGCTGCTTTGATCCTGGCTGCACCCCATTTCAGTCTATGTGCCTTTGGTCATTTCCCCAAAGTCCTCAGCCAGATCTCAGAGACTGGCCTGTGGTGGGCAGCCAGCATACATTAACTGGGAAAAATGGAAGGTTTGAAAGAGGTTTTAGTTTGTTCAGTCTGAGCATCTATTCGGAGTCGTGCCTTTACTTCAGCTCAAACAGCAGTTTGTTCAGCATTCAGTCTCCTATGCGCATAGGAAATTACGATCATGAGTATTACCCAAGGCTTTGCACCTCATAGACCCATGCTTAAACTCTGATTCGGAGAACCCTCATAGGGCTTTTGTGACCGGAAAACAAGCACGTGATGTGCCTAGTACACTTGCAGGCACATGGAAGCTCTTATTGTTACCATTTCAGTGTCCACCTCCAAAACCTTGAGCAGAAGCAAGAAAGACATCCATGTTGGTAGACTGGTAGCACAGAAACACCTGTGATAAGTGAGCCTGACTTTCAACTCCATGTGGATCCAAGGAGAGGCTGACTGGGGATGTGTAGGCAGTAAGGCTGGGCAGAACCATTGGCAGGTGAGATTGGTTCATGATTTCACACTGTGCAACCAAAATGTCATTTGGTGGTCCATAATTATAAAGCTTGTCCCGGTATGGAGTGAATCTGATCACTGAATTCCTTGCTGAGCTGCATAGGAACTGTATTTTCCAGGTCTCACAATCAGATGAAGTTGATTGCTAGGATCTTAAAAACATTCATGATGTTCTCTTCATTTGAGTGATGGGCAGTCTGATAATAACCAACATCAGAGCACACATACCTAGCCCTGCGATTCTCACATTTTCTGAGTGCTCCTTTTCATGGCAAAGAAAAACATAACTCTGGGAATTACATATGCTGGGAATTATAGTACCCTTTGATTCAGCCTGATCAAAAATTCTTATGAATTCTGTATCTTTCAAAATAAATTTGCATTTCATTAATTTCCATAGTCTTCAGAAATTTGGGAAAGCCATGTTATATGTGGGAGACAGTTATTTTAGTCTATAGCCAGGCTCAGCATGCATTGGGATTAGAAGATGCTTAGTTTCCTCGGAGGTGTGAAGCCAGGTGCCCCACCCAGCCAGACCTGTTTGGTCTGCACCCCCCTAGCAGGGGAAGTCAAGTCACTGGTCTTCATCCCTTTGTGCTCCCCGGAGGTCTGACCACCTCTCTCTCAATTTCTATAGTCCTTCCTGTCTGTGAAACAGAAAACGTCTATTACTTCTATTCCTGGAGACAGTTCCATTCCTTTCAGGACCTTTCTCCTTGGAGAATTTATCATATGCTTATGACAGTGGCACTGAAGCCTCTAAGAAATGTTGAGGACCTGACTAGTGACTAGAAAATGAAGTAATGAAGTAATGCTGAAAATGGAACATTTCTTCCACGTGACAACAATCAGCCTCCCTTGACTTTCACTGGGAAGCCTGAGCTGTTTCTGAGTGTCTGGACAGCTCAGCTGCCAGTCAGTACCCACTGCTGCTCTTCTAGGAAGCTGGTCTCCTTGGGCATCTTTAAGACCTTCCAGGATACCAAGGCTCTGGATTACAAACTGAGCGGCTCTATTGCATGTGCGTTTTTAAAAAAATATATATATTTTTAATTGTGATAAAATACACATGTAACAAAATTTACCATTTTAAAATATACAGTTCAGTGGCATTAAGCACCTTTGCATGGTTGTGCAACCTTCACCACCATCCATCCAACCAAGTCTTTTCATTTTGCAAAACTGAAATTCTGTACCCATGAAACACTAACTCCTCATTCCCTGTGCCCCAGTCCCTGACAACCACCATTTTACTTTCTGCCTCTATGAATGTGACTACCTTAGGTCTCTCATACAGGTGGAATCACATAATATTTGCCTTTCTGTGACTGGCTTATTTCATTTAGCATATCTTCAAGAGTCATCCAATATTGTAGTATGTATCAGAATTTTCTTCCATTTTAAGGCTGAGTAATAGTGCATTACATGTACATATCACATTTTGTTTATCCATTCATCTGTGGATGGACACTTGGATTATTTCCACCTTTTGGCTATTATACATAATGCTGCTATAAACATGTGTGTGCAAAAATCTGTTTGAGTCCCTGCTTTCCGTTCTTTGGGGTACGTACCCAGGAGTGGAACTGTGGGATCATAAGGGTAGTTTTATTGTCAATTTTTCTGAGGCACCGCCATACTGTTTTCCATATGGCTGCACCATTTTACATTCCCACCAACGGTGCACACGGGCTCCAATTTCTCCATGTCTTTGACAACACTTGGTATTTTCTATTTTTGTTTGTTTGATAATGGCCCTCCTAATGGGTGCAAAGTGGTTGGGGCTGTGTTTTTAACGCCAGTGTTAAAACCACCAGTACCAATGATCTGTTAAACATTCTGCCTCATTGACTGGATGCCTAAAGAGAAGCCCTCTACAGGAAACTATGCCTCTCCTCACCTCCATTGCTTCACCTCCTCCTCAAACTTGAAGAACGTGACCCCTGTGTTTTACAGGCCTGCAGGGGTAGGAATTCACAGCATAGGACTTGAATTAGTTCAGCTCACTGCTAAAATGGTCTACAGTATCCTAAGCGATTTAGGGCACCTGCACTGTGGGCAGCCTGCATTGTGTCAGTTCACAAGCAATGTTAGGAAGGTGTCCAGGTATTTTTGAATCTCTAATCATTCTTTCAAGTCTCTGGAATATAATGCAAACCCCAGAAACTCCAATTTACTAAATGGTGACCTGGAATAGTTGACAAAGGCATCCTCATAGTCCTTTCTTCCAAGAAGGAGCCACTGTGCTGAGGGGTCTGAGTTAGTGAGTGTAAAAGAAAGACAGCACTGCTGTGTAATATTCTGAAAACACCGTGTGGGCTCTAATATGTATTTTTTTGATTTTTTTCTTTTATGCAAGATAAAATATATCAAACATTTTCTTTTGGAGGAAAAGGGTAACCTTTTAGGCCTTTTCATGTTATAATCACAAACACACCCTTCATTTTTCTATTTCACTCATATAACTTTTTCAAAAAGCCTTTCCTGAGAAATATTTCTTAAAATCTTGTTAAAAAGTAATCAGATTCTTCTATTTATTCTGCTATTTATTCACCTTTTAAATGTTAGGCTTTAGGTTTTAGGACTGGTTTCAATTATTTTCCTATTTATGAAAAGCTACAAACCCATGAGTTCTTCAGTCCCAAGGGCTAATGATATTTTTCTTTCCAGTTTTTCTGCCCCTATTTAAATAGCCAGAAGTGAATTTTACAAACAACGTGGAATGCATTGTTAAAGCTAAAAATTGCTTTGCTTTAAGTTAGAAAACATCCCATTCTGGATCTCATACCAAGGGGAAACATTTCCTCTCAGGGCCAACGCCCACGTGCCTTCAGATGTATATGTAAGCCAGAGTCCAACCAACAGGACCCCTGGTGGGGGGCGGTCTGGATTGCTTCCCGCGGTCAGTGTGACCAACAGGGAAGTCCTCCCACGGAAAACCCACACCAGGAGGGCTTTTACTGTGTGTGTGTGTGTGTGTGTGTGTGTGTGTGTGTGTGTGTGTAAGTGTGTCTTGAGTCCCATCCAGGGCTAGGCTCGGGCAAGCCAGCATCAAAAGGCGCTGGTCCTGGGTGTGAACATCTATCCTTCCAGAATTTTTTTTTTTTTTTTTTATCATCAGGGCTCCTGGAGCGCAGACGGTCGCTCCTCACACTGGTTATTGGCCCCAGGTCCTGGGGACAGCAACGGAGGAAGTGAGGTTTCCCCCCTTCCCTGCACCACCTCTTCCATTCTACGGGCCCAGAGCGCCTCCCAGCCCTGACCTCGAAACCCGGCCGGGTGGGAAGGCGCCCGGGCCGCTCACCACTGGATGATGCCGCCGTGCACGCCCCGGGTGCCCACGCCGCCCGACGGGGAGGCTGGCACATCCTCGGCCATGGCGCAGACCCGCGCCCGCCGCACTCAGGCAGGGAGCGGGCGGCGGCGCTGCACCCGTCGGGCCGCCGCGGCTCCTCGGTGTTTACTTTAGAGCGGGGCGCGCGGCGGGCGCGGGGGCCGGAGACGAGACAGAGAGGCTGGAGAACCCTGGCGCGCGGCGGAGGCTCGTCGGTCACGCGCTGCCGCCAGCTGCGAGGGTTGGTTGGGGGCGGGCGGGGTCAAAAGATCGAAAGACAGAAATACAGAAGGCGCTCTTCTCACCTTGCTGCCAATCCATCAAACAAAGGAGGAAGCAATAAAGAAAAATCAGTGTATAAGTTTCAAACCAGGTCGCGGTGTTTGACTAGCAGTGGTCTTCAACCCTGCCCGCACTTTGGAATTACGTGGAGTTTTGAAAAATATTGACGCCCTAGCGCCAACACCAGAGGTTCCGATGTAATTGGTCTGGGGATGGGAGGGGCCTGCGCAAACCGGCTTTTACAAACTCCCCAGGAGTTCAGTGATGCTAGAGTGCACCCAGGGCTGAGAACCACTCGTCCTGAGTTTTGAGGGGAGCAGGCATCAGGACTTTTGAGAGGACGACCCCAGGTTACTCTAGTGGTAGCTCCTGTTGGGAATTGCTTGGAGTGATCCCCCAAACCTGCAGCCAGATGTTGGGAGTCTTTGCCCTCAAGAGCAATATGTTCACGTCGGTGCTGCACGATGTTTAACTGCTTACTCTCTCCCAACCTCGCTTCTCTTATCAGGGATTGTGTGATTATTGTAAGTATTAAGTGAGCTAATAAATGCAGGGCGTGTTGCATGAAGAAGAGCTCAGTCAGGCAACCGTTACTTTGGCTGCTGACTGCTTATAAGTTCTCTCATAAGTATTTCTTCATCTAGACTAAAAATACACTTGACAACTCAACAACAGCAACAACAAAACAGCCCAGTTAAAAAATGGGCAAAGGGGCGCCTGGGTGGCTCAGTCGGTTAAGCGTGACTTCAGCTCAGGTCATGAGCTCAGTTCGATCCCCAAGTTGGGTTCTGTGTTGACAGGTCAGAGCCTGGAGCCTGCTTTAGATTCTGTGCCTCCCTCTCTCTCCCTGCCCCTTCCTGGCTTGTGCTCTGTCAATTTCTCTCTCTCTCTCTCTCTCTCTCAAAATTAAATAAACATTAAAATTTTTTTTTTAAATGGGTAAAGGACTTGAATATTTTCACCAAAAGAAGACATACAAATGACTTCATCATACAATGACATACAACATGGAAAGAGGTTAAATATCATTGGCCTTGAAGGAAATGCAAATCAAAATCATAATGAAATATCACTCCACATGCATTGGGATTGCTATTATTAAAAAGAAGAAATAAAAAAAAACAATTGTTGATGAAGATGTGAAGAAAGTGGAACCATGTTCTCTTGCTGGTGGGAATGCAAAATGGTGCAGCTACTATAAAAACAGGTGGTTTCTTAAAAAATTAAAAATAGAATTAACATATGACCCATCGTTCCACTTCTTGGGTATGTACTGTTTGGGAGGAAAAATTTTCCTTCATCCTTCAAAGATTCTTATGGCCATCCTAAGAATTAAATTTACATCAGGCAGATTAACAGGAGAAAAACAAATTTAATTTTGTATGTATGAGAACCCCACATATATAAGAGGTGTATAGACAGAAAGGTAAAATGAGGTATACATGCCATCCTGAGCTGAGGAATGGATAGCGTCCTGGGGCATGACAGGGGAACAGGGCAATTCATAGGACAATAAGAAAAAGGGCAAATGTTTGGTAATTAGATGTTTGCCCTGCCATACTGATGGGTCACACAGATAAAATTTATCTCTGTAGTAACTTTACTCTGGGAAATATCCCAATTTAGATTCTTCTAGGTGGTTAAGGGAGGAGCAAAAGTTTCTCTTGAGCCCACAGGGTCTCAATTGCCTTTAGCTCAAAACAGTCCACATGCTAAAGTGGCACATTCTGGGGAGACTTGATCTGAATTCCTTCAGTGTCCAAAAGGACTGAAAGCAGGGACCTGAACATATATTTGTAATTTGTACCCTCATTCATAGCGGTATTATTCACAATAGCCAACTGGTAGAAGCAACCCAAATGTCCATCAATGGATGAATGAATACACAAAATGTGATATTTACATACTATGGAATATTAGCCCTAAAAAAGAGTGGAACTCTATTACATGCTACAACATGGGTGAACCTTGAACCTTGAAGACATTATGCTAAATGAAATAAGTTAGCCACAAAAGGATTATTACACTTATATGAGGTACCTAGTATAGTGAAACTCATAGAGACAGAAAGAATGGTGGTTACCAGAGGAGAAATAGGGAGACACTGTTTAATGAGTATAAAGTTTCAGTATGGGATTAGGGAAAAGTTCTAGAGCTTAATAATGATAATAGTTGCACAATGTAAATTATTAATGCCACTGAATTGTAATCTTAAAACTGGTTAAAATGGTAAATTTTATGTTATACATATTTTACCATAATTTAAAAAATCTTCCTCAAAAAAAGACACCCCCCCACCCCAACACCACATGAATACATTTTGGAAGCAGGGCAGAGATTCACTCAACAAACAGCAATGACTGTCTTCTGTGTGACAGCACTTGAAAGTAGTTGTTCGGATATATTGGAGGTCTCCAGGGCCAGCACTCTCCCTCTAGTGGGACACCATCATCAGGTACCAGGAATAAGTTTCCAAAAGGAGTTCTAGAGGAGAGATCACAGGACATTCATTAAAAAGATCCTGAGCTTTGAGGTTTGGCCAGGTCACTGGAGCCAACCCCAGATGGCAGCTGGCTTCCCTTTGGGGAGCTGCACCAGGAATCAGCCTGGATCTTGAAATTTGGGGAGGGTATTTGTCTGGTGTAGGGGGTGGGGTGGGCAGTAAAGTGGTAAGGATTTATGATCAATAAGTGATGGAGGCTGATGTTTGCCCTGTTTATCTTCTCAGCTGAGTTTCCCTGTTTAGGGCTGGCTGCTTTAAAAAGCCATCTAGTAGACAGGTGCCTGGGTGACTCAGTCAGTTAGGCATCCCACTCTTGATTTTAGCTCAGGTCATAAGGTTTGTGAGTTTGAGTACCGTATCAGGCTTTGTGCTGACAGTGTGAAGCCTGCTTGGGATTCTTTCTTTGTCCTTCCCCCACTCATGTGCACACATGCTCTCTCTCTCTCTCTCTCTCTCTCTCTGTTTCTCTCTCCCTCTCTCTCAAAATAGATAAATTAAAAAAAAAAAAAGGCCATCCAGTAGAGGACAGATGACACCACATTAACCCCCTCAGGCCAGGAGTCAACAGCATGTAGAGAGACTCCTTCATGACCTGGCAAAGAAGGAGGCCAACTGTGTGGGTAAGAAGTGGGTTGGCAGCAGCTGGTCTCAAGTAGTGCCAGGAGACTCCACATAACAGGGAAAGCTGAATGGTAACTGTGATGAAGGACTAGCAGGAGGAGAGAAGAAACAACCAGGTGACATGGTATAAAAGGTTCTCCAAGGAAGCCCTCTTGAGTTCAGCTCTTTCTTTCTGGTTGTGTCCAGAGAAGTGGTCGGTGTCTCAGGACCTTGGGTGGGAGCTCTGCCAGGCTGCTTCATCCGTTTTACTTTGGCCTGAGTGCTCACATCCTGGGCTTCCTGCATTGGGACAGGTCCTTCTCAGTGACCTATGGAAGCTGAGAACATGGCTCCCTCCATTCTTTGTGTCGGTCCTGCAGCCACCCAAGGAACTTCCTAAGATGCCCACCCATTTCCATAGAGACTGGAAATAACCAAGAGAGAGCCTACTGTTATTAGGCTCAACTTGTTAGGGCCAAATTGAGGTCTTATTATGTCACTGATGATTACGTGATATTTGCATGTTAACTTTGCTCCAGTCAGTACTAGGCATTGGAACAGATCTTGGAAATACAGTGGGACACCATGATCCTCTGGTTGACCAGTGGTCTCTTTGCTGTTTACTACATCAAATATTAGATGCAGCGAAATCCAAACATTACTTTGTCTTGCTCCAGAGCTGTTGAGGCCAGTTGGTTGGAGGCCATGGGGTCAATTTCATACCTTCCTCCCAAAGGACCAGTTAATTTCATCTATGACAGGTGACAGCTGGTGTCCCTAGTTTGACCAGCCCTCATACAGATGAAGACTCTGAGTAGTTACATGCTAATACAAAAACATTCTTGGATTTATTCACAGTGTATGCCTTCCTAACGTGCTAAATGTGCAAAAGACATTTGCTCTGCATATGACTCTTTTACTAACAGCATAATTAAGGCTTTTGTTTGGGTTGAGCATATAGCCACATAGACTGCTAAGTACAATTAGGTCTAAAATTCATTTTATTTTGGGGGCGCCTGGGTGGCTTAGTCGGTTAAGTGTCTGACTTCAGCTCAGGTCATGATCTCATTTTGTGGGTTCAAGTCCCGCATTGGGCTCTGTACTGACAGCTTGGAGCCTGGAGCCTGCTTTGGATTCTGTGTCTCCCTCTCTCTCTGCCCCTCCCCTGCTCATGCTCTCTCTCTCTCTCAAAAATAAATAAACATTAAAAAAAAAAAACAAAATTCATTTTATTTTCAAAGAATGTTTAATTGCAACTGACATAACAAAAAATTTCCTTTTATGGCACTCACTGATGAGATAGCCAGACCCATGTATATGCTCTCTTGTATCTGAAAAATCCAGTCTCCCTCTAACTCAGGTTCACCATCTGACCATTAGTGTCCTATACTATTACAGAGAAAAGAAAGCTTAAAGTTAATATCAAACAGAATTCCAATTCCTCATGTCACATTTTTATATACTACAAGCTTTTTCTCCCTCTGCCATTGAATATATCTCTTTTAGTTGAACAGTGACTTCTTTTGCCTAGTTCAGTCTAATTGGTTTCTAGATTATCCAATTAGTCTCATTTTACCTTCTAAAAGGGCACCAGCTGTGACTTATCCTTGCACAAAACCATCTCTAATCTGGGGTGCTTAATTTCATTCAATCCTTACAATTATTCACTTTCTGTGGATGTACCAGGTGTGTTCAGGCAATAGATGTATTTTTGAATAAATCTAATGAGTATAATGCATTTGGTCAAGAATGTAGAATGTAGTTAGCATCTGCACGGAGAAAGCATTACAGAGAACTGTATGTTTCATTTTCATCTGGGGAAGAGACTTTCTAAGATCATTGGGCTCTAAACCAATAAGTCGTGAAGACTTCAAACTATACTGGAGCAAAGCAATCTCATTGGAGAGATTCCAAATTGCTATTACATGTTAAAATTTTCATTGGTCTAGATTCACCTTCTGAGTGTCTGGTTCATGTGCTAGTTGAAATTGATCGTGTACACCACATTCACAGACATGAGGATGATGAGAAAGAAAATCCAAATCTACACAAAGCATATCTCTGCTATTTCTTGATCTGAAATCCATGATTTGGAGCACTTTGGAGACATACTGTTTCTGTAGAGGTTAGTTTCTACAGACTCACAGTTTTTTTCTCCCTGCTTTTGCACAGGTCATGTGAAAGTTGGCCACAAGTGGTGTTACAAACAGTATTATCTGCAGAGGAACTCAGAGAATGCATAGAATGAAAGGGAACAGCCTTCATGCATCACAGAATGCTTGTAAATAATTTGTAGAGGAATACATTTGAACTTTTACTACATTAAAAGTGGGATTGTTTTCTGAAGTCTGATAGAAAACCAAGCAAAAACAAAGTGAAAGTGGTTTCACTTGCAAAAGAACAGTAGGAATTAAATAAGTCATCCTATTAGAGCTGTCACATAACCTCAAAAGGCACTTGTTCAAATCATGAGTGTGTGCAAAATCATAAATCACACCCTAATTTGTTCAATAATTTTCTGAGAGAATGAGCAAAGGCACACTAATGCAATTAGTTTGGGTTTGTGTGAATGCTATTTTAAAGGTTTTTATGAGCATGGAGGAATTATTTTTAAAAGCAGGGCTTTTTCCTTTTTTAATTTTTATTTTTTAATATGAAATTTATTGTCAAATTGGTTTCCATACAACACCCAGTGCTCATCCCAACAGGTGCCCTCCTCAATGCCCATCACCCACTTTCCCCTTCCTCCCACCCCCATCAACCCTCAGTTTATTCTCAGTTTTTAAGAGTCTCTTATGGTTTGGCTCCCTCCCTCTCTAACTGTTTTTTCCCTTCCCCTCTCCCATGGTCTTCTGTTAAGTTTCTCAGGACCCACTTAAGAGTGAAAACATATGGTATCTTTTTCTGTATGACTTATTTCACTGAGCATAACACTCTCCAGTTCCATCCACATTGCTACAAAAGGCCATATTTAATTTTTTCGTATTGCCAAGTAGTATTCCATTGTGTATATAAACCACAATTTCTTTATCCATTCATCAGTTGATGGACATTTAGTCTCTTTCCATAATTTGGCTATTGTTGAAAGTGCTGCTATCGGGGTACAAGTATCGGGGTACAAGTGCCCCTATGCATCAGCACTCCTGTATCCCTTGGGTAAATTCCTAGCAAAGGCATCAAAATTGGCAAAGATGAAGTTAAGCTTTCACTTTTTGCAGATGACATGATATTATACATGGAAAACCTGATCGACTCCACCAAAAGTCTGCTAGAACTGATACATAAATTCAGCAAAGTCTCAGGATACAAAATCAATGTACAGAAATCAGTTGCATTATTATACTAATAATGAAACAACAGAAAGACAAATAAAGAAACTGATCCCATTCACAATTGCACCAAGAAGCATAAAATACCTAGGAATAAACCTAACCAAAGATGTAAAAGATCTGTATGCTGAAAACTATAGAAAGCTTACGAAGCAAATTGAAAAAGAGACAAAGAAATGGAAAAACATTCCATGCTCATGGATTGAAAGAATAAATATTGTTAAAATGTCAATACTACTCAAAGCAGTCTACGCATTCAATGCAATCCCAATCAAAATTGCACCAGCATTCTTCTCAAAGCTAGGACAAGCAATCCTAAAATTTGTATGGAACCACAAAAGACCCCAAATAGCCAAAGTAATATTGAAGAAGAAGACCAAAGTGGGAGGCATCACAATCCCAGACTTTATCATCAAGACAGCATGGTATTGGCACAAAAACAGACACATAGACAAATGGAATAGAATAGAGACTCCAGAATTGGACCCACAAAAGTATGGCCAACTAATCTTTGACAGAGCAGGAAAGAATATCCAATGGAAAAAAGACAGTCTCTTTAACAAATGGTGCTGGGAGAACTGGACAGCAACATACAGAAGAATGAAACTAGACCACTTTCTTACACCATTCACAAAAATAAACTCAAAATGGATAAAGGACCTGAATGTGAGACAGGAAACCATCAAAACCCTAGAGAAGAAAGCAGGAAAAAACCTCTGGCCTCAGCTGCAGCAATTTCTTACTTGACACATCTCCAAAGGCAAGAGAATTAAAAGCAAAAATGAACTATTGGGACCTCATGAAGATAAAAAGGTTCTGCACAGCAAAGGAAACAATCAACAAAACTAAAAGGCAACCGACGGAATGGGAAAAGATATTTGCAAATGACATATCAGACAAAGGGCTAAGTATCCAAAATCTATAAAGAGCTCACCAAACTCCACACCCGAAAGACAAATAATCCAGTGAAGAAATGGGCAGAAAACATGAATAGACACTTCTCTAAAGAAGACATCCAGATGGCCAACAGGCACATGAAAAGGTGCTCAATGTCACTCCTCATCAGGGAAATACAAATCAAAACCACACTGAGATGTCACCTCACGCCAGTTAGACTGGCTAAAATGAACAAATCAGGAGACTATAGATGCTGGAGAGGATGTGAAGAAACAGGAACCCTCTTGCACTGTTGGTGGGAATGCAAACTGGTGCAGCCACTCTGGAAAACTGTGGAGGTTCCTCAAAAAATTAAAAATAGATCTACCCTATGACCCAGCAAAAGCACTGCTAGGGATTTATAAGCAGTTTTAGGGGCACCTGGGTAGCTCAGTATTTTGAGTGTCCAACTTTGGCTTGGGTCATGATCTCATGGTTTGTGAGTTCGAGCAAGCTTAACCACTCCACTGGGGGAAGTCTAAGTGGCAGCTTCCTTGGTTGCAAAATGGGCAGTAAAGTAACTACTGCCAAGTGTAGCTGTGAGACAAAAAAAAAGCTGATAAAGCATTTAAGCACAGTGCCTGGCACATAGTACGTGCTCAGTAAACTTTTGACTTGCCTATTTTACAACTTTTATTGAAAAGAAATAGTTAAAATGATGTCAGTTATTTTGAAATTTTTGGTATGGTGATAGTATTATGGTTATGTTTGTAAAGAGAATTCATCCATTCTAGAGATACACATTCAAGTATTTACAGATGAAATGAGAGGATGTCTGAGATTTTCTTCAAAATAAACCAGCTGGCAGGGGTGGGGAGGAAAAGAGGGAAGGATAGAGGATATGAGATTGGCAGGTACTGATGACTGCTGATGCCAGGCCATGAGTTCATTATACTTTGCTTTCCACCGTCACGTGTTGAAAATTGAAATTTTATATATATATATATATATATATATATATATATATATATATATATATATTTAGCTTTTCATTATATATATATATTTAGCTTTTCATTATATATATATGTGAAGCTGTATTATATATCTATATATATATGAAGCATATATCTATATATATATGAAGCGTATATCTATATCTATATCTATCTATATATATGAAACTGTATTCCAGGGGATGATGCATAAAAGACATTTATACACATATAGACATACACACACACTTGTTTCAGATTTTCCTAAAACCCTCTTCAACATGTAGAATATCCAAACATAGTATGTTATTAACAGTATAATTAACATTAGTATTTTTTCAATATGCAATTATTAGGACTCTGGTTTAGCATTCTGCAGAACACTCTGGCAACTAAGTGTTCTGCATGCACATACAAAAAATTCTTCTTTGAAAACTCCCAAATACTATACATCTGTCTTGGTGATTTGCAGATGTATTATATTAAAGGACCTGAGAGGTCCTGCAGTAGATAAGCCTGTTTATCATTTAACTTAATGTCTGCATGTTTAATTATCTAAAGATTCCCACCTCCTCCCCATTTATTTGTCTGTTTTTACATAACACTGATTACCAATGATAAACATCTTGAAAGATAAGGGGGTCCCATGGAACTCAGTTTGGGAAACACTGGTATGAGCTACATCACAGAATAAGTCAGATCTTGTGGGCTGTCCAGGAAGTGTAGGATGCTGTTAAACAAAATGTTTTTTAGAAGTTTAGCAAAAAGGAAGCTTAGTGTCCTTGTCTCATGCTTCCTTTGTCTACTTTTCTTCTTTCTACTCTCCTTCCCCATGGCCCCAAACCACCAGCTGCCACATACCCAGAGAAGAGAAAGAGGTGGCCTTGTGAATGAATCTCACTCACCTCTCCCACAGGAGCAGCGTCTCTGACTATAGTGTGAAAGGGAGGCTAGAGAAAGAGTTCGGGTTCCTTGGGGCTCTGGATGGAGTCTCAGCTCCCACTCTTCCCTCCCATAATTACATATAACTTGGGCCTTCTTATGGCAAGCAAGATTTAAGTCAGAGTTTGGTTCTATCCAAGGAGAGATAGCATAGGAAATTAAAAATACATATATAGTTATGTTTTATACATTTAGCATTCTGCTATGATGCAAATGAATTTTCTCTGATTTTCCTCTTAGCTAGCACTTGAATTCATGTTTTAGCTGTGCATTGGAAAGCACGATGAAAACTGAATAGACTGATAAGTTTGGGATTTCTTTGCTCTGGAAGTTTTATAAAAATAATAACAATAAAAAGAGTGTGATCATAACTGCTCAAGAAATATGCTGAGAGTCACAGAATGTTGATTGACAGACTCACTTTTTACTTATCTGCCCACCACACAATTAGCCACTTTCCCTTCCTGATCCTTCTGCAGCCCAGCCAAACACTGGCACACACCTTCCTCCTCATCCTTTACTCTACGACTAGCCCCAGTGCCTCTGAGATCCTGGAGTCCTCTGCCCTTCCCTTCTGATCCCCTCCACTGTATCTTCTCTAGTCTTCCTTTCTTTCTGTCTCTTGACATGTGGAGGTCTGGGGAGACCAAGCAAACCTTGTGCCAGTAATGAACATTATGACACTAAGAATGCTTATACTTTCCACAATGTTCCTTAACACAATTGTTGTTACCATTACACCACATTTGCTCCTAAAACTCATAAAACACTGTCATGTCCACCCATTTATGGAGTATTTTTATTGTTTTGTAGGTAAAAAAAATTCCTTAGAAATTAAACAATTTGCTCAAGATTGTACAATTGCAATTTGTATTGCAACTAAATTTGTGATCCGTCTAAACTTTTGCTATCATTCACATTTTGGTCAGTCCTCTGGATCCTCAGTTTCTCAAAACTGACTGCAGTGATATAACCGCACACCTGAGGATTTTTCTTCTCTATGGGTGTACACCTATAGTTCAGATATTCGTACAGAAATTATGTAGATTTGAATGTCTGAACTTGCAGTTCCTTGAGAAGCTGCCCATCTATGTGTCTTAGTGCCTTTGCACCACCTACTCTTTCTGCCTGAAGCCTCTAGACTTCCTCTCATCTTCTCCTGGCTCACTTCTGTCCAGCCTACTTCAGGGTCATCTCTCCTTGTCCTGGAAGCTTTCCCAGGCCCCTCTATTTCATCCCATTTAAATGCGGGGTTCCCCAGGGCCCTCCTATACCCCTGAGCTCAATTCTATCACAGCATTGCTCATGCTGGGCTCTACCACTCTGTGTGCCCGGCTGTCCTTCCTCTATATGGTGAGTTCCTTAAGGTAGGGACTGACTAGCGTAATGCTGGACAGATACTGGTAGGTGCTAAGTAAATGTTTGTTGAATGGCTTAAGTAATGAGAAATGTCTCCTGAGAAAGATGATAGGAACTTGAGTTTTGTGTTTCTTAAAAGGACCATTTCTTGCATTGTTTGTTTTAGCATATTTTCTATTTCATAAGGTAGGGGTGGTGTTTTTTGCTTGGACCCATCCTAGGAAGCATCACTTGAACTTCCTGACTTTGTTGCCTTTGTCACATCAGATCCAGCCCACCATAAAGAGGCCTGCTGCATTTGATTTCCTCTGCAAGGAAGAAAAACAAAACAAAACAAAAGTCTCAATTTATCACAAAACCCAGCACAGGAAAGCTTAAACAATGGCTCCCACACTCAGCTCTCACATTGCTGAAAAAAACTATTTGTCTTATACAAGGAAGAGAGTTCCTCAAATCCAACAAAGGCAACTCTTCTTCCTGGATAAAGCAACTTTGCCGGGAATGAGAGGAACATTCACAATACAGGTTGACAGTCAAATGACTTTTGTGAACCCAGCAGACTAGTTGAGGAAAGAGAGGCTGACAGCATCCCACTGAGGAGTGGATCCATTTGGTTTTGATGATGAGATGGACAACAGCTATGACTTATAGCACCCTTGGACACTATACAAGTTTAAAGGCACACCATGAAATCATCAGATGTTTTGGAGGAAGCTGGAGACCCATTGAGTCCCACATGGTTGTATAGATGGTGAAATAGAGATTCTTCCCCTATTTTCATCTTCTACCTTCCTCTGCTAAGTGCTGAGAATGCCTGCTCTCACTTAATTTAATAGCAACCTCCTACTGTGTGATATCTGTGTTACTAGTTTCATTATTTGTCGAGCACCCTCTGATCTCATGACAACTTTAAAAATAATTCTCTCTCCTTTCTTCCTTTCTTTTGGATTTAGTTTTTTTTTTATTCCATTTCTTATCATCTAGTAATTTGGAAGTAACATCCTGTGTCTATTTTAAAAACATTGTTCTAGGAATTACAACATGGGGCACCTGGGCAACTCAGTCAGTTGAGTGTCGAACTTCAGCTCAGGTCATGATCTCACAGTTCATGGGTTCAACCTCCATATTGGGCTCTGTGCTAACAGCTCAGAGCCTGGAGCCTGCTCAGATTTTGTGTCTTCCACTCTCTCTGCCCCTCCCCCACTTGTGCTCTGTCTCTCTCTCTCAAAAATAAATAAACATTAAAAATATTTAGAAATTACAGCATACATATTTAACTTCTTGAAGTCTAAACTAATTAACACATTTAGCCTACTCCTCAACAATAGAAGAAACTTAACAACATTTAACTTCATTTCCCTTTCTGCCTACTTCTCAGGAAATGCTGTAATTTATTTTAATTCTATCTTTTTGCCATTCCCCAGCATTAATACTTTGTTTTATACAAGCAGGGTTTGTTTGCCTTACCCATGTACCTTCTGTTTTCTTTTGCTTTATGCTTTGCTCCTTCTTTCATCATGGCATCACTTTCTTTTTACCTAAAGATTATCTTTTAGAATTCTCTTTATTGAAGATCTATTTTTGGAAACCTCTCTCAGGTTTTATTCTAAAAATATCTTTAGGGGCGCCTGGGTGGCTCAGTCGGTTAAGTGGCGACTTCGGCTCAGGTCATGATCTCACAGTCGGTGAGTTCAAGCCCCGCGACGGGCTCTGTGCTGACAGCTCGGAGCCTGGAGCCTGTTTCAGATTCTGTGTCTCCCTCTCTCTGACCCTCTCCCGTTCATGCTCTGTCTCTCTCTGTCTCAAAAATAAATAAACATTAAAAAATTTTTTTTTAAATAAAAAATAAAAATAAAAATATCTTTAGTTTTCTCACTTTATTGAAGGATGTGTACACTGGTTTTAGAAGTCTTGAATGACATTTACTGCTTCCAGCATGTTGTTGATATTATTCCACTGTCCTCTGGCTTCTATAGCTGATGCTGAACAGTCAGTCATACGTCTGTTTTTTTTCTTTGATGACAGTGTTGGGTTTTTTCCCTGTCTTCTTTTAAGTTCTCTTCAGGTTTGCTATGGCAGATTTAGATGTGAGTTTCTCATATTTTATCCTGCTTGAGATTTCTTTGATTTCTTGAATTTATGGATTAGTGTCTTCCATCAGTTGAGGAAAGGTTTCAACAATTACCCCTTCAAATGTTTCCTTTATCCTATTCTTTCTCTTTTGGAACTCTGATTAAATGGATGTTAGACTCTCACTCTATTTTCTAGTCTTTTAAATCTCTTTTCATGTATTTTATCTTACTTTTAATCCACTAATTGACTTTTTAATTTTAATTATTATTTTTTATTTCTAGAAGTTTTATTTGGTTACTATTAAAATATGCTGTGTCACATTTTATAGTTTCTTATTTCCTCCAGAAATAAGCTTTGTAGCTTGTTATGAGCATTTCTTTTTAAAAATACATTAAGAAAGTGTGCCTGCCTGGCTCAGTCACTGGTGTATGTGACTGGATCTTGGGGTTATGAGTTCAAGCCCCATGTTGGGTGTAGAGATTACTTAAAAAATCTTTTTTAAAAAAATATTTATTTTTGAGAGAGAAACACAGAGACAGAGTGTGAGCTAGGAAGGGGCAGAGAGAGAGGGAGACACAGAATCTGAAGCAGGCTCCAGTCTCTGAACTGTCAGCACAGAGCCTGATGTGGGGCTTGAACTCCTAGACCACGAGATCATGACCTGAGCCAAATTCAGACACTTAACCGACTGAGCCACTCAGGTTACCCAAAAACAAAAAAAATCTTTTAAAAATACACTTAAGTATTTGTTACATATTCTGTCTGATAATTAATTATCTGAAGTTTGAAGTTTGATTTCTCCAATCTACTATTTTACTTATTCTTGTTCAAGATGTTTGGTTACTTGCATGCTTGTTTGCTTTGGCTATCTATTGGCCACTATTCTTGAAAAACTATCTTTAGAGTTTTATCTGCCTGAGGCTGAAGGTACTTTCCTCTAAGAGAGAATCTGTGCTTATTTTTGCCAGCAGTCTTGGGACACTACTAGTCCAAGAGAAATTTAAACTAACCTCAAAGCTTGAGTTGTGTTAGACCACCAGGTGATATGGTTATGAACTGCAAATCCACACAAGAGTTAGGTTGTGGTTATGACTCCAGGGAAATTTTTATTTCCCACACTCTTCTCAGTATTGATGCAATTTTCTTTAAGTTTTCTTGTGGATGTTTGCTTAAGGAATAGACTTTTTGGGTCCCCGCTTTATGGAGGGACGGCCTCTCATAAGACCAACCCCACCCTGGTCATGCCCTAGGTATTGACTTTTCTCCCATTGTCCCATGAGGTCAAGAAAACCCAAGCTCAATTTTGACCAGTTGGCAAATGCTCCAGAAGGAACATTAGAGTTTCATTTAACCATAGAGGTTTTCCACTTAAATGTTTGGTTTGGTAATTCCTTATTATCTTGTTAGCTCTTTGGTGTTTTTAATACACAGTGAAAGTGAACTTGAAATTATTAGAAGTCTTGGGGCTGAAACAATCTGAACATATTCTCAAACTTTATTTTAAAAAAATTTTTTAACTTAAAAATCTTTTATTTTATTTATTTTGAGAAAGAGAAAGAGAGTGGGAGAGGGGGAGGGGCAGAAAGAGAGGGAGAGAGAGAATCCCAAGCAGCCTCCGCGTTGTCAGCGCAGAGCCTGAAGTGGAGCTTAATCTCACGAACCATGAAATCATGACCTGAGCTTAAATCAAGAGTTGGACTGAGTCACCCAGGTGCCCCAAACCTACTTTCAGACTTTAAATGGGCAAGAAGCCTGGCTCGCTGGCATAGAGCCAGGTGTGGAACATGAGTGCCTAGTTGGCCACTTTTGGAAAACTGAACTGGTACTGTGAGATGAACTGAACACTGGGTTAACATGTTCTGATGCTGATGCTCATCAGACTTTAGAAAGGATCTGGGTAAAATGAGTGGATAAGATAAGATTTTTAAATTTTTTCATATATTAATTTTCATTGATTTTTAGCAAGAGTATTATTCTGAGTAACCTCGCCAATTGTATTTCCAGAAGTAGAAGTCAGTCATTTTCATCTGACTGATTCTTACTCATCTATTGAGATACATTTAGGCATCAAATGCCCCGAAGTATTTCCTTATCCTCCTAGTCCTTCTCATGCAACCCAGAGCCCTGCTGGATGATCTCAAAACCTACCCACATGATGGTGCCATCATTGTACTTATCACACCGCATTCTTTTTTAATCTTGTTTTTAATTGTGAAATACAACACACTACAAAAGGAACGTTAAATATAAAATATATCTTAACAAATTAGTATAAAACAAGAGTTGGCAAATATTTTCTGTAAGGGGCAAGATAGTAAAGATTTTAGGCTTTGTGGTCATACAATCTATCTCTCAACTACTCAAGTCTGCCATTGCAGTGAAAAGCAGCCACAGGCAACATAGAAACAAATGAGTGTGGCTGTGTTCCAATAAAGTTTTATTTACAAGAACAAGTGGCAGGCAGGATTGAACCCACAGGTTGTAGTTCTGTAACTCATTAGTACTTTATGCCAATGAGTAAACACTGAGTTAAGAAATGGCATATTGCCTTTCTTGGCCCTTCTCAACCATAATTCCTTTTCACAAATATAATCACTATCCTGACTTTGATGATAATTCAGTCTTTGCTTTTCTTTGTAGTCGTACAAGCTAAGTATACATCCTTAAACAAGATAGTCAGTTCTACCTATTTTAATTATTATATATGAGGACACTTAATTTTTTGCATCATGACTCTTTTTACTTTTAAGATTCATCCATGTCACTGCATCTAGCTATAGTTCATTCATTTTCTTTGTCATATAGCTTTCCATATGATGGTATGACAGTTGTATGACTTTATTTATCCATTCTACTATTCATGGACATTTAGGTTGTTTACAATAGTTTGGGACTATTTTGAATAATGCTCCTATGAAATGTCTTTTGGTACGCACCTGAAAGCATTTCAGTTGCACCAAAAATACCCAGCAGTGGGACTGCTAGGTCATAAGGTATGTAATTCTTCAATTTTATTCAAAATGAGAAACTGTTTTCAAAGGGGCTATAGTAATATACACTACCATCAGTAGTGCAGAAAGTGCCTGCTGCTCCTTTTTGTTAAAGATAAAAGATTGCTGGCTGAATGAAGCACCCTCCCCCCGCCCCAGGTTCCACCTTGGGCAGAAAACCTTATTCTAACAGAAACTTTAAAGTGTAAAATTCAATGGCTGTTAGTATATTCACAGAGTTGTGCACCCATCACAGCAATTAACTGTACAACATTTGTATTACTCCTAAAGAAAATCTGCACACCTTAGTAGTGACTCCCTACCGGCTCTATCCTGCCCAGCCCTAGGCAACCACTAACTTACTGCCTGTCTCTATGGATTTGCCCAATCTGGACATTTCATATGGAATGTGGAATCATACAATATATGGCCTTTTGTGTCTGACTTCTTTCACTGAGTATATTTTTTTTAGTTTATTTGTTTGTCGAGAGAGAGCAAGCGGGCAGGGGAGGGACAGAGAGAGAGAGGGAGAGAGACAATCTTAAGCAGGCTCCTTGCTCAGTACCGAGCCTGACACAGGGTTCAGTCTCACAAACTGTGAGATCATGACATGAGCTGAAATCAAGAGTCAGGCACTTACCTGACTGAGCCACCCAGGCACCCCCATTTATACAATATTTTTAAGGATTATCCATATTGTAGCATGTATCGGTACCACCTTATTATTTATTTTTAATTTAAAATTAATTACTTATTATTTATGTATTAATTTAAAATTATCAAATTATTATTAATTTATTAATTATTATTATTTATTAATTTAAAATTAATTACTTAATTAAATAATTATTTAATAATTATTCCAAACACTATCCCATTCTCCACAGTGGGCTAAGAGCTTCCTCCTTGGCTCTGAATGCTTTGAATAAGCTAATATGTGCTTCTCTAACTGAAAATTACTTAATATTTTTCTAAATAAAAATGACTATCACCCATCTCTTTGTAAAGAGCAGGGCTATTCTCTATCTTTGGTAAATGGAAGCAATTTAATTCACCCTGGTGACGTGGGATAGCTGTTCCAGTAAAATCAATAAGGGATGAGTTGCTGTGAATAAAGTGTCACATTCTGATGGCTGAGATTAAAGATAAAGTCCCAGATGAACTGGAAAAGAGTTCTATTAGATTTTATGTCTGCTGACATCACTGAATAGTGTGATACAAAATATCCAATGTCACCTTCCCTGGGGAACAGCATCAGTGATGGGTCAGCGTGACTTCTTCCCAACAGCTTTCTTAAGCCAAGAAAAGCATCAGTTTCCCCTGTTGCATGCTCTTTTTAATCTAAAAAGGCTTTCAGGGCTTGGGCCCTTCAGAAGCAATCTCTCAGCTCCCTCTGACCTAAGGTAACACAAAGAAGGAAGGAGAATTATTTGAATGAACTGGAAGAAGGCTGGCCATAGGGCACTCCAACTGAAGTCCCTAAGGGATACTAAAAACAAAACCAAACAAGGAATAAAAGCTGATGAGAATATTGATTCATACCATACTGGTTGATCAATATGTTGTCAGATATCAAAAGAATTAACAATAGAACATTTGGAAATGTGTACTCAGATGGAATAAATGTCAAATAGGAAAACGGGGAGATAATTTTATGGGCTTTTTACAAAACTTATGTCAAAGTAAAATGTTCAAAATGTTAAAAACATGACTTTCATACAAATATAGAAAGTTTATTTAACACATTAGTGAGAGATTCAGTACGACATTAAAGCTGTTTCAAAGTAGAATTTAAGAATTTATTTAGTCAGGAAAGGCATGCTGAAATGGCTTTGCTAAGTGTATTTATTTACTGAGGCTAACATAACAAAGTACCACAGACCAGGGGCTTAAACAACAGAAATTTATTTTCCCATGATTCTGAGGCTAAAAGTCAGGGACCAAGGTGCTGGCAGGTTGGTTTTTCCCAAGGCCCCTCTGGTTGGCTTGTGGCCAGCCATCTCTTCTTTGTGTCTTCACTGGACCTTCCCGCTTTGTGTGTCTGTGTCCTGATCTCTTGATCTCTTGTTACAAGGACACCAGTCAGATTGGATTAGGGCCCATCCTCATGGCCTCGTTTTAGTTTAATTTCCTCTTCAAAAATCTTGTCTTCAAATACATTGTATGGAATTGGGGGTTAAGACATCAACATATGAATTTGGGGGGACACAGCTCACCCTATAACACTTTGCGTTAGAGACAAAACTAGTTAATGTCCTAACAGGCAAGAAAATGATAATTTTGGGTGTAACTTTGTTTACCAGACAGATCTTTGCAAACCTACTAGGCAAAAATCTACAATTACGAATCTAGGCCAAATCAGTAGTAATTAGTAACTCAAGCAAAGGTACATTCCCCAGAGAATCAAATAATCCTTGAGTGGGCCTGTTCAACAATGTCCCTAAATGACAGTGAAAGGAAATGCAGTTACCCTTTTATTGCAATCCCAATTTTGCATAGTTTTTTTTTTTTTTTTTTACGTGTGTAACAAATATAACAAAACGTAAAAACAGGTAAGTGAAAATACAAGAGGTTAGGGAATTAAATGATATACAGTGTATATTGGAGAAATGGTGAGTCTTGAAATTCATGCAATAGAATTTTTTCAAGATTAGGTTATTTGTAAAAATTCATTCAGTAACACTGAAATTATTTTATTGCCTCTTTCCTTTTTTAAAATGTTTTTTTAATGTTTATTTATTTATTGAGAGAGAGAGAGAGAGAGAGAGAAAGCATGAACAGGGGAGGGACAGAGAAAGAGGGAGAGAGAGAATTCTAAGCAGGTTCTGTGCTGTCAGCGCAGAGCCCAAGGCGGGGCTCAATCCCACAAACTGTGAGATCATGACCTGAGCCAAAATCAAGAGTCTTGGACACTTAACCAACTGAGCCACCCAGGTGCCTTGCCTATTCCAATTTATATATAAATTTAAAAGTCATGATAAAATTCAGAAGATTAGTAAGTCTTCATTCATTATTTTATTCACAGTTTCAAATTAAACATTGTACTGTGGAAAAAATGGATTTGAGCAACTAACATTACTTTTTTCCATATCTGCTTAAATTTATAAGAGCTATATTCACGTGAACAATTAATGTGTCTATTAGAAATGATTCTGGCATAAATGACAATAGAGCCAACTGAACCTCGACTCTGTAATATTTTCTTAGCTATCAACACTATGCTGGTTTAAATTGACCCCTGTGTTACCTTAACGTTTGACAGACACTCCCAGCACCCAGTCACATCCGGGTTCCCCAACCAACATCAAATAACTGAGTCACTCAGGCGCCTCCCCCCAAATTACAACTTTTATCAAAGAAAGGGCTTTTATGAACCAATAAGAAAAAAACCAAGCACCTTAATAAAAAATCAGGTAAAGAACACGATTAATCGATTCACAATAGAAATTCAAAAGCCATGTAACATGAAACACAAGTCTCCTAATAATCAAAGAAATAAAATTTAAAATGGAAATGAGAAAAAAAAATCATGGATTAGATTAGCAACAGGTTTTTCTTTTTCCATTGGCTTAAAAAACAAACCACAAACACCTAATGTTGAGGATATGAAGAAAGGGGCAGGCTTTCTCAAACATTGGGTATGGCAGGAAAAATAGGAGCAACTTTTCTATGGAGCAATTTGAAAGCATTTATTAAAAATGCAAACATGCCTGTTGTTTACCTCAACAATTCCATGTCTAGGAAAATATATTAAGAATCACCCATTTGTATAGAGGACTCTAGAATTTTATGCATTACTCTGTTGTTTAAAATGAGGGGATTGAGGGATACCTGGGTGGCTTAGTCGGTTAAGCCTTAAACCCTGGATCTCAGCTCAGGGCTTGATCTCAGGGTCATGAGTTCAAGCCCCACATTGGACTCCACACTGGGCTCTGCACTGGTTGTGGAACTTACTTAAAAAAAAAAAAAATAAATAAAATAAATAAATAAAATAAATAAATAAATAAATAAATAAATAAATAAATAAAATGAGGGAACTGGATAAAATGTCCTGTTTGATAACAAAAATATATTGCTATAATAATAATAATAATAATAATATATTGTCTTTATAATAATAATAAAATATGTTCCTTCTTATAACAATAAGAAAGCTATTACTATTGACAAGAAAAATAGAGTATGTGAGCAAGGTTTTCCAAAAACAGAGTATTGTTCATTTATATACCATATACCATTTATATATACCATAGAGAGAAGCATTTATATACCATAAAGAGAAGCAACAATGCTTCAGTTATTTGAGGGGCACCTGGGTGGCTCAGTCGGTTGAGATTCCGACTTCAGCTCAGGTTATGGTCTTGTGGTTTGTGAGTTTGAGCCCCGCCTGGAGCCTGCTTCAGATTCTGTGTCTCCCTCTCGCTCTGCCCCTCCCCCATTCACTCTCTGTCTCTCTCAAAAATAAATAAACATTAAAAAAAATTTTAAGCTGTAATTTGTATTACAATTTGTATGTTAACCATTTAAGTAGGCTATTTTGTAAATATTTCCCCCTTCTTTTTTTGTTTTATTAATTAACTAGTTTATTGTTTGGGTGAATTTTTGCCATGTACAAGTCTGCATGTTTTGTAGTCAATCTTTTAAAGTATAATTTCTGATTCTAGGTTCAAGATAAAGTAACATATGTAATTTGCAACTGATATTTAAAACAATAAGTTCTTAGAAGGTAGGAACTGATGCTATATATTCTGTATGGTGTGGAGGCTGGGTATTTTTAAACAGCAACAAATTTAGGTATGCAAGGAAAATTCAACTACGTAATATAAACAATGGCATGCTGAGAAAAAAAATGACCTTACCAGAAAAACAAAAGTTTGAATAATTTCTGGGAATGTATTTAAAGAGAGAAGTAAAAAGTCTACACACAATGCAATAGCTAATGGGAGCAACAGTTAGTTACATTCTGGGTTTTTTTGCAAGTGTAATTGATTTTTAAAAAGTTGAAGTCCCTGGAAAAAGAAATGAAAGGCTCTGGAAAGTAGGATAATTTTGTTTAAAAATGCATGAAGCTCTTTGATAATACAGCATGGTTGGGGAAATGCCAGAAATGGAGATCCAGCCACAAGAACAAAGCTAAAGTATTTTATGTCATGAAATGAAATAAAAATTTTAAAAGGATAATTTCAGCAACTTTACGGCTATTTTCCAGGAGATCACTTACAACCACAGATCTGCAGCTGTGACCCGAAATTATCTGGGTTCCCCCAGCATGGGATGAGAAAACAAAGGAGAGCTCTGAGTTCATACAAATCCAAGTCTATAGCCAAGAATAATTTAAGAACTCTGGCGATAAAAGATTAGCAATTGGCATTTAAAAGAGTGTGAAATGGAGTGTGTTTGTAGTCTTTAAAAAAAAAAGGAAATAAACGGAACTGAAAGGATAAAATATATTGTTACTGTTGTTGCCATATTCCCCAACAGCTACATGAAAATTCTGCAGGCACCCCCAGTGTCAGGTTCAAATGCAGGCCTCAAGCCTTCTAAGTCTACCCCTGAGGTCTTGGTTAGTCTACTCTCACCTGTCCTGATAGCCAAGCTAGAAAGCTTTGAGTTATCTGGGGTTCTTCTCTTCTCTCTCTGCCTTAGACCCAAATGATGGACAGGTGACATTTGTTCTGATGAGCTTTCCCAACCCCTGGTGAAAATTACTTGGTCTTCTGCTGTACTTCTAAAAGGAAGGTGCTTTTTCTGAGATTGAGTTTATCACAGCTGCTTTGTATTTATAGTCCGTATACATCTCTGGCACATAACAGATGCTCACATGGTTTCCTGCGTTGGAAATATATCCAGGAAGGCTAGTCACCTATGTGATGTATTTTCTCTGGCGGAAATCAGTCTGACTGCTGTTTCAGCATTGCTGCTCCTTAATCCTTGCATATTCCATTGCTATAATTTTTTTTTTAATTTTTTTTTTACGTTTTTAATCATTTTTGAGACATAGAGAGACAGAGCATGAATGGGGGAGGGTCAGAGAGAGGGAGACACAGAATCTGAAACAGGCTCCGGGCTCTGAGCGGTCAGCACAGGGGCCCGATGCGGGGCTCGAACTCACGGACCGCGAGATTGTGACCTGAGCCGAAGTCGGCGCTCAACCGACTGAGCCACCCAGGCGCCCCTCCATTGCTATAATTTTTATGATTTTTCTTCTCTGGCCTTGGATCCATGGGGTTTTTTGCAGCTGTTAGTAGCTGCCTACAAAATTCTAGACTGTATCCCGAGGCTTGAATTAGTTTCTGTAAATTAATAGGCCACTGTGATCACTTTTTATTACTAAACCAAAGAGCCACCTATGATGCAAGGCATTTTGTAACCTTTGGGGAAAATATTTCTGAAAGCCATTCTCATGCAACTGTGAGTGGCGAAATGAGGATGTCTGTTGCTTTTTTAAAAAGAGAATTCTTCTTTTTAGTCTATTTACAGAAGAAGCTTTCACATTATTTTATGAAGTGCACTTTAAACCCTCCTGTGCTACAGATACTGAAATAATGTTCCTGGAGAGAGGTTTGAAAAGAAGCTGCTGGAGCTGGGAGGCTAAGCTGTCTGTCACCTCTGAAGAAAACGTGTCTAATTCAATTATCAGAGTCAAACAGTCAGCTCCTGGTCAGGTGGATGGTAAATTGACCTCACCTGAAACTGGATAGACAGGTAATCATGAGAGATACTTGCCCAGCGCAAGTAATTCCTGATGGCAGGGACTTAATCCCAGTCACCATTTTATTCCCGAATAGTACCCATAAAAGACCTTTGAAGCAATTTACTGTTTTTGAGATACGGCACAAAACCCCCTCTAAATGGAGGCTTTTCTCTGTTCCTTTCCTCGGGGATGGACATGAGGGCCAGCAGGCAGCACAGGGGTTTGGGCACAGACCAAATATTTGGGTTAAGTAGCATGAACAAGAATAGGTTTTCACCACCCCACAACTAGAAAAGATGCTCCAGATCTCAGAGGCATTAAGAGGCACAGAGCCTGGCAGATGGAGGAAGAATGTAAGGGAGCTCCAAAGAAGTATGGAGACACTGCCAAGACCCAAGGGTGGCCAGGGTGTTGGCTCACAGAGGTCCATGTTCTGCATCCCCTCCTGTCCCACCCTGCCGACCACACGGCAGGAGTCTGTCTGCTCAGTGCCCTTGAGGCTTAGTTGGCTGCAGTGCAGTGTTCCCCACGTGGACAGCTCTCCTATTTCTGGCCCTTCCATTGGGACTCCAAATACCTGTAAGCCCAAAGGATGGAAGCTGAGCTTTGAAAATGAAGGTGACCCCATCCTGCACTGTTAGCTCATTGGGAGAAGAGCCTGAAGGGAGCCAGCCCAAGCCTGCACCTGAGATTGGATGGTGGTAATTACTTTCTGCTGAACAAACATTGGAAGGAAGCCCAATAGCAAAGGTGTGAAGGGATGAAAAAAGTCCGCCGGCCAGTCAGGCTACAGATATTTAAGAGTACCCACTATCTCCTTGGTATTCCCTCAGGTGCTGGGAACAGGGCAGTGAAATTCCTCCACTTGAGGAGAATAAAGACAGGAAGAGAGGAAGGTGGGCATGTAGACAGTCAGGGCCAAGGATGAGTTTATAAAGAATTAATAATGTGGTCTATCCTTATAATGAAATAATACTCAGTGTTTAGGAGGAACAAAGTTCTGACACATGCTACAATGCAAATGATCCTCAAAAACATTACACTAAGTGAGAGAGTCCGGACACAAAAAGCCACATATTGTGTGATTCCTTTTATATGATATATCCAGAAGAGATGACTCTCTAGGGAGCAGAATGTCAATTAGTGGTTATAGGAGCGAGGGGGAGGGCACATGGGGAGTGACTGCTTAATGTGGAAGGGGTTTGACTTCAGAGTGTTGAAAGACCTGCTTTTTTTTCCCACCCAGCTTCTAGACTTCGTGACACAGAATGGGAGGAAAGGCACAGATGGTAGGACTGGAGAGGTGGGTGGAAATGGAGATGGACTCAGGCGTGCTCTGGGCTCCCCTTTGTGGGGGACAATCTGAGCAGTGGCAGAGGCACCAGAAACCCGTGACAAAAGCTAAGTAAATGGAAATCTATGTAGTCTAGAGGCTGTGGAGGGCAGAGGAACACAGGAACAAATTGCAGAGCTGGCTGTTGAGGATGTTGCATGGTTGTATGGTGGGAAGCCCTGAGCAGTTTTAGCATGTGAGAGAATTGGAGAGGAGAGGAGAGGATATTTTAGGAGGTGTTACGCAGGTCAGTGGTTCTCAAATTGTGTTCTGGGGATTGCTGAGTGATCTGTAGTCACTTTCAAGGCAACTGCACATTTAAAAGTATTTTCACAAGAATATTAAGCTGCTATTGGCCTTTCCACTCTCATTCCCTTATGTGCACAGTGAAGTTCACTGGAAGCCACAGGACGTGTGGTATTGCAAGTGGCTAAATACAGAAGCAGCTATGAGAATTTAGTTGTCTTCTATTAAGCCAGACACTAAAGAGATTTGCGAAAATGTAAAACAATTCTACACTTTCCATTAAAGTTTTCAAAATATAGCCTCTTTTTCATAAAAACATATTATTTATCTTAATGGATGTATCATTGTTATCGAAGTGACTGGATAAATATATATTTTTAAATTTTCAGTTATAATTGTAGCAGGGTAAATACCAATAGTTAGAATGCACATATACAAAAGCCCCTTGGGTTCCTTGATAATTTTGACGAGTGAGACCAAAAAGTTTGAGAACTGCTGGTATACATTATAAAACTGGATCTCGTTTCATGATTTTGGCATGATCTATGTAAAACCTGGGCCATGTGGGCTCTTAATTCTTTGGGCGCAATCATAGGAACTTTAAAAAAAAAAGTAAAATTGCTGGTCAGCTAAACTACTCTAAAAACACTCTAAAGATTTAAGTACTTTTGAATTTTGTTTTCAAATTGAGTAGAATATCATTTCCTAACCTGAATATTTTATCATCCTGTTTTCTCCTTGACATTACATACTGCCTGTTCTCTGAAACCTGGTATCTTAATCCTTATTCCAACTTTCTTCACACAGAAATATTCAAAAAAAGAGAAATTCCAGCTGGGAATGAGGCAGCTCTAAGTTGTTGTGGCTGTCTGGCCTTGAATGCAACACAAGGCAGTGAAATCATTCATCCTTTCTAATGACCCTGGGTAAATTTTTATTTGTTTCATGGGAAGAAAGCCAAATTTCATGACTAGAAATACTATCAAAATTAAAATCCCTCTATTATCAAAAGCCCAAGAGATTTTCTGTAGAGGTCTTATATCCAATAAAGCAAAATTCTCTTGATCCAGTGAGTTGACAAATCCCTCAGAATTTATTTTAACAGTCCTTAACTCATTGATCCATGATCATTATAATCTCAATAGAGACTGGAAATTGATATAATATCCCCCAAACAATTTGTAAACTGGAAATATTAATGGATATCATCTGGTTAATTGTATGTCTGAGCTCTCTAGAGAAATAGAACCAATAAAAATACATATAATGTATATATACAGATATATATATGTATATATATGTATATGTTATAGTCCTATAAACAATAGGTCTATACATACATCATATAACATATATACACATATTGTATCTGTAGTCAGCAGGCTGAAGACTCAGGAGAGCTGATGGTATAGTTCCATTCTGAGTCTGAAGGCCTGAGAACCAAGATGGTATAAGCTCTAATCTCATTCTGATTCTAAATCCAAAGGCAGGAAAAGATGGATGTCTTGGCTCAAAAGACAATTAGGCAGAGAGGGTGAATCCCTCTTCTCAGACTTTTCTGTTTTATTCAGACCTCTAATGGATCAGATGAGACCCACCCACACTGGGAAGGGTGATTGGCTTCACTCAGTCTATGCATGCACATGTTAATCTCATCCAGAAACATCCTCATAGATACATCCAGAATAATGTTTTACCAAATATCTAGGCACTCCGTGGCCCAACCAAGTTGACATGAAAAATTAATCATCACAGTAATTTTCTAACTTTTTTTAAACCATGGGGACCTTATGTCATTGGGATGGAGGTATTGAATCCTCTGTCCCCATTCCCTGTGGGTATTCTGAAGATCCACAAGCCCAGTGTGGAATCCCTGTTTATGAGGATCATAGTGAACACCTACTTGGCATATCCAACTTGGAAACCATACTAAAGGAGCTACCAGGACATTCAGAATTGTTTCATTTCAGTCTAAGACTCAAAGCAGAGAAATTTACATGAAGCTGCCTCAGTCATTTCAAAATTTGGGAGGAGATGTGGCCCGAATATGCAGGGGACTCATTCTGAGTTAGAAGAAAGTTGATATACATGAGGAGAGCCCATTATTTACCAGGGACCATAAATTTATGTATATTTCCTAAGGTTGTTCTTGTCACCACCCATCTGAAGGACCATTTGAAGGTTCCTAATGGCCAGAGTGACTTTGCCATGTGGATCAGCTGTGAAAATATCCTTCCAAGGTGTCCTGACAGACACAGAGCCATGGTAAATATCTCCTCCATAAATACCTATCACTGAGTTTTCACCAAAGCTGCAGAAGGAATGAAGTAATAATGCTTTTCTGTCTACACAGGCTTGTGTCCCAGAAGCAGTCTTAAACATAAGCACTGTGCTGGTAGAGGGTTGTTAGCTAGAGGGAGAAGGAACTTTTAACAGAAGGATGATATGCAAGGGAAGGCAGTTCAGCATCATGCCAAAGGTAGGCATGTGGGGGTGTGGGGGTTGGGCAACAGAGAGGACAGCCAATCGAGGTATTGGCATACTCACACAGGCAACAGCTGGGGAAGGAAATCCAAGAGGATAAGGCTAAAAATAGAGGGATACTGAGTGGGGAAGGAGGCTAAGGTACAAATTAATTGAAGGCATCCTCACTGAGCTGGTTGGAAAGTCTTAAGAAGGTGTCAGATCAGTGGAGACCTTAAGGGGCGATGAATGTAATACACAGTTGAATGTTCAGGATGATGAGAAAGCAAAGGAATAGAGAGGCTTCAGGGGGACCACTATGTGTCTAGGTTTTGAGGGACACAGGGTGCTGATATCTGACTACCACCTGACAAGAGGCTAGGGGTGAGACTTCCCAGGTCTGGGCTGGATCTGGACCCACTGGATCACCTCAAAATGGATCCCACTCAAGAGGACTGTCTGGAGGATATGCAAGCCTCAGATGTCCAGAGGGACAGAGTTGATAGAAGACGGAGGTAGAAGAGAAGTTGGTGTTGCACAATTTACAAGCTTCTTTTGTCCACTTCACTTGTCTTGGAGCCAGTCAGCACTCAGGAGATCATCTACATGGTGCCCCTAATTTATAGCCAAACCCACTGGTATTAGATGTTTTTCCATGGTGAGGAAGTCAAGATTGATAGGAACACTGGAACCTGTAGTACTTGTGAAGTTCATTTAACTCAATCCCCACCCTGCCTAATCTGCCCATCATACTTCCTCTTGGGCATAGTGTCCTTGACTTGCTCTTTTAATCTTAAACAATTGGGACATGCTCTTGGCAAACTTGTGAGGTCACTGAGGCAGAACCCTGGTGTTCCTTTTCTACATCCCTCTGGTGTCCTCTCCTCATTCCCCATTCCATCTCCCACAAGTATAATCTTGGGACTCATTGGGTGACAAGAAATCCCCTCCCCACTTGCACCCATGGAAACTTGCCTCTCATGATGGTGCTTTCCCCTCGGGTTCAAATTCTGGCTCTGCCATTTACTAGCTGTATGACAGACAGCAAGTCATTCTGTGGTCTAGGTCTTTCATGTGGAAAACAGTGACAGAAAAGTACCAAACCAGAGAGTCACCGTATGTTTACTGGAACGTACTGGCACAGTTGTCACTGGAACATATAGCACTTAACTCATACCACAGGGTTTCCCAAATTAAGAGCCAGGGATATATATCCTTAGGTGTTACCAGGCTCACGGATTTGAGAAATGCTGCTATTTACTTGAATGGATGATACCCTCAATGCACAGACAAGTTGCAAACCACAAATATCCTTTGAGTATGAATTGTGACATAAATACCAATAAATGTGGCCATGGTATCTCTAAATACAAATGTTGTCACAGCCATGTGCTGTGTGAGCGGTGGCTAGCCTGCCCTGGGTCCCCTAGCACTCTGGTGTTTGGTCTGTGTCCCTTAAGCAACTGTGGGATAGATGACCCTCCCATGACCAGTGTGACTGATGATTTAATTAAAAGGAAACATGGTGAGGGAGTGTGCTCAGAACTGGAACCTAAAGTGCAAGATCTTCAAGGTCTTTCTTTCCAGCTCTAAAATTCCAAAATAGCACATCCTTCAAAATGTATGAATCATATTACAGCACAGAGGCATATGATATTGTTATGGACTGAATGTTTGTGTCCCTTCAAAATTTGTGTATTGAAGCCCTTACCCCCATTGTGATGGTATTTGGAGGTTTGGATAAGGCCATGAGGGTGGGGCCCCATGATGGGATTAGTGTCCTTATAAAAAGAGGAAGAGAGACCAGAGCCCTCTCTGTCCCCAGGAGGACACAGCAAGATGAGGGATGTCTGCAAGGCAGGAAGAAAACTCTCACAAGAAGTAGATCCACTGGCACCTTGATCTTGGACTTCGCAGCCTCCAGAACTCTGGGAAAAAAATGTCAGTTGTTTAAGCCACCCAGTCAATGGTATTTTGTCGTAGCAGCCTGAGCAGACTAAGACAGATGGCAACCTAAGCAGCCCTATTTGGTATAAGTATTAAATCAATTTAATAAATCAATTAAATAAATATTAAATCAATGAGGTATTCATCTTGGACAACACTTTGCATTCTTTTGCTAGTGATTATTGATGAATCTTAACTGGTTACCTTACTAAGAATTTTACCAGAAAACTTACAGTAGAATTGGCAGAACTCTGCCCAGCACACCTGCAGCCAGAATTTAATAAGGGGCAGGACTGGGAGTCAAGGGGTTGGATTACTGTTCTACTGCTACAAAGCTGCTTGGTCTAGAAGGTTCTTCCTCTTTTGGGGTTCCAAGTCCTCAGTCGCTTACCAAGAGCAGAGCAAAGGGAGCAGCCACCTCAGATGCAGACTGTAAGGGGAAGCACCATCTGTAAAGAATTCTAAAATAATAATAAAACCAACTAAAAGTCAGTCTGCTTTATAGAATCACTGTGCTCTAGCATTTCTAAAGTCATTGATAAAGAAGTCCTCACTCGAAAAATATTTTTTGGTTTAAGTTCTTATTTTTAAATTTTTTTTTAATGTTTATTTATTTTTGAGAGAGAGAGTGAGAGACACAGTGTGAGTGGGGGAGGGGCAGAGAGAGAGAGAGACACAGAATCTGAAGCAGGCTCCAGACTCTGAGCTGTCACCACAGAGCCTGATGCGGGGCTCGAACTCACAAACTGTGAGATCATGACCTGAGCCAAAGCCGGACACCTAACCAACTGAGCCACCCAGGCACCCCTTAAGTTCTAAATAATTGGTGCAGTTACCATAGATTTTTAATAATACTTATGTAAACTTTAGAATATGTGTATTACTAATCCATTATGTTAGTTTTTCTATGGCTGCATAAGAAATTGCCACAAACTTACTGGTTTAAAACAGCATTCACTTCTTGGCATATGTCCAAAGGAAATGAAATCAATATCCGGAAGACACATTTGCACTCCTGTGTTCACTGAAGCACTATTCACAATAGCCAAGATAGGGAACAACCTAAGATTTTTTGATGGATGAATGGATAGAGAAAATGTGAGACAGACAGACAGACACACACACACACACACACACACACACACACACACACACACACTCTCCAGAATATTATTCAGCCATTGAAAAGAAGGAAATCTTGCCATCTATGACAAAATGGATGATCCATGGGCATTATCAACAGCATGGACATTATGCTAAGTGAAAGAAGCCATACACAAAAAGACAAATAGTGCATGAACTCACATAAACATAGAATCTAAACTAGTCAAACTCAGAAGCACAGAGTAGAATGGTGGTTGCCAGGGGTTGGAGGATGGAAGAAATGGGGAGATGTTGGTCAAAGGGTACAGAGTTTCAGTTACTCAGAATGAGTAAGTTCTGGAGATCTAATGTCACAGCACTGTGACTACAGTTAAAAATATTGTATTGCAGATTTGAATTTGGCCAAGTGGGTACATCTTAAGTGTTCTCATCACACACAAAAAAGTAACTATGTGAGGTAATGGATGTGTTAATTAGCTTGTGGTGATCATATGACAGTGTATACAAGTATCAAAACATCAAGGGGCTCCTGGATGGCTCAATCAATTAAGCATCTGACTCTGGGTTTCAGTTCAGGTCATGATCCCAAGGTAATGGGATCAAGCCCTGAACTGGGCTGCGCACTGAACATGGAGTCTGCTTAAGATCCTCTCTCTCTCCTTCCCTCTGCCCCTATCCCCTGCTTGTGTGCTCTCTCTCTCTAAAAAACAAAACAAAACAAAACAAAAAAAACAAAAATTAAGTTGTCTCAACATCTTAAATATATACAATTTTACTGGTCAATTATATCTCAATAAAGCTAAAAAACAAACAAAAAACCCAGTCCCCACTTATGAATTCACAGCTGTGTAGGAGTGGCACAGTGTGGCTGAGCTGCTATTCTGTTCCAGGTCCTGGAATGGAAGTCAAGCTGTCAGCCAGTCTGAGTCTTTGGCTCCTAAGGCCACTCACATTCCTTGCCATGTGGCCCCCTCCATCCTCAAGCCCACAACAATGCATCCAAAATTTCTCCTGCTTCACATCTCAGATTCCTTATGTCTCTGACTCCCACAACCAGATTTAAAGGGCTCATGTGATTAGGCCAAGCCACCTGGATAATCTCCCTAAAAGATCAACTGAGGTGAGACCTTAACTACCTCTGTAAAGTCCCTCAACGCAGGGCCTAGATTCGTGTTTAACTGAATAACAGGAGAAAATGCCTGGTCCCCAGGGGTTGCAGTTTGGGGGCCATCTTAGAATGCTGCCCACTGCAGTCCTTACTAAACTTTATGTACCATGGAAACATTATTTCAGAGAACTTCCAATTATACAATTGGCCGTGGATTAGCCTGGGCTTAGCTACACCCATTCCTTTTGAGAGCAAACCGGCCTGTGTTCCCTTTGAGTGAGTTCACTTCAAGTTCATGTCTAATCCTCTGTAGAACTACATATTCCCGCATTTAAACAGTAGATTTGAAATAAACAATGATAGCAGAATGATTGCAAAGATGAAGAAACAGAATGTGAGTTATTTCTAGTCTCACTTTCTATATGATGACTTGGAGTTTTCATTTTTAAAATTTAAAACTTTGAAACTATGCCAACTGAAAAACATAATATTTTTGTTATGTGCAAATTTACCATACACAAAATGCATGATTAAATTTGAGTAATATTTGAAAATGTATTTAAAATTCAAATTTATTTTTTTACCTTACATTTATCAGTTGTTATGGCATTGTACTATCATCCATTACCATGATGAACCAATTTTTAAGTATACATCTTTCTCCTCTATATTAAAAAAAGTTATTGTAATTAAAAAACACTAATCCATTGTTTCCTTCCTTTGTTGTACCAAAAATGTACTTCCTTTTTTGTGCTGGATATTTATGTTTTACTGTCATGATTATATATAGAAAGCTTAATCAAAAGAAAATTTTACTGCATTTTTTAATGGCCATTATTATGACTTATTCCATTTCCTGATTATTACTGAAACACAGTTTGTTGCAAAAGAAGGAGAGTGATTAAAAACTGATCAAATACACTGTGTACCCACTGCAGGTGCTTGGGCAAGCTTCAGATAACATTAGCAGAGAATACCATTTCGGGCTCTCTCCCACATTTGGGAGACTGGTAAGTGCTGTGTATATATTATCTCATGTAATCTTCACAAAATCTTCATTTTACAGATAGGAAGCAGCCCCGGAGAGTTGGCTCACTTGTGAATATAGAAGCGGAGACTCGAACCCAGGACAAGTCCACTTGCCATGTCATGAACTGGCAACTTGTAGAAAAGCCTTAACATGCTGTTGTTGTTGTTTTTTTTTTTTCTTTTTTTCCTATGAGTCCTGCTTCAGGGTGGGCAGTCCCATGATTTCGTGACATGACTTCTCTGTGGAAGCAAAGAGAGTGGGCCAACCCTCCTCCACTATTGGCAGTTTTGTGCCTGAGCATGGCTGACCCACCTGATGCTGAGTTGAATCAGCTACCCTTCTTCTGGCCCCATCACTACTTCTGAAGCTCTGGGATAGTAAAGGAGGCAAGGCTTGTTTTGGATATTTTTTAACCTGTTAGCCTGTGTGTTTGTTCTTTCATAGCAGTGACTGCGTGTGGTGGATGGGTGTAACCCCAGCACCTCCCAGGGTCCTTGGCACATAGTATGAGTTCAAGAAATGTTTGTGGAGCTTACTTGGCTGGCTGAATGCAAGCTACTGGTTAAGAAGGTATTTGGAAACTCTCTGGGAATTTTGTTTAATACTGAGACTCTGATCTCACATGAATGATGATCAATTCCTTCCTCTGGCAGGAAGTAGTGGTCCAGTTTCCTCAGCCAGAAATTTCCCCCTGCGACTGTGGTGGATTAAAACGGAAGGAGCAAGCAGAGCTGTGGAACAGGCAGGACGGCCAAGGTCAGCATGGCTGTCAAACAGGTCCAATCACATTGTCAATAAAAGGAGAGTCTGGTAGTCACTAAAGTCATGTGCAGATACTCCAGTTGTCTCCTGCTGGTGCATGGTAGGATTGTACTTCTCTGTACCTACTGAAATTAGGCATGGCCGTGTGACTTGCTTTGGCCAATGAAATATGAGCAGAAGCTTTGGGAGCTTGTAATTCACCATGTTGCCTTTTTCACAGCACAGTGATCATGGAATTTTGTGTGGAGAAGGAACCTCTATAAACCTGGGTCCCTAAATGATTATAGTGAGCAGAAATATTCCACCAACCCATAGCAGACAAATAGCATGAGCAGAAAATAAACTCTTATTGTTATTAAGTCACTAAGATTTTTAGAGTGATAGTTACTATACCAAGCACCTCGCCTCTCCTGACTAACACAGAGGATCTGAGGCAGGTATGGGGAGGCTGAGGAGCACATCAAGGGCCTAAAGAGATATGGAAAAGAGAAATAGGAAACGTGGGTCAAGAGGTCAAGTGGCAAGGGGGTCTGGGTAGACACTGAAACTGGAACCCTTGTATGTGGTTGGGCTTTACACATTCTGCAGCAGGCCAGCTCTCTCTGAAGGTCCCAGGGGTAGAGAAGGTGAGCACAGGCCATGCAGTGACACCATCCAGGAGATATGCTAATGATGATTTTGTGGCAAATGCTGACTGTCAGTCAGTGCTGACTGGGGAAGTAGTGGCAGGAAAAGGGTCAGGAAGAATGTGTGCAATTTGCAGTTTGATCCCGGAAAGTTCTAACTCTCCTCAAAAATGAGTGACTTGGGATATCCACAAAGGAGGCATAACTCAGACTTCCTGTGTGGGAAGCAGTGCTTAGCTGTTGGTGAGTTATCATTTTATCACACGTGTCTAGCAGCTAATGCATTTACTCTGGGGCCACTCCTAGAACAGAGAATTTCTTGTGGAACATTGGTCATTCTGCAAATATTTGAGATTGTAGGCACGGAGCCTACCACAGTGAGTAGACAGGCTTCATGAGTATTATGGTCTGTATAGAGCCAAATAATTAATAGCAATTTACAACATAGATTGTTAAGTACTCTCAGAGCTAAGTGCAGTTTATCCAGAAGAAAATCACATAAACTAGTCTGGGAGGTCTACAAAGAACGAGATTGCTAGTTACTGCATTGGGAGTTAAGTATCTGCTGCTATGTAGCAAATGTCTTCCAATCTTAGACAACAATGCAAATTTTCAAGGGCCAGCAAGATCAGGGAAATATTATGTTGCCTGAGGATTTGAATGCAATATAAAAAGTTCTGAAAAGTCAAAGGTCTTGGAATAGAACATTCATGAAGTGAAGGCTTATGATTCATACTCTCGGGTTCACTTCGTGGTCAAACCAAAGGAAAAAAAAATCTGGGGAGTTTGAAAGAAGCCAGGTATCTGGAATTAATTAACTAGTTCCTTTTTTTCTTTCTTTCTTTCTTTTTTTTTTTTTTTTTTTTTTAATAAATTATGAGTACTACCAGAAACTCAGGGGACCTGAGACCATCAGAAAATTAAAATATCACAATGACAACAGGGTTAGGTGCCCATTTCCAGTTAACCCTTCATGTACTAGAGCATCCTCTACCATATTTATTCCTATCCTGTTCCCTTCCACTGGACCTTTTCATCCTTTAAGTCCTGGGTTAAAATCTATCTCCCAGAATTATACAAAACAAACTCTAATAAACAGCAGTTCCCTGTCAAGAATGGGAGCATGTGGGTAATGAGAAGATGGTTCACTTTTGGTTTTGTTTTGTTTTGTTTTCAATTTTTAGAAGCATGTATTATTTTATTTAGGTGAAATAAAAAACAAACCTGAGAAAAAGAGTTCCACCTCCTCCATGGAAGGTTCTCTGATTCTTCTATTGCAGAGTGACCTCATGCTCTTTAAGTCTCATTGTCTTCTACCTTAACTAATTTTCACAGCTAAGTCTTTTCCCTTCCTTTAGACTCTCCGTTCCAGTCTCAACTAGAGCCATCTGTAGAATGAGGATGGTATTGTTCATATACTGGGAACTCAACTAATATTTGGTGAACGAATAGACACCTGTAATGTTGGCACCTTACTTTATGGGAATCATAAAGTGCACACATGGTTTGCATGCGTGTGCACACTAGAAATTCACTTCTTTAACTGAGTCCCCAACTTTGTATAGTTTAGTAGATATAACAACTGTTTTTTATTCCCTTCTGGTTTCCACACACCCCCATCAGGAAGAGGCCAGCCAGTCCATCATCTCCCCAAGAAATGTGAAATAATGGTATATAGTAGCTGATGGGAGTTGGGGAAACCTACAGCTCTTCCTTCTGTGAGGAAGCAGGACTCTGAGCCAGAATTCTTCCTGAAAGCCCTGCCCACCCCGTTTGTGTGTGCCTGGGAAAATGGCCTCCTTTCCGCACCACTGTGCATTTTTCCCTTGTGGGTCCACTAGATGGCCTTCCACGAACACAGTGACTTTGAGGAGGCCCATGTTGCAAGAGGAAATGCTTCCTTGCTTATTTGTTCATTTGTTTGCTTTTTCTTCCACCGTTTGTCCCCATTAAGTCCCCTGAAGTATCACTGATATTAACAATACCTTGTGGATTTGTGAATGAGGAAAGTGCTATGGCAGAGCTGAAACTATGGGTCATCAAGCAGAGATTTCTGATTGTTGGCAAATGATAACTGATTTTCAGAGTGTTAGCATTTTGTTCACCACACATATAGAACTCTCACAGAAAGAAATGAATAGTAAAATAAATCTAAGGGCTCATTATGTATCTATGAAACTAGTTAAAATGTATCTATAAAACTAGTTAAAAGGAGAAATGGCAAGACCTAGTATGGGCTGGCATGTGAGCGAGGAGGCTCATTTGCACATTGCTGGTATCCTGCATATATTGTGGCTTTTATGAAGGAATAGGATTTATGTAAGAGCTATAAAATAACTCCTACGCTTTAACCAGGAAACTGTGAGGAAAAATCTAAAAGTTAGAAAAAAAGCAAGCAGTACAAAAATGTTTTGATCATTGCTATTTGTAGTAGTGAAAAAGTTGGAAACAACTAGAGGGCTCAACAATAGGGAAGGACTCAGTATATCCGTATAATAACTGGGCATTAAAAATGGTGGAAAGTGTGACCTCTGTCTGTATCTGTGCATGTGAAGTCACGATAATGACATTTCTCTAGTTAAAGACTAATTTTCTGGTTTGGAGAGTGACACTAAGAGCAGGCTATTTTCCTCTGAGCGAGCTCTTCTACAGACAGCAGAGTGTCATCAGACGGGAGTTAAACAACAGTAAATTCAAAAGCAACCTTCCCTGGGAGGAAGTGGACAGTCCCTTGATGCAGAATATAGTGCAGACTTACAGGGAGACGATATTGGAGGAGGCCTTAGTCACCTTGGTCTGCTAGAACAAACTACCACAGACTACCACAGACTGTAGCCTCAACAAGAGACTTTTATTTCTCACAGTTGTGGAGACTTGGAAGTCCAAAAAAGGTGCTGGCAGATTCAGTTCCTGGTCAGGGCTCTCTTCCTGGCTTCCAGACAGCCATTTACCTGCTGCGTCCTCACAGAGCAGAGAGGAAGGGGCTCTGGTCTCTTCTTATAAGGGCACTAATCCCATCATGGGTTGAGGGGCATTTTCATGGCCTCATAAACCTAATTACCTTCCAAATACCCTACCTCCAAATACCACTGCAGTGGGAATTAGACTACAATATATGAGTTTTGAAGGGACACGATATTTAGTCCATGGCAGGGAACAATTCCACCAGCAGATGTTAAACATTGTATAGAAACAGCCCAGGCCGGGAAGACCCGAGAGCTGCTTCCTCTGTGGGACTAACTGGGTGTAGTTGTGGTTCTAATGGAGACAGGCTGGGCACTCAGGGGCTAGCCCACACATGTACAAATGAACTATTGCCTGCTTGGATTGCATCACTAACAATCATAGACTTTTCCTTCTGATCTAGTATTTGAACCTATATTCAAACTACCATACAATTACACGTTACACTATTTTGTGTGTAACTTAGGGCCTACAGGCTTGAACTACTTTAAGGAATAGTCTGGTGATCAAAGGGAAGAAGCCATGTGATAAGGCAGCATTTGACTGAATGCCCAGGTCCCAGGAGGGAGATTTTCCTGGCATCCTTTCCACTGCAGTAAAAAAGGCAGAGTATAAAGCAGCACTGATTACTGCAACATGAAAATGTATATTTGAGCTCTGACAAGTTAGGCATTGCAGATTAAAAAGAGTCATATAGAATATAAGATTTGTTTCCTTTCTCCTATAAGATTTTGGAGTTAAAAATAAAAATTTTTTTAAGTTGTTCAAGATTTCCTCAAATTCAGGGGTAACTTTAAAGATCACCCATTAAGATTTTTGCTAAGCACCTACTATGTTCTGGCCCCTGTGCTAGATACAGGGGTTATATCACTGAACAACACAGACCACTGTCTCTAACTCTATCAAGCATAGTCTAGTGGAGAAGGCAACACTTATGCAATAAATTAATGCTATAGTGACATGCTACAAAGGAGAACCCGACTGCTATGAGGTTGAATATCAAAAGTCCTCTTTATATGGAAAGAGGCCAAATGTCCATCAATGGATGAATGGATAAAGAAGATGTGGTATAGGGGCGCCTGGGTGGCGCAGTCGGTTAAGCGGCCGACTTCAGCCAGGTCACGATCTCGCGGTCCGTGAGTTCGAGCCCCGCGTCAGGCTCTGGGCTGATGGCTCGGAGCCTGGAGCCTGTTTCCGATTCTGTGTCTCCCTCTCTCTCTGCCCCTCCCCCGTTCATGCTCTGTCTCTCTCTGTCCCAAAAATAAAAATAAAAAAAATGTTGAAAAAAAAAATTAAAAAAAAAAAAAAAAAAGAAGATGTGGTATACATATACAATGGAGTATTACTTGGCAATCAAAAAGAATGAAATCTTGCCATTTGCAACTACGTGGATGGAACTGGAGGGTATTATGCTAAGTGAAACTAATCAGAGAAAGACAAAAATCATATTACTTCACTCATATGAGGACTTTAAGAGACAAAGCAGATGAACATAAGGGAAGGGAAATAAAAATAATATAAAAACAGGGAGGGGGACAAAACAGAAGAGACTCATAAATATGGAGAACAAACTGAAGGTTACAGGAGGGGCTGTGGGAGGGGGGATGGGCTAAATGGGTAAGGGGCACTAAGGAATCTACTCATGAAATCATTGTTGTACTATATGCTAACTAATTTGGATGTAAATTTAATAAAATAAAACAAGTTAAAATAAAAATTAAAAAAAGAATGTAGGAGAAATAATTATATTGCAATAAATTCTTTAAATTAAAAAAGGTCCTCTTTAAATGGGAATGTGGTGTGGGAATGGGGATTCAGAGATTTTTTTTAATGTGGTTTAAATGGAGACTTGAATGGTATAAGTTAGTTGAGTGTGATTAGCCAGTTAGAGCTGCCATAACAAAATACTTATGGACTGGGTAGCTTAAATACCAGAAATTGATTTCTCACAGTTCTGGAAGCTGGGAAGTCAGGATCAAAGTGTCAGCTGAGTCAGTTTCTGGCAAGGATCCTTTCCGGCTGGCTATCTTCTTGCTCTGTCACATGGTGGGGGGTTGGGGCAGGGAGAGCTCTCTGGAGTTTCTTTTTATATAGATACGAATTCTACTGGATTAGGGCCCCACTCTTATTACCTCATTTAACCTTACTTACCTCCATAAAGGCCTTGTCTCCAAATTCAGTCACATTAGGGGGTTGGGGCTTTAACAAATAAATTTTGGGAAGATACAAACATTTAGTCCATAACACTGAGGAGGGCGGGGGGAGAAGGAAGGATACCATGACTAAAGGGAGTAACAAGTGCAAAAGCCCAGGGGCAGGAAGTGAAGGAATAACCCTGTGGCTAGAAAGACAAAAGTGGAAGCAGGAGGGGGAGAGACTGGATTAGCCTGAGCCTTGGAAGCCAAGTGAAGGATTTTGTTCTATCCTAAAAACAGTGGAAAACCACTGGAAGTTCTGAAGCAGAGGAGTGATACTGGAGGGCAAGAATGAATGTGGGGCAAGTAGTCTGGAAGCAAGAGATGATGGAGGCCTGGCCTCTGGTGGTGTTTGTGAAGATGGAGAGAAAGAGGTGGATTTGTGGTACATTTTGGAGGTAGAATCAACAGAACTTAGTAAAGGTTTGAACAGGAGAAGAGGATGTCAAACATGACTCCAGGTGTTCAACACGAACAACATCTACAGATGTTGGCCATTAATGAGGAGGGCTTTGGAAGAGAAGCAAATTTGGGAGAGAAATGGTGAATTCAGTGTGGACAGTTAATTTGGAGATATCTACATTGCCTCCAAAGATGAAATTGGACATAAGGAGCGGTCTGAGCTCAAGATACATGTTCAAGAACAACTGAATGGGATCAGCTAAGGAGAGAATGCAGAGTGAGAAAAATAGAAAGCCTAGGATTGAACCCTGAAGAACACTATAGGTTGAGTAGGAGAGGGCGAGGTAGCAAAGGAAGCTGAGAAGTCAGTGAAGTAGGAGAGAAATCAGAACAGGGTGCCATGGAAATCAGTGGGAGAGAGTATTTCAAGAAGATGGTGGTCAACATTAGTGAATGCTGTTGTCAAGTCAAGGAGAGGACTGACCATGTCCTTCCTTGAAAAGGTTGTGAGATATAAAACAGTCTCGAGTGGATTGGGAAATCAGTGGAAGGTGAGAAAGTTTGGCTGTGAGGGGCAGAAGAGGTGGCCTTTAGGAATGGAGATGATGTGGGACTGAAGGAGGGGTTCTGTGAGATGGAGGAGACCTGAGAGGGTTTTGGTGCTAATTAGAAGGATCTAGTATCTGACAGGAAGAGGACCAAGATAACATTCCTGGGAAGGCCAAAGGGGATGGGTCTGGAGCCCAGGAGAAGGCAAAAAGACACACAGGTCCCAGCTTATTAGAGAAGGGAAGGGAGTGGAGAAGATGACTAAGGGAGCAAAAGGCTGACTGAATGTTTTGCACAGGGATTGGGGACTATTGTTGACTATTAGTTACTCAGGGGGTGACCGGCCTGGGCCATGAGTTGGGAAACCCCTGATGTCAGTACCTTCAGGTTTCTCCTCTTGGACCATCTGACACCCCTGAGGAGAAGCTTCCAGCATCCTCCACAGAGGGTGAAGACCTGCTTGCCCGTGCTCTGGGAGCTGCATGAGAAAAGAGGGCTGCCCACCACAGCTGCCAGTAGGCACAACACATGTCATTTTCCCATTGTTTTCGTACACAGTGCTGTTCTCAATTGTACCCACTATTCCTAGTTCTGAGACGGCCCATGAGCTCTCTCCATAGACTAACTCTCCAGTCTCCTGACAGGGTGGGGGAGAGGCAGTTGTGGTATGGAGTGGTGGGTTACTTGCAGAAGTGCCTGCTGCAGCCATGTCCTGAGCTCTTTGAGGGTGGTGCAGTGTAAACTGTGTAGATCTCAGCTTTCTGCACTGCCAGATTTGGCTCTCATCTGCTTTCCAGCTTCCAAACCTCATTACCTCCTGTCCTGTTCACTTTCTTTATTATAGTTTAGTAGGTTTCAGGAGAGATCAAAGTCAGAGGCAGGTGTTGAGTCTGCCATCTTTATCTAGAAGTCAGACCCAGATCCTATGGATTGTGAAAGAACACTTTTGCTTGTGTCGGAAAGGAAGTGGCCCCAGAGACTTTTGTCCCCTCTGCTGCTGTATGGATACCAACACCTCAAACCAGCCTGCTCACCTGGGCACATCCAACCAAAGCAAACAAAACAGAGACCACACACAGAGGCAAACTACAGAGTCTGAGGCCCTATCAACTTGGATTTGGAACTACAGAGGCCCAGAGCCTTCAGTCTCACTGATGGCCTTTAGCAAGCCAAAGACAAAATGAGACAAACTTAGAAACATGTCTGCTTCTTCCTTATATAGTGATTCATGATCTATCCTTTAAGTCCAAAGAAATGATTTCTTTTTCTGAAGTCTACAAAGGAACTTTATAAAAATATTTGCAGAAATCCAAATAAAAGAAGAAAAGAAACTTAACCATAATCCTGTCTGCTGCACACAACACATAATTTTGTTGTTTTGTTTTTTCGGATTTTCAAACAGTTCTGGTTCACATATATTCACAATATTATGGAAAGAATCTATTTATAGGTCACCTCTTGTGGGTTTGTAAAAGTAGTTATTCCTCTAATCCTTTCAGTGCCTAAGCCAGGCTCCTTTCAGAAGGGAGAGCACTGACTGCTTCAAGTAAATAACATACAGAACAATGCAATTAATTGTCTAACAGAGGGATGGGGCACTGCCCCTGCTTCTAAGAAGCCCCTTGGTCAGGTGCTTCAGTAAACTAGGGAGGTAGACACTGCTCTGACAGTGATTTGCACATTGTAGAGAGCCCTGACTCCAAATCTTCCCTATTGGTCTGCCATGCTTCCTCCTTATTATAGCCACTTCCAGGGTTGTAAGACCTTGTGCCTCAAGAGAGTCTTGAATTTCAGAGTAAGAAAAGGCCTTACAGGCCATTTGGCCCAGCACTCCACACGCCTGAATCTCTCAGCAGCCATGACTAGTAAGTGTCTACCCTCTGCTTGCACACTCCCATGGCCTGGAAACTTGGTACTGGAAAGCTCCAATGAAGTTCAGACACATCCTTGTGACTACATAATTCATCAAGCCCTTAGCCTCCACTTTACATGTTCTTATGAATTAATTCTGATCAGGCCGGGCCAGGTTGGGCACCAGAGTGGGGATTTGGGGTCCTCGGGTAGAATGTGGGCTCCAGGCAGGGTGCCAGAGAATGAGTAAGCAGGCATGAGCACAAAGAGAAAGTCTGCCTACTAATGTCACCCCAGAAGGTCCTGCTGGCAGAGATCCCTGAACTCTATGCCTGTGCAAGTTCAATACAGTGCCTGAAATGAATTTACCTATCAGCTTCTCTGTAGCTCCTTTTGACATCCTGCTTTCTAGTTATCCATACTTGGTGATCTATCCTTACCCCCATCCCATACAGCCTCCAGATAAGGCCCTGACCCCTAGAACAGATTGTCCTATTTAGGACTTGCAACCTCCTGTGGTGGATAGTATGGGCTGTCCCCTGTCATCCATTCTAAGCCCCTTCTGGAGTGCCTCCTTATTCTGCAGCTACTGGAAAGCTAGCAACTACACTTCCCAGGTTTCCTTACAAACAGGGTTTTGGTTGTGATCTAGGCTCCACCAATGAGATATACCAAAGTATGGGACTCAGTTTGGACCTGAACTGAGAGGGAGAGGGCAGAAGGTAAGGCAGTCATTTCACCAGTGCTGGACTGCCGTGGAGGCAGTGAGATCCTTAGGAAGGCTTTCTGCAGTGCTGCACAAGTATGCTTCTGAGCCTGGGAATTGTTTCTGGAAGCTCCCGCTTGAATCAGCTACTTAACAATGATTTTTTGTAAACTGCATAATATTCGTTAACGAATCCCTTGAACTGGCCAGAGTTCTGAACTGGTTTCTGTTGTTTGCAAGAAAATTCTTTTTTCAAGTACCCTCAGACTCTGGATGGCATAATATTTAATGTGGATATTAGTATTTAAAATGAACCCATATTGATGACCTATGACATTCTAGGCATGTTATATATATTCACACACACAGACACACACACACACACACGCACACACACACACACACACACACACCACTAAAAATCAGAACAACCTAAGATGTAACATTATCCTTATTTAGAGATAAGCTGAGACTCAGGGGATTTAACAACTTTCTCAAGGTTTTATAGCTAGTAAATGGCAGACCCAGGAGGTGAAGATACCTAAATCTAGAGACTATCACTTTATTTTTCTCTGTGCTGCATCCAAGGCAGTCCTCTGAGACATAACATAACTGCTATCCTGAATGCTTCATTTCCTTCCACCTAGCACTCCACTCTCCTTAGGACATTTATGTCACACCCAGTTTTCTCTTCCAAGATCTTCACGGTTCCATGCTCAGTTTTTTCTGTTGTGGAGCAGGGTCATTTGAGAAGGGCTGGGATGTGAGTCAGCATTTCTCAAACTTTAACATGTGAAGCCCAGGAGATCTTGTTAAAAGGCAAATTATCAGACTTCATTTCTAACAAGCTCCCAGCTGATGCCAAATGCTGCTGGTCCATGGACCACTCTTTGAGTAGCAAGGGTAGGACAATGTAGCATCTGTAGGGGGAGAAAAATTTTCCTCAACTCTCCTAAGGTCTCTGGCTGGGTCTAAAAATCAAACTGGCAAATTAACAGGAGAAAAGAACACACATATATTTAATATAGATTTTACATGACTTGGGGGCCTTCATAAGGAAATGAAGCCATGAAGAAACAGGTCTGAGTATTTTTATACTAGGTGTGATGAATAGTGGGTGTTCATGTAGAAATATGATAGGTCAAGGAGTATGAGGTAAGTATTGTAAATGGGGAATTTAGCAAGGCCTGTTTGCTAGGATTCTTGTTGGCATCCCTTTGTCTTTGGACATAAGAATGTTCCTTTCTTCTGGGTACAGAGAAGCCACCTCTCACAGAGGGTTTATAGCCTGTTTCAGGGGAGAAGGGCCAGAGGAAAGTGAGCATGACTTTGCATATGCCATTTCTTCAAATTCCTTCCACTTAAGTATCCATATGTCAAGGCACTATATTTTGGGGCAGCGTGTCCTGAACCCCATCATATCTCACACTCTTGGTTTTTTGGGGGGGGTTTAAAATGTTTATTTATTTATTTTGAGAGAGACAGAGAGACAGAGAGACAGAGAGAGAGAGAGAGAGGGCACGAGTGTGCAAGCACACACAAACAGGGGAGGGGCAGAGAGAGAGGAAGAGAGAGAACCCCAACCAGGCACCGATGTGGGGTTCCATCACCATGAACTGTGTGTGAGATCATGATTAGTCAAAATCAAGAGTTTGTTGCTCAACCCAGGTGTCCCTTGCACTCTTGGTTTTCAATTTCAATTCTATCACCTATTAACAGTGTGGTCTTATTTAACTGATTTACCCTTTCTGAGGCTCAGGATCCTCATCTGTAAAATGGAGACAATAATATTGACCTCACTGGTGAGTGTAAATGAAAGGGGATGATGCCATGGACTAACTCTTCACTCATTTTGGTTAGAATTGGAGGTGTAGCCTCCATTGACATGGAACATTAAGGCTGCTATCTAGACGGAGCTGTTAAAATGCAGACTGGGACCCAGATTACTCAGTGCCACACAGGAAACACATCTTCGTGAAATTCATCTGGTCATCCAGGCCTGTTTACTCGTGGTTCTTGTTTTAAATGCTCTCTTTCAAACAGAGGGAGCAGTTGACAACAGGGAAACTGCACCTGGGTGCTTGGGGGCTTGTACCCCAGGTCCATGCCTGTATACTGATTGCTCCAAGTTTCAGAATTGGTCCCCCACAAGTGCAGGGGTCCAAACTCTCCCTCCAACATAACTGGAAAATGTTCCACTTTTAAACTGAGCAAAGAGACAGGATCACATTTCCTCAAGCCCCAGTGAAGAAATCAGGTTTGGTCCTGGGCCTGTGTAGTCTGGAGTGTGCTGTAGGCGGGTGGGAGCTTAGAATGGGTGCTCACTGCCTCCCTGCGCGTCCCCCTTCTTGGAATAGCTGTTTGTTCTCACCAGTTAGTGTTGTCAGCATTTCCATTCAAGACCTTATTGTCAGGCATAAATATGGGCCTTGAGCTGAAACTTGGAAGCTGGGCAATTAGCATATTTGAAAGGAAGCCAACTGGTCTTTTGTTATTCTGTGGGGCAGAAGGGATTCTTCCCTGCTCTTCTAAACAACAAAATGGGGTTGTTTTGGGGCAATTTAAAAATTAGTAATAGTCATGGACTTGGGCTGTTTATATGGAAACTCCCAAGAAAACTGTCTCTGGGCTTTCCAGTGTGATGTATAATATAGAGGGTTTCCAGACCCTGTGATGCACTGTGCTGACCAGAAGGAATTAGAGCACTTTAATGTGACAACTGGAAGCCAAGGAACTTTGTGTTTAAAGTAGGCCTGGTGGAAGTGGCCAAGTCCACTGCTGCCTTCCAGAATGCCTTTAGGAAAAATGCTGACCAGTCAACTGACAAATATGTAATGTGCGCCTTCTTCCCAGAAGACACCAATTAGAGATTTGGAGCTGGGGCTGGGTACTGATGAGCAAAGAAATATGTAATCTAAGTAGGAGGGTGGTCTGGATCTAGAAAGGTAACAAACACAGGGCTAATAAGGGCTCCTTGTCAAAGGAGGAACCAGACACAAAGTGATATAGAAGTGATATAGACACGAAGTGGGGGAGAGACCATGAAGGACTGAGAAAAGATTGTTGTTGGGGTGTGTGTGTGTGTGTGTGTGTGTGTGTGTGGCCATCAGGTAGAAGGAACAATGGCTTTGGAACCAGTCACTAGCTCAGTGAACTTGGCCAATTTCTAAGCCTTGGTGAAGTACCAGAAACTATTATATGACTAAGAAAAGCAGTACCAGGACTAGGTTGTTATGGAGATCAAATGAGACAATGCATGCCAAGATCTTAGCATATAATAAATGGTAATTATGATTTTTAAATAAGTACAGCAGTTTTTAGAGTTAAATAATCAGAGAAAATAGATCTGTTCAGAGCCTTGAAAATACAAGCTGTAGGTACTTTGTAATCTCCTCCTCTCATTTTTTTGCATACTAAATATGTAATTGCTGATTGATTTTTCATAATATACATGAATAGGCCAAATGTCTTTTTCTTATAAGGTATTTAAGATACAGAGATTAATATAACTAACTAGGTTTGCCAGATAAAACACAGACTGTCCCTATGCGACATGTTTATTTCCAAATTATTTATACTAAAAATCATTTGTTTTTTATTTGAAATTCAATTTAACTGGGCATCTTTTTTTATTTCTGCTAAGCCTGGCAACGTTATACCTAACACCAAAGTACTCAACACTCAGACTTTAAAATGTCAGTATTTTCCTGTCTTATATCTTAGCTTTAATTATTTTTATATTTTAAATAGAAAGTTATAGATCACAGTTTAAATCTCTTTGTAACATTCCCCAAGTAAAGCCCTCCACTCTGCCAACCTCTTCCAAAGAAACTTATTTATTATATTAGTGATTATCCTTATGGGGGTGTTTTTCTGCTTTTACCACATGTGTGTATATCTAGAAGAAAATATACTTTGCTTTTTGTGCTTTATGAATCTATATAAATGGTATCTTACTGTACTTTTCTTTCTGTCACATAATTTTTCATTTTAAACTTACATGTGATATAAATATTTGTATGTTGCATGTAAGAAATACATAATAATAACAAAACCAATACCTGTATGCCCATCACCCACAAGTGAAACTATTGCTGATATTTCTGAAGGACTTGTGTGTCCCTCCCAAATTTTATCTGCCTGCCTCCCATGAGATGCCACTGCTTCCTTGAGTTGAGTGCTTGTTTCTTTACTTTTCTTTACAATTTGCCATAATGTATGTAATCCTGAAAAACATATTGTTTAGTTTTAAATGTGTTTAAGCTTTGTACAGAATACATGTTCTGTGTATTCTTTCAAAACTGTTTCCCTTTGACCTTATGTATTTGTGCAGTTCATCCATGTTGATGAGCATAGTTATGGTTCATTGACTTTTTTTTTCCACTGCTATATAGTATTCCATTGTATAAACACTATACTTTGCACTACCATTGGATATTTAGCTTGTTTAAAGTCCTTGCTTCTATAAACATTGCTATTATAAACATTGTTGTATTTTTTCCTGGTATACATACGTAAGAATTTCTCTATGGTAAATACCTAAGAGTGGGATTTCTAGTTCCTATTATTATTATATTTACTACTATTTTTCAAAGTAGGTCTATCAGTTAATACCTCCACCAGAGTTTTGGCCAGTTTATACTTCAGTGGTATGTAAGTATTCTGGATGTATCATGGTCTTTTCAACATCTATCCATCTAATGCGGACAAAATGACATCTTGCTAGGGCTTACATTCCCATTTGATCATCTTTTCATATGATTATTGGTTATTTGGAGTAGTTTTCTGTGAAGTGACTAATGCATTTTTAAAGGTTTGAAGAAGGAGCAAAAGGAGTAGGGGAAGAAAGAAAAGAAGGGACAGAAATATATGTGGCCTAGAAAGTGTAAAAGTTTGCTGAAATCTGCTTTCAATTGTTTTCTTAGGTTTTGGTATTTTTAAGTTCAGTGTAGTATAAGGTTTTGCTTTTTAATTATATTATAGAATATCATCTGTTTCTGGCTCTCTGGCTTCATTGGTCTATTAATACATCACAATGCTAATTTATTAGGGTTCCAAAATGAGTCTTGATGTCTGATAGGGTAAACCTGTCTCCCTTCCACATGCCCCAACCTGTATTCTTCTTTAAATGTCAACCAAACCACCTTCCCACTTGGTCATAATGATCCAAGTTGATTCAATGCCTGAGTTGATTTTTATGTTTACATGTTTCAACTGTCAGTAAATAAGAATGAAAGGGTTTTCTTTCTCTGGCTGATTATTTTACTGCTATTCTTAACAGGAAGTGGGTACTTCCAACCCATGGCAAATGTGTGTATTAGTGGTAATTAGGAAACTTGCTAGAAGAATCAAACTCATTTTGGGGACATCTGTTTGGCTTTCTTTGCCCTTCTGCTTGCTTCCAGTGTAGGAGCTGAGCTCTTAATTAATTACTACTTATATTGAGTAGTAATGCCCCCTGAGAAGGGAACCAGCTTGCACTGAAGAGAGCATAACAAACAGGAGATGGCTGTAAACAGACAACAAAATTTACTGAATGCTTATGTCTTTAAATATCATTAGGTACATAAAACCAATCTTCTTGGAGATCTATCAATTAAATTCACACGATCATTCCAAATTCTAACATAACTTCAGCAGCAGAGATGATTCATAGCAAAGGAGAGCCAACTGGACAGCAGTTGAATTTCATGTTTTCAAGATTGTAAACAGCTTTATTGAGGCATAATCTATATGCATTTAGATTCACTCATTCTAAGGGCACATCTCAATGATTTTTAACAAATTTATGGAGTTGAGTGACTGCCACCACAATCCAGTTTTAGAACACTTCTATTAGCCCCCAAAGTTCCCTTATACCCATTTGCAGTTAATTAGGTTGATTAGGCACCCACTAATCTACTTTCTGTCTCTATAATGTGCCTTTTCTGGACATTTAATACAAATGGAATCGTATAATAATTAGTCTTTTCTGTCTGGCTTCTTTCACTCTATTTTAGAATTGTGTTTTGAGGTTCATCTATGTGACAGGATGTATTAGTAGTTTTTTTCCTTTTTATTGCTGAACAGTATTCTATTGGGTGCACATGAAATATTTTGTTTATCCATTCACAAGTTAAGACATTTGGATTGTTTCTAGTTTTGGGCTGTTATGAGTGATACTGTTCTGAATATCTACATACATGTCTTTGTGTAGACATGTGTTTTCATTTCTCTTGGGTAAGCTCCTAGGAGTGGAACTGCGAGGTAAAAGAATGCTTGGAGGAGTTAAGATGGCAGAACAGCATGGAAGCTTTTTTTTGCATCTTGCATCCATGAAATACAGCCAGAGCAACACTAAACCATTCTGCACACCTAGAAAACTGATGTGAGGATTAACACAACAATCTGCACAACCTGAGCCATAGAACTCAGTAGGTACGCAGCGCGGAGAGGTCACCTGGGGGAGAGAGAAGCTGCAGAGGGCAGGGAGCTGTTTTTGCTTGTGGAGAGAGGATGGAGACAGGGTGGCGGGGGTGGGGGGGGGGGGGAGTACAGGAAAAGCACCCCCCCCCAAAAGCAGCTGGAGAGAAAGTGGAAAAGTGGAGAGAGCCACAGGGACTGAACTAAAAAGGGAGAAAGGAGAGAGTTTAAATTCCACTAAGACTCTATAAACATGGGGAACACAGAGTATGAAACTCTGCAGCTTGATACCTGGCAGTGCTCTGGTGGGAGGGATGAATCCCCAGGAGCAAAGTCCAGGCAGTCCTTGGGCCACAAGGGGAGAAGCAGTTCCCCTGCTGGGAGGACATTTGGTAGAGGCTCTGCAGCACCCCCACAGGCAAAGGTGCCAGCAGACCCCAGAGAACAATCACATTCATCGGTGCTGGGACAGGTTGCTAAGGGTGGCCAGATGTGTGTTGCGATTTTCCATAATCCCTGAAACTCTGCTGCTACAGGATTGTGAGAACATTTTCTGAGAAAAAATGTTCTGATTGTGAGAACATTTCAGAAATTGGTGCCCAGCTGGCAGAAATGGGTGCGACTGGCACCCAGTTGCAGTCTCTGGGCATTGGCAGCAGCATGGTCCTGTGAACATTCCTGGGTATGGCCGGCACCTGGCCATTGCTCAGTGAGACCCTCTCCCAGAAAGTCTGAGTGGGACAAAGTTGCAGTCCCTCAGAAGTGAGGGGTTGGGAAACACAGCTGCATCCGAGATGAAACTCAGGAGGGAGGTGCCGCCTGGAAACCTGATGGCTTGGTCAAGGACAGTGTAGAAGCAGGGAGTAGATGGAAGCTGGAGACAAAGGATGGGTGTGCAGTTGCTGATGTGGGAGAACAGAGATCCCATACTAGAGACTGGGTAGCTGGGTGATGCCATTTTCACCCCTCCTGCGCATACGCATACACATTTACAAGCGCCATTACAATCCACCTCAGTAAACTAAGCAGCGCCATCTCGTGGAGAATGGAGTTGTTACACTAAGCCCCGCCCAACTGGGCCAACCTCGCTCTTCAGGAACAGCATAAGTCTCTCCACCTGCTTAGTATATGGACTATAAATTGCTTCACAGTTTGACTTCTAGGTGAAAACGGTGTAATTTCAATCGTATTTTGGTCTATTTGTTGGTCCACCTATTCAATTTTCTTTTTTTTCTCTTTTTTGTTTCTTTTCTTTTTCTTGTATACAGAAAGAGAAAAACACTATTTTTATTTTCAATTATTATTAAAAATATTTTTATTTAATTTTTTTCTACTGTATTTTCACTTTTTTATAAACTTCTCAAATTCTATTTTACTTCCATCATTTAATTTTATTCTATGTCATTGTATTCATTTTTCCAAATTTTCAACATTTTCCTTTTTTTTTCTTCCCCTTTTTCTCTAATCTCTCAAGTTCCTTTCAACAACCAGACCAAAACACACCTGGGATCTAGCATCCTTTATTTGATTTGCGTGTGTGTGTGTGTGTGTGTGTGTGTTGTTTTTAATTTTTTAATTTTAAATTTTTTTACCTTATTAATTTCTTTTCTCCCCTCAAAATGATGAAATGAAGGAATTCATGCCAAAAGAAGGAGCAAGAAGAAACCACAGCCAGGACTTTGTCAACACAGATACAAGCAAGACGTCTGAACCAGAATATAGAATCACAATAATAAGAATACTAATAATAAGAATACTAACTAACTAATACTAATAGTCAAAAATAGATTAGAATCCCTCCCTGCAGTGATAAGAGAAGTAAAAGCTAGTCAGGATGAAATAAAAATGCTATAATTGAGCTGCAATCTCAAATGGTTGCCACGGTGCAAGAATGGATGAGGCAGAGGCAGAGAATCAGCGATATAGAGGACAAACTTATGGAGAACAATGAAGAAGAAGAGGGAAACTAAGGCAAAAGAGCACAATTTAAGAATTAGAGAAATCAGTGACTCATTAAAAAGGAATAACATCAGAATCACAGGGGGTCCCAGAACATGAAGGGAGAGAAAAAAGGGTAGAAGGGTTATGTGAGTAAATCATAGCAGAAAACTTTCCTAACCTAGGGAAAGACACAGACATCAAAATCCAGGAAGCACAGAGGACTCCCATTAGATTCAACAAAAAATGACCATCAACAAGGCGTATCATAGTCAAATTCACAAAATACTCAGGCAAGGAAAGAATCATGAAAGCAGGAAGGGAAAAACAGTCCTTAACCTGCAAGGGAAGACAGATCAGGTTTACAGCACACCTTTCCACAGAAACTGGGCAGTCCAGAAAGGAGTGGCAGGATATATTCAATGTGCTGAATCAGAAAAATATGCAGCCAAGAATTCTATATCCAGCAAGGCTGTCATTCAAAATAGAAGGAGAGATTAAAAGTTTCCCTGACAAACAAATATTAAAGGAGTTTGTGACCACTACACCAGCCCAGCAAGAAATTTTAAGGGGGACTCTCTGAAGGGAGAAAAGATGGGGGAAAAAAAGACCAAAAGTAACAAACTCTAGAAAGGACAAGAGAACACCACCAGAAATTCCAACTCTACAAGAAACAGAATGGCAATAAATTCATATCTTTCAGTACTCACTCTGAACATCAATGGACTAAATGCTCCAATCAAAAGACATAGAGTAACAGAATGGATGAGAAAACAAGATCCATCTATATACTCTTTACAAGAGACCCACTTTAGATCTAAAGACACCTTCAGATTGGAAGTTAAGGGGATGGAGAACCATCTATCATGCTAATGGTTGACAAAAGAAAGCCAGAGTAGCCATACTTATATCAGACAATCTAGACTTTAAAATAAAGACTGTAACAAGAGATGAAGAAGGGAATTAGGTCATAATTAAGGGGTCTATCCATCAAGAAGACCTAATAATTGTAAACATTTATGCTCCAAATGTGGCAACACCCAATATATAAATCAACTAATCCCAAACATAAAGAAACTCATTCATAATAATACCATAGTAGTAAGGGACTTCAACACCCCACTTACTGCAGTGGACTGATCATCTAAACAGAAAATCAACAAGGAAACAATGGCTTTGAATGACACACTGGACCAGATGGACTTAACAGATACATTCAGAACATTTCATCCTAAAGCAGCAGAATATACATTCTTCTCCAGTGCACATGGAACGTTCTTCAGAATAGATCACATACTGGGACACAAATCAGCCCTCGACAAGTACAAAAGATCGCGATCATACCGTGCATATTTTCAAAGCACAACATTGTGAAACTCGAAATCAACCACAAGAAAAAATCTGGAAAGATAACAAATACTTGGAGATTAAGAACATCCTACTAAAGAAGGAATGGGCTCACCAAGAAGTTAAAGAGGAAATTAAAAAGTACATGGAAGCCAATGAAAATGGTAACACCACAGTCCAAAACCTCTGGGACACAGCAAAGGCAGTCATAAGAGGGAAGTATATAGCAATCCAGGCCTTCCTAAAGAAAGAAGAAAGGTCTCAGATACACAACCTAACCTTACACCTTAAAGAGCTGGAAAAAGAACAGAAAGTAAAACCCAAAACCAGCAGAAAACAGGAAGTAATAAAAATTAGAGCTGAAATCAATGCTATCAAAACCAAAAAAAAACCACCAAAAACCAAAAAACAAAACAGTAGAACAGATCAATGGAACCAGAAGCTCATTCTTTGAAAAAATTAACAGAATTGATAAACCACTAGCCAGTTGGAGAAAAAAAAAAAAGAAAAAGAAAAGGAAAGGACCCAAATAAATAAAATCAAGAATGAAAGAGGAGAGATCACAAGCAACACAGCAGAAATAAAAACAATAATAAGAGAGGGGCGTCTGGGTGGCTCAGTTGGTTAAGCGTCCGACTTCAGCTCAGGTCACGATCTCGCGCTCCGTGAGTTCGAGCCCCATGTCGGGCTCTGTGCTGCTGGCTCAGAGCCTGGAGCCTGCTTCAGATTCTGTGTCTCCCTCTCTCTCTGCCCCTCCCCCGTTCATGCTCTGTGTCTCTCTGTCTCAAAAATAAATAAAACATTAAAAAAACAATAAGAGAATATTATGAGCAATTATATGCCAATAAAATGGGCAACCTGGAAGAAATGGACAAATTCCTAGAAACATATAAACTACCAAAACTGAAACAGGAAGAAATAGAAAATTTGAACAGACCCATAACCAGTAAAGAAATTGAATTCATTGTCAAAAATCTCCCCCCCCAAAAAGAGTCCAGGCTCAGATGGCTTTCCAGGGGAATTCTACCAAACATTTAAGGAAGAGTTAACACCCATTCTCTTGAAGCTGTTCCAAAAAATGGAAATGGAAGAAAAACTTCCAAACCCTTTCTATGAGCCCAGCATTACCTTGATTCCAAAACCAGATAAAAACCCCACTAAAAAGGAGAACTATAGACCAATTTCCTTGATGAACATGGATGCAAAAATCCTCAACAAGATATTAGCCAACTGGATCCAACAATACATTAAAAAAATTACTCACCACGACCAAGTGGATTTATACCTGGGGATGCAGGGCTGGTTCAATATTCACAAAACAATCAATGTGATTCATCACATCAATAAAAGAAAGGACAAGAGCCACATCATCTTTTCAATAGATGCAGAGAAAGCATTTGTCAAAATACAGCATCCTTTCTTGATAACAACCATCAAGAAAGTAGGGATAGAAAAAAAAAATAAAAAAAAATAAAAAAAAATAAAGAAAATAGGGATAGAAAGATCATACCCTGAGATCATAAAAACCATACATGAAAGACCCAATGCTAAAATCATCCTCAATGGGGAAAAACTGAGAACTTTCCCCCTAAGGTCAGGAACAAGACAGGGATGCCCACTCTCACCACTGTTATTCAACATAGTATTGGAAGTCTTAATCTCAGTAATCAGACAACACAAAGAAATAAAAGGCATCCAAATCGGCCAAGAGGAGGTCAAACTTTCACTCTTTGCAGATGACATGATACTCTATACGGAAAACCCAAAAGATTCCACCAAAAACTGCTAGAACTGACCCATGAATCAGCCAAGTTGCAGGATGTAAAATCAATGCACAGAAATCGGTTGCATTCCTATACACCAAAAATGAAACAACAGAGAAATCAAGAAATCGACCCCAATTGCAATTGCACCAAAAACCATAAAATACCTAGGAATAAATCTAACCAAAGAGGTGGAAAATCTATACACTGAAAACTACAGAAATCTTATGAAAGACATTGAAGAAGACACCAAAAAATGGAAAAAGATTCCATGCTCCTGGACAGGAAGCACAAATATTGTTAAGATGTCAATACTACCCAAAGCAATCTACATATTCAATGCAATCCCTATCAAAATAACACCAGCATTATTCACAGAGCTAGAACAAACAATCTTAAATTTGTATGGAACCAGTAAAGACCCCAAATAGCCAAAGCAATCTTGAAAAAGAAAACCGAAGCAGGAGGCATCAGATTCTCAGACTTCAAGTTGTATTATAAAGCTGTAATCATCAAGACAGTATGGTACTGGCACAAGAACAGACACATAGATCAATGGAACAGAATAGAGAACCCAGAAATGGACCCACAAACATATGGCCAACTAATCTTTGAGAAAGCAGGAAAGAATATCCAATGGAATAAAGGCAGTCTCTTCAGCAAGTAAGTGCTGGGAAAACTGGACAGTGACATGCAGAACAATGAACCTGGACCACTTTCTTACACCATACACAAAAATAAACTCAAAATGGATGAAAGACCTCAATGTAAGACAGGAAGCCATCAAAATCCTCGAGGAGAAAGCAGGCAAAAACCTCTTTGACCTTGGCCGCAGCAACTTCTTACTCAACATGTCTCCAGAGGCAAGGGAAACAACTGCAAAAATGAACTATTGGGACCTCATCAGAATAAAAAGCTTCTGCACAGCGAAGGAAATAATCAGCAAAACTAAAAGGCAACTGATGGAATGGGAGAAGATATTTGCAAACGACATATCAGATAGTTAGTATCCAAAATATATAAAGAACTTATCAAACTCAACACCCAAAAAACAAATAATCCAGTGGAGAAATGGGCAAAAGACATGAATAGACACTTCTCCAAAGAAGACATCCAGATGGCCAACTGACACATGAAAAAAAGGTCAACATCACTCATCGTCAGGGAAATACAAATCAAAACCACAGTGAGATACCACCTCACACCTGTCACAATGGCTAACATTAACAACTCAGGAAACAGATGTTAGTGAGGATGTGGAGAAAGGGGATGTCTTTTGCACTGCTGGTGGGAATGCAAACTGGGTGCAGGCAGTCTGGAAAACAGTATGGAGGTTTCCCAAAAAATTAAAAATAGAACTACCCTACAACCCAGCAATTGCACTACTAGGTATTTATCCAAGGGATACAGGGATGCTGTTTCGAAGGGGCACATGCACCCAAATGTTTATAGCAGCACTATCAACAATAGCCAAAGTATGGAAAGAGCCTAAATATCCATCAATGGATGAATGGATAAAGAATATGTGGTGTGTATATATACATACATATGTGTGTGTGTGTGTGTGTGTGTATACACACATATATATATGTGTGTATACACACACACACACACACACACACACACAATGGAATATTACTTGGCATTCAAAAAAGAATGAAATCCTGCTATTCACAACTACCTGGATGCAACTAGAGGGTATTATGCTAAGTGGAATTAGTCAGAGAAAGACAAATATATGACTTCATTCATATGAGGACTTTAAGATACAAAACAGATGAACAAAGTGTAGGGAAGCAATAATAATATAAAAACAGGGAGGGGAACAAAACATTAGAGACTCTTAAATATGGAGAACAAACAGAGGGTTATTGGAGGGGTTGTGGGAGGGCGGATGGGCTAAATGGGTAAGAGGCATTAAAGAATCTACTCCTAAAATCATTGTTGTACTACATGATAACTTGAATGTAAATTTAAAAAAATAAATTAAATTAAGAAAAAAAGGAGTAGAATTGCTGGGTCAAGTAGAAAGTTTAACTTTCTAGGAAAATGCCAGACTGTTTTCTAAAGTGGCTGCATCATATAAAATTCCCACTGGCAACGTATGAGGGCTATGTTTCTCTATGTCCTTATACTTGCTATTGCCTTTTTGATTATAGTCATCCTAGTGAGTATGTAGTGATATCTCACTGTGGTTTTAATTTGCATTTCCCTAATAACTAATGATGTTGAATATCTTTCATGAGTTTATTAGTCATTTCTGTAATTTCTATGGTGAAATACCTATTGAAATATTTTGACCATTTTATATAGGATTATTGCTTTTTTTATCAACATGTTTGGAAAATTCTTTATACCATTTGGATATAAGTTCTTTACAAAATATATAATTTGCAAATATTTTCTCCCAGTCTATGACTTGTCTTTTCACTTTCTTTTCTTTTTATTAAAAAATTTTTTTTTAATGTTTTTATTTATTTTTGGGAGAGAGAGAGAGAGAAAGAGAGAGAGAGAGAGAGAGATGGGGGGCAGAGAGAGAGAGGGAGACACAGAATCTGAAGGAAGTTCCAGGCTCTGAGCTGTCAGCACAGAGCCCGACACGGGGCTTGAACTCATGAGCTGTGAGATATGACCTGAGCTGAAGTCAGACGCTTACCTGACTGAGCCACCCTGCTGCCCCTTGTCTTTTCACTTTCTTAATGGTATTTTCTGAAGCACAAACGTTTTAAATTTTGAAGTCCAGTTTATGAAATTTTTCTTTTATAAATCTTGTTTTGGTGTCATTTGTAAACATGTGTAGCCCAATATAAATTTACAAAGTTTTTTTCCCATAAGTTTAATAATTTTAGCTTTTATATTTATGTGTATGATCCATTATGGGTCAATTTTGTTGTTTTTTTATTGAGATGAGAGTCTAAGTTATTCTCTTTTTTTGGCATGTGGACACCCAATTGGACCAGGAACATATGTTTATGTTTATGTTTATCATTGAATTGAAATGTCTAGAACCTTCATAGAAAATCAGTTGGTAGTAAACACGAGGGTTTATGTGTGGACACTTAATCAGGGCCATTGATCTATATGCCTATCCTTGTACTAATACCACACTGTCTACATTAGTGTGGTTTTATAGTAGTAAGTTTTAAATTAAGTAATGTAAGACCTTAATTTGTTCTTCTTTTAAAAAAATATTGTTTTGGCTACTCTAGGTCTTTTGCATTGTCATATAGATTTTTAAAAATCAGGCTGTGAATTGTTATAAAAAAGCTTACTGGGAGTTTGATAGGAATTATGTTGGATTTATAGATCAATTTAAAGAGAACTTCCATCTTGACAATATTGAGACTTGAAATCCATGAGCATGGAATATCTCTCTATTTGTTTAGATCTTTAATTTTCCTCAACAGTGTTTTGCAGCTTTCAGTATACAAGTATTGCACTTCTTTTGTTAATTTATTTATCTTCTGTGATACTACTGTAAATGGAAGTGTTTTCTTAATCACATTTTTTGGATTTTTTTATTGCTAGCATATGAAAATATAATTGATTATTTTATACTGATCTTGTGTCAGGCAATCTTGGTAAACTTGTATATTTATTCTTATTAATTTTATGTGGATTCTTTGGCATTTTCAACATACAGAATCTTGTCTTCTGAGAATAAAGACAGTTTTACTTCTTCGTTTCCAACCTGGATGACTTTACCTTTTGTTGTTATTGTTTTGTTTTCGCCTATCTTATTGGCTAAAACCTCCAGTACAATGTTGAAAAGAAGTGATGAGACTGGGCATTGCTGCATTGATTTTAATTTTGGGGGGAAAAACATTCACTTTTTCACCAGTAAGTAAAATGTTAGCTATGGGTTTTCCACAGATGCCCTTTATCCTCCTATTCCTAATCTGTTGAGAGTTTTTATCACACATTGGTGTTAGATTTTATCAAATGCTTTTTTTGCAACTATTTAGATGATCATGTGGATTTTGTTCTTTATTCTATTAACATATTGTTTTATATTAATTTACTTTCAAATGTTAAGCCAGCCTTGTATTCTGGGGGTGAATCCCACTTGCTCATGATGTATCGTCCTTTTTATATGTTGCTGGATTCAGTTTGTTAATATCTTGTTAAAGATTAATGCATCTATGGACATTAAAGATATCAGTCTATGATTTTCTTTAAAAAATTTTTTTAATGTTTATTTATTTTTAAGACAGAGAGAGGCAGAGCATGAATGGGGGAGGTTCAGAGAGAGAGGGAGACACAGACTCCAAAGAAGCTCCAGGCTCCAAGCTGTCAGCACAGAGCCGGACATGGGGCTCAAACTCATTGACCGTGAGATCATGACCTGAGCCAAAGTCGGACGCTCAACCGACTGAGCCACCCAGGCGCCTTTAATTTTCTTTTTTTGGGGGGGATGCCTTTGTCTGCCTTTGATATCAGGACAAGCAATAATAAGTTGGAAAGTTTACTACCCTCCTTAATTTTCTGGAAGAATTTTGTGAAAGATTGATACTGTATCTTCTTTAATTATTTGATATTGTATCTATTTTGATATTCGAAACCATCAGGTTCTCAGCTTTCTTTGTAAGAAGTTGTAAACTAATTCAATCTCTCTGCTTCTTAGGGTCTAATTCAGATTTTTCATTTATTCATAAGTATTGGTAATTTCTTTCTTTCTCTTTCCTTTCTTTCTTTCTTTCTTTCTTTCTTTCTTTCTTTCCTTCCTTTTCTTTCTTTTCTTCCTTCCTTCCTTTCTCCCTCTTCTTTCTTTCTTTCTTTCTTTCTTTCTTTCTTTCTTTCTTTCTTTCTTTCTTTCTTTTCTTTCCTTCCTTCCTTCCTTTTCTTTCCTTCCTTTCCTTTCTTTCTTTCTTTCTTTCTTTCTTTCTTTCTTTCTTTCTTTCTTTCCTTTCTTTCTTTCCCTCTCTCTCTCTTTTCTTTCTTCTTTCTTTCTCTTTCTTTCTTTCTTTCTTTCTTTCTTTCTTTCTTTCTTTCTTTCTTTCTTTCTTTCTTTCTTTCTTTCTTTCTTTCCTTTCGGCTCCATGACCAATGTGGAGCCCAATGCAAGGCCTGAACTCATGATTCTGTGATCAAGACCTGAGCTGAGGTGAAGAGTCAGGTGCTTAACTGACTGAGACACCCAGGTCCCCCAATTTTTGACTTTCTAAGAATTTGTCCATTTTATCTAGTTGTGTGTGTGTGTGCGCACACACAAATTTGTTCATAATAATTCTTTTTTTATTAACTATAATTTATTGTCAAATTGGTTTCCATACAACACCCAGTGTTCATCCCAACAGGTACCCCCCTCGATGCCCATCACCCACTTTCCCCTCTCCCCCACCCCCATCAACCCTCAGTCTGTTCTCAGTATTTAAGAGTCTCTTATGGTTTGCCTACTCTCTGTAACTCTGTAACTCTGCCCTCCCTCTCTGTAACTTTTTCCCCCTTCCTCTCCCCCATGGTCTTCTGTTAAGTTTCTCAGGATCCACATATGAGTGAAAACATATGGTGTCTGTCTTTCTCTGCCTGACTTATTTCACTTAGCATTATACCCTCCAGTTCCATCCATGTTGCTACAAATGGCGAGATTTCATTCTTTCTCATTGCCAAGTAGTATTCCTTGTATACATAATAATTCTTTATAATCCTTTTAATCTCTGTAGGATCAGCAATGATGTTTTTCATTCCTGATTTTGGAAATGTGTGTCTTCTTTGAACTTTTTTTTTTTTCCTTAGGTCTAGGTAAATACTTCTCAATTTTATTAATATTTTTTGAAAAACCAGTCTGCGTTTCACTGATTTTTCTTTATTGTTTTTCTGTTTTCTATTTCATTGGTTTCTCTTCTAATCTTTATAATTTTCTTTCTTCTACTTGCTTTGTACCTAGATTGGTTTTTTTTCTATTTTTTTAATGTGGAACCTAGGTTATTGACTTGAGAGCTTTCTTCTTTTCTATTACAAGCATTTAAATGCTATAAATATCCATTTAAGCACTACTTTCTCTGCATCCCACACATTTTGATATGTTGTGTTTTCATTTACACTCAGCCCCATATATTTTATAATATCCGTTGTGATTTTTTCTTTAACCCATGGGTTATTTGAAAGTGTGTTGTTTAATTTCAAGTATTATGGGATTTCCCAGATTTCTTTTTTTGTTGATTTCTAATTTAATTTCATTGTTGTCAGTAAACATCCTTTATATAATTAATCTGTTTAAATACATTGGAACTTATTTTTTGGCCTATCATATGGTTTTTCCTAGGGAATGTTCCATATACACTTGAAAAGAATGTGTGTCTACAGTCAGAGTGTTCTGTATATGCCAGAGTGAATTGGTTGATAGTTTTCAACCCATCGACACCCTTGTTGATTTCATATCTAGGTTTTCTATCAATTATTGAGGGGGTATTGAAATATTCAACTGTTATTGTGGAATTATTTATTTCAACTTCAATTCTTTCAGTTTTTACTTTATTTATTCTGTTTTTGGTATATACAATTTTAATTGTTTTAATTCCTCATGTATTGACCATATTCTCATTATGAAATACTCCTTTAATGTACAATTGACTTTATTTTATTTGAAATGAATAAAATTACTTGAGCTCTCTTATGGATACTGTTTTGGATATCTATTTCCATCATTTTACTTTCGATCTTTTTGCATCTTGGAATCTTTGTGTAGTTTACCTCTTCTAAACAGCATACAGGTGGATCTTGGTTTTTTAATCCAGTATGACAATCTCTGCCTTTATTTTGGAGTGCCAGACTTGAGGGGGGTTTTGCTCAAGCCCCTGGAACCAAAAAGCTTTCTGTCCTCTGCTGATGGATCTGTGAGTGGATGAGGGCCATTTTCAAAGTTCAGGCCATTTTTATGTCCTATCCAAGTTTTTCCTTTCCACCTGTTTTTTTGTTTGTTTGTTTGTTTTGCTTTGTTTTGCATACCCCCTGTATCTTCTGTATAACCCTATGGTTGGCCAGGATTATGTGCCTAGCTTGGGCTGTCTCCAGTCTCTGCTAGGCATGCACATCAACTCAGCCAAGAATATGCTTTTCCTGGCCACAAATGCAACCTCGGGCTAATAGAGTCATCACCTTCATCCACTGCCAATGTTGTCACTTCCTACTATGTAGATGGATGTAGGTGTCACCACTGCTCCAAACCAAGCAAGATTCTTGATTGAGGCTGCAAAGATGCTGATCCTCATGGCCCATCCTCCCTGGCAAAACATTTTCCACTGACCTGGGTGGGGGAATGGAAGTAGCCCCAGGCAAAAATGCCAGACTCCCACTGTCCTTAGTGGTTTTCTATACAAAATATTTCTTATATTTTTGTATGCCTTTGGTCAATTTCCAGGGCAATGAAATAGTTGTTTTTGTCAAAATTTGCAAGCTTTATAGTTACTTTTTGAGGACAGTATTTGTTGACCTCCTCACTTGGCCATAGCCAGAAATCCCACTAACAATGTCAGGGGCACAGAAACCTATTTCCTTCAGGGCAACAGGAAGTTTCAGTATTGAACACTGTCTGTTAGATCCTGAAGTCTGCTCTTGCCTCACTTATTACAGAGCAGGGTTGCACAATACTGGTTTATCTGTCATCCTAATCTAAGGGAGTTTAGTCAATGAAATGGTAAAAAAAAAAAAACAAAAAAACAAAAAAACAAAAAAACAAAACAACAACTTTGTCAGAGGCATTTCCCCCAATACAGCAATCCTCAGCAGTCTTGTATAGATAGAATCCCAATGTATTCACAGATTTTTATGTGTTTTAACACTCATGACTTCAAGTTTTATAGCATCCCTGGTGGGAAATGGAAGGTAAGATTTTTCATGAGCACTTTACAACTGGCATAATTGTGTCTTTAAAAGATGACTATTAATGACACCTGTTGAATGCTTAGGTACCTGGCATTGTGCTAACTGTTTCACCTATATTAACTATAAGTTAGGTAATATTACAAGCCCCACTTCATAGTTGGAAAAGTAACCTACCAGGAGTCACCAACTAATAACTGGGCTCTGAAACCAAGTGGTTGAGCACCAGAGCCTGATTCCTTATGACCTACACTCTGTGGCTTCATGATAATTCTTGAAAGTTATAGGCCTGGACATGACCAATCAATAGAAAGACGGTGAGTTGTAACCTATTTCAACATTAAATACAGGAACAAGGAGACAGCGTTTATGCCCAGGTCGGACATGGAAAGTATAACTATTTTGGTACAACTAATACTTAACTTCCCTAGATGCACACGATTGGAGTCACTCATGATGGACTTTAAGCATATCCAGCCATCTAAGTGACTCATCCTGAATGTGATGGCAGGGCTTAGGGAGGGCAACCTCTTTTAAGGACAGCACCTCCCACCTGTGGGTGGGCTGGGTATCCCTTCTTTCTCAATGAGTTGAGCTAATAAGGACTTTGGAAAGCCCTTCTTTCTCAATGAGTTGAGCTAATAAGGACTTTGGAAAGCCCTTCTTTCTCAATGAGTTGAGCTAATAGGAACATAGAGGGCCATTTACTTCCCTCATTTTAAGGATGAGTCAATTGAGGTTTAAAGAACTGACCCTCCCCTAAAGCCCCTGAAGGCTGTTCAAACATTACCTCTTCCCTAAAGCTTTCCTTGTAAGGACACTAATCCTTACCTGCTTTCCTCTCTGAATTCCTTTAGTGTGATCCATATGCTTCATTCAGGGAACCCTATTCTAGATGGCTAAATGGTTTGATTCTTACAGGGTAGATTAAAGCCAAAGTACAGGTGGGAGCCCAAATAAGGCAGTTACCTTTTCTCAAAGAACAGCTGCTCTACCACTCTGCACACTGGAGTGAAAGGCACTGTGGCTGCCTGTCCTATTTCTGGGGAAACATCTCAAATACAGGGCTTTCTAATAGTGGGCATCATATTTCACATATACAGTCATACAAAATTCTTTCTTTCTCTCTGCCTCTCTCTTTCTTTCCTTCTCTTATTCTCCATCTCTTAGAAATACAGAAACATATAGGATAATTGAATGAAATAAAAGCTTCCCCAAACTGATACTGAGCTCCTCCTTATGGTATTGGGAGGAGAGAATTTTTCCCTTCCTGGTGTTTTTCCTTCTCACTCTCTCACCCAATGAGAATATATATATTCTCATATATATATATATATATATATATATATATATATATATATATATTCTCTATATAATATATATAGATAAATATATCATGGGCATCCTTACTGGAATGTCAGGGATCCTAGGAACAGATTCCACAAGAATCTGTTAGGTAAAATTCCCTAAAGAAAAGGGATTTGAAACAAGTCATCCAGTCATTTATGATTAGTTCCCTCCTATTTCTTTCCTTGTATATTTCTTAATCTAATGTGATGATGGGTGGAGGTGGAGAAAAGCCTTTTAAAATAAAATAAAATAAAATAAAATAAAATAAAATAAAATAAAATAAAAATAAAACACCTCTTTTGCTCTATTCCCCTTTCCAGACTAGAAATAGTCCTACAGTAATTATGCATAATACTATAGACTTGATAATGATGAGTCTATGCATATGTATGGCTGAAAAGGGCTCATTCACAATTTGTACCATACGTATTTTTTTGTACCACGGAGACAGTGAGGTTGATTCCAGTGTTGTGGACTGTAATTGTAGTTTGCAGCTGCCTTTTTGCATCATCATACACTGTCTGACACATGGATTAAAAACAAACTCTACTCTGAATGGCTAAAATCAAAAACACAAGAAACAACAACTGTGGTGAGGATGTGGAGAAAAAGGAACCCTCGTGCACTGTTGGTGGGAATGTAAACTGGTGTAGCCACCATGGAAAACAATTTAGAGGTTCCTCAAAAAATTAAAAATAGAGGGGCACCTGGATGGCTCAGTTGGTTAAGTGTCTGACTTCAGCTTAGGTTATGAACTCCCGGTTTGTAGGTTTGAGCCCCACATCAGTCTCTCTCTGCTGTCAGTGTGGAGCCTGCTTCAGATCCTCTGTTCCTCTCCCTCTCTGCCCCTCCCTCAGTTGCTCTCGTGTGTATGTTCTCTCTCTCTCTCTCTCTCTCAAAAAAAAAAATTAAAAATGGAATTACCATATGATCTAGTAATCCCATTACTGGGCATTTACCCATAGAATACAAAACACTAATTCAAAAAGATACACGCACCCTTATGTTTATTGCAGCACTATTTACAATAGTCAAATTATGGAAGCAACCCAAGTGTCTATCAATAGATGAATGGATAAAGAAGATGTGGTGTATGTGTATATATATATATATATATATATATATATATATATACACACACACACACACACATATATATACACATAGATATAACATACACAATGGAATATTACTCAACCATAAAATGAATGAAATCTTGCCATTTGCAACAGTAAGAATGGATCTAGAGGGTATAAGTCTAAATGAAATAAATCACAAATACCTTATGATTTCACTCATATGTGGAATTTAAGAAACAAATGAACAAAGAAAAAAAGAGGCAAAACAAAAAACCGACTCTTAAGTATAGAGAACAAACTAATGGTTACCAGAGGGGAGATAGAGGAGGTGAAATAGGTAAAAAGCATTAAGAGTATACTTATCATGATGAGCACTGAGTAATGTATAGAATTGTTGAATCACTATATTGTACACCTGACACCAATATAACACTGTATGTTAACTACTTTGGAATCCAAAATTAAAGAAAAAAGAACTCTGCTTCATCTCTCATTAGTGCAAACCACCTTGGTTGAACTTTAAGCCTTATAATAGTTATTGGCAGAATGTGGGTACCTCTTCCACATTATGTACCATTAGGAAGGCATCAAAAGTTCATGGATAAAACCATTAGTCAGTATTTTCTGCCTTTGCCCTCCCTCATTCCCTCACTGGTATGGTGCCTCCAAATCCAAAGGCTACTTTGTCATGACTAGGACTGTGTCCGGAAGAAGCTCCAACAGTTTCCTAACGTCCCAGATCTTCTCTTGCCATACTGTCTCAGATTGGTTTCCACCTCTCTAATCCTAGCAATACCACCAAAAGTACAGAATCTATCCATGGGAGAACTTCTAGCCTAAACTCAATATTTGCTTCAAAAGTTTCTAAAATTTAACACTACTTGTTGAACTTCTAGAGTTTAAGCAGCCCACTATCTGGATTCTTTTGGGACCCTATGGTCTGTGTCTCAAACTTAAGGATGGATGGTCACCACAGCTTGGACTGAGGCTGAAGGAAGAATGGGCATGGCCATGCCCTTCACATGTGTCTAGTAATGGCTTTAGCTTGACATTATGACAGATGGTTGTTTATTATTTAATGAATTATATAGGCAGATATTAAGAAGTGCCAAATGTGACCTAGCCCTGCCCATTTTCCAAGGGCAATATAAGTGTTGGTAATATGGCTTTTTATGCTCTTAGGAGAAAAAAAGAAACATTGATGTGACTGTATAAAAGACAAGGTGATACATGCATGATACATGGGTCTTCTGAGTTTTCTCTGAGGTAATTATTCTCAGAAGGCACAAACAGTGGAAGTGCTTTGGTCACCTCTGCCCAGGCACCCATCCATTTGAGGTGGCTCCTTGAAACAGTATGAGAAAGACCAGATGGAATTAAACCCACATGATTAAAGGAGAATAAGTGTGGGGAAGAGATCCAGGCCAGCAGGCAGAACAGGACACTTAAAGGGTAGAGCAATAGATGAGAGATGGTGCGGTGGCCCAGGCAGAGGTGGTAGTGGTGGTAGGGCTGTTGTTTATGTCACAGGTTGTCTAACACAAACAAATGGGTATTATTTGACAGCTGGGGATAGTGCTGTCTTGGAAAAACCAAGATTGGAAGATTCTTAAATATCTGGGCAGCATTAGGAAAGCCAGTGGGCAAGAGTGTATACTTGTTCAGGGGCATCTGCTAGATCTGGGACACAAGTTGAGGAGTGCATTTCAGGAAGTTATGAGAAGTGGGGTACAAGGTCACAGAGAGGTGAGCAACAAGAGAGAGTCAAGGCTGGGCATTGTGGTAATCTTTCTTAGCTGTTTCTAAAAGCAGTATCCATCTGATATTGGTCTTAGGCCTAAGGAGTAGAGGCAACTGGAGCTGAGGAGACTGATAGACCCAAATAAGTCTCAGTCCCACATCACAAAGCTTTGATCTCTTGTATTTTCATATAAGTGCCATGACTTGTATGGCTGAGAGTTAGCACAGAAGGAAGGTGGGCTGGTCATAGTGATCACAGATCAACGGACAGAAACAGGTTGGGCAAAAGCACAGTAACCTAAAATGAAGTCTGAGAAGAGTACTGAGGAGTCAGTGCAGAAGTAAAGACTTAAAACCAAATGTTGTGGCATAAAAGGTTTCATGACTAGTGGCTCATTGGATGGAGAAGGAACTGTTACAGATAGAATAGCAAGGGAAGGATGCACTTGTTCAAGTGCCATTAGGACATTGTGGGTTAAAGGGTTATAGAACATCTGTCTTTTCTGGGATGCAGAATACAGTTGAGTCTTGTTTTTAAATTTTACATTTATTTTTATCCAATCAGAAAATCTCTGCCTTTAAATTAGATCATTTAGACCATGCATATGAAATGTGATTATTGATATGTTTGGGTTTAAATCTATTGTCTTGTTACGTATTTTGTATTTATCCAATATGTTCTTTGTTCTCTTCACTCTCACTTTCTGCCTTCTGTTGGATTAGTTGAACATTTAAAAAAATAATTTCATTTTATATCCTCTGTTGATTTATTAGCTTTAACTCTTTATTATGTTTTTATGGTGGTTGATTTATGATCTAGCCTATCATAGCCTACTTTCAAGTAATATGATACCACTTCATGTAAAATACAAGAAATTTCCAACAGTATAATTCTATTTTTCCTCTCACAGCCTTTGAGCTATCAGTGTCCTACATTTTATTTCTACATGTTTAAAAGTCCACAATACATTATTATTGTCACTGCTTTAAACAGCCATCCTTTAAAAAGATTAAAATAACAAAAAATTGTTACATTTATCCATATAGTTATTATTTCCAGTGTTCTTCTATCCTTTGCATGGATCTAGGTTTGTGTCCTTCTTCCTCAGAGATGTACTTTACCATTCCTTGTAATGCAGGTTTACTGTTGACGAATTTTTTCAGCTTCTGTATGTCTATAAAAGTTTCTATTTCACCTTTGTTTTTTAAGTATATTCTTGGATGAAGAATTCTAAGGTGATAATTTTACCTTCAGAAATTTGCTCCACTGTCTTCGAACTTCCCTTGCTTTAAACAAGACATCTATTATTCTTATCTTTGTTCCTCTGCACATAATATGTCCCTTTCCCCACCTTGTGGTTTTTTAAAATTATTTATCTATGTTTTAAAGCAACTTTATCATGATATGCCTTGGTGTAGTTTTCTTCATGTTTCTTTTCTTGGGGTTCAGAGGCCATCTTAGATTTGTGTGTTTATAGTTTTTATCAAATTTTGAAATTTCTTGGCCTTGATTTCTTCACATATTTTTTCTGTTCCCTGCTCAACTTTGTGATGCTAGTTACATGTGTATTAGGTTGCTTTAAATTGTTCTAGAGTTCGCTGGTTCTCTATTTTTTTCCCCAGTCTTTACTCTCTCTGGATTTCATTTTGCATAATTTCTATTGTTATATCATCAAGTTCACTAATCTTTCCTTCCATCACGTCTAATCTACTGTTAACACGATTCAGTGTATTTTTCATCTCAGACATTGATGTTTTCATTTCTAGTTGATTTGGGTCTATCTTCCATGTCTCTACTTATCATGTTCAATCTTTCCTCTAGGCTCTCAAGCATATGGAATATAGTTATAATTGTCTTTTTTTAATGTTTATTTATTTTTGAGAGAGAGTGTGCATGTGAGTGGGGGAGGGGCAGAAAGAGAGGGAGACAGAAGATCCAAACTGGGCTCTGACTGAACCACCCAGGTGCCCTGGAATATCATTATAATTATCTTAATGTCTTTGACTATTAATTCTACCATTTATGTTATTTCTGAGTAGGTTTCTATTAATTGATTTCCTCTCCCTTCATTGTGGATCACATTTCGCTGCTTCTTCATAGGTCTGGTAATTTGGATGCCAGACTGCTGCAAATTTTATCTTTTGAGTGCTGGATACCTTCATATTCCTATAAATATAGCTGAATTTTGTTTTGGGATGAGTTAAGTTGCTTGGAAAGAGCCTTTGATACCTTGTGATCTTGCTCTTAAGTTTTGCCAGGTGAGACTAGCAGTATTGAGTCTAGTGATAATTTTGTCCCACTAATGAAGCAAAACTCTTCTGAGTTCTCTATGGGACACTATGAATTGCGAGGTTTTTCATTTTGGCTAGTGGGAAGAGGATCTTTCCTAGCGCTGTGAGAAGTTAGGGGATTATTCCCTCTAATCCTTTTGTGAAATCCTTTTCCTGGCTTCAGGTAATTTTTTCACATGCATGTGAAGAAAGACTTGAGGGGGAGATCTCAAAGGTTGTCATCATGTGCAGCCTCTTGGTCTTCAGTACTCTGCCCTGAGAACTCAGTCAAGTTGGCTTCCCTGGACCACCTGTGTCATCTGTTCAACATAGGGACACTGTGGGGTTTTCCTTGTGCTCTCCTCCCTGTGCTACATCTTGGACACACTCTGCAGGCAGTAACTGGGACAAATTTTGTTTTCCCCTCTCAGGATCACTGTCCTTCATTGCCTGATGTCCAATGTCTTGAAAACATATTTTCTTTAGTGTATTGTTGTTTCGAGTAGGGGGTAAATCCAGTCCTTGTTACTCCATCTTGGCCAGAAGCAGAAGTTTATTTGTGTTTCCAAATGTTTTCCACCCATAAGGCTTGGTTTTTTTCAGGTGAGAAACAGAGGAGTCTTCCAAACCTCAATGCTCACTGGTGAGCAGGGTTAGGGAACACATTACCTTATATTACCAGGCTCGGAAACCTGTTCTCTGATCTATCTCTAACCTCAGTAATCTGCCTTGACTAACTTGCTTGGCTCTTGTTCTATATCTAGCTTTAACCTCTATAACCAAAATTCTTTAGCTTATTCTTTGTCCCCTACAGAGCAGAAAATCCCTTAATAAACTCAGTTCCTAACTCCTTACAATAATATATATTCTACTTACACCCATTAACTTGACATTCATGCTTTCTTTCATTCATCAAGTGTTCAGAGTGCCTATTATGTACCAGGCACTCTTCTAGGTATCAGGAATACAATTGTAAGCAAAATTAGACACTATCTCTGCTTGTGTGGTTATTCCAGATATTTTCTGACTACAATAATCAATAAACATTGAAGTTTACACATGTGACCTTATCTGATTCTAGATTTAACCACAATGATTATAGTACAAAAGCACTTGACTTCCTTCTTCCATTATGTAGCACCCTCAGTTGGAGTGAGACCACAAACATTTAGGTTAACTCTAAAGGCTTCTCAAAGCCATGTCATTTCCTGTGGTATCAACTTACTGCAAAGGCCACCACAGGATCAGTTATCCAATTTTGCTCATAAGTCCTGAACTAGAAACTGAGTTTCTTTTTTCTCATCTGGCTACATGTTTTAAAAAATTCCCACTAAGCTTAAATTTCACCACTTGGATCTGTTTAGGCATATATTCAGCAAAATTACAATATGAAAGGCCATCCCTTAGTCATTTACTTGAACCAATAAATAACTCAGCTGATACCAGCCATCTCCTGGTCTTGTCCCTTCATTAGTCTTGTGATCCCTAGGGCACGGAGTTTGACTCCTAGTTTTTTCCTTTACCTTGAACCCTCACTGCCACCTTGCACCTATCCTACTCCAATACACATCCACTTATTAGAAAGGAAGACTCATACCCACTTCTCCCATTACGTATGAGGTAACATCTTTGAGTATCATTCCTGGCCTGTTGACCTATCCCTTATTCATTCCTCCATATGTTCCTCGATTCATAGATGACACCTATTGGTCTATGTTCTTCCACTGAGAGGATCTAATCTATTAAAAGGCTCTAACACTGAGATATCAATCTCTCTTTTCCCAGAAAAGAAAGACCAGTATGAGGCACAATCTTGGCTAAGAGGGTATTCTTGCAAACATGATTTCCCTCATGTGGGCTTTCCATGATCAGAATTTGGGGGTAGGAGGATACGTATGAGAGAAGGATGGAGAGTATGTTAGTAGCCAATGTGAATTGCTCATCTACACCACATCCTCCAACCTAGTTTTTATTGTTGTTGTTTTTTCCCCATGGGGGTCACAGCACAATTTATTGCCCAAAGAAAACACACACACCTGAGAGCAACTCCCCAAATAGGGAAAAATGAGAACAGAATACAGACTCTTTGGAACCAAGAAAGAAGGAAAAAATGGGGAGGCAAATTTCTCCCTTTCCTGGGACTTCACACAGAATCCTAGGGACCTGCTTCCCACCCTAGCTCCTCAGCAGCCCTGATTTGGGCCAGCAGCTTCCCAGAGAAGTAGGAGGAGGCAGGAGACCACAATGCCTAAAGCCCAGTTCCAGGGCTCCCTGGACACCCTCCCCAGGCTGAGGTGGAGGGGGTGCTGCAGCCACCATGTACTGTTGCCTGCTTTGGGCACCAGCCTCTCTAGGGTAGTGAGAAAGTCTAGATTCGGTGATGGGAGAGAGATTTTTGTGAGCCCATGAACCTCTAATATTCTAGAGTAGAGAGGCAGAGGGATTCCTGGAGGGGGAGAGCCAGAAGTGATATTTTGGTCACCATCTGCCTTACTCTTGCATCTACCATTCAATTGGGTCTACACACAAGAGGGGAAGAAAGTATCTCTTCTGGAGCACTGCCTACTAGGTGATAAATGGCAGTGACTAGCTTAGGAGCTAGATAGGGAAAGATCATGTTTATAGGTGACATGTCATCTAGATTTATGATCTATAAGAATATGAGCAAAGGGGTCAACAAGATCCAGTTCCCCTGCCACTGGGCAGTGGAAACTCTCCCATGAAATTAGCCCCTTATTTGCTGTTGGTTCCTCATCATCCCACGTGCTCTGACAGTGAGGAGAGTGCAGTGGATGGTGGGGAAGTTGGAAGTTTGGACAGAACACTGATAGGGCTGTTATCCAGGAAACATCTTGACCCGGTGATCCCACCCTTCGCTTACAGGGTTCTGTTTCCTGGATGCGGCATGAGGAATTCTATGTGAAAAGCTAAATATAATCTTGACACAGTGTTTCTGGACAGGAAATGCAGTTTGAAAGTGAGGACGATGATAAACATATTGACAAAGCATACACAAACATAAAAGTCTAGCCAAAGGAAAAAATGATAACCTTCATTCTGAAGACCTAGAAGAGCATATTGAAGGTATAGTATTTTCTGTTTGTGTTTTGTTTTAGGGCATCCTAAAGCAGGATGTGATGCAAAACTAAAACAATCCAAATTTCAGTTTTCTTTGATAAAACTCTTAAATAGAAAATGCAGAAACAGAGTATTTAAGAGTTTCTTAGAACTTTTGCTTCATATTTTGGTGGTGCCTTTTTAAAATTTGAAATACCAGCACATGAAGTCTTTGGATGATAACGGAAGGTATATGGCTTTAGTCTGTCTTTGGAGACACTTGATTTCTTCTTTTTGATAGCCTTCTTTTTAAAAAAATTTTTTTTAACGTTTATTTATTTTTGAGACAGAGAGAGACAGAGCATGAACAGGGGAGGGGCAGAGAGAGAGGGAGACACAGAATCGGAAGCAGGCTCCAGGCTCCGAGCCATCAGCCCAGAGCCCGAAGTTTGATATGATAGCCTTCTTAACTGCCCTCTGTAGAGCTCACTTTCCAGAGTTTCACACCGACCTAAAAACAGGTGTGGTTCTCCTCTTTCAATTAGTAATCTATGTGCTGTTCCTCTAACTCTGTGAGTAAGCCCAGTTCCCCACTAACTATTCAAATGAGGCTAACACCAATTCACAATCTACACTTAACTCAAAAACTGCATAATGTTGGTTTTAAGCCTTATACTTTGGAGAATGTCAAACATATACCAAAGTAGAGAGGAACTTCTAATTGAATTGCCACATGTCCATCACTGGCCTGAATAGTGATCATCCAATCTATTCCCTCATCATCAACTCCCCGCTTCCAGGTTTACTTTGAAGCAAATTTCTAGATAATGTTCTACTGAGAACTTAAGACCTAATAGCTATGAATAGTAAATAATTTGGTTCTCTTTGTGTGTGTGCCTGATAACCCAGATATAGATGAATGCACCATTCTTCCATATTGCCACCAAAGATGCGTGAACACACCAGGATCATTTTATTGCCAGTGCAGTCCTGGGTTTGTTGGCCCCAAACCATATCATTTCTTCTGTAAATATTTCATTATGCATTTTGAAAATACAATCTCTTTAAAAATTACCCAGGATACCATTACACCCCCCAAATCTTCTTAATAATTCCTTAACATTTCAAATATCTCCACTCGATTATTTTGAAGAAAATATCAGGCATCTCAATATTTCATTTGTAAATAGTCCAGTCTATATACACCTTTTAAAAACCACCTTTTATTTTTTCTGAGCAAAATGAATGCCATTATCACACTTTAAAAAATTAATTCCTTAATATCATCAGATATCCAGTGTAAAAGTTTCCCAATGTTCTCATAAATGTTATTTTACAGTTGAGTTATTTGAATCTGGATCCAAACAAATCTACACATCACATTTGATAGCTATGTCCATCACATCTCTTTTAATTTACGTGTTCTCCTCCTCTCTTTGTTTTTCTCAATAATTCATGCACTGAAGAATATGTCTCACATTCTGGATTGTTCAAGTTTACAGTCCAGCAGTGGTTCTGTTCTCCCTGAAAACATTCTTATTTTGCCTTCATCTTAAAAAAAAACTTTACTGAGACATACATGACACCCAATAAACTGCACACATTTAAAGTAGTATAATTTTATAAGTTTTGACACATGGGTATGCACTTTGATGCCATCACCACAATCAAGATAATAAACATATTGTCACTCCCAGATACATTTTGCTCTCTGAATCTGGGCACACACTTAACTTCCCCCAGTCTCAGTTTCCTTTCTGTAAAACAAGGGCATGTACAGGATAGATGTACAGAATTAGATGATCATTAATGTCTCATACATATCTAAGTTTCTATTATTCCCTCTTTACCTGTTGCTCTATCAGGTATTGGGACAGATATATGTGAGTTTCATCTCTATAGAAAATCCACAGATGGAGCCTGTAGGTTAAATTGGTTTTTCATATTTCATAGGGTTTTCTTTAATTCAAATAAAATAAGAGGCCCTTTAAGCTGCTTCCTCTCTTGCATACCAGAAACATTCAGAAATTGGTTGCTCATTGCTGAAAACTGGCACATTTCTATTTAAGCTTCTGCTTCACAAATCTCCCATTTCAAACCTCTATGAAGCACTGTCCTTCTTCAAACCAGACTGAATGTAATGTAGGTTTGGGGCCCTGCAGGCACTCATCATTCTCTAAAACAGGAAAACACACCAGGACGATGGATCAAATGCTTCCCAGGGAGGAGTTGGAGAGATGCTGATTTTAAAATGTTCAAGAGATGATCAAAATGAACATAGCAGGCAAGTGTTTAAAGCTGAGAAGATGGCAGCAAAGATAATTTGAATAAATCTGGATCTATAGGCCTGGTCTAGGCAGAAACTGCTGGCAGGGTATGAGCAAATTGGGGCCTGTAGTATTAATAAAAAGTATGGTGAAATTTTCCTGGAGATATGAAAATTTCAAGGACTCTCAGTAACACATTGGTTTGTTCCTTTACTCGCCCACTTGGTGTTAGGTATCTGGTAGGTCTGGGAACACGAAAATAAATAATCTGTCACCCCTAAGGAGTTTATTCACTTCCAGTAGATAAGAATGTGTGCTTGAATATCTATAATATGAAGCAGCCCATAATTGGGGCCCCAGTTTCCCCTCCTAGGAGGGTTAGACTTTAGGATCTCAAAGACAACATACTCAAAGACAATTCAGATTTAAACTAAAAAGTTCATTTCATTGTATCCGTTAGTGTAAAAGCCCTTAATTCAAACACACATTCATTCAGGATGCCCCTAGCATTGTGGGTACAGTTTCCTTTCCCTGGAAATCTTTCCCATCCTTTCCCCTGGCTAATTCCTATCTCCTTCCATATCTCAATTTAGGTGTCTTTTATTCTGGGAAGTCTGCTCCGACCTCTAAGTTTTGATTAATACTACATGTCCCCCATCACTCTACTTATTAAGTGTCTATTATTCATTGGAGCCACCCAGTGGCCCCGTGCAGCAGGAAAGAGTAATTGGCTCTATCTGCTAACTGTTCCAGCATTAGAAAAAATCCCCAAAGTGAATGCTTAAAAATAACAACTATATATGTAGCTCATAATTTTGTGGGCTGGGTGGCTGGTTCTGTTGTGCACTGGCCTGACTGGTCTCGTCCAGCATCACACATGCATCTGCAGTCAGCAGGAAGCTGGATGATCTAGGGCCATCGCCAGGCAGCTCTTCCCCAATCCCCGTGGCCTTCCATTCAGCAGTGGAGCTCAGCAACTCTTCACAGTGTCATCCCACCCACTATATTGCTTACAAGTCACAAGGCTGTCCTAGATTCAAAGGGTCAGGAAATAGACTTCACCTTTTGATGGAAGGAACTGCAAAATACTGTAGCCATTTTTGTAATCCATTGCCCCAACTTTCAAACTGAGACAGGTTTTCTCAGGGAAAGAGCTGTGCTTTGTGTAAAATAAAGAAAGGGGTCCTCAGGGAGTTGTCAGGATAGACTTGGAATGAGCAAAGTAAATTTCTTTGAATTTAAAAAGTCTAAAAAAATTGTTTTAAATTTCCATTGGCACCCAGGAAGTGAGAGGGCTGTGGGGAGCAAGAAGAGAGCCAGTACTCTGAAGGCTGATGCAGTGCCTTGCACACTCACACACACATACTACTCAGACTTTCACCAAAGTTCTCCACGAGCAGCCAGACCTATGATACTTTGGAGAGGGAAGTCAGATGGGAGGTGTCCAGGGGAGGTGACACGGAGCAGCAAGGAGGAGTTGCAGACACCCAGAATCTTAAACCTTCATCATTTCTGATTTTTCCTTTAACATGGGCAATTTTAAGGACATCACTGGATTCTACATTTGTGCTTTAAGCAATGCTTTTTTTTTTTTTTTTTTTACATTTTTTGGTGAAAATTTCAAACATTATGAAAGTAGAAAGAATGGTTTAATGAATACCTATGTACCCAAATCTCTGCTCCCACTGTGATCAACTCATAAACTAGCTTGGTTCACCTTCTGGCTACCACAGGTTTTGAAGCAAATCTTGGATGTCTCCTCTGTAAATATTTCTATTTGTATATCTAGAAGATAGGGAATTATATCAAAAGTGTATATTTATCACAACTTTACAAATTTAATAATAATTCCTTAAAATTATCAAATATGAAATCAATATTCAGATTTCCAATTAGGTCCATACATTCCAAGTGCTTGATGTGTTTTAAATCTATTAACCTATAAGATGCCCTTCTGATATTCTCTCTCTATTTCTTCCAGTATATTTATTGAAGAAACCAGGTCATTTTTCCTAGAGCTTCCCCTGGTCTGGATTTTATGGATGGCAACTCCATGCTGCCATTTAACATGTTCATTTATCTTTCTTCTATTTTTCCTGTAAATGGGTAATTGGATCTAGAGGTTTGATTACTTCCCAATTCATTTATTTTGGAAAGACTACTTCATAAGTGATAAAGGCTACCCTTTTATTTTGGAAGACATTTTCCAGACTCCTGGCTTTACAATTCTGTTATATATTTTATATTAGTATGAATTTTGAATAAATAAAATATTCACAATCTTTTCCTTCCAATTAATGAATAAATTTTGGGTTTTTTTCCACATTTCCTACTCTGGCAAAAAATACAGGGAGTGAGGAATATGCATAGTTTTTTGAAATGCCAAAGCAATAAATTTTCAAATCAGTTTGGAAGTGCCTTTGATATATGTGTGATCTAATTTCCAGCATTCAGCAATAAAACACTGTGAGAAGACTTAGTGAAATGTCTAACACACTGGTGTGAGCAGTAAAATGGAAGCAATTGGTTACAGAAAAGGGAAACCGCAGCCACAGGAGGTTTAGCTATTCAGAGGAAAGAATAAGAGAAGCTGGGGTTGCCAGTAACTTCTGGCACCCTGTGGCAAACATCAGCCATCTCAAGAAGATGTTTCTGTCTCTGCTGGCCATCAGTAAACATCCGGGTTAGCTAGCAACTATTCATGATCTTATTGTCAATTAAGGGTTGGCAACTGGGCTATAATGTGTTTGTAAATACACACGGAGCCCTTACAGCATTTCTTAAAAGGAACTGCTGTCTCTATTGGAACTATGCCAGCTGTGAAAGCAATATTTTTTCTTATTATCTACTTCATCTAACAATCTCTTGTAAAAAGAACAATGACTTCAGAGCTAGTTAATAGCACCAAATATGAAGAAGGAAGGTACAAACCGAGCAGCTCCCCCTCCTCCCAAAATTCCTGCAGGTGGAAATCTGTGGAGTAGAGCTGGCCTCTGGAGAAAAGGCTGGTCTAACTGACATGCTATATATAGAATCCAGGAAAAGAAAGTGACCTTTGTGCCCTGCATCTAAAGGCTATCAGGCGGCAGGCCTGAAGTTCAATATGTCCTTGGCTTCCCCATCTTCATCCCTTTGTTTGATTTTTATGAGAATCTGTATGGGGTGGGGGGTGCCTCTCTCTCTTTCTTTTTTCTTTAGTCTTTTTGTTTTGTAAAACTATTCCATTCTCTTATTTTTAGGACATAGGAAGCAATGCACAGAGGTGGCTTCCATAGAGAAGCTATAAATGGCTACATTTTAACTTGATACCATGGAAGTTGGGAAAGTGATGCACTGCTGTATGGTTGCTAATTCCTGCTGAAAACAGTCCCAGATTAGGCCTGGTGCCAATGAAAATGCCTCCCCGCCCCACCACTACCACCAGCTACCAGCGGAGGGTAGAGTGTGAAGAAGGAATTGCAGAGCAGTGGAACAAGCATTAGGCTGGATGAGCTGCATGTGAGTTTCCTCAGTCAGAAATTAAGCTGACATAGTTAAGTGTCTGACTCTGCTCTCAGCTCAGGCATGATCTCAATGTTTGTGGGATCGAGCTCCACGTTGAGCTCTGCACTGACAACATGGATCCTACTTGGGATTCTCTCTCTCCCTCTCTCCTGCTCAGGCATGCCCTCTCTCTCTTTCTCTCTCTCAAAATAAATAAATAAACTTAGAAAAAAAAGTTACCTAGCGGGTTGAAATCAGGTGCTCTGCAAGGTCCCAGCAGCCCCACCTGCCTCTCAACTCTCAGAGGTGTTCTAGATGATCGTATTAGTTTCCTGCCTGCTGCTGTAACAAGTTAACAGAAATGTAGTGGCTTAAAACAACAACATAAATTTATTATCCTACAGTTCTGAATGTCAGAAGTCCCACATGGGTCTCACTGGGCCAAAACAAAGGCATCAGTGGGGCTGCGTTCCTTTCTGTAGGTTCCAGGGGAAAATCCATTCCTTGCCTTTTCCAGCATCCAGTGGCCCTTCCCTCATCTGCAAAGCCAAGTCCTTCCCATGCTGGCATTTCCCTAGTTTTCTGCAGCCAGAACTGTTCTCTGACTTTAAGGATTCATGTGGTTAGATTGGGCCATCTCATTAATCCAAGAAAGTCTTTCCATCTTAAGGCCTTTATCATAGCTGCAAAATCCCCTTCATCACATCAGGTAACATATTCACAGGTATTGGCAATGAGGGTGTGGAATACCTTTGGGACCCACATTCTGCATACCACAAAGATCACATTTGCCTTAGGAAGAGGAAAAGAAAGACAAATGAGGAAGGAAATGTTTTCAAAGAGACTTTAAAGTCCACATTCTTTACCCTGTCATTTAAGACCCTTTAATCAATCCACCTGTCCAAAATTGTTGCCCCATTTTTCCACTTGAAATAGCCTCTACCTAAACTGAATAATGCATGGTCTGGGCTTTGCCTCTTCCCACACTGTTTCTATTCCTGAGAGTCTGTGCAATCCCACCCCTTCTCAGCATTACTGCTTTCCCTCAAAGTCCAGCTAATGCACATCTCTTAAAAGCCTTCCCCAATAGTCCAAGAGAGAAGAAAAACATCAGTATTTTGTCTGTTATCTTTTGTTAACAAGCCTTCTGCCTGGTCTTATGGCTCCTGTCCCACAAGACTGCATGTTCCCTGAGGCCCTGATGTGTGTGCTCCCATGCCTTGCATACAGCAGGAAATGCATCTATGTGTGTTGACCAAAGGCCTGAATGACCTTCAGTGGACTTGTAGTGGGAAGAAAGAGGCCACAGAGGGAATACCATAGATGGCATTCTGCACCATTATATCTTCGAACTGGGCATGAAGCACCTCATTGGTGTTTGCCCCTAAAGAAGGAAAAGCTACCTGTATACACAGAGGGCATGTGGGTCCTAACAAGAGGGAGTACCCATACCCCCTTTAGGAAAAATGGACACAGCCTGATTATGTGCAAGGCCTAGAAGTAGGAGGGAGAAGTCATCAAGGCTTCCCATTACCCCCTTCACTCCCCACTTGCCCCACTCCTCTCCATACATAGGTAGGAGGAAATTGTGTGTGGTATTGTTGCAACAGTAGAGAACTAGGTCACAAAACAGTTGAGACTGTTCCTACTTAGTAACTCTCTTACAGGTTGAATTGTATCCCCCCATAAATTCATATGTTGAAGTACTCCCAGTAGCCTCAGAATGTGACCTATTCAGAAACAGGGTCTTTGCAGATGTAACTAGTTAAGATAAGGTCATAGTGGAATATGCTAGACCCAAATTCAATATGACTTGTGTCATTATAAAAAGGAGAAATTTTGACAGGGAGAAGGCCATATGAAGATTGGAGTTAGACTGCCACAAGTCAAGGAACTAGCAGAAGCTGGGAAAAAGGCCTGGAACAGATACTTCCCTAATTTCTTCAGAGGGAATATCACCCTGCCCACACCTTGACCTCAGACTTCTGGCCTCCAGAACTGTGAAACAATAAATTTGTTGTTCTAAGCCACCTGGTTTGCAGTGCTTTGTTACGGCAGCCCGAGGAAACTAATACAAACTCATACTCATTTTGGCTGACTTCCTGTGAAAGCAAATTTTCTTCTGTGGACAGAGTAACTTTGGGCTTGTTACTTCTCTAAACCTCAATTTCCTCATCTGTATGAGGTGCATGTGAGGATAAATGTGATCTTGAACATCAAGCAACTAGCTTAGTTCTCTGGACATTAAAAGCTCTCAATAAATGTGGTGATTTTATGCTTAGTTCACATAGAGATGTGGACATGTTCAGTTGGTGGTCAGGGCTGGCTAGAGCATGAGGCATCAGGGAGGTATCTGGGCATGGGGGCTGGAAACAGAGGTGGAGCCAGATTATAAAGCTGAGGGAGATATCGGGGAAACCTCATAATGGCACCCCTTCAGTTTTACCTGGCTCATCTATTTTTTTGCCTATCTCTACCCCATCTTCATCCCCTCCTTCCTGCTGGCTGCTGTGCTGAAGAGGAAAGGAAATGTATCTAAGTTTATAGTTCATGTTAATTCCCTCAATCAGCAAAGTGGGAAAATCACCCAATTGGTGGAACCTAGTTTATAATAATATATGTGGAATAAGTGAATAAATAAATGGATGAGTAAATGAATGAATGAACAAATGAATGGACGGATGTATCTCTTGGCCCCACAAACTCCACGTCTTTGTACCCCACATCTCCATTAAAAAGTAGGCTTTGCTTTGGCTCCCACTGTCATTCAAATGGTAGCAATTTGACCATCTGTCTCAGATCCAAGAGACTTTAGCAGTTACATGAGAAGAAATGATGTAAACATGGGAAGAACACCAATGAACTTAAATCCTTTGGTGGGTCTTACTTCAATAGTGAAGCCTGACATTTCAGCCTGACTTTGTGGGGCTTTCAACACTAGCCTTCCCTCTCCCATGCCATGGTTTCCCTCACACAGACTTTTGCCCAATCCCAGCTCACCTGGTGATTAACATCACTGTCTATCCACCCTCCCCTCAAACACACGCACATTTGCTCTAAGATGCTCCCAATCAGCATAAATCTTGGGTCTCTGCTCCCCTTGACATCACCCCAAGGCTACTACACCAGCCAGAGACATAAATGACAGAAGAGAATGCACCCCTTCTTAGATCAGATTTACTTCCATATTTTTTCTTTCTTGATCATGTCTTCAATAACAAACTTGTTAATTCCCTATCCTTGCACAGTTGGACTGCTAAGGCCTTTTTGCCCCATCCTCAGTCAATATGTAGCTCATACCTATCCGTGAGACCTATACATCCCAGCCTATGCCCTGATCCCATAGTTCCAGAGCTCTGCTTTGTTCTCCTACAGCTGGGCTACCCCAAACTTGCTGCCCATGATTCCATGGGGAACTCGTTCCCACCTGGCTACTCGGAGGCTCTATTTGGTATATTTCCTCCTCCCCCCTGGTCTTAGTCATCACTTCTCTCAAACACCTGAAAAATTTACCAACAGCCCGTCAATGCCTCTCAAGGCACTTGGCTTTTAACCTCAAGTTCCCCCAGTGACTGAGAGTCTAGTTCTGGTTCAGCTCAGACCCTCTTCAGGCTGTGCATCTGCTGGCCTTGTACTCTTGTCTCCTGCTGTCTACTGGGCCCTGGGCTATTCAGTCCTGTCTTCAAGCCCTCATTACCACCTTTGACACTTGCTTGTGCACAATCAGTGTTGTCCATAAGAGGTAAATCCCCTATTGGTTTATTTCTACAAAATTTTGCTTCCTTCTAAAGTCCTCTGCTGGCTCCTGGCTGTGGCCATGGAGGACCGGAGTTCTCTCTTTTGAAGTGTTCCACATTTTTACTTGAAGTGCTATTCTGAGAGTGGGTGGCAGGGTGGATCGTTTCCTCTTTGGAAGGGAAGGTGAAATGAATTCCTCCATTTGCATAACACCCTGGCACTTCCAATTCTGCTACTAACATCTCCTCACCCGAAACCACCCCTCTCTTGTTAGTCCTATGCAATCATGTTGTGCCTGATAGCAAGTACCTTACATGTGCATAACTCATTTCCATTTCCTCTCTTGCCACACAACTAGGAAATGGGACTGGGGCTGGCCTGTGTGAAGAGTTCTAGAAAGAAGGTGGATGAGTTAACAAGGGGATGCTAAAGAGAAGGAAAACATCAAAAGAAGAGCCCTCTTTACTAGCCTTTTAAACTCTTAAACAGCAGAGAGGAATAAAGACTTTTATTCTCATGGCGTATTTCTCCTTAAAGATGAGCATTTCTTTCTTTCATTCTAGAGTTTTAATTAAACATTTAAAATAAAAGGATCTCTTATTATCTTTCTGGTTTGTAAAGAAATATCACCTCCACACTGATCTCACAAAGAGAACCTGGAACTCAAAATTGAAACTCTTTGCTTTCAATTGCAGGGCTAGGAAGCACTTGGAGCAGGTGGAGCCAGCTCCACTCACAAAGGGCTGTAATGTCTGTATCCTCTGTCACACTGCTTCCAGACATCTGCTGGCTAATTTTTTGGTATGATTATTAAAATAATGCAATGCAGGGCACCTGGGTGGTTCAGTCGGTTGAGCGTCCGACTTCGGCTCAGGTCATGATCTCATAGCTCGTGAGTTCGAGCCCCGCGTCAGGCTCTGTGCTGACAGCTTGGAGCCTGGAGCCTGCTTTGGATCCTGTGTCTCCCTCTCTCTCTGCCCCTAACCCACTCGCATCCTGTCTCTGTCTCTCTCAAAAAATAAATAAACATTAAAACAATTTAAAAAAAATTTTTTTTTTCAACATTTATTTATTTTTGAGACAGAGAGAGACAGAGCATGAACAGGGGAGGGGCAGAGAGAGAGGGAGACACAGAATCTGAAACAGGCTCCAGGCTCTGAGCTGTCAGCACAGAGCCCGATGCGGGGCTCGAACTCACGGACTGTGAGATCATGACCTGAGCCGAAGTCAGACGCTTAACCGACCAAGCCACCCAGGCGCCCGAAAACAATATTTTAAATAATGCAATACAAAGCTAAATTGCCAAGCTTCCAAGCAATACAGCAATAGGCAAATTTCTGCTTTGAGAGCAGGTTAGGCCCCTCCTTTCAATGATTCTGGGCCTCAGGGACACACAATGGCCACATCTGCCTTCATCTTTCCTTAGCAAAGCCTTGCAGTGGGAAGAGCTGACAGAGCCACCAGAGGAAGCTACTGAGCACATCTTTTTCCCACTGCAGAAGGTGCCCTCAAGGTTTAGAGTCCATTCTTCCTTCCACTTGAACCCCCTTTGTCATCTAGAGAAAAAGATGCTATCACTACACTCACGTTTTCCCCTAAACTGCCCACTTCATAGCAGAGGAGAAATGGGTGTATTTCCCATCGCACAGCAGTATGGAAAGAACCTCTCAGGGGCAGGCACAGTGCCCTTTGGAGTTGTGTCTTTCCATGATGTCAGCTTTATTCATCTGTAAAACAAGGTTAACCCAATTGTTAAGCAGTTTCAGGATTCCAAACTCAATGACATTTCACTATGCATTGAACTTGACTTCATACACGTCACACAAAGTGAGGCACAATGCCAAGTCACACTACAAGCAATATACAACAAGAAGTAAGAAGTTAACAAACCAAATGCAAAGTCAGTCTGTGAGCACACAGCTGAGTTGAAGACTCTGTCCGGTCTGGGTCAACTCTCAGCACTTACTGCTTCTTATGTTCAAGCAGTGGAGGATCTGTTATGTTCAGAGATCAGTCAGGCAGAGCCTTTGGCAGCAGTTGCCTTTTTGATGTGATCAGACGTGAAAGGGTCAGCATCTGGAGAGTCTGACAGTTTGCTGCAAAAGTCTTTCCTTTTTAAAGGTATTTAATCAGTCTTGGGCCTTTGCAGGTCTCCTGTGGTTCTGCTGGTTATCAGTTCTGGGTGTTGTCAGCCTGTGATGGTTTTGGCAATATCTGGTCTTAGCTACAATGCCCTTGGCTGCTTAGGTCACTGTTTGACGTGAGTCACTGCTTGACATGAGTGACTCCATCTTGCTCTCTACGGCAAGTTTCTTAAATCTCCTGAGCCAGGGTTGTCTGTACATCGGCGACTGTAATGATCAATTGTACATGCCAACTTGACTGGGCCACATGGTGCCCAGATGTTTGGTCAAAGATTATTCTGGGTGTATTTGTGAGGATGTTTCTGGATGAGATTAGCATTTAAATCAATAGACTGAGTAAAACAGATTGCCTCCCAATACAGGTGAGCCTCATCCAGTCAGGCAAAGACTTGAATAGAACAAAAGGCTGACCCTACCCCAAGTAAGATAGAATTCTTCTGCCTGAGTGCCTTTGAACTGAGACACTGGCTTTTTCTGGTCTTAGACTTGAACCGAAATATGAGCTCTTCCTGGGTCTTGAGCTTGCCAGCCTTTGGACTGGAACTGACCCCATTGGTTCTCCTAGTTCACAGGCTTTGGGTCTCAGACTAGACATAAACCATTAGTTTTCCTGGGTGTCCAGCTTGCCAACTCACCCTGAAGATCTTGGACCTTGCCAGCCTCCATAATTGGGTAGGCTAATTCCTTATCTATCTATCTATCTATTCCTCCTATTGGTTCTGTCTCTCTGGAGAATCCTAATACAGCAATAAATGAGACTAAATGAGGAAAGCCAAGGACTTGATATACAGAAAGCAGAAGGCTCTCTACCTTTCTAAATGTTCAGAGTTCCAGAGACTGGAACCCCCAACCCAACCTTGGCTGACAGTCACTTGGTGAGGTTCCCAGGCGCTCAATTGCATATTTCTGTTGAGCTCACATCTACCTCTATTCCTAGAGGAAGCCCTTGAGGGCCACAGAAGGTTTCACTGTTTGTGAAATGGGAATGAAATGATCTTATCAATAGGAATTGTTTTCCAAATGTCCTGAAGAGGGTCAGTATCCTCACTGTTTTGATAATGATGACCTTTGTGGGCTTCCCCTCACAGAGTGAGCTAGTGTAACACAAAGAACTGCATTCCTCAGTGGAAAAGAAAGGGCCTCAATGTGGAATGTGGGCTTACATTGCCTTTTAATGGCCACTGCAAAAGACAGCCCAAGTATTATAAAATGCCTTGATTTTTCTTTTTCTATTTTCACACTAAGATCTGTAAAATAATAATAAAACCAGAAAATTCTAAACCTGAAGCAGAGAATTACATCAACATATTTATCAGAGACCGAGTTTAATCAAATACAAATCAAGTCACATATTTGCAACATCTTAATTTGTACTAATTAAGAGAAGTTTTGAGTGATTTCCTTCCCCCACTCCACATAACACTTCTATTTTGGGATAGACAGATATCTTCTCCACTTCAACTTTTCATTTATTTGGTTTTTCACTGATCATTAGCACTTAGCTTTCTTCCATGGGTTGTATTAGTTTGCGATCAACTTTGAAATGCTCTGAAGGAACAGTGAGTTCAGAAGCCATCTGATGCATCTTGCCTTACATAAATGGATTTTTTACCTCTTCGAACAACTCCTGAGCTAATAACATGGAGTAGGAAGCTTGTCATGGGAAAAGGAGATTGGTAGTCATTACCAGTGGTAACAGAGAAGCTATCTTTACCTTCACATCTACCCAAAAGGGTAATTACCTTAACATCCACTCAGAAAGAGACTCTTTCTAGCAATGCATGTGACTTTTCCATGGTTCTTGAGGCACTCCTCATTTGGGGGAGGCTGCCACTATTTAGTTTTATCCACTGACCACAAACAAGTGGTAACTCCATTTCCAGACACAGAAAACCAACTTCCTTTTCTGATTTCTCCAGTTCCTGTTATCCAGGATGGAGCCCAAGAGAAAAGGACTAGCATAGTCCAAGTTTGAGCTAAAAGCTTGGGCTGCAGGTGTGAAGAACAAGGTATAAGTGTTAATGGGATAATGGTTGGATTTTGGTTTAGAGGAGTTATAGGGTATATATATATTCTTACTTCTGAGTCCAGAGAAGGAGTATTGAATTGGATGAATGGGAAGACATTACAAAATTCTGAGGATTAGAACTCCCAGGTGCTGAGAATTTGTGTAAGACTCCTCTTCACTAGTGAGAAAGAAAGGTCTCAAACTTGGAACATGGCATCAGTAGGTGCCTAGAAAGAGCTCTGATAAAACCCAAGGGGCAGGAATTAACTCTGCTTACAGATAGCACTGAAAGCACTAATCTAGCACTAAGTAAGCAGTAAAATCTTTCTGTTTCAACTTCAAAGAGACTCAAGGACGGAATGACTGTGCCCTGGCAGCTTCCCCTTTGAGGGCTGGACCCCTCACCTCAGTGCTCCGAGGGCAAGCCAACAATCTGTGTGGAGAGGGAAGGGCAAACAACACTGATAAAATGCTTCCAAGGGACAGACAGAATGAATGCAAATATGACCAATCAATACCTAGATTCTATCTGATATGGCATCAAAGCCGACAGTTTACACATAAGCAAATACAATGAATCAACACATAGAAGCAATTTGAGAAATGTAAATGTAAAATTTTCTCATAAAATTTTATGAGAGCATGAGGTACCTATAAAGCTCACAAGTAAATAAGAATGTAAATATTCAGCTTGGTCAGACTCAATTAAATTGGTTGGATCTTTAGGGACAACAATAAGGCAATATGTATAATAAAAGTTACAAATTTGTTTTATGACTTCTTATAACCCAATGCTCTACTTTGGGAATTATGCCACATATAAATTATATACCTACAATTGTAAAAAAATAGGAATCATTTCAGATGCTTGAGAGTAGGGAATTGGTTAAATAAATTATGGCACCTTAACCTAAAAGCATATGGACATATCCCATTATTTTATAGATGAATGACACTCAGGAGTTTAAATTCAGGATGGTGAATAATTTTCTTTTTTTTAATGTTTATTTATTTTTGAGAGAGAGAGAGAGAGAGGGAGAGCACATGCACAAGAGTGGGAGAGGGGCAGAGAGACGGAAACAGAGGATCCAAAGTGGGCTCCACGCTGACAGCAGAGAGCCCGATGTGCGGCTAGAACTCAGGAACTGGGAGATCATGACCTAAGCTGAAGGCAGATGCTTAACCAACAGCCATCCAGGTGCCCCTGAATAGTTTTTCATCTTACGCTCCAATTCTCTTAGTAGTATGTCTTAGAGTTCTAAACTGAAAAGGCCTGAGGCAGTATTTGGCCTCCTTAGAAGGAAAACCTGATCAATTAGCAATATTTGCTAAGGGGATGAGATGGAAGATGAGGTGTGGGAGGAGGCTTTATGCACCTAACCATGAGCCCTGGGTTATGGGGCTGACCAAGAGCACATATGAGCAGTGGAACCAGTCTCCTTCACTGTGTTCTATAACACAAGCCTTCAACTGGGGTTTGAGGATTCCCGTGGGTGGGCAAAGATATCCCAAGGCTACTCTGGAAGTTTCACAGGAATGTATTACATGACCCTCCATATGTGTATATATCCTTTCCTATAATGGATATATACAAGGCTGAGATCTGGCCTGAGTTCTCAAAAGTGTATTACCACTTGAGAAAGGTGGGCATGCTACTTCATCACCTGAAATCTTTATTTATTTATTTAATTTTATTTTAATTGCAGTAATAAATTACATGGATCTTCAACTTAATTTTATAAAATTATAACCTTTTTAACCTAATAGCAAAAAAGAAACAATATGCCAGCTCTTGGCATTGTTTATCTTTCATTAAATGCATAAGAAACACTTGATCATGATGTATTTAACTTAGAGATTTACTTCCAAAAAATTCTGCCTTTTACATTTAATTTTGTATTGGAGTTGATAATATATTTATGTTGTTTTGATAAATCATGTTCTAAAAGAATAATTATAATGAAAAGTTAAACTGTAAGAAAAATTAATGCATAAAGTATTATGATTACACTGAAATGTAAAATTTCAGTTTCTGTACATTTGTTTTGTACAGTGGGATAGCCCAAAAGGCACTTTCAAGCATAACAATATAGTCTGCAGACAAAAAGCTGTGGAGAAAGAGAATTGGAAATACAGATTCAAGAAGAAAAAACTACCTCAATTAATTTTTTTAATGGATGTTGGTGAGTATCAAATTGTTATAGCTTTGCAATTCCATTATAAACTATTCAAGATTGATATGTTTTATTTTTGATATTCAAATATTTGCATCAACGCAACTATTTAAATTTATGTGAAAATTTTAAATGTCAACTAAAAATATATAATGGTGCAAACATTTTTGAAATTCTTTTAGGGAGTATGTGACAAAAATCTTTGTAAACTACTATTCTTCAAAGGTAGTCTTGTTACCAATGCCTCACAAAGAAAGGTATCTTGATTAAATAAACTTGGGGAATATTTCAAATCCCCACTTTTAAAACTTATACCACATATTGAATATTCTAGGAAATCTTATGGTTAAAAAAGCATGTTAAACTTGGTTTAATCCAGTGTCTCAGAAACTAAGCTGATCCCAGATTTCTATTTTCTTAGATATCCCTTTTAATGTCCATGGGATAGCCTTGGGGAAAAGCTGCCTTGTCATACCCCTCTATCTACTTAGATTAAATAAATGTTCTCATAAAAAATTTGTGAGTCAAATAGTGAGAAAAGTAGAACAAAATAATATTGACACATATGACAACCATGCAAAACTGTTTCTGGCTGAAATAATTTTGGGACCAATGTAAACAGCTTAGCATTTCCTGTTTTTTCCTTTTGTAAAGTTGCTTAGGACAAAGATAAGAAGAAAAGGGAGAGAATGAGGAAGGGTGTGTCTAGGCATAAAGGAATTAATTACAGCTGGAGACTGATTGATTCAGGAGAAGGTCCTCAGTACAAAATAAGGCTCAGAGTCCCACGGGCCATCCAGATCCTGGAAGATGTACTGGGTCCACACCAAACATCAGTATCTGGGGAACTGTCCCAAATAAAGAAGTCATTTTACCTGTAGAGCTCAGCTCTTGAGGATAATTATTCATTGCAATCTGGTAGACACAGCAAACTTTATGTTTCATGGGCAAAAGGGCCAATCTCAAATTTGTAAATGAACGGTTTATGACATTTGGATAAGACATCTCCAGCTCAGGCCATTTCTCTAATAAAACATCTTGGGAAGAACTGGAGCAGCTGGCTGAGGTTTATGATCTCCAGGGGAAGCTAAGTTTCTTCTTCCCAAAGAATTCATCTCTTGCAGGTGCTTGCATTTCTGTGGCAGACTCAGTTTGTCACATCTTAGTGACAATTTCCTATAAAACAAAGTCTCCTAACTTTAAAAGGAAGAAGAGATCTTAGGGGAGCAATGCCATATAAAATCCAACATGAGGCTGTTGTCACCCACAGTGAACACATCTACTAGAGAGCCACCAGTCTCAGTCCTCTAAATAGACTTGCCTCCTGGATGAGGATCTGTACTACTGGAATTCAGCTAGGCCTACATCATGACAGGAGGGAAGAGAACAAGCTCAGAATACCACCTTTAGTCTCAGGAAAATATTTGGGCAGCTGAGCTCCCTAAATAAAGCTGTCAGTCCTTAAAAGTAATCTACCCATGATTATCTGAGAGTTTACCTAATCGCAGATTATCTATATTAATCGTGTGTGTGTGTGTGTGTGTGTGTGTGTGTGTGTGTGTTCTGAAAATAGCCACGACAATTACCTACTATCCTACATGTTCTTATATTTTTACTAAGGTGAAATTCAATAACATATAATTAACTATTTTTAAGTATACAATTCAGGGGCGCGTGAGTGGCTCAGTCAGTTAAGCGACCAACTCTTGATTTCGGCTCAAGTCATGATCTCACAGTTGGTGAGTTTAAGCCATGCGTCAGCCTCTGCGTGGACAGCAAGGAGCCTGCTAGGCATTCTTTCTCTCCCTCTCTCTCTGTCCCTACCTCCCCCTCTCAAAATAAATAAACTTTTTAAAAAAAAGTATACAATTCAGTGGTATGTATGATATTCACAAGGTTGTAAAAACTAGTTCCAGCTAGCTTCAAAAATTTTTCATTATCCCATAAAAATATGCCATGCCCATTAAGTAATTACTCCTTACCACCACCATCCCCAAACACATGCCTGGTAATTTCTAATTTTCCCATCTCTATTGATTTGCTTATTCTGAATTTCTTATTTGCTTATTCTGAATCCCTAAGGAATGTTGGTCTATAGGTTTTCTTACAGTATCTTTGTCTGGCTTTGGCATCAGAATAATTCTGGCTTCAGAATGTATTAAAATGTGTTTCCTTTTCTTCTAAAATTTTGGAAGAGTTTGAGTAGAGTTGGTGTTTAATTCCCTTTAAAATGGTGAAATTTAGAGAACTTTCAGGGAAGATGGCAAAATAGGAAGACCCTAAGTTCACCTCACCCATAGATACAACTAAATAGTACCCACATCACTGTAAATAACTCAGAAAATGACCTGAAGCCTGGCAGAACAGACTCTTCACAGCTAAATGTAGAGAAAAGGCCACATCAAAGAGGATAGGAAGGGCAAAGATGTGGTTGAGAGCTAAACAGACCCATGGGACTGTCCACAGGAGGGAAGGATGCCTCAGGCATGCAGAGGAAAGAAAGCCAGATCCTCACACTAAGTACCCCAGGCAAAAGGAACCTGCGTGAAAACCAGAGGGCCTGAATTTCCCAAATTCTTACAATAAACACCTGGAACTTTAAAACTCAGCAAGCTCAGCCCTGGGAGAACCAGGAGGGTGATAGGAAACTCAGTGCCCACCCTTAAAGAGACTGTACAACAAACAGCTCTGCTGAAATATAGCATAGAAGTAGCATTTAAAAAATGCCTGGCATATGCAGGAGGTAGATTTGTTTATTAACCTCAGAGCATGGAGGGGCAGGAATCCTTGGGAGCCTTCTTCAGGAACAAAGGAGTAGACAGGTGCCATTTCCTTTCCCTGTCTCCCAGCGTAGACACAAGGACACCTGCGGGGAGCAGTGCAGTGCCAATGCTCTCTAAATAACTTGCTAACACTGTGCAACTGGCCCCCACATTTTCCTGAGGACATGGCCCCTCCAGCCAGGCCTTGGCTCCGGATCCTTTCTCATAGCAGACCTGTGCAATCCTTGCTAACACTGCATGTCCCACCCCTATATCCTCCTGCCATATGCCCTTGGCTGGAATCATATAGCCTCCCAAAACTGACAGGAAGAAATAGAAAATTTGAACAGACTGATTACCAGCAATGAAATTGAATCAGTAATCAAAAAACTCCCAACAAACAAAAGTCCAGGACCAGAAGGCTTCACAGGGGAATTCTACCAAACATTTAAAGAAGAGTTAATACGTATTCTTCTCAAACTATTCCAATTAATAGAAGAGGAAGGAAAACTTCCAAAGTCATTCTATGAAGCCAACATTACCTTGACACCAGATAAGAACAGCACACAAGAAAGAGAACTACAGGCCAATATCACTTATTAACATAGATGCAAAAATCCTCAACAAAATACTAGCAAACTGAATCCAACAATACATTAAAAAAATCATTCACCATGATCAAGTGGGATTTATTCCCAGGATGAAGGGTAGTTCAACATTTGCAAATTAATCAACATGATACATCACATCAGTAAGAGAAAGGATAAGAACCATATGATCATTTCAATTGATGCAGAAAAGGCATTTGACAAAGTACAAGATCCATTCATGATAAAAACCCTCAACAAAGTAGGTCTAGAGGGAACACACCTGAACATAATAAAGACCATATATGAAAAATCCTCAGTGAACATCATACTCAATGAGGAAAAACAGAGCTTTTCCCCTAAGGCCAGGAACAAGACAAGGATATCCAGTCTTCCCTCTTTTATTCAACATAGTACTGGAAGGCCTACCCACAGCAATCACACAACAAAAGGAATAAAAGGCATCCAGATTGGCAAGGAAGAAGGAACACTTTTCCTATTTGCAGATGACATGATACTATATGGAGAAAATTCTAAAAAGCCCACCAAAAAAACTACTAGAACTGATAAATGAATTCAATAAACTCATAGGATATAAAAGCAATGTACAGAAGAAGTCTGTTGCATTTGTATACACTAACAATGAAGCAGCAGAAAGAGAAATTAAGAAAACAATACCATTTACAACTGCACCAAAAATAATAAAGTATCTAGGAATAAACTTAACCAAGGAGGTTAAGACCTCTGAAATCTACGAAACATCTATGAAAGAAATTGGATATGACACAAAGAAGTGGAAAGATATTCCATGCTCATGGGTTGGAAGAACCAATATTGTTAATATGTTTATACTACCCAAAGCAATCTACAGATTTAATGCTATCCCTACCAAAATACCACCAGCTTTTTTCACATAAGTGGACCAAATAGTCCTAAAATTTGGATGGAACCACAAAAGACCCCAAATAGCAAAGCAATCTTGAAAAAGGAAAACAAAACTGGAACTAGCACTGTTCCTGATATCAAGATACACTGCAAAGCTATGGTAATCAAAACAGTATGGTACTGGCACAAAAATAGACACATGGATCAACACAGCAGAATAAAGAGAGTTCAGAAATAAGCCTGCAATTATGTAGTCAATTAATCTTTGACAAAAGAGGCAAGAATGTGCAATGGGAAAAAGACTCTTCAACAAATGGTGTTGGGAAAATGGGACAGCTACATGCAAAAGTATAAAACTGGACCATTTTCTTACACCATACACAAAAATATACTCAAAATTGAATAAAGACCTAAATGTGAGGCCTGAAACCATAAAAATCCTAGAAGAGAGCACAGGCAGTAATTTCTCTGAAATCAGCCATAGCAACACCTTTAAAACAAAAGCAAAAATAAATTATTGGGATGACATAAAAATAAAAACTTCTGCACAGCATAGAAACAATCGACAAAACTAAAGGGCAGCTTATCAAATGGAAGAAGATATTTGCAAATGACATATCTGATAAAGGGTTAGTATCCAAAATATATGAAGTACTTATACAACTCAACACCAAAAAAGAAATAATCCAATTTAAAAATGGGCAGAAGACATGAACAGACATTTCTCTGAAGAAGACATCTAGATGGCCAACATAAGCATGAAAAGGACTCATCACACATTATCAGGTTAAGGCAAGTCAAAACCACAATAACATATCACCTCACACCTGTCAGAATGGCTAAAATCAAAAACACAAGAAACAAGAGGTATTAGTGAGGATGTGGAGAAAAAGGAACCCTCATGCACTGTTGGGAGGAATGCAAAGTGGTGCAGCCGCTGTTGGAAAACAGTCTGGAGGTTCCTCAAAAAGTTGAAAATAGAACTACCCTATGATCCAATAATCACACTACTTAGTATCCCCAAAATACAAAAACACTAATTCAAAGGGTATTTGCACCATATAGCAGCATTATTTACAACACCCAAATCATGGAAGTAGCCGAAGTGTCCACCGATAGAGAAGAATGGATAAAGAAGATGTTGTCTATACATACAATGGAAATTTATTCAGCCATAAAAAGGAATGAAATCTTGCCATTTGCAACAACATGGTTAGATCTAAAGAGTATAATGCTAGGCAAAATAAGTCAAAGTAAGATAAATACTGTATGATTTCACTCATATGTGGAATTTAAGAAAGAAAACAAAACAAATGAACAAAGAAAAAAGACAAATGAAAAACAGACTCTTAAGTAGAAAGTACAAACTGATAGTTATCAGAGGGGTGGCAGATGTGGGGATGGGTGAAACAGGTGAAGGAGGTTAAGAATACACTCACTTTTTTATTAAAATTTTTATGTTTATTTTTGAGAGAGAGAGAGACAGAGCATGAGCATGAGCATGAATAGGGGAGGGGCAGACAGACAGGGAGATACAGGATCCAAAGCAGGATCCAGGCTCCGAGCTGTCAGTACAGAGCCTGATGCGAGTCTCCAACTCACAAACCATGAGATCGTGACCGAAGTCAAACCGAAGTTGAACGCTTAACTGACTGAGCCACCTAGAAGCCCCCCAAATACACTTATCTTGATGAGCATTGAGTAATACAGAATTTTTGAATCACTATATTGTACACTTGAAACTAACATAACACTCTATGTTAACTATAGTGGAATTAAAATTTTTTTAAATTGTTTTAAAAATGTTTGGTAGAATGCATCAGTAAAGGGATCTGGTTCCATGCTTTTCTTTGCTGGGAGGTTTTTGATTATTGATTCAGTTTCTCTACTTGTTATAAGTCTGTTGAAATTTTCTATTCCTTCCTGAGTCAGCTTTGGCAATTTGTGGGTTTCTAGGTAACTTTTTAATTTGTTGGCATACAATTATATATAGTATTCTCTTTTAATCTTTTTAAATTCTATAAGGTCAGTCATAATATCCTCACTTTTACTTCTGATTTTAGTTGTGTCTTCTCTATTTTTTTCTTAGTTTAGCTAACGTTTGCCAATTTTTTTTTATCTTTTGAAAGAACTTACTTTTGGTTTTATTGATTATCTCAACTGTGTTTTTCATCTCTGTTTCATTTATGTTCACATTAATCTTTATTATGTTGTTCCTTCTGTTGGCATAGGTTTTTGTTTGTTCTTCTTTTCTGGTTGTTTAAGACCTACGTGTTCTTTTGCAATGAGACTTCACTGTCCCTTCATCAAGAGTTAGGGTCCATATCCTCTTATCCTGAATGTGTGGCCCTGTGACCCAATATGGCCAAGTGAATGTGGTGAAAGTTATGTTGGGTGCCTTTCAAGGCAAGGCCTTTAGCCATTGCAGTCTGCATTTCCTTCTTGAAATCTAGCTTCCGTACTGTGAGGAAGTCCAGGCAGCCATATGGAGAACCCACGTGGAGAACTGAGGACTCCACCAAGCTTCCAGCAGCCAGCAGCCACCCACACGGCAGTGAGGCCATCTTGGACCTTTTAGCCATTCCAGAGCCCCAGCGGATGCCATGTGAAGCAGTACTGCTTGATCAAGACACAGAATTGTGAGAAATGATAAATAATTCTTTTCTTTTAAGGTTATTTATTTATTTTGAGAGAGACAGAGAGAGCACAAGCAGGGGAGGAGCAAAGAGAGAGTGGGAGAATACAAAGCAGGTTGTGCATGGTCAGCAGGGAGCCTGAAACAGGGCTCCAACCCATGAAACTATGAGATCACAACATGAGCCAAAATCAAGTCTCAGACACTTATCAGACTGAGCCATCCAGGTGCCCCTAAACAGTTACTTTCAGCCATGAGGCGTAGGGATGACTTATTACACAGCTGTGGAGGACTGAAACAGTAACCCCAGAGCTTCTCCTCCTACCGGGACCCCCTGAGCCAGAGGGTTCAGGGAGGATTGTGGGAGGAGATGGCTTCAAGTACTCTACATGAGTTCTTCACATGTGCTCAAGCTGAAAGAGCATTTCTGAATATGAGAAACGTTTTTGGGTTGCTGGTAGAATTTGTGTCTGACAACTGCAAAGGGAGCAGAGCTAGGCAGTCTGGAGTTCAAAAGCCACGTCTGCTGTTTGGTGGTTGGTTGTACGACCTTCAGCGAAACACTTCCACTCTCTGAATCCCAGTGTGTTCAATAGGAAATGTGGGTATTTAGCAGGGCCTTTTAAAGGATTTAGTGGAAAAACAGATTCAATGGGTCAAGCACGTTCAATGCTGCTATTGCTGATACTTCTCCATTTCCTTTTTTACCCCGCCTACAACATAACAGGAGTCCCACAGGACAGGTGAAAGTGGGTATGTTAAACCTTCGAATGATTTCAGCATATTTACCAGTCTTAAACCCGGAAACTGAAGGAGGGACAAAGTGCCTCAATAACCTAGGGAAAAATTTTTTGAGACTTTTGGAAATATAGCAGACCTGTTGAAACATCATAGAATCAGCTACATGGACCAGGAAATATAAATTTATGATTCTAGTTTTTATCTTGAAAGGAATAAAATTGCAAATTATTTTTCAAGATTAAAAAAAATCAAAGATTAACTGTATTAGAATTAAAATAAAATATTTAAAAAATCAAAGAAAAAACAGCCTGTAAACCATGACATGGAGAATTACATTATATGACCTCCTGCCCTCACCACCACCTGACAAACACCCCATATGTATGTATACATGTACGCATGTATATATGCACACATGCCTGTGCACACATGCGCATATGCACAATGTAATTGTGTGTGCATCTTTATGTGTGTCTTCATGCACGTGTGCACTATGGGTGTGTATTTTACACTGCCCTAGGCCCAAGGGGCTGATGAATCATCGAAGTTAGGGAGTGAGAACACTTAGCCTGCCCTACCTCTGCCATGCACTTGGCATACAACCTTTACAGCAGATGTCTTTGGGGTATCAGCAGAACTCACACAGTATACAATTTGCTCCCATCTCCCATCCTTACATGCAGCCAAGTTTCTATTATGTGAGGCCCCTGCCCGACACAACAGCTAATTCTGCTAAATTGGACAACTGACCCACAGTGGACCAATCAGATTCTTCCCTCCAGAAACCTGGATTAGGGATTGAAGAGAGCCAGCCAATTTATATGTCTGCAACTGCAGTGTGAATGTGAGCGCTCTCTGAGAGCCAGGGCCAAGAACACGAAGCAGACCTAAGAAGTGTGGCAAAAAGAGAATTCCTGAGTTCTCCAGGGCTTTCTACAGGCTTGTTTCTAGCCCAGCTTTATCTGTCCCTTTGGATTCCATGGAATACCCCTGAATCCTTATAATAAATTTTATTTATTTGTCTGTTTGTTTGAAGTAACTGAGATTGGTTGCTGCTTCTAACCAAAACTTCCTTACAAGCCACTTATCTTCATTATGTTTCTATTTCTTCACTTAAAAAACAAGGAAGTTTGATCAGACACCTTCCTAGTTCTAATTTACATTAATGGTACCTTCCTGGAGCCTGCCTCCAACATGATGCTAGGGTTTTGCTTACGTTTCGGAGAGAGGTGGGAAAAGACATTGCAATATTTTACTGTGTAAGTTGCTTCTCCAGAAGTTATACAAAGGTAAAAGCTCACTTCCTCCAGAGCATGCCAGCTAGACAGAGTTCATCTTTACATATATCAGATAAAGTCTATACTCACTAATGGAAATAAAAATGTCTGAGTGGAAAGGAATCTTTGCAAACAGAATCCGGATAGAATATGTTTTTCCAGATGAGAATTTGGGGTATGACCCCATAAACATAAAAACTTTCCTGTCTCTATATCTTTTATTTTTTTAGTTTATTTATTTATTTTGAGAGAGACAGAGAGAGAGAAAGAGAGCATGTAAGAGAGAGCATGAGTGGGGGAGAGGCAGAGAGAGAGGGAGAGGATCCCAAATAGGCTCCATGCTCTCATGGAGCTCGAACATGCTGTCATGTTTGACGCTCGAACCCACAAACTGTAACATCATGACCTGAGCCAAAATCAGTCAGACACTCAACTGACTGAGCCATCTAGGTACCCCTCTATATCCTTTATATACTTTAAATTATAAAGTCCTATAAATTATATATTATATAATGAATTACATACTTATATTGTTAAGTATGATTTTGTTACTATAAACCCTGTATTCCTAGTTCAATTAAATATTCTTCCAGAGTAGAGGTCAAAATGTGTACTTCATGCTGTGAATCCCTATTGTGCCCAGCCCCATTTTTGTTATGTGGTAGTTACTCTTGAAAAACATGCAGTTAAGTTGCATTCACCACCCAAATAAACCAAGCTTTAAAGATGCTCTTACCTCACTGAAATTCTTAGGATAAGTGTATGCCTAAGTGTATGTATTTCCTGGCTAAAGGGACAATTGATTAAATAAATGAATGATGCCAACAAATATTCATTGAGCTCATGCTAAGTATCAGAAAAAGTATACTCACTCACCCCACCCCCAGGCACCCACAGCTCTTTTCTGCAAGAGCAATGAACAAGCAAATGGAGATGAGCTATTTCTGACAGAGGTTTATCTATGCGTCCCGGAAGAATACTTTATACCCAGTAAATGCCCTGTTAATCCAGATCACTGAAGAAACAGATGGGATTATATGTACAAGGATACATAAGGGGAAACACCTTGTGAGGGAAAATAGGAAAGAAGCTGAAAAGGGCTAGGAAAGCCACTAGACCATGATGCCAGTCTGACTCTGAGTGATGGAGAGCAGGGAGAAAGGCTGGATGAAAGTCTCCTGGACTGCTATGCAGTCTGAGGAAGGTTGAAAAAAGCCATAGGAGTCCCATGGCTCCCAGGAACAGACCTGCCTTGATATTGTGCCCAGCTCAGTCACTGACTGAGAGCAGTCCATGGGAGGCATGATCTTGGTGCAAAATGACGATGAATTTCAGAGTGGAGCAGCTGGGGTCCCTGATCAATTACACCCCCCGTCGTTGGCAATCTGCAATGCATGACCACCACAGATACTCATATTTTTGCTTCATTGAATTGATGATTTTACCTGAAAGAGCCACATCCCTCTTCTTTTCTTACAATGTCCATTCTCACCATGACAGAAGAGGTTATAGATCTCAAGAGGTCAGCAACCCTAGCCATTCAATTTTACAGTCTGAAAATCCCCATTAAGAAGTCCATTAGGAAGCTTCCAGGAGCCACGCTTTTTACAACCTCAGAAAGTTCAGATCATCTGACGAATGAGCATTTCCATGGTATCACCAAGATTTGTTCTCTGAGAAATATAAGGGCGCAACAGAAGTAGATATATGTGTGACAGAGAAAGACAGACAGACGCTGGCCTATTAAGAATTTGCTCTAGCTAAGCTTTCAATGTGAGTATTTCAGTACTTACCCTGTTTTGATTAAAGTGAAAAAACCAGAGATAATGCAGCCAAATTCACTTAATATCAAGTCACTAATATAAAATCTATTTCATGGATTTTTTTCATCCAGACTCTAAGCAATTTGGCAAAATTGCAATACAACTAGCCAAATACTCACTGACATCAAAACACCATCAAGATTAGCACTAAGTAAAAAACAAAACAAAACAAAACATTGCTTTCTGAGACTAAAAATTACTTGCTATCAACTAAAGCAAACAAAACTTATTAAAACTCGACATTTTGTTCTTCTCTCAGTGTGTTGGGTAAACACAACAGAACCATTTGAGCAGACCAGAATAACAGTATAATTTCTGTAGAATTAAAGGGCTAAGAACTTACCCCTGCTTTCATGATGTCATTTTCTTCTACACTTATTTTTAGAAAACTCTATATACATTAATCTGGAAGAAGGAATCTAATTATATTTAAATGATGTTTTCTAGTAGTTTCTAGTAGGTTAAGCCAGACTTGCAAATGGCTTAGAAATAACAGGTTTAATAATATTTGCAAAAGGCCTATCTTTGACTGGAAAACTAGACCCATTTTGTGTTCATATCTTATCTTCCTACATAGCTATGGCAAGAAAAATAAATTTTGTTCAAGAAAAAGCCATTTGGCTATTTTCCTTAGATCTGCATGCTCAAGTCTAATTTGGTCCAACTCCAATGACTACAAGAAGCCAAAGGTAAATTTATACATATAGCTTATATCAGCTCTAAAAATTACCTTTTGTTCAAAATTCTGAATGAGAACAGGGAAAAACCTCCTCCTAATTGTATAATTCCTCTTCTTTAGCATTTTCTTCTTGAATATTCTTTCATTCAGCTATTCCTTCCACATTTGCTGATTATAATATGTCTATCATTCTGATAGGGTCTGTGGAGGAAATAAAATATGGGAAACACACCTTTACTCTCACAAGATGTTCAGTTTATTTGGAGAAATAAGACATATACATACATCCCTACAGCACATAATGATATACAATCAGTGAAATGGAGGTTTAAGGCTAAGACAGAGAAATTTTGGCCCCAATTCTTGGGTAGCATTTAAGGTAGAGCTTGTGAAAGATGTGTCTGAGATGAAAGCAGACAAAGAATGTGCCAGAAAATGAGAAAACAATGAGACAGAGAGGGAAATAAAAGGGACAGCATGACCAGTTTTGTTGAAAGCAAGGCCCATTTAGGGGAGTAGAGAGATATAAAACTGGAAAGGTAGAAAGGGCCAGACTGGAGAATTTTTAATACCAGCCAGAGAAGTCACTAAACACCAGCTGGGAAGGCAAAAAAGAATCACTAAAAGTTCTAACAGAGAAGTGATGTAAAAAAATTTTTAGGAAGCTGTTAATCTGGTGGGGATGTGCAGATTCCTAGAAGAGGCAAAAACAGAAACTAGAAGCCAGGAGGGTATCACGAGAATCAGAGCATGAAGCAAGGGGGCCAAGTTAGGATCACAGCAGTAAGAATGGAAAAGTGGGGTCTAAAGGAATAGCTACTAAAGAAGAATTGACAGGATATGCTCAAGCAAATGGATGACAATGGCAAGAGAGATAAACTTGAAGATGACCCCTGTGTAAGCCTGGGCAATGGAACTTGACTATGCAACCAACAAAAATAAAAATAGTGAAGACAGAAATGCTAGTGTGGATAGAAGGAATGTAGACGGAAAGTAAAAACACTAAGTTTAACCTTAATCATATGGAGTTTGTGGTGTGAATAGTATGCTTGTAGTCACTTGGTAGGGAATATGGCACTAGAGTTCAGGACACAGGTTATGGGCTTGTGATTGTAACTTAGGAGTGAGGGGGAAGATGATTCCACAGGCTCACAGAAGGCCATGGAAATAGACAATATGTCAAGAGAGGGGAGCAAGACAAGAACAGAAAAGAGAGTTCAAGATAGAACTTTGGGAAGTGTCTCCCCTTGCAGACGTATTTTCCTTTAATATGTTTGGGGAAGGCAGTCCCTGAAGTGTGATTGGCTCTCCATTATCATATTCTCCCCTCAGCTGCTCTCAGAACTACCTTGGGTTGCTTACACTGTTCTTCATCACTTGGACCTCTGTGTCTCCTGTTCTTCTTCAATAATTACACCTGGATATGGTGGTGATGGTGCAGAGATATTAGCATGTCTCCTTTCTGGGGTATCCTTTATTTATCCATAAAACCACTCAAACAAGGCTCTGGGGCATACTGAAAACTTTATTAGAGTTTTGGGAATAACTACAGGAAATGATATGAGGGAGAGAAGAAAACTTAAGTCTCCATGCTAAATAGATTGTCATATCCCAGAATCCTAGAGAAAAGAAAAAGCATTACTCCTTTCACAGTGTACATTTGACTTCTTAGTCTTGTTTTCATGACTTGAAACCTATCCTTCTATTTCTCTCATTAAACAAAAGCACATTTACCTTTTTCTTTTTCTGTGCAAATTTCACGCCTCTATTCTGGACCCAGTGGATTCTCTAACACTGGACCATAATGGAACACATGGAACTCAGGGAGCACAGGAAAATACTAGGACACTTCCCAGAATGTGAGCTAGTCAGTTTAGGATAACAATGCAGGTGGCGTCAGGATAACAGTCCACAGAGGGCTTTCCCACTACAAGTTCAGTCCCTGTTCAAGTATCTTCATGGTGGGAGGTGGGGATAGCCCTCTAAATTGCCCTACAGATAACATGAAAGCACAATCTCACAGGCCCTTTTCAGGGACAAACAATTTTTCTCAGAGACAATGTAGTCTAAATACACATTAAGGAAGAGAAACATTTTCCTAAAGGCAATATAACCTATAAAAATTTCCCCAGTTATTTGAAATAGCTTTTTAGATTGCTAAGCAGAATAATTTTTCCCATTTTTACTCCCCTATTCTAGGATGTGCCTATGGCCCACCTCTGAAACTCTTGGCTTTCTAACAATAGAACCATTTATCTTCCTCCAAAGAACTTGCAGAAACTCTGAAATTATAGTTGTCTTATAAGGAATTTGAGAGAAGTAGCCAGCTACAGTGGCAGAGGCATAATAGTCAGAAATGTAAAAGAATAAGGAAAATAGCAGTACAATTTAGGCCAAGAGACAAAGAGATTTAGGGAGAAGTAGATCATAGTTTCATGTGCTCCAAAGAAATTAGCATAGAAGACAATGAGAAAAGTCATTGCCAACTTAGATGTCATTGGTGACCATCTACAAAAGAGTTTCAAGAGAATGGGTGGGGGTGGAGGAGAAACCATAGAAGTTTTCTCTTCAGGAAAGAATACCCATGTAAAGAAGGGGAAAAAGGACATGACAGCTTAAGACAGTAGGAGATTGGGGGTAAGGTTTTATTTAGGTGAGAAATCCCTGGAAAATGTTATAAACAGGAAAGATTTAAGACAGGCTTGTTTCTAGTTGATGAAGCATGGTGAGATGGAAATTAGAGGAGATAGAGGTAGAAAGCTGAAGCTATGTTAACAAGATTTGACTGATTTTATTTTGAGAAAGGAAGGAAGTAGACAAAAATATAGAAAGATACAAAAACAAATAAACAATCAAATAATTTAAAACAATACTGAGGTAGAGAGGAGGGCATTGAGAAAGATATGTTTCCTCAAATGAACAAAAAGCCAAACCATCTGTTGGGACTGAAGAAGTGAAGTTGGTTTGGAAGTCTGAAGGTTGTGGCAGAGAACTCAATGGCTCCTACATGGAATTTGAGAGGAAGCAACAAAAAGAGTAGAATAAAAAACCACCAGACTTCCTTTACAGATAATTTAGACCAAACTTTGCAATGAGTACAATTACAAAAGCTAACAAAATATAAAAATCAACTACTTGATGGTGATAAAGGCACTAAGAATTACCCTACTAGATTCAGGAGATAATCCAGAGAGGTACGCTTGATATTAGAATTCCTTTCCCCTTGGGTGTGTTTGCTACTTCCCGCAGAGACATCTGAGCAGTGCTTTTGCCAACCTTATGGAGTGAGAAGTATAAAAGTAGGATCCCAGAGACCCTGAAGATTAGGAAGGAGAAGGATCCCTAATGAATTTCCTGTGTTGTCAGTTGAGTCTCCACAGGACCATAGGAAAACTAGAAGCAAACTAAGACCACCAAAAATTGCAGCCCAGCTTCAAATCTTCTCAATTCCTGAAAGTGCATAATGTGATCCTGGATTGCTACATTTTTCTAGGAACCTGCTGGAAGCAAGTACAGATCTTCTTTTTTCTTTTTTAATTTTTTTAATGTTTATTTATTTTTGAGAGAGAGAAAGACAGTGGGAGCGGGTGAGTGGCAAAGAGAAAGGGAGACACAGAATCCGAAGCAGGCTCCAGGCTCTGAGCTGTCAGTACAGAGCCCAACGCAGGGTTCAAACTCACGAATTGTGAGATCATGACTTGAGCGAAGTCAGACACTTAACCCATTCAGTCACCCAGGTGCCCTGCAAGTATAGATCTTCTATGGGAAAAAAATAATGTTATTCTAGGCCTCAAATGTTTTCTACAAACAAGTATTCAAATATTGCTTCTAGCACACAATGAGAATAACCAGACATACCAAGTATCCATGGATGAATTAATGGTTAAACAAAATGTTTACTATTATGGAATATTATCTAGCCTTAAAAAGGAAGGAAATTCTAACACATTCTATAACATGGATGAAACTTGAGAACATTATAGTAAGTGAAATAAGCCGATCACAAAAAGACAAATGCTATATGATTCTACTTGTATAAGGTACCTGGAGTAGTCAAATTCATAGACACAGAAAGTAGAATGGTGGTTTCCAGGGGCTGACAGGAGAGGGGAAATAAAGAATCATTGCTTAATGGGTACAGAGTTGCATTTCTGCAAGACGGAAAGGTTCTGGAGATGGATGGTGTTGATGTTTGCACAACAATATAAATGTACTTAAAACTGCTGACTGTATGCTTAAAAATGGTTAAGACAGTCAATTTTTTGTTAGTGTGTTTTAATAAAATAAAAAATTTAGAGAAGTGAAGAAATTTCTAAATCAAAACAATGAGAGAGAAATGAAGACATTCTCAGATAATCAAAAGATAAGAGAGTTTGTTGCCACTAGACCTGTCCTACAAGCAATGCTAAAGGATGCAGGGCGCCTGGGTAGCTCGGTTGGTTAAGCATCTAACTCTTGATTTCAGCTTAGGTCATGATCTCATTGTTCATATGTTTTAGCCCTGCTTTGGGCTGAGTACTGACAGCATGGAGTCTGCTTGGGACTCTCTCTCTCTCCCTCTCTCTCTGTCCCTTCCCTGCTCACACTCTCTGTCTCTCAAAATAAATAAACGTTTCTGTTAATAATAATAATAATAGTAATAATAATAATAATAATAAAAGAAATGCTAAAGGGTGTCCTCCTGGTTGAGCTGAAAAGAAACTAGACAGTTACTTGATGCTGTAAAAAGAAATAAAGATCTCTGGTGAAGGGGCACTTGGGTGGCTCAATCAGTTAACTGTCAGACTCTTAGTTTTGGCTCAGGTCATAATATCATGGTTCATGAGCCCTGCATGGGGTTCCTCACTGTCAGCACAGAGCCTACTTGGGATTTTCTCTCTCCCTCTCTCTCTCTGCCTCTCCTCCATTTATATACACATGCTCTCTCTCTCTCTCAAAATAAACAAATAACCTTAAAAAAAAAAGATCTCTGGTGAAGGTAAATACATAGATAATTATAAAATCTAGTATTATTGTAATTTTGGTATTAACTCCACTTTTTAAAAACATGGTTTAGGCGCACCTAGGTGGCTCAGTCAGTTAAGTGTCCAACTTGGCTCAGGTCATGATCTTGCAGTTCTGGGGTTCGAGCCCAGCATTAAGCTCTGTGCTGACAGCTCAGAGCCCGGAGCCTGCTTTAGAGTCTGTGTCTCCCTCTCTCTCTGCCTCTCCCCCCACCCCTCAAAAATAAACATTAAAACATTTTTAAGTAATAAAAAAATAAAAAATAAATTTAAAAAACATGGTTTAAAGGACAAACGCATAAAAAACATACTACTGGTCATGTACCATGTAAAGATGTAATCTGTGGCTTCTAATAATAGAAAGGGAGAAGGGAGCTACATACAAGTTTTGTGTGCTACTGAAGATAATTGTTATAAACTCAAATTAGGGTGCTATAACCTTAGGATGTTACATTAAATCCCTATAGTAACCAAAAAGAAAATAGGTATAGAATATACACATAAGGAAACGAGAAGGGACTCAAACACACAACAAAAATCAACTAAACACAAAAGAAGGCAGTGATAATGGAAGTGAGGGACAAAAAAAGCTATAATACCTAGAAAACAAATAGCAAAATGCCAAAACTAAGTAAGACCCTCCTTATCAGTAATTACTTTAAATGTAAATTGAGTAAGCTCTCCAATCAAAAGATAAAAACTGGCAGAAAAGGTTTCTAAAAATGGATTCAACTATATACATCTATAAGAGACTCACTTTAGATCCAAAGACACAAATAGATTGGGATACCTGGGTGGCTCAGTCAGTTAAGTGTCTGACTCTTAATCTTGGCTCAAGTCATGATCTCATGGTTCCTGGGATCGGGCCACATGCCGGGGTCTGTGCTGATGACAGCATGGAGCCTGCTTGGGATTCTCTCCCTTTCTTTTCCTCTCAAAATAAATAAATAAACATTAAAAATTTTTAAAAGAAAAACAAAGACATAAATACGTTGAAAGTGAAGGGATTGAAAAAGGTATTTCATACACAGATTAACCAAAAGAGAATTGGGGTAGCTATACTAATAACAGACAAAATTAACTTTAATTCCAAAAGATTAAAAGAGAAAAAGACAATATATAAAAACATTTTTAATACAGTAAGATAATATAACAATTAAAACATCTACACACCCAAGAGACTTTCAAAATTTATGAAGGAAAAACTGACAATTTAAGGAAGAAATAGTTTTACAATAATAGTTGGAGACATGAATGCCCTACTTTAAATAATGGACTGAACAACCAGAGAGAAAATAAGTGAGGATATAGAGGACTTGGACAACACATAAACCATCTAGACCTAACAGACATACAGAATATTCCATGCAACAACAGCAGAATACACACTCCTTCCAAGAACATGAGACATTCTCTAGGACAGACCACATGTTAGGCTACAAAACAATTCTCAGTAGGTTTAAAAAGGTACATATCATAGGGGTGCCTCGGTGGCTCAGTCGGTTAAGCCTCTGACTTTGGCTCAGGTCATGATCTCCCAGTTTGTGAGTTTGAGCCCTGCATTGAGCTGTCTGCTGTCAGCACAGAGCCTGACTCAGATCTTCTGCCCCCCCCCCCTCTCTGCCCCTCCCCTGCTCGCTCACTCTCTCTCTCAAAAATAAATTAACATTAAAAAAAAGATAGATGTTATACACAGTATCTTCTTCAGCCACAATGGGATGAAGATAGAAATCAGTAACAGAAATAAAATTGGAAAATTCACAAGCATGTGGAAGCTAAACAACATTCTTAAACAACCAGTGGGTCAAGGAAGAAATCACAAGGGAAATTAGAAAATATTTAGAGACAAATGAGGATGAAAATAAAACATACCAAAACTTATGGGATGTAGCAAAAAGAGTACTCAGAAGGAAATTTATAGCAGTAAATGCCTACATTTTAAAAAGAGAGAGAGAGAAAGATCTCAAATCAATGGCTTAACCCTGCACCATAAGGAACTAAAAAAAGAAAAGAAAAATAAACCCAAGCTAATAGAAAGAAGGAAATAATAAGGATTAGAGCAGAGATAAACAAAATGCAGAACTAAAAAGCAGAAGAATCAAGGAAACCAAAAGTTGGTTCTTTAAAAATATCAACAAAATTGACAAACGTTAGTTAAACTAAGAAAAAAAGAACAAGCTCAAGTAAAATTACAAATGAAATAGTGGACAGGACAACAAACACTACGTAAATAAAAAGGATTATAAGAAAATACTATGAACAATTGTATGCAAACAAATTGGGTAACCTAGATGAAAAGGAAAAACTCTTAGAAACAACACAACTACCAAAACTGACTCAAGAATAAACAGAAATCTTAATAGGCCTATAACAAATACAAAGATTGAATCAGAAACCAAAAACCTTCCAACAAAGAAAAGTCCAGCACCAAACATTTAAAGGAGAATTAGCATAGATCCTTCTTAAACTCTCCCAGAAAATTAAAGAGGAGGCAACACTTTACTAATTCATTCTATGAGATCAGTGTAACCAAAGCATGACAAAGATACTACAAAAAAAGAAAATCATAGATCAATATTCCTAATGAATATAGGAAATCTATATTCAACAAAATATTCAATGAAATATTAGCCAAGTGAATTTGGCATTGTAGTAAAAGGATTTTACACTGTGAACAAATAGGAGTTGTCCCAGAATGCAAGGATGATTCCATATATGAAAACCAATCAATGTAACACTATATTAATAGAATGAAGGAGAAAAAAACTACAAGATTATCTCAATGTAGAAAAAGCATTTGGAAAAATTCAGTACACCTTCATGATAAAAACACACAGTACACTAACAGAAAGCAACCTCCTTAATATGATAAAGACCATGTAGGAAAAACCCACAACCCATCATACCCAATAGTGAAAGAGTGAAAGTATTCCCCCTAAGATCAGGAACAAGATAAGGATGCTCACTTTCATCACTATTATTCAATATCACTCTGCAAGTCTTAGCCAGAATAATTAGGCAAGACAAGGAAATAAAAGATATGCAAATTAGAAAAGAAGTAAAATTATCTTTCTTCTAAGATGATGTGATATTATATGTAGAAAACTCTAAAGATTCAAAAAATTTTTAGAGCTAATAAACAAATTCAGCAAAATTGCAGACTGCACCATCAACACTCAAAAATCAGTTTTATTTCCTTATTCTGGTAATAAATATAACAGAAATTTTAAAAACAATTCTACTTACAAAGACCTAAAAAGAATAAGACACTTACAAATTAGCTTAACCAAGGAGATGAAAGACTTGTACATTGAAAACTATGAAACAAAGCTGAAAGAAATTAAAAGAGATGTAAATAAAAGGAAAAGATATTTCTTGTCCATGAATTAGAAGACTTAATACTGTGAGGATGACAATACCCATAGTGATATACAAACTCAATGCAATCTCTATCATAACCCCAATGATATTTTTTGTAAAAATGGAAAAGTAGATTCTAAAATTCACATGGAATTTCAAGAGCTCTGAGTAGCCAAAACAAGCTTGAAAGAGAACAAAGTTGGAAGACTCACTTTCTAATGTCAAAATGCACTACAAAGCTATGGTAATCAAAACAGTATGGTTGGTACTGGCATAAGGACAGATATAGACAAATAGAATAGAATTGAAGAATATAGAAATAAAATCTTTTATTCAATGGAGGCAAAAGGTAGTTTTTTCAACAAATGGTTCCAGGAAGACTGGATATCCACATTCAGAAGAATCAGTTGGAACCTTCCTTTAGACTATATACAAAAATTAATTCAAAATGGATCACAGACCTAAATTTAAGAGCTAAAACTCTTAAAAGTAAACATAAGAATAAATCTTCCTTGGATTTGACAATGCTTTCTTAAGTATGAAACCAAAAGCACAGGTAGGGGTGCCTGGCTGGCTCCATCAGTAGAGCATGTGACTCTCTCTCTCTCTCTCTCTTTTTTTTTTTTTTGTAAATTTTATTCTTTTTTTTTTTTTTTTTTTTTTTTTGAGAGAGAGCATTAGAGAGAGGCAGGGAGAGAGAGAATCCCAAGCAGGCTTTGCGCTGTCAGCCCAGAGCCCAACGTGAGGCCTGAACCCACAAACTGTGAGATCATGACCTAAGCCAAAACCAAGAGTTGGAGGCTCAACCAACTGAGCCAGCCGGGTGCCCCAATGTGACTCTTGATCTTGGCGTCATGAGCTCAAGCCTTACATTGGGCATGGAGCCTACTTAAAATAAAAACAAAAAAAACAAAAGCACAGGCAACAAGAGAGAAAATAGAGAAACTGGACATCGTAAAAATTAAAAACTTTTGTGCATCAAAGAACACTATTAATAATGAAAGACAAGAAACAGAATGGTAGTAAATATTTGCAAAGCATATATGTGATAAGGACTTAATATCCAGAAGATAATAAATAACTCTTACAACTCAAAAACAAAAAAATAATCAACCCAATTTTAAAATGGGCCAAAAAGATATACAAATGGCCAATAAATGCATGAAAAGATGCTCAACATCATTAGTCATTAGGGAAATGCAAATCAAAACCATAATGAGGTACCACTTCACACCTACCATAATGGCTATGATAAAAAAACAAAATAAGAAAATAAAAAGTGTTGCCAAAGATGTGGAAGAATTGGAACACTTGTACATTATTGGTGGGAATGTAAAATGGTACAGCAGCTCTGGAAAACAGCTTGGTGGTTCCTCAAAAAGTTAAACACAGAATTACCATGTGATCTACCATATAATTCCACTCCTATATATACCCCAAAGAATTGAAAACAGTGACTCAGGTTCTTGTTCATTAATGTTCATAGCAGTACTGTTTATATTAGCCAAAAAGTGGAAATAATCCAAGTGTCCTTCAACAAGTGAATGAATGTTTTATATTTAGATTTCTCTAAAGAAATAATGGGAGATGATAGATAGATAACAGATAGATGGATACAGAGATACACAAATATAAAGAGATTTATTATAAGGTATTGGCTCACATGATTATGGAGGCTGAGAAGTCCCATAATCTACTATATGCAAAGCTAAAGACCCAAGGAAGCTGGTGGTGTAGTTCAAAGATCTGAGAGCTGGAGAGCCAATGGTATAGATTCTAGTTCAAGTCTGAAGGCCTGAGAACCAGGAGTGCTAAAGGAAAGAGACCAATATCCCGGCCAGCTTAATCAGTCAAGCAGAGAGCAAATTCAGCCTTCCACTGGCCTTTTGTTCTAGTTTGGCTTTCAACAGACTTGATGATGCCCACTTACACTGGGGAATGCCATCTGCTTTACTCAGTCCATCAGTTCAAATGCTAATCTCCTCAAGAAACACCCTCACAGACACACCCAGACACCATCAGCTATCTGGGCATCCATGGCACAGTCAAATTGACATATATAACTAACCATTACAAAATATGACATATACATGCAATGGATGTTATTCAGTCATTAAAAAAAAATGAAGTTCTGTTCTTTCCCTGCCACCATGGAGTCATACCTGGAGGTGGAGGCCCAGGTGCACCAAGATTCGGCTCCACCCGTAACCCATGACCATGGTTGAGGAAAGCATTACTGCTGGAAGTGTAATGGATGTTAATACTTTTTTACAAGAGGTGCTGAAGACTGCCTTCATCCATGATGGCCTACCACATGGAATTTGTGAAGCTGCCAAAGCCTTAAACAAGCACCAAATCCATCCTTGTGTGTTGCATTCATGTGTGATGAGCCTATGTATGTCAGGTTGGTGAGGCCCTTCGTGCTGAACACCAAATCAACCTAATTAAGGTTGATGAGAACAAGAAACTAGGGTAATGCATAGGCCTCTATAAAATGCACAGGCCTCTATAAAACTGACACAGAGAGTAAACCCTGCAAAAGTGGTTGGTTGCTATTGTGTGGTGATTAAAGTCTATGGCAAAGAGTCTCAGGCCAAGAATGTCATCAAGGAATACTTCCAATACAAGAAATAAACAAGTAAAAAATGTGGTCCTTGTTCCTCAAAAAAACCAAAAACCAAAAAACAACAACAACAACAAAAATGGAGTTCTATAACATAGTGAAACTTGAAAATATTAAGCTAGGTGTAGTGGTCCAGACACAAAAGGACAAATATGTAATTCTACTTATGTGAAATACCTAGAATAGGAAAATTCAGAGAAAATAGATTAGAAGTTGTCAGATGCTGGGCAGAGGTGGAATGGGGAGTTATTACTTAAGGGGCACAGAATTTCTCTTTGGGCTGATGAAAAAAATTGGAACAGTGGTAATGGCGTATATGTAATTAATGATACTGAATTGGTACACTTAAAAATTACAAAAATGTACAAAAACATGGCAAATTTTAAGTTACTTATTTTATTCAATAAACAATTGATTAGTGTCCTTGACTACATTCATAGTAAAGAAAAACCATATGATTGTTTCAATGGGAAAATCCTTTGATAAAATTCAAAACCCATTCACGAAAAATACTTTTAGCAACCTAGAAATAGAAGGGAATTTCCTTAATCTGATCAAGGGTATTGTGCCAGTTATCGATTTATTGCCTTTCAGCTCCAAATTCACTCTTCAGTACCTGCTCTATGATGGACAGGATTCTTGAAGCACTCACTATTCCTTCATACCAAGTATGTGGAACTTTGCCAAAAGGGGGTGCTGAAGTGACACTGCAAGAGAAAGATGGCTTCTCTTTCTGACTCCAAAGTACAGTGTTTTACTTTTTCTTGCTCCTGCTGCACACTGGTCAGAGGTGTGAGTGGGTGGGCACATTTGGGGTGCTCTGATCCAGCTCTGTGCACAGAGCATGTAGTCCTCAGTAATCTTGCAGCCTCAGTCCAGGTCCAGTAATGGCCTTCCCATGGCCTTTCCAAGATCCTGGCCTCACACAGTAGAAACCTAACTCTTTCTACACCAGCCTTGAATGGCCTAAGTCCTAAAAGATTGTTTCCTGTTTGCCTCTCAACCATGGCCCTGTGCTAGCCTGAGCAACCCTGAAAACTTTTCCACCATGCAGAGTGCTGCAACCACATGACTTACAATGAGGGCTGGGAAGGAAGCCTTGGGAAGGAAGCTCCATTTCCAAGTTTGTATTTCCTTGGATACTCTCCTTCAGCCCTGGCTGTCCTTTAACATTATCTCTGCATTTTCATAGTTACCCTCCTATCATGGTTAAATAATTCTTTGTTGAACTTTCCCTGTTTCCCTGGTTTCTCATTGGGACTGACTAGATGCAGAGTGATACAAATACTTACAAAATATCTATGTTAAATATCATACTTAATGGTTAATATTGAAAAACTCCCCTTTGAGATCAAGAACAAAACAAGAATGCCTGCTATCACCACTTTTATGCCACATTGTACTAGCCATTGTAATAAGATAAGAAAAAAAGGCATATGGATTAGAAAGGAAGAAAGGAAATTTTTATTATTCATAGATTCTAATGATAACATACATTTAAAAGTCCAAAATGATCTATTCAACTTTAGACCTAACATATGTGATTAACTGGATGCAAAATCAACATACAAAAATCTACTACATTGTTATTTGCATGATGATATAATTATGTGTAATTATTAATACAATTATATTTCTAATATAATTAGGAATATAATATATAAGAAAAAGAAACTTTAAAAATACCATTAACAAAAAACATAAATATATGAAATGCTTAGCAATAAATATAACAAAAGATGTGCAAAAAACTGTAAGACATTATTGTGAAAAATTGAAGAGATCTCAAAAAATGGGTAGATATACAAGTTAATGAAATAATAGGCTCAATATTGTGAAGATGCCAATTCTTCCCTGAAACTTATGTTTAGATTCAAGACAATTATAATCAAAATTCTTACAGGTTTTTTTTTTTTTTTTTTGTATAGGAAACTGACAACCTTATTTTTAACATTTATATGGAAATGAAAAGGTTGGTAAAGAGCTTTCTTCTATGAAGAAGAAAAACAAGCAAGGAAGACTTGCTCTACCAAGTATCCAGACTTATTATAAAGGTACAATAATTAAAATAGTATGGCACTGACATAAACACAGAGGTGAATGGAACAGTATAAAGAACCCTAAACCAGACTCATGCATACATGAACATGACAAGTTTGTCACTGGAGAGAGTGGGTGAACCATAGCATTTCAAATATATTGTCCTGGAAAAACGGGATATCCATGTGGGAAAAAAAAGAAACTTGGCCCCTATCTCACTCCATATAAAAACCAATTTCAGATAAATTACAGATTTAAACGTGAAAGGCAAATAGTAGTCAAAATGAATATTTAATAATAATAATAATAGTAATAAAACTTCTATAAAAATACAAGAAAATATCTCATGACCTCAAGACAGGGGAACATTTCTTACACAGCTATAGAAAACAATAACCAAAAGATTAATAAACAAGACCACATGAAAATAAGAACTTCTGTGTATATCAAAAGATGCTGTTCAACCAACCCAAAAGGACTCCTACAAACTCAGAAACAAAAGACAGACAAATGAGAAGAAAACAAGGAAAACCACTTAACAAAAGAGAATATCCATGGCCCCAAAACATAGGAAATAGGGCTCTACTTTATTAGTACTTAGAGAAATGAAAATTAAAAATACATTGAGATATGGGCACCTCAGTGGCTCAGTCAGTTAAGCATCTGACTTTGGCTCAGATCATGATCTCACAGTTCATGAGTTCAAGCCCCACACTGGGCTCTGTGCTGACAGTTCAGAGCCTGGGCCTGCTTTGGATTCTGCCTCTCCCTCGCTCTCTGCCTCTCCCCCATTAGCACTCTCTCTCTCTCAAAAATAAATAAACATTTAAAAAAAATTTTTTTTAAACACTGAGATAACACTATACTGACAACACCAAATGTAAGTGTAGATATGAACCCTGAACCTTCATTCACTGCTGGGAATGGTGGATGTATGTAAATTGCAATAACAAAAATTGGGAGCTAGTTGATTCTCTTTCCCCTATTCCATGATTCAGAATTCCACTCCTCAGTGGAATTCCTAACAAAAATACATGCACATAGGCACCAAAAGACATGTACAGGAATAACCACAGCAGCACTGTTCAACATAACCCCAAACTGAGAACACAAGTATCCAACAATTACATAAAGGATAAAGAAATTATGCAGGCCGGTGGGGAGCAATGAGTGAAGGGAATGATAAGGTACAAACTTCCAGTTATAAAATTAGTAAGTCATGGGGATGTAATGTACAGCATGTTACCTATAGTAATACTGTATTGCATATTTGAAAGTTGCCAAGAGAGTAAATCTTGAAGGTCCTCATCACAAGAAAAAAAAGAAAAATTTTTTCATGGCTAAGTATGGTAATGAATGTTAACTAGACTTGCTGTGGTGATCATTTCACATTGTATTCAAATATCAAATCATTATGTTGTACACCTGAAACTAATATAATGTTATATGTCAATTAGTCAATTATACCTTAATAAAAATAATTTAAAAATATGGTATATTTATACAATGAAATAATACACAACGCTGAGAATGAATGCACTATAGCTTCATGCAATGACATGAATTTCATACACATAATAAGTCAAAGAAGCCAAATACACACAATACATATACTATATAATTCCATCTATGTGAAGTTCAGAAAATGAGAAAAACTAAATTATAGTGTTTAATAGTACATGTTTAAGTTGTTAAAGCATGAAGAAAGGTTAGGAAATTATTACTATGACCTTTAGGATAGTGTTTACTATCCTTTGCAGAAAAAGACAAAGTACTAGTGATCAGGAGGGGCGTGAGAAAGACTTCAGGGGTGTTGAAACATTCTAGTTTTTGACCCAGGTGATGATCAGTTGGAGGTTAACTCTGTAAAAATTCATTGAGCTGTATATTCTTTGTAAATGTTTGTAATATTTAATTTTTTGAAGATTTAACAGAACAAATGACTGCCTGGCAGCACTGAGGACGCAGTAGACAACATCACATTTTAATAAGTCCTAAATGTAGGTACTCACAGTGTGTAGGAGGCTGAGAGTGAGAGATGTGGAGAAGGAAGAAGGTAATGACCCAGGATGGGGTCTGGTTTGTCAGGACTCTTGAGGGCTGGCAGGGAGGAGTGGGGAAGGGAAATCACACATCCTTAAAATTGCAGTTCCTGAGGCAGACATTCAGGCAGACATAAACCCAATTCATTAAATGCCCTAGGAGAATACAAAGACAAAAGACCAAAGATCACAGTGAGGGAGAAGAGTAAGTTCATAGATGTGAGAGTCTGGAAGAAGTAAAGTATATTAGACACAGAAGGACAGCTTCAGTGAACACTGCAGTAAAATGTAGTATATTGATACCATGTGCACAGAAGCGAGGATCTTTTAGCCTAGTATTCATTCATTCATTCATTCATTCAACAAGTATTTATTATCAGGAACTATTCTAGTTGCCATAGAGAATGCAAGAGGGTATAAGACAGTTCTTCTCTTTAGTTTTAACTAAGATAAAACATATCCTCGTGAACATTTAAGTTACTGTTCAAGATTCCACTGCCCAAAGGATAAAGCCCCAACTCACGCCCACACATGGCATACAAGCTCCACCTCATTTTGACCCCTTGCCAGTGGCATTTCCCCCATGGGTCTCTGCTCTTCCCCAGAGAAGCTCATCTTCACTATTTCTGTGACCGTAACAGAGGCCCAGTTCTATGCACTTTATACCTATTCATTCTCACAATGACTTTAAGAGGTCAATACCAATATTATTCACATTATTGTTCAGGTGAGGTAACAAGCCAAGAGAGGTTAAGTAACTTTTCACATTCATAATAGCTTGTAGGTGCTGGGGCCAGGACTCCAACCCTGAAAGCCTGGCCCCAGGGAATGTGCTCTCCACAACTACAGCTGAGCCACAGCCATCTTTCTCTGCCCCATGACAAATCCAAACTTTTTCATCTCTCTGTAGGTTTGGATTTTCTCCCTGTTGTCTTCCCCACAAACTCAGCAAGAAGGCTGCCACCTCTGTGCACCCTTCCACGGCCACCTCCTCAGGGCCAATCTCTACCTTCCTCCTCCATGCCCTCAACTTTCATGGGCCCCTCCTAACATGTCCCTAGATGTCCTCAAGGGAGGAAGCTTGCCTTGTTTTTTGATATGCCTTCTCCAGAATCGTTCACACATGAAATTACAGGCAATGCTGAATTGGATCCAAAGAAAAACGTAAATCCTAAATAAGTGGTGCCAATTTGAGTCACTAAGGTTAGAAGAAAGAAAGGCCCATGCAGTCTGAGGTAGCCCAGGGAAGTCTTATGAAAGGGGTAGTCCTTGGTTAGACCTTAAGGGATGAGCAAACTGTGTATCACTGAAGATGATCAAGAGGGTGACCAGGGTGGGAAAGAGTATGTGCACAGGCCTGGTGACTCCAATGCACAGGGTATCTTTAGAAGTCCATCTTTAAACCAAACTTCACAGAGCATAGGCTGCAGGCAAAACAATCAGAGATCAAGAGGCAAGAATATTAAAGTACCAATACAAATACCTACCTTAGGAACCCTCAAAAAGTCCTTCTTAAGTAAATCTAGAAAACCAGAATACTTCAGAGTATAAGAGACCTGGTGGAAAAAAAAGATTAATCACATTTAGAGTTTTTCAATACTTTTTATTGGATAATATGGTACACAACTGATTGCAGGGTTGGAACTGCTCTGAATTTGGAACTGTTTTGAATAAATCAGTATTGGGGTGCCTGGATGGCTCAGTCAGTTGAACGTCTGACTCTTAATTTTGGCTCAGGTCCTAATCTCATGATTTCTGGGATCGAGCCTCACATCAGGCTCTGTGCTGACAGCGCAGAGCCTGCTTGGGATTCTCTCTCTCCCTGTCTCTCTGCCCATCCCTCTCTCTTTTCTCACAAAAATAGATAAACTTTAAAGATCAATCAACCAACCAGTCAGTATAGGTATACGGAGATTTTACTGCATTTTCTTTGCAACCAGGCCATCTGAGTTGTTGCCATCAATCAGGGCCCGGCCTGAGATTGAAATGATGCCCATACAACGCCCATCTATGCCAGCAGCAATCTCCTCTCCAAGCTTCTCATAGTTATGGTACATCCAGTCCTGCCACTTGCAGGCTTCTGACATGAAAGGGGGCACTGGCCATACAAAAGAGATATTTCTTGAGGGAGGCATAGTGTGGATTTCTATGTAGTCTCTTTTTTGGGGTACCTGGAAATATATGCTACCAGGTTAAGGTTACCGATGGAATGTCTTTGCAAACCAGACTGAACAAACTAGGAGGATGAGCTCTACTATCCAGATTGTACCTCTTGTCCTGCTTAATCTTTGCTCTTCTTATCATCTTTCTTCTAGGGGAATGAGAGGAATATAAAGAATATATAAATATTCTTTTCAACAGATGTCTACAAAGGAAAGAAAACCTCTCCATTATTCTTCAGAAGACCCCAGACCCATCAGAACTTCCTTGAGGTGTGGAGAGAGGCCCCTTGCCTCCACCTGCCTGGCCTATCACTAAAAGAGAATCAAATATAGGTAGTAAGCCTGTCATCACGTGAGAAAACCTTTCCTTTTACTTCTACATATTTGCCTTAGATTATTCACAAATAAAAGTTACACACATTTCATTGGCACTACTACATCTACAAATCACCTTGATCTCATTTAAATTCATTTTGCAAATGGGCAAACATTGTTCCATGACTTTTACTGATTGCCCAAGATTGCAAAGTTACTAAGAAATAGTGCCAGGCCCATGTCTAGGACTTCAGGGTCCAACTTTGTCCCACCTCATAGCAAACACATTAAAACATATTCCCATCCCACAGAACATATAGATTTTTGCTGTATAATTTTTATAATTCCAGTTTGGAGTTTCCTTATAACTTACAAATGTTTTCTCGTGATCCAAACTGTTAACATTTTTATGTAATCATATAGGGCTTGAGTTGAGTAGTAGCTGACTCATTGATATCATGTTACATTTTGCAGACTCTTAATTAACTATTTATTTCAATTTCAGTGTTTAATCCTCATGTTTAGGAGCCAATTTATTTTTTTCCAGGTCTGAAATATTGTCATGGGTCCTCGAAAGGTCACAGGCCCTGAGCACTAAGCCAAGAATGCCTCATGGCAGAAAGAGCTCCCAGCACAGGGGTGTGATGTGAGCAAAGGTTTAGAGGCTGGAATATAGAAGGCAGGTAAAGGTGGCTGTCAAAGATTCAGCTGGCTGGAACAGAAAGGACAGAATCTGGTCTGTCTCTGGCCTTCCATTAGCAAGGTCTAGCTTGTGGATCTCTGGGACAATATGCTGCCGGCACTCTGGAGCAGGCTATTCTTTTATGTTAAACCATACTATTAATCCACAGAGTTAAGCAGCATCCAGAAAAACTTCAAAGATGATCAAAGGAAGAGTTTATTCTATATGTTAGTAGAGTCCTCCCCAAAACAAATCTCATAGGATTCAGGGATACTGGTTCTGACTGACCTCATCACCAAAACCCCCAACTCCAGAGAGAGCTGGGATTGGAGAGGAACTCTAGAGAGAGCAAAAGGGACCCCCACTACCACTCCACCCCGCCTTCTGTTGCCATGGGGACATGCAGAACCCTTCCACCAAGCAAGCCTGGGATTAAAACCATTCCTATTGAACCTCCTGCTGGGTGGCAGGAGGCAACATATTCCCAATAATTCTAAGTTGAGTTTTTGTAAAATGCATTTTAAATGCACAAGCCAGGGAAATCTAACTTTTTACAGGTGTAGTGCACTGCTCCAAATCCTTTTTAAAAAAAGAAAGACATTTTCAATACTATAAGCAGTCACTCTTTTTGGATGTTCATATTTTTGCGTTCTGCAGAGTTTTATTAAATTAGGACACATTACCACAGTACTTGCTGAAAACATATTGCATCAGGCCTTGGAATTTAGAGAGAAAAATGAGTTGTTGTTTGTACCATGCCATTTTTCTTCAGTAATTGAAACAAATTTGAAGATGTGGAGAAACCTGGGGATTCTGGAGAAGCTCTTCACTCATCTACTTCTCTAGTTGCCATGGAGAACAACAGTTTTAAAGGCATCTTTAAATAAAGTCAGCCCTGAGCAGAAACCTCTCTTCTTGAGTGAGGCAAAATACTAAGGGGGTGGGAGAGAGGTCTCTTTGCTGCTCTAAACGGCAAGTAATCTGAGGAAGATATAAGTGAGCCTTGTATTTATTCAGAAGACACATTCATGTAGGAGACAGCAAGCAGTTCTGGGGCCATGCACCTGCCAGAACTTTCCAGAGCCTCCCTCTCATGCTCAGGATCCAGTTTCTGATCCTTAGAGCTATGGGCTTCTGAGAGCTAGCTCTCTCTCCATATTCATCAGGCTTCATTTACCAAATATTCTGCTTCTTTGTTCCCATCAGTCCTGGAGCTCCCAAGAACATGGTCCACCCTTTCCCATTGCCTATAAATAACTTCCTTTGACACATCTGTCCAGCTTCTCCCTCTCCCCCTTCAAATTTTTCCTTGAACCTCTCATCCCCTTGGAGCTCCTTTGTTCTGGTTACCTTAGGAAGGAGGGTACTAGCCAATAAAATGATGATGATGATGATGATGATGATGATGATGATGATGATGATGATAGGTGTTTATTATGCACATATGAAGCATTTAGCATAGATTATCTCATTTTATCTTTGGGCAACCTTCAGATAGGTGCTATTTCTATCCCCATTTTACAGAGGAGGAAACAGTTTTAGGAAGCACAAATGACTTAGCCACACAATTGGCACATAGCAGAGTAAGGGTTCAGCCCACACTTTCCAACTCTAGAGTCTCCACTCATATTGTCTCTCCATCTAATCATTCACTCATTTATCCAACCAATATTTATTGAGCCACACACTGTTCAAGGGCAGATAGCAATGATGAAGGCAAAAGAGGTTTCCACATTCATTATGATTCTTCGATTCTAGTAAGGGTACATAGGCAAGAAATGAACAAATAAACCAGATAATTTCTGAGATGGGAGCTGTGGAGAAAATGCTTCAAGGAATTGGGCAGAGCAGTGGTTTTCAAATTTGAGTGTGCATGAGCTCACCTGGGTGGCTTTTTGAATCACACATTGCTGGGCCACACTCTCAGAGTTCCTCATCCAGTAGGTCTGGAGTGGGGACTGGGAATTTGCATTTCTAACAAGCTCCCAGGTGAGGCTGCTATTGCTGGAGAATTCATACTTGGAGAGTCACTGGCATAGGGAGTAATTAGGACTTGAGTGCGGTGTGGGGAAGCCATTTTCAGGATGTGTGGCATTTGAGCTGAGACCCAAATGATGAAATGGGTAAGCCACCAGAAGATATGAAGATGCAGAGGGTACCAAAAGGGCAAAGTCCCAAGGTGGAAATGACCTCTCACTATTGGAAGGACAAAACAAAAATATGCTGGGTGTTTCCTGAATAAGGAAAAGAAGAGAAACAAACAAGGGCCAGCTTAGACCTAACACAGTTTAGTTATTTCTTTTCCTCCTGCTCTGTTAGACAACGTTGTTTTAACATGAAAATTAGAATGTCTTTAACCAACAAAATGTTGACAATTAGTTGATTTAAAAAATAAAGGTCCATTATAAGATTGTTTTAAATGGCACCTCCTGTGACACATTTAAAACATGATTTAAATTGTCCTTCACTCCAATGCCATTCTCAATTGTAATTTTTCAAGCAAAAGTAATCTATTGTGTTACATCACTGGTGTTGTATATTATTTAATAATGTATTTTTTTATCTGGAGAGTCTGTAACTTGTTGCAAACTTGTTGCAAATCTGCAACTTGTTGCAAAATTCAAAGACAGGACCCATGCCTTTTCTTTCCTCATTCTTCGACCTTAGTGCTTTTCAAATGTGCTTAAAACTGAACTCCTACAACTGGCTCCCTGGCACTCTTTAACAAGGAAGAGTGATTTAGGTGAACCTCTTGTTTTTGCCAGAGTCCCTTGTCCACTCTGTTCCCTGAGGTGCAGGAGTGCTGACCTGGGAAAGGATGAGGTCTAGCCTTCTACTGGATTCTCAGCTAAGGTGAGCCTAGTCTGCTGCAGGAAAATTGGCCCCTCTCTTTCTCTCAGCAGATACATTTGGGGCTGCTTTTGCAGCCAGGTCTTTATGTTCCTTTGCTTTGGATCTATTCTGAGGAAGCAGTGAGTTTCTGCATGATTGATAAAAACAGCCTGTTCATCTCATTGCTTAAAAAAAACATAGGAATGATCAAGATTCTGAATTTCCTAAACATTGCATAGTTGATGGCTGGAGCATCCAGAGATTACTGTTGGTGAGTGTTATGGGCTGAACTGTGTCCTCCAAAATTCATATTGTGAAGTTTTAACCCTTAGTACCTCAGAATGTGACTGTATTTAGAGATAGGGTTCTTACAGAAACAATTAAAGTTAAATGAGGTCAGTGGGGTAGGTCTTATTCCAATATGACTGGGGTCCTTATTAGAAGAGGAGATTAGCAAACAGTCATCACAGACAGAGGAACAGCCATCTGCAAGCCAAGGAGGCCAGCCTCAGAAGAAACCAACCCCGCTGACACCTTGCTCTTAGACTTCTGGCCTCAAGAATGATGAAGAAATAAATTGTTGTTTAAGTCACCCAGTCTGTGGCTCTTTGTTATGGTGGCCCAAGAAAACTAATATAGTGAGTATATGGAGGGCAGCTGGCCGCATCTAAGCCACCAAGAATTTGGAGAGTTAGTTCTTTTGAGAACTATGTGTTTACTCATATGGAAACTTTGTTATACTTTCCATTCCATGCTTTAAAATTTTTTCTCTATATAAAATAAAAATTTAGAAAACCAGGTGTCTTGGGGCACCTGGCTGGCTCAGTCAGTAAAGCATGTGACTCTTGATCTCAGGGTCATGAGTTCAAGTCCCATGTTGGGTGTGGAGCCTACTTAAAACAAAAAGATGAAGAAGAAGAAAACCAGATCCCTCCTCTGAGAATTTCTTCAAAGTTTCAGTTCTGCAGGAAGCCTGTGGGCCAAAGGTTAGAGGGAAGAAATAGTTCTCCTGGTCCTCCCCTCCCTGAGACAGTGGGGTTCTCTGGCTTTCTGCTACAACTTTTGGTGCCTGTCTCTCTAAGCCTAAGACAACACTATCCTTTGACATATGCTTTACTTACTCTGGCCTAGTCAGCAAACAGGGCATTTCTGGGTTGTTGATTCTGCTGCACATTTGGTTGAGATATACCCTGACACAGATTAGCTCACTTAGATAGTTTGGAAGAAAGGTTTAGGAGGTTCTGGAAAGTGCCTTTGCCTCTGAGGTTCAAGGAATATGAAGCATGAATAGCCTTTTTAATATGCCAACAATGACAAAGTATTGGGTATCCATGAAAGGGCAGCCAGGATAGAATACCAACGTTATTTCTATGAGTCCGACAGCAAGAACTTCCTGTCTGGATAAGTCACTTTTGGTTGCAGGTGACAGAAAACCAACTGAAACTAGCTTAAAACAGAAGAAGGGAGGGTGTAGATTTAGGTCTAGAAAACTGGGATATTCAAGACATGATGGTTTCAAGTACAGTTTGATCCTGGGTTCAAATTTAGTCATCAGGAAGTATTACCTCATGCTAACTGGAGACTTTGCTTTCCTGTGTTTGGATCCATTCTTAGGCAAGAACTCCTAATGTGTTGGCAAAGATGGCCACACATTTACCAGCCATAGAGGTAGTAACGCCAAAGAAAAGAAAATCTGTCTTTTCCCAGAGTTACAGCAAAATTCTAGTGGAGACCCCTGAATGGTCCAGCGTGGGTCATCTGATAATTTCTAAACCAATCACTGTAGTCAGGATGGTAGAGTACTCTGGGCCACATGCCCACCTCTGGGACTCAGAACTGAGGTGGGGGTGCTTGGCCTCATCTGAGCCACTAAGAATTTGGAGAGTTGGTTCCTCGGAGAGGTGCCAGGAAGAAAAAAAAAGTAAACACATGAAACATTAATCTAGTATTACATTAGGCTGGCTTATAAAAGATGCTCAAAGGGAAAAGAGATGTGTCAAAAATTTTGGACTGTCATGTGGAAAAGAGAATGGAATGGAAAGGGGACGAAGCTTAAAATTATACATAGAAGTTATAAAAGACATAGATTTCAGCTCAATGCACGGAAAAACCTTTCCGGAAGTGAGGACAACAAAAAGGGGTGCTTCACAAAGTGTTTATCTCCCCTTTCCTAGATGAGTTCTAGTAGGGGTAAATGGCCATCCACCAGGGATGCAGAAAAGGGGGTTCTAAGTCAGGTGTGTTGGGGAACAGACTGATCCCGAAGACTTCCTCCAACCTCAAACTCCAATGACTCTCGAACTACTTGTTTCCACATTAGGAAACCCTAAAGCATCAAAGAAAGTATAGACCAGAGGGGAGCACAGTGGGCAGCACTGAGGTTTTGGGGTTTTTTTAAATAAAATTTTTAATGTTTATTTACTTTTGAGAGGGTGGGGAGGGGCAGAGAGAGAGGGAGACACAGAATCCCAAACAGGCTCTGAGATGTCAGCACAGAGCCTGTTGCGGGGCTCAAACTCATGGACCCTGAAATTATTACCTGATTCAAAGTCAGATGCTTAACCAACTAAGCCGTCCAGGCACCCTGGATTTTTTTTTTTAAATTAACATTTCCTGAGGCTTTACTGTGTGCCAGGTACAGGCTAAGTGCTTGCATCCTTCGCCCCATTTAGTCCCCAGAGTAACCCTTGAAATAAACTTTAGTGACCCCCATTTAATGAATGAGGAAACTGGGGTACAGAGAGGTTGAGTAACGTGTCAAGAATGACACAGTAAATAGTGGAGCTGGGACCCAAATCCAGGTCACTTGTAACTTAAGCCAAAGCTCTTAACCCCTTTGCTCTTGGGGGACAGGCAAGCCAGCTTCTTTCTAGTGTCATCATATACCTCCTTCTGCTCACCTACCCCCTCCTGCCTGCTCAGGATCAAGGTCGATCGGGTCCAGATGGTAGCGGGTGCATCTAATGAGATGTGAGGGTATTACTCACAAGAAGCCAAGAGTGGCTGGGAGATAATCCCAGATTCACATCCCCGCACTTGAGATGTCAAGAGCAAACGCTATGGCCATGCATTAAAAACAAACACAACAACAAAGCCAGCGTTATCCTTGAACCCTTTCCAACTCTAGTTCCTCCAACTGCTTTGATGGATGCATCAGTTAGTTAAGCCAGGTAGGCAGGCCCTTCTAGTGGCTCCTATCTTTCCTCTGGGCTTTTAGAACAAATAATTTAGTTTTTTTAAGTTTCAACTTTTTTATCCCTTTAAAAAATTGATTCATTGTATCTTTAAAAAGCTATCAGGAAAAGAGTGGAATTATTTACTATTTCATTTATCCATTTGCTTATGAAGCAAATATTTATTTAGCACCTACTATGTGTGAGATCTTGGGTTTTGCAGCAAAGATGGATATTTATTTCACTTAGCAGTCAAAAACACACATTTCCTGGAGTAACTTATAAAGGAATTCATAGTCAAAAGCCATACTATTTACCTTAAGGATCCCTGGTGGTGTAGGGGGAAGCCACCTACTTAACCAGTCAGTTAAGCATCCAACTCTTGATTTTAGCTGAGGTCATGATCTCATGGTGTAGTTAGTGGGATCAAGCCCTGCATCAGGCTCTGCCTTGACAGCATGGAATCTGCTTGGGATTCTCTCTCTTTCTGTCTGCCCCCGCCTGATGTGTGTGCACGTGCTCTCTCTCTCTCTCTCAAAACAAACAAATAAACTTAAAAAAAGATCCCTAGGGGTACCTGGGTGGCTCAGTGAGTTGAGCATCCAACTTTGGCTCAAGTCGTGATCTCATAGTTTGTAGGTTCAAGCCCCATGTCAGGCTCTGTGCTGACAGCATGCAGACTGCTTCAGATTCTGTCTCCCTCCCTATGTCCCTCCCCTACTCTCTCTCTCTCTCTCTCTCTCTCTCTCTCTCTCTCTTTCTCTCTCTCAAAAATAAACATAAAAAAAAAGATCACTGGTGACCATAAGTAATTGAACCACCAGAATTCATATTAAAAGCTGCAGTAGATGCCCTGCAAGTTTCTGAAAGGGTCTTCTCTGGGAATATTCAGCATAGGAAATTTACAGCTGGTTCCTCAAACTGCAGACAGATATTATGAGTCTTGTGCCTGCCTTCAGACCTCACAATACTTTAGGTTTCTACTAGGTTATTTACCATACATATTCATACATATTGTTAGTTTACCCTAGTGCAAAAAAGTAAGCAAGACAGCCACCTGTCTCCAAAACTAAACCAGCTCCTATCCAGCCTTTCTTTAGAGAGTCCATGGAGAAGTCTCTCAGACACAGAGAAGCAGCTGACCAGGATGGCTTAGATCTGGCCTTTGCCCCTCACTCTGTTCTCATTGTCCACTGTGCCCAAACCCAATCATGCCTCTAGCCCCAGTGCCAATATAATCCTTTCTCTCTGTGGCCCCAGGATTACTGACACAGCCCAACTAAAAAATATCACTTCCAACACTAACTAGTAAGAGAGACTAAGAAAATACAAGAAGATAGAGCAAATACAAGCAGCATAAAAACATCTAAGCTTAGAGAGAACCACCTCCAGTCCTACTGCATAGCTACTCATGGACTAGGTTCATAAGCTCTATCCCAATTGTTCTCAATCCTGGATGCACATTGGAAACACCGAGAGAGAGAGAGAGAGAGAGAGAGAGAGAGAGAGAGAGAGAGAGAGAGAGAGGAATAATACCAGTTTCATGGACCTTACTTTCTAATGGTTTTGGAACTTGGCTTGCTGGCCTACAAATGGATAACACACATTCCCAGAGACTCTGATTTGCTTGTTTGGAGGTGTGACCTAGGCATAAGTATTTTTAAAAGCTTCCAGGTAATCTAGTGTCTGCCAGGTAGGGAACTATCACCCTAGACCACATGAAACAGAATGAACCTCGACATTATTTAATAAGCTTCCCAGTTATAGCTGACTGTATTTCTAAAGGTGGTGCCTTGGTGGTACCACCTAACCCTCATGCTCTTCCACAATGTATTCTCCACAATGCATTCCTTTATTTTTTTTATTAAAATGTTTTTTTTATTTTTTTTAACGTTTTATTTATTTTTGAGACAGAGAGAGACAGAGCATGAATGGGGGAGGGGCAGAGAGAGAGGGAGACACAGAATCGGAAGCAGGCTCCAGGCTCTGAGCCATCAGCCCAGAGCCCGATGCAGGGCTCGAACTCACGGACCGGGAGATCGTGACCTGAGCTGAAGTCGGACGCCCAACCGACTGAGCCACCCAGGCGCCCCTTATTAAAATGTTTTTAATGTTCATTCATTTTAGAGGAGAGGGAGGGCAGAAAGAGAGGGAGACACAGAATCCAAAGTAGGCTCCAGGCTCTGAGCTGTCTGCACAGAACCTGATGTGAGGCTCAAACCCACAAACTATGAGACCATGACCTGAGCTGAAGTTGGACACTTAACCAACTGAGCCACCCAGGCACCCCACAATGCACTCCTTTAAAGATAGAGTCTATAACATACTCAATGGTGAAAAACTAAGAGCTTTCCCCCTAATATCAGGAACAAGACAAGGATTCCACTCTCACCACTTTTAATCAACAGGAGTAGAAGTCCTAGCCACAGCAATAAGACAAGAAAAATGAATAAAAGGAATCCACATTGGTAAGGAAGAAGTAAAACATTCACTATTTGCAGATGACATGATACTCTATATAGAAAACTCTAAAGACTCCACAAAAAGCTACTAGATCTGATAAATGAATTCAGTAAGGTTATAAAATACAAAACTGGTGTACAGAAATCTGTTGCACTTCTATACACTAACAATGAAGCAACAGAAAGAGAAATTAAAAAACAACCACATTTACAATTGCACCAAAGATAATAAAGTACCTAGGAATAAACTTAACTAAGAAAGTGAAAGACCTGTATTCTGAAAACTATAAAATATTGATGAAAGAAATTGAAGATGATACAAACAAATGGAAAGATATTCTATACTCATGGATTAGAAGAACAAATGTTATTAAAATGTCCATACTAACCAAAGCAATCTACAGATTTAATGCAATCCTTATCAAAATACCAACAACATTTTCCACAGAACTAGACCAAATAATTCTAAAACTTGTATGGAGCCACAAAAGATCCCGGATAGCCAAAACAATCTTGAAAAAGAAAAACAAAGCTGGAGGTATCACAATTACAGATTTCAAGTTATACTGCAAAGCTGCAGTAATCACAAAAGTATGGTACTGTCACAAAAATAGACACATAGATCAACAGAACAGGATACAAAGCCCAGAAACAAACCCACTAATATGTGGTCAATTAATCTTCAACAAAAGAGGCAAGAGTATGCAATGGGAAAAAGACAGTCTCTTCAACAAATGATATTAGGAAAACTGGACAGCTACATACAGAAGAATGAAACTGGACAACTTCCTTATACCATACACAAAAATAAATTCAAAATAGAATGAAGACCTAACTGTGAGATCTGAAACCATAAAAATCCTAGAAGAGAGCACAAGCAGTAATTCTCTGACATCGGCCACAGCAATATTTTTCTAGATATGTCTCCTGCAGCAAGGGGAAAAAAAGCAAAAATAAGCTATTGAGATGATATCAAAATAAAAATCTCTGCACAGTGAAGGAAACAATCAATAAAACTAAAAGATAACCTACTGAATAGAAGATATTTGCAAATGACATATCTGATAAAGGGTTAGTATCCAAAATATATAAAGAACTTATGTAACTCAATATTCCCCCACAATAATCCAATTTAAAAATGGGCAGAAGACATGAATAGACATTTATCCAAAGAAGACATCCAGACAGCCAACAGACACATGAAAAGATGCTCAACATCACTCATCATCAGGGAAATGCAAATCGAAACTACAGTGAGATATCACCTCATACCTGTCAGAATGGCTAAAATCAACAACACAAGAAACAACAAGTGTTGATGAGGATGTGGAGAAAAAGGAACGCTTGTTCACTGTTGGTGGGAATGCAAACTGGTGCAACCACTGTGGAAAACAGTATGAAAATTCCTCAAAAATTTTAAATAGAACTATCCTACAATCCAGTAATTGTGTTACTGGCTATGCACCCAACAAATACAAAAATGCTAATTGGAGAGGATATATTCACTTCTATGTTTATAACAGCATTATTTACAATAGCCAAACTATGGCAGCAACCCAAGTGTCCACTGATAGATGAATGGATAAAAAAAGGTGTGACACACACACACACACACACACACACACACACGCACACTATGAAATATTATTCAGCCATAAAAAAGAATGAAATCTTGCCATTGCAAAAACATGGATGGAGCTAGAGAGTATTAAGCTAAGGGAAATAAGTTAGTCAAAGAAAGACAAATACAATCTGATTACATTCACATGTGGAAATTAAGAAACAAAACAAATGAACAAAGGAAGAGAGAGAGAGAGAGAGACAAACCAAGAAACAGACTCTTAACTATAGAGAACAAATAGATGGTTACCGCGGGGAGATGGATGGAGGGATGGGTGAAACAGGTGATGGAGATGAAGGAATGCACTTGTGATGAGCACTGGGTGATGTATAAAAGTGCTGAATCACTACATTGTACATCTGAAGCTAACATAACACTGAATGTTAACTACTCTGGAATTAAAAGACCTAATAAAATCCAAAAATAAAAAATAAAATAAAGATGGAGTCTAATTTCCCTCTCCTTTTGTCTGGGTAGGCATGTGTGCTTCAATTAATAAAGTGTGGCAAAGGTAAGACTATGTGACTTCGAAGGCTATATCATAAAGGCCATGCATTTCTCTCAGCTTTGTTAGGACTCTGATGAAGTTCAGCAACCCTGAGACTACTGTGCTAGGGAAGCCACGTGTAGGCACTCAGGCCAAAAGGCCGAGTCATCCCCACTAAGACAATACATAGGGGGTGAAACCATCTTGGGTTCTCCAAACCAGCACAACCACCACCTGAAAGAACTGCCACAGGAGCCAAAGAACTACCGGCTGAGCTCTACCCAGATTCTGATCCACAGACTTCATGGATGTAGTAAAATGGTAGCTGTTTTATATGATTAAGTTTGGGTGGATTTATTATGCAACACTATTAACCTAAATACCAGTTGACTCTAATGTGCAGCCAAAGTGAGGAACCAGCCTCTTATTCCATGCCCATTTGCCTATAATTATACTTGGTCTCCCCAAACTATTAAGAACTCCTGCCTATATACCAGGACTCCAAACTGGGCCTCTCATCTTTAGCCAATTGCTCCCTCATGGAACAGTCACAGAGGCCCCGGTCTCACTCAGGTCCAGATCCTGGTGTGTGGACAGGCCTCACCTATGGCTCCTGAGCCAGCCTGTGGCAATCGCCATTGGAATGACTCCCGAGTGTGGCACAGGTCCCTTCTGTCAAAGGTGCCAAATATGCACTGTCAGAACCCCGTACCTACTATCCCAGTGTCAACACAGCCAATATTTCCCATAAGCCCAACTTTCAGAGTGATCAGCAGTTTATTCGTATTAGAGTAACATAGGAAAATACAGAAACTACATTTTCTCAAGTCTGAGTTCTCAGTGATGTTGAGACCCAGAAATTTGTAGATCATTATGAAGGGTTTTACCATGAGGGGGCCAAGATGGCGGAACAGCACACAAGTTTTTTTGTGTCTCTCATCCCTGAAATGCAGCCATATCAACACTAAACCATCTTGCACACCGAGAAAACATATTTGAGGATTAACACAACAATCTGCACAACCTGAACCACAGAACTCAGCAGGTATGTGGCACAGAGAGGTGAACTGGGGGAAAGAGAAGTGGCAGAGGGCAGGGAGCTGCTTTTGCTTATGGAGACAGGATGGAGAGAGGATGGAGACAGGGTGGAGGAGAGTATGGGAAAGCATCCCCTAGACACAAAAGCAGCTGGAGACAAAAGAAAAAGTATGCAAGGAACTGAACAAAAAAGGGAGAAAGAAGAGAGGAGAGGGTTTAAGTTCCATTAAAACTCTATAAATGGGGGAATGCTGAGTCTGAAACGTTGCAGCTCAATACTTGGCAGAGCTCTGGTGGGAAGGGCGAATCCCCAACAGCAGACAGCGAGGTCTGAAGGGTCCTTGGGCTGTCATACTGAGAGAGGCAGTTCTCCATATGGGAGGCCATTTGGTAGAGGCTGTGAGGCCACCCCACAGGCAAAGGTCCCAGTGGACACTGGAGAACAACCGCATTCACTGGTGCTGGAACAAGGATGTTAAGGGGGAAGCCTGGTGCCAGATGTGTGTTGTGATTTTCCATAACCCCTGAAATGCTGCTGCTACATGATCACGTGAACTTTTTGTGGGGTGGGCTGGCACCAAGCCTCAGTCTCTGGGCATCAGCAGCAGCATGGTCCTGTGAACGTTTCTGGGGGCAGGGAGGCACCCAGCCTGTGCTCAGTGAGACTCTGCCACAGAGGGTTGGAACAGGTCAAAGCCACAGTCCCTCATAACTGAGGGGTTGGGAAACAGCCCCATTTGAGATGGAACTCAGGAGGGAGGTGCCGCCTGGCAGCTTGATGGCTTGGTCACGGACAGTGTAAAAGCGGGGAGTGGATGGAAGTGTGAGACAAAGGAGAGGTGTGGGATTGCTGGTTGGGGAGAGCACAGAGTTTTGATACTACAGACTGGGTAGCTAGGTGACACCATTTTCATGCCTCCCGCACATGCGCATAAACGTCTACATGAGCCAGAACAATCCATGCCAGTTAGCTAAGCAGTTCCACCTACTGGAGAACACAGCCATTACACCAAGCCCCGCCCAAATGGGCCAACTGGGCTCTTGAGGAGGAACACCACAAGTCTCTTCACCTGCTTAGTTTAAGGACTATAAAGTGCTTCACAGTTTGACTTCTAGGGGAAACCAATGTAATTTCAATCATATTTCGGTCTGTTTGCTGGTCCACCTATTTAATTTTTGTCTTATTCTTTCCTTTTCTTATTCTTGAATACAGAAAGAGAAAAAATTATTTTTATTTTCCATTTTTATTGAAAATATTTTTCTTTATTTTTCTGCTATATTTTTTTACTTTTGTGAATTTTTCAAATTCTATTTTACTTCCATCATTTCATTTTATTCTATTTAACGGTATTATTTTTTTTTCAATATTTCAAACAGTTTCTTTTTTCTTCTTTTATTATTTTTCTTTTCTTTTCTTTTTCCCTTTTTTCTCTAATCTATCAAGCTCCTTTCAACAACCAGACCAAAAAACACATAGGATCTAGCATCCTTTGATTTTTTTTGTGTTGTTTTTAATTTTTTAATTATATATTTTTTACTTTATCAATTCCTTTCTTCCTTCAAAATGACAAAACGAAGGAATTCATGCCAAAGAAAGAGCAGGCAGAAACGACAGCCAGGGACTTAATCAACACAGACAACCAAGATGTTTGAACCAGAATATAGAATCACAATAATAAGAATACTAATAGGGGACGAAAATAGATTAGAATCCCTCTCTGTGGTGATAAAAGAAGAAAAAGCTAGTCAGGATGAAATAAAAAATGCTATAATTGAGCTGCAATCTCGAATGGATGCCATGGTGCAAGGATGGATGAGGCCGAGCAGAGAATCAGCGATATAGAGGACAAACTTATGGAGAACAATGAAGCAGAAGAGGGAAACTAAGGCAAAAGAGCACAATTTAAGAATTAGAGAAATCAGTGACTCATTAAAAAGGAATAACATCAGAATCATAGGGGTCCCAGAATGAAGGGAGAGAAAAAGGGGTAGAAGGGTTATGTGGGCAAATCATAGCAGAAAACTTTCCTAACCTAGGGAAAGACACAGACATCAAAATCCAAGAAGCACAGAGGACTCCCATTAGATTCAACAAAAAACGACCATCAACAAGGCATATCATGGTCAAATTTACAAAATACTCAGGGAAGGAAAGAATCATGAAAGCAGGAAGGGAAAAACAGTCCATAACCTGCAAGGGAAGACAGATCAGGTTTGCAGCACACCTTTCCACAGAAACTGGGCAGTCCAGAAAGGAGTGGCAGGATATATTCAATGTGCTACATCAGAAAAATATGCAGCCAAGAATTCTATATCCATCAAGACTGTCATTCAAAATAGGAAATATTAAAAGTTTCCCTGACAAACAAAAATTAAAGGAGTTCATGACTACTAAACCAGCCCTGCAAGAAATTTTAAGGGGGACTCTCTGAGGGGAGAAAAGACAAGGGAAAAAAGACCAAAAGTAACAAACTCTAGAAAGGACCCGAGAATACCACCAGAAACTCCAACTCTACAAGAAACAAAATGGCAATAAATTCATGTTTCAGTACTCACTCTGAACTTCAATGGACTAAATCCTCCAATCAAAAGACATAGGGTAACAGAAAGGATGAGAAAACAAGATCCACCTATATACTCTTTATAAGAGACCCACTTTAGATCTAAAGACACCTTCAGATTGAAAGTGAGGGGATGGAGAACCATCTATCATGCTAATGGTTGATAAAAGAAAGCCAGAGTAGCCATACTTATATCAGACAATCTAGACTTTAAAATAAAGACTGTAACAAGAGATGAAGAAGGGCATTAGGTCATAATTAAGGGGTCTATCCATCAAGACCTAATAATTGTAAACATTTATGCTCCAAATGTGGCAACACCCAATATATAAATCAACTAATCCCAAACATAAAGAAACTCATTCATAATAATACCATAGTAGTAAGGGACTTCAACACCCCACTTACTGCAGTGGACTGATCATCTAAACAGAAAATCAACAAGGAAACAATGGCTTTGAATGACACACTGGACCAGATGGACTTAACAGATACATTCAGAACATTTCATCCTAAAGCAGCAGAATATACATTCTTCTCCAGTGCACATGGAACATTCTTCAGAATAGATCACATACTGGGACACAAATCAGCCCTCAACAAGTACAAAAGATCACGATCATACTGTGCATATTTTCAAACCACAACACCATGAAAGTCAAAATCAACCACAAGAAAAAATCTGGAAAGATAACAAATACTTGGAGATTAAGAACATCCTACTAAAGAAGGAATGGGCTCACCAAGAAGTTAAAGAGGAAATTAAAAAGAACATGGAAGCCAATGAAAATGGTAACACCACAGTCCAAAACCTCTGGGACACAGCAAAGGCAGTCATAAGAGGGAAGTATATAGCAATCCAGGCCTTCCTAAAGAAAGAAGAAAGGTCTCAGATACATAACCTAGACTTGCACTTTAAAGAGCTGGAAAAAGAACAGAAAGTAAAACCCAAAACCAGCAGAAAACAGGAAGTAATAAAAATTAGAGCTGAAATCAATGCTATCGAAACAAAAAAAAAAAAAACCAAAACAAAAAACAAAACAGTAGAACAGATCAATGGAACCAGAAGCTCGTTCTTTGAAAAAATTAACAGAATTGATAAACCACTAGCCAGTTGGAGAAAAAAAAAAAAAAGAAAAAGAAAAGGAAAGGACCCAAATAAATAAAATCAAGAATGAAAGAGGAGAGATCACAAGCAACACAGCAGAAATAAAAACAATAATAAGAGAATATTATGAGCAATTATATGCCAATAAAATGGGCAATCTGGAAGAAATGGACAAATTCCTAGAAACATATAAACTACCAAAACTGAAACAGGAAGAAATAGAAAATTTGAACAGACCCATAACCAGTAAAGAAATCAAATTCATAATCAAAAATCTCCCCCCCAAAAAGAGTCCAGGCTCAGATGGCTTTCCAGGGGAATTCTACCAAACATTTAAGGAAAAGTTAACACCCATTCTCTTGAAGCTGTTCCAAAAAATGGAAATGGAAGAAAAACTTCCAAACCCTTTCTATGAACCCAGCATTACCTTGATTCCAAAACCAGACAAACACCCCACTGAAAAGGAGAACTATAGACCAATTTCCCTGATGAATATGGATGCAAAAATCCTCAACAAGATACTAGCCAACTGGATCCAACAATACATTAAAAAAATTATTCACCATGACCAAGTGGGATTTATAACTGTGATGTAGGGCTGGTTCAATATTCACAAAACAATCAATGTGATTCATTACATCAATAAAAGAAAGGACAAAGCCACATGATCTTCTTAATAGATGCAGAGAAAGCATTTGACAAAATACAGCATCCTTTCTTGATAAAAACCCTCAAGAAAGTAGGGATAGAAGGATCATACCACAAGATCATAAAAGCCATATATGAAAGACCCAACGTTAATATCATCCTCAATGGGGAAAAACTAAGAGCTTTCCCCCTAAGGTCAGGAAGTAGACAGGGATGTCCACTCTTGCCATTGTTATTCAACATAGTATTGGAGTATTGGAAGTCTTAGTCTCAGCAAACAGACAACACAAAGAAATAAAAGGCATCCAAATGGGCCTACAGGAAATCAAACTTTCACTCTTTGCATATGACATGATACTCTACATGGAAAACCCAAAAGATTCCAGCAAAAACCTGCTAGAACTGATCCATGAATCAGCCAAGTTGCAGGATGTAAAATCAATGCACAGAAATCGGTTTCATTCCTATACACCAAAAATGAAACAACAGAGAAATCAAGAAATCGACCCCAATTGCAATTGCACCAAAAACCATAAAATACCTAGGAATAAATCTAACCAAAGAGGTGGAAAATCTATACACTGAAAACTACAGAAATCTTATGAAAGACATTGAAGAAGACACCAAAAAATGGAAAAAGATTCCATGCTCCTGGACAGGAAGCACAAATATTGTTAAGATGTCAATACTACCCAAAGCAATCTACATATTCAATGCAATCCCTATCAAAATAACACCAGCATTATTCACAGAGCTAGAACAAACAATCTTAAATTTGTATGGAACCAGTAAAGACCCCAAATAGCCAAAGCAATCTTGAAAAAGAAAACCGAAGCAGGAGGCATCAGATTCTCAGACTTCAAGTTGTATTATAAAGCTGTAATCATCAAGACAGTATGGTACTGGCACAAGAACAGACACATAGATCAATGGAACAGAATAGAGAACCCAGAAATGGACCCACAAACATATGGCCAACTAATCTTTGAGAAAGCAGGAAAGAATATCCAATGGAATAAAGGCAGTCTCTTCAGCAAGTAAGTGCTGGGAAAACTGGACAGTGACATGCAGAACAATGAACCTGGACCACTTTCTTACACCATACACAAAAATAAACTCAAAATGGATGAAAGACCTCAATGTAAGACAGGAAGCCATCAAAATCCTCGAGGAGAAAGCAGGCAAAAACCTCTTTGACCTTGGCCGCAGCAACTTCTTACTCAACATGTCTCCAGAGGCAAGGGAAACAACTGCAAAAATGAACTATTGGGACCTCATCAGAATAAAAAGCTTCTGCACAGCGAAGGAAATAATCAGCAAAACTAAAAGGCAACTGATGGAATGGGAGAAGATATTTGCAAACGACATATCAGATAGTTAGTATCCAAAATATATAAAGAACTTATCAAACTCAACACCCAAAAAACAAATAATCCAGTGGAGAAATGGGCAAAAGACATGAATAGACACTTCTCCAAAGAAGACATCCAGATGGCCAACTGACACATGAAAAAAAGGTCAACATCACTCATCGTCAGGGAAATACAAATCAAAACCACAGTGAGATACCACCTCACACCTGTCACAATGGCTAACATTAACAACTCAGGAAACAGATGTTAGTGAGGATGTGGAGAAAGGGGATGTCTTTTGCACTGCTGGTGGGAATGCAAACTGGGTGCAGGCAGTCTGGAAAACAGTATGGAGGTTTCCCAAAAAATTAAAAATAGAACTACCCTACAACCCAGCAATTGCACTACTAGGTATTTATCCAAGGGATACAGGGATGCTGTTTCGAAGGGGCACATGCACCCAAATGTTTATAGCAGCGTTATCAATGCTGGAATGAGTTCAAATACCCATCAATGAGGAATGGATAAAGAAGATGTGACATATATATACAATGGAGTATTACTCGGCAATCAAAAAGAATGAAATCTTGCCATTCACAACTACGTGGATGCAACTAGAGGGTATTATGTTAAGCGAAATTAGTCAGAAAAGACAAATATCATATGACTTCTCTCATATGAGGACGTTAAGATACAAAACAGATGAACATATGGGAAGGGAAACAAAAATAATATCAAAACAGGGAGGGGGACAAAACACAAGAGACTCTTGAATATAGAGAACAGACAGGGTTGCTGGAGGGGTTGTGGGGGGGGGGATGGGCTAAATGGGTAAGGGGCATTAAGCTTGTTGCACTATATACTAACTTGGATGTAAATTAAAAAATAAATAATTTTTTTTTAAATGAAGGGTTTTACTGTTCCTGTGAGAGGCCCTTTTCCATATACTATTTTTCCAGACACTGCCATTTTCTCTCAGACTGGTGGAAAAATCACTGGTGAGGCACTGAGAGTTACTTAGGAATTTATACTGTTCTTTCTAAGAGAAGGCAAATCTTGAAATAAATGTAGACAACATGGAGGCCTCTTGGAGTTTGGGCCCAAGTACGCATTGTTTGCTAGAAAGGATTGAAAGGAGCTGAGCCATATCTCTGGATGTAACCAATCATGCCTACGCTGCTGCTCTGTGAAGTCCAGTTGTTTGTTTTGTCCTTGCTTCCCGTTTCTCTTCTCTTCTGGGTCTGATGCTGATACTCAGATTTCCAGGTTGGTCATGGTTCCAGAAGTTTCACTGAGGTTCGTGGTGATCTAAGCCTGTAGTCTTTGTTTCTTTCTTCATCAAGAAGCTCTGGAGTTAATGATTAACACTTTAGAACCCACCCTTCCAAATAGTTGTTTCTGAAAGACAGCCTGTAATTGACAAGAGAGCTGGAGAAAGGCCAAGGACATGGGCTTTTTAAGGTAAGCCTGTTACAGCTTTGAGAGGAGTATGTTTCAAGGAGTTAATGTTGCACCAAAGGAAGAGATGTAGTTTTTTTTAAAGGTAGGTCTTAACTCAGGCCCAGGAGCTTGGAAACATGGAAACAACAAAAGGCAAACCGAATTTGGCTCTTGCGAGAGCCATTTGAAACTGTCTTCCTGTAAATGTGAACTGTGTCTCTGCAGCCCTAGAGGATGGGTTCTGAAGAGAAAATGTCTCCTTATTAGGACTCTGAGCTGTGTTGAGAAAAATGTGCAGGCACATTAGAATATATCAATTAAATAAAATACCATCAATACTAGATCTAAAATGACAAGTTCCTTGCTAGCAACAATTGCAGTGACTCACCCTGCATGTCTTGAATAAATGTTATATTTCAGCAAAACTTTATTTTAAAACCACAAAATCAAGGGTTTAACTTTTCATCCAGTCACCTAAAAAGTACTACAACACTATCCAGGAATAATGGAACTTCATTTCAGAGACCTAATGTGATATTGTTAGAGGTGGTTAGCAGGGTGAAAGGGTTTTAGCGACTTCTTCTGATCTGTTCTTCACTCAAAGCTGCTGCCAATAAGCTACTCCTAGAGGACACCAAAAGATCCTTTTCTGTTTTTAAAATAATTAACACGTTTTATCAAGAATTATTATGAATATTTAAAGAAGACTTCAGTGCAGGATCTCCATCTTTTTTTCTCTCTCATTTTCCCCAGGAAAACCTGCATTTCTATAATTCAAAATTCAAAATCTAGGGGCGCCTGGGTGGTTCAGTTGGTTGAGTGTCCGACTTCAGCTCAGGTCACGATCTCACAGTCTGTGAGTTCGAGCCCGGTGTCAGGCTCTGTGCTGACAGCTCGAAGCCTGGAGCCTGCTTCGGATTCTGGGTCTCCCTTTCTCTCTGCCCCTCCCCTGCTCATGCTCTGTCTCTCTCTGTCTCAAAAATAAAAATAAAAATAAAAACATGTAAAAAAAATTCAAAATCTAATCACAAGAAAAAAGAACCTAAGATCAACCCTGTTGTGCCAGCAATCAGGCAAAAAGGTATAATGCTCTTTTGAGTTCGTAAACTTAGTTCAACTAAAGAATAAGACTGTCAGGTTACATTCACAGGATAATTAAGGTGTGACTCCTATGTGAGTCTACCATTTAAAAAAAAAAGATAAGTCATAGATGGCTACCTGTTTTTTCTCAAGGGATCACTCTGTCTCAGAAGAAACGTCTATGCATTGTCACCAGTTAAACAGAACTGAGAAACAGAGCCATCAGAAGGTATCTGGACAAAGCTGGCTCCCACTGTTTCGCTTAAAAATTTTTTTTTCATTGGAGATAATATCCATACCGAAAAATGCTCATATCACAGGTGTCCAGCTGAATGAATTTTCACAAACTGAACACTCTTGTTTTACCAGAGCTCAGATAAAAAACAAAAAAACAAAAAAAAAACCACACACAACACAGAATATAAGCTGCCCCCAGAAATCCTATTCTCTCACTGCCAGGGGTAACCAGTATCCTAATTCTAACATCATAGATGAGTTCTGCCTGTTTTTGTACTTTCTATAAATGGAATCATACAGTATGTTCTCTTTTGTGTCTGGGTGCTTTCACACCATGTCTTGTCTGTGAGATTCATCCATATTGCTGCATGTAGTTATAGTTCATTCTCTTTGTTGGCGGGTATTCCATTGTGTGAATACACCACAATTTATTTACCCATTCTACAGTTGATGGGCATTTGGGTAGCTTCCAATCTGGGGCTATTATAAAGAGCCAGCTGCATGAGTTTTTACACAGTGCCCAGGACTCCTCCTCATTTGCCTGAATGCTTCATGGAGGTCTTTGGAACAGCACCGGCCCCTGAGCTCCCGACAGCATTGTCAGTCTTGTCCTTCTGCTGGCAGATGCAGACCTTAGAAGAAAAAGGCCACAGCTCCCCACCTGTGAAAACGGACTCTTGTTTTCATGAAAAAAGTTTTTTAAAAAAAGATCAGCAACTGAGAACAGAAGTAAGTATTGTTCGCATTATCACAGAGAGTTGAGCAGCTGGCCACAGGGAATTTGGATCAGAGATAATAAGGTAACTTATCTTATTGAAACAGGATACAGGCTAACAATTCTTGAGCAAGGAATAGGGCATGCCCAGGGAAGTAGCAGATAGTATAAGCTGAGTGGCTAAGTGCTGCCAAGAAAGCGTAACTGAACCATCTCATCTCAATGGGGTACAAGTTTAAAACAAGGGCAAAAAGCCAAGATTCTTCGTAAACAAAATCACTAGCTTAACTCTTCCCTGAGAAAGCAGGTTTGCATCTTGACTCTGGGTCATCCTGGGGATGCTGCCCAAATTCTCAATGAAGTTCTGCAAGGGGGAGGGGGTGATTGCCACACCCTTCCTTGGGTGCTAGGGACTATGGGACTTCATAGGTAAAAGTCCTGGCAACACTGAGCAAATACTGAAATGATATGTGTTCCCTCTTGGCCCCCAAGTGCCTCGGTTTAGACAAAAGGTCTAGAACGCATCACAGAGAGCTCATTTGTTTAAATGGGCTAGAATGTGACTTGGAGGAAAGTCAGAAGATGGACAGTTTGTTCTTCTTGACAATGCAAAAGAGAACAAGTGAGAACACTGTGCCAGTGTCAGTGTGGAGCAGAAGAGTGCATGGAAGAGATCAGTGTGGTCCAAAGGGAATGGGTGAGAGCCAAGAGGCAGGATCAAGGGCAGGAGAGGGCTGTGCATGGAGCAGTTTTCCCTCTTCTACTTGGCTCCACTCTGTGCACATCCACTCTGGTTACCAAGAGAAAAGCTTCTATAGTTGTTTTTATCTTAGAATATTTTCACTTGTCCACCAAACCCATCATTGTAGGCACTTTGGTGACTTGGCTAAATTGTCAAAGTGAGGCCTGAGGAGGACACCCTTGATTGTAGAAAATAACAAACTGGATTTCAGGAGCCATCAATTATCTTATGAACATAGAGTGTTCTATGTGTCCCTACTCTATCAGGCCTAGGATTTAGGGTGGCTTCAGGCAGTCACTTCCCCGGGCTCTCTGTGTGGGCCATGAGTTGGTGGCTCCAAGACAGTGTTTCATTTCTACTGCAAGTGGTGACGACAAACTTGGATTTCAGGGGAAAATACAAGATTATCTTTGGAAATAAATGGCAGGCGACACAATGATGCTTTGAGATCCTGGTGCCATGCGGTTCAGCTGTGCACAGACAGGTTTCCACTAGGCCTGGAGACGCCTCACCAACCTTAACCAGCAGGGCAACAGCTCAGGCCCTGTAAGAGGCTGCAGGTGCTCTAGAGTCAGGCAGGAAAACCACTGCCTTGCAGCTGGCATCCCCTCCCCACCCCAAGAGTGAGCCTTAGGCTCCTGCTGGAATCCTGGCCTCAGTCATAACAACACTTCACACTGAATCATGGATGTGGTGTTTCTCGTCCTAAAAGCTACGTATTTTATCCCAACAGGAAAGAAATAAAGCAAATATCATTACACCTATTTTACAAATAAGCTTAAGCAAACCCAGAAACAATAGACGATTGGCTGATGTATAAAGAGCCATAAGCCATAGGTCCAGGTTTCCTACACATGCTCACCAAACCACACCTTCCAGAAGGATGAACATAAATCTCTGATAGAGCCAGGTCTGGCCACCTTTCAGGTTCTGAATAACTAGACCCTGGATTGAGGGGTCACAGATAGCGGTGTTGCTGAAGCCAGAACGGGGAGGTTTAACTTGTTACTTCCTACCTAAGAATGTGAGGTGAACAGATTTGAGAGATGCTTAGGTGGTAGAGCGAACAGGAGTTGGTGACAAAGTGCTGGGGAAGAGGAAAGTCAAGATGCCCCTATGTTCCTGGTCTGCAGATCTGTGTGGGTGGTGACACAATCACTGTGCCAACCAGCCCTGGAGGACACCCTTGATTGTAGAAAATAAACTGGATTTCAGGAGCCATCAATTATCTTATGAACATAGAGTGTTCTATGTGTCCCTACTCTATCAGACGCAGAACCAATGGGGCTGGAGCAATTGGTATGAGCAACCAACTCCCCTGAGAGCTGATGGATCTGCTTAGGTCACCCCTGGCTTCCCACTGCATTTGGAATCACATTTGAACTCCCGCCCACAGTCTCCAAAACCACACAGGATCTGGCCTCTGCAGACCTCCCCACTTCATCTCCCCATTCTCCCTCCTACCTCCAGCTTGTGATCACCTCCAACCTCTTAACCTTTCAAGCTTGTTCCTATCTCAAGACATGTAAATCTGAGACAGTCCTGAAATCCTCTTCCTCAAGATCCTCAAATAACACCTCCTCAGAAAGGCCTCCCCCAACCACCCTCTTGGGTGACTCTCTAGCCATGTTCCCTGCTATGTTTTTCTTCATAGCGCTTAACATTATAAGAAACTAACGAATTTCTCAGCATACATGTTAAGCATTTCCCCAAACCATATTTTGTGCTCAATGTTAGAAGGCAATAGCTGAGCAAGAAAATTGGCCCAGAGTCATCCTGGTAGAGATGGAAAGAAGTGAGCAGATTTATTCAAGAGATGTTTAAAAAGCAGAACTAACGAGGTTTAAAAAGCAGAACTAACTGGATAGGGAAAGTGAAGACCCCTTTTAGGTCTTCATGGATGATTATGTCAATCACTGAACTGGGTTGCCCTAGAAAAGGGGCAGTTGTGCTTATAAAAGGTATGAGTTGGGCTTCTTGGAGTGCCTGGGTGGCTCAGTCAATTAAGTATCCGACTCTTAATTTCATCTCGTGTCATGATCACAGGACTGTGTTATTGAGCTCCACATGGGGCTCCACCCTCAGCATGGAGCCTGCTTAAGATTCTCTCTCTCTCTCTCTCTCTCTCTCTCTCTCTCTCTCTCTCTCTCTCTCTCTCTCATTCTCTCTCTCTCCCCTCTTCTGCTCTCACACATGCTCTCTTAAAAAAAAAGGTATGAGCTGGGCTTCTCACTTACTGAGTTTGTGGTACCTTTGAGGCATCTGGGAGGTCCCTCCAAGTATGCAACTGATACCTGTGTCTGGAACCCAGTACACAGTATGTGTGGCTGGCAATGGACATAATGCTTGTGGATAAGATAGCCGATAAGAATAGAAGACAGAGACAGAAGAGGGCCTTGGAGCAAGCCTTGAGGAATTCCTCAAGAGAACAGCTGAGGAGTTAAGCTTGAAAAGGAATCAGAGGGGGTGGAGAAGGAACACCCAGTCATTGGCTGAAGACAGAAGAGGATTTTGACATGTGGGTAGCCTTCCTTGGCTCCCAAGTTGGACTCTCTGGGAGGGTCATCTCCAGCCCCGTCAGCCAGTGCCTGACACAGAGATGTGTGTTGAACTGGATATCCACGCTTTCCAAGTGATCTATTGCACAGCCTTTACAAGTGCTGACTTACTTAGGCCTCACAAGGACCCTGTCCATTACTCTCCCCCATTCTTCAGAGAAGGAACCAAGGCACCCAGAGGGTAAATGACCTGCCCAAGTCACAAAGCCAGTGAGTCTCAGGATTCAAACCCAGAGTCCATGGTCTTTATCATCATACACAGGACCACCCTCCCCCACTTTTTGCAGGCTCCTCTTTAGAGAGCAACGATACAATATCAGATAATTTGCAATAGCCAAACTTCACCTTTAGTAACAAAAACATTAGCTCTGAATGCAAACACAAAGTATGGGCCAGTATCCTCTTAAGCATTTGGTAAAAATAATGATGCAGTCTTGACTCTTTTTCCTCCCTCCCCTACCTCCCTGAAGAATTGCTTTGTCACCTTCTGAGGGAGTTCCCAAGCTCTGGGAGGGTTCAGAGAAGCTTCTGAGATCAGGATCCATACACAGGGACACTGGGTCATTCAGGTCTTCCCCTCCCCCCTGGGTGGTGGTAGGAACGTCAAAGCTAGAGTACACTGGAGCCACATATGGTGAAATCAGCTCGGACAGCCTGCACTGCTGCAGATGTTTGTGCAGGGTGGCATTTCCACGTCAGCTGACCTTCTTGCCTGGGGACTAATATGGGCCTGTTTCAGTTATGACCTAGTAAGTAGACGGTCTGAATAGGGAGTATCTCAGTGATTTTGTATGACCTTGAGAGTTCCTCTTCTTAACCAGTCCTTCATCATCATTCAAACCATGCTTCCTTCCCATAATGTTAATAACCAACATTTCTTTGTTGCCATTGCCCTCACAATTTCAGAGTCTCCTTAAAATTTTGAAAACCTACACTTTTTAAAGTTTATTTCTTTATTTTGAGAGAGAGAGAGAAAGAGACAGAGAGAAAGGGGCTGAGAGAGAATCCCAAGCAGGCTTCACACTGTCAGTGTGGTGCCTGATGACAGGCTCATACTCGTGAACTGTGAGATCATGACCTGAGCCAAAATCAAGAATCGGGTGCTTAACCAACTGAGTCACCCAAGCACTCCTGAAAAAGCCTGCATTTTAAATGAAAAAAATATATATTGATAATGCAACCAATCATGTCTTTCACAAGGCTAAACAGTAGTTTCTCTTTGGCTTCATAAAATCCCAGAGCAGCCAACCTTAGAATATGTATTAGTCACTTTGTATCCAAATAACACTGTGTGATTTGGTGAAAAGCCATGTGTTTACTGTCATGAAATATAATGTGTGGAAAACATCAAAATGCTATTGTGCAGGCTCTTCTAATAGCCTATCGGAACTTCCTTCACTTCAGAAATGACACACTTTAGGGTAGAACTTCCTATTTTAAAAACCACATAAACTCTCCCACCCATTCCCCTTCCAACCCTTTAGCAATCTGATTATGTAGTATTTTTATTTTCCCACTGTGATTGCCACTTTACCAACAAATATAACCAAGTTCTGAGAAATGCATAGGAATGCAGTCATACTAAGGCAGATTCACTTTTGTTATTTTTCCTTGCTTTTAAGTTCATACATTCAGTATTTTCCCCAGTGTGGCTCATTGCAATTGTGATCTATCTGGAAAATATATTACTGACCCATGAACAGAACCCAGAGGAAAACATGTTTGCTTCTGTATTGATGTGATTATTATGTGGATTTTGTAGTTTAAAAAGAAAGCAACTAGATTCTGCAACTGTATTCTTTGTAGAAACCAGCTTTGGTGGGGCTAATCTCATCAACCAATGAATTACACACTGATTACTCTGCTCATTCATTCTCAGCAAATTATAAGCAAAACTTCCAAGAATGATCGACCCTCTCACCTGGGCTTAGAATGGCTTTGGACTCTTCCTTTGGATTTACGTCCATGATGATGATTCTCAACCAGACGACTGATCTGACCAGGCTTCCTCTCATACTATCAGTCTGAAGGGCTGTGGAAGCAGAGGACCTGGGCTCACATTCTTACTCTATAGTCAGCCACCTGAGCTGGACACTTTTGTAGAGGGGCTTCCTTGACTCCTCCCTCTCTTTCATCTGTGACACCTACCCTGCTCCCCCAACCAATCAATCACCAAGTCCTGTCAATTCTGCCTCTTAAATATTACTCAAGGCCACCTGCTTCTCTCTGTTCCTCACTGCCACACCCTGGCTCAGCCTCCATCACTCTTAATCTCTGAAGTTGTCTCCCTGCCTCCATAAATGGGATCATTCCATAGAAGGGCTCTTTTAAAAATGCAGATTTGACTACAGCACCCTCCTGCTTAAACCCCTCAATAGCTGTCCATTACTTGTAGGTTAGAGCAAAGGTACCTCTTTATTACCCTGAAGCCCTGTTCCATGACATGACCTGGCAACTTGGCCTTCTGAGGCTGTCTCCTCCACTCCCACCATGTCATATAGCCATCTCATACAGCTTGAGACCAGCACATACTCTGTGCTAGTTCACTTCCTCACATGATGTCTCCTGGCATTACTTCTAAGGGACTTTTCTTTGCCCATCTTTGCCCAATTCCTGATTATCCCCAGCATAGAGTGTACAGCCTCTAGAAGCCTGCTCTCCATCCTTGCAAAGTACCCTTATTCTTATTCACTTCCCCAGGTCCAACAAGTGCCTGTCTCCTGAACTTCCTGAACATCCTACACTTGATGGAATTTCTCTGAGTCTATCTCATCTTCCAGCCCAGTGCCCTTGTGGGTAGGGATGATGTGGGTTTTTTTTTTTTTTTTTCTGTATCTCCTGCTCAGTACAGAATCTGTCACAGAGTAGGCATTCAGTAAACATTTGTTGGTTGGTAATGGGGTTGGGGTTCTATGTGGTTCTTAGGGTACTGGACTTCCATCTATATCTCATAGAAAGCTCTATTTAGGTTTCCACAAATATTTGATTCAAATTTTATTTTTAAAAGATTGTTAAATTATTTTTCATACTTCACATAATAGATTCAAATATGTTACTTACAAACACATGACATACTGCAGATCAACAGGCTAAGTGTGTTGCAAGGATAAATCATTTTTGTAAAGACTCTGAATAAATCTTCTGCCATTTTCTGGTTAAATCTCAGGTTATAAGGCTGGTTCCTTTTTTTTTTTTTTTAATTTTTTTGACATTTATTTATTTTTGAGACAGAGAGAGACAGAGAGAGACAGAGCATGAACGGGAGGGGAGGGGGCGGCCGAGAGAGAGGGAGACACAGAATCGGAAGCAGGCTCCAGGCTCTGAGCCATCAGCCCAGAGTCTGACGCGGAGCTCGAACTCATGGACCGTGAGATCGTGACCTGAGCTGAAGTCGGACGCTTAACCGACTGAGCCACCCAGGCGCCCCAAGGCTGGTTCCTTTTAAAACTATTAACAGTTTATAGCCATTTATCTGTGTGAATTAGGAATTTCTTTACAATGTGACCAAAGCAGATACCAGAAATAAACTAAAGCCTGAAGCTTTATCAGGTTGCAATGGTTTCCATAACCATGATTTTTTTTTAATATTTAATTAAAAAAATTTTTTAATGTTTATTTATTTTTTAGAGAGACAGAGACAGGATGTGAGTGGGTTAGGGGCAGAGAGAGAGAAAGACACAGAATCCAAAGCAGGCTCCAGGCTCCGAGCTGTCAGCACAGAGCCTGACGCGGGGCTCGAACCCACGAGCCGTGAGATCATGACCTGAGCCGAAGTCAGATGCTCAACTGACTGAGCCACCCAGGCACCCCTTAATATTTAATTTTTAAGTAATCTCTACACCCAATATGGGACTTGAATTTACATCCCTGAGATCAAGGGGCTGTAAGTTCGCTCCACGCACATGCCACTGACTGAGCCAGCTAGGTGCCCCCTTAACCACAATTTCTATTTTTTCCATTTATTAAAACAACCTGTAATTCTCCTTGGCTGGCTTCACCATATGCAATTACAAGAAGTCTGAAGTTATAATGGAGATGTATACTAATAAAATGTTCTGTTATCCCCCTGATATTTTAGGGATTTCTCTAAGATGTTGTTTGAAAGATGGGTCTAGTACTTTCTTTAAAAGTTTGTAAACTTCTGGCCAAAGGGAAGTGGGGTCCTGGGGCTGAGGTTGTGGCTTCCTGGAGATTCAGCACCAATTCCCAAGGAAACAAAACAACTGCTGGGGACTGGGCCCAGGAAGCAGCTCTGTGTACCCTCTGCACACTGAGGATCCCAAAGGTCTGCAAGTCAGTCTCACTGTCTGCTTTGCAACAGGACCCTCTCTGCTCTGCCGCTGGAAAGTCCTGGGGGAACAGATTCTCACACGCCTGTGTGCCAGCCACTGGGAGGACAGTCCCGTCCCTGCAAATCTGCAAGGGGAATTCCAAAGGGACAGAAGTAAGGGGAAACCAGGCCTCAAGCTCCTTACAGGAACCTGGTGGAGCTAAGCGGAGAGGCACAGTTCAGGGGCTGCCAGAATTAGGGAGCAGCACAAAGATCCCTTCCTTCTCCTTCCTCCAGATACCGTGCCAAGCCAGTGCTGTGTGTGGGTCAGCTGCCCAACTGGGCTTTGTGCCCTTCCCCTGGTCCCTGTGAGTTTCCTTCTCACTCACTGAACAAATGTAAATTGGGTACAACATGCTGTGTTGGGTCCCCCTCTTGGGGGTTTCTATAGCCATGCTTGTCCAGGGCTCCCTAAATCTCACCCTGAACAAATCCCTCCCTTGATTCTGGTTTCCTGTCAAGCTACTGCCTATCTCATCCCCTACCTTTCATACTGAAACTTTCTGAAATTAAGGATTCTCTGGATTCTCTGCCCGTAGACCATCAGGTCACACTCCCCCAAACTGACTGTAACTGGTTTTCCCCTGCTGCGTGAATGATACCCTTCAAAGGTCATTGGTGACTTCCTTATACTAAAATCCAGCACCTTTCTGTAAGGCCTGCTGGCAACTAGCAACCACTCCTCATCCTTGAGCTATTCTTCGCTTTTATGGCTTCACTTGCGGCTCTCCCTCCAAATCCCTGACCACTTCTAGCTTGTCTCCAAGGATTTTTCGACTTCTTGTTCTTCTCAAGGAAGACAGTTATGTTTGCCAGGGCTGCTGTAACAAGGTACTACAGACTGGAGGTCTCAAACAACAGAAATGTATTTTCTCACTGTCTCAGAGGGTAGAGTCTGAGAATGAGATGTCACCAGTGATGATTTCTCCCCAGGCCTCCTTCTTTCCTTGGACATGGCCATCTTCTCCCTGTGTCCTCACATGTTCCCTCCTCTGTTTTTCTGTGTCCAAATCTCCTCTTCTCAGAAGGACACCAGTGTTATTGGATTAGGTCCCACCCTGATGACCTCATTTTAACTCAATTGCCTCTATAAAGGCCCTAACTCCAAATAGTCACATTCTGACATATTGGGGGGTGAGGACTTCAACACATGAATGCTAGGGAGGAACACAATTTAGCCCACAGCAATAGAATTCCAGATGAGGTTCTTGACTTTTTTTTAATGTTTATTTATTTATTTTGAGAGCGAGAGCACACACGAGCAGGGTAGGGGCAGAAAGGGAGAGAGAGAATCCCAAGCAGTCTCCTCGTTGTCAGCACAGAGCCTGATGTGGGGCTCAAACTCATGAACCGTGAGGTCATGACCTCAGCCAAAACCAGACGCTTAACCGACCGAGCCACCCAGGTGACCAGCCCCTTGACCTTTCTTAATGCTTCTTTCCTACACCCATTTCTAAAGCTTCTCACTATTCAATGAATGCTTTTATTAATTTCTTAATTAAAAAAATAATGTATCTCATTAAAATAAAGTAGGACAATCCTTTAGTGTTTGAAAAAAAAGGTTAATGAGAGGGTATGATTTTCAAGTAACTAATCTCAAAGTTGTTTTCTGAGCTCTGAGACCAAATTCCCAACAAGTTTTCCGACACCTCCCCGTGACAGCTGGTGCATCCCACAATGTGTTCTCTCCACAAACACCATTCTCACTCCTTAACCCTCATTTGTTGGCCAAAATTCCCCACAACTCTTTGAATGACTCCTTTCTTCTGCTTCACTCCATGCCCAAATATTTTGCCCATCCTATATACTCCTCTCTCAAGAACAGCTATGTAATTTGTGAGACCTAGTTCACAATTTGTGGGGCTCTTTGTTTTCAAAACTCAAGAGTTTCAAGACAGTGACAGCAGAGCATTAAAACAAGCCCAGGGTACCTCAGAGCATAATCTTATGTGACTGTGAAAGTCGCTTACCCTTGAAGCTGGCCCTGCCCCCTGCATTATCCCTCCCACATCACTCTGCACTCCATCCCCACTGATGCCCTGGATTTCCACGCTGGCCTCCTGAGACCCCACATCCATCACGTCTTCCCCATCCCACTCTATCTGCCTGATAACTCCTACTCAACGACACCTGCACCTGGCATCCTCTGCTCAAAGCCTTTGGTATTTCCTCATTTCCTACCAAACTGGGCACAGACTTTTCAGGCCAGCATTTTAGTCCCTGATTTCCTGACTTGACTCCTACTCATGCCTGTCTGACACAAAGCTTGAGGCAAACGTTCTAGTCACTCTCTTCAGACTGTTCTCCATAGACCTCAATCTCCAAGCCTTGTGCTTCTGAATCCTACCCTTTCCATCTGTGCCATCAGAACCTCTCCAAAGATTAAGGCCTATCTCTTGCAAGAAGTGTTTCCTGGGTCTGGTCACTTCTTTCTGGTCAGCCTCACATGTTCAGGAGCTGTGGTAAGCACTTACTGCACACTTGTCCTTGCCAAGGGCTTGTGTGCTTTTATCCTTTAAACCTCCCATACCCCCAGAGGCAGGTTCTATCACTATGCCCTAGGGAGCTTGGAGGGACCATGTGTTGTACATGGTCTTCGCATGGTGGTGGACCAGGGTTCAAATGCAATAGTCTGGCTCAGAGTCTGTGCCTGTCTTGTGCCTTGTGTGGCTGATATTTGTGCATTTCTTCCATATCCACAGTAGACAATGAGCCCTTTGAAGAAAATAGATCTTTTCATCTTTGATTTCCCTGAGGCACTTCCTTTGTCTCCACATTCAGCCCATATTGCTTATGTGATGGAGCCAGAAATTTTGAAACACTGGGTTAGCCCAGGAAGATGCAATGACCAAATATATTACCTTACATTTCTGAATACTTAGCCAGTTAAGGATTCTTTGGAGTGACAACCCTTTTCAAAAGCAATGTACTTTGGGGACCATTCAGGAAATATATTTGTATTTGTCAATCACACTTGACTTATGAATTGGTAGATTGAACTCTGTGTTAGCTTACCTACTTTCCTTCCAACTGAGAGCCATCTGAGGGGGTCTTTGATTGGAAGGAGGTAATCCAGCTCCCTCACATTTGTCCTGTTGTTTGGTTTTGTGTTAACCTCTGCCTCCACCTAAATTCCCCCTTCTCGCCAGGGCTAGGCCAACAGAGGGTAAGGGAGGGAGCCAGATTTCTTAGTCTCCCACTATTTCTTTACTTCTCACTGGCACTGGGAAAGCAGCTTCTTCCAGAACTTCTGTGGGGCCCGAATGCAAATGGTTCTCTTTTTTCCTCCTTAGTCCCTTTCCCGCCCAAGAACCAGTGATGCAGAGTGAAAACTGAGGGAGGTTTTAGAGAGAGGGGCACATGGTTAATATTTATATTTAAATAAATGTGTGTGTGTTAAACTTTACCCATAGACATTTGAGAAAATATGTCTTGTAAAAAGGAAGGCATTCTTTCCAAAGCTATTCACCAAAATATTTGCAGTGGTTGTATCTGGGTAGCGAATCTTGGACGCAACGGTCTTAGCTTTTTAAAGACGTATTTAAAATTTTTGTCTATGGCTAAGGTGTATTACTTGGGATGTATGTGTTTTGTATTGAGTTGGAACTTTAGAAGCATGTGACATGTAGCCTTATTCCTGTGCCCATCTCCTCACCTCATGCAATTCCCACCCCAGATGCTGTTGGGGGAAACAGGAGGAACTAGGTGCCACCCAAGGGCCTTTGCCTGTGGTCTGCAGGCATGTGAGTGCCTTCGCTGGGCAGAAACATGGTCAGGAGTATACCACTTCCCCTTTGAGCGGGAATTCCAGGACTAAGGTGGTGATGTGATTTGACCTAAGAGGGTGTAACAAGCCTGGAGGAAAAAGGAAATGAGCAGAGCTCTCCTGATTCACCGTCTTGTGTGTTCACCACAGTGCTCCACTTCCTGGGGTTGCTTTTTGCCACAGTTGGGGCCGGTGTCAGCTCAGAGCTCACTTGTGGTTCCCTTCCTGGGACCATGTGAGGTAGGGACAGGGAATGATGGCTCGGGGGTCCTTCCATCCTGCCAACCAATGCCCCCTCTCTGTCCCTCTTGCCCCTCTACTTCAAAAGTGCATCACCTGCCTTGCTTTTTAAAATTTTTTTTTTAACATTTATTCATTTTAGAAAGACAGAGCACGAGTAGGGGAGGGGCAGAGAGAGAGGGAGACACAGAATCCAAAGCAGGCTCCAGGTTCTGAGCTGTCAGCACAGAGCCCAACGTGGGGTTTGAACCTATGAGCTGTGAGATCAAGACCTGAGCCGAAGTTGGACACTCAACTGTCACTTGCCTTGCTTCTAACCTACTTCTCAACCCACTGCAATCTACCCACCACAAGCTAGCATGTTGTTGGCATTCTAGAAACGCTGGTTGAGTTACCAGATCTTTACATGTTCTGTACGCTACCCTGATTCCATGTTGCCCTTCTTGTCTCTGCTTAGACAGAGATCTCAGTAACTCCAGCCCTCTCCCACCCCTTTGCTGGAAACCCAGCCCAAGGGAACAAAAGGGATATCACTTCAAACAACACCATATTTCTCCACCTCAACATTTCCCAGCTTCAGATAAAAGGAATGGGGTGAAAATGCATAAACACAATGGAAACAAGCCAAGGGTGTCTGAAAAGTTGGATACTGTGTCCTATTTGTTCCTAACAGCAGCGTCAGAATGGAGTGAAACCTACCTGGGTCCATGCTCTTGTCACTCATCTGGACTGGACTCCTCTCCCTCCCACTTGCTCTGTCCCATCCTTCTCCACAAAGCCTTCTCAACCCATGTCAGCCCACAAAAGCTACCTGTGACAGTGCTTGTAGTATGACCTCACTGTTCATCTGTTTATATCTTATCTGCTCCCAGATACAAAGCTCTCTGAACACTGAAATCATATTTATGGACACAGAAATAGGTGCACAGGTGCATAGGTCTTGAGATTGAGATCTGGGCAAAATGCCCGGCTCAGTCCCATGGTGGTTGTAAGAGAACAGGTAAGTTGCTTGAACTGCTTTGAGGCTTGGTTATCTCATCTGTCAATTAGGCAACAATAATCTCTACCTTATAAATGAAATGAGAGATAAAATGAGAAAATACATCTAAGAGTTCTGGTGATTTAGTTATTTTCCCAACATTTAACATGTTGCCCTCCTTCCCAATACCTAATGCAAGACCTTTCATGTAAATGTTCGATAAACATTTATTGATTGATTAACGGATGGTGAGTTACACTCCATTCCTTCCTGAATCTCCTCTGTGTATCTCAGAGGGTTGGCCCACAGGCATGTATTATGGAAGGGTTTGGATATATGCTTTGGTAGTCACAAGAAATTAGAGATAAATATTACAATCCATCGACAAAGTAGTCTAAATATTTTTTTGTTTGTTACTTTTCCTATATCCAGAGAAAAAGAACATGAAAATAACATGTTTGAGAAAAAGTCCATGGCAATCAGTAGGGCTTGTATGAATTAGTATTCTCTTCCACAAAGAGCTTTAAGAAAATGTAATCTATCCATTAGAAAGTAGGTATATGGGTCAGGGATTTGGCCAGAAACAGACTGCATACTTAAAAGGGGTAACTGTAAAGAGTTTGTTCAAAGATTTCTTTTTCTTTATTATTTACAAAGGGTTGTGAGAAACCAAAAAGGAAAGGTGAAAGAGTCTGTGTTACAACAATGGGGATCTTCAGTTCTGTTAGATCTAAAGGACCAAAGCAAAGGAAGAGTTACTGGTAACCAGCAAGAGCTGTATGTGTTAGAGAAGGCTGCCTGACATATGCTGTGGTATCCATCAGAGGAACACAGACCTGCAGAAAGGGAGCTGGTGGAACCAATAGCCCAACTTTCCTTTCTGCCTGTCCTCCAATGTCCTGCTGTGGCTTCAACCCAACCAAAAGCCAAAGGGGAAGGAGGTATGTTGCTAGTCCATTGAGGTTAGCTTCCTGGGCATAGAGTTGGATGGACAGTGGATCTGAAAGGCAAATTTAAAATATCTAGCATGATAGAACAGGAGAAAGAGAAGTGAAGGGGAATTAGAGTACATAAGAATAGCAACAAAAATGGATACTAGAAATAAATCCAAATATTTTAGTAATCACAATAAATGTAAACAGATGAGTCTTCGATTGGAAAAACAAAAGACAATCTACCACAATTCCCATTTATTTTTTTAAACATTTATTCATTTTTGAGAGATAGAGACAGAGCATGAGTGGGAGAGGAGCGGAGAGAGACGGAGACACAGAATCCCAAACAGGCTCCAGGCTCTGAGTTGTCAGCACAGAGCCTGATGTGGGGCTCCAACTCACTGACTGCAAGACCATGACCTGAGCAGAAGTTGGACGCTTAACTGACTGAGATACCCAGGTGCCCATGCCATAAGTTCCATTTAAAGGAGACATATCTCAAGCAAAAGATATCAGTAAGTGGAGAATAGAAAAAGATACATCATTAAATACAAATTAAAGGAGGACTTCTCTGGTAATACTAATATCAAACACAACAGAATTTAAGGTGAAAATTTTTTATGTAAATGAAGAAAGAAAAACACCAAGAAGATACAAAATTATGAAATCATAACTACTTAATAATATAGTCTTAAAATATACAAAGCTAAAATTGATGGATTTACAGGAGTAAAGTGACAAATCTACAACCATAGCAGGAGATTTAAAAAATTTTTTTTACTGTTTATTTATTTTTAAGAGAGAGAAAGAGAGAGAGAGAGAGAGACAGAACATGAGTGGGGGGAGGGGCAGAGAGGGAGACACAGAATCCAAAGCAGGCTCCAGGCTGTCAGCACAGAGCACAACGTGGGGCTCGAACTCACAAACTGTGAGATCATGACCTGAGCCAAATTTAGACACTTAACCGACTGAGACACCCAGGTGCCCCAATACACTTACCTGACTGAGCCACCCAGGCACCCCAGTATAGCAGAAGATTTTAAAGTGTATCTCTCAGAACCTAACAGATCAAGCAGACCAACAGTTATAAAAATTAAGGCTCCCTAGATTTGAACAAACCATTTAAAAATGGTTAACTCTAGTGAGTAACATAAAGGCTCCTGTACCTATCAAATAAACAACATACAGTTTTTTCAAGCACAAATGGAATATTTTCACACTGATCACACTAGGCCACAAAGGAAGTATCTATACATTTGAATGAATCAACACCATAATGACCACCATCTCTGAAAACAATGCAATATTAGTGATTATTAGAAATCACCAGTAGGGGTGTCTGGGTGGCTCAGTCAGTTAAGCATCTGACTTTGGCTTAGGTCATGATCTCATGGTTCATGAATTCGAGCCTTTTGTCGGGCTCTGCATTGACAGTGCAGAACCTACTTGGGATTCTCTCTCTCTCTCTGCCCCCCCCCCCCTTGGAGTCTCTCTCTCTCTCTCTCTCTCTCTCTCAAAATAAATAAATAAACTTAAAAAAAATCACCAATAAAAAGGTATCCAAACCATTTCTCCCATGTATTTTGAAACTAAATGGAATACTTCCAAATAGTTCATAATTTAAAGATGAAATTCAAGAGAAATTATAAAACATTTAAAACTAATAGTTTTGAGGGGTTCCTATATGTCTCAGTCTGTTAAGCATCTTACTCTTGATTTCCGCTCAGGTCATGATCTCAAGGTTCCTGAGATCAAGCGCCACATTGGGTTTCATGTTGACAGCATGGAATCTGCTTGGGATTTTCTTTGTCTCTCTCTCTCTCTCTCTCTGCCCACCCCCCACTCATGCTTGCATGCATGCATGTACTCTTTAATAAATAAATAAACCTAAAAAAAAGAAATAATCTTAATGAAAAAAAACTAACAGTTTTGAAAATTCAACTCTTTGGAATGCAGCAAAAGAAGTACTTACGGGAAAATCAAAGCTTTAAATACATCTATTAGAAAACAAAAATGACTGTAAACTAATGAAGTGAAAGTTAAATTCATGAAGCTAGGGAAAAAACAACAGTGAGTTTAGTATTTATCTTAAGGAGTGTTACACTTAGATGGAATGGCATATATATTTGTATAGTTTCATCCAATGTGTAGCTCTTTTTCAGTGCTGTAGCTAATTAGCTTCCTTGGTGGTTGGCACATATTAGGTGCTTAATAAACATTTGGTGAATGAATGGATGAGCGAATGCCCAAGAAATTTCCTATTTTCAAGTACCCATGTTAAAAAAAAATGTGAAAATAGGGGCACCTGTGTGGCTGAGTCAGTTAAGTGTCCAACTTCAGCTCAGGTCATGATCTTGCAGTTCATGAGTTTGAGCCCTGTGTCGGACTCTGTGCTGACAGCTTGGAGCCTGGAGCCTGCTTCAGATTCTGTGTCTCTGTCTCTCTCTGTCCCTCCCCTCTTTGGACTCTGTCTCTGTCTCTCTCTCTCTCTCAAAAATAAATAAACATTAAAAAAAATCTCTTAATGTAAAAATACAAAACAGGTAAAACTAATTTTAATACTATATTTTATTGAGTTAATTGTATCCAACATATTATCCTTTAAACAATAATCAATATAAAAAATCATTGGGCTATTTTATACTTTTTTTCATACTAAGCCTTAAAAAGTCAGTGTTTATCTCATACTTAAAGTATATCTCAATTCAGATGCTAACTTTTCATCAGAAACACTTGATTGGTTTTTAGATCTCCTAAAATTGACCACTAAAAAGTATTTTCAGAGGTGCCTCGGTGGCTCAGTCAGTTGAATGTCCGACTCTTGATTTGAACTCAAGTCATGACCCCAGGGTTCTGGGACTGAGCCCTGCATGGGGCTCCCAGTGAGCACGGAGCATGCTTAGGATTCTCTCTCTCTTTCCCTCTACCCTTCTTGCCTCCTTCATCACATGCTCTCTCAAAACAAACAAACAAACAAACAAACAAACAAACAAAAACAAGATAGGGTTGCTTGGGTGGCTCAGTCGTTTGTGTCTGTGAGTTTGAGCCCTGAGATAGGCTCTGTGCTGATAGTTCAAAGCTTGGAGCCTGTTTCAGATTCTGTGTCTCCCTCTCTGCTCCTCCCCTGCTTGCTCTCTGTCTCTCTCTCTCAAAATAAATAAACATTAAAAAAACCCAAAAAACAAAAAAGTATTTTCATATTCCAACATTTGAAACTTACTTAAAAGTTTTCCAATAACTGAATTGTCAGTTTTTAGGTTTAAATATTAAAATTAGGGGCACTTGGGTGGCTCTGTTGGTTAGGCATCTGACTTGATTTTGGCTCAGGTCATGATCTCACAGTTTGTGAGTCCAAGCCCGGTTTTGGGCTCTGCGCTGACAGTGTGGAGCCTGCTTAGGATTCTCTCTATCCCTCTCTCTCCCAGTCATGCTGCTCTCTCTCACTCCCTCAAAATAAATAAACTTAAAAAAATTATAAATATTAAAATTAAATAAAATAAAAAATTCAGGGGGCACCCGGGTGGCTCCATTGGTTAAGTGTCCAACTCTTGATTTCAGCTCAAGTCATGATCAAATGGTTTGTGAGATCCAGCCTCTTGTCGGGTACTAATAGTGCAGAGCCTGCTTGGGATTCTTTCTTCCTCTCTCTCTCTGCCCCTCCCCTGCTCATGCTCTGTCTCTGTCTCTCTCTCTAAATAAAGAAACTTTAACAAATACTGTTTAAAAAAAAATCAGCTCTTCAGTCATACTGGGCACATTTTAAGCAGCCAACAGCCTCGTGTGGCTAGCCAGAAGCTATAATATTAGACAGAGTAGTCCTTGTCCATAAAGGTATTCATGGAACAAAGAACTGTGTTTTCCAAAGTATTCCTCCTTGACTTGTCTGCTAGCCTATGTTAAGATATGGAAGTTTCCATTCTGACCTCAGTAAAAAGAAACTTTCCTGCCTAAGTTACTATGTAGAAGTAAGGTAGCTCTGGACTATCAAAGTTACCCCTCTCTCAACAGCCTATGAAAATTTCTATTTAACAATAGCACTGATCACTTTATATTCTTTCTTTGTCAAGGATCAGTAAACTACACTTCCAAAAATATTAAAACCTTATATAATGGAAACAGTAGGGTAGTTTGCAAATGAATTAATAGCACTGGATTTCAGAGGACCCCAGCAAGAAAGTGGTGAGAATTCCCTGGTATCCTCTAAATTGAATGCATCTGTGAAAGGAGTGGAAGGAGAGCTCATGGCAACACTGCTCACTGTGCTTAAAGTCCCACCTCCCATCCTCCAGGGCTCCATGACAGGCCCAACACCAACACACCACACCACCTGTCTCCTCCTTCCCCTGCTTGGCTTGGTCAGAAGGGAGGGCTTATTTCAGCCAAAGAAACTCAACACCCCAATCAGGTAATTCTTTCCGCTTTGGCGTAAATTCAAGATGTGCAGAACCCTTGGGAGGCTCTTCACCACATGGCCATGCCCTCTTTGCCTCTCAAGCTTTGTCCTTTCACCTTGTGGAAAGAGAAACTCAGAAAAACTGTTCAAGGGCTCTGCTTTTGGCACTGCTACTGACTCACAGTGAAACCTGGAGCAAGTCTTTTTGGCTGAGATTCTAAAACAGGAATAAAGTCTTCCCTACTTATATCCTAGACTATTATGAAGGTCAAAGGAGAATATGTATTCTATGTAAAAATACCTGGAAAAGTAGAGAGTACTTTATTGACCTAAAGTATCATTTTAAAATCATGTTGCCTGCAAGTTTCCCCAAATATACCCAAGAAAGACTTAAAAGGTAGGTAAACCCAACAGGCCTTCTCATTTCTTGTTGGGAATATAAATTGGAATACACTTTTTGGAGGGAAATGTGACAGTATCTATCAAAATGTTAAGTGTTCATACCTGTGGAACCATAAATCCCATGTCTAGGAGTAACCAGAGAAATACGTGTGTCAAAGAAGATGTATGTGCAAGGATTTCACTGAAGCACGGTTTGTATTAGGAAAAATTGAAACCCGCCTGGAGTTCCAACCATCATAGTAATAAAGAGAACTATGCAGCTGCTACAGAATGAGGGAGACTTATGTATATCTATGCAAATGAGACCATATGACATTCTGATGTTTATAAAAGCAGATTACAGATAGAATACATTAAATAGTATAAATATATTATTCATATTGCATTAAAACTATGGAAAACATCAGTAAATGACCTTTTAGGAGACAGACTCTGGTAGACCTTTCACTTTTTACTTTTGTTTCTACACCGTTTAAAGTTTACATTGAGCATATGACACTTTTTTGATAAGCAAAAGAAGTAAAGATGTTTCCATCTTAAAAAAAACAATAAAATAAAAAATTATACCAAAAATGTGCTAGGCATTAGCCTAGTCATTTGAAATCATTTCATGATTTAATGATTAGTGATTAAATCATTTGAAGTGATTTAAAGATATGGTCCATTTCCTTCAGGGAGTCACAAATTAGCCAGGCATATTTAAAGGAAAAGAGCAGTCCTCCTTACGCTCCAAATAATTATCTCCATCTTTAAAAAAATTTTTTAATGGTTTATTTATTTTTGAGAGAAAGACAGAGCACGAGTGGGGGAGGGGGCAGAGACAGAGAGGGAGACACAGAATCCAAAACAGGCTCCAGGCTCTGAGATGTCAGCACAGAGCCCGATGCTCGAATTCAGGAACGGTGAGATCATAACCTGAGCCAAAGTCGGATGCTTAACAGACTGAGCCACCCAGTCACCCCTAATTATTTCCATCTTACAATAAAATTTGTAATTTTATTTTTACATGGTTATATGAGATCTTTTCACTATTTTTAAAACTTTTTTAGCTTTTGAAGTCCCAAGATATATTTACCCTTACTTTTTCTTTGTTCATTCAAGAAGTATTTGTGATACACCCCACAGCCAAGGCACGGTTCCATGTGCTATGGTGGAACTGAGGGTTATCTTATTCTGACCTTGGGGAGTTTGCAGTCTGATGGGAAACACAAGAGATCTGTATACAGAATAACAATGCAAGGGAGAAAATGACAAGTGCCCAAAGAGATAAACTAGATAATGGATTCTGGGCCCTCAGAGCGCAGGCCCTAGGGAATATAACAGGCAAGAGGATGGTGAGCCATTTGTGATTGGAGGCAGTGGCCCTGCGGCATGAAGAAGTGGTGGGATTTGGAAAAGTATCATTTTCTAAATATAGAAATGAATTGAGAAATGTATAAGAGTTAAAGCAAGTACCAAAGCTTACTGCTGTTTTTATTTCCAATGACTAAACCGACACTCTTGCCACATACCTATTCCTTTGTTGTTGTTTAACCAGAGGGAAAGCATGTGAACTTGCTGCCTACTGTTGGTCTACTATTCTCCCTCTCCAGCAGAAGCACGACCCAAGGGTGGACCTTCAGAGCTCTGGCTGAGTTCTGGGTGTTGGTTCAGTTACTACCCCTCAACCCATAAAAGGAGCTCTTGGATAGATTATTTTTGGTAACTGGAAATCTCTGAACAAACTTGATCTCTGAGCTGAGTCAAAAGTCATGTCTCTGTGCAACCCATGCTCCACCTTTTGTATATCGGGAAGCAGCTCATGTTCACAGTGGCCTGACACACAGCCAGAGTGATGGGTGTGTGGAGCCAATCAGTGCTGTGCTCCACAGAACCAGGCCCTTGAGCAAAAGGCTCCTCTGTGAAACAGCAATTCTAACCATTTCCTCCTAAATCCGATTTCAACATTCTAGAATGTCCCTCGATAAAGACGCTCACTCATTTTCTTCTTTTTTTCTTTGTTCTCACGACAGTTTAAGGAAAGCTTGCATGAAGGTTACCTTTTCCTCTGGTAACAGTGCTGAGTCTTGACAACCAAGAGGGGCCATCATGTGACTGGTAGCTTTGACTGAGTAAAACATCATTCTAGCAAACATTTTGGGAACCACTGAGACTATGGGCAACAGATGTTCATAGACACAGTTAGCCAGGATGGTTTTCTTCCAATCTGTTCTATAGATAATTATTAAGCAGTTGATATGTCCCAGGCACAGGGGATACAAAGATGAATGAATGACCATGACCTGGTCCTTAACCTCTAGGCATCTGCGTTTCAGGGGAAGAGACATTAATAGCTACCATTATTTGGGTCCTCTTCAGGGTCAGATGTTATGCCATTATAGTTTCAATCATACTCTACAACCCTGCAAGATAGGGTTTGTTAGTTTCTTTCCACAGATAAAGAAGCAGAGACGTCAGGCAGCACAGAAGAGGTACACAGAGCATAGAAGAGACCAAGTAGAGGCTAGAATGGGATCTGTCCCACCAATGAACTAGAAATGTACACAAGACCCACAGTGAGAAGCAAGAGAGTGCACAGAAGCCGACAGTTATGATAAAATAGATAGGACTGTAAGAGGCAGGTGGAGAGGTAGATAAGCATTCTGGAGACATGAGAGGTCTATAGGGAGAGAGTCCCGAATCCCTGTAGCTGGACAGAGATAGCAGGACTTGTGACCAGGAAACATGCAAGAGCTCTGCTTCCAGGGCAGAGATGGTATGAGCTCAGTCTTCTCTCTTTTATTCAGTAACCCAGCTGTACCTCAGTCAGCCATCTTGAAGCTTCAGAAGGACAAACACAAGAGGTAGAAGGAGCATACTAATCTACTTTCCTGGAAGGGTGATACTCCACTGGAAGTGACTCAGCACAATCACTTCATGTCAAGCAGAGCATATTGTGTGCCTGCCACAGACCAAATACTCCAGTGGAGGGAGTGGGCCAGTAGTCTGGTCAAATTTGCACTGGTCTGGGGTGCCTGAGGGGCTCAATCAGTTAAGTGTCTGACTTTTGATTTCAACTCATGCCATAATCTCGCAGTTCATGAGATTGAGCCCCATGTGGACTCTGTGCTGGCAGCTTGGAGCCTGCTTGGGACACTCTCTATCTCTCTCTCCCCCCTCCCCTTACCCCTCCCTTGCTCACCTACTGTCTCTCTAAATAAATAAGTAAATAAATAAATAAAACAAAATAAAATAAAATAAAATAAAAGTAAATTAAAAAAAATTTTTTTGCATTGTCCCAAGAGATTTATTTACCTTTCCCAAAGCTCCACTGGTAGTGGTTGGACTTGATCTGTGACATCGGGCAAGACACACTTCCTGCAAATGCTTTACTGACTCATCTGTATAATGTTCAGGGTTGGATAGGCTGATTTAAGGTCCCTCTCTGCTTTCCATGTCTACAAACTTAAGTCAGCATTTTGAGAAGGAAGACAAATTCTTATACCTCTTTACCTCTATTTGATGAGCTATTTTTATTGCAATAGTCAAACTTAACATGTGGAAAGAAGTATCCTAAGCCCTTAAGCATATTGTTACACAAGGGGGAAAAACTCTATCCTAAGCCCTAAGTATATTGACAGCATATAGAAATGTGGGTTTTGAAGATCTTAAAAGTGGCAAGTGTCAGAATGCAAGTTATAATCTGGGTTCTATCACCTATTGGCTACTGAACTTCAGACCCACTCTTCCCAAACTCCAGTTTCTACATCTGTCAATTGCAGTAAAGCATCTTACTGTGCAGAGCTGTTGCAAAGATCAAATAAGATGATAAATATAAAAGAGTTTTGGGTAAGACAAGAAGCTAGACAAGTGCATGTTAGGAATAGAATTTCCAGTATTAAATTCCTGATGGTCCAAGATTTGGCTGGCAGGCAAAAGACAAGAGGCAATGTATTATGGGTGAACAAGGCCAATTATGGATCAGGGCCCAGTAAAGTGGGGGAAAGAGCTTGCTGACAAAATGAGAATTGGAAAAAGGGGGGATTTGATTTCATTTGAGAAGGGAGAGAGTAATTGGGAGCAGTAAGAGTACTTCAGAGGAAAGACAGAACTCCATTAAGCAGTTTCTTCTTTATGTAAATGTATCTCCTCCTATGGGAAACCAAGCACCGGGGTCAGGAGTGCTGGAGTTCATGTTGCTTCTCAGATTGCTTACCTTGGGATCATCTGGCTGCCCCAACCATGGCATTTAAGGATGAGAAGACAGACCAGGGAAGAAGAGATGACTTACCTGAGGTCACAGGAGTGGAAGCAAACTCAAAGGGCCTAGTGAAGGGAACTCTATCAAAGAGTAAAAGGCACAATCCTTGCCTGAGATGGGAGTCTGAGCCTTTGTAGAAAGCAGATCTCACCTAATTCTAAAGGGTTGTACAGGGTCCCACCAGGAAAGGATTTTAATCTCCAAGAAGAGAGTTAAGAGACTCTTGCATGAGAAGCAAGTCAGAACCAACAGGACACAGATGTATATCATATGCTGTATCAAGCTAGGTTCAGTGATGATAATGTAAATTTATATATTACCCCCCCCCCTTTATACAGGACTATACAATAGATTCCTCTTGTTATGGTAAAGCAATTTTGCACTCAATATAGCTTCCCTGGGCACAGGATGTGCAAATGAGTCACTCACAATTGGTTTGTTGTTGTTATCCGTACTAAAATGGTAGAAATTATTATTTTATAATACCATTATGGCTTTTATGTACTCAGGGCCTTCCATGTTTCCTATCCTGTGCTAGTATGTATATACCTTCCAATCTGCAAAATGACCTGGTTACATAGATATTTGAAGATGAGTAAACTGATGTTCAGAAAAGTTAGGTAATTTGCCTGAGATCACACAGCTGGTAGATAAGTGGAAAAGCCAAGGTTTAAACTCAGTTATGCCTGGTTCCAGAGCCCAGCCAATGTTAGTCCCACTAAATGCATGGTGCTTTAGGACACAGTGATGGCAAAGAAGCAAAATAGCAACTGCAAAGGCCAAAACTCTGGACACTCTATAGCAAAATCATTTAATTAATCAAAAGTTTAAACTTAAGTCAGTGGGGTGCCTGGGTGAGTTGGTTAGTTGAGCATCTGACTCTTGATTTTGGCTCAGGTCATGATCTCGTAGTTCATGAGTTTGAGCCCTGGGTCGGGCTCTGCGCTGATGGTGCAGAGCCTGCGTTCTCTCTCCCTCCCTCTCTGCCCCTCCCCCTTTCAAAATAAATAAACATTAAAAAAAAATAATAAACCTAAGTCAGCAATCAAAACCATTATTTCTGCACTGTACCTAGCTACTGTTCTATTTAGTTCAAGACACCACATCCTAAGTTTATCAAAGAGAGCAAGTATGCCACAGTTAGCAGGCAGTCCCATTAACACAGGATCTCAAAGTAGATGAGGATCCATGACTGGGGTATTGAGCATGCCACAGGAAAATATTCTCAGGTAGCATTAGGTGAGTCAATTCAACAGACACGTTTTGAGCATCAACACTTTCTAAATCTTGTGTATGCTACCTGGGAAGGAGTGGTTGCTTCATAAGACTCACAGGTGACATGTAAGAAGACAACATCATTATATTTAAATAATGCTTGTTAAATGTTTTGGAACTCTTTGTAAAGATAATCTTTATTAGCTGATTCAATTTCATCCAGTTGGGTCATATTATAGAAATGGTTTAAAGAAGCCCTATTTTTATAACATGACTTAAAAGTCTAGAAGAAAAAGAAATAAAGAAAGAATTAATAAGTAATAAGCTTGGAGACATGAAATGTTACCTTAGGCAAGATGAAGGGGTATGTAGTGGCCCAGAACAGAGCAGTAGGTAATTGTCTCCAAATTGCTATTATGGGGATGGTCAGAGGTACAGGCCACAGATGGGAGCTACCTCGTCCCGTGCTGTCTCCAAGGGCACTCGCTTTATCCCCTCACAAATGTCAGAAACCCTAGAAATGAGGTGGTAGGCAAACCAAGCTGGAAACATTCTAATGAGGGTAGTATTGAGTCTTAGGGGTCACTGAACCTATTTCAGGAACCTCTTCCTTTAAAAATATTCATTAATAAAAAAATAACATTGATTAATATTTACTAAGAGCCAGGCACTGTGACAATATCTACAGATACTATCTCTCTCTCTCTTCCACTCTCTCTCTTTGTTTAACCAACTACCTTGTAAATTAGGCTTTAATATCTGATTTTTGGACACGAAAAAAAAACCCAGAAACCCAGAGTAAGGTTAACTTGACCCAAGTTTACATATCTAGGATTTTCACCTTTGCTTTTCCCATACTAGGGCCCAAGCACTCCCCTCCATCTCATACAACCTTCCTCTCTTTAAGCCAACCAACATTTACTGAACCTTCACTCTGAACAAACTGTTGTGGAGGAATTCAAGAAAGCAAAAAAAACATACTTCCGGAGAGCAGAGAGCTTAAAATCTATAACAGCAAACAATTCACACAAGAAGAGAACAACATCACTACAAGATAATTACAAAGATAATTAAATGCATGAAAAGAGGGCCTGGTGGCTTGCACATGGGGGTGTTACCCTAGGCAGAGAGGGAGTGATGCAGTTCATCCCTGAACTTGGAGGAGCAAAACTTAGATGGGAACAGAGGTGGGGTTACATGTGTTCTAGCAGAAAAGACTTTCCGCAGTAAACTTGCTTGTTCCGGAGAAAGGACTACAATCTTGGTACTTCTGCAGTCTGGGAAGAAACAGCATGAGCATTCTGGAGACATTCTGAAAGACTTGCTACTTCTTTTTAGTTAAAAGAAGTACTGAGGCAAAATTTACATAGAGTGAAATGCACAGATCTTAAGTATAAATTCGGTGATTTTGATAATATGTACACATGTGCAATCACTCCAATCAAAACATAAAAGACACATGTTACCCCAGAAACTTCCTTCATGCCCCTTCTCAATCTCACTCCTTACCCCTAAAGGCAACCACTGTTTTGATTCTATATCCACAGATTACAACTTCAAATGAAAAGAATATGCACTGCTGTGCATTACTTTGTGTCTGCCTTCTTTTGGGCTGCATAATGCTTTTGAGGTTAGTTCATGCCATTGTATTAGTTGTTCATTTCTTTTCAGTTCTGAGTAGTGTTCCATTGTACAGCTGTTTTGTTTATTCATTATTCTGTGGTGGATATCGGGGTTGTTTCCAGCGTTGGGCTACTATGAATGAAATTGCTATGAACATGGTTGTTTACCATTTTAAAATCCATTTTCTAGTCTCTTCTTTTTCTCTCCTTTACTCTGTGAGAATTTAAATGACATCCTGCCTTAGATACCAAAAGAGCTGGAGCACAAGGCCCTTCCTTGTTAGGGTACTCACACACACAAAAGGCTTCATGTTCAGATCTACCTGTACCAAATAAGGAAAATCAATATGTGGATTTATTTTATTTATCAAGAGTTTTGATAAACTTGGGTAAAACTATTTGCAAGAAGTTATGGAAGTAATGTGTTACAATTTGTAACTCATGGCAGTTTTTAGCTGCTCCATATTCTAACTACTTTGTGTCTTCCTAAGCAATGCTGTAGTAAGAATTTCCCTAATACATACACAAGGATGTCTCACCCATCCATCTATGAACCCATGTTGTTAAGAATGAAAGAAGTGGGGGTCCTGGGTGGCTCAGTTAAGCGTCTGACTCTTGATTTTGGCTCAGCTCATGATCTCGCAGTTTGTGAGTTTGAGCCCGTGTGGAGCTCTGTGCTGACAGCATGGAACCTCCTTGGGATCCCTCTCTCCCCCCTCTGTCTGCCCCTCCCCCGCTCATGCGTGTTCTCTCTCTCAAAATAAATAAACATATTTTTTTAAATGAAAGAAGCAAAAGAAAATGGAAGCTACATGTCTTTCTCCTTCCTCCATTTGCAACAAATTGGGAATCAATGAAATTCATAAACTAGTCAGTAACAAGAACAAATCTGACCCAGAATCAGAATTCTTTCCATACACTACTTCAGTGTTCCCTATTCAAACCCCCAACTCAACCCCAGTTGGCACCCTGCAGATTGTGAGTGCTGAAGCCTGACCACCTTTGTGATGTGACCATCATATCCCTCCTCAGTCACACACATCCAAGGTGGTTTTTTTCTGTCATTTGACACCCATGTTTAAATACCTTTCTCATTACCAAAATTTCTGATCCATTTAGAAAGTCCTTTAGAGGAATATCTAGTTAAATATGGTAGACTGAGTCATGTATTTGCCTTCACTCTCTCCAAAATCTTCAATAACAGACATGAGTTGAAAAAAAGAAAGAAGGAAAGAAAGAAAGAAAGAAAGAAAGAAAGAAAGAAAGAAAGAAAGAGGGAGGAAGGAAGGAAGAAGGAAAGGAAGAAAGAAAGAAACCTACAAGGACACAGAACAAGAGAAGAAATGACAGTAACACAAGTTTGGAGCCTGGAAATTATATGGGATTGTGCTAACACAGCACCCTTGAGAAGCCTAAAATCTAAACTAGCAGAGGAAGAAATTCAGAAGTAGACTGATTTCCAGTAGAAAGCTAGAAAGACTCAAGAATTAGAGGCATTAGTACCTTTCAAAGTGGGAGTCCAAGTCAGACTAAAAATAGGTATATATGGTTTAAGTGGCTTTGAGAGCTAGTTACACTTGAATTTCCCCTGTATCCTAAGCAACCAGGCAACTACCCCAACACATGCTGGGATAAGGTTCACTCTCTGAAGAGGAAGAGCTAGACAGACTCTGGCCCTAAGGACAGCAGGAATGGTGGAGAATGGTGTTACCATACTGAAAAGAGGGGACTAAATGAAGGTCAACTCTTGAGAGAATGACATCTCTCACCCATTCTCCAATTTGACTCCAAGGACACAGATAGCCAGGCTTATATCTCCTAAGAAGAGAAGGAGGAATTATCCTCCTATGTACATTTGGAGATTTCCCAATGAAACATATCAGCCAGATCACCCAACAATGAAATCCACCAATCAACAAGCACCACATCCCCACATAGGATTTCCACTCCTAATTGTAAATGGGTCACCAGACATTTGAAAAAGCCTTCCAATATTAACTACAAGGGTCAAAACAAAAGAAATGTCAGGTGGGAGTTGGGGAGATATAGGCAAAGAACACAAGAAAACATATATAATTAATATCCTTACAGAGATAACTAAAGGCATACATCCAAGAGATAAGAACAAGAGGTTATAAAATAAATTTTTAAGAAGGGAGCTCTTAGGGGTGCCTGGGTGGTTCAGTCAGTTGAGTGCTGACTCTTGTTTTTGGTTCAAGTCATGGTCTCATGGTTGTGGGATGGAGCCCCGCATCCAGCTCCACACTGGGTGTGGAGCCTGCTTAGGATTCTCTCTCCCTCTCTCTCTCTCTCTCTCTCTCCTTCAAAGAAATAAATACATAAAAATGAAAAAGAAGAGAGCTCTTAGGAATTAAAGATATGAGAACAGAGGGGTGCCTGGGTGGCTCAGTCGATTGAGCATGTGACTCTTTGATTTCAGCTTCAGCCATGATCCCAGGGTCACTGGATCCAGTGCCATGTTGGGCTCTGCACTGAGTATGGAGCCTGCTTAAGATTCTCTCTCTCCTTCTGCCCCTCTCCCCAGCTTGCACACTCTCTCTCAAATAAAACAGTAATAATAAAAAAACATATGAGAGCAGATATATAGAATTCAATAAAAGGGTTAGAAAATAATGTTAGTTAATATCATAGGCATAGAACAGAGAGAAAAATTTAAAAATTTGGAAAAATATTTCAAATATTAGCAAATAAATCAAGATGATCTGATATCCAGAAAGGAATTCAAGAATGAACAGAGAAAGGAAGGAAAGGAAATAAACCAGTCATATGAAACAATTTCCTAGAATGGAAAGATGTGTCTATACCGGTAGGGAGGGTTCACCAAGTGTCCAGAGCAATGGAGGAACAGCAGTACATAGGCCACATGAAATTTCAGAGCAGCAAGGACAACAGAACATCTTAAAGTCTTCCAGTGATTTACACAAAGGTCGGGGTGGGGGGGCACACCTGGTTGGCTCAGTTCGTTAAGCGTCGGACTTGTGATTTTGGCTCAGATCATGATCCCAGGCTCATGGGATCAAGCCCCATGGAGGGCTCTGTGCTGGGTGCGGAGCCTGCTTAAGATTCTTTTTCCATTCCTGGATTGCTCTCTCTCTCTTTCTCTCTCTCTCTCACGCTTAAAAAAAAAAAAAAAAAAAAAAGACACCGTCAAAGCCTTAGGAATAGACTAGGAATCAGAGAAGCTCAGACTCCTCATAAGTGACAGTGATAATACACCTTAAAAATTCTATGGGAAATTATTTCAAAATCAAAATTCTAGCAAATGTCACTGGAGGGTGAGGCTAGAATAAAATTTCTAAAACTTGGTCTTACTTTTCACCTCCCATGGGTGTTTTTGTTATTGTTTGTTTGCTTGTTAAGGAATGCTGTGCTCTATGGAAATGAGGGAATGATCCGAGCACAGGCAAAGATGGGATCCAGGAATAGGCACTCCAACCCAGATGAAAGGAAAGGGTGTCTTGTCCCCACACTGATGGTTGGGGATATCCTGTTGTGACTTCAGAGCAGCAGGCCTGGAGTGCTACCAGTTCAAGTTGAGACAGGAGGTCAGAGGGTTATAGGAGGGGGGACCCCAGGGGAAAAAATGAAATTAATAAATTACCTATTATATTTAAACATATTGAAAAATAAAAATTAAATAACAAAAAATAAATATATTGAGAGGAAATTTACATTTTGGGACATTAGTGATTGGCACATAAAAATCTAAAAAGAAAAATTAAAGCTGCTATTCTCTTAAGAAAGCAAAAAAAAAAAGATTGAGTGAGAAAGAAAATATAGATAATTATAGTACATGACATGGCTATGTCATGACATGGCTAAGCTTTCAGTAATATTTCCAAAGTCATAGTAATATCAATACTAGATACTGATTTGTACTGCATGCAAAAGCAGAATAGGGGCACCAAGATGGCTCAGTCAGTTAAGCGTCTATTGATCTCCACTTCGGTCTTGATCTCAGGCTCATGAGTTTAATCCCCACGCTGAGCATGGAACCCACTTAAAAAAAAGACAAAGCAGGGGCGCCTGGGTAGCTTAGTTGTTTAAGCCTCCAACTTCGGCTCAGGTCATGATCTTGCAGTCTGTGAATTTGAGCCCTGAGTTGGGCTCTGTCCTGACAGCTCAGAGTCTGCCTCAGATTCTGTGTCTCCTTCTCTCTCTGCCCCTCCCCCACTTGTGCTCTGTCTCTCTCTTTCTCAAAAATAAATAAACATTAAAAAAATTTTTTTAAAGCAGAATGTATTTATATGGGGAGGGAAAGTGTAATGTATGTGAGTGAATTATTCTCTTCCACAGAAGACAGACAAAAGATAACATCGAAGCAAAAAAATAAACACTACTATATGCAAGTTATTTTAAAAATATGGAGGCAAAAATAAAAATAAACAGCCAAACTAATTGGAACTGGGAACCTCTTGAAGTGGTAATCAAGGTTGGGGAGGCTGGCATCGGGACTCCTGCTTTTGTTACAAGGTTGTACAATGATTTCACTTTTTATTTTTTTAAATAATTCCACTTTTTAATGTATGTGTATAACCTTAAAAATGGGAATTTTCTAAAGCAAAGAAAAAAGGGTATAGGCTTCTGGACATTTTGGTGTCCAGAGATATGAGCACATTGAATAATACAGGATGTGATGCATGTAAAATGCCCTGATCCCACCGGACACAGCCACCCACAAGTTCAAGGACTCCCACCTATCTCTGGTTCCTCCTTCAAAGTTGTTTCACAGGTCACTAAAGGCAGATTGGTTTCTCTTTGGCAGTTTACACCCAGTGACCATGCTATAGCTACAGTACTATCTTTTTTAGTGTGTGGAAGAAATGCATAGGTTGCCAGGCGAGTGAACTAAATGTTATATTTAGCCGGGAAGATAACATATCCCTAATGTTTGGATTTATCAAAACAAATTCCAGATGGCAGGCAAGCCACAGAGAGAGGGCCATCTGGTAAGTTAAAGCAAGGCTCATTTTTTTAAAAGGTGAAAGGTAGTAAATGTCAAAACTTCCTATAGTGAAAATACATCTATCTGTTGCTACAAATGGAGGAGCAGTCCTGAGCCACATGTCTTACATGTGCTAATTTAAATATCTGTGACATTATGCTTTTTCAAATACCTGACTGATTTTTTAATGATCTAAAAAAGACTTAGTGAATATAGTAAGATTTTATTGTATACCTGCTAAATATATATTGTATGATGGCAGCTGTAGGCATTAATAAAACCATTTAACAGACTCAACAATTACACAAATACTTTGAAAGTATAAACTAATAAAAACGGAAACAATTTTTTTCAAAATGATTTAAGATGTTGCTGCCATTTTTGATTTAGCTCAGCAGTGTATATTTAGTGCATTTTTCTCTTTGACAGAATGTTTCTTGCACATATTTTCTTCCTTCTCCATTCCCACTGCTCCCTCTGAAACTAATCATTACATGCCTGTATTTATTCACGAGTTTCCCACCCCCTCCCTCTGGCCCCACTTGCACACAACTTCCAGCTTAATCTTCTTTAAACATTGCTCTGTTTATATAACTTCCTGGCTCAAAAAACAGTCAATACCTCTCCAATGTCCAGAAGATAATGTGCAGGCTTCTACCCACTGACACCCCCACCTTCCCTATTCTACACCTTGGATGTGATTTCTCTCATCTCCCCAGGCCGCAGCCAGGCTATCACCCAGAAGAACTGGAGCTCTGCCCCAATCTCAGTGCCTCTGGTGGGAGCCCTGATTCTCTTTGCTGGGCCTAATAGTCTTCCCCCCATGAGCTGAATCTAATAAGCCGTGTCCAGCATGAAGGTGAAAAGTGCTCTAACACGAAGAGGCTTCTGTGGTTGAGCCCACCTCCAGGTCAGCTTCTAGGGGTGATGTCATTAGCCTAGATCTTATGTGATGGAAAATGTTGGTCATCTCAATAATGGTCTCAATAATGGTCCCCCAAAGATGTCCTTATCCTACTTCCTAGAACTTGTGTATTTTTCACCTCACATGGCAAAAGAGACTTTCAGATTCAAATTAAGGAATCTGAGATAAGGATTTTATCCTGGATTATCTCAATGGACCCAATGTAATCACAAGAGTCCTTATAAGAGGGAGGCAGGAGGGTTAGAGTCAGAGAAGATGATGTGATGACAGAAAGAGAAAATTTGAAGATGCTAAACTGTTGGCTTTGATGATGGAGGACAGGACGATGAACCAAAGAATGGAGGCAGCCTCTAGAAGCCAGAAAGGGCAAGGAATGGATTCTCCCCTAGAGTCTCCATAAGAATCCAGTCTTGCCTACCTTACCTTTAATTTGGACTCCAGAATTGTAAGATAATACATTTGTGTTGTTTTAAGTTACTAAATTTGTGGTAATTTGTTCTGGAAGCTAATACAACCTCTTTGTAGGTTCTCTTGGTTCCAGCCCCAATAATCCTGGCCTGTACTCATCTCTCCCTTGGCCCATAGTGAAGTCCCAGGAGGTTAGGCTGAAATTGATATAGGTTAAAACCTATATTAACTACTAGTCACATGTGGCTATTTATATTTAAACTCAACTAAAATAAAATAAAATAAAAAATTCAGTTCCTCTGTTACACTAGTTGCATTTCAAACGTTTAATAGCCACATAAGGCTAATGACTATGGAACTGGATAGTGGAGATACTGAATAATTCCATCATCACAGCATGTTCTATGGATAGTGCTTGCTATGATAATATGTTGTATACCACTAGTTTTCACAAGCCACTGAGTTCTTTATTCTGTCTGGTTTTACCTTTCTCCAATGGGCCTCAGGTAGGTTCCTTAGGGGACCTTCCAGGCTGGGGAAACACAGCTTAGAAGCGACAGAAGTGGGCACACATGGGTGAGTGTGCATCCTGGGTTGTTTCCATTGCCTGGGTCAAGGTGGAGTCTTGAACAAAGCCAGGGAGGTTCCTCCAGGACAATCTCCAGTGCTAGGTCTTGGCCCTTCCAGGGACTGCTGCCTGACTTCAGGGAGCATGTCTGGTTTTTTGAATTGCTTAGGAAGTCTGTTCTTGTAGTTAGATGATAAAAACATTCTTCATTATTTTCTTCTAATAAACTCAGAGTTTTTACTTTAAAACTTTAATTCATCTGAAACTTATTTTTATGTATGATGTGAAGTAGTGATCTTATTTCCCCCAATGGATAGCAAATGTCCTTATCATTTTCCCCCCCGCAATTTGAAATGTCACGTTGGTCCTTAAAATAAATTTCCATCTATAAACAGATGTTTTTTTTTTTTTCTATTTAGCCCTACATGACTGTCATCCTGCCTTAAATGTTATGGTTTTGCAGTCTATTTTGCCATCAATCAGGGAAATTCCCCTTTCATTGTCCTTATTTTTCAATATTTTTTTTTTTGTTCTTGTTGTTTCCTCTTCCTGATGCACTTCAGAATCAGTTTGCCAAGTTTCACATAAATGGCCAGCCTGAAATTTTTTTGGAATTATTTTGAACTCAGACAAATGGGAACACTGACATCTTAAAAATACTGAATCCCTTGGTTTAAGAACAAGATTTGCTGTTTCATTTACTTAGGTGTTTTATTTTTTACTTTTTAAAAAGTTTTATGCTGTTTTCATTTATTAGTCAATTCTAAGGCATTTGTTGTTGCTAACATGAGTTTTCTTCCCATGGATTTTTAAATTACTTAACGTGTATACAGGAAACCATGGATTTTTGTGCATTGCTCTCTTACTGAACCCTTTCTGTTTTAACAGTTTTTCTACTGATGCTCTGGGATTTTCTAGATAGACCATCATACCATCTCCAAACAGACAATTTTTCCTTTTTTGCTCCTGGTATCTTTATCCCTTACTTCCTTTCCTGGCTTAATTTATTGGAATATCCAATAGGATATTAAATTGTAGTGGTAACTAGTCACCCTGTATCTTCCTGACTTTTTAAAGGGTATACTATTATCTCACCATTACATATAATGTTTACTGAAGGAAATTTCTTTCTTTCTCTAATTTGCTCAAAAGTGATGTTGAAATTTAAACAAAATATTGTTTTACATTTGAAACAATTACATTGGGTTTTTTCTTTAAATTGTAAATGTTGAATTATAATAATCTTTTTTTTAAATTTTCCATGCATGGTTATCTTTTTTCCATGCTTTTATTCAGTTGAAAACAAAAACTGAGCCTCACATTAGCATTTTATATATTTACAGAAGAAATAGACATTTTTTTAAAGTTTATTTATTTTAAGAGAAAGAGAGAGCAGGGGAAGGGCAGAGAGAGAGGGAGAGAGAGAATCCCAAGCAGGCTTTGCACTGCCAGTGTGGAGCCCGATGCAGGACGCAAACCCAGGAACTATGAGAACATGACCCGAGTTGAAATCAAGAGTCAGATGCTTGACCGACTGAGCCACCCAGGTGCCCCAAGAAACAGACTTTTAAAAGTATCATTATTATAAGGATAAAAAGCTGATTCCTCATAGATTCAGGTTTTTTTTTTTAACTTAAATTTTAGTTAACAGTGCAATATTGGTTTCAGGAGTAGAATTCAGTGATTCATCACTTACATACAACACCTAGTGATCAACATAGGTACACTTCTTAGTACCTATCACCCATCTAGCCCAGCCCCCACCCACCTACCTCCATCAATCCTCAGTTTGTTCTCTATTGTTAAGAGACTCTTGTGGTTTGTTTCCCTCTCTTTTCTTTTTTTCCCCCTTCCCATGTGTTCATCTGTTTTGTTTCTTAAATTCCACATATGAGTGAAATCATATGGTATTTGTCTTTCTCTGATTGACTTATTTGCAGTGACGTGGATGGAACTAGAATGTATTATAATAATGGATTTAAAAAAATTTTTTTAAGTTTATTTATTTTGAGAGAGAGAGAGCGAGTAGGGGAGGGGCAGGGAGAGAGGGAGAGAAAGAACTACAGGCAGGCTCCATGCTGTCAGCACAGAGTCCAACCTGTGAGATTGTGACCTGAGCTGAAACCAAGAGTTGTACACTTAACCGACTGGGCCACGCAGGGGCCCTAACAATGGATTTCTTAATATTGAACTAGCCTTATGTTTCTAGAATAAACCCTACTTAGTCAAATACTTTAGAATTAACCTTTAAATACACTGGTAAACTCCATTTGTTAGTACTTTTGCATCTATATTTTAAAATGATGTTCTTTTATACTTCATTATTTATTGTTTAAGTTCTGTCCAATCAGGTTTATATTAGCTTCGTAGATGACTTAAGAAACTTTCTTTTGCTACCTCTGGAACCTTTAAATGTCCTAAAGATCTGAGAAAATTTTCCTGTAACTGAGACAAATTACTTTTTCATTTTCTAATGTTTTATTTATTTATTTTGAGAGGCAAGGAGGGGTAGAGAGAGAGGGAGAGAGAATCCCAAGTAGGCTTCTTGCTTAGCATGGAGCCCAATGCAGGGCTTGATTCCACAACCCCGGGATCATGACCTGAGCTGAAATTAAGAGTCAGATGCTAACTGAGCCACCCAGGTACCCCTGAGACAAATTGCTTTTTAAAGATTAGTCTTTCAGTAACTTTAATTTCTTCTTTAGTGACTAGTCTATTTTGTTTTCTAGCTTTTTAAAAGTCATTCTGGCTCCCATATTCATTGCAACATTATTCATAATAGCCAAAATGTGGAAACAACCCAAGTGTCCATCAATATATAAATGAATAAACAAAATGCAGTATATACATACAATGAGATACTCACCCATTAAAAAAACAATGAAGTTGTGATACATGCTACAACATGGATGAACCTTGAAAGTATGCTAAATGAAGTCAGTCACAAAGAAGCAAATAGTGTCTGATTCTACTCTTATGAAATACCTAGAAGAGGGAAATTCTGAGACAGAAAGCAGATTAGAGGATACCAGGGGCTAGGAGAGAGGGGGAATGGGGAGTTATTTACTGGTTACAGAGTTTCTGCTTGGGGTGATGGAAAAGATTTGGAAACACAGTGATGAGGGTTGCACAACAATATGAATATAATTAATGCCTCTGAATTGTATGCTTAAGATGGTAAAAATGACACATTTTGTGTTATCTATGTTTTATCGCAATAAAAATTTTTAACCCATATAAAGTGTTTTTGTTTAAAAAAAAGGTCATTTTTGGTAATTTATATTTTCCTAGAATATTTTCCCTTTCTCTAGATAATTAAATTTGTTGGTATGAATTTCTAGTTTTATCTTTTCCTTAATTTTATTTATCTTTCTCTTTTAATTGTACAAGCTTGCCAAAAGCTTATCTATTTTATTGTTTCTTTACCCCTCTTCCTTCCAAGAACTAGCTTTTGCTTCTATTGATGAAATATGTTTTTTCCTTTCCAATTAATTCTTCCTATTAAATTCACAAGTTTCTTTTTCAAGAATTATTTCATTGTCCTTTTTAACTTCCTATTTTTGTTGTGTAGTCCCCCTGCTGTCCTTTATTTGAAAATAATTCACAATTTCAGTGAAAATTTATTTTTTTACATTAGGGGTTAAACATTTTAAACAATGTTACAACAAACTGATTTTTTTTTGGCTACCCTTTTGTTATTGCTCATTTCTAATTTTACTGCCTTACAGCCAGAGAATGTATCCTGTACATATAATTTGTACTTCTTATTTTATTTATTTTTTGAGAGACAGCTTGCACACATGCATGCATGCACATGCGTGAGTGGGGTAGGGGCAGAGGGAGAAGAGGAGACAGAATATCAAGCAGGCTCCAGGCCCAGCCTGAGGCTGGACATGGGGCTTGATTTCAAGATCATGACCAGAGCTGAAATCAAGAGTCAGAGGCTTAGCCAGCTGAGCCACTCAGGTGCCCCTGATTTGTACATTTTAAACTGTATTGAGATTTTCCATGTGGTCTGATTCACAGTGGTATTCTGAGGTTAACAGAAAAGAATGCATGTGAACAAACACACATGTATGTGTAAATATATATATGTGTGTTAGTAGTTAATTCTACTATTCAAATCTCCCACAGAAATACAGACTTTTTTTGTCTGTTTAATATTTCAATTTCTGAGAAAAGTATCTTAAAATGTTCCACCAAGATTTTGGATTTTCATTTTTTTTTGCATATTTGCATACATATTAAGGCTGTGTTATTAAGAGAGCAAAGATTTATGACAATATGTTTTCTTGGCAGACAGTGCTTTTTACCATTATGAAATATCTTTTCTCATTCCATCTAATACTTTAGTCTTAAATCCTGTTTTGTCTGGTATTAATATTGCCATACTTATTGTCTTTTTTAACCTGTATAGCTTTTCATTTAAATGAGTATATGGTTTTACAGTAATTTTAGAAGACTTATAGTAAAATGAACTCCTTGACTCACACCTCCTACTCTGATTTTTCTCTCTGTTGAGACAACTACTTATTACTTTCATTGTTCTTCTGATAATTGCTTCCACATTTCTAAGTAATAACTTTTCCCACTGCTATCTCTTGGTTTTTTAGTTTTAGGTTTTATCTGTTTCCTGTTGTAGAATGTTACTATTTAGCTCCCTTACGTGACTCCATCACATTCCCATTTCCATTCACCACATCCTCCCAAAACAGTTATAATTTTTGGTTACATCAATATCCAATATTCATTATGATGCCTATGAAAGTTATTTAGTATATTGTGATTATATATCCTTCTAAGTATAACTTTTTATTTTCCCTGGAGTTAATAAATTTCCCTCTTTGCTTGGTTAAGTACCTATCACTAATTCATTCCTAACTTTTCACCAGGAGTGTACATCTCCCATCCACATCACAGTCTTCTCTCTGCCCTTTTGTGCCATTGGTTGATCTCAAGACCTGCTGCATTGCTGTCCTCCTTGGACTTCTCTGTATCTTCACCCTGAGCATTCCCTTGATCATTCTCCCATGTTTTTATTACCAATTTAATTCATTATTCCCTCCTTTTGTTTCCCTTTCCTCTTTCCCTTCCCTTTCCTTTTTAAAAATTAATTAATTAATTAATCAATTTTTCTACTCCCTTATTTTTGTGGACCATATCCAAAGCTTCTTAGGACAGGAGACATAAGGGTAACCTGTCAGAAAATGTCTTTATTCTACTCTTGTATTTGATTGATAGTTTGGGGGGTATGTGTAGAACTCTAGGTTGAAAATCATTTTTCTTCAGGATTTTGAAAGCATTGCTAGTTTCTAGATTTGCTGTTGAGATATGTGATGCCAGTGTGATTCTCACTCCTTTGTGGCCTGTTTTGTTTCCTGAAATCTTTTAGGATCTTTCTTTTGTACTGAGTACTCTGAAATTTCACTAAGAGTTGCTTTGGTATGAATCTCTTTTCATCCACTGTTCTGGGCATTAGTTGATGCTTTCCATCTAGAAATTCATGTCATTTATTTCAGGGGGATCTTTTTTGAGTTGATAATTTGATAATTTCTTTTCCTTCATTTTCTTTTGGAAACTCCAATTTCTCAGGAAAATGAAACTGCTATACTGATGCATTGATCCTCTATCATTTCTAGTTCATTTTCATCCTTTTTCTTACTCAGGCTCATCATTACTTCTACTTTCTCGGAGACTTTTTCAAATTTATCTTCTTATTCTTTCATTTTTTCATATGTGCTATTATTTTAACTTCCAAGACAACTTTTGAATGTTCCCTTGTTTGTAGTCTCTTGGTTTCTTGTTTTCATAGATACAATTATCTTCTTTTACTTCTCTGGAAACATTGCTTTGTTTTGCTTCCTAAGTTTCTTGTACTTCTCCAATATTTCTGTCTCCCCCAAATTTCATTTTTCTCTTGTTGATTTTTGATTTGTTTTCTGCTTATATGTGGAGGCTTTCTTGGAATATCTGGTAATCCTTAGATGATCTTTCATAATCAAGAGCAAGTCAATTAACAGTTTACTTGCAAGGCCCCTATGTGTGGGTGTGGCTTGTTTCCTAGTGGGTATGCTATTAAGGAGATCTGTCTGGGCAGTGTAGTTGGAGGACCCCCACCATCAATATCTGAAAGTCTTTCTCTTAGACTAATCAGATTCCTGACTAGTCACGCCTGTGTAATAGTACAGAGTACGAGCATTCTTGGAGCCAAATGGAGGAAGGAGACCAGGGGCTTTCACTTTATACTACCTTATGGTAGCATTTCCCTTAAGCTTACTGTACTTAGTGTGGTTCCTCATTCCTCACCTAAGCCCTGAGTCCAGGCTTACTCTAGTTCATTCTTGCTCTAGCATTATGTAGAGGTGGGAAGTATAGTTGGAGATCTAACTACACTATAGATAAACTTCAATCAATAATCCTATTTTTACCCTTACAATACCCCACCTTCCATAGTCAGACTGGTGCTGGTGACTCCTACTTTTGAGCCTTCCTGATACTCTGTGTCTGTGGTACAAAGTTGTCTACTTCTGGGTTCTTCCCCCACTGCCGAACAGGCATGAGTTTTTTGTTTTGTTTTTTGTTTTGTTTTTGTTTTTTTAATCATTTACCAATTAGATGTCTAACTGCTTTCCTTTCCCCAAGATGTTGCTTCATGACTTTGTCTTTACGGATCTATGTCTATATATTTAAAAAGTTCCCTTTAGGGGAGCCTGGGTGGCTCAGTTGGTTGAGCGTCTGACTTCAGCTCAGGTCATGATCTCGCGGTCCCTGAGTTCGAGCCCCGCGTGGGGCTCTATGCTGACTGCTCAGAGCCTGGAGCCTGCTTCCGATTCTGTGTCTCCCTCTCTCTCTGACCCTCCCCCGTTCATGCTCTGTCTCTCTCTGTCTCAAAAATAAATAAACGTTAAAGAAAATTAAAAAAAAAAATAAAAAGTTCCCTTTACTATAACTTTAGTGGGTTTTTAGTTGGAAGTGGCAGCATCTTTAATCCATCATATTTAACTCAATATTCCCCATTTATTTTCACTAGTATTTGCTTGCCCTATCTTGTTTTTTGTACTGTTCTTGTATTTTCCAACTTTAAATCTGTTGTTTTGTCCCAGGTGTCTCTTACAGTAATAATAAGAGCTAATATTTATTGAGCACACTACTTTTTAGGCACTTTAAATATATTATACATGTATTGGGGTACAGATATTATACATGCTTTATCTCATTTAATACGCATGACAATACTATGAAATAAGTGGTATACACTATTCTTATGTTCACTTTACATGTACCTACTAAGTAGTGTACCCAAGATGGAAATCCATAGCCTGTACTAGTGTACTAATCACTGTAATACTAGTGATCTAGATTTTTAAAATCCATTAGTGCCTTTGTCCTTTAACAGGGGAATTTCAACCCATCATCTTTAACATGTATGAAATCTTACTATGTGCAGTAAATTACTATAAAAATAATATTATCAGTAAAAATTCACTTTCTTTTCCATCTCTGATGTTGGGTTTTAGCCAATTGAATATTTGTGGCCTCTCTCTCCTTTTCCCTCGGCCATGAATACAGACACATCTCAGATAAGGCTGCTCCCTAATTGTAGGTACTAGAATGAGAAAAAACATGGAACACACCTACAGCCTGAAATAGAGTCATACCCAAGCTATGACCATCATGAACTGTGAGCTGGAAATTAATGTTTACTGTTACAATCTACTGAAATTTTTGAGCTATTTGATACAGCATCTTTTATCTTCTGCATCTATAAAAACTTTTCTTTTGCTGATGTACATTCTTCAATATTATCTTTCTAAGACCTGTGGAATACAGACTTTCTCAATCTTAAAATGTCTTTATTTTGACCTCCCACTTGCACATTAGCTTGGCTAGGCATAAAATTTAAAGTTGGAAGTAATTTTAATTTGGAATTTTGAAGTTAGTTTTTAATTTTTGGCCAATATCCCCCTGTACCCCATGTCTATTGTTTCTAATGTTGATTTGAGTTTCATTCCTTTATAGATAACCTGTTTTATTTCTAGAAGTTTTAGGAATTTCTCCTTATTCTTGGAATTTTAAAATTTTAAGATGACTTTTCTGGATTATTTTTCCTTTTTTTCTTGCTCAATACAAAGTGGACTCTTAAATCTGAAAATTCATATTTTCCATCACTTCTGGGAAATTTTCTTCAATTATTTTTCTGAATATTTCTTCCTTTCTTTTGTCTCGGTTACCTTTAGAACTCCTGCAGGAAAAATGTGCAATTCTCTGTCTTCCATGCCTTGTACTTTGTATCTCATAATTGACCATTGTCATTACTTTATCCTTTAGAACTACATTGAGGGAGAATTTCTTGGTTGATCTTATACTTTCAGCTGAATCCACTCTTCTACTTAGCCCAATTATTTAATATTTAGTTCATAAATTATTACAAGGTATTAAAGTCAAGATTCAAATCCAGAGTCTGTGCCGTTAACTACCACATTACTAGTAAATGGTATTTTTTTTCTTCAATGTAATTAGAGTCTTTGTCCTTTATTAAATAAATTTTAACCCACCTACATTTATTGGGATAATTGACATGTACAAATGTACTCTTATCAGCTTAAGGACATGAAAACCTTTAAATTTTCTCTGAGGATATAATTTATAAAGTATTTCTTTTTCCTTTCCTACGTTAAGGTTATTTACTTGGGGTTTGTTTGTGTCTTTTTTTTTTTTCTTCAATGTGATTCTGATGCCTTTCTTTTCTCAATGTTTTTTTTCCCCACAAATAACTAGGTTAATCTTGGCTTTTTGCATTCATATTTTAGAGTCCCTCTTCATCTGTCATTTAATGTTTTGATTAGAATAGTCTGCCTCCTTCTGATTGTGAAGAAGGATCGGGATCTGGGATTAGGTTGGCATAAGAAGCTTGTCTTCTGGATCTTTCTCCCTCCCTCATTTGTTCTCTTGAGTCCTAGCCCCATTACCTGTGTGGTCCCCCATGCCAAATTTCCCACTTAGGAGAAGGATTCTCATACTTGGGAAGCAAATATGGAGTCAACTCTTTCCACCTCTTTCTTCTGTCCTCCAATGTCCCTATGAAGATCTAGAAGCACTTCAGAGTCTACCTGTTTCCTTCTTTAACCCCAACATGATGAATGTTTCTCTTTTGAATGCAGTTATAGAGGTTTTAACCTAGGGACACACATTGCTGTCACCACTGGATGTACAGTGAAAGAAGGGGAAGGGAAAAGACTGCTCAAAATATAGTTATTTAACTTACTACCCTCACAACTGTTTGAAAGTCCAGGCTTGTTCTTTGTATTCATTTATGCTGAGTGCTGAGAAATTTTAGAATTGCTTATGTGACCCTGAATTTTAAACAGGATTTTCCTTTTCTTGTTTTGCCATCAACTCAGTCCTATTCACCCTTTGTCTTCTAGGAATTCCTAAAATTTCTGGAGTATGAAATTTTTCTTTCTTGTGTTTTTGTGTTGCTATTGTTCTGTCTTAGTTATTTCTTTTTTTAAATTTTTTTAATGTTTATTTATTTTTGAGAGAGATAGAGACAGAGTGCTAGCAGGAGAGGGCAGAGAGAGTAGTAGACACAGAATCCAAAGCAGGCCCCAGGCTCTGAGCTGTTAGCACAGAGCCTAATGTGGTGCTCGAACTCACGAACCATGAGATCATGACCTAAGCCAAAGTCACATGCTTAACTGACTGAGCCACCCAGGTGCTCCTATTTTAGTTATTTCTTTAATGGAGGGAGGGATAAAATATAACTTTAGTTCTTCATTTAGCCAACGATTCAGTCCTTCATTTTAAAAACACATTTTTAGTCCCTTAAACAAAGTAAGGAAAGGGAAAAAGATACATTTGTGGGTAAATTGCTTCTTCGTAGCCACTTCCAACAGACTTGAGTGAGGGACCTTTATCATAAGTCTTATAGTCCACACGCACTGGAGACTATGATGCTTGGCCAAATCAGTTAACTACTTTTTGAATTTTTTGGTACACTCTCCCTTTTGGTTTTCACTTGCTCTCTTCCCTCAATCCACCTTTCACTTAACTTGAATATGCAGAGTTGTCAAGTAGTCTATTTTCTCCTATCAAGTAGTCTATTTTCTCCTAGATAGAAAATCATCTAAGACATTAGTCTGTATTAAAATGTTAGGAATTTAATATATTTTCCTCATCAGTAATATATGTACTTTTAAAATGATGAATAAAGGAAAGCAATTCTCATCCTAAGGGCTTGCTATGGGCTGAATGTGCCCTCCAAAATTCATGTGTTGAAATACTAATGCCCAATGTGATGGTATTAGGAGGTGGGGCCTTTGGAAGGCAATTAGGGCATGAGGGTGAAGCCTTCATGAATGGGATCAGTGCCTTTACAAAAAGACATGAGAGAGCTTGCTTCTGCTCTCTCTACTCTTTCTGCTTTGAGGATACGATGAGAAATCAGTGGTCTGCAACCTAGACAAAGTCCTCATCGGAACCTGACCATGCTGGTGCTCTAATCTGACTTCCAGCCTCCAGAACTGTGAAAAATAAAGTTCTAAAAAATTTCTGTGGTTTATAAGGTACCCAGTTTGTGGTATTTGGTTATAGCAGCCTAAACTAAGATAGGGGTAAATAGGTAATGGTGGCATTTCAGATATTTCAGAGGCAAAGCTCTTGAAAGCATAATTTTCAAACCATTGCCACTTTGTCTATTCATAAATATATAAATGGAATACTCCAGCAGCTTTGACCAAGTGTGCAATGTGAACTGCTGACAGTCATTTATTTTCTTTCTTAGTCCTCTACAGTAAAAGACAGTAATAATGCTTATTATTACTATTTTGAGGAAAAGTCAGCGTAGTCCCCTGAATATTTGCTGGGGGTAGCTGGTTGGGTATTTGTAAATGGGCACCTTTGGAAAAGTGGAGGGTATGATGGGTGAGTGTGCAAGGGAGGGATTTCGTGTTTACTTCAATGTCTTCTGACATCTCTACAGAAATAGCGCAAAGACAACAATAATTTCCAAAAGCCCTCCTCCCTGCATTGTGATCTGTCATCTTAGGAATTTCCTTGGAAGGAGAGAACTCCACTGCATACCTGTGGTTGGGAGGATTCATCCACACTGAAGGGGTCAATCTATAGAGCAGGGCCAACTCACTGGGGTATGTACATGAAATAGGTTAATTATTTCTGACAACTGCCCCTAATAATTGGATCTCCCTTACACTGGTGGCAAGGATCTTATGGTCTTGTCCAGATTCCATACCTTTCCTGCCACTTTTGGGTTTTTAACAACTCCCTTGATTTTCACTTAATTGCTTTGATTAGCTTGGACTAAAGAGCTCTGATCTATCCTCCTTAATTTGAGGTTCTTTCTACTTAACCATTTTGATTCCTGTCCAACACATCAGTGTTTGTTTTAAACTAAGATATAACACATACCAATCTTAAAGTGTACACTAAGATGAATTTTTACATTTGTATACAACCCAACCAGCCAGATCAAGTTATGGACTGCTTACTATTATTAAGTTTAGAATGAGTGAGCATACCACTGTAGTGTCACATGATATAAAATGAAAAAAAGTTGCACAATCCCATCACAGTTTAGAATTAGAAAAGTCAAGATAACAGATTTGCTATAATACTACTATCTTTGCATGCTTTTTCTAGAGCTATCTATGTAGGAACACCATGCAAAAGCTATTTTTAATGCTGAACATGTTATAACATGCAAATTAAAACATAAAATATTAAAGCCTGTGTTAACCACACTTTTACTCATCTTCTCCATCAGAGTCAGTTTCAGGGTTCAACATGTTATTCTCTATTCTCTCCTGGGTGCCCACCATAGTTATTTTAGATTCACAGAGGCACCTAAACCCACATAATAACCAAGTCCCTGCAAATCTACAGCTAGAACTTACTTTTTTAAAAAATATTTTATTTTTAAGTAATCTCTACACCTAATGTGGGGCTTGAACTCACAACCCCAAGATCAAGAGTGGCATACTCTATCAACTGAGCCAACCAGGTGCCTCTACAACTTAACTTCTTTTACAAATTGTCTCATGCTTTCAGTTCCTGCCCAAGTTTAATACTGTGTAAGAGAAGTGAGTATTTGGTAAAGTTAAAAACGTGTGCGTGTGTGTGTGTAACATTAAATACATCTGAAATATATTGGGAAACCTGGGACTACTCTCTTTTAGTAGGTTTTGTTTTTCTTCATTTTTAGTGAATTTAAGTGTGCATCATACATGATGATCCTTGGCTTTCCAGTTTCGACATTCCAAAATGGTGTACAGATTCACACTTGGGGTTGAGCCTGTTTGCCCTTGTTCAAACCAACAAACTGGGCATTGTTTTTGCACCATCATTCAGAGCTTTAAATAGTTGTCAAGAATGTGTAACCAGACATGTAATTACCCAAAGTGCCCTTTTTCAGACCCCATGTTAACTAAGTGCATTCCCCTCATTTCTCACATTTACCAGGCTTGTTAGTGTCTCAAGATTGCTAGCCCAAAAGCTCAGAACTATCTGTGTCTAGGGCAGCATCTATTGGCTGGAATCCAGCAAATGTAGAAGAATAAAGATAATTACTTGTAGAGCAAGTTCAAGGGTTCCTTAATATAATACCAAGTTACTTCCACTTGTCATGACAGAATCTTTTACATAAAGGATTTTCTCTTGGAGAGAGGCAGCCTGATGTAGGAGAGTAGGACAAATTAGACATGGTCTAGGCTTCTCTGCATAAAGTGGTGTGACCCTGAATAAGTCAGTACCCTCACCTAAATATGACCATCATTCTCTGAAAAATGCCAATAGTCATAAAGCTGTATCATTCCAAGGATGTTACAAAAATCAGAGGAAATACTGAGCAGGAAAACCCTTTGTTAACTAGTAAATGTCCTGCAATCTTTACAACTGCTTTATTTATTGAGAAGCAGTAGTTTCATGCTTTCTAGGGACCACTGAACTCATAGCCTTGAACAGGCAGTGTACATCTCTGTTCCAGCCCTTCTCTGTAGAGTGAGGGTCCTCCTTGGACCCCACTGGGAGATATCAGATGGCTACCCATAAGGTATGTCTTGAAAAGTGATGGATGATCTACATTTCCCCACAATACCTCCTGTACTAGAGCCTGTATCAGAACTTGAAATACCCACTTTGAAACCTTCCCATCTCATAATTTGGCAGAGCCTTTTTAGAGAGTGACAAAATATACCAAGAACTTTAAAAATGTTCATAGTCTTTGATTTTGCAATTCCACTCCCAGGGATTTATCTTGAGGAAATCCTAGCATGTGTGCTATTTAAAATAGTAACTGATTAGAAATAACCAAAGTACCCAACACCACATGATTGGTTAAATAAATTATATTACAGTCAATGCAGCCATTAAAAATTAGATTGTAACAGAATATTTAATGATGTTGAGATGTTCCTAATATATGAAGTGAAAAGGAGGTCACCTAACTGTACAATTCTGATTATATTAAACACACACTCCCACACACATGCACACGCACACGTGTTTGCTTAGAAAAACAAAGTAAATATATTAAGTGTTAATGATTATTGGTAAGGATTATTGGTTAATTTTGTATTTTAGTATTTTATTTTATATTTCCCCGTATTTTCTTCAATGAATACATATTATATTTATAATCAGAGAAGGTAATTTTTTTAAGTTTCTTTTGCATTAGAGAATTAAGTCTTCCAAAACTTGGTAAAAATGTGTAAGTTACCTAAAACTTACTGGTCAAAAGCATAAGTTGTCCATGTGAATCTAGTTTTTAATCCTGGATTTGCTACGTTCTAAATGTGCAATCAGGGCCAAATCACTTAATGTTTCTACATCTTGGTTTTCCTTCTACGACATGGGGATAGCAAAAGTGTCTGCTACTCAGGGTCATTGAGGATTAAATAATGTAGATAAAGTCCTGGCACACGGTGAACACCCGATAAAGTAGGGCTATTACTACTACCAGTAGCAGTGCTGGGAGAGCTACTACATTCCTCTGCACACTACCCCTGTGACATCATCACAGGTAGTGTATCAGTCTGATTTGTAGCTGCCTTCTTGCAGAGTAGAGAAGGGGAGTTGGGAGCAGAAAATGTTGAGGATTCAGGGGCCTCAGAGCTGTGCACTCAGTGGGGAGAAGCGATATTCTTTTGTATCCAGATAAAATCCTTGAGAGCAAAAACTGCCCCACTTTAACTTTCCTGACTTACAATGTTCAGAGTAGCCCAATACCAGCTGCTGGAGGAACAACATATTCTAATTTCCTGACTTGTACATAGTAAAGTTTCATTGTATTGACAGAGTCTTGCATTTAATTTCCTTAGCTTTTTAGACACAAAGCATTCCTAACAAGAAATTGAAAATAAAAGGGAATAACTACACAATGGAATACACATGCTGATTTGAATATGTCACTGAATCTCATAAATACTCGTTAAAATAAATGCATGGATGTAACAAGGGAAATAAATAGTTTTGCGTCCAAAAGCAATATGATCATATTTAGAAAATATAAAGAAAGTCATCCTCATTTTATCCATGCCACACTATATTCCCTTATTTATATTATTACATCAAGAAATTCTGTCAAACTTAGCAAAAGACAGAGTTCTTCAAAAAATTAAATAAACATGCTTAAATTTCAATTTAAAACAAGAAGCTATTTCTAGCAACGCAGTGGGAAAAAGTCACAAAGAATAGTTCAAAGCCAGTAAGACACTATTTTAAAACATTTAGCTAATTTACAAATATCCCAGCCAAATTGGAGATTACTCAGTGCTGAAAAGTATTGCTTCTGGCTTTACAACAAGCAAATTAATTTCTATTTGGACCACTTCTTCTTTAGTTTTCTTCTGCCTTTTCCCCCAGTCATCTGTTATATAATTGTAAAATGGTCTAAGAAATGTTTTTATGATCTAACTTAAAGGTAATTCTTTATGGTGATTTACAAACTGAAGTCATTCATTATAAAGTCAGTCTATTTGAAAAATGAAAGTAACTTGTAGCTAATGGTTAGAAGAAAGTTTTGTGTGATTTTTTAAAATTTTGATGGATTTAATACAGTGCTACAAACTCAGTATATGCCTAATAAATACATGTTAGATAAGGAGAGGGATGGCAAGAGGGACGGTGAGGAAGTCACAGCAAAAACTATCAAAACCACTGCTTTTCTAAACCATCCATGTGCTAAACTGGAAACCACTACATGAGGGTAAGAAAGAATAATAGTCTTCAACTTCTCTAAGAAACATCGAAATCATTAAATTACTGTTATAGGTTGAATTATGTTCTCCCCAAAAAAGATATGTTGAATTCCTAAACTCCAGTACCTCAGATTGTGTCCTTATTTGGAAGCAGGATGGTTGAAGATATAATTAGTTAAGATATTGTCATCCTGGAATAGGGTGGACCCTTAATTCAATATGACTGGAGTCCTTTTGAGAAGTTGGCCATGTGAAGACACAGACAAGGAGAACGCCACATGATTGGACCTATGCAGCTGTGAGCCAACGAACACCAAAAATTGCCAGCAAACTACCAGGAGTGCAGGGAAGGACTGACTCTCCTACAGGTTTCAGAGGTAATGTTGCCTACCAATACCTTGATTTCAGACTTCCGGCCTTCAGATTGTGAGACAATACATTTCTGTTGTTTTAAGCCATCCAGTTTGTGATATTTTGTTAGGGAAGCCCTGGAAACTAATACGATTACTTTATTTCATTTTCTTTTAAAATTTAAGTTTGTATTTTTTTTTTAAGTTTATTTATGTATCTTGAAGAGAGACCAAGAGAGTGCAAGTGGGGGAGGGGCAGAGAGAGAGGGAAAAGTCTCTAGCAGGATACACACTGTCAGCACAGAGCCTGACCATGGGGCTCGAACCATGCAGCTGTGAGATTGTCACCTGAACAAAAACTAAGAGTTGGATACTCAACTGACTGAGCCACCCAGGTGCCCCTAAGTTTGTATTTTTTAATTCATAAAATAGATATGCTGCTAAAGGGAATTTGTAGAATCACTTCTTGAAAGGAAAAAAAAAATGTCACAGTTTTGTCAGCCAAAAAGTACTAAAATTTGATGTATTTCCTCCCAATTTTTCCTTGGAATAGTTTTTAGCTTTTGTGCAGCTATGATTATAATCTCATACAAACTCATAGTGATATTTTCAATTAGCATTACAACATACATTTCTCTATTATTACAGACTTTTCATAAACATTCTTTAAATTTGTCAATATTTAAGCAGTGTTGCCCAGATTATTGTTTGTAACTCTATTTTATAATTCTCCTGTTTTAACTTTCTCAATCATTCTTTTGGATCGACTCTGAGAAATTAAAAATGATCATCTCATCAACCTCTCCATAATGTGCTGTGTGAAAAACAGGAGGTAAGTTATTTAGTAAAAAACAGGCTGTCAAATAGACCCTAATAGATCACAGTCACACTTATAGACAGGAATCCTCAGATCTCTGTAGAAGATGTAGTAGGAGAGTGAAACGTTTGATAATAATGAACCAGTTCGTGAATATTTGGTCTCACTCACCAGTCTGGGTGCTTTAACCACCATGACAATGCAGCTTCTAGTAGTATTGAATACAGACCCTAGGTTTCCTGATTCCCACTCCTGCATCATTTCTACTCAGGTCATGGCCATCATTTAAAAATGCCTAATGTGCTGCTTAGTTTTGAACTCAGCATAAACCTATCTAACAGATATCTGTGTCATATTATCATAGAAATCTTGGTTCTAAGTATACCTTTGCTTGAGATTTGTAAACTTTTCTTAGCCATGGAAATCTTGTCTTCATAAACTGTTACTCATATTCCCAATTTATAAAGCATAGAAAAGCAGAACCTGTGTGATGGCAGGGAAGCAGCAATAATCTCAGCAGCCCTATTACTAACTCCCTTGACCTCCCTTGGAATAGAGGCAGCCCCTGAACTGCCTCCAAGGAACCCTAAGGTTCAGAGGAACACTTTTTGTAAAAGAGAACACATAGTCTAGTTCTTTATCCACTTTGTGTTTAAAATGGCTATGCAGAAAGGGATTTTCTTTCTTTTTTAAAACAATTTTTTTAATGTCTATTTTTTTTGATAGAGAGATAGAGATTGAGAGAGAGACAGGGTGTAAGTGGGGGAGGGGCAGAGAGAGAGGGAGACACAGAATCTGAAGCAGGCTCCAGGCTCTGAGCTGTCAGCACTGAGCCTGATGCAGGGCTTGAACTCATGAATCACGAGATCATGACCTGAGCCGAAGTCCTTGGACACTTAACTGAATGCGACACACACGCACTCCAGAAAGGGATTTTCTTAAGGTTGGAAGTGTGTAAAGAATTAAGTTATGAAAAACAGCTTTTCAATTTTTCCTAGGCCACTGGTTCTCTCTTCTGAATGACTGTCTTGTTCCCAGTTCCTGGAAATTTCAAAATGGGCGGTGACATTTCTAACTTGGCTTATGTTGTAGCCTTTTCCAAAGTATTCCCTCTTTAATTCTTCTTGCCATCTACTGGTGCCCCATTTTCTCTTCATTTTGTCCTCTCTACATAATTGAAGGGCAAAGTTGTGATTCTAAAGATCATTTTTGCGTAGCACTTCTCCACAAACACTATTATAAATCTGAAGCCAGCTAATGATAAGTTCTAATGCAATAAAAGATGCAATTCTGTGAGAATAAGTGGTTTTTCCTTTTTGTGACTCTGAGTTGCATTTCCAGGAGTGATAAAGACTTTATGCTGATCCAAACAAACTTTCTCATCCAGCTCTTCCTCTCCCCAACACCAGGGGCCCCACTCCCAACTAACCTCAAGGAGCTGTCTTTAGCCAACAATTAGGTGATCCAGGTGATCCATGTCAGTCATCGCTGGCTTCTCGATCTGGTCCTGATGATTAGTTGGCCACTAAATATAGAACACAGACATAGATGAGAAGATGAAAATGACAATTATATTTGTTCAAAAGAATAAGAAAGGCCTCAAATTTTGTAATTCATAAATATGGCATTTACAGTTCATAGTTTGTCATCGGTAGGTCACCACTTAATCTTTTTTATAGAGCATACTTTGTAGAGTATGGAATATTTTGAGAGTAGAATCACTATAATCAACTGAGAACTGCAAATCAATAGGACTGGCCAACTTGCACTAATGGAGCCTTGTGATTCATTAATTTTTAAAGGGATAAACTTGATTATGATTGAACTCCTCTTCAATGGAGGTTCTGATGCATACTGGCCAGGATCTGATCTATTTCAGTGGTGACATATTAAATAACTGAGCATGAGAGAGGCCCATTGGTCTAGTCATTTCCTGAGATTTCACTGTAGAGGACACAAACATATGATCAAATATAAATAAAAAAACTGTTATTTCTTCAGCTAGCAGGACTACCTTGGTCTACCCTTGGCAGAGCCTCTGATTCCATTCACCAAAACCTCTATCAAAAACAGACATACTTGACAACTATTTAATGTCCCCAACCAGCTTCTCCCAACCACTTCCTATGGCTCACATCTTGATTTCTAAGGCTAGGGCTATCTCTGACTTCATTCTTGAGACCCCTTGAGGATTTTTTACGTAAAGGACTTTTCACAGTGGAAGTTGATTGAAGCAATCCTTATATGCTTATTTGCAAAATACAAATTTACAAAAAGGCTAAGTTAAGGGACAGTAACCCCCTTCATACAACATTTCAAATAGGTTTTCTAGAACTAGCAAGTTCCTCTGTGTTTAAAACACTGTTCTGTTTTTTAAATATACGTTTACAGAAAACTTTTCCTGAACTCATAAAGTAAGAGGAATCTACATTTTCTTTTTCTAGCTAGCTAGGTCCATCTAGCCCAGCTGCCCAGAGTAAAACCTGCTCCTTAACATACTCCTCACTGGCTCATCTCCATGTTTCACTTTTCCTTCTCCTTCACTTGGAGTTACTGTGATCATCTCTCAAATAAACTACCTGCACCAAATCTCTGTCTCAGGATCTCCTTTTGGGAGGTCTGAATTAAGAGAACTTCCTCATGACAGAAGTGACAACATCAACAGCCCTGGTAGCTAGGGTAGGATGTCTGTTTTGCCTGTGATCTGCTTCTTCTTTTGTTGCCCTTTGATCTGCTTCTGCATCCTACGCCTTCCATCCTGTTGTGCACTAGAGTAGTTTCTTCCTTTTAATTCAACTGATACACCAGTCAAAAAAGATTCTGACTCTACCAATGCTCAAAGTTGGCTTTTAAAGGGCTGAGCTTTGCTGCCAAAGCTACAGCATTCCACATGTTCCATTAACTTCCATTGCTCATATCAACCCCCTTCCACTCTGGTTAAAAGGTATGAGCAGTTGTAGGACTGAGGCCAGGGTGATGATACAAATGTGAGTTTTTAAGGTCCGGAGAGGATCTTTCAATCATTTCCATCCAAGTCCTTAATCTCACATGTTAGAAAACTGAGAGACAGAGAGGGTAAGCATTTACTTAACACTTTGTCTATCAGAGAAGAGGAACTTAGATCTCTGACTCCTAACCTATGCTTTTCCCTTTCTGGGATTTTCCTGAACACATTCCACCACTGCTTCCTTTGTTTGACTCAATTCCCCCTGCTCACTACCACTTCCATCATTTATTTCCAGTTGACCTAAGCCCTCACTGACCCTGAGCCCTTAAGTTATAATCATGTAGTCCAGTTTCACAGATCTTCTGCCCTTCTTGCCCTCATATGGAGGTTGAAAATTTCTACCAATATTTTTGCAACAAAGAAAAAACTATGAAATAAGTAAAGTGATATACAGGGAGTTGTCACTGACGACCTCTTGCATAATTGAGTTCCCCTTGGGACTTGTGTGACTGGGTAACTGTTGTGTGGCCCATTGTACGCTGGGAAGATACACATTTGTATCTCATGGCCTGCTGAATACATGAGCATCTAACCTGCCTGTGGAGCTCTTGAAAGCCAAGGCTAGGCTGTTTCTTCTTGACTTGACTGATAATCTGGCTTCTGTTTTTAACCTCCACATCACCCATGCTTTAGCTTTTCTGGTCCCACCTAACCTGTCTAGCTTTACCTCTCAGGGTCTTCTGAATCGAGTCTTCTGGCCCAGTGTGGCCAGGTTCCTAATTTTTCCAACTTCACATTCCTTGTCTAAGTAAGCTATCTTTTCTTCCAGCCTAAAATGCCAAGTTAGCATTTATTTTCCAGATTATTATTTTGATTATCTTTTTGGGTCGGTTTATTTTGTGGTCTCAAATAGATTCTTAGGAACAAGGGCCATGACTTAAGTCTACTTCTTGGTACCATACAGCATATGGCTTATTATGGACTGAATGCTTGTGTCCCCCTTGTGTTGAAACTCTAAGCCCCAATGAGGCTATATTTGTATATGGGGCCTCTAAGGAAATAATTAAGGTTAAATTCATAAGGTCATAAAGGTGGGGCCCTGATAGAATAGGGGTGGGTGTCCTTATGAGATACCAGATAGCTTTTTTTTTTTTTCCCCCCTGTGAAAACCCACATGAGGACAATACTGAGAAGGTGGCCATTGCAAGCCAGGGAGAGAGCTCTCACCAGAACCCAAATCAGCTGGAACATTGCTCTTGGATTTCTAGCCTCCAGAACTTCGATATAATAAATCTCTGTTATTTAAGCCACCCAGTCTATGGTATTTTGTTATGGCAGCCAGAGCTAACATAGGACTGTTGATTGAGAAAATGGCCCTCACCCTCAGATCTCAAGCAGAGTTACAAGCTGGGTAGGTGTCGATATTTCTGTGTGAAAAGTTAACTAACTTCCCACAGAGTCCAAAACAAAACCTTCCTTTGTCACCACCAGTCAACAACTGTATCCTTTCCTGTGTTCCTGACAACATCGTCCCAAGTGCGAACAAAGCTCTAAGCCACAAGTAAATCTTTTATCTTCTTGTCTACACTAACTCTGGCATCCTATCAGATGCCAAGTCTTAAGAGAGTCTACTGGCCCAAGACCTTGTATCTCCTTTCTCCAGGCCTTATTACTCTGTCTGTCCTGTGCTTTTGAGATGGCCTCTTAATGGTTCTTCTGATCTCTAGTCTTCATCTTATTGACAGAAGAGGAAACAAAGGCTCAGAATTTAAGTAACATGTTTAAGGCTGCACAACTGATAACAAACTAAGTTCAAACCTAGTTTAGTTTTGCCTCAAATCTAGCCTACTTTCCACTAGACCTGTTTAATGTTCTTCGTATACAGCCAGAATTCATAATGTTCTGCCTTTAACTATAGCTATTCATGAGACTCTTATACACATTATCAAATTGTAAGCTCTTCCTTATATCTCAGGCAATGGCTAAGCCAGCGCCTTGCACTGGGTAAGGTACTTCAAGAAAAGGTACTGAACTGAAAATGGAATGTAACCATCACAATGGTGACATGGGAAATAACAGTTTAGGAGAGAGAGATTCAGGGAAAGCTTGTAGGAGAAGGAAGAGTTGGTTCCTGAGCTGTGCTTGAGGTGATGATGGAGAATCTGGCTAGGCAGAGAAGAAGTGGGTGATCAGAGGTGGGCCTCAAAATCATGAGTGAACCTGTGGAGGGAGGCTGGCTTGGGGTGGGGGGGCTGCGTTTCTGCAGTGGGTTCAGCTGTGCTCACCAAGGAAGTCACTTAACTTCTTTACATGTTGGTTTTCTAATGTGTAATGTGGGAAAAATAAAAGTACCATTTGGGGTTAATGTGAAGAATAATGAGATAATGTACGGTAAATGCTTAGCACACTGTCTGAACCTAATATGTGTTACCTGATACTAATACTACTACTAAATATTAGTGGTAGTAATATGGTCTGAAGCATGTCATACACACCAATCTAGCTCTTTGAGTAAATAATTTACACTCACAGATAATGCCATTGCAGTGAATAGATTAGAAAACAAAATCATTGAAACACACTACTTAAATTCAAGGCACACTTTGGTTACTATGACTTTCCTAATCAGTGGGTTCCAGGAGTCCCTGGGTCCAGAGTCCAGAAGGGATTCTCATAGTTGAAAATCTTCAAGTCGTTGAGAGGCAGGAGAGTGCTAAACATATTCTGGGTAAAAGGTTAACTTGGCTGAATCAGAGTCTTAGCCTTTCCGAGTAGGCTGACCCAGTGAGAACCCCTATTCTATTTCCAGGCTGCGCTTTTAAGGAATTTAGCCACATTCCTTATCTTTCAGTACTTCGGTTTCCTCATCCTTAAAATGTGGATAACAATACATAAGGGCTATAAGACAGGTTAAATTGGGTCCTGTGCATAAAGCATACATAATGGTACACAATGATGACAGTGATGTTTGTGAAGCCTGATTGTGAAGGGCCTTGGATTTTCATCCTGTAAGCCTTTTGTTCTCAAAATGTGATCCCTGTAACAGCAATGCTAGCATCATCTGACAACTTGTTAGAAGTATATATTCTCAGGCCGATCCCAGACCTGCTGAAGGTGGGGTCAGCAATCAGTGCTTTTACAATCCCTCCTGGTGATTCCGACGCACTTCGGTTTCGAACCTGCTGTGAGGTAATAGGGAGCCATTGAAAGTTTTTGTACAATGGAATGTGATGAAAATGATCCTAGTGCGCAGACAATATATCCTCGTATAAGAGGCTCAAATTGCCTAACTACGGAAAAGCTTCCAAAGTTACTGTTAGAAGCCTGTTTATTGATCCTTAAGCATCTTAGGCACAAACTGGGGTTAGCACTTAGGGCCCCAAGCACAGTGCTCACCTAATGAAGGAGGTAAGGAAGTCAGCGCACCGCAATTAAGAGAAGCTGCTTTGGATACTATTTCCACTGAAAGGCTTGGGACCGGGCGGCCAAGTGATGCTCAACGAATTCCGCCCCTACAAGCGTGTCACAAACGTAGCCTGCAAGAAAGGAAAAGAAAACCTTGTAGGGAAACCGGAAATGAGGGTCTTAGGGGTATAGAATCTGGTGGTGGGGGAAGGGGATAGGATACGCGGGGGTAAGGAAAAAGGGCGGCCCCTCGTTGGCCGGGCGACACCCCCTTCCCGTCCGTTTAGAGCCCGGGCGCGGCCGGCGGGCGGGGCGGGACGGGACGCACCCCCTGCCGGAGACAAGGCTCCGTCAGCCTCTGTGCGTTTGCGGCCAGGTCGATCCTGTTCCGTTTTGTTAGCGCGAGGTGGGGCGTCTCCTCACCCTCGGCACCTCACCGGGGACATCCCGGTCCGTCTCGTCCCTACTCTGGCCCTTTCTACGAGCGCCGCGCCGGCCGGTAGCCGCATCCCGACCGCTGTCCGCGCTGCCCGCCGGCCGGCCATTGTTCGGGCCCCACCCCTGCTGAATATTCACGCCGAGCGGGCGGCTCGCCCCGCGCCCTCCCCAGCGGGGCTCGGGCTGGGAGTGCGTTTCCGCTCGTTTTTCCTGCCGGAGAAGGAGAGGGGGAGCTGTTTTCTCTCTCCTCAGAATATATTTTCGGTGTCCCGTTTCTCCTCCTCCCTCGCCGCCGCCGCCCCCTCCCTCCCCGCCTCCCTCCCCGCCTCCGCCCCCGCCTCCCGGGTTATCTTTGTCTCGCTGCCTCGCGCTCACTCGCTCAACTCTCGGCGGCGCCGCGGCCCCACGCTCCGGGCCCGTCCTCTAGGCGCGCGGCGCGGGGCGCGGGCGCCGGGGCCTGAGGCGGCGGGCGACGCCCGGGGGCCTGACGGCCGCCCCGCGCCATGGTGTGAGCGCCGCCGCCGCCGCCCCGCGCACGCTCCGTCCGCCCTCCGCGCGCGCGGCCCGGGCCGGCCGAGAGCCGTGACCAGCCCGCCGCCGCCGCCCCCGGCCTCGCGAGGCGGAGTCCGGGCCGCCTGCTCCCTAGCGAGGAGGCGCCGTCGGCGGCCTGGCCTGTGACGGAAATAAATAGAGAAACAGATATATTTATTGGTACTATTTTGTTTGGTGGCAAAAAGGGAAAATGGCGAACGACTCCCCTGCAAAAAGTCTGGTGGACATCGACCTCTCTTCCCTGCGGGTGAGTGGCCGCGACGGGCCCCGCCGCGGGCGCGCTGGGAGCGGGGAGCTGGGGCCGCGCCCTACCCCGCCGGGCGCTCGGGCGCCGCCGCGGGCAGAGCCGCGGGCGCGGCGGCCCCTTTGTCTGCCTGCGTCGGCATGTGCGGGGCGGCGGGGCGCGACCCTCCGCCGGCGCCCCCACCCCGCCGCCCTGCGCGGCCCCGGCGCGACCCTCGAGCTCTGGGAGACCGCGCTGGGCCAAGCCCACCTGGTTTGCAAGCGCCCTTTCTCTCCGACTGCCCCGCTTTATTTATTCATTGTTGTGCTGCTTTTAAATTCTAACCCCTCCCCTCCTCTTCTCCAGGATCCTGCTGGGATTTTTGAGCTGGTGGAAGTGGTTGGAAATGGCACCTATGGACAAGTCTATAAGGTCGGTGTGGGGCGCCGTCTTTGTTTCCCGTGGCACGTTGAAACTTCTTGTTGGGGGACGAGGAAAAGGATGATAAACACGCCGCTGACTGGAGGCCACGCCACTTGGCCAAAGTTGGGAAAGGGGTTTCGCCTTGCAGTCCTTCTGTTTTTAAACAAGAGTTTATATTCAGGCTGGCCTTAAAAGACCTCACTCATTTCCTGGCTTTGAGATAAGGAAATAAGCTACACTCTTAGGCATGCACTTTTCTTCAATAAAATGGGAAAACATTTTTTTTTTTTGTTTGTTTGTTCTATACGGCAACCTTAATTCTTTGGTTTTCTCCAATTCTGGCCCTCTGAGTTTGTGTGTATTAATGAGAATTCAGTATAGGGAGGCCTGGCCTATGATTATCCTGAACCACTGCCTTGGCCTTCTTGAAAATTGTCATCGTGTTGCCTCGTTTTAATGTTTGCCAAGTGCTGAAGGTGAGGAGTTTGGTGTTACCTGCGACTTTTGAAAAACTCTATCACACATCCTGTTGATAGATACATACGTATTTTGGGGAAGCAGGGAGGGGCGTGTGTTTGTGCACTAGGAGCAGGAAAGAATTACAGCGTGAGGATTATAAAATCTGAATTCCAGGAATAACCTGTTTGACAGGTGTGTAATTGAAACAGAGATGAGGGAGAGTGAGGAGTCAAGAGGATGCCCAGATTGCACACCCACCCCAGGCCTGTCTCTCCCTCTCTCTCTCTCTCTTTTTTTTTTTTAACACCCGCCCCCCCCCCCCCCCCCCCCCAACGGTAAATGAAACTAACAAATCTGGAGACGATGAGTCTTCTCTGAGTAGCTGACACCTGATGTGACTAACAGTGCTGTTCATTTTATTCAGGGCACATTCTGGAGCGTCTGAAAGAGCTGTAGGTAATGGAGGCACAGATCTTGAAAATTTGAAACAGAATGTTAAATTTCCCGGGTCCTGATTTATTTCTTCTTATGAAACGTTTTCTATACGTAATTTACACTGGGGTGCTTTCTAGCTGTTAGAGTGAGTACAAGGTTGGGATAGAAAAAAAAAAATCTTATGAAGCAGGGCTTTGTGGTTCACCCTGAAGAATTGTCATTGTTTCATTAAAAATGGAGGGAGGGGGTTGGAAGCTGACTGTAGACGTTTTCTTAGGCCAAATTAAGTGTGGATCCTATTGTCTCTTTTATGCTTTCTGAATAGGATTTATCTGTTGAACGCCTCTCCCCAGCCCCAACTTCCCCTGGCCTGGCTATGTACTGGGCTCTGTACCGGCCTGCGGTCTGAACTTGAGTCTGTATTCTTAGGTGTTCTCAAGTGAATTAGCATGTGTTTTGTTGGTTAACTGTTGGGGCCGGGGCCAGGTTTTTGAATTTGAAAGGAAGCCCTGTTAACTCAGCCTGCTGGGCTCAACTGAATTTGGAAGACTTTGGAAAATTTTGGAAAAGATTGTGTTGCAACTCACTGAGTGGCCTGGTAACTGGCTCTAAGACGTTCTCCCCAGCCCCAGTGTTTGTTTAAGCCCCAGTCGGTTTTTTTCTAACCCAGTTTTTCTGGCCAAATCTAAGTGGTGAGTGTACTCTTCCAAGTGAGTTAGCCAAAGCTTGGTTTTGACCTGGTTACACAGTAGTTGGATTGTTTGTATCTTCCTCAGTCAGCATGGATGTGAAGGGCAGTGAAGTAAACTAGAAGCCAACAATCCGTTTTTAAACCAGAAGAAAGAAAGAATGAAACCTGAATGTGTATTAAGTGGCTTTCAGAGGTGGGCGTTCCTTATTGGTAGTAGTTTGGGCAGGTTCTTGTTTAAGTTTTTTTCCCTCTTCATTTCCTTTGGATCTATCCTCTCCTTCCCCCAAGCTTTTGAAATAGATTTGCTGAGCAGTGCAGTTGGGAAGCATTTGGGATACTGGCAGTGACACAGCTCTCTGACTACAAAGTCTGTACAGTTGAGAAGAAATTCTCAAATTATGCAAACCTAACAAATTAAGAAGTCTGTGCAAAAGTGGCACACACACAAAATAGTGCCTGAGATTTTGCTCACCAGCAGTTCTATTTTATTCTGGAAAAATTAAAAAATACACACGGAGAGAGAGTGGATCACCTAATTTTATAGTTACTAGCAGGTGACTAATCTAGTTCCATCTGTGGTCTTTCTCTCTCCATAGTATTTTAAGGTAAAGCCTACTTACCATTTCACTAAATGCTTCAGTATGTATCATTTTGTTTTTCAGATAATCAGATAATAATTCAGATAATGCTATTCTCAAACCTAAAAAGTTAATTCCTTAGTATCAAATACTCAGCGTTAAGGTTTTCCTGATTTTTCTTATATGTTTCCTTACTATCACAGCACTTATGAACTGATACTGGGAAGTTCAGTCTTGATAGATGATAGAAATAAGGGAGGCAGTTAATATCTCCATTTTCTTCTCCCTTTCAATGTCTAATTTCTAGAACAGTTATGCAGAGGAGTTTATTTAGGATTTGTTGGCGTGATTTGTATATGATGGTTTTGGGGTTGGATTATTGACACTTAAGCACTTGTTTATTGTTGCTAAACATCCACTGGTGTGAATCACATTTGAATTGGGAAAATATTTGTGATAATTTGTTGTTTATAAAGAGGCTTTTTTTTTCCCCTTCACATAACTTCAGGTAAAATATCTTTAAGTTGAACCCTGTAGCTAATTTGTTTAATTGTTATATTTTCTATTTTTTCTGTGAACTTTTTATTTTTTTAGTGACTGTGGTTGCTTATTTTGAGAAGATTGTATTTATGTGAGGTGAATGAGTAAAAAGAGGGAGTTTTCTGGGTTTTGATATGTTTTATGAAAGTGCCTTTTTTTTGGGTAGTACCCCCAAATTTGGTGACAATTGATAAATAGTTTGAGTATAGTTCAAGGATATATAACTATCTTAAAAGATTTGAAACACAGAATATATTCTATTTAGAGAAATTTAGTTTTTGCATTAGGTTTCTGAGGGATCACCATGAAGGCTATTCATAAATTAAAACCTAAGAAAAACATTGTGAATTTCAGCTTACGGGGTTTCATTCAGAATAACATTTATTTATAAAAGAAGTGTTTATAAGATGATCTTGTGCATGTTGAGTAAATCTAGTGAATTTTAGTTATTTTCATCAAAGAGGGACAGTGTGAAAAATCAAAACCAGAACAAATGCTTGTTTTTGTGTTATATTGGGTTTTATTATTTTTAATATTTATTTGACCATTTTTGTTTTTCCCTTGGGGTTACTGTTACCTTGTTATTTTGTATTTGGTGAGCATACAGTGACTAGTATTCCAAATGTCTTGACTAGGAGGAGAATCCTGCTTTTGGAAAGGTACTATAGGTAGTGAGAGGGGAGGTTAGGGAGTTTAGAATCCAGCAGGTGCAGTGTCTGGGGTCGGGGCTTGCTCACAGAAAGGATGGCAGCCTTTCTGGAGATTTGAACATCTTGACCCTGTCTGCACCTGTTCTTGGAGGAAAGGTAGGCTGTAGACCTTGAGTACTGTGGGTCCAAAGACGGTAAGCAGAAGCAACACAGAGTTTGCCACCTGTTAGGGCGTGGTGCTAATGCTGTCCCCCTCATATACTGAAGAAAAGGGGAATGGGGGTGTGTGACAGAAGGGCTGAGGGTGACTTTGAGGTTTAGGGAGTAGTGGCATCTTGGGGGAAGAGATTATATGCTTGCCAGTTAAGGAGGGATGTTATTCTTTGAGCATTGAGGGGTCATTGAAAATTTTGTTGGGATTGGGGAACCCTTGGGAGTAAGTAGGAAACCTGATCAGATGATGTTTGGGAAAGGAGCAGGTAAGATGGTTGTCCTCAGACAGTGGTCCAGAAGACGGGAGGTAAAGGCCAAAACGGTAGTAGCAGTGGTGGTAGAGGGGAAGGGTTTGGGGCTGAATTCTTGGGCATTCTTCCTCGCTGAGGTCAACCTGCTAAATTCAGTCATTATCTGCAGGCTTTGGTCGTGTCCCTTCAAATGGGGACACTGTTTGCCCACTGGATTAGGAGGAGCCTTGGGATCTGTGAAAGTGCTAAAATTACTTTCAATTGCTCAGCAGTAGAGTGCTGTAGAAATCGTGTGGCTTTTAAAAATCATTAGTCTAACATTTTGGAGCAAACAAAGTTGTGGGAGAGGGTTCTCTAAATGTTATCCCTTACGTGTAGCATCTCTTGTTCTTAACTGGAGGTAAAGGCATCCAGTGGGGCAAAATGAATTTTGAGGAACTAAATGTTTCCATTGTAAGAAGGTTTCAACTGCCGCCAAGTGGCATGTACAGACTTGTTCTGAGACTTAGAGCTATGAATGCTGGAAGAATTCTGGACTTGGGTAAGGTGGGAGGAAGCCAACCCTGTTGAACATGTATTGGTGTGTAGCTCTCCTAAAAATATCAACCCCAGATTTCCAAAAACTTTTTAATTAAACAAAATCATAAAAATAAAAAGACTTATAGAAAATCCAACCACCACATAAAATCCTACTCATGGTAGTCTTAAAATTTCTTATTGCTTGAAACTTTCTAATAAATGTTCATTTGCATAGCTGTAATCTTGTATTTTTGCCTTTTTCTCTTAACCAATTTTGGTTATGTATATATTTCTACGTATTGAGATAATCCAAAAATATTATCTGGGGGCACTTTTGGTGCAGTGTGTGTGTTTGTTGGTTTTGCAGACTGATACTAGCAGGGCAAAGACTTTGAAGTAATACATCCTACTTTTGAAATAATGCATCTCTGAACAGGTGTGCTAAGCCAAGGAATAAGCATCTAAGGAGTTTCATTCCCAGGGAACTAAAAATATTTAAACTAGAGATGGATGCTTTGACACATGAATTTTATACATAGTCTTTTATTTTGTTTCTTTGCTGGATTAGTAAATACTTGGTCATCTGGTTGTGAACAGCTGCTTAAGCCAAGAGATTGCCTCCTCTTAGGGCATCAGATACTTTCCACTTCTTGCGTTGTATTAAATTTATGATGCCTGTGCTTCCTATCATTAGTATCAGTGCTTTCATTTTTCTGTATTCCATTCATTTTTTAAAAATTGGTAGACAGCAAAAGAATATTTAAATAACTGTACAAGTGTTCTGCTTTCAGACCCAGCTTGTCCAGACACTGAATCAGAACTGTTGACCAGAGGGCAGCACTAATGTGTATAATAATGTAATAATCTGGAAGGCTCACTCCCCATCTTCTATATGGGTCTGTCATGAACATTATACAAAAATGTAGACCATAGGACAGTTGACTGTATTCGAGTCAAGGGCTTATTCCAAGTAAGTTCTCAATATCAAACAGTAGTTATTTACAGTTTGTGATAATTTTAAGGGTTGAAACAATTGTTGGTTACCATCTTACCTTTTAAAAACAGTGCTTTAAAAACTTTCACAGATAGATAGTGATTGCATATCATTTTACTAACTGCTTGCAAGTAGATTGCTTTGGAATATTTACTACAAACAGACTTTTCATGAATTCAAGTTGGTCTTTTATAATACTAGTCTGCATTACCAGTGTTAAAGTATTAAAATATATTATCTAATTTGGGATCAATTACTTTATGATCAGGGACTAGAGATTTCCAAGTACTTATTTAGCTTTTGGAAGATTTGGTTGGTATTTTGCTCTTACAACATGATAACAGCACAGTTGAATCAGGATATTTTGAACACATGGAGGGATGGCTAGGAGGAGAATGGAGAAAGCCAGGTGATGTATTCCCAGTGACCAGTGTGGCAGCCATATGTTCTCAGGTTTAATAGTGTTACATGACTGTTCAATGGACAAAATACAATATTCTGTTAGGCTGGTTGAGTAATAAAAGTTCGCTGTTATTATTCAGAAGAGAAGTAATGTGATGGGAGGCAGTTTTTTCTATAAGAATTTCACAAGTGAGAGTAAGTTTTAGGAATTTCCAAGGGTTTAAAATTGGGATATTAGAAATCCTGATATCTGTGTAGCATTATGAGGAACTTAAGAACTAAGTTGAGGAGATGAGATACAAAATGTTGAACCATACAGGGCTGGTTTCATGCCACTCCCATTTCTTGCTGTGCTCTTATCCCAGCTGGGCCCTGGGCACTGTTGTGCGTGTTGGGTATACATATAGTGGTGAAGGAAACAGGCAGTTTGTTTATCCTCAAGAAATTCAGGAAGGACAGGGGAATGGACACAAAATGCCAAGTATGTAACATCCACTGTAAATCCTGTAATGTGTCTGTCTCCCTAGGTCCTCCGGCCAGCATACTTGCATTCAGACACAGCACATGCACTGGTGCATGGAACTGGCTCAAACTTGGAGTGCGCTTTTTCAGCCTCAGAAAGGCTTCTTTGTACTGTAAGATACAGTACAAACAAATGACTAGAAAAGTGAAATGAAAAAGTAGATATACAAAATACCAGCCTAAGTGTTATTATTAGAATCAAAAGATACAATGTCAAATTGCAATAAGAGTTTTTACAGTTATTCTGTTTCTGAAATTATCAAGCTTTGTACCCTAGTCAGTAGACCACACTTTGAGGAGCACTGAACTGGCAGGATTGATTCTGCACCGAGACGGAGACGGGAGTGGGGGGGGGGGGGGGGGCTCTTCATGAGCTCTTGGGTTGATTTGTTGCATCAGCAAGCTGGAGAATTGGGGCCATTGTCCAGGCCTAGCAGGTGTTCTCCCACCCTTGAGAAGTAGGGAACCCAGGGCACATGCTGCCCACAGCTTTGTGCATAATTTGCCTTTGAGCCCTGGGGCATCATTCTAACTATCTCAAATAGGGCCCAATGCTGACAAATTATCCTGTTACGTTAAAATAATTGAAAAAAACCACACTTGTACTTTATGACTTAAAAACTTTATTTTCATTTTATGATAAGTAGGGCCTTACAAAACCTATCAAAAGTTATGAATGCACATGGTTGCAACCAAGTGATCTAAAGTTCTCATATCAGATCATGGAGTATTCCTGTTCCCAAGAGGCATGCATCTATTTTCAGCCGTTAGTTGCTACTGCTGAAGTTTACTGCTGTATTTCTAAATGATACGCTTATGTGGCTATTTCTTGATTTATCAGTTTTATGCATTTCTTGACTTCTTGTAATAGTAGTTACAGTTGTTGAACTACAGTTTTGAACTTCAATAGTAGTTGAAGATTAGCTCTTAAAACTCATCCCCTCCCTTAAATGAGTGTGTATATCATAATTTTGGGTTAAAGTGATAATTGTTTATGTTATTATGACTATGTAAATACCATTTATCTCTGAGCCACCATCTAATAGGATTACATATCCTTTTTTAACATCCCTTCCCCCTTGCATTGGCATACGTTTTCTTTTGCTTAGTTTTCTATGTACCTGTGGTTACTTTCCCCTGCAAATGCCCTAAAAGATCAGATGCGCAGCAGAGTTACGCCTTTATCAACAATTTTTCCAAATGCTTGAATACCTCAGATAATTTATTGTTCCAGATAACCTGTTGATTCCCCCTCCCAGGGAGGTACCTCACAGCTGGCCAGGCATGGTTGCCCCTTAGACCTGGTACATAACTGTTCTCTTGTATCATTTCTGTTTCCTGGATACAATAGTCTTCGTCTTGGGTTTGCTATCTAATTTTCCTGAACCACATCCTCCAGTAGCTTTATAAGAAAATGTGCATGGCATATAAAAGTTTTAAGTTCTTGCTTGGATGGCTGAAAATGTATTTATTTTTCTTTAACATTGGATTAAAAAAAATTTTTTTTTAATGTTTATTTTAGAGAGAGACAGAGAGAGAGAGAGAGAGAGAGAGAGCGCAGGCGCTCACTGAAGCATGTGCACGGTAGCCGGGAAGGGGCACAGAGGCAGACAAGGGAATCTGAAGTAGGCTCCACCCTAACAGTGCAAAGCCCAACATGGGGCTAGAACTCACAAACTGTGAAATCATGACCTGAGCCAAAGTCTGCCACTCAACCAACTCAGCCACCAAGGCACTCCTTTTACATTGGATTTTTATGTTATCTGGTAGAAAATATTCTGGGCTGAATACCCAGTTTTCCCTTGGAATTTTGAAGACATTTCTTTTTTTGTTTGAGTGTGACCTGTTTTAAATTTCTTCTGAGAAGCTTTGAGGATACTCTATTTATTCCTGGAGTTCTTAGGTTTTATGAGTGTCTTTCATTGTCATTCACTGATCTGCATACTTAGTTAATTCTTTTTCTTTTTATCTGGAGATGTCCATTTTTTTCCTGGGAAATACTTTTGTTCTCACCTCCAAGGAACGTCTCTGCTTTCTCTTTCTGGAAGTTCTTTTTTTTTTTTTTTTTTCCTGTGTTTAAGTACCAGAGCAGTGCCAGACACAGCCCAGGTGCTTTCTTTATTTTTTAAAGCTTATTTATTTTGAGACAATGAGAGAGAGAAAATGTGTGCACATGTGAGGAAGAGAGGGAGAGAGAGGGAGACACCCAAGCAGGCTCTGTCAGTGTGGAGCCTGATGCAGGGCTCTAAACCAAAAACCGTGAGATCATGACCTGAGCTAAAATCAAGCCATCCAGGTGCCCCTCTTTCTGGAAGTTCTATTAGTCATCTCTTCAATTTATTTTATCTTTTACTTTTTTTTTTTTTGTCTTTTTGCTGTTATTCTGTGTTTGACTTTACATTTCAGTATATCTATTGAATTTTTAGCTTTATTGTATTTTTAATTTATATGAGCAGCTCTCTTTCATATTTTTTGTTTTTGACTGCATCTATTCTCTTGTGGATATATCTCCTCTATCTGAGGATACTGAGTATAGGATTTTTTTGCTAGGTTGATTTTGTTGTTTTCTTGTCCTTCTGCATTTATTTTCCTGGTTTTTTTTTTTTTCCAGATTTTATTTTTTCCATTTGTTTATTTTGGTCTCTGTTTAATGCTAAAGATTTTTCTTAAATGCCCAGGTATTTCGTAACTCTGCTCATATTTAAGAGTAAGGCACTAGAAGTGAAATTGGAGGCTCAGTGTGTATGGGCAGGAGGCTGTTTGGTGATATTTCAATGTAAGCAGGATCAGTATGTTCTCATGGATGGGGAACCCCACTTCTCAATACCTGTAGATCTTTTCCTTGGAGTCACTTTTTCTCTAAGAACCCTCAGAGGCCTTTCTTGCCTATGGGCTATCTGTCTATTTATTGGAGTTCTGGGGTTCAGGGTGGAGGAATAAGGCTGGAGCTCTGCAGTCTACTATCTTAACTTTTCAACCCTGTGTTGCAGTACTTTGTCTCATGTCCTCTCATCTGGAGCATTCTCCTTCAGTTTCTTCAGAGTTTAATCTTTGGTTTCTTATGGGTATGGTGTGATGTGAAATAGCCACCAGACTGTGAGACAGAGGAAGAGGTTCTGGGGCGTTCAGTGACTAAATACTAGCGCTCTTGCTTTTAGCCATATATTTTGTCGTGTCAGTTGCTTCCAGATAATGATCTTCTTAGGGTTCTGTGGGGCTTATTACCTCACTTGGTGTCCTTCTCAGCAGGTACTTAAGTTGTAATGTTTTCCTCTTTAGTAAATGAACTGCTGCCCCCTCTTTTTTTGCTGTCAAAACCTGATAGAAATGATTTCTGCTGTCATCCCTTCCCCTTTATCTCTTAATTCTTCTGTTTACCTTAAGATCATTTTCATGGAATTAACGTGCATGACTCATGTGATCAGTCCACCAGACTGGAAGTTAACTAGAAGTTGTATCTGATTTTAAACTTATCTTTGATTTTAAACTTATGATTTTACTCAGGCGTTTGCTTCTTTTCGTCCAGAGCAATAACAAAAACACAACAGCAACAATATTGAAAACATTGCCTGAGTGCATGACCTCTGGGCTGATACTTAATTTGGGAGATGCAAGCCCAGAGAGATGAAGAAAGCAAGGCAAGGTGCAGAGCAGGGTGATGTTATGTATCACAAGTTTTGCTGCTGCTCTGAGTAAGCTTTGAAGAAGAGATATTTTTTTTCTTGAAGAAGAGAAGTTTGCTAAACGTGTTTGTTTGGGTTTTCCTGACCCCTTTCTTGAGGTGTATTTTATGTTGTGAAATGTACCCATTGTAAGTTTACATTTCAATGATTTTTATTTTTATTTTTTAAAATTTTTATTTTTGAGAGAGAGAGAGAGAGAGAGTGCACACTCGTGTGTGAGCTGAGAAGGGTCAGAGAGAGAGAGAGACAGAGGATCCAAAGTGGGCTCTGAGCTAATAGCAGAGAGCCCACTGCGGGGGTCGAACTCCCAATCCATGAGATCATGACCTGAGCTGAAGTCAGACGCTTAACTGACTGACCCACCCAGGCATCCCTACATTTCACTGATTTTTAATAAATTTGCTGAGTGGTGCAACCACCATCACAGGTCAGTATTAGGATATTTTCATACCCTAGCAGGATCCCTTATAAGTATTTACAGTTAATCTCTATTTCAGCCCGGACAACTACTAGTCTATTTTATGCCTCTATATATTTGCCTTTTTTGAGCATTTCTTACACTACATGAAATCATACAGTATGTAGTCTCTTGCATCTATTTTCTTTCTTTTTTAATTTTTAATGTTTATTATTTTTGAGAGAGAGAGACAGAGACAGAGAGATGGAATGTGAGTGGGGAGGAGCAAAGAGAGGGGGAGACACAGAATCCGAAGCAGGTTCCAGGCTCTGAGCTGTCAGCACAGAGCCCAATGTGGGGCTCAAACTCACGAACCGGGAGATCATGACCTGAGCCAAAGTCAGAGGCTTAACTGACAGAACCACCCAGGCAAGCCTCTTGCATCTGTTTTCTTATACTTTGCATAATGTTTTTGAGGTTCATCCACACTGCTAAGTATGGTAGTTTGTTCCTTTTTATTGCTGAATAGTTTTCCAGTGTATGGATAATGCTGTGTTTTGTCTATTCACTAGTTGATGGAACTTGCTGTGGTTTTTAGTTTCTGGCTGTTGTGAGTAATGCATTCAGCAGGTGTTTTGGCCTGACACCCTGGGCTTGTTCAGAAGAGCTGTGCAATTGGACTGTATCTTGGAACCTTATGTAGAATGGAGTGGGGATTTATCTGCCTGGGTCTTCCTATTTGTCAGCAGTATAACCAAACACCTCCCAGTTCTGATCACCCTGCGTGCCTGTCTGCTTCCCTGAAGCCTGTACCTTCCCCACTCTCATTATTTGTCATCCTTGGGTTTAAGTCATTTCTTTAAACATGAGTACAGTTTCTTATCTCTGTAAAGACAAACTGTTCACTATCAGTGATGTCATTGGAAATAAGAACGAGGCTAAACCAGTTTTTCTTTCTCACTGTTTTTTGGGGGGATTCCAATGTGCAGTAGCCAGCCCATTTGCCATGTGATGCTAAATACAGGAGTGTTCTTTCATCCTTGGCAGAAGCTATTGACTCACCAGGATTTAAAAAAAGCAAAACAATCTATAATCTTTGGCCAAAGGATGTATAGCAAGTTAAATATAAATGATTTGTTATGTCATATTGGGGAATATGATTATTCATTTGATTTGCTTCAAGTATACCTTTTAGAGTATTTTTCTCACCTTTTATTCTTCTAAGTAGTTCTATGATATGTTTTTTAAATTTTTTTTTTTTTCAACGTTTTTTTATTTATTTGTGGGACAGAGAGAGACAGAGCATGAACGGGGGAGGGACAGAGAGAGAGGGAGACACAGAATCGGAAACAGGCTCCAGGCTCTGAGCCATCAGCCCAGAGCCTGACGCGGGGCTCGAACTCACGGACCGTGAGATCGTGACCTGGCTGAAGTCGGACGCTTAACCGACTGCGCCACCCAGGCGCCCCTATGATATGTTTTTTAAAGGAACTTACTGCGGGGCGCCTGGGTGGCTCAGTCGGTTAAGTGTCCGACTTCAGCTCAGGTCATGATCTCACGGTCCGTGAGTTCGAGCCCCACGTCGGGCTCTGTGCTGACAGCTCAGAGCCTGGAGCCTGTTTCCGATTCTGTGTCTCCCTCTCTCTCTGCTCCTCCCCCGTTCACGCTCTGTCTCTCTCTGTCTCAAAAATAAATAAACATTAAAAAAAAAAAAAGTAAAGGAACTTACTGCATTAAAATCAGATCTAATTAAATTTAATTATGTATACTTTTTGGAAATTCTTGTGCTTAGAACTTTCATTCTTATCTGCTAATGATAGTAACAGAATACTGTTGACTGTCAGATCCTTTCTCCATTAGTTTTTCTGAGACCCTCTGTATGTAATTGTGTAGTTTTAGGATTATTCTAGTTTGAGCTCTCAGGTCAAAGACTGAATATTACCTGAGTCAGGGCTGTACATCCAAGGGACATACAATTTATTAGGGATCCTAGGTTAGGCACTCAGTGTTGCCTGAGGTTGAGGATAGGATGTGCATTCAAGTGACGCACAATTCATTGGATGTATTCATTCACCTGCTAGGACATGCCTTAATTCCAGGGCCTTTCCTCTTTGAACTCACATATTAGAGCATTTATGTTCTATGTACATATGGTCTTTTATCCATTCTTGTTGCTTCTTCCCTTAATTCCCAGACAAAACTTGTGGATGTTCAACTTTTTTTACTCTTCAGTGTTTGGAGGGCTCAGTATCTGTTTTGTGTTTCATTGCCTATAGATAATTTTTAGCCTGCTCTGTTAGGCGTGATTTCTTTCAATCATTTATTACTCAGGTATTTAACACGTATATGGTATGTGCCAGGCACCATGGGAGTCTCACATGTCATGGTGACCGTGAACAAGGAGAGAAGTCAATCAGCTTGTGTTCTTGTGGAGCACATAGCAAGCAATTTTAAGAGGATGATATTACAGATGGGGAAGAGCAGGGCTCAGGGCAGTGTATAACTAAGCTGGATCTGATAAAGTAAATACAGTGAAACTTTTATATACAATGAAACTTTATGATTTAAATTCAGATTCTCTGGGTGAGGCAGAGATGGGTGAGGAGCAAAGAACAGTGGGCTTGTTTTGCCATGGAGCTGATGACTCATTATCCTGGTTAATAGAACTTCGAATAAAGATAGGAAGGGGTGTGTTCCATTGATTATGGTAGTTGCTCTCCCTTTTAGTTTGCCTTGAGCCATCTGTCTCTTGGGAGGCCTTGCATCCTACATCTGTTGCTGCTTTGGTGTTCATTATTGTTTTGCATCTCTTGTAACATTTTGGAGTTAGCTTATCCATTTAGCACTCTCAGCATCCCCATAAGGTAGGGTAGGGAAGGAGCTCCCATCAGACCTCTCAGAGTGTCCTATGAGCAGCATGTGGAATAATATCTAGAATATTTGGGGAATGGATGGCCCAAAGTGGGCTACATTGTGCCCTACACTACACACATAGGAGAGACTACTTTATTCAGCTGCTGGTCCCCTTAATCTTAGGGCTGGAGTAACCTCTGTAAAATAGGAACAGTCGTGTGCAGCTTTGTGCTATTCAAATAGTTTTTAGTAAGTTTCTAGAGTTAAGGTTATACAAGGAAATGATTTAAAAGATGAAGTTTTGCATTTCTTTTCAGGTCTTAGGTATTTACTTTTTGATAATATAGACAAAAGGTATTTTCTTTTCCTGAGCCTACCGAGTAAAATGGTTTTGTGGGCTTGTTTGAAAACAATTTAACATCAAGTGAAGTATTTCTAACCTTTCTATAATTATACTGGAAAAAAGGCCTTTTTAATTACTTATGCTAACCATCAAGGTATAAAATTCTTTTTATTTTATTTAAGCAAGGCCTCTGTCATTCATCAACCCCAAGATTTAATTAGACATTTTACTAGTTTGCTATTCAATTAGCTGAAAATATTTATTTCCTTTTGTACTTACATGAAAAAAAATAATTTAAAATGCTAAATTGTACATGTAATTTATTTATTTTTCTTGACCTTTATTCTGTTTCATTTTTTTCTGTCTTAGTACCGAGGACTTGGTCTTATTGGTAGATTGTCTTTTTCCCCTTTTTGCTGCTTTCTTTTGTATTAATTGAGTGTTTTTATGATTCCATTTTCTGGTTTATTACCTATAACTTCTACTTGTATTGTTTTATAGGTTGCTTTAGGGTTTATAGTACACACTTTTAACCTATCATACTTTACCTTCAAATGATATTAACTTCATGTGTAATAAAAAAAACCAAACATTACAGTAGTATCACTTTCATTTCTCCTCCCTGGCCTCACGGTATTGTTATTATACATTTTACTTTTACATATGTTATAAATCTTAAATTTACATATGTTATAAATCTTAAAACATATCTGTTATTTTTAAACAGTCAACTATCTTTTAAAAAGATATAAATAGTAAGAAAAAAATACCTTATACATGTACCCATGTGGTTAGCATTTCTGGTACTCTTCATTCCTTGTGGAGATCCATATTCTCTCTGGTACCATTTTCCTTCTGCCTCAAGGACTTTACCTTTTTTTTGTTGTTGTTCTACAGATCTGTTAATTCTTTCAGGTTTGTATGTCTGAAAACTTTTTGAGCCTTCATTTTTGCAAGATATTTTTGCTCTGTATAGAATTCTAGATTGCTGTTTTTTTCTTTTCAGTATTTTAGAGATGTTCCTCCACTGTCATCTTACTTGCATTATTTTTATTGAGAAAGCTGTCCTTATTATGTTCCTTTGTATTTATACATGCCATTTCTTCCCTGCCTTTTAAGATTTTCTTTACCCTTGGTTTTGAGCAGTTTGATTATGATGTGTCTTGATGGACTTTTCTTCATGTTTCTTGTGGTTGCTGTTTGTGAGCTTCTTGGATCAGTGAGTTTGGAGGTTTCATCAAATTTGAAAAATCTTTGGCTAGTATTTCTTCAGTGGTTTCTTCAGTGGGCTTCATTTTGGCTGGTTTCTTTTGCTGTGCCATTAACTTTTCTTCACTGTTGATTCTGCTGTTAATTCCATCCAGTCTATTTTTTATCTCAGACATCGTATTTTTTTCATCTTTAGAAGATTTGGGTCTTGTAAAAATATTTTCTAGGTCTCTACTTGACTTTTTGAAAACATGGAATATAGTTATAAGACCTATTTTGATGTCCTTGTCTGTAATTCTAATATCTGTGTCAGTCTTGGGTTAGTTTAAATAGATTTTTCTCACTTTGGTTATGTGCTGCTGTCTGGTAATCTTTGAGTGGATGCCAGACATTATGAATTCTACCTTGTTGGGTGCTGGTATTTTTTTATTCTTATAAAATATCCTTGAGGTTTGTCCTAGGGGTGCATTTAAATTACTTGGAAATAATTTGGACCTTTTGTGTCTTGTTTTTATGGTTTTTGTTAAGGAGTTCTGGAGCCGTGGTCGATCTAATGCTAATTAACCCCCACTGCTCAGGCAAGACCTTTCTGATACTCTGCTTAGTTCCCAATGATTTATGAGTTTTTCCATTTGTTTGGCGGAACAGATACTTTTCCCATCCCTGTGTGAGCACTTTCACTGTTCTTTCTAATCCTTTTGAATAGTTTTTTTTTCTCCCAGCCTTGGGTAGTTTTCTTAAGATTAGCATGAGTTGATCATTACTTGGCTGAGTATGTAGGGATCTCTCTACAGAGCTTGGGAGTTCTTCTCTTTCATTTGTGCAGCTCTCATCTCCAGTACTCTTCACCTGGAACTCTAACATCCCTTAGTCTGCCTGGACTCTAAGCTCCTTCTCCTCAACTAAGGGAGTCTGCTAGGCTCTGCTTGAGTTTCCTCTTCATGTGCCATGCCCAAAAAGTTTGTAAAGGGAGTAAGTGCAGGCAGTTGTATGGCTCACCAAATTTGTTTCCCATCTCTCAGGGATCACTGTCTTTCATTGCCTCATGTCTAGTTTCTTAAAAACTAAAATTTTCATTAATTTTGTACAAGTTTGTTTGGGTTGTTTTAAATAGAAAGGTAAATTCATCCCCTGTTAACTCCATCTTGGCTAGAAATGAAAGTCCGGTGATAGGTCCAGTCTGTGTCTCATTATGAGACACATTATTCTTCATTATGAGACATCAGCAACATGGCAAACTGTGAAAATGACCCTTTCCCCTTTTCTGATGGGAATAGTGGGGAGTAGGAGGGGAACAGTCTTGGATTTTAAACATACCATTAGAAAACAGGTTTATTGAGATACAATTCAAATACTGTATTACCCATTTAAAGTCTACAATTCAGTAGCTTTTAGTAAATTCACAGAGTTGTGTAATCATAGCCACATTTTAGAACACCTTCATTACTTTCAAAAGAAACCCCATTACCCCAATCCTTCTAAGACTATCTTTCTGGTTCCCCCTACCTCAGCCCTAGGCTACCTTTATTACTTTAGAACACCTTTATTACTTTAAAAAGAAACCCCATTACCCCAGTCCTTCTATGACTACTTTTCTGGTTCCCCCCACCTCAGCCATAGGCTACCACTAATATACTTTCTGTCTCTATAGGTTTAGTTATTCTGGATATTTTATGTAAATGGAATCAAACAGTATGTGTTTTGTGACTGGCTTAGCATGTTTTCAAGGTTTATTCATGTTGTATGCATTGGTACTAAATTATACCACATTTTGTTAATCAGTTGATGGGCATGTGGGTTGTTGTTACTTTTGGGCTTTTAGGAATATTGCTGCTCTGAACATTTGTGTATAACTTTTTGTACTGTGTTTTTCTCTTGGGTATGTATCTGGGAATATATCTGGGAATGGAATTGCTTGGTCCTATGAACTCTATGTCTAACCTGTTAGAGGACCTGCTAGACTGTTTTCCAAAGCAACTGTTAATATTTTACATTTTCATCAGCAGTATATGAAGGGTTCAGTTTCTTCACTTCCTTTCCAATACTTGTAATTATCCGTCTTTTTTTTATTGTAGCCATCCTAGTGTTATATAATTTTGCTGGTTTTAATTTGCATTTCTCTGATGACTAATTGTAGTGAGGATCTTTTCATTTGCTTGCTTGCCATTTGAATTTCTTCTTTGGAGAAATGGTTATTCAGATCCTTTGCACATTTTAAAATTGTTATTATTTTAATTTTTGAATTGTAACTTTTTTTTTTTAATGTATGCTAGATACAACAAGTCCTTTGCCAGATATATGACTTGCAAAATTTTTCTCCCATTCTTTGGGTTGACTTTTCCCTTTCTCGATAGTGTACTTTGAAGTACAATAGTTACTCATTTTGATTAAGTCCAATTCGTCTATTATTTTGTTGCTTGTGCTTTTGGTGTCATATCTAAGAAACCACTGCCTAAGCTAAGGTTATGAAGATTTAGTTCTATGTTTTCTTTTAAGCTTTATAGTTTTAGCTCTCATATTTTAGTTCTTTCATCCATTTTGAATTGATTATTTTCAAGTGTATTTATTTATCTTGAGAGAGGGAGGGAGAGGGAGAGAGAGGGAGGGAGAGGGAGAGAGAGAGAGAGAGAGGAACAGAGAGAGAGAGAGACAGAGAGAGAGAGAGACAGAGAGAGAGAGAGAGAGAATATCCCAAGCAGGCTGTGCACTGAGCCAAGTCTGGCAAGTGTTGATCTTGATCTCACAGCTGTGAGATCATGACCTGAGCTGAAATTGAGAGTCAGACAATTAACCGACTGAGCCACCGAAGTATCCCCTGGATTGATTTTTGTACATTATGAAAAGGAGAGGTCCCAGTTCATTCGTCTGCATGTGTTATCCCAGCACCGTTTGTTGAAAGGACTGTTCTTTTCCTATTCATTTGTTTTGGTACACTTGTTGAAAACCCTTGACCTTGAATTGGAGGTTTTCTGAACTCTGTTTTTCTCTTTTTTAAATTTCTGAACTCTTCATTCTATGCTGTTGATCACTTTTTTTTATCCTATACTAGTACCACACTTGTATTGATTACTGTAATGTTGTAGTAATTTTTAAATTTTTAAAAAGTTTTTATTTATTTTGAGAGAAAGAGAGTGCACAGGCATGAGCTGGGGAGGGCAGAGAGGGAGACAGAATCCTAAGCAGAGTCCATGCTGTCAGGCTCTCTCCAAAACACATATTTGTGAGAGACCATCTAGAGATTCTCCTGAATCCTCTTACTCCTGCAAATGCATTAAAGAATAATCTGATAATGATGATTTTAGAATCTTAGCGACCCTATAAATTAAATACTGTACAGCATAAAAGAGAAAAGAGTAAAAAATCCAGGGAACCAAGCCAAGATACCTAGATGTGATATAGATCTACCTAGATTATTTTGGCATTTCTTGTAAAAATTTCACTGTAAAAAGTTTACTGCAGAGTATGTACAAATTACATACCTAGGTGGCATACCTATCATTATCAGGAAAGTAGAGGGAAATCTGTTTCTTAAGGAAGGTCAAAGACTTTGGCCCTGAACCACTAAAAAATAGTTTGCCTTGAACTTTAAGGGTTGATTAATCAGAAATTTCTGTGAAATTAAAATCTTTATTCTTAAAATATTTCATCCAGGAGGAAAAATGTGCTTTGCTAACCTGCTATTCCATTTTGACACTGATAAATGAAAAAGTTCCTAATCTCCCATCACCCAGACCCCACCAAAAGTAGCAAATGCCCAAAGAGCTTTTCGTTTCATTTGTAGTCCTGAAACTCAGTTGACCTTGTGATAAGAGCAAGTTGTTTAATATCTTTAAGAACCTCCTTCATATAATACATGTTAAGTCTCAAATCCAAGCCAGAGTGTTGCTTCACTAGACAATGGTGACTTTAAGGCACTTTGGAAATCTGGTGGTACTACATAAGTGCTAAATTATCAAGTCTTGTCAGGTGTAATTTAACAATTATTATACTCTCAAAACACAGTTTTCCTTTAACTTTTCCAACTGCTTGTATATAAATATCGGCAAAAGAGGAACTACCCAGAACACAGATTTCATCCAGGCAACCTGTTCAGAGTAAATTACAGGGAAGGAAGATTTTTGCTAAAATACACTTCCTCTGCTTGTGAAGAAACCTTTGTTGGGAAATAATCTTTAACTCTGAGAAAATTATGCCATCTCAATGCAATATATTAATGCTTAAACATCTTTCATTTCAAAAGAGGTTCTTGAAAGAAGGCAGCAAAAAATCCCCTCTCCCCTAAAAAGTAGAAGAACTATGTTCTACGACTATCTTATATGACTAATCAGAAGAGCTTGGTCTTTGCTTTCCCCAGCAAAATGGGAAAACTATCCTTCTGTAAGTTCAAACTGGTATCAACCAGCCCTGAATAAAAATAGGAGATAAAATTCCTTTTTAAATCATTTGCAGAATTCATTTGAACATTCTGGTAATTACTTCCATGGGTGCTCATTGAATGTGAGGGTTGGGGGGAATCTTGAGGTTATCTAGACCAAACTTTGGTAAAAGAATGGACCTAAGATTAGTGTTAAACAGGTAATAGAGGTCACGGAGCTCATCAGTCACAGAAATGGTACTAAAACCTGTTTCGTTTTCGTTAAAAATAAATTCAAAATATTGCTTGTCACATAACATTTCTCCTACAAATTCCTCAATAATTTTTCATTTGCTACTTTTGGTGGGGTCTGGGTGATGGGAGATTATGATAAAAATATGAGACCCGAAGAACTATAAGAACAAACGTATGTGAACTCCACATCTGTATTTGCTTGAGCTCCATGGCAAAATACCATGGCAAGACTGGGTGGTCTAGATGATAGAAATTTATTTCCTCACTGTATAGTGGCTAGAAGTCCATGATCAAGGTGTCTGCAAGTTTGATTCCTCCTGAGGCCTCTCTCCTTGGTTTGCAGATGGCTACCATCTTGCTGTGTCCTTACATGGTCTTTCCTCTGTGGGGCGTGCATCCCTGGTGTTTGTGTCCAAATTTCCTCCTCTTATAAGGCCACCAGTCAAATCTAACGGTCTCATTTTAACCTCATCACCTCTTGAAAAGTCTGGTCTCTAAATACAGTCACATTCTGAGGTATGGGGAGGTTAAGGCTTCAACATATAAATTTTGAGGGGGGATGGGGAATGACACAGTTCATTTCATAACAATACCATAATGGTTTTTTTTCACAGTACACACACAGAAAACAAATAACTGTGCTATCAGGTAGTAACCTATATTAACTAATAAGATTTTCATTTTTAAAAACTAAAACTACATATGGTCTTCTGTTCAGATACACATATAGCATATTTATTAAATACAGAAAGATGATGGAGATAGAAATTGGCAAAAAAACACAGTCTGTGTTTTCATGGAGTGTAACAAGATAAAATGTATCAATCAGGTGGTGATAAATGGCTTTTTCAGTTGACTTTGCTGGGTAACCACCCCCAAAACTTAATGGCATAAAACAACCATCATTTTATTTGCTTATGATTCTATGGGTCAGCAATTTGGACTGGGGCCAAGCTCTGCATGGTATTCTTTTGCTGGTCTCTCCAAAGGCCCCTCAGGCAGCTGCAGTCACCTGTCAGCTCACCAGGAGCTGCATACTGGAAGATAGGGGCTGGCAAACCTTTTCAGCACCCTGTTGTTTTCTTTGATCACTGTTTTCTCTGTCATATCATGGTTCTTTCTATTCCTTGCATTCTTCATTAAGGAATATTAAAAAGGTTTTGGATATTATGGAAGATTCCATTTTGGGGCTTTAGATGGAGATACAGTGCTGACTTTTTAGAGTTTATTTATTTATTTATTAAATACTTTATTTTTAATTAATCTCTACACCCAGCCTGGGGCTCAGACTTTTACAACCCTGAGATCAAGAGTTGTGTGAACACCCCTGAAATATCTTTATTTTACAAAAAAGTCTAATTACTCTTAACTGCAGTGTTACCACATGTCCTATTTTACGTGTAGGAGTTAGGATTTTCCATCCATTTACTTGGCTGGGATGACAATAGCAAAATGATAAATAAGTCATAAGTTTGCTTTGGTTTTAGGTGCTCAACTGCCTCCACTCCTGTATGGCAGTGCTAGGCCTGCTTTTCTTAGCTCAAGAGGAAATAAGAATAGGGCTTGGGCCAAAGGAAGTCATGCATACCCAGCTTGCAGTTTGTGAGCTTTCTCATTGGTGGTTAGGAGAGTAAGTGAAGTTTATTTCCTTCCCCAAAATGTTGATTATGAAGAGGAAATGAGATCTGTCTACAGGTAAACTAACCAGATTGTATCTGCTGTTTATGTGTCAGAAGATGGAATTTGAAAATGAGTTCCAATTCTTAGGAAGGATGAAAGAAACAGTAGGATTGAGGTTGAAATGTCTGAGGTTAAGGCTCTTGTATGTTAATTCTTAATTTCTTTATGTGGGAAAAGAACAAACTCTTGGCATGAATTATCAGTTATTTCTAAAATTCGTAGTCTTCTCTCATTAGAGGACAAGTTGGCATAGGCTCCATTATGAGGTCATTTTTAGTTTCAGTTGGTTGGGCATATGGGGTATGGTTGTCTAAGGTATGCTATAGGCCATGCATAGGCTTTTTGTTTAAGAGTTGAGGGTATTTCCACAATGATTTTGATGGGTTTAGAAAAGAATCAGAATGTGCTAAGCTCAGTGAGGACTCAGTTAGCCTTTGATAATGTTATTGTATAAATTAATGGAAATGGAGAGGTGAAGACAGAATAGAAAAAATGCTGACATTGGAGGCTGGACTGATTTGTGGGAGGTTTGGAACCACCATACTATAATTGAATAAGAGGGGACACCTTGACAGTGTGTTAAAATAATAAGTTATTCGAGTACTGACTCAGATCTTATATATACATTTCCTCATTTTTATCTTTATTTTATGTATGCATAGATAGGTTAAGTAATTTGCCTATAGGCACATAACTAAGCAGTGGAGAAACCAGATTTTAAGGCTTTTCAAGTCTTGACTTTTAAGTTTAGCACTTAACCATTTGCCAAACTGTTGCCCAGGGTATTGACAGGTTGAGTTGATGGGCAAGATGTTTCTAGGCAGAGAGAAGGTAGGAGAGTTGGGGGCCCTGGATGACAATGGGAAGAGGGAGGGAGGGGGAATTAGGGTCGGGTTGAGCAGCAAAGGAGGGCAGAAGTTTCTAGCCATGAAGTTTTCCTTTTCCCCCCTCATTTTCTGTGCCTAGTTTGGTGCTTCTCAAACTTTAATGTTCACTTGAGTCAGCTGGGTTGCTTGTTAAAATCCAAGCTTCTCACCGATTCACAGGGTCTGAGATGGTGCTTGAGATTATACATTTCTAATATGCCCCCAGGTGGTGCTAAACCAATTTCACACTTTGAACACTAAGGACCTAGGCAGGAAAAAAACAAAACAAAAAACCGGAAGTGTTGGTAGTTAGCAGCTGATTTAGACATTTCATTGGAACACAGCTGTAAGAGTGGCTTATCTGGGCGAGGATTATGTCTTATCTGTGTGTTGTATCTGTCTTGTTTATCTGTAGGTTCAAAATCAGCAATTTTGTGAATGGGCCATAACTTTCAGTTGGGATTGTAGGCTGAGATTCACAGGATGTTTGTGTCTGGGAAGGCTGTTAGCAATTATGTAGCTGGATCTCTTAGGTTGTATAGATGGAACAGCGGTGGATTTTTGGCCTGGTCAGGACTAGGTCACAGAGGTCTGTCTCCTGTGCTCTGACCCTCAAGTGCTTTCTTTCTGGGTGGAAGGCAGTGCAGTGAAGTGATTTAGTGACATGGCAAAAGTCAAAATATGATTCTCATATTCCATTTTAGTTTGTAGTGCATTTCCTAGCATAAAAGTTAAGGGTCTCAGAGAGTGAATGAATAAAGGCATGAGCTGAGGTTTCCAGGTGAAGCCGTCACAGAGTGGGTCAGAGGCTGAGGATGGTATCTGAACTGTGGCAGTATATTTCTAGTGAAAATAGATGACGCCACCATGCTGTTGTGGAGCAGGTTGCAGACCCAAACAGAGGCAGGCCTTTCAGACAACAGCTGTGTTTTGAGTCAAGAGAAGAAAAATGGGCAGGTGTGAATGTAATCAAGTGGATAACTCGGGAAAGACTTTTAGGCATGCTATTTAGTTCGTGGTTATATGCTCTCTTGTGTCTGGGAAAACAGGCGGTAGAAAGTATCATTGTTGGAATAGGAAATTCAAAAGCCCGATTGTGAAAAAAGGAAGTTCTAAAAGGGGGACTGGTGGATGGAAGAGAGGAAGAACTTGAAGATTTAAAGTACTACTGAGAAGCAAGGAAAAAATGTCTGGGCAGAGATGTGTATGTCACAGTTGTACCTAAGTGTATATCTTGTGGGGGGGGGGATAGTGGATAAAGTCAGTGGTTTTTATGTTGAAGTCTTAGAATTAGATTGTGTTCTGAAAAGAACTTCAGAGAGCCTCTAATTCAGCCTCAAGGTCCCAGAGAAGTGGAGGGAACAAATGGCTTAAGATATTTATCAGCTGTCTAGTAAACTGCCAAATGGACTTTGCATTTTTCCCTGAAATGGCTTGTTGATACTCTTTCTCTCATCTTACTCATTTTTTAAAAATACACTTTACTACATACATACTTTTACTAATACAGGGCCTGTTATGTGCAGGCACTGTAATAAACATTTTTCTTTTTATCATTTTCCTTTGGATTTTGACTTTGTGCTTTCTGAAAATTCAGATATTCAAGCTGATTTAGTAATCTTTTGTTTCTCTTTTTTTGATACAGGAATACCTACCTCGTTTGTCTTTCTGAGGCTTGAATTTGGAAAGCAAAGTTTTTGCTGAAACTGATTTTGCCAGAATTGGTATTATTATATTTTGTGGTTTCTTGTGTCAGTTGCATCAGATTGGCCTTTAGAGAACATTTTTAATACTTGATTTTTCTGTGTGTCACATTAATAAAAAACACATTTTATAATTTGTCCTTTAAAAGAACTGTACTGTAGCAGAATTGCCTTTAGCGCTATTTTCAGGAGCTTTATTACCATGAATTCAGATCTCAGTCATTTAAAAAGTACAGAAGTAACATTCCCATTTTACAAATATATGCCTGTAAAATTTAATGTTCACCGTAGGACATTTCAGTAGGCTCTGAGGTTAAAAAAAGAATAAAACTTAGAAATTGGCAATATTTCATGGGAGACATTGATACAAAGGTAATCCCCGAAAATAGCCTGGAGAATCTGAAATGCACTTCTTCATGACTTTGGAGAGGTGCATTGTTTTCCTCTAGACCAGTGTAAAAAGACTATTTTATGAGAGCAGGTGGCCCAGACTTTGTGAACTAAGGGGCTGATGGGCAGGAGAAAGAAGGGCCCCAAGAGGCAGTCTGTATGCGAAATGTATTTGAGTAGCCTATTAAGGTTAGGGGTGTTGTGTTGCGTTTTGTCTTGTTTTGTTTTGTTTTGTTTTGTTTTGTGGTAACTCATATAGAATATAAGAGTTGTCCTAAAGCTGTGTCATGTTTTCCTTCCGCTCCATAGCAAATGCCTGGCAGGCGGAGCCCCTCTCTCATCTTCTTGTTTTTGCCTGACCAGTAAAAGTCAGAAAGACAGTAGGCTCGCTTTCAGCTGATGACAACTTCTCTAGCTACTTTTATTTCCTAACTCCCGCTGCACCAGCTAAACAGAGGTCTTTCTGAGTATCTTCTTGTGTCCTCAAAGCTCCTTGACTACAGTTTACAACAGGGAAACAGTAATAGTGGGAAATCTGAAGCTATGGGCAAGAGGTTCTCAACCCTCATGTATCTTGGAATCACTGGGGAGTTTTTAAGCCTCACCTAAACCAGTGAGTCCTAGGCTTGCCTGCACATCACAGTCACTTAGGGAGCTGGGGAAAAAAAAAAAGATGACTGTTCTGAAACCCTAGAGACTCCGAACTGACACCCAGATGACACCTGGGTGGGATTTTTAAAAGCTCCCTAGGTTGTTCTAAGGTGCATTCACACTTGTCTGGAATTTGTAAGTTTCTGCCCTGTGGCTCTTTTGGGGGTTGAATTTGGAAGTCCTCTGAGTATGTTAACTGATGTAAGGATAGATTTAAAAAAAATGCTCGTCACCGTTTTGGCTTCAAGTCTACAAGATAACATGAAAAGAGACATTGTCTCATCATGTCCTCTGCCAAAATCAGCATCTCAACACTGTTGCATGTGAAAGGAAAACTGGTGGGTGGCATTTGTGGCTGATGATTTGGGGAGGGGCCAGGCCACCTGTGGCATTCACCTATGGCATTCAGCATTCTGTAGGGCTTAACTGGGTAGTTTATATCATGGATTTCATCTCTAAGTCTTTGCTTGTCCTTACGAGGTATTTCTTTGTGGCCCCCTCATTTCTGTTGGTGGAAGTCTGGATCAAAGCTAAGTGTCTTGATGAGTCCACTGAATGTTCCATGACCTGTGTAGGGGAATCCTTGACCTGTTGTTTTTAGTTTCACAGCCTTCTCAGGTTTGGGTGATGCTGGAAGGAAGTTGGACTCTGGCTGGGGATAACGCATTCAGCCATGCCATCTCTAATACTGTGACTGTGAGGATAAACCAGATTGATTTATATGCAAGGACTTGCAAATTTAAGACTTTTGAAACTGGCTTTCTGATGTTTGATGATTCAGAATTATAAAGGGTCTTTGGGGCTTGTACTTTTTTGTGTAGTGATTCAAGAACTTCAGAGGAGTTGTGAAAACTGCTTTTGAATTAGTGTGGTATTTACTACCCCTAGGTTATGTGGTCTGCTTCAGTAGGTAGGTATGGGTGCCATGCCACAGAGAACCAGTAATTTGCTAATTTATGATCCTTTCCTCTTTAGTATTTTAGTTTTGATTTTGTTGTTGACTATCATCAGTTTTAGCTAAATATCAGCTAATAAGAGCTAGTCATCTTGGAGTTAATTGTGGGCTTTTAATGGTTGTTAGTAAAAAGCCTTCTTTTCAGTTTTCCACTTTGCATTGGCCTGGCTAGTACTGTCACACTGCCATTATGAAGGCTTCCAGTTTTACTTAGAACATAAATAACTTTATTTTGGAGTGAAAGGGCCTCAGTGGACAAGATTATTGAACACATTCCTTGAACTACATAAGAAAGTTCATATTTTGTGATTTGTTTCACCTGATCGTCTTACAAATGCGATAGAAGAGGACTTCAGTCCTACTCCTTTGGAACTTTCTCATGATTTGTTTGAATAGTTTGCAGGTGATCTATAAGAACATAGAACATTTAGCATTTTCTCATGTAGCTACCATTTTCCAAATGGTATTTGGAAATTATTTCCAAATCCAAAGAAAAGGATTGATTTCTTGTAAGCTCAGTAGAGTATATTTTAAAGGCCTTAAGCTAGTTTACAAAAAATATTTCAACAAATACTATTATCTCAAAACACCCAGAAGTATAAAGAACCTTGTATAGTCAGTGAGGTGGTTGTTGTTTGATTGTAATTGCAGAACTCCTTAGAGTTTTATCTGAAGTGAAAATTATTTTTGTCAGATGTAGCTTACCGAATAAATGGCTTGTGTTTTAAACTTTCTGTGTGTCTTTGCAAGTACAGATTAATATAAAATGAAAGAGAAATAAGCACTTAATGGTTTAGTTGGCAGTTAGCTCTTGTGTTAAAAATTGTAAAACAGAAAGTGCTCAGCACATTTAGGACTCCATGTAGGGAACCTGTGGAACAAAAGACCTAGAACATCATAAAGTCCCGCTTGCTCTCATGAAGTAATGAGGAAATACCCAGAGTTGGTAACCTTAAGACTACAGCCCAAATAATCTCCTGATTTCCCAGTCAAGAGCATTGTTGGGATTTTGATTCAGACCTACAGACTGTCATAGCATATTTCTCTGCAGCGTGTTAGCAAGGTCATGACCAGTGCTTTTCCTCCCCTCGGGCACTTGTTAGACACTGATTGCTAGGCCCCACCTCACAGTTTTAGGTCCAGTAGGTATAGATAGAATGGGGCTGAGAATCTGCATTTCTAGCAAGTTAGTGGGCAGTGTGGAAGCTGCCGGTGTGGGGACTACATTTCAAGGTAATGTTTGTATATTTTAATTGCCTGGGGAGCTTTCCTCCCAACATTTTATTATGAAAAATTTTAAACCTACAGAAAAGTTAGAAGTTAACTATAAAATCAAAAATTATTTATATCCATCTCTTAGATTTTATAATTAATATTTTATTATATTTACTTCCTCACATAGTTAATAGTCCGTTCTTATTTTTTAAAGACTTTACTTTCTTAGAATAGTTTGGGGTTTGCCACAAAATTAAAAGAAGGTGCAGAGATTTCCCATATACTTCCTGTTCCCCACACATGCATAGCCTCTCCTATTTTTAATATCCCCCACCAAAGTGGTATATTTGTTAGAATTGATCAAACTACACTGACACATCATTATCACCCAGAGTCATAGTTCATATCAGTTCATCTATGGGTTTGGACACATATCTGTCATTATAGTATCATAGAGTATTTTCACTGCCTTAAAAATCCTCTTTTAAAAATGAAATGATGTATGGAAGCTAAGGGGAAAGGAAAGGATTTTGAACCTGAACCTGATGCACCTTGTTCCTGTTTTTTGAGATTCTTTTTAAATGAAATAAGTTTTGGTTGCTGTTGGTGGATTTTACCATTCTTCCCTTCCTCCAGAAATGATTAGGAAAATTATTAAGAGTCCCATAATCTTCTGTGGACTTACCAATATAGTGAATCCTCTCCTTAATTTTGAATTATTCGTCAGAATTGTAAGGGAAACTGGTTCTGCAAGTTTCTGTGTAACAGATATAGTAAAACCAGCATTGAAAGGGTAGGTGTAGATTTTAATATAATTTATTATTAATTTAAAAAACAGTGGGAGATGAAATGGGCTCAGAAAGTCAACAGGGGTAGCTGGTGTATAATTTACTGTGGCCCTGGGGCTGAAGTGACCCACACTCCTTCCTTCATAAACTCTCCAGAACTTACTTACTTTGTGTTGACTTTGTTCCTTTGAGAACTGATAACTCCTCGGGAGTATAATCAAGATGGGCTTGTGTGGAGTGGGGCTGAAAGGAAAATGGCTGGTGCCCATTCGGAATGAGTGGTTTTACCATCTTGAGATGAGTAATGTTTAAAAGTTTAGCTACTCAGAAAATGAGATGTTACAAAATCCAGGGGAATTTTTTTCTCCCCTTCCTACCCCGTGGGAATATATTTCCCCTCTTCCCTAGCTATTTTGACAAAATGGAAGGCAGTCTCTCCTTCTCAGGTGGCTTCACTTAGCTGTTACTCCTTCCCCTCCCAACCACATTGAAGTGCTGGTGGGCTTGGAAAGACAAAAGTGTAGTCTCTTGGAGCCTTTATCCTTTGTGTATTTCGGATCTTGCAGCTGTCAGTCCTCCTGGCCTGGGACCCTGTGTCAACTGACCTCTCAGCCAGTATGACAGCATCCCAGATAGGTTTTTCAGGTGACTTCCAAGACTGTGGATTGGAACTGATGGGATACTTGTGTTGTGAAATATTGCGCCCAGTAAGCCTCAGTGATCTAAAGTCAGCCTGTCACTCGCACACTTTCTAAATGCCCCTTACCCTGGCCTGGAGTCTCTGTGTCTGCCCAACACAAAAGCAACTGAGCCCAGAGCTGGAGGTCGTCCCTGATCTTCTGTGATTGAGGAAGGAAGTGACCATTGCTGGTGATGGTCAGAGATGGTCAGGAGAGGCCTGACTCTTCAGGGGAAGGATGAAGGGATTTTGGAAACCACTTAGTATAAGGCCTGTACAAGACCTTTGTGGTCATCTGGTCCATTAACCTCATGGGGCCCAGAGAGGTTAAACTTCTTTCATGAGGTCACCCAGCAAGTTGGTGTCAGGGTAGGTCCTAGAATTAGAACTTGGATCTCTTTGAAAGCTGGCATTGGTGAAATGAACACTGGGCATTAGGCAGTGCTATTGATGTAGGAGCAGCAATAGATAGATACTCTGATGTTGAGGAAGAGGAGAGGAGTCAGGAAGGTGTAGGTGGTTGGCTTCTCAGCCTCCTGTGGCTCTCAGTTTGTCAGGCCAAAGGGCAAAATGTACAGAGTGTTTGGGGCAGTGGGAAGAATAGGAATTTGGAGCCAGACAGACTGAGATTTAAATATCTTTTCCACCACTATTAGCTTGGAAACCTCAGATAAATTATGTTCTCTTTTAATTTTTCTGACCTGAAAAATAGAGATAGTATACTTCCCCTCCCCCCAATCAAGCTTCACCTTGAAGGTGACATTCTCTGTGTGCAGGTGGCCTTGTACAGTGCCAGTCCAGGATGGGTGATCAGCACATAGTTGTCTTCTAAGGGCTCACCAGCTCCTGGGCAACCACTTTCCTAGACAGATGACAGGCTCTGCTATAGAAAGAGCAAAGATTTGGAATGGTATTTCTAAGCCAGTTCCATTTCTATCACAATCTAGTTGTGTGACCTTGAAAAAGTCACTTAACCTCCAGGAGCTTTTGTTCCCTGAATTGCAACCTGGGGATAGTAGTACTAAGCTCAGAGGGATGGAGAACTGAGGGTGGATCTCGCAGTGTGTAGCATGTGGGGGCATTTCATAAATTTAACAGCTTGCTCCTGCGAGTGTCTGGTAAGAATTTCTTTGTCTTTTTTCTTCTGTTATTAGTGAGACTGTTGATAGAACAGAGCTCCTATGAGTGAGTTGATTCATTTCTTTAGTTATAGAGAAGATTGAAATTTTGAAATCTGTGCAGAATCAAATAGATGGAAAATATAAAGAAAACAATCCCCCGATAACATATTATATCCATCCTCTAGCCCCTTATTTTTTCTTTTACGTTGTAGCAGCTGATTGTTACATGTACAGAGTTTACTACAGTATTAAAAAAAAACCCCAGTGGGGTACCTGGGTGGCTTAGTTGGTTGAGTGTCTGACGTGATATCAGCTCAGATCATGATACCAGGGTCATGGGCTCGAACCCTGCATCAGACTCTGCTCTGAACGTGGAGCCTGCTTAGGATTCTTTCATGAGGTAGTTTACTTAAAAGATTGTAATTGCCCTTATTACATAGCATGCCAGAATTTTTATATGTATGTATTTTTTCCCATTTCCATTGTTTGTGTCTATAATCATACACCCATTTGCCAAATGAACAGCGTTTGGTTGTTACCTATTCACTCACGCACACATTGGCAAGCTCAAGGCTCTGTGTGTTGCTCTGAGAACTGGCCTTCCTTCCCTGTGCTCCTGTGGCCTCACATGCAGAGGGTTGGCTGCTTTGACTGTAGTCAACCCTTCTTCCCTGTGTGCTTTCTGGTCCTGTTTTGTAGGGAGAGAGGTTCCGCGTCTGTGTGCTGGTCATGTTATCCAGGGAACAAATAGCATGACCGTCACTCTGGTCTGGCTAGAACTGAAATCTGGGGTGGTTGTGGAGTGAAAGAAGCCTCCTGAGAAAATTTCCTCAGCATCGGTGGACCTGGAGGAAAGGGGAAGGGAGTCAGAAGGGGAAAGGCCCAGTTTTGACTTGTATCTGTGGGCAGGGTGCTGTTCAGAGACAAAGAGAACGCATCAGACTAAGATTATACCTCCTCCCTTCTCACTCGCCAGAACTTAAAATTGTTCTGTGCAGCACTAAAGCCTTTTGTTTTTCCCTTTGTATACAGTAAAGGTTTAACATGCAGGTGTACAGTGTAGTGACTGAGTTTGAGTTGCTGTGTAAGTGAGATCTCTGTTAAGATGGCAAGGAGGTGTTAGGCTGGAAAGCAGGAAAGTTCTAGGGTGGAAAGGGAAGAGTGAAGGGGATGGGGGGGCAGTCTTGCAGTGACAAATGGGGTTCTCCACAGCAGGCTTCCAGACTAACATTTTTGCTAGGGTTAGCCCTGTTTCTCTTCATCTCTGTACTAGACAGGTGGAAGTTGTCAGAGGGCAAAGGTCTTCATTTCTTGGACAGTGTCTGAGCGGAAGGCTGTTTGAACAGCTTGGCCAGGACACCAGCTAGGCACCATCTGTTTTATTTTTGTAGTGGGGTTTCCTGCAGAGATCAAATGAAAAATCAGTAAGTTTTGGAGTAAATGCTTCCCATGATACCCTTAAGTCACTCTTCTCTGTCATTTGTTAGGGGTGGGGTAGGACCAAGGCAAAAAGGCAGGCAAGGGCCAACTGGCCCATAGGAGGCCCTTTGCAGCTAGCCAAAGAATTCAGGCTTCATCCTAAACTTGCAGGATGAAGGAGGTGAAGCAGTAGAAGGAGAGAGTCAGGTTTGAATGTGGAAAGAGCAGGAGTAGAGGAGGTGGCATGGGGCAAAGTGTGGCTGAAACAAGGAGAACTGTTTGGATGCTGTTGGAATGGGAGCTGGAAATGGAGGTAGAAAGAAGGGTATAAATTTGAGAGTGGGATGAATATGATGGTTACAGGTTAAATTGTGATTGTGACACTGAAGTCTCAGAACTTGGAATGGTTGCTCACAGATGTTCTTATGGATGAGTGGTGCTTTTTCTGTAGGGGAGAAACTGACTTCTCCGACCTTCTATTTTCTAATGCTTTCCCCCGTTAACACTTTGTAGAAGTCCACTATTTATAGGTGTTTCATTCCACCAAAAGCAAGTGAGTATTAGATGTTTTCAAAGTTTAAAAATTCTAGAGGTGCTGCTGCAGCTGAGGTCCAAATTCCTTCCCGTTTGTTTTCACACAGTCCCTGGCAATAGCCTTCTTCTTAAACCCAACTGGCCTATCTATATCTGATCTGTTCCCTACAGCTCAGCTGTAAGGATCTGTTCAGAACAAAAGCCTTATTATGTTACCCTCCTTCAGGGATTGCCCATTATGCATAGGATAAAGGCCAAACTCTTTAATATGACTATGTCCAGGCTAGTCCAGCCTCTTACTTGGTCCAGGCCCCATCCAGGCACCATGGTCCCGTTTCATGCTGCCAACCGCACTGGCCTCTGTCAGCCCCTGCCTCTTACCCAGGTCCTGCTTGCCAGGCACCTGAGACTTCTGCAGGTCCCTCCCTGATGTCATCCTCATCTGGGTCCTGGTCACAAATATAGGCACTTTTAGCACTGTCTTTTGCTGACATAGCCTGTGGCACAGTTGTGTTTTTACATTTGTTTGTGTACTCTTTGATTAGTGCCAGAGAGGGATCGCCACTGTGTATCTGTACCCCATTGCGTATCAGAGTTGCCTGGCACATAACTGGTCCTTACTTGTTTTGAGTTCATCTCTAGTGCATTGTAATCACTCGTTCTGTTGCAGATTCTCCATCATTTAGGAAAGTTGTATCAGTGTGTTTTTTCTGATTGACCAACACAAGATAAACTCCATTGTAGTGTGTCCCCTAGTAGTACCTGTTCTGACTTTGCAACACTCATTTTTTACTGTAGTGAATTGTTGCTCTCTCCTGCTAGGATGTAAGCTTTGTAATTGCTGTTTGTGACACTTAGGGTACTTGGTACCTTGGTACCTTTAGTTAATAAAAGTTTATTGACTTAAAGTACATTTCAGAAAGATATCTATTAAAATAAAAGTAATGAAAGCTTTGGCATCAAAAGATTAATCAGTCCTTCCATCTTTCTCCCTCTTTTCCTCTTTTCTCCCCCGCTCCTCATTTCCTTTCTTTCTCTCTTTTGACAAATCATTTTTACTATCTCAGTATTACTGTGTGCTGCACTATCATGAGCTGTCCACACACAGGAAAAAGGGGCTTTTGGGTAATTTGGAGTTTTGATTATGAGAAGTTAGTCATTATGACAAATCTGTGAAACATGGATGATAGAGCTGCTAATAAAATTTAATCTTGCGCAATTATTTGTCACCTGGAAAAGCTGCCGTTCTGATATTTGTGCTTTTTCTCTTGCTTGGGGTGTGTGGGTTTCTTTTGGCCAGACATTTTGAATGATGCATGTTTTCTGAGAGATGCAAAAGTGGGGCCAGGGGTGTTGGTTTACTCTAGCGGTAATGAGCTGCCACCCTTACTTGGGGAATGAGGGCTGTATCCTCGTTTTAATTTTTGGATTAAATTAAGTTGGTTACATGGTTCAAAAGAATTCATAAATTTATAAATTGGTCCAAATTACTTAGGTTAATTAGGAATTATCTGATGTGAGGTGTTTTGTTTCTTTTTTCCCTATTGCTAATTGTTGTCTCTGATGGATCTGAGATTGGGAAATATTTAGTAGTAATATCTGGAAGCGAGGCAGGCCTGGAGTAGTCTGGAGGTGGGTCTGCCTAGTGTTTTATTAAACATGCTGATGAGTGCACACATTAAAGATAATGGGTGTTCCTTTTCTTTTCTCTGCCACTCCTTTTGAATTGCTCAAAGCCAGGAGCCTATGTCTGGAACAGGTGACTCAGATGAAAGAAAGTTTGAAAAGGAAAAAAGCTGTCATTTCTGGTTACTCACTATCATTCAAGCCCAAATTATGCTTTTCTTTCTACTCTCTCCTCCCTTCTTGCTCCTTCATTTAGATTCCTGTCTCCTGACTTTTTAAATAAAGAGTTTGACAGGAGTAAATGGAAGTGGAAAGGAAGGTTGTGAGTTAATATTTGTTGGTCCCTTTCTCTGTGGCAGGCTGTGGAAACATGATGAAATTCAGAGAGGTTACCTAACTTGTCGACATACTGAAGCTCACAGGTGGTAGCAAGGGCTGGGCCTGGACCAGGGTTTGACTCAGAGCTCACTTCTGGACCATGGTGCCTCCACTGCCTTGTCACCACCACAGAACATGTGCTTCAGAGTCAACAGTAACAACTGCCTGCCCTACCCTGCCCTGGCCAAACAAAATAAACAAACAGAATTAAAAATGGAGACATCTCCGTTTTACTTATCTGAAGTCACTGAAATACATTCCTAAACATTGGGATACTTCAAACACCAAGGAGTATCTACATAAACCTTGGATCATTCTTAATCCATTGAACAAAAGAAATTAGAAAAACAGCTTCTGACCAGAAACTATCTTGGACTTTTCATGAACACAGGGGCCAGCCTGAGGGATTACAGCATTTTAGGCTTTATACTGAGAAAATACTGAGAAATGCCTATAGTCAGTACTGGAAATAACTTTTATGTAGTTGTTTTTTTTTTTTTTTTTTTAAGGCAGTAGGATGTCTTCTTTTTATATTGGGCAATTAAAGTCAGTTTCGGTTGAACAAAATTGATAGTAGTTGCCTCTGGGAGGTGATTTAGTGCTTTGAGATTTGTAAAGTGAAAGAAATAAGATAATGATCTGCAGAAGTTTTTTTCGGTTCAGTGATTTTTTTTTTTTTTTCTCCTGTTTCTCAAATCTGTCTTATTCCCCACCATTCTCCTGTACTTTCAGAGTATTTTAGGGACTCTGGTGCTTTCTGCAGCATCTAATGACCTCCCTTAATTTCTTGGCCCCTGTGGCTCTGCGTTGCTTTCTGGGTTCTTCTCTTCTTGCACCAGTGTATTTTAAAGGAAGTACCAGTGGCTGCCTGGGTTGCCATCAAATAGGAGGTGACCTGGGGAAAGTGACTGAACTTTTCCCACTAAGAACCCATTTTTTCACCTGTAAACTATGGTGAATCACAATAGTGCCTATTTCATGAGGTTGTGTTAAGGATTGTCAAAGATGAAGCCAGACACTAAAGTAGTAAAGACATATTTTGATCTGTAAAAACTGTTGCAATAGGGAAAAGAGTCCAGCATGAACTGAACTCAACCTCAATCTATACAGAGATGCCTGGACATTTTAAAGGGAGAATGAAGGAATAGTGAGGGAGGTGAGTGGGCCCTCTCAGGGAGGGAGTCAGGGAAGTAGAGGGTTGGTCCCTTTGAAACCCATCTGGGTTTGCTAGCTAGCCCTTAGTGAAGTTAGACTCCTACCCTCCCATGGAGACTGGGGGACAGGGGCCCTATCTTCAGTCATTGGCTGGAACAGTCCCTTCTTTTGGCAGCTTGAGTTTCTCTGGCAGGCAGGACCTTTAAGGGGAGGCAGGCTCATCATCCTAAGGATGTGCCCTTGAACTGTTAGAAACTATGTTTGAGCTTGTTCAAGTCTTTATAGGCTGAGGTAATGCCTAGTTGAGAAGAGAGTTCAGAGGAACCTGGCTACAATTTATTCAAGGAGAGAATCTCTGTCAGGATTAAATGAGATTGTGTTCATAAATGACACATGTAAGTGTGCTTGCTGGCCATCATATTCCTTGGTACCTCTGGTAGGACATTTGCCTTATGTTTTTAATCATGACTGTGTCCTGTTACCCAGTAGTTCCCGGAAGGCAGAATTTGTGGCTTAGAGATGGTACAGGGCCTGGCATACAGGGTAGGCGGTGAAGCCACTCTGATAGTCCCATGACAGTTGACTGCAGTCCCTGCAGGTGACTGCTCAAATAAAACAGGCAATCAACATGGTGTTTTCCTTCCTTGCACATAGTTGATGTTCAATAAATAGACACATTAAATCATTAAATCACTATTTTAAAAATACCAGTGAGGGGTATAGATTTTTGTGTGGCACCAAATCCTGCTGTACATGAGCTCAGTGGGCCAGCCCCTGGGACTCTTTCCTTGTGGTTCTGGTGGGAAGGTGTTACTTTTGCCTTCAGTTTGTACCATGGATGACCCAAAAGGAAAACATTTATGAAGACATGTTACATAGGATGTGAAAGACATTGATCTTTTACATTGTTAGCAGTCTTCCAAGTGTTTTTTCCCCTGAAATATCATTTAGTTCTAAAGATTTTGTTTTTGTTTGTTGTATTTTGCTATTTACTTTTGTAATAATTTAGTACAACTTAAGAAATAGAAAGCAGAGGATGCTTTCTGTAATAGGTGGTGTACTGTGCTTTGGGTTGTTCTTAGTGGTTGTAATTTAAGTTCCCTGGAGGTTGTTGCCAGTTGCTTTTTCAGTCTGAGCACTCTATGCCTTATTGAATTAAAGTTTTTATATAGATTTACTTTTCATAAACTCTGTTGACTAAGTAAAGGTTTCAACAAATACATAAATAAACCTGACTCTGAAAACTTTCTGTCACAACATGGCAGATAACAGAATTTTTAAGGAATCTCTAAACTCCAGAAATGAATTCAGAATTCACTCAGATAGATTATGGTTGTTAATCAGTTCCTTGTTAGGCCAGCTTTATTTGAGAAGTCACCTGTGGAAGAAGTATTGAGGGAACCAGCCTTGGGATTGTCAGAATGGCTTCTACCTCTTAACCTGTAAATGAAGAGGGCCCTGGAAATCTTCTCTCAGGAGGCTCGTTATGTCTGAGACTCTGGCCGTTCCTATGTTCTATGTGGATTATGGGCCCCAGGCAGAATATCCTAGAAAGATGGAAAATATTATTGAACCTTCAATAGAACATCTGCCCCTGCCTTTGACTTCAGAAGTGATTTATATCACCTTGATTTATTTTCCCCTAACCATCATAATCTAAATAGGTCTACTTTATTGTCTTGTGCTTCTAATTTATTATATGAATTGGAGTTCTACACAGCATAGGTCATTTACTGTCTCTAGCAGAATCAAGATTTGAAACAGTGCTTTTTGACCTTGATGTCTGTAGTAGCTGTTCTTTTCAAGCTTGCTGTGAAGACAGAAAGGAATGTTGACATTCAAAAGGGAAAATAAATATTTGAAGATAGGTTTTAGTCTTCTCAGTTTGCCCTGTCAGCATAAGCAAGCCCCTTCCCTTACTTGCTTTAAAAGAACCTTATTTTTAGAGTAAGGGAAGGAAACACGTCAGTTCAGAAAACCTTGCTGAGTTTTGTGGAAGTGGAAAATTCTCTCTGTGGTCCTTCTCATCTTTTCTATTGCTAATAATAATAGTAATGATTATAGTCAGCATTTGGAGTGTTTATGAGTTGGACACTGTACTTCTGAGTTTTCTATCCTGAAAATACCCCCTTAGCTGTTATTCCCATAGCTACAGGTGATGAGACCTGGGCTTATAGGGGTTATTTCTCTTACCTAAGACTATGAAGGGTTTTTTAAAAAAGGGAATTAAATCCAACTTTATGATGCTTGAGGACTCTTAAGGATTCCTGAAGACTGTTTTATTATAAACTCTAGTTCTGAGTATCCATCTTCTACAGTGCAGTGTGGAGGGCAGTAGATCCTTTTCTCCCTTGAGCATTTTGCAGACTCCATGTTAATGCGGATTCCTTGCCCTTTTGCTAAGTTAGATCAAAGGAGTTTTACTCTTTTTCTCTCCTTCTTCCCCTCTTTTAATTACTCAGTTTTAATTTCTAATGTGGTAAATATTGATGTAATCCTCCTAAACAAAAGCTCTTTGGGGTTTTTAATCTTTGTGAATATAAAAAGATCCTGAGACTAAAACAGAACTACTGGCCTGGTGCTTAAAAGTGTAAGTTTTGGGGTCAGCTGTCCCCATTCTAGCATTTATTAGCTATGGGCCACTGTGAAAATTATCTTTCTGAATCTAAATGTCTTTAGATGAAAAATGGGGCCAATAATAGTAACTAACAGGGTTGTGAGGATTAAGTAAACTAATGCATACCAAGTGTTTGTCTTACAGGGTTAGGTACTCAGTAAGTGTTGTTACTGCTGTGCTGGTGGTGGTGGGGATACAAAGATGAGTGTCAGTCTGCCAGTCTTTAAGGAACTTAACAGTTGTTTTTGAGGGAGGCAGACAGGTAAACAGATGAATAAATGTGTTCATAGGTGGTGTAGTGAGTCTAAGTCTCACTACACTTAGTCTAAGTCTTCACTCTAAGTGAAGAGCATTCTCTTTGTATTGCTCTTTGACTTGGAGGAGATTGTTACCAAAGGCATAGGGGTGTTGCCATCTGGGCAGTAGGAAAAGTGTAAAGGACCCTTCAGAGTCCTGCACTCCTGAGTTGGGCCCATCCTAACTCTGGAGGAAGAGTGCTGCCCAGCAGCAAATCTGAGCGCTAGCTTCCAGGCTTCTGGGATTTTGCTTGGAGGCTTCCCAAGCATGTACCAACTGGTTCTGACCTTGGTTAGTTTGGGCAGACTGAGGAGGCCACAGCCCAAGGCAGTGGAGCTGTGGACCCAAAGCTGATAGGTAACCTAGGGCCTGCCTGTTCTCTTCAGTGACCTCTTTGGACTGGTGCTGTTTTTCTGAAGCCTTTAATATAAGTTGTTTCTTTCCTAGTTTTTTGCTTCTGTGCCAGCCTCCTGCCTCCCATCTGTCTTTATGGACCGCTCCCCCACCCCCACGCTTTTACCCCATCCCTTCCCTCTTCCCGCTCTCCCCATTGTCTCTGTCTTTTCCCTCCCTTTAGGGTGTTTATGATAAATAAATGTGTGCCAAAGAGGGTGACTCCCCTTTTATTTGATGCTAACTTTGGCCTGAATAAAATGAGAAGTAGAACTATTCAGTACTCCTTTCTCAGCCCTACCTTCTTTTTATGGAAAAAGTCCCGCCCCTGGTGTTTTTCAACAGCCAGCACTGAGAGTGCTCAGAGGTCTTGCTCACTGGCATTCTTCTGCAGTGGTTTCATTGTAAAGTTTTTGATAGACATTCAGGGCTAGCCAAGTAAAAGGGAACACTTCTAAGTACATAGGACACACAGATACATCACTTGTATTTTATGAAATGGGTCAAAGAAGACTTAGGAATTTTTATTATCTCTGAATGGGATAACTAGCTAGTGAGAACTAGCTTCCCCCTTTACCCCCATAGTATATAAGTTATAATTTAGAAACCTGAAAGAACAAACCCACTTTCTTCCAGATTTTAAATCTAAAGTAAAATGAGAGGCTTTCATGCAGCCCAGCATCCCCTTCCCCCTTTAAAAGAGGTTTTACTTAAATAGATTCTTAAAAATAGAAATCTGTTTACATCCAGTTCTAACTTGGCCTCAGGTTTTGTGCTTGAAGGAGCTGGTGACACTAAAGCAAGGTAAACTCACTGTTTTCTGAAATTAGAAGAGCCTGAGGGATGTGTGAGAATGATCTCTGTTAACCTGATGTTAACATATGTTGCGGACAGTTGTAAAGAGAAGACTGCCTTCATTTTTAGGACTGTAAGGTCAGATGCTTCTAAAATGTATATATGATCTGAGAGGCTTTTTAGGATTTTCATTTGGTCAGCAATATTCCTAACATGAATAAAGTAACAAAACAAAGAGTTCTTCATAGGAGAACTGTGGACCTTGTCTCTCAGTAAATGACTTGTAACAAGGAATAGCGTTGATTGGGTCATTTTTGGATCAAGTGTTATTAAGGCCCCAACTCTTCAACAGTGCTGCTTTTCAACAAATGTGTTGTCTGTTCCCTGAGCATGTGACAGGACAGCCCATTGAGCTCTTCATGGGGACTTACATTTTCCTGGCAAGATGCTATTACCCTTTATTTCTACTCTATCCACCCCATCCCAACATGTTAACTCCTTTTACCAGGGATGAAAATACCCCACATTTTAAACTCAGAAACAAGTAATACTTTTAAAGAAGAAAACCGTGATGAGGGAAAGGGATGACCTGTTTTTCTTAAGGTGTTTCTAGCACCTTATTTGTTGCCACTCTGCTAAGAGCTATGAGGAAGGAATCTCGTTGTTAAAGCCTGTGTAAAATTGGTCAGTGGAATTTGTCATAGCATATTAAAACAAAAGAACATAGAAATCTTGAGGTGACTTCTGAAATTGGACAGAGCAAATTTAGTGACTTTGATCTTTTTATCACTTACTGAAATTTAGTTTTCTTTTTTTCTACTTACTAAACTGTAGACGTTGGGTTTGCAGAGCTTACCTTGTGATGAGCACTTAAGGGTTCAAATGTCAGAGCTTTGTGTGAGGAGGTAAGGGGGCCTGAGCTGGTGTGTGGCCTTCCCGTGGCCAGGGGGATGCAGGAGCAGCCATGCTAGTGCCCCTTATCACTGAGCCTTGACTTGCTGGGCTTCACCTCCCTTCCCGGAGGCCTGCCTCATTATAGATGCAGAGGTGCAGGCAGCATTTTCTGTCATCTGCTCTTTGCTGATCCCTTCCTAAGGACAAAATTGGGTGGCTGCTGCAGTTATCATATGGTTCTGAACCTCTGAGACCTGTTTTTTGAGATAGACAGGAAATGAGTTATTCTGAGTTGTCAGTTTTGCAGAGCAACTCTTAGAGCACCAGAAGTTTATTTAGTAACTATGGTGGAAAGAGTTCGAGGTACTTCTACCTCTGATGAGGTAGAAAATTTTAACTTCACTTTATTGACCATACAGTATTCTTTTTAGTATTCTTTTTCACCATATGAGTGGCGATTTAAGTAGTGTGCAACCAAGTTGAACGTAGATGAAATACAGCATATGCAGCCTATAAAGATATGTGGCTCTAGGTTAGATATCACATGATTTCTTCTATAACAGCATTTCATATTATAAAATAGGTTGATCAGAGAGGTACCAAAAGATGGAAAATGAAAATAATGTCCCACTCCTCTCCCCCACTTCTCTCCTGAACAGTGCTACTTAAGTAGAGTGTTGGTTCTGTGGTAGTTTCTCTCACACAATGCTGAGCATGGTATCATTTGCCCTAGGGTAAAAAACAAAAGTCATAGAACATCTTCTGGCTATGAATCCTGAATGTCTCCTATATTACATAGCTACTTTTGCGCCATGAATTCTGAGCTTTTTCTCGTTGTATATGTAATTCTGATGTTTCTCCCACTCATTTCCTCTCCTCACAGGGAGCTTTTTAGAGCTTTGGGTCTTAAGTGCATTCCAGTTATGAATGTTGAATGTGTGCACACACTTAGCCATCCATGGCCATTAAGTGTCCTGCTGAACACCCATGTGTGAAAGTGTGGTTAAAAGTACCTTTCGGGTTGTGAGCTACTAAATTGATTTCTGTAGCTATTCCTTGGGAAACAGAGCCTTAGAGTATAAATAAACCTTTGACTTGCTTTTGTTTTGTTGCTTACTTTTTCCTTTCTAGGTAGATGTATTCCTCAGACTATTGTATTGGCCCTCACATGGTTTCTCTGCTGTTATTGCTACTTTTTGAGATCATGTATTCATGTGTCCTTTGATTTTTTTTTTTAAATACATGTGTATGCCGGTATTTTTATCGTTGGTATGATAAATGAATAGTTTTCATTTTTTTAGAGTAATTGCGAGAAACTTAGTATTTTCTAAGTTTAAGAAGTGGCTTTATTTGTGGCTTAATTTGTTAATATATCTCAGTAATGTATATTGTATTCAGGAGAGTTGACTGCGTCTCATGACTGAACCACAGGCAAGGACCTGGTTTCTACATCCTGTCTTGGAATTTTAATTTTGTGGGATTACTTTTCTCATTGCAAGATGAGAACTTGCTATAAAAATGCTGTTTTGTGGATCTTGCGCATTTTGCCTTTAAGTATAAATATCTATTTAAAGAGATTTAAACTCATATTAAAAATAAATTACATTTCACTTTTGAGAACAGTATAGACCTTTGGAAAAATTTCTTTTAGGCCAAATGTAGACTTGTTTCCCTAAAGTGCTCCCATCCCCACTTTTCTTAGGTAGTTTTGATTTTTAGATCTATCCTATCTTTTGTTTTTGTTTTTTATTTCTCTGGATTTTTTTTAATAGAAACATGAAATTTCTAGCATTTGTTGCTAAAACATAGGTAATATTGAGGAACCCAGGTATTCCTCAAATGGTTATTTGTAACTACCTTGGATAAACAAAATGTTATGTCTTATGTCTCCATCTTTTTTCCCTCAAACACATTTTGATGTTGACATCCAAAGATAGAGTTAACTGTGAGAGTTTAGGATGGAGACCAGGAGAGAAATTTTAAGGTTTGTCCTGGGGCTGCTTTTGTGTACTATGCCCTTGGTCAAGACTTGTGTTGTTTCTGCTGGGTTTGGGGAGGGTAGAGTGATGAATCTGGTCCCCATCGTGCAGGGGTAGGCAATTCAAGGGTGGGATAATTAGAGACTTCTTTAAAGAACAGATATGCCCACCTTCTAATTAGAGAAGACCTGCACCATGGGTGACCACAAATTAAAACAGCTCAGTAGGGACAGAAGATTAGATGCTAAGTTACAACAGCCTTATGTATCTCTTCTTTCTTCTAAACTTTTTCTTTTTCTGCCTGAGCCTTCCATAAGGGATTAGGAAAGTTGTCTGAGGAAGTGAACAAATCAACCAACAAACAAAAAAAGTCCCGGGGTTTCATTTCAATACTAGTTGTGCCTGATTTGGTACAAGAAGTAGGCTTGGTTAATCTTTGCAGCAGGCTTTGAAAATGATTGGAAACAGTAAGAAGCTGAATCTTTCACTTGAGGCATTTCATCTTGTGATTCTAGTGGAAAATGCTCTGGAGACACTTGAGAAACTGAAGTCGTGATTAATAGCACTAACAAAGCTAAGGGTAGAGTTATTTCCTTCGGAGAAGCAGAAGGGCTTTTAATGTCTTCTTAAGCACAATGATATGTCGAGTATATTGTAGTGTGTTTTCTAGATTGTGTAGTTCAAAGAAGCAACTGCAGCCTGAATCTTTGGTGTAAAACAGAGCATCTTAGTATTTTATGGGATTTCCAGAGAAAGTTGGTGGGTACAGGCTGTCAATAATACACCTTGCTTTTTGGCTTTTGAAGAAGAGTCTAGAGTTCACTAAATGAAGCTGTTCAAAGCAGGGAAGCACTGGAATAGATTTCCATTTGCACATTAAAAAAACTTATGTGTGTGGGGATATGTCTGTGTGTGTATAGGGAAATAACAAATGCTTCTGGTATTTGCTATCTATTTAGTTTTAAAATGTTTTTTTTTTTTTTTTAATTTTGAGAGAGAGAGAACATGTGGAGGAGGGACAGAGAGAGGGGGAGACAGGATCTGAAGCAGGCTCTGTGCTAACAGCAGAGAGCCCGATGTGGCATTTGAGCTCATGAACCATAACATCATGGGCTGAACTGAAGTTGGACGCTTAACCAACTGAGCCACCCAGGAGCCCCTGGTATTTGCTTTTTAAAAGCAAACACGCATAATAGCAAAAAATAGTCCCTATTGTTTTGCTTTGGGATTGAAACTAGAATTATTTACTATCAGATGATAAATTTATTGAAGAGCTTTCATGTATCCACTTAATTTCTATTTACTATTTCTTGTCTCTGAACTTGGAATGCACAAGCCTGCTTTTTGAAATAAGGAATGAAGAGACATGTTCAGGGTCAGCAGGATGATCTAACAAATGGGGAGGATCCAGATATTGTTATCTTCTGCTGTAAGCTTTTTATCTACCCTTTTATCTTTTCATTTGACTTCCTCCAGGCCCACTGCTTGGGAGGAGCTCTTTTGCCTTGCATTGATACCTGCTGCTGGGAGGGAGGTATCCTTTCTGGTTTGTTTTGTGTGCCACTTCCACTTCCCTGTTGGTGTGTTGGAGAGTGTGACAGGGCTTTGGTTTTTGATGTTGTTGTCTTTAATATTTACTTATTTATTTTTGAGAGAGCACATGTGTGTGGGTGGGACAGAGAGGGAGAGAATCCCAAGCAGCCTCCCCAGAGGCAGCACAGAGCTGGACGTGGGATATGAACCCAAGGACCATGAGATCGTGACCTGAGCCGAAATCAAGAGTTGGACGCTCAACAGACTGAACCACCCAGGTGCCGCTGACAGGGTTTTAATAACAGTTTTTCAATTGTGAGTTAGCATTTCCGCAAAGAATTCAGTGGTCCACATTTGAATATATACATATTCTTGTAAGGTAAAGAAGCATGAAGTCAAATGTAAAAGGAAAGGAGAAAATAATTCAGAAATTGGTAAACTTTAAATGTTTGGTAGAATATATTAAAAAGGATACCAACTTTGTGGAAACGCTCTTTTTCTCGCCCCCCCCCCCCCCCACCTTTTTCATACAGCTGAGAAGTGGGATGCTTGGATGAGAGTGATTCTCTCCATGTTCCCAGTGCTATTTCCTTGTCCCAGCTTGGTGGGACAAATAACCCCGGGAGTCTAATATGTCTCATCTGCAGAATGGGGCTCAAAGAAAAGACCAGAGTGGGTGATTGCTTGAGGTCCCTTTAGTCATTCAGCAAATATTTATTGGGTACCTGCTGAGTTTGAGGCACTGCGTCTCCAGGTGTTCAGATTTAAAGAAATGAATGGAGCAGATAGTGTGGTACAGAACACATGCATGGAACAGATCACTCCTAAATCAATGCTGGTGTGACTTGTAGGTTGAGGGAGTGTTTGGAGGTGCTGAAACTAAAACTGGTACTAGCTTCTATTTAAAGGTAGGGGAATTGTCCTTAGTTAGGAGCCTGACTACAAGCAGCTGCAGACAAAGCTGACTTAGAAGCACAGTGTGGTAGCTTTGATGAGCATCACTACCTTTTGAATATGTGTGTACTCTCCTGGTTGGGTGCCTATGGTTTTGCGTGCATCTAAGTTTCTGTGCAAGCTACTGTTAAGATCAGAGGTGTTGCTGGGATTCTCAAGGTTGGTCAGTCCTAGTGCAGTCTGTAACTTCTATCCAGGTCACTTTTGAAAGTTCCTCTTTTCTTGACTGGCAGGCCAGTTAGCTTTTAGCTGATGGACATTTTTTTTTTTTTTTTTTTTAACTTTTGCTGTTGTTGATTTGAGGACTGATCTACAACTTGGGGAAAAAAACATTCAGTTTCAAGGATAGTTCTAGCCAAAGAGAATTGTCTGGAGGCCTTAAAAGTTGAGATACTTGGGGGCGCCTGGGTGGCGCAGTCGGTTAAGTGTCCGACTTCAGCCAGGTCACGATCTCGCGGTCCGTGAGTTTGAGCCCCGCGTCAGGCTCTGGGCTGATGGCTCGGAGCCTGGAGCCTGTTTCCGATTCTGTGTCTCCCTCTCTCTCTGCCCCTCCCCCGTTCATGCTCTGTCTCTCTCTGTCCCAAAAATAAATAAAAAACGTTGAAAAAAAAATTAAAAAAAAAAAAGTTGAGATACTTGTGTTGAAACTTGCTTTGGAGTGAAAATGCAATCTGTAGATCTATAAATCCACGTGGGTAAAAGGGTTGCCTCGTCACAAGTCTGCGGACAGTTATATGTGAAGTGTCTGTGTGGATGGGGGGCCCTGCTGGTAGCCTGTGGGAAGGCTTCACCAGTGAGAGAGGACAGGGATAGGCGTCTGCAGGTCAGGTGCTGTGTTAGGAGTCTTTGGGTAAATGACAACCTCTTAAGTCTCAGTTTCTACGTTGGACGTAGTGAAGATGGAAACCCTTGACCTGCGTGCCTTTCAGAAAATTGACCAGGGGACACAACAGAGGAGCTTTCATAAGCAGCAGTGTTGTGTAAAAATGATCACTGCTATCTGTGGCCAGCCTCTTCACTGCCCTAGGGACTTTGGTAGTGGTGGTCTAGTGGTTCTCTTCACTGTCACAAAAGGACAGTGATCCTCTGCTTGTTCTGGGCCTAGCAGTCTCAGCAGTGATATGTCTGGGTTGTTCATGTGCTATTGCTTTTAAGTCTTCAAATAGTACAGGTTAAAAGCATATTTCTGAGGAATAACCCATGGTTTGGTGGGGTTTGGGAGAAGATACCATTTGTGAGGCTTGAGTGGACTGTGGTGAGGACATCACCAAAAATGTCTGTTCTTTTGACCCACAGAAGTGTCTGTTGTTATGAGTCTTATCCTCTGAGCACCAGATCCCTGGCCTGGTACTTCCTGGATGAGCAGTTCTTAAAGCACATTCCTTTCTTTCTCCTGTCCCTACTTGCAGAATGTGGGAGAAATGGCCAATGGAATAGACAAATCATCTCTCTCTCTCTCTCTCTCTTTTTTAACCCAGCATTTAAACAAAATGTTCTTTATTACCTAGCTTCCCCAGAACTGGTTAGGAGGGAGGGAGTAGGGTGAAATTGGGCAGTGAGGGGGTAGCTTTGAGTAGAGGGTGGGCATATTTATAACTGATTCAAAAAGTACCCTTTAAATTGCTTTTCATACGCTGCATTATTTGAAACCTTTAACACCCCAGATGTATGAATCTTGACTATGGTTTGGATAGTGACTATCATATTCACTCATACTTGGGCTGCTTTTCATTTATACTGGATTCTACTTTAGTTTGGTCCCAAAGGAGCCAGCTGTTACAATGTCAGCTGTTACACCATTGTGTCCTTATCAGTGCATTATGGTTTAGTTGTCTTCACAGGTAGGTGACCTCAGGGTCTAGAAAGTAAGCCATGTGAACGTTCCCTGAAGATGTTGGAGAATAGCACTTTCCAAATTTTATGTTACTTCCCTATTTGTTTTTTGTTATCTTTTTCTTCTGAACCTCCCTTCCTTCCAGGATTGTAAAGTGGATTAAAATAATTTTATATTGAAATTGGGAATTTTCTGACATGCCCAAGGGTATAAATGAAGTTACCCCAAAGTATTGAAAGTATTGAAAGCCTGGTCTGTTTTCAGATTACCTGAAAGTCAATGAAAATAAAATAACATAGGGATTACATGGCCACACAGTTTTAAATTTCATAGGTTATGTTCACAGTGCACTGGCTTGTCTTTTATTGAATGGTTAGTTTCTCAGTGATTCATGCTCTTATCTGAAAGGTAGCATTATCTCTTTAGTCCAACTGTGTGTTGGTTCATTCTTGGCTCAGGAGAAAATGCCGCTCCCTGTATCATCCTACATTTTCTCATGTATTTATTCATATAATACCCAGCCCATTTTCTGATGATCACAGTTGACAAGCTCACACCTTCTGCCTGAAGGCACTCAACACTAGGAAGTTACAGGATAAAGGAGGAGGGAAGGTAAGGATGATGTTTATCGTGCACTGAGCCAGGCACTGTACTAGTTTTTCACCTGCGAGGATTAATTTAGATAATGTAATATTCCCATTTAGCTGAAGAGAAAACTGGAGACTAGCGAAGTTAAATTACCTGTGGTCCTATAACTTGAAGGTGCGGAGTTAGAATTCAAACTTATTGCCCTGAATTGCCGCAAGAGTTTTACCACCGTGTCCACATCATTATCACTGCCGGCCACTGCCTCGTGTCTGATTATGAGACCATGTCAGTCTCAGGAGACCCAATCCTGTCTCTACTGGTGCCAGGCTCCAACTGTAGGGAGTCATGGCATTGGAGGCCAGCAGCAGACTATAGGACAATGCCAGTTCTGTGCTTGTTGCAGAATAAATAATGGTAACAACAATAGCCAGCATTTACTGCATGTTTCATGCATGCCAGGAATTACTTAGCTTCAGGAGTGGAGCATATTTACACACACTATCTTATTTAGGCCTCTTCAGATTAATGCCATGAGGCAAGCCCTGTAACTATCTCCCATTTTTTCGAATGATGAAATTGAAGTTTAGAGACATTTTTGCAACTTGCTTGAGATTGTAGAGAGCTAGTCAGTGGCAAACTGTGATTGGACTTCCTTACTAAACACCTTCCCAAATTTGCCTGTGATTAAAATAGTTAAATCAGTTTCTTGAGTGCACTCTCTCCCCAACCCCCCTGCCCCACCCCAACACACTTTTCAAAGAAAATCTTTGTTTGAAATAAGAGGTTTTGAAATGTGCCCTTTGGTATTTTGAATATAAACATTCTCATTGTGCTGCTCACAGGAGACTGTGTAAGTTCATTCCCTGGAGGACTTAGCAAAATAGTATAGATATCCGTCTTTTTTGTTGAGGTCCCAGAGTCTGAGAAATCAAGTCAGTGGCATCCTAAGGTCTTATCTAGCTCTGATATATGACAGTGATGTGGTTTTTTAACAAGTGTGTGTACCACTTGTAGCATTTTTATGTGTTATCCTTACAGATATTTTATAGTCTGCAAATATCTGCTGAATTTTGTTTAATCTGAATGCATGACTATAGGACACCCAGTGAAAACATTTCCAAGCTCCAGTCTAAAAGGTAGTCCATTTATTTCAGGCAGTACTGGTTACAGAAATTGCAAACACATTGAGGGGTTTTGGTGATTGCTTTGGATTTAATCAGTTATGCACCTTTTAGACAGTTGTCTCAACCTTTAGTGGCTTAAAGAGTTAAGAGCCATTCACAGCACGGTGGCTTAATTAACTCTTTAAACTACAAAAAGTCTAGGCAGAGGTTTCTTGTGGCTTCTTAACTCCTGCTGCTTGAGGATTTCTCTGTGGGCCTTGCAGGAGCCACTGAAACACAGCTCCTATAAGGGTGGACAATTATAAGTTTCTGTTTGAAGCGAAATGAAGAGGAGGGGATGATTGACCAGCCAAGTGTGTTTGAGCTTTGTTTTATTTCTGTTAATTGAAAAGACTCAAAGAATGAATTGCTTTTCTTTTTTAGTGCTGGTCGTTAATCTAAAAAATCTGCAATCTTATGTTTATGTGAATGTGAAATGCTTTCAAAGGGAGAGATAGTCTGCAGGGCATTTCTTACTGCTAAATGTGTTTCCATGTTTCTCACCAGATACGGGAACTGGTTGCTGCCAGATTCTGTGGGAAATGACTTTCAAGCTATGGGTTATGACATGGTTCTATTCACAGTGTATTGGAGGCTCTGCATTGGGGGGAAAGCATTGTTGATAAAAGTTTTCACTAAGCAGATTGAATTAAAACAAAGTCCCAGAAGAGAGTATAGGTGGCATATTGGCTGGAACTAAAAGCAGCAACAACTTCTCAATGCTCAATAGCTCCTTGTTGGAAAAGCACAGTCTGATGACTTTTTTGGTTTTGAATTTTTATGAGGGAAAGAAAGGTATGGCAATAGAAGGTGGGGAGGTTGTGAGGATGAAGGGGAAGGACCCAGGATGTTGTTTGTAATGGCTGCAAAACCCCAGTGACCTGTATTCTGTCCCAAGATAGTGAACTAACATAGTGTGGTTCAATGTATTTGTTTTTATTTATTTAAGCCTTGCTCCAGAAAAAATTTCAAGTGACCGTGTACTATCCAGGTGAACCTATTGATGTCCTGAAACAATTATGAACATGATCCCATTACATTAAATCAGCTAAGAAGTCTTAGTGAGAAATTGACCTTATTTGCTAGATTTGGAAATTAATGACTAAGAGTGACAAGATTTGTCAACTACTTTTATAAAATTTAATGTTATTTTGATGTCTTTTTTTGTTTGTTTTTAAGCAGGGTGAAAAATTCTTGTATTCTAGGCTAAAATTCTTGAAGGTTTTCTTGTGGACTTCCTAGTAAAAGTCCTTTGTGTGCACACTATGAATTCACATGACCACTGCAGGGGATATATAACTGCTTAGATGCAGCAGAGGGAAAGGCGGGCCTATATTCTTGTTCCTTTCATACTTGTTTGTTACCCGGCACTGCACATCTTTCTCGTTCCCCCATCCCTCTCGGTGCTCGAGAGAAACTCAAAGAAAAACTTTACTTTGTAGGTGGCCTGGCCTGAGACAACTGTTGAAAGAACAGAAACTCCAGAAAATGATACTTTGAGATATTTTGAGAGAGCGAGAAAGAGACCGCATTCACATAACTTTTATTTTAGGAAAAGGATTTGATTATAGTACATTCTTAGGCCCATTTACTATAGTAAGAAAGAGGTAGTAAAATATAAGTCAGCATTTTTTTGTTGTTGAAGGAAAAATAGTTGCTTTTATGAACACTTTGGAGCTTTAAACCATAAGCACATGTATAAAGTAACAATTGTTGTCACTTTTCCTTAGTTAGTTGACTGAGGTAGTTGTGAAGCAGTTTCAATGTATTCCTTTTCTCTTTGCTTCGACCTGAAGTGGATTGAGTTAGTGGACCTTCTTGGTTTCAGTGCTAGATTTAGCACATGGTGGAGAGGTGGGTGGGTGTGCAGCTTGAGATCTGTCTTCTTTTTGCTGTGCTGAACTGGGTTATGTGCTTAGGTTTTCTGGACACATAAAAGTTAATTTCCTGGGTTTTGCTTGCCTTGGAGAGCTTGTTTAGTTTGGGTTGGGATGTGATGTGGAGAAGTAGTTTCATTTTGCTGATGAGGTTTAAAGTAAGCTCCCCAAAGTGAATAATTTTGAGTAGAAAGTTATGCTTACTTTAAGCCTAAGTTATAAACAGAATAATGTACACCCACCTCTACCTGTTTCTAGGTCAGCTGTGTTTCAGGAAGTCATAGAGACACCTTGATCTTAATGAAACCATAGGATCCCAAGTGCTCCTTCTTAGACCTCCTGGAAGATTTCAATATGAGCTTTAATAAAAATCTAATAAAACTAAGAGGGAATCTAGAAGCTGAGTAGATGCCATCTAGTTCAGCCTGTTCTTATTTTGCAGCTGGGAATACCAGTACCTGTTTCCTAGCAGTTGAAGAATACTGTCAAACTATTGTTGAAAGTGATATAGAGGTTGTTAGACTAGACTAGACTCTAACCATTGTCACCAGGGTCCCAGTTCACCTTTACCAAAAGTGTGTTTTATTATTGAATGTCCATCATCACTTACAAATTATCCTGTTCTGCTCTGAAAAATGTTTACCTAAGTATTTACTTGGTGGCTTGTGTTTGAGTAAGATCTTTAATGCCAGGGCTATTTATTCTTCCATTTTACTTCATGTAGAATGCAGCGGTACAGGGTTTGTTGGACTTTTCAGATCTCATTCAACTCTTGAGATCTTCTCAGAAGTATCTTGTGTGTCCCTTTGGGGTAAGGGATATGCAAGACGGAAACTTCTTTCACATGGAAAGCTTAGGGCATAAAGAGCCTTGGGACTTTGTTTTATACAATTACAGTGCCATTAGAAACTCATTGAAATAATTATAGTTAGACAAATGCTTTTTGAGATAATGATATATTTATTATTTTAGATCATCCTCCCTTCATAACCTCAAGAATACTTTGTACAGATTACTATATATACCATACTATATATATTATAAATTCTGTTTTTGTTTTCGTCTCTTTCTGTAAAATTTGAGAACACTTTCCTTGTAAATAATAAATAACAACTTGTAAGTGAATAGACTGGATCTGCAGAAAAGTAACCTGTACCTTTCAAATGGGAAAATCAAGACTTGAACCCAGTGCAAAATTTTTTCCCCGGTGAATCAGATACATAGTAGTAGTGACAGGTCATATAATACAAATGCCAGGAAAAACAAAATTTTACAATAGTTCTTATAGTAATGAATATAATCTTGGAACCCTCTATTTTGGAAGTTGATAAATCAGAGATATAAATGTGTCAAAACTGGGGTAACACTAGCTATTTCATATTCTTTATTTGAAAGGAGATGCTATAGAGGAATTTAAGGACACATCGAACATTGTCAGAGACATCTGATTCCACATTTGTTCATGCTTCAGATCGGTTACCAATTGAGAGCAATAAAGTTCTTTGTTTACTGAAATTGTACCAGGAGTTAGGTGTTTCAGCCTCTCTCCCTTAAGAATCTTAACCCTGACTGATCCCATAGGTTTGCTTCAGATGCTTATCCTTTTAGGAGGAAACATGTGCTTTGAGGAAAGGAGACAAATCTGGCAGAGGTCACTAATATAGACATTAGAATTAATTACAACTCTGGTAGCATATTCTCTTGAGGTTAAATTGATCTCTTGGGAGTTTGACATTATAAAGCAGAATTGCCATTTTAACTTTAGATATTTTAGAGTTTTTGTTTTAGTTTCCATTAGACTATAAAGGTTAATTAAGTTAGGTTAGACTTCTCTCTGTTTGAATGAAGTTTACTTCCTTGGGTTTCCTTGGGCATTTTTCTTCTTGAAAGAGGTCTTATCTATTTTCCTTTTCTTGAGGGAGTCTTGCATGACACCATCTCCTTGGCATTTCCTCTGAGTTTGTTCTCTCAAATTGTCTAAGAGGAGGGGGTTTGTTTGTGAAGGGGAGCTGTGATATAAGTGAAAATTAACTGAGCTTTTTCTGTAATTCCTTTTTAAAAAGAAATTCAGACTCTTATTTCACTTAAGCCTTTAAAATATTTGTGGGTTTTCATTCTATCTGGGTTCTTAAGCTTTCAGACATTCTGAGACATCTATATAGGAACTAGACAAGATACTCTTCTACTGAAAAAAAATCAAAGTGATAGGCAGAGGCAAAAAATACTCTTTGTTATATTTGTTAGATTAATACAATTTTTTTTTTCTCAAAACTGATTATTTTAACTTGTTGGCAGTTGGATAATAAAGACTAGATTGAATCCAGAGAACCAACTTCTTATCTTTGGAATTGGAAGTCCTTTGGGAACAAACAATTAAGCAATATAGAGTTTTGAAGTGAAGCATTTGTATTTTATGAACTCGGGTGTAGAAGTTAAAGTACTGTTGTAGCAATGTGGTTTTCTTTTCACTGGGTTTTAGTATAAATGAAGTACTTTATTTTTAAAGTTATGTAAAATAAGATTTGGAGGTTTACAATTAGGCATATTTTTTTCTCGTAATTTTTTCTTTTATGATTGTGTAGATTGTGGAGACAGTGTTGCTTGACCTTTTCCAGTGACTTGTCTGAGATTTTGCTCAGGCCCAGTCATCCAGCAAACATTGACCCAGTGTACTTTGTATGTCTAAGATTGTCCTGGGTTCTGGGGATATAGAAATGAATGAGACAGTCAATCCTTACCCTCAAGATCCTCTTACTTTGTAGGCAGGTAATTAAATTACAGTGAGAATGGGCGTTTGAGGGAAAAAGGGACACTTAGTCTTTGCTTCAGCTGTAACTGTCCCCATCTGTCACCAAGTTGCATGTCCCAGCTGTACAGAGCCAGGGCCTCCACACACACACCACCTTCTTGTTAATGATGAGTGACAAGGAGGGCACATGGTTGGAGAAGAATGGGCTAGGTAAACTGTGATTTGGGAGACCTGGGTTGACTCTCAAGTCAGTGGGCTTAAGTAGGTCTGTAAGCTTGTGCAAACTAACTCCTCTCAGTTTGTTTCCTTGTCTGAAAAAACAGGTCCAGGAGTCCCCCCTCTGCCAAGCAGGGTTGTTTTTAAGATTAGAAAGTATATGGAGGGGCGTCTGGGTGGCTCAGTCGGTTAAAGTGCCTGACTTTGGCTCAGGTCATGATCTTATGGCTCATGAGTTTGAGCCCCGCGTTGGGCTCTGTGCTGACAGCTCAGAGCCTGGATCCTACTTTGGATTCTGTGTCTCCCTCTCTCTCTCTGTGCCCCTCCCCTGCTCTCTTTCTGTCTGTCTCTCTCTCTCTCAAAAATAAACATTTAAAAAAAAAAAAAAACCATTAAAAAAAAAGGTATATGGAAAGTGAACTTTCAGTTTAGCTTTCATTAAATGGTGTTCTTATGATTCAGGTGATGACCTTTGGCACCAGGAGTTGTGCATCCTACATTTAGAGATACCTCATTTTAAATGTCTGGGGGAAATTCTGTCCAAGAGAATACGGACTCGGGCAGATTGCCGTGTCTTGATAAGATGCTGAGTCTACCCCGACTTCTCTGTCGTGGTGAATCTACAGCTGGGACAGGTAGCACAGTTGGTCATGGGCCTTGCCCCCAACCCCCTCTGGGCAGTGAAGGTTTTTTCACTTGCAGTGATTTCAGTTTCTGGGATTTAGAATGCCAGAGGAGTTTTCAAAGGCTGTCCTTCTGAATAGAACTTCTGTCTGGCCTAGGCCCTCATACTCCCATTCAGGCCTGAGTACAGAAGTACTTTTGATACCGTCTGCTGAGTTGTCAGCTCTTGTGGAGGTAAAATGGCTAAAGTGGCACAGGGGAAGATTATTAAGGGCATGGCCATCTAAATGGGAACTTTTTAACAAAAGTCTGCAGTAAATGGAATTTCCTCATTCTAAATTGCTGGTGAGGAAACCTCCCAAGCATGTGTCGCACAAAGCTTTCTGTTGTCCTACTGGGGGCTAGCAGAGGGCTGTGAGGCTCTCTCTCTGACTTGATGAAATCCCCTCCTCCCTAGCTTTTCAGCGCTTGGTTCTCCCTGTGTGGGTGTACTTTGAACTGGGAAAAGAAAGGATTATGGAAAGCAATAGTCTGCTTTCTGCTAGTTTCCAGCAGCTGTTTTGGGCTTGTGAGGGTTGGTTGATGTGGAGAATTTTAGTGGCTGCCATTTGTGGAAATAAGGCATCTGATCAACAATTGTTAGGTAGCTGGGTGGGTTCCTTGAGGCAGCGGATCTGTCTACCACCTGGCGATGTGAAGCCAGATAGTGTTGTGGCTAAGGGCCCAGACTTTGTAGTCCCAGACAGCTGGGTTGGAGTCCTACTTTCCTACCACCTAGTTGTACAACCTGGGCAGTATAGGGAGCAGCGAGTCTACTTTATTAGTTACTACAGAACTCCAGGAAGAATCATGTATACTGAGGGACTTAGGCAGCAGAACTTCCAGAACAGTTATTCTCACCTACGACTTCACCAATGGATAAAGGCTCTGTTCTCAGGGCTGCTGTACAGCTGGATAGGAGTTAGGTCACGACAGAACGACTTTGCAGAGTATAAAGTGCAGCCTGGTTATTGGTATTAACTCTTTTTACAAGGTAACCCAAGTTGGTGGGCTTATAAAATAAATGTTCAATTAATTTCTTTTTGATCAGAGAATGACCAGAGTTGTTATGAGAATGTGCAGAAATGTACACAAGACTTGCCTTGCATCTTCTATCTAAAGCAACAATTTTCAGAAAATTTTAAATTAAATCCACTGGCAGTTCTGTCAAAAAAGGCCTTAGGGTTCATGGGCTCTAGACTACTTAACAGTGAGACGAACAAACTTGAAACATGTTTCCTCAGAATTTCTGTGAGAAGCACAGAATTGCGATATTTCTGTAAAATAGAGTTATTTTCTATTTGGGATATACTTTTCACTTAAAAAGAGCTCTCCTGGTGCATTTAAAATGTAATCCGACTTAAGGACATCAGTGCCAGTCAGTGTGCCAGCACAAGTCTGTGAATAGAGGGAGGCTGGAAAGACCTAGACTCAGAGAGTCCAGGCTGCATACAGTGTGACTTTAAATGCTGTTTTGCCTGAGGAATAGGGATTGATTTTCAGCAGTGCTGTCATATCTTTTATTCTTTGTCATGTGCAACTGTAGTGACATGACACAACTTATGTTGGGAAATCTTTGTAGGATCAATGTTTCTTTTTTATTTAAAAAAAAATTTTTTTTTTCAACGTTTTTTATTTATTTTTGGGACAGAGAGAGACAGAGCATGAACGGGGGAGGGGCAGAGAGAGAGGGAGACACAAAATCGGAAACAGGCTCCAGGCTCCGAGCCATCAGCCCAGAGCCTGACGCGGGGCTCGAACTCACGGACCGCGAGATCGTGACCCGGCTGAAGTCGGACGCTTAACCGACTGCGCCACCCAGGCGCCCCGGATCAATGTTTCTTAAAGAGGATTTACCATACTTATATTGTTGACTCAGAGGAACATTGAGATTAAAAGAACTATATGTAGTACATGTTTATATGTATTTGCATAAAACTATACTTTACGTATATAAAATACCTGTGTCCTGCCTGTATAGCTTTGCACTGTAGTAGCCTACATAAAGGTGTTTCTGAAAAATTGCACCCAGGTTGAACCTTGCCGACAAATCATAATTGATCTTGTTGGGAAGTTCATTGTACTAAGTGTCAGGTGACTTGGAATTTAACCTTGGTTTTGACACTAACTGTGAGTGATCTTGGCTGAATCTTTGCCTTGAGCTCAAATTCCCATTGGTAAAAGGAGGATGTGAACATGCTTGCCCTACTTACTTCTCTGGGGTTGTTGTGATGATCCACGGTGTATGTATATGGAAAAGCATGTTTGAAAAGTATGTAGTGACCTGGAAGATGGTGTTCCATACATATATCATTTTTAAATGTATATTAATGGTACCCAAGGAATTAGCTGTGTGGATAGTTTTGCTCTATTAATCACCAATGGATTATATTTGCTTTAAAGTTCTTAAGAGTATTCTAAAGGAGATTATACATGAATACTACAAACCTCTCATTTTCTGGTCACATTTGTCGTTTATAACTTAGGCTACTTTCCTTGAAGTAAACCAATACCCCAGTTCCACATTTTGGCTCATCTGTTTCCCTTATTTTTGTTATTCCTTTTTCTTTTTTCCTGTATTCTCCTTTACTTATTTATAAACATCGCTAGAAATCCTAAGTGCTTTTAAGTGAAATCATTTAAGACTAAAACATTCATTTTACTACATATGTGATCAAATTTAGGATCACTAATAGTTGGAAAGCCTGATACAGTGTAATCCTAGATGGCTTGGAAATATAAAGTGTTATCTAAGAAATATTGTTCCAAAAAATGTTAATCAGAATCTAAGGTAAAGCTGGCGATAGAAAAACGAGTTAATAATAATAAAACAATGTCAGGGAATAGTCAGATAAATCCAAAATGTGAGCCCTTCTATAAAGCAGCTGGTATGATTTCTTCAAAAAGTCAATGCCATGGCTATCAAAGGAATGCTGGGAGGGATTGTTGTAGAAACCATCTAAAAAATGGGGAGAGGGGATTAGGAACATTTAAATATAGATATTTGATGATTTGGGGACTGTTGGTTTTATTTTTGTTTTTGTTTTTGTTTTGTTTTTTAGTTGTAATAATGGTGTGTGATAATGGCAAGAGAATACTCTTAACTGTATTTAGAAATGAACTTTTTTGATGTCCATAACTTATTTTGAAATGGCTCAGGAGGACCTCTATCTTATTAAGCAAAATAGAAATAGATATATATGTCACATGTTACATGTTGACTCTAGGTATTAGATATTCAGTATATTTGAAAGTATTTCTTCCACTTTTCTGTATGTCTAGAAATTTCACAATTAAAAGTAGAAAAACAACGTTTCAATTTTTGAGGCAATCATTCTTCAGGTTATATTTTAAAATGTTAGGCCCACATGAATTCTTCTAAAAGTGGTGTTTTTGTTTTGTTTTTGTTTTTGTTTTTGCCATGCTGATTTTTGCCTCTTTTCAGCTTGCTTGTTGAATCTTGAATAATGAAAGACTGCATACCATATGCGTGGCATGGGTGATTTGGGAAGTGCTTGTAAATGCTCTTGGCAGCCCTTGGCACTGGCCCTGTGACTGTCTCACAGGCCCACCTTTGCCTTCTGAGTAGTTGAGCCCCTCCTTATCCTCTACTGTTTTCTGGGGAGACTTTCTCCCTTACCTGATGAATTAAAGTAATGTTGAGCACCTGGCCTCTATGCTATAAAAGTCTTTTAAATGATAGAAAAATGAAGTTATTGGAGTGATTGTGTCTTCTCTTTTTGAGTGAGTAGGGCCTGGATCAGAGGCAGAGCTGGTGGTAGTCACACAAGCTTAGTGAGAAGGAAGTTATGTGTGGGGTTTATAAATCAGGTAAATTGATGTGATTTTTGTGTTCTTATAATCATAAAATTATAAAAGTACAAAAATATATAGCGTATATTATCAAATAGTATGTAATAGAATAAGCACAAAAGTCTTACAGTTGGACTGTGGGAGAGCTGTGGAGACTTGGGGTAGCTATGCTCAGCCTTTGGGGTAGAATGTGGGACTCTCCCAAGTTAATTCTCTGTATAAATACAGATGCAGTTTGAATTAATTGGGTAGTTTTGAAGGAGAGTAACCTTAAGCCTCATATTTCCAGCCACAATCTCATTTATAGACTTACTGTCTAAGAGTTGTTTGACGTTTTCTTTAAAAAAAAGTTAAACATTGCATATTTTTTCCTAACTTGTTTCCAGTTTCAAGATATCTAAGCTTATTTCCCTTTATGTTTCCTATACTAGTAAATAATTCTTTCAAACTCTGATTACATAGGTTGAGGTATCGTCTTTGTGCCAGAGAGACTTGTTGACAATAAATAGAGGATGGCTAAGTGGAACAGTGGGTATGTGGCTCAGTCTAGTGAGAAAAGCCACAGAGACATATTTGGGATACTCCTTTCGGAAGAGTAAACCAACAGCCACACATACTTTGCAAACATGTTACCTCACTAGAAGTTGGATGGATAGGTCCTAGAATTTAACCTGGTTTTTGCTAGAAATGCTTTGAAATTCAAAATTGTAAAGAGCTTATCTCCTCTCCCACAGATCGGTTTTCAGAAGCTCCTCAGTTTGGAATTCAGAGAGAAGTAAGCTGCTCTTTGAACATGAAGGTTGTCCTTGTGGCATCTTGCTTTGGCGTGTCTTTGGCTTTTGATTTTGCCGTAATCCATAATCTCTAGAATGACCTTGTCCTTTAACTTTCAGACCTCAGGAAAGTATACCAATGCTATGTGTTTGGTGTAAGCAAACATCTCACCTTTGGAGATGCCTCTGCCTCTCTTTTTATCCAAATCAGAGTCTTCACTGGGCAGAGTCCTCTTGCTCTGGCTCCAGACTGGTCTCCCAGACAGAGGTGTTCTCCTCTAAGTGGCACTGTTTGTGGGGGTGTATGGCAGGTTGACTTTGGTTTTAATTAGGCAGGAAATTTGCTTTAATAATTGCTGTGATAGTTGGGCTTGCTAATAACTGGGTGAGAATGAGCTATAATATTCTGTTGCTTGCACTCAGACCTGTTTTTTGTTTGTTTGTTTTTGTTTTCCCTTTTTCTTTCTTTCCCGTAAATAAAACTGCCTTTTGGATTTGGAGGCTTACTCTGAAGCAGTACTGTTGTTTAAATAAAAGATTTGGAGAAACTGATGGAAACACAGATTTTCTTTATGTTTTTCCTTAATCGTTACTTATTTGTATGCTTCCTTTTTATATGTGGCTTATTACTGCAATTACTTAAGCTGCCTCTCTAAGTATATGATTATCTTGCATCATAATCACAGTAATATTTTAATATAATGAGTTGGGACATCATTATATTGCATTTCCACATCCAATTAGGGGGTATTCTTTGGGCTTTTCAGAAAGATTTTGATTTATTTCTTCTAAAATTGACCACTGGGCTTGGGAGATAGAGAACATTACTATATTTAGTATATTCTGCTTTTCTTTTTTTTTTTTAATTTAATTTTTTTAAATTTACATCCAAATTAGTTAGCATACAGTGCAACAATGTTTCAGGAGTAGATTCCTTAATGCCCCTTATCCATTTAGCCCATCCCCCCTCCCATAACCCCTCTAGTAACCCTCTGTTTTTCTCCATATTTAAGTCTCTTATGTTTTGTCCCCCTCCCTGTTTTTATATTATTTTTGTTTCCCTTCCCTTATGTTCATCTGTTTTGTCTCTTAAAGTCCTCGTATGAGTGAAGTCATAGGATTTTTGTCTTTCTCTGACTAATTTCTCTTTCTTCTTTTCTTTTAATACTGGTAACTGCTTTTACCAAAAAATTACGTGTTGGATTAGAAAAGACAAAGTTAGCCTCTCGAGGAGCAAAAAGTACTTCATTCAGTTTTGAAACCCACAGTGGGGTCTTCATTCAGTGTCCAGGTTTTGGCTTTGATACTGTGTGCTTTCAGTTGTAGTCCTGACATTTTAGGTTTTGTTTGCTTTTACTTAATGTTAGTGTCTGCACAAATCACATACATAGTCCACTTTTTTTCTGTGTAAATCTTGAGATAGTGCAGTAACCCCTCTCTTGCCCACTCCTCAAATAAAAATATATGGCACTGTGTGCTTTTTTCCTATGTTAGTGGAAAGGTAGGTAGGCATGGGGTTAGACGAGCAGATAGATTTGTTCCATAGCAAAGGGTATTTCTAGGTAGCATCATTGATGTTAGTATTTCTTGGGCAGTCTAAATCTAAGGGTTTTAGGAGGTAACTCAGTTGAGTGATAAGAAAACACCCTCTACTGCCCTTTCAGTGTTGCTGCTTCTTTTAGCATAAGGCACAAATGTCTTTTGTTTATGGTGAAAAGATGCCAGTTCTCAATAGGTACAGGATGTCAGTGGCCACAGTTGGTATAAGCTTGCTCAAACCCTTCTAATTTTAACTGTAATGGTATTTGGTTATAAAACTAAGTGAAGAATCTGTGAAGGTCTGGAGTTTTACTTATTATGTACAAATTTTGTGATTATAATGAAAAAATTTGCTTTTGCCAAAATCTTGTGCATATGTTTGACATATGCCTTCCTGGGAAAAATTATAATTCACAAAATCTTTTTTTTTTTTTTAATGTTTATTTCTGAGAGAGAGTGTGTGTGTGCGTGTGCGCGCGCGCACACACGCGCGCACAACACACACACACACACACACACACACACACACACACGAGGGACAGAGAGAGGGAAACAGAGAATCCGAAGCAGGTTTTGTGCTATTAGTGCAGAGCTCAACGCGGGGCTCAGTCTCCCATCCCAAACTATGAGATCATGACCTGATTCGAAATCAGGAATTGGACGCTTAACTGACTGAGCCACTCAGGAGCCGCAATTCACAAAATCTCAAGTGGTATTATGTGACTTGGCTTTTTTTTATGGCAAAATTAACTTTGATTATTTTAAAATCTTATTTATTCCAATCTTATCATTTAAACAAAAAAGCAGAGTTTCAGCTCCTTACAAATACTGAGTATCAGCTAGAATTGCAGTAGAGAAAAGTCAGCAAGGTAAGGTCCCTGCCCTCCTGGTGCTTACAGATGCATGAGTTTGTTCTTAAATAAAAGGAAGGGTGGTTATGGTGGATAGAATTTTGAGAAGATACAAGGATAAGTTAATGGGAGTGGATTAGGATGGGAAAATTGCTTAAGATTTTTGTGGTATGTGCTTCTACATTATATTACAAATGAATTAAGTTCTCATGTTTGCATTTTAATAAGATTGTAGTATTGTGATAATCATCAAGAAATGTCTTGAGATTTTTGAGTCATGATTTTGAACACTTTGTTGGGGGTTGCATATTTAAAGCATGTCTGGAGGGAATTAGGGGATGACTTACAACTCTTAACAGCTGACTGATACCAGTGAGATAAAAGATTTCTGGCTTTTATTAATATGTCATCAACAGAATTATATTTCATAAATATACTAGGAGGAACTGGGTGCGTTCACATCTCTTAGTTACTGTTGATTTATGATATCACTTGTTTACTTCAACGAATAAGTTTTTTACTTTAGGAAGTTGCTGGTAGTTTATTTCCTATTTAACAACATGTTAACATAGATGTAGTTAGAGCACTCTAAAGCAACCATCTGAAAATATGTTTTAGGTCTAAATTTCACAAAACATTACATTTTTGTACATTCTAATTTTTGTAGAATAAAAATATTACATTATTAAACTCTGTAAATTCATTTCAATTCATTTATTTAATGAATTTATTTAACACATTAAATTCATTTAAATGTGATTAGCAATAGCTTGCCTCTTTATCTGGTCTTATTTCTTAAATAGAGGATGGGTCTTTGTGTCCCAGTAGTCTCCTTACCTAATCTTGGATTGCACTAAGCAGTCTAACCTGGGATTCTTAGAATTGCTGCTGCTGTCTCGTGTGGCAGCCAGCCAGCCACAAGACTCTGAATTCCCAGTGGGTATTTAGGGTAGAGCAGGCAACTGTTATCAGGTGGCACCAAACTGTGGCAGGATCCAAGTTGGATGTAGGTTGCATACATTGCCCCTCTCTTCTCCCCTCCTACTTTCATAAGGAGGAGATGCTGGTACTTAATTGAGTGAGTAGCATGGGGGAAGGAGCAAAAGCAAACCTTCTCGTACCTTCCTGGGGTCATGATGGTCATGATTACCTTGGTGGGGAGAACCACCAGCATCTGCAGTGAGATGAGAAGATGGCATGGCCATTTTCAAGTTATATCCCCTTTGCTGTATCACTTACACTTGGGTCCAGGTTGTCTTTAAGCATACCAGCCGATCCCCTGTTGCCCCATCCAGTTGCTCAAGCTCATTTTTTATTCACGTATTCTTCTGTGCCAGCTGCTCAAACTCCAGTGAATTTCAGGAGCCTGCTGGAAAGAATAGGGAGCATTTTCCACCTAAAATTGTACCTATCCCTTCTCTCTGGCTGAATTTCTTTCCTACCCCTATATTTTTAACTGCAGAGGCCATGCAGATGGCAGCTGAGTAGTTTAATTGTACAATGGCTCCAGTTAATGAGGTCAGATTCACCATTGCTATTCCTTCATTCACATGATGATTTGAAATGCACAGTGCTCCAGGATGGATGTGATCATTTGAAGAATTTGAAACTATGATGAGAAGATGCCCGATTGACCCCATTCACTGTCATTCTTTAAATAGAAGCAAAATCCCTTCATAGTTTACTAGTATCCTAAGACTGAAACACAATAGTTTGATGTCTTATGATTGAAGGTTTAGAATTAATTGCTGGTGGTCCTAAACTGTGTGGTTCATTGTCTGTCTGCAGGGCTTCTTTTTGGGCCTCTTTAATCTCCCTCAGCATAGTAAAAGCCAGGCCTCGGGCAAGACCTACTGTCCCTGTGCTATGTGGTTGCTCTGCTAGGGTTCAAAATTCTGTCAGCTGAGAGTGTGGAAAGAATATTGCCCAAATAAAATTGTTGCCCTTGACCAATTCTTAAGTGTGACCCCCTGATGGAGAGGACTGGGGAAGTGGCCCACAGATTTGTACTCAGCATCTCAACCACCTGCAGATCATTCAGAAACAAAGTCTTGTTTCTTATTCCTGAAAGGGCAAATTGTCTCCCCAGGGCTTACAGTCAGGTGTCTCCCATTTTAATGTTTATTTTTGAGAGAGAAAGTGTGAGAGCACACACATGAGTGGGGGAGGGGCAGAGAGGGAGAATCTGCGCATTGTCAGCACAGAGTCCGTTCCAGGGATTCGAACCCATGAACTGTGAGATCATGACCTGAGCTGAAATCAAGAGTCGGATGCTGGGGCACCACGCTCAGTTGGTTGAGTGTCTGACTTCAGGTCATGGTCTCACAGTTTGTGGGTTTGAGCCCTGTGTTGGGTTCTGTGCTGACACCTCAGAGCCTGGAGCCTGCTTCAGATTTTGTGTGTGTGTGTGTGTGTGTGTGTGTGTGTGTGTCTGCCTCTTCCCTGCTCACGCTCTGTCCCCCTCTCTCTCAAAAAATAAATAAACGTTAAAAATTAAAAGTTGGACGCTTAGCTGACTGAGCTACCCACGCACCTCAGGTGTCTCCCATTTGAAACAAACCCTGTACTTGAAGTTGTAGTTCACATGTGTGAGAAACTGGACACCCAATAGAATTTCTTCAAACTTGGTGAACTTTAGTGACTTGCAAAAAATTCTTTGATCTAAGTACCAGCTTTAGGAACACACCTACTGATTGAGAACACAGTATAGAAGTATTTCTATGTATACCAGTTTTGTTCCTTTTAAATTAGGGATTGTTGCGACTCCCTTTCCAAAGATCCAGAGAAGATTATTTTGTGTGTTTCCATCCAAGAAAGGACAGGAAAGAAAAGTTGCTACTGAATTTTTTCAGGTCTCCCCCTAGTCTGGAAGAACTGTGTTTCACTTTCAGTGCTATATGGGAAAAGTGGTGCACGCTGCACAGCTTAGCGAATGAAGTCCTGTTTGGCATTTGTGATGCAGGGTGTTTCATCAGTTTCATGTAATGTAATGAGTTGCTTGTGTGGTCATGCTATTTCATGCTTCTTTACCTTAGCATAACCTAGGCACTGTGCTGGGCTGTCCATACATATCCTCACTTTGTCCTTGACTTCACTCTGGGTGCCTGAAGTTGGTAACATTGCTCACAGCTTTATTACTCTGCTTTGTTTTTATCAGGGTTGGCAAGGTTCAGTTTCTTTGCACTGGGTTTTCAGAAAATGAGTACACCTTCACATTGGTGTGGGATAGTTCTTTGTAAATGCTGCAGAATCTGTGATCTCCTTTCCTGTGCTTCTTTGTTCTCTACAGAGCCTTGGTGGCTCAGCTCTTTCTCCTTGACTGTAGCTCTTGGAGTAGGAATTACACCTGTCTCAGTGTTGATATTTTCCCTGATAATTTCCTAACTGGAGATGCTAATTTGTAATTTTGTTGCATGATAATGTCATAAGACTAGGAAAAGTGAACACCAGCAGAGGGAGGGAGGGAAGATCATGCCAACAGAGCAAAAATCCCTAAGCGGATGTGTCTGTCTGAGGGGCCCCTCACTGAATAAACAGGAAAAGAGGCTGAAGGTCTTAGAGGTGTCCTGGGTTTTGACTCATTCCTGCTTCCCTTCAGTGTTTAAATTTTATTTTAAAAATTGTCATAAAGTAAAATTGACTTTGTTCTCTTTTGGTGTATAAGTCTTTGGATTTTAACACATATATAGATTTAACCACAGTCAGAATACAGAACAATTCCATTACCCCAAAAAGCCCCCCTTTCAGTTCAAATTTTGAAGGAATGTCTTGGTGCTGAAGAGACTTGCATTCTTCCTAAGGAGGGCTGTTTGGAAGGGCACAGAAAGAGGCTGTGGAGGGGCACACAGGTATGGCAGAATATGGGTAGCCTTCAGGTTTTCTCAAGAAGCCTGGAGTGTGCTCTCACGCAGGCCCAAGACCTCTCCCCAGGGGTCTGTGATGGTGTGTGTGTGGCCATTCTCAGTCTCATTGCTCATGTTATCACACTTCAGTGCTGCTTATCCTTCTAATGAACTAGAGTTTCATCTTAAAAAAAAAAGGTCTGAATGATGGCGGTTGTAGGCATTCATGGGTTTTGTAGTTGATGTCAGGATTTTCCATTAGTCTTTTTTTTTTTTAATGTTTATTTTTGAGAGAGAGACAGAGCACGAGTTGGGGAGGGGCAGAGAGACAGGGAGACACAGAATCCAAAGCAGACTCCAGGCTCCGAGCTGTCAGCACAGAACCCAGTGTGAGGCTCGAACCCACAGACCACGAGATCATGACCTGAGCTGAAGTCAGGCGCCCCTCCCCTGTCCATCTTAACCTTTCAAGCTTCCTGCCTATTGTTGAGTGGTTTTCCAAGGCCAGTTTAGGAGAGTTGGGAGAGCAACTGGCCCATAGCCATAAGGAACAACACGGGGTACCTGATCCTGGAAAAGGAAGAACTTTGTCTACTCCAGAGGCAGGTGGAGAGAGTCTGCATCCTAGAAGGGAATCAGCTCTTGGGTCCTGTTTGTCCTCCTCCATTTAATTATATCTGTATCTCACCAAGTTTATTCCTGTGTGGTCCGTTGAAGTAAGGACTGCTATGCTAGTCTTGCCAGAAGGCCCCTGCGGGAGAGATCACCTGAGAGGTTTGAAGGTTGTAGCTCTTCTTTGAGGTTGTTTGAAAGTTGCGTTTGCAAATCACTGAATAGATTCATCATGCCAGCATCTGCCACTCATGGTCTTCATTGGCCTCCTGATTATTCATTGAAAAACCATTTATTGAGGGCCTGCCAGGTATAGTCACTGTGGTGGGGGTGTTACTTTTCCTGCCTCTAACTTGGAATTTGATAATAAAGGAGTCACCATCTGGATGTTTGTTGTTTTCATTGGTAGTGGGTTTTTGTGTGTGGGCTGGGGGAACTTAGGGCAGTGTTTTGGTCCTTTAAAAATTCTTTAAGGGTGGAACGATGAAGGGGAGGGGGAGGGTGACCATACCTTCTGTTTGCCCAAGGCAGTCCTGGTTTACATCTTTTGTCCTGGCATACTTATTTCTAGTGCCTCATTCATTCTGAAGTGTCCTATTTGGATAATAAATTAGTATGGTCACCCCCAATGGAGGGGGAAGGGAGATGGGGGGGCACTTGTGTGGTCATCTGCTACTTAGTGTTTTTGTTGAAGTGTTATATGGCATCTGCTGTTTGGGCTTTTCCCACTCTGTTGGGGCCACACCAGTTTGTTTTCAATGGTCATGAGATAACAACCGTGCACAACCATGCATTTGTTAGCTACAGCATGATGTTTAACATTATAATATGGGGAAAAAACTTGTAACATGGGATCCAGGGTGATGGTATTTTGGGGGCTTTTTAAATTTTTATTAAGAATGTGAGTTTTGGTGGTACATACTGGAGTCTTTCTGACATTATTTCTCATGGGACCATAGTTGTGGTTATTGTGATTATTTAGGGGAGATTATAAAGTATGGATGCTCAGGCCCCACTCTTAAGGATTTTGATCCAGTAGATCTGGGTGAAGCCCAAGATGTAGAATTACAAACAAAACGAAAACACCCAGCAACAACAACAACAACAAGCCCTCCTGGTGGACTGATTGTCATCTAGGGTTGAAGAACCACTGCTATGGCCTATGATCAAGGATTCTTGGCCCATGCCAGTACATACACGTGTGAGTATTCTGAGGAGTGAGGGCTGTGGGGCTTGCTGGAGAACTCCTGCTGGCCCCCAGGGCAGCCTCTGCTCAGTTCAACTTTACACCTGGTTTCCATGGGCCTGGAGACCCAGCTTTAACCAATCTGTTTTTTAAGGGAAACTTTAAAACTTAAAAATCTGGGTTTTAGAAATGTGCATTCTCTTCATTTTTGGAATTTTCAATTTTGAAAAATGGGCAAAAAGCACCCCCCCTCCACTATAGGAAATACGATGTCCAATTTAGCCAGTGAATTACCATGGAGAAGAACCTTGCTATATTAGCATCTAGAGAGTGGTTGCTGGCCTTAGAATTCAAAAGCATTGGCTTTATAAGATGCCAAGATCATCTGAAATGGTAGAAGTACAGCCGTAACAAGGACAGCACACACAAGCTATTAATGTGGCTCTGGAAGGGGCACCTGGGTGGCTCAGTTGGTTGAGCATCCGACTTTGGCTTGGGTCATGATCTAGCTGTTCACGAGTGCGAGCCCCGCGTTGGGCTCTGTGCTGACAGCTCAGAGCCTGGAGGTTCTTTTGGATTCTGTGTCTCCCTCTCTCTCTGCTCCTGCCTGGCTCACTCTCTGTCTGTCTCTCCCTCTCAAAAATAAATAAACGTTAATTTTTTTTTTTTTTTTAAATGTGGCTCTGGTGATAGACTTTTGTTATTACTCAGCAATCGAATTTTGTCATCTCATAGCCCAGGTAACCTCATTCCAAATGTTAATATGCAACGATGTGCACCATAGTTTTAGGGATTTATTTTTCAATGAAACATGTTGTTTTTTCTCCCTCTGAGTGTTGTCCTTACAGAAATAAGGTAGACTTTGTTTTTGAGTGCTAGGTTATAAAGTCATAACTAGGCTCTGCCAAAAGAGACCTCATACCTCAACCTTGAGGATGGGGTTTTGCTGAAGAGAAACTGTGCAGTCAGGTGGAAAGTGGACAAGTCTGGAAGCTTTTTTTGTCCAAAGCCTTTGGCTTTGCCTCTTGCAGCCCTCTCTCTCTAACCCAAGCCTGAGCTTTGCACGAGGAAGCAGTCAGTGTTGAGAATGGCTTGGCTTGCCCAGAGAAGTGGTCTGTTCTGGTATGCTGGGCAGTGCCTGTTTTCACAGAGGTGTATTTGGGGCACTGTGTCTGTTGTTGGCATGAAGGAGTGGAACACGTTACCATTATCAGAGCTTGAATAGAACCACCATGTTGCCTACAAGCCGCGGAGGATGATGCCCTGGCCAAGTTAGTAGGGCTAGTGTGGCACACCCTGCGGCGCCTGTGAGTTTTTCTGTGTAGGTTAATTGGGGCTCAGAAGGTCCTGCAGGGCAAGTATTCATCACCTTTTTCAGCTCTGCACAAATGACAGGAGAGCAGAAAGGGCCTGCCTCCCTGACTACCAGTATAAAATAGCAACCACCCCATCCCAGCACTCCCTCTCCTCTTCTCTCTGGTAGGTTTTCCCTGTAACTTTTTTTTTTTTTTTTTTTTTAAGCATCAGAACATATTCACAACAGCAGCAAAAGTATTCACTTGTGCCCCCCTCTTAGAATGAGAGCACAGACTTTCTCTACTTTGTTCACTATTGTATCCCTGGTGTGTAGACCAGTGCCTGGTAAATTAATATGCTGGCCTGGGGAGTCAGAGCCCTGAACATTTTATACTGAGATGACCACACTTCTGAGAAGTTAAGTGGCTCATTCAAGGTCATATATCTTGTCTAGTGGCAGAGTGAGCAGTTGAGTCATATGATCAGAATTTTTGTTTACTTTTAGTATCTTGGGTTTTACTTGGGAAAGCAAATTTTGGTGTATTTGTGGCTTGAAGCGTTTCAATTCAGTGTTCTCTTTCTACCTACAGCTCTGTAGGGTAATTTGAGATGCCTGTGGCTGTAGGTTGAAGAGAATGACTTCCCTGGAGCAGCACATGCATTGCTTGCTTAGAGTCTCATAGTCTCATGAACTCATAGGTTTAATCAAGTGGTTGTTGAAAGGGAAAGGCACTGAAAGAGTGGTGCTGGGCATTTTTCCTGCCATCTCTAGTTAAGTGTGTTGGAGGGCAGAGTTAATTAGGCAGTTACATAGATGTGTGCGTGCTCACACTCATTTATCCCTGATTTGCTTGGCCAGCCTGCTCTGTGGGGCCATGGCCTCTGATCTAGGCAATTTCAAAGTTTGCTTTCTCTCCTTTGTATCATTTTCTGAGTCCTGCCCTTTTATGCTGATAGTCCCAGGCTTTTTGTAGACTCCAGTAATATTCCTAGAATTCAGCAGGGTGGGCACTGGCTGGGAGGTGTCTTATGGGGGTAGTAGCAAAGAACTTTAGGGTGATTCCCTGGCAACTGTCAGGTTTCTCAAAGTACTTTGGTTGCAACACCTGAGGCTGTGGAATGAGTAAGGGGTTGGCTGAAAAGGATTAAGAAGAGTTGAGAAGGCTTTCCTGAAACAACCCCTGGAAGCTTTCCTCCACGTGAGGGGACAGGCAGGGAAGCAAATAAGCTTGTATGAAGGCACACACCATCCCCTGACTGACCATAGATACTTCTTACCACATTTCACATACTGACTCCTGCTGCCCACTGTTGTCCATTTCCTGAGATGCAAGCAGGTTCTGGAATGCAGATCTTTAGCTTTATTTTTTTTAATGTTTTATTTATTTTTGAAAGAGAGAGAGAACGTGAGTAGGGGAAGGGCAGAGAGAGAGGAAGACAGAGGATCCAGAGTGGACTCTGTGCTAAGAGCAGACAGCCTGATGTGCGGCTCAAACTCACATTTTGTGAGATCATGACCTGAGCCGAAGTCAGATGCTTAACCAACTGAGCCACCCAGGCACCCCCTAGACCTTTAGCTTTAAATTGCAGTGGCTTGTGAGGAGAGGTGCTGATCCAAATCACTGATTCAGGTACCTAGAACTTTGCAGCCATTTTTCCCTCGTTTTGGTTGTATGACCTTGGGCTAGTTTTCCAATCTCGTGGAACCCCGCACTTCCTTTCTGTAAAATAGAGATGATTTTCTTCTTTGCAATCTTGTTTCAAGGACTTCCTGTATTTTATATTAAAATATTGTATACTTCTTAATGTGCCAAGCACAAAAAAATCAGTATTATTGAAAATATTTGTTGCAAGAATGAATACACAGTGTGTGCTTCTCTATCATCCTTTCCTTTGTGGGGTGGGAAAGATTTGTTGGTAGGAAAAGTAGGAAAAGAGGAACTGAAAAATAGAGGGAAGCATAAATTTCATCACAATTTCACTTTGCCTTTTCATTGAGTTATATAATGTGCTCATTGCATGGTCTCATCTTACAGACTGCTCAGGGAAGGTGGTCAAAACACTGCCTTTGGGGCAGTGATTGCCAGTGGGGCAATCAGCCAGCCCCACTGAGTTTATGTAAGTCCTAGTAAAGTTCTAAAACAGTTCTTTTATTTTACTTACTCACAAAGTCTTTCATTTTGATACTTATTCTGATAAGGCTATAATGGGTGTGCACAACTGAAAAAAGAAGTGGCTATATAACAGTGAGGAAAACTCACCAATTTTTATATTATGGTTCTTTGTAGTAGATCATGATTTCTAACAAAAGATGCTTTGAGGAATTTTCTTTTTCAAATACCAAGGCAAGAGCTCTTCCTATTTTCTGTGGAAATATCTTTTAAACTTTTTTTTTTTTTTTTAATTTTTAATGTTTAATTTTGAAAGAGAGAGAGACTGAGCACAAGCAGGAGAGGGGCAGAGAGAGAGGGAGACACAGAATCTGAAGCAGGCTCCAGGCTCTGAGCTGTCAGCACAGAGCCTGATGGGGGGCTTGAACTCACAAACCCAAGAACTGTGAGATCATGACCTGAGCTGAAGTTGGACACTTAACTGGCTGAGCCACCTAGGCATCCGCTGTGGAAATACCTTTTAAACTATCAACTATTGTTTTCATTTTGACCAAGTTAAATTTTAGATGGACATGGTATGAGTTTGCATAAGGATACTTTGAAAACTTGAGTTGATGGTGTGCATGCATCATTTCTGGTAAGGGATGCTATCAAACAGACCTCAAAGGGAAATTCTAAGGGTGGGTTTTCTATTTTACCTCTTTTTTTTTTTTTTTTAAGAAACAATTGAGGTATTATGAAGAGTGAATGAAATTCATGAACGTGCTTATGAATATTCAGCACAAGCGTATTAAGAGGTGTATGCACACTTTGAAAACCAGAAGGAAAACAAATATGTTACAGATCACATGAGGAAAGAATTATGCCCTCTAAACTGTATCAGTGCTGAGGACATGGCAGCAGAAGTAGTTGAGGTTCAGAAACTAGGTTATATTTGCATTTAGAAATCATTCCGGGAGACCCGAAGCTGCTTACAGTATGACTTTATACAAATACTGTAAATGTATCTGGGTTCAAGGACTGTATTAGAATCAGCTTCCTGAATGCTGAGAAAAGGTAAGGAACAATTTGGAAACCTTAATTGAAGGTTGGGTTGGTGATGGGCAGATGAGGAGCCCAGAATCGAATTCGAATCCTTGCATCATTTAATCTCTTGCCTTTTTTCCTCCCTCCCTCCCTTCTTCTCTTCTCTTCTCCCTTCTCCCTCTCTCCCTCTCTTCCTCCCTCCCTCCCTCCCTCTCTACACCTAACATCAGGCTCCAATTCACAACCCTGAGATTAAGTGTCACATGCTCCACCAACTGAGCCAGCCAGGCACCCCTAATCTCTTGCTTTTTTATTAAGTTTGAGTGCTTTAGTGTTGCATCAAGTGATATTTCAATATTGAAATTGTGCCATGGGTGAATACTGAAAATTGTGTGTCATGTGAGGTAATGGGGAGAAATGTAGGAGAGCTTCTTGGTGGACATGAGGTTAGTGATCAGAGGAGAAAGAAGGGAACCCACAGAATCCTGTGTTATCTTTTGTTGTGGGTAAATGGTTAGACATTGCAATAAACAAACTTCTCATTAAAATTCACTATTCTGTGTATGATGCGGTTTATCTCTACCCACCCTGTCCTGCACAGATATCTCCCATTGGAGGGAACATCTAGCATGCCCATGGTAGTTTTGAACTTTGGAAGGTTTGACCTTGGAGGACCTGCCCCCTGCTTTGAAAGCCATCTCTCAGATACTGTAGTCAGTTGTACCCATCTCTTCCTGCTGATGCTGTTGCTGCACTCCCAGCGCTCCCAGTTACCATGCTGTCTTCTGGGACTAGGGTTCCTGTCTCACTCAGTGTGTTCTTCGTGAAGTTAGCAGGACCTGTTGCAGAGGGTTGTGATTTATCACCATTTTACAGAGGAAGAGAACGATGTCCAGACTGGCCCAAGATCACCGTCCTAGCATGTGGTGGAGTTGGGCTTCCAGTCTAGGGCTCCTGGTTTTAGTGCCCACTTTGGGTACCATTCTGCAGTATTTAAGTATCTTAATATGTGAAATAAAAGGAACTAATTTAAACATTGATTTCTTTTCTTTAAAAATAATAATAGAAATTTTTATCATAACAATATCAACAATTTAGAAAAGTACAGAAAGGTGAACTCACTATTTTTTGTAACAACAAATATGAAAATAACATGTTTCATGTGCAGTTCTTGCTATGAGAACACTCAAATAGGGAGTATGTGTTTTATGAGTTGTGTTATCTCCTTTGGTCAGTTTTATTTTGTCCAGTGGTGAGTTAAATTACCTTTAGGAGTATATTATTTTAATGTACCTTGACAGTCACGGATTCAAATGTCAGGTCTAGTGTTACCACATTGACTATTACTTAGCTGTTGAATGCAATATACCATGTCTCATAGTGGCTAATAACTTTATATGTTACTTTTGCCTATAATAAAGGGTTTGGTATTTGTTATGCTATTAAACATTCTTTTGTTATTTTAAACTAAAATTGCTTAATCTGGTCAGTTCAGTTTTTCAAGTAAGTAGAAGAAAAGGCAGTTGCAAATGTGTATTAAATGTTAATGATAGCTTGTTTGCAGAATCCCAAATCTCCGTTGTTTCAGATACTTTGATTTGAAGACTTGCCAGTGCCATGTCTTTTACTGTTAATATAAGAATTGATATGCTGATTTTTTTTCCTTTATATTTTCTGGACCCTTTACTCATGGTGCTTTTTTAATTTGCCAATCTCCCTCTTAAAACGTGATTCCTCACACTTACTACTGTGGTCCAGACACTGGCTCATGTGTGTACCATACCATGGGGCTACTCTGCCTCCTTTGAAAGGAGCACTGCCCTTTTTAATGCAGCTTCACCAGGTGTTTTAAAAAGCAGCTGCCCTTTCTTCCCAACTTACTTACTGCCCAGCCAAATCCCTCTCCTGCTTTGAAGGAATTATGCCTAAGCTCTCATGGCAGTATTTCTTTTTTTGCACTCTTTCATGTATATGTTCATCCAAATTGTCTCCACTTCTCAACATGAAGGTGCTTTTTGCTCCTTTGCTAGCTCACCTGACTGGAACTTGCTTGCTATCTGGCCAACACCCTTCTACCCCAATTCTGTTCTAGAACACATCCAAAAATGACAGAGCAAGCATACAGAACCCAAGTGACTGGGCCTTCTTCAGAGGAGTCAGAATAACACCGCCTTACGTAACGTTCCCTGGGGCTGTTACTTAATTACAAGGACAGGATAGTAATTGATGTTCATAATGATTTCCCTGAGCCATTAAAGAAAGTTACTTTATTTATTTATTTAAAAAAAAATTTTTTAATGTTTACTTATCTTTGAGAGACAGAGCACTAGCAGGGGAGGGGCAGAGCAAGAGGGAGACACAGAATCTGAAGCAGGCTCCAGGCTCGGAGCTGTCAGCACAGAGCCCGATACGGGGCTTGAGCTCACGAACTGTGAGATCATGACCTGAGCCAAAGCCGGATGCTTGACCGACTGAGCCAGCCAGGCGCCCCAAGAAAAGTTACTTTAATGTACTCAAGATTTCAGGGTTTGGAAAGATTTCCATTCAGATTGGGCTCTCAAAGAAAAAAGATGTAAGCATCAGAATGACTCATTTATTGGGGATTGGGCACTAGGTAAAAGTTTTTACATGCTGTTTATTTTGACTATGATTCTTAGTGGAAGTTAAGTCTGTACATTCTCTGCTACTGAGGCATAATTTTCCTTAAAGGGATTGTTGTTCCAGATAAGATAGCTCCAACCTAAGAAAGGTATAATTCTATATTGAGGTCTTTAATTTTAAACTCTTGAGGGAATAGAAATTGCACTGTCTTCTTATTAAATTGCAAGTCTGCACTGATGTTATAACATGTACATATTCCTGTGCTTTCTCTGCCTTCCTGCTCATCCATAGCCTGATCATGGCAGGCTAATAAGGCAGGCTAATAATAAGAGGCAGATACACAGTTACTAAAGTGAGAGATATTAGTTATAAGCATGAGATGTGCAACAGCACAACCCTGCTCACCTCACACCGGTTAGGCTTTGGAGGAGTGTGATGGGAAAAGCAGGTGTTGGTGGGGTCATGTTGCCATTATTCCTGCTCTGTTGTAAGGAGGGTTTTGAAGACTGAGGTGTTTCTTGAAGTGTTCTGAGCTGTCTCTTTCAAGTTAATTATATGGTTCCTTATCTTAAATGGCTCACAGGGTGCTGTCTGGGTAACATGCCTCCCCACTTTGGTTGAATTTTGAAATTTTCACAGACACTTCCTAGAAAAGAGCACTGAGGAGTGGGGCCTGTGGTTTGGGGTTTATGAAACAGAACCAGTGAAACTGGTCTTTGCCTTTGGAGGTGGATGGATGTAGAACCTTAGAGTGGTAAGTGGATTGATTGCCCAGTGCAGGCCTCATGCCATTCACCATGTGGTCATGTGGGTTCATATTTGGCATTTAAAATAAGGAAATCTAAGGGGGAACATATTGGAATAAAAATTTTTTTTAATCTTTTTTTTTTTTTTAGAGCAGTTTTAGGTTCACAGCAAAATTGAGAGGAAGGTACTGAGATTTCTATGTACATTGCTCCCGCATGTACATAACCACCCCCATTATGATAGCCTGCACCAGAGGGGCACATTTTCTTTTTTTTTTTTTTTTTTTTTTTTACAGTTGATGAATTGACATGTCAGAGTCCATAGTTTACAGTAAGGTTGCTCTTGGTTTGTTCTGTGGGTTTGGACAAATGTGTAATGACTTGTATCCATCATTATGGTGTAGTACAGATTGGGTTCACTGCCCTAAAATCCTCTGTGCTCTGCCTGTGCACCCCTCCTTCCCCTGTTCAGTTTTTAAATTGAACTATGTGTGATGTGAGTAAGACATCTTGGGGAGAGAATTGACACACTGGGGACTTGGCCTCACTAGTGTGTGTCCTCCTTGCTCTCTGGGTGTACTTTCTTGACTATTTAATCAGCTAGTTTGTTAACTAGGCTTGCCAGCCCTTTGAGCTCCTGAACATTTCAGAACAGAAGTTCTGTGTTTTTATTATAAACATAATTGTCACTTCTTAGAATTTACTTATTTTTTAAAAAATCTTCAAGTTTATTTATTTATTTTGAGAGAGAGAGAGAGAGAGAGAGAGAGAGAGAGAATATGCAGGTGGAGGAGGGACAGAGAGAGAGAGAGTGAGAGAGAGAATCCCCAGCAGTCTCCACACTGTCAGCGCAAAGCCGGATGTGGGGCTTGAACTCCCAAACCGTGAGATCATGACCTGAGCTGAAGTCAGATGCTTAACCGACTGAGCCATCCAGGTACCCTGAATTTATAAATCTAACCTTCACACATCAAAACCCCTAGCTAAGATGATGAGTGCATATGTTACTGTCAGTAAATATTGTATAGTCCAAAAAGGATATGAGAACGTGAATTTGGGCTTTTTAATACAAGCTTGGAAAAGTGATTTCCAAACTTCAGAACTCATAAGAATCACTAGAGACTGGCTTTTAAAAAGTCACGATTTCCTGTATCCCACTTATGGAATTCTCATGAATGGAGCCTGAAACTCTACACATCATGGGTGAAAGTTAGTGATTTTTGTAATTGAATTTTACATGCTTAAAAAAAAGACTTAACATCTCTCTTTCCCACAAGAAACCTCTTATACCTAAGATGTTACATCTGCATACCAACAACACACCACTAAAAACATTAAGATCAAATAACAGCTTCCAAGTTGGCTAGGGAATGAGGAGCAGCCCCTTCTGCAGCAAGCACACGCATCACCCCATGATGGAATGTCCCCTTCCCGACTCAGTGGGAGATTGGCATCTTCTTGGTCCAGTGCAGTGTATGAAAACCCCCTTTTAAGGTCCTTGCATGTTTGGAGGGAGGTGATGCAGTTTGTGACACAGCTTCTAGTCCTGGGTGAGTCACTGAGTTCTCCCTCTTTCTTCTGGCCTGGGATTTGGACTATTTGTAGTTCAGATCTTAAGGGGTCCACATCTTGTCCTTTGGTGATCTTCAAGAGCATTAGGACAATCCTTAAAGGCCCCACTACAGCTTCTGTGGTGGGTCTACACTACTAGCCTCACAGCAATGGTCCCCTTAACAGTAGTACCTTTTGCACCTCGTACCATGGCAGAGCAATTTGTGTCACACTGTCCTGTTTCCTAAGTGTTTCTGATACAGAGTACAGTGTTTCTCTGTCACATGTTAATGTCCCTTCTTGTGGATCTTTTTTTTTTAACACCCCTCTAAATTATAAGCTCCCTGAAGGCGGATCCAGTGTTTTGTCTCCCCTGGGAGTGTATAGGGCATGTCTTGAGCACTGGTTAAATATAGTCGGTCTTCAGTTTACTGAGCATTGATAGGTTTTACTATTAAGCAAATAGAAAGCCAGTGTCAGGAAGTTAATCTCTGAAGTTTATGTTTCAGGTTAAACTCAGCAGAAAGGAAAAACATTCTGATCTCCAGTATTTATTGAAAGAAAATTTATGGTGAGATAAAGGAAGGAAAAACAAAAGGCTGTTACCAGTTTTAGAAAGCCATGGATGAGGCACTCTGAATGTGCTTACATATGCCTTCAGATTCCCTAAAGAATTCCTTTGGGATGTTCTTTTGTTGGCTTTTTCTGATTAATCACAGGAGAGAAAAGGCCAGGAATTGAGAGTAAGTTTTCATTATTGGTTACTACATCCCCATGTTTGATTATAATCACTTACAATATTTGTGTGTAGAATAGTAGACTTGGCAGCTCGTATGGAAGTTGGTTTAATAGGGCGTTTGTGGTCCTTTCTGTTTTGAAGTTTACAGCCTGTCTGGGTGTCAATCTTGATCTGATTAACTTAACCCTCTCAAAGCTTCAGTTTCTCTATGAGGTGGGGACGTCGGCACATACATACGTTGGGTTGTATCAGGAGTAAATGAAAATGCATAGGAAGCACTTTGTTCACTACATGCCCTAAGAGTGGGAGCATCCTGGTGCCTTGTGTCCTGTTCTTACAGTCCTATATGTAGTATTAGAATGCTGTCCAGGTGTCACAAGGGCCATGCTTGCTGGAGTTCAGGCTGTCAGTGTGCTCTCTTGGGTTGTGGAGAAGAGAAAATATTTATTGTTCCTGAATTGTGTTTACTTACCTTTTAAAGTGTCATAAACCTGATAGAATTTTCCTCTCTAATAGTCTGTCCACTTTCTCAGGCTGAATGAGTACAAAAGCTTTATGATTCTGTGCAGAAAGATGAGATTTTAGTAGGAAGCTCTGTGAACAGAAAAGGAGCTGCTAAGTTGCAGTGCACATCCTTGTTCAGGTCTGAGGTACTGGTGCCATACAATGACAAGGGTATGTGAGGGATGATTGGTGTCTCAGCAGAAGCATGACCATCCCCTAGGATAGGAGCCCTGAGTAAAGGACTCAGGCTTTCATTTCTTTGATTCAGTCACACTCCAAGTTTCCTCCTGTGACCAGAGTTTGTCTCTCAATAAACATATGTATTCATCAAACGTATTTTAATGGAGTCACCTGGGGTCTAGGTAAAGATTATGCAGCATGAGTTAGTTACCTGTTATTTGGTGATATGCCATCTTTTTCCTCTTGGGATTTAAAAGCTTCCCTTGACTGAATGCTGATCTTCTGCCGCTAGGTTCCTCGTTGTGGGTTAGGGACAGACTTCATTCAGTAGAGGCAGACAGACAGGCTGTCACAGTGCCCTTGCATTTTAAAATCTTGTGGTGTGTATGTATGTGTATTTTTCTTGGAACATGTATCATTAATGTAATGCATATTTGCAGATACAAGGTGGCAATTTTCACTCTCTTAGAATCATGAAGGAGAGTCAGAAATTAGGGCATTTTCCTTAGCTTGGATGTCTGCCAAGAATAGTTTGAATTTTCCTTTTAAAAAAAGAAACATTCGTTTTCCCCATTTACAGACCAAAAATGAATCAAATGCCTTGAAGTTTGCTTTACTGAAGGGGATAGGTCTGGTTAGTGTGAGCCAGTCTGACTTTGTGTGAAATAATATTTATTGCAGTAGCAATTTTAATTCCAAATCTTGTTAACCCTTTGAGGGCATTGAGGGGAAATAATTTAAGCTGTTTCTTTAAAAACAAAAAAACCTCAACTGCAGGAATTTGACAAGTTGGTAGAAATGGTGAGTCCATCCCTCACATTTTATACAATTGTTGTAGAAAGGAAATTCTGCTACCGTTGTGTCTTGGGCAGCAGAATAATAAAACTTACCTTAGAGTTCTTCATCTGTCAGTAAGATAATGAATGACCTGCTTTGTTGGCCCTCATAAAGTTTTTTAGAAGCTACTAAGAAAATAGTTTATTGAATAGTATTTGGGGGCTTTTCTTCATTGGATGTCTCATTAGTGCATTAATGTTTACATGGTGCCTCATAGATAAAGCCAGGGGCCTTTAGTCTCTTCCTCCTGGCATTTTATAACACTGGATGGGACACCGTGTCCAAGAAATGCAGACAATAGGACAAAAGAGTCAAGTTTATAAATGGATGTTAGGTATGTATATTTAATACTGACCAAGTCATATACTGGGGTGTTTTAAGAGTGGATGATACAATGTAAGGGTCCTGTTACTAGTAAGTTCCAAATCTCTCCATGCACAGGCTAGGCATTTTAGTGACAGACACAATTCTGGGTTCAGACTCAGGTGAAGGAAAGTGGTCATATTGGTCATCTTTAGGGAGCAGACTACATGAAGCAGCCTTTAAGAGACGGTATAGAGGTCAGCGTGGAATGCTATAGTAGATGCTATAGTAGCCTCAAACTTCAGTGAAATAATGCTTTTTCTTGTATTCTTGAGTCCCCAGCACAAGGCAGTTGGTTATGATTATGTGTATTTTCTCTTCCTATACCACTGAGGGCCATTTGTTACACTCTCGAGTGATGCCAAGGGAACATGGGTAGGGCTTCTCTGATGGGTGGGGGCATCTGACTTTTGGAGACTTAAGCTTATAGCTGAGCTACCCTAAGCGGGTGACTGTATTCTCTCTTGGTTAATACTGAGTAAATCACAGACAAATTTTTATCCTTTCAAACAACTCTTCCTATGACCTCCTTAGCACACAATTACATGCATATAGATGTTTAGTACATTCAGCCCCAGCTGTAGTTTTTCTCCTGGGACTGTTATGCTCACCATTTTGGTTCTTTTAAGCAAAGATGATCCATCTGAGTAGGTAATTATTTGTTTCAAATTTAGAGGTTGTCTTTTTGTTTGTTTCTTTAAAAAAAATAGAGAAGTATATTACTTTAGCACCCCACTGCCTTTCCTCATATTGGCCATGCCTTTTGAAAATGAGAAATGGGCCTAACTTGACTAGGTAAGGTAGTTGCAAGGTGAATTAAGAGAAAAGGTTAGCATGGGCCTCTGGTGAAAGTGTAGAGAAGAAGACTGTCATGCGAGAGTCCACTATATGCCAGATACGATGGCAAGGGTTTTATGTATTGTATGCACTTTATTTATAACCTGTCTATTCTAAAAAGAACATTGGGATCCTCCAGTGATCCTAGGAAGCTTGTCAAAGTTAAGCAGCTTTCCCAAGGAAATGTAGTAATGAAGTGGTAGCAGAAAAATGAAAGCCCAATGCTGCCAGAGTCCCAAATTTCATTTCTTTCAGTGTTGTCTTGTTTCTTGAAGAGGAGGGAGACAATTCTTGGACCGTTTTCTGATTTCAATTTAAATTTAAAATGGACCTAATTTTGGAAGACCTGGTATGTGTTAATGAAGACTAGTGCCTTTGTGTGGTCCACCTTCTGACACAAATAATTGATTAGTTGTTAGGTCCTGATTCTCTAATCCCTTAGTAGGGGAAACTCAAGTTCTTGGTAAAGCAAATACTAAGTGAATTCATAACTCTAAGCTTTTATGCCACTGTCAGACTGCTAAGTCTTTTTTTTTTTCGTTTTTAAAAAATGTTTATTTGAAAGAGAGAGGTAGAGCACATGAGCAGAGAAAGGACAGAGAAGAGAGAGAGAGAGGGAGAGAGAGAATCCTAAGCAGGCTCAGCGCTGTCAGCACAGAGCCTAGTACAGGGTTTGATCTCACAAATCGTGAGATCACGATCTGAGCCGAAATCAAGAGTTGGACACTTAACCGACTGAGCCACCCAGGTGCCCCTGCACTATAGTTCTTCTTCATGATAAACCTGTGAGTTGAGCATCACTCTTACCCCTTTTATACAGACAGGAGACTGAGGCACTGTTACGTTACAGAGTGGAGGACATGAGGTGTGGACACAGTCTTGATGCTGGAGTCCATACTCTGGATCACTATCCTGTAGCTTTAGGATCTTGCCAGTGCCCAAGACATGAAGGACAACTAAGTTTCCTGTGTGTTAATGCTTAGCACAGAGCTGGGGTTACAAAACTTTTAAAAACGACTGAGGTTAGGGGAACCTGGGTGGCCGAGTCAAACATCTGACTCTTAATTTCAGCTCAGGTCATGATCTTTTGTTTTGTGGGATTGAGCCCCATGATGGGCTCTGTGTGGACAGCCCCAGGGCTACTTGGGATTCTCTCCGTCTCTGTCTGTCCCTCATCCACTAGTGTGCACACTCTCTCTTTGAAAATAAATAAACATTAAAAAAAAAAAAAGACTGAAGTTACAGATCCTATGACACACATAGGCAAAAATTTTAAATAAGTAATTCAGGAATGGACACTATCAAAAGATACTGAATCTTGGATAGACAGGTAGTAAAAGATGGCAGTCAAATCAGAAATATAGGAGCCCATTTAATGTTCATAAATTAGAACTTTCTTGACACACAATTGTATTCCACGCCGAGCATCTCTGAGATGGAGCTTCTATAGATGTTACATGACTTCTTAGATCATTTTGTGTGCCTTATGGTAACATACATATAGGGCAGCATTTTTATTCAGGATTGTGGGTTACGTAGCTTTTAATGCAGAAAGAGTGCCAGACTGTGGAGCAGAACTGTGTGAGAATGCTGGGGAAGGTGTCTAATGGGGTACTGACGCAGCAGCTGAGGTAGCGGTTCAGATCTTTTGAGGCTGGGTATGCTGGAAGAGCATGCTGGTGGACTGGTAGCTGGGAAATGGCGGAAAGGGCAGGAGGTGTTGTTTCTTGGATCATGGACCAATGTGGGATAACCCTTCTTGTCTCAGAAGCAGAACTTGAGACTGAACTGCAGGTGTATGTGTTGTGGCAGGTGGTGTCCCCACTTTTGAAGACCAGGAAGGTAGTTCACTTTGGAGGAAGGTGGTGATGTCTGCGGATTGGTGAGAATTGGGTTGAGGTTCTTGGCCTATGGATTTTGTCCTAGTTTCCTGTATGTTGTTATTGTGCACTTACTGCTCATGAACTGCTCTGCCATTGCAGGAATCCATGGTGTCCCAACCACATACTGTTGAGATGTAATTGTAATACAGTGTCATTTTCATGGAGTCGTTTTGTCCTAGATGTAACTTGAGTTCCTGGGTAAGCTTTCCAGACTAAATGGAGAGCTTCCCTCAAGTTTCAAGTTCTAAAGTTCCTAACTGTTCATCATGAGACCACAAGAGAGACAGGCTCTTGGGAAATATGGGGACATTCTTTGTGTTTTACATTTGTTGCAGACCGTTGTTCATAACGCCCTGAAGTAGATCATGCTCAGGATATCTGGGTAGCTCTATGTTACTCGCCGGAGAAAAGGCCGGCAGAGCACTGTAAAGAGTGGATGGAGAAGCACAGGACTGACAGGAATTAAATCCATTCCTGTTCATCTGGGTGAGAGGAGAATGACCTCACATTGGTTTGAAATGCCAGGGATAGAAATAGTGAGTTTTAGGTCCTAAGTCAGGAATTATACTATAGCTGTAAGAAAGCACTCTCTGTTTTTGCATCATCCCTATCTCCCTCTGTTCTGGGTAATTATTTTCCAACGTCTCTACCTTGGGACTGCAGGAAAGCTTCAAAGAAGACTCTCAGTATTACTTTCATAAAATCAAGTAATGGGTCTTGAGAGTATACTGGGGAAAAATGACTTTTCCATTTTTTGACAATAAATACCTAGAGGTTTTTTGGGTCATTTCATTCTTGCAGGATGTTAAGAAAGAAAAAGTGACTATCCTGTTGTATAGAAGAAAATATTAAGTTGCTTAGGTTGAGAGGTAATGATATGTAAATTGAACCCAAGACAGAAAGAAGGAATTGATGCTTTATCGAAACTCAGTTTGTTCTACTACTTGTTTATTAAGTGTGGTTCATTGGTATTACAAACCGTATTGTTCTATTGGGGAGCATGGGACTAATTTCATTATCACTTTTGAGAAAAATTACAAAAGAGATGATGCATTGAAACTTCAGCCATTCTGTTGTAATGATCACCACCAAAACAGTGGTGCCAATTGTGTTTCTTTTTTTCTGTTTTTCAGGGTCGACATGTTAAAACTGGTCAGCTGGCGGCCATCAAAGTTATGGATGTCACTGAGGTAAGATTGAGGCACAAATCTATCTATCTCTCTATATCTATTTATGTTTTTATTAAAAAATTTCTTAAAGTTTATTTTTGAGAGAGAGAGAGAGCACAAGTGGGGGAGGGACAGAGAGAGAGACACACACACACACACACAGAATCCAAAGCAGGCTCCAGGTTCTGTGCTGACAGCTCAGACGTGGGGCTCAAATTCACTAACTGTGAGATCATGACTTGAGCCAAAGTCGGGTACTCAACTGACTGAGCCACCCAGTCGCCCCTTAAAAAAAATTTTTTTTTTAATGTTTACTTATTTTTGAGAGAAAGAGAGAGTGAGAGTGGAGGAGGGGCAGAGAGAGAGGGAGACACAGAATCTGAAGCAGGATCCAGGCTCTGAGCTGTCAGCACCAGAGCCCGACACGGCTCGAACTCACGAACTGTGAGATCATGACCTGAGCCTAAGTCAGATACTTAACTGACTGAGCTACCCACGTGCCCTGAGGCACAGATATTTTTAAAGAAATCATTATATAAAAGACAAGATTCTCCTGTCCCTCTAACCCCCATTGTAAGAGTATTGTTCTGTTTGTAGAATCGATCTTGAACAAATTACCCCCCTGTGACATTGTGGGTTTATAAGGTCCAGCAGACTAGTTGGTTTAAATTGTTGCAGATGGTCCCCAAGTAACTAGGAATCAGTAGCATTTTCTTAAAAAAAAGGGGGGGGAGGTGATGTCATCCTTGGCAACTTAATGGACCATAATTGGAAACATCTTCTCTAATGGAAAAGAAAGATTTGAGAAGGGATCATGGAGGTCACATGAATAGGGAGATTGAGGGATGTGGGGTAGGGGAAAAGCTTCTCTAGGGTATTAGGCCACATTTGGGCCATTTCTTTTATTTTTAACATGGGTAAAGAAAACAGATCCAGCCAAGTTCCCAGAGGTTTGAAAACAGAAACATCTGCTAGAATGCTGAGCAGATTGTTGGCAAAATTTAGTAGCAAAAAATAGTTCTTGAAATGGTCACATGAGGATTTACTCTGTAGCTTTAGATGGGAAAGAGGAGAGTTTAACTCAGACAAAAAGTAAGTGTATGTGTTCTTGTATGTGTGGATGTATATACATGCATAAGTCTATATTTAATTTTTAAAGATAACCCTAGATTGTAGTGAACTAAATCCATCTTACTTTAAATTATTTTTATCTGAAATTTTACTTTTCATTCTTGTGATTGCTTCTGACTTGCCTAATTGTAAATGAAATTTACCATCATAACATCACAGATTCTAGAGTTAGCCAGCAGCTGTGGGGATTTGGGATATCTTTAAATCAAGCCATATCTCCAAATCTGGGGTTGATCTAGGGAGATAATGGCTAAACTGATCTCAGGTGTGCGATATTGAGTATTGTAAAGAGGTTTCCTCCTCAGCCCTATTCTCTCTTTGGTCTCTAAGAACATGCTTATCTCCACTATAAATATTTGTTAGTAAGAATTAGAAAATATTGTTGTCTGTGGACTACGGGACATTTGAAGACGTAACATTTTATGAGATGGCTGCTCTTTTTCTGCCAAAGAAAATACTGAAGACTTTATAATGAAAAAGTACCCGTGGACTATTCTCTTGCTAGAGTGACCCTATCTTGGTGCACATCTTAGGGGGAAATTGGATGCTTTCCAGTTAAATGTTATTTTTAAGATTATAGAGTGGTGAAAGGAGCAGAAATTCTAACTTAACTGTAATTTAAATACAACAGTCAAGTTATTTATGAAGTGCCCTCTGTGAATGGAATGATGGATGGCACCTTCCTGTCAAGCATCCGTTCCTGCTATTGTGCATGTTGCGGGTGCTGCATTGGGAAATGGGGTAGCCAAAGCCTATACTTTCTGGCGTTTGTTAACATACTTCCTGATTTGTGTACGAGCAGACAAGGTACCATTTTAAATGTAAGCTTTTGGAATTTTACGAAGCACTTTGAAAGTCCTCAGGATTGTGTTTCTTTCCTCACTTCAGCCTGTGCTGCTCTGGCTGACAGAGCTTTTGTCACCAGCCAGGCTGTGCTCCCTTCCTCATCTTCTCTGTAGAGATCCTCTTCCTCTAAGCTCAGCTCTGATTATAACTGCAATATGTGAACACTCTTTTAAAAAAGGTGTAAAATATAGGAAAATACATTTTTTAAATGTTTATTATTTATTTTTGAGAGAGAGTGCGAGTGGGGGAGGGGCAGAGAGAAAGGGAGACATAGAATCCAACATGGGGCTTGAACCCATGAACTGTGAGATCATCACCTGAGCCAAAATTGGACACTTAACTGACTGAGCCACACAGGCGCCCCTATAGGAAAATATTTTTAAAAGTTAAATTCTTATTTACTACCTTACAATAACCACTATTGGTGCTTTGGTTTGTTTTACTCATCTTTTATGAGCATGGCTATGAAATACATATCTATGTGTGTAATAGATGCTTTTGTGTTCTACTTTTGAATTGTATACAAAAGGTACTTCCTTGCCTGTAAAATCAGGCAATGTTGGACAAATGCATTTTCAGGACTCCTTTAAAAATAATTATACAGAACCCATGTATTCAGGTAAAATGAAAACCAGATGGTGAGTCTTCAGAACAAATACAAACCCAATCAGCCATTTACCATATTGGCGTCTCAGTAATGTTTCTTGTGTGTTGTTTTCATACAGTGACCTCTGTGCTATAACTTGGGGCACAGTCAGGGCTCAGAGCAAGTAGTGATTATGGATAGAGGATGTCATGCAGCTGGCACCCTGGAAAACATGCCCTTGCTACTCCTCACATCAAGAACTTCCTAGCTCTTGTAAAGTTTTGGGCATTGGCCTAAGGGGGATCTGGGAGCAGGCTGGCATGAGGGGGAATTTGCAGCTGAATTTTCTGGTTTCAGCTCCAGCAGGAGGGGCTGTTGGAGTGGTCCTTTTGATGAGAGCAGGCTTCTGTATGGTTTCTTTCTTTCTTTTTTTAAGCTTATTTATTTGCTCTGTGTGGGGAGAGGGGGAGGGACAAAGAGAGAGGGAGAGAGAGAATCCCAAGCAGGCTGTGCACTGTCAGTGCAGAGCCCAAGGTGAGACTCGAACTGAGGAACTGTGAGATCATGACCTGAGCTGAAATCAGGAGTCTGACGCTCAACCCACTGAGCCACCCAGATGCCTCTGTATGATTTCTGACTTCTACTCCATTTCTACTCAGGAGCAGAAAGTGTGAATGCTTATTCTTCAGGAAAACAATAGATTTGTCCTGATTCTTGAGCCTCTTCCTTAGGTGAAATTGAGAGGCAGTTACCAGGGTACTAGTTATTCCTCAGACTCAGAAGGCCAGAAAAGTAGTAGGTGTGGGGAGGTAAATGGTCTAGCTGCTCTTCTCCCCACTGTCAGCTGTTGGCATCCCTGAATGAATGTGCTCTAGGCTGGCTGCACTGAGTCCCTGTCACCTCTGTACTTGATTTTGTGATCCTGGACAACTGAGCCAACTGAGAATTCAGATTGCACCCTGAGGTGAAGCAAAGGTACTGTGTAGGAAAGTGAGGGGCCTGGATGGGAGGCGTTTATTTGTAGGAGATGTACAGATCTCTCTGTATTTCTTCTCTTCTCAGACTTTAACAATCTTAAGAATTGACTATCTTTAGGGTTTTGAAGGGCTTTTTTTAAAGAAAGCTTATCATTTCTCAGATTGGTTGTGGGAAGGGTTTAAGAGCAGGTTAAGGATATGTTCAAACTGGAGAAGACCAGGACATGAGATCTATAATGTGGTGTTTTTGTTTTTGAGGTAGTTATAGATTTGAAGAATTTGCAGAAAATTATATAGGGAGTATATAGGGAGGTCCCATGTATCATTCACCCAGTTTTCCCCAGTGGTAACATCTTTATAACTGAAGCCCTTGCACAAAACCAAGCAAGGCAAACAGTTGCTCTCACAACTTAAGGATTTGACCTGGCCTCCAGTGTGTGGTTATAGCAAACAGGCCTGCACCATTACGCAGTGTCTGCCTGCATGGCTTAGAACCAGTGCAGGCCACTGGCAGTTGGCACTGATCCACTCCACAGAGTTTGTTTAGAGTTCCCCAGTTTGACATGCACGTATGTGTTTTCAGGGAAACTTGATTGAATTGGTTGTTTGAATTCTTGATAAACCCCTTCTTTTCAATCCCTGTGTCTTAATTGTTGTTATATGTGAGGGGCTGGTACTTTGTTTCTTGCAGTTTGGGGCTATCCCATTATTTTGAGTTAATGCTCTGGAAGATAAAAAGGTGAATTAGCTAGACCAGTAATTCTCAACTTGGGGTTCATAAACTCTTGGAGTAAGATTTATCTCTGAGAAATAAATTTTACGTTTTCATTTTAGTAATTTCCCCCAAACTTTTTACTATGAAAATGTTCATAATTACAGAACTGTTGAAGGAATGAACACTCTCTCCTTTGCTTAGATTCAATAGTTGTTAACATTTTGTATATGTATTACTTGTGTATTGTTGTGGCACCACAATGACCCTTCACTTGTCCATACCTGAGTGTACTTGTCTTAAAATACAGTCTTCCACATAATCCTAATACCACCTAAAAGAATTAAATAATGCTTTCAGAATTTCTCCTGATGTTCAGTCTGTATTCAGATATCCTCAAGTGTGCCAAAAATGTTTTTACAACCATTTTTTCAAATCCTAGTCCTGCCAAGGTTTGCACATTACATTTGGTTATCTTCTAACTCATTTCTTGTCTTCATCCATTCCTCTGTGTCCTCCTGGCCCCTCCCATTCTTTTCCCTCCCAGGTATCTGATGTTCACTCAAGTTTGAAAACCCTTATTTTAACGGAATCTTAGGAAAGAAGCTACCCCCGCATATTTACGAGTGAAGATTTCTAGCTCAGAGACACTGGCACCTCTTGCTCAGGAGTACATTGCTAGTTAGATTACAGAGATTAAAACCCAGATCCTTGATTCTCAATGAGCCTTTGAAAGTAGTCACAGTTTCAAACATTTGGTTCTGAGTAGGCTTGTAGAAAGACTTGATTTGATCTGGACCTTAAAGAATGAATGGATCTTGACCATTTTTCTCCTTTCCAAAGTTTTTTAGCAGATCACCCAGAGCAGACTTTTTTTTTTTTTTTTGTCTTAGGATCAAAATGTTTGTGGTTGGTAGTTGTGACTTATTCCTTAGAGGACAGGAAGATGTTGGGCCTGATGCCCATTGGGGGACAGGAAGCCAGCCCGCAGATTTTATTGAGTACCCTCCATATTCTTGCACTGTGTTCTAGGGATGTGAGAATAAAAGGTATGTAAAAACACAGCCTTGCCTGGAATAGCCAGTAAAAACCTAGCCTCTGCCTATCATCAAATTGAAGAGGCAAGAGCCACAGAAACAGCCCAATGCAAAGCAGCATAGCTCATATCTGGTAGGTAGAACAGTGTTTGAGCACCATCTGAGCTAGGTCCATGAAAGAGGAACAGGACAAATTTCTTGCTCTTAAGGAGTTCATGCTCTGACAGTAGGGAGCAAAACAAACTTACTCCAGTGACAAAGCAAGGCCCTGTCAGGCTTGACAATTTTCTCTCTTTTCATTTGGAGGGGAGCACAATGTAATGAATGTGCTGTTCTTGTCTAGACTGAACATAAGAACAAAAGGAAGCAAGGGAGAGATCTCTGTGGACTGTGTGACCTATTGTTCCATCCTGTTGTTCTTCAGAGTCCAGTTAAATGCTGCAGGCCTTACAGCTTGGTACTGGCTTCTTCCATTTCAGGCAACGGGTGGCACTTTCTCCCTGCCCTTCCATGGCTCTGGCCCACTCACCGTAGCATCGCTCACTGAGGGTTGTCAGGAGAAGCCGCCTGTGCATCAGTGAGACCATGGGCAGCTGTCAGTTTTGACAGCAGTTGTGTGTCCTCCTCTACCTCCCTCCCCCACCCCTGCCCCAGTTAGTCTTTCTTTCTTTGCCTTTACTTTTTACCTTTCTTCACAAGCTGCCTTCTGTCTCTTTGCTACTGAGAGAGAAACTGATGTGCCAAGTTTATGGCATGCCAGATTTCTTATCTGGCATTTTCTTACCTTTGATAACTTCTGACTTAATTTAAATGACCTTGATTCTAGATTGCAGTTCCTAATTAGGATTGTTTTCCTTACTCAGCTTTTCTATAGATAAAGATCACAAGTTGTATCTCTTTATTATTATTATTATTACTATTGTTATTAATACTGGTACAATTCTGAAGAAAAGCTCTTAAATCGATTAAATTTTGATTTATTTTAATTAAAAAAGCATGACAGTGATTTTGAGAACTAATAGTTCTATCCTTTGTATCCTCAGAGAATACAATAGTATTTCTCAGCTTCATTTTCATTATCACCTCCTGAAGAAGCCTTTGCAGATATTTTTTCCTAATCACCCTTTGTGAAATTTTAAAATGTCTGTACATCTGTTCATGTACTGTATGTATATCTTTATGCTCTATACATAAAAATGACTTAAACTTTTTCTCTTCCACCTCCAAAAATCACATTTCACCTCTGTTGGGGAGGGGAATGATATCACCCAAATTGAGACTACCTGGTATAGAATAAGATAAACATATGACCTTAGACAAATGAGCTAGAGTAAGTATTGTGCTATTTCTAATATTTTCTTTTTTTAAAAAAAATTTACCAGATACTAGAACTAAAGTGATAAAGAAGATCTACTAGCTGGGAAAGTATAGAGTGCATGAAGTGCTAACACATTTTTTATTTTGACTTGTGCCACGCATCGCATTGGGTATGGTAAAGGCACTTGCTTGAATTCACATAGCAGACTTTGAGACCGATATTATCATCCCCTCTTTCTAGAAAGAATGAACAAAGGCTTGGACTTGTATCCAAGCTTTTCTGATTGTAAAGCTTGCTTCTCTTTCTTTTCAATCTGTCTGTCCTTCTTTTCCCAAAGTAATGTGGAGGGCACAGGTTGAACTTCTCAACAAATAGGTAACTGTTGAAGTGTTTTAAAAATAACTGCTGATGGTGATACGACAGTGAAATTTTTTAAAGGATTAGTTTTTGTTTTTTGGCAGAGATAGAATGTGTTTCTATTTTGGATTAATTCGTTCTAACTTAAGAATGCAACTGGATTTTACAAAATACCAAAATTCTTTGTTCTTATCTATTTAATAGGTAAATAAGCAAAGGAAGATTAAAACTAGGTCAGCTGTATACCTCAAATGTTTTGTCTTTCATTTTGAAAAGCCTTCATTTTATTTATGGATGACAATAGTTGATACCCAGAAAGGCAGTTGACCTGGTTTCATAGCTTGTTGCCAGAATAGCATCCCAATCTTCTTTTCATTGCCCTGAGATATCTCTAGTTCACATTAGGAGTATAGTATAGTGCCGTTCTGTAGTTGTCTTCTAATGTAGTAGCCAGTAACAAGTTGCCATGCCTTGTGAGTTGTAGGAGCTCAAATCTTTGGTGAATTGTATAGGATGGTCTGTTTCTCGTGGATACTTGGAGAAACTTATAATAGATCTACATTATTGTTTTCATTGTCCAAGAACATTATAGTAATATATTAGAAATAGAGGACTCTTGAAGATATGATCCTATTTTATAGCATTCTCAATTTTTGTAATAAATATTAATAATCATAGATGTTATACATTAGTCATAAATAAGTTAAGATCTGTTCCTCACACTTAAATTTCATCCCTCTAAGGAAAGAAAATAAGAGTGTTTTAAAATTATTAGTGTTTAGAAAGAGTTCATTTTTGGGTTTTATTTTTAGAATTGCCACTGAACTAATACAAATGATTTATCTTTTTTCTCCTCTTTCCTGTGAACATAAATTTGAAGCCTATATATATTTTTCAAGGTGAATTTATAGTTTATGAGCCTCATAGAAAGTCCACCTCTATTATATTTAATAGTCATGTCCTGGCTTTTACCCCAAGACAGTAATAACACCATTTGTTAGAGTAGGGCCTAGAATGAAATTTAATAAAGCTTTTAGTTTCCTCATCTGTAAAATGAAATAATAATTCCTACTTCATAGGCTTTTGTCAGAATTAGAATTCTAGAATAGATGTAAAGTGTCTAGTATATTAATTTTTTACATAGTAAATGAGGGTTTCTTTGTTTTCTTCGCTGGGTTAAAGATACCAAGATAAAATAACTCACTTTTGCTGAAGACTTCTGTTACTCCTGGACTTTGGTTACTATTGTTATTCTCCTTTGATATTCATGACTCTGTTCTTTCTGTATCTTTCACTCCTGAAGGTTTCTGCATCAGGTGGCTTCTTTGTCCCCTCTGGTTATAGGCATCGCTGTCTGGTTCTTGGCGATTGCTTTTGTCGTGCCCTATGAGCAGTTTTCTAGTGCTCTTTTAATGACTGCCTAGGGAATAATTTCCATGCATTCATTTCTTGCTTCTGTTATTCTTTACTAGATTAGAAACTCTTTACAGGAAGCTAACTCTTAGGATTCTCATAGCCCTTCTAGGCTTATGACAGAGCCCTTCACATGGATGATGCTTAGCTTACTTTGCTGTTTCTAAAGAATGTCCTGGCAGTTTTAAAGATTTTTTTAATGTTTATTCATCTTTGAGAGAGAGACAGAGACAGAGCACGAGTGGAGGATGGGCAGGAAGAGAGGGAGACACAGAATCCAAAGTAGGCTCCAGGCTCTGAGCCGTCAGCACAGAGCCTGATAGGGAGCTTGAACCCACCATGAACCACAAGATCATGACCTGAACCAAAGTCAGCCTAAGCCCTGAGTTGGACGCATAACCAACTGAGCCACCCAGGCGCCCCTGTCCTGGCAATTTTAATGGAGAATTTCAGAAAGTGTTATGGACGTTGACATAAAATATATAAAGATTCCCTCTTGTAAATTAGAGGCAGCTCTTAATAGGTGTGTACTAGTATATTTTTGTTATATTACTGTACTTTAAAATCCTATGTCTTCTCTCTTGCTTTGTGGGATAGTTTTAAAAAGGAACAGAGAAAAATGTCATTCATTCTTACCAAAAATATGACAAAGTTCTAATCACTTTGGCCAGATGCAGTTTTGGTTTATTTGGGACTGGAAATGGCAAATATCAACCATAGTTTGCAGGGTTTTTTGTTTAATTTTTCTTAAATGCTGTTCATGAAGTTGCACTAATTCATTCATTTAAACCATTCCTGAACACCTGGTCTTTTTAATACCTACTATTCTCAGATCTGGGGTGAAATAGAAAATTAATTATGCTCTAGAAGGAGCTATTCTTGATCTATTGGTTAAACAAAACTTGCTGTGAACGGGATGCTCTTTGTGATTGTTAATGAGCACTCTCCAGGCAGCTTCCATAATTTCTTAGTTTAATTCCATTGCTTAATGAATCAAAAGCATTTTTCTAAGTAAATAGTTGAATAAAAAAGTCACCCAGCAAATTCTGCATAACCTAAATTGCCAGTTTTAAAATATAGGCCCTGGGAGCACCTGGGTGGCTCAGTTGGTTAAGTGTCCTACTCTTGATTTCTGCTCAGGTCATGATCTTACATGTAGTTTGTGAGATCGAGCCCTGCGTTGGGTTCTGTGCTGACAGCGTGGAGTCTGCTTGGGATTTTCTCTTTCTCCCTCTCTCTGCTCTTCCCCACTCATGCTGTCTCTCAGAATAAACAAACATTAAAAACATAAAATATGGACCCTATTCTTTTAAAAATCTCATCTTCCCTCTCCACCATTTTTTTTTGGCGGGGGCGGGGGGAGGGGCAGCTATAAGTGAAAAATCTTGACATCTCCCTTCCTGTTTCCATTCCCAGCAAATTTATTAAAAAAGGTGTGTTGGAGGTTCTCAAGACCATCATCAGGTTTGATGATTCACTAGGAGTACACAGGACTCAGCATGTAGTTTTACCCTCAGTTGCTATTTATAGTACAATGGAAGGACACAAAGCAAAAATAGCAAAGGAAAAAGGTGCATGGGATGAAGTCCAAAGGGAGCCAGGTACAAACTTCCAGGAGTCCTGTCCTGCTAGAATCCTATAGGACATGCTTCATTCCCCCAGCAGTGAGTTGTCATGTGAAGTGTTGTTGCCTGCCAGGGAAGCTCGTTACAGACTCAGTACCCACATTTTTTATTCGGAACTGGTCACATAAGCACATCTGTCTGGCATGTACCAAAAATTTCAGACTATAAGCAGGAAAACAGGTGTTCAGCAATAAACTGTATTCTTTATTCAAACCATCTAGGAACAGTGAGCCACTCTTATCAGTTCTAGGAGTGGGGGAAACCCTCCTGAAATCCAAGGGCCAACCTCGCAAGGAGGCCATTCTGGGGATAGTGTTCTCAGGACTTGGGACCAGACTCTTCTGAACTCTGCATTCATTTCTCAGCGTCTCTAATTGGGTGTCTAATAGCCCACACTTAACATATGTCATGTGAGCTCCTACTCTTCCCCCATAAACCTGTCTTACCTGTAGCCTTGCCCTTTTTCAGTTGGCATTCCCAGCCTTCTGTTTGCTTGGGCCAAAAAAGCCTTGGAGTCCTTGGTGACTACTCTTCCTGTCATATATACTCACCTCATTTGTTAGGAGATCTGTTAGTGCATCCTTCCTTCAAATGATACCCAGTTTCTGTCAAAATAATCATGGCCATTGGTGGACAGTGGGAGGGAGTGAGCCACAAGTTAATAACTGTTGAATGTAGATTATAGATAGGTACAGGAGAGTTTGTTATCCCGTTTTCTAAACTTTGGTGTATTTGAAACTCATAACAAATTATAACCATCATAAGAAACAATCACACACGTGGACCTGTCTGCTACTACTACCACCACCCCGTCCACCCTTCTTTTCTCAGCATGGCAGCTCGGCGATCCTTTAGAAATGTCTGATTGGAGTCTTTCATTGATTCCTTACTTAGCTCAGAGTAAAAGCCCAGGCTCTCAAAGTGGCCTATAGTACTTTGCTTGATTGGCTCCCTGCCCTGTTCTGTCTCAGACCTCCTCTCCTACTTCCCATTTGCCCTCCTCCAACTATACAAAACTGCTCACTCTTCCTCCACCTGCCAGGGAGCTCCTGCCTAAAGACCTCAACACCTCTCACTTGCTATTGTTTCCTCCCCTAGAATGCCATTCTTTCAAGACTATATGGCCCGCTCCCTTACCTTCCTACTCTTAATGCCTTTATCTTATTCTTAGTTTTCCAGTTCCATACCACATTGTATAACTGGCCTATGTATTATACTTAGTGTATATCAACTGCCTCTATCATTACTCCACTCACCCCTCTCCCCCAGGAACATAAACTCCATGATGACAGGGATCTTTGTTTTTTTTCAGTGATACATAATCCCAAGCACCAATTCAGTGCCTGGCATATAGAAGGCATTTCACGAATGTTCGTTGAATGAACAAATAGTGCCAGTGCTGGGACGCATATTAGAAATCTACTAGAGTGCCCCTTCTTTCTTTTTCTGTGTTAAGAACCCAAAGCTCAAAGAAGTTCTGTATAGTTGGTTAATGATTTTGTATGAGTGTGTGTGTGTGTGTGTGTGTGTGTGTGTGTGTGTGTGTTTGAGGATTCTCTGTCTGTCTCTGCCTCTTCCCAACTTATGCTGTCTCTGTCTCAAAATAAATATATAAAAAACTTTGAAAAATAATAAAAATAAAATAAACAAACATTAAAATGGTAACTTTTTAAGAAAGAACTCCTTAACACCCCCACCTACGTTTTTCTAAATTTAATGCCAATAGATGCTGTCCAGTTTAAATTCTGTTTGTACGTCCTATGTATAAATTCATAGCCTAAACTAAATTGCCCATATAATAAAACTTAGTGGAATTTCTTGTTTTCTTACTCTGTTAATGTCCGGTGAAATCTATGGTAAGAACATACAGTGTCTTAAGTTGCTATGACAATGAAAGAGCTTTTAGAATAAAAGCTTTAATTGTTCAATTGGAGAAACCTCACTGCTCCCCCTCCCCTCAGCTTTATACCCTGAAGAAAGAGAGTGAGAAATCTCTAGTGACAGAATTCCCTATCTTCTAATTATTCTGACTTTTGTACTAACTATAGAAAAGAGTGTTGACTTCAGTGGGAATTATCTAAAGCAAGATTAGAGAGACAGCTATTTGATCGGCTAAGTTTTTAGCATCCACATCTGCAATATTGTGGGTGCATTACTAATCCATACATACATGGCCCTGAAACAGTGGAGGAAGCTAGGCTCTCTCTACTCCAAGGTGGGAAAACTCCTTTGACAAAAGAGCAGACCCTGAAAGAGCAGCTTTTCTTCCTATTATTCCCCATGCCATCTCAGCTGTGCCACAGATGGGACTCAATCCCCTGGATTTTTAACTCTATATGCTGATGTGCCATGACGAAGCCTAAATTATATTATAACTATAATCCTGCCTCAAAGCTTGTGTTTGTTTTAATTGTTCATTTTTACAGATTCAAATTTGTCCCTTTGAACCTTGGGCATTATGTTTGTTCGGTGTATGTTAGAGGTTTTCAGTGATCTTTAGGATCATCATAATCATTCAGCTTCCATTCAAAAACCATGGTGAGGTGAAGGAAATTGATGTGCTGGCTCCTCTCCCTAGTACTCACTGCTGCTAATTGGTCTCCCACTCTGATGCAGAGTACAAGCCCTGACTAGGCGGAAACCTGCCTCTTAACCCAGAGTGCTACTGTGATCTGTGATCTGATGGTTGTCACGGTGTCTGGAGGCTCTGAAGTCCAGTAGGCTTTTCTCCTGGCCTGGGAACCCCATGCCAGTTTTCCTTTATCTTGTTTCTTTTATATCTAGACATTCTCAGATACCTTTTCTTCCCTTTGTCCTTAATATATATACCTGTGCTGTAGCAATGTATTTTCAGGTTTGGAAAGGTTTGGAAGAAGCCACTTCTCAAGGGTAACTGTGTCTACTTGCATTTGTCTGTATGTGAAGTATAACGTGAATACAGAAAAAGGCATACGTTATAAGTTCAGTGAATTTCCAAAAAGTGAACACTTCCACTCATGAGCCAGCAACTGGATCAAGAAACCGAACATTGCCAGCTCCCCAGGAGTGCCCCTTGTGCCCCTTAATTCCTCCCCAGAAGTATAACCACTATCCTGATTTCTAACACGAAAGATTATTTTTGCTTGTGTTTGTACTTGGTATAAACGGAACCATACGGTACGGTTATGTCTGGCATCTTTCGCTTTATGTTTGTGAGATCCATTTATTTTGCTGCATAGGGAGATAGTTTTATTTATTTTCATTTCTTTTATTATTCCAGTGTGTCCCACTAGTTTTTAAATGAATACATCACATCTCTCCATTTGGGTTGTAGAGCTGGCCATGCAGCCTAGCACCATCTTGCACATAGTAGGTGTTGAATTGACTTGGTGCAGAAATAGAAGGAAATTTACCCAGTGTAGGACCTTCTCCTTTAATAGATAGATGCTGAGGTCCGTATTATGGGGAAAACTGTCACTTCTTTATTTCTCATGTTTGGACATGATTAAATATTTGACCTCTACTGATTTAATATTATTTGTTTAACTAGTTGCAAGAGTCATGAGAAAGAGTGGATAATGTGCTAACTTTTGATGACTGCAAAGAAAGTTATGACTTAGGAACTTTCATAACTCCTGTCTTCACTAGAGTCAGATTTTTTTCCACTGTCACAAGTCTTCAGCAGAGTTTTCTCTACGGCACCCTTGGGGATTCTTATTTGGCTTGAGTCTTTGAAGTGATGTCATATTGCTCTTGAGTCTTCATCCTGTTTGTGAGGCTTGTTAGCTTTTCTGCTGACCTTGCTGTTTGGAACATGTCCTCCTTGCCTCCTCTAAGGTGGTGGAGGTTTGGGGTGAAATAAAGATAGGGTGGTGAAACCCAACATAAAATTCCAAGCAAGCCTGTGTTCTTGCCCCACCCTATCCTGCCCAGCACCCTCCCTACCTTGGTTCCTCACATATCTTCAGGTGAGAAATCTCTCAGGCTCTATTCATTCTCATTTCTACAGGACAAGGATGGTTTAAAATCCACAAAGTCTTTGGTGTGACATTCTGTCATAACTAAGAGAGCAGCAGTAACAGTAGTAACTGTTAGAATGAGGGAATGTGTCATTATGTGGTATTTCCTGATGGTGAATCACCTTCCCATGAGCCCCCAAATGAGAGGAGGTGTGCGTTTGAGAAAAGAGTGGATGAACACTTGTTTGTCGCTGTTTCACTTTTAATGCTCTTGGGCTACATCGAGTCTCCTCTCACTTTTGTTCACTTATTGAAGATGCTGGATTTTTTTCCTTTCTGAGGCTAGAACTAAAGAAGATTCCCTGGTTATTTGTTCTTCCTTAAGTTGTTTAGAAAGAAGATGTTTTTGTTCAAAAGGGGAAAGGAAGAAGAAGGTTGTTAAGACAAAGGAGATTAAAATTTGTAATGGCAGTGTGAAGCAGCAGCCTCTCTGGGTCTTTGTGAGAACCGTGGTCATACTGGACCTGGTTCCTCTGTGTGACTTAGTACATTGGAGTGCTATTGCTCACACAGTTCCAGCGGCCTTTTCTTATGTTTTCCCTTCCACCTTCTTTAGCCTAACATGGCACTTCTTTATGATAGCTTGAGTAAGTAGACTAACAGTGTGTCTTGCTATATTTGTATAAGTGCCTTCTAATGGTACCGTGGTTCATAGGGTGTGTGTGTGTGTGTGTGTGTGTGTGTGTGTGTGTGTGTGTGTGTGTAGGGTGACTGTCATGATCCTTTAGTCCAGAGACAAAAGGGTCAGGAAAGTGGTAACATTTGTGGTCAAAGATGCATCTTCATAGTGAAGTCCAGGAAAGTGAATTGTTACTTTCAAGATAAGCCCCTTGCCTTACTAGTGATTATAGGTTCTAGTTCTTTTCCTCTGTGTTTTTTCATTTTCTGCATGAGGATGGGGAGTAGCTGCCCATTTCTCCTCACTTTGCTAATAGAGTTGGAGAGAATTCAAGATGAGTGCTGTATGGTGTTGGTGCAGTGTGTGTAGGGGTTGTGGCTGTGGCCTGGGAGCTAGCTCATGGAGGGAGGTTGCTGGCTTCTGCAGACAGACACAGGGACTCTGCATCTTCCTCTTAACCCATGGAGACCGTGGCTGTGGCCGCTGCTGTGGTTTGGATACAGCAAAACTTATAGCTGATGTTGCTTCAGGTAAAGCTGAGGTCATCACAGACGGTGAATGTTTTCTCAACTACTCTTGTCATGTTAGCTTAGAAGTTCAAGGTTTTTGGGGCCTTTTGTTTTACTGCTAATTCTTATCTTCTCGATGGAAAGAAAGTGAAAATTTATCCTCCTCTTCCTCTAAGAAAGGTTTAGCTCACTGACAGTGGTATATGTTTATATTTATTATGTTATAATTTTATAATAACATTTATTATAAGTTACATGTATTTGTGGTGTGTTAATTATAGCTCAATAAAACAGTAGGAACAAAAAGTTAAAGTGACTTCTGGAGTATTTTTGGTTTTTTATTTATGAAATATAGATAATCTAGGGAGAAAATACAGAGAAATAAAAGATGAAAAAGCATTTCATAATTCTGTCACCTTGGCTTAATTACTGTTAACATGTTAGTGTATATTTTTCTGTTTTCATATATTCTAGATACATATGTGCTTGTACATATAAAATTATCTTTTACATGATAAAATAGCCTTTTTTTCTAACATTAAAAGTCATGTACTTATTTAGAAAGTTGAAAGATGGAAAACCTTTTTTCCTTACTCTGCCCTCTTCTCTCTACCGCTACCCACCCCCCCCCCCCCCCAAGATAAGTGTAGTTGACTGGTGTGTTTCCAATCTTTTGCAGATTAAAGCTATTTCTTATTGCTGCTAATCACTTAAGGAACTCCCCATTGAACATGTGTGTTTATATGGCTGCATTTAGTTTAAAAATAAGTTCAGATTTATTTTAAGCTTTTTCCTAAATAATTTAGATCAATGCTTTAGTCTTATGTAGTCTCAAACATAAACTTCGTATAGATTTTTTTAAGTCACTACCTCACAATACACTTGTACCTTTAAGCTTGTTAATGTTGTGTATATACTCTTTATATTCATGTAGTGGTTACTTCTGTCCATATACTTTGTTTGGACAGTGTAGTCTTTAGCTTGTAAAATATTACAGGGCAGGCTAGTTTAAGTAATTTCATAATACTGTGTGACTGGAAACACTTTACTTTTAGTTGTTTTTCTATTTGGCCTATAAGATCTTGAAAGGCGGGCACTAATTGCTACTGTACAACATGGTTACTTAATCTCAATACATTTTCTGCTTCTTAAATGACAGGGTATTTGACATTATTATTTTAGCTCATCTGAAAATAAGGAAAACTGGAATTAGGGAAAGGAAGCAGTATATAACCTACGAGAAGCCTGATGACTGAAACTAACGTACTGTTTTAAATATCTTTGATAGATTCTGTGTATTTCTACTGATACTTGGTTCAAATTTTCCATCAGTTGCTTAATTGAGGTAGTTCATTCTCAGTATTTGTTTACATATTATCTTCAGCATCTGTTGCTTCATTTGTATGGAAGGCAAGATAGCCGGCTGCCAGCCCGTCTCTAAGCTGGACTGTGACCTCATGTCTGTGATCGATGGACACAGCTGTGGGGTTTCCATGTGTGCTTGGCAGCACCAGCACCAGAAACATCTGGTCTAAGAATGTAGTTCTCTTCTCCTGCAACCTTATGGAAATTATTTGGTGCATAGTGGAATAATGCCAAGCATCCTTACTCGATATAGAAGTCACAAGGGACTCAAGAGCCCAAGATGGTGTTCTTTGCAGACTTGAAGATATTGAATTGAAAGTATTATTGAGTATGTACCTATAAATCACTTAGTCCAGTGCCGATGCATACGTGCTGCTTTTCTTTATTCTAAGTTTAAGAAATTTTTGTTTTGGTATAACAGGTAGCAAAAACAGCAGTGAAGGCTTTGGCCTAACAGAGTGAATTAGTTTGATTCAAATCCCACAAGAATTGCTGTGTCTGAGATGCATTTCTTAGCAGCTCCTATACATTTTTAGTGAGGCTATTTAAGGAAGATTACAACCGCTGTGAGGTTTTTCCTTTATATAGGTATTAAATGTGTGTATTGTTTATATTTATCTTATATATTATTACATTTATACATACTATAGTTCATTTACATAATTAGTGTGTAATCAGTTAACCTCATTAGCTCTTGCATTGGCCCTTCTGGGGAAGTCTTTTGTCAAGATTGGCACTTGTTTTTATAATATCTGAAGAGGTCAGAATACCGTTTTGAAAACATGAAGCTCTCCAGAATTTACTTACTATATCTCTAAGATTTTATGATTTTTTTTCTCCCAAGGAATTAAGCATATCATTATCTTTAGTTAAAATTAACCACTGAGGGCAACTGAGCTCTGTATAGCAAGCCTCAAATTAACCCCTTGTTTACTTTGGACTCTTAAGTCAAGAAACATTTCTTTTTCTTAGAGAACCTTTAATTTTAAAGTCAGTTTGTCCCCCACTCTGTATCTGTGCTTGGCTAGATAAACAGACCAACCTAATTAATTCTGCAAACAGAGGCTACAATGCTCTTTTTGTGTCAGTTTTTAGCTCAAGACTTAAGTATTCAGTAGAAAGACTAACTATTGAATATGCACCAGTGTGTAAACATCCGTGCACAGTGAACGAGCACTGTTGATGAATTCAGATATGAAGTTGCCAATTTATACTAAACCTGACAGGAAAAGAGAATTTTCTTGATTTCTCTTACAGATTTTGTTTTATCAGTAACTTAATCTAGGCTCAGAGAATGGGAAAATAGTTTTGCTGGTGAGTGTTGTTACTTCATTCTGTATATTAGTGATTTCTCTTGTCTGGATTTCTTTTAAACTGGCTTCCCAACACCCTTAGCTCTGTAATATCTGCCCACATGCACCCGGGAGATCTCTTCTCACCTCCAGGGCAACTGGTTGCCCTTTCCTGACTCCTGTCACTAGCCTACAATTTCTGTGTCTTACCCTGCTCTCTCCCTTTCCAGTGCCTGCACAGTGTCTGTTTTGAAGTGAACCTTCAACATGCTGATTGAATACATTGGTACCAATGGATGTGCATAGATAGGGATGTGGTTCTTGCTAAAAGGCTGTCAAAGTGACATAGCAACTTCCTGGCCTTCCATTTTTTTGGGTTATTGGTAGATGGTAAATTTAGCACTTTATATTGCTGGTTAGGGGTGGATGAATTGGGCAGGTTCCAACATGGTAATATCGTTCTTTGTTCCTTTGAGTTTGGTTTGGTGAGCAAACAGCCTTTCAGGGTCTTCACTGGAGAAATTTATTTGGACATGTAACTAACTGGTTTGTATTTTGATCTCTGTAAATCAGTATTTCCTCTCGGAGGGGATGCCATTTTGGGTACTTTGTGTGATCTGATGGTGATGATTTACTTTCTTTTGTTCCTTTGTGCAGAAATCCAGCACGCACGTACACACACACACACACACACACACACGCGCACGCGCGCGCGCGCGCATACCCACCTTATCTCAGGGGTAGGCATGGGGTAATTGGTGGTCCTTTTTCTTGCCCTAAGTGAGAGTTCTAGTTTTAAATGGTTACTCTGACTTGGCCAGCCTGACTTGGGAGGCTCCACACAAACACCATGTGTTTTGCTTCTGTGGCATTCAGAATACAGGGAGCAGATGATCCTAAGAAAGGGAGGACTGCCATGTTCTTTAGGGAGTGGCACTGTTTGACTTTTGTCAGAGAGCATCTGGAGTGTCCTCAGGCCTTCCTCTCAGATCTCTTTTCCAGTGACTCCAGCCTGTATCTTAATTTTTCACTGTGTTTGTGGGTGTGTGTTATAGAAGGAGGGAAATGGATTAAGGAACATGATCTCAAGTTAATGAGCTATCTTTAGACCAAAATGACTTAACACAGTTTTGTGAGATACATACATAGTAGATTGCTTTAAAGTTCTGTATAAGGTGATTATAACAAAAAGTTTGCTATTCACTTATCTTTCTGGTATTCTAAAAAACAAAATCTGCACTTTTTCCTTTGCTTTAAATAATTGCTGTACAGCTGGCTTGCTGCTGGTTGGGGTGGTGGAGGGATACATGAGGTGAGAGGAGCAAGGTTAAGGTAGGATATGAACTTATGTCTTCAGAATTGATATTGAGAGTTTATTTTGGTTGGGCTGTTTAAATTGGATTACTTTAATCCTGTATTATTGCCTTCCACCCTATACTTAAGGATTTTTTTCCTGGAAAACACTTTTTATTCCTATATGCATGTAAAATTTGCATTTTAAATAATCCTGTGATCTTTTAAGATCACATTTAAAGAAAGATTTTTGATAGAATACAAACACTCCATATCAGCAATAATATGTATTGTGTTCAGAACATGTCTTAGAATGAAAATACTTGAAGTTGAGGCAGATTGAAGTGCCAGTGGTAGTTGTAACATTCCTTAAGACTTGGGATACATTGATTAAAACTCAATCTCAGAACAAATCACCTGATTTGTGGTTGATATCATATATTGAAGATAATTGGTTATCCATTCCCTTTAGTCTTTTCGGAATCTGGATTTTTTGTATCTTTCCATGTTTTTCCAAGAGGAGCACCTGCAGTTTAACACTGTATTCTTATATGAACAGAGGTAACAGCATCTGTAGTTCAGGAAACATGGTGCTAATCATTCTTTAGCACTAGACCTAATTTAACGATAGCAATCAGAAAGAAAATAGGCTACAGTGGTGTTCACTGTTTTGGTGGCTGGTTCTTGGTTTAGGTGATGGCTGGCACCCTTGCCTAGACCCTTTTAGCCCATCACAGCAGTGAGTCAGTAAGCCAGGCGAAGTGTGTGCTATTGATTGTCCACCTACCTGCAGCCAGAGGGCAGGTGATGCCAGAGATTCGTGTAGTTTGAGTTCACCTGGGCTACTTCTTTTACCTCCTACTACTTCCTACTTAGTTTAGGAATGCTTTTTGTTTAGAATTGTATTAAATGTTCTCTATTTATAAAGCAAAAGATAATTATAGTTTATTTCCCAAACATAATATTTGAGTATCTACTATGTGCTAGGCACCATGATAGTCTTTGCATGTTACTGATGTTTTCATTCACTCATCCTGGCTTGTGACTCACTGGCCAAGAATGGATTAGGGTTTCCTCCACTTACACATAAAGACACTGAGGCTCTGGGATTGCGCTCGTGCGCGCTCTCTCTCTCTCTCTCTCTCTCTTTCTTTTAAGATCAACTGTCTTACCCACATATTCAGTGTGACAGGCACTGTCAGGGTACAGAGATGAACAAGATAGAGTCCCTGTCTTTGGAGCTTGTGTTCTCATAGAGAAGGTAGGTTTTAAACTAATCACTGTGGGGCGGTGAGTGCTATGGAAAGCAATTATCTGTCTCTAGAGCATGTGTTTCTTATGGTACTTAATGTTTTCATTGCTTTTTCTGGATTCTTCTGGAGCTCGAGACTTGCATTTGGCAGGGCTTTGGGGCAGAACTAGAGTGAGGCTTTTGAAGAGAATGGGCTTTCTCCAGCTGGGAGACTTGGTGACACTTTTTGATGAATTTCCGTGGCTATTATAGTGGGCTCTTTTGGAATATACTGGTGTTTGGTTCAGAGTAAAACTTCCCTGTAGGGTTTTATTAAGTGATGTGAGGTCAGTTTGTATATCTAGCACAGTGCAGATGGTGGCACTGTGGAATCAGATCTCCCACTTCATGGACTTTGCCACTGGCTTAGAGAAGGGTATGAATGGAAATGGACTGAGGCAAGATTTTCTTTAAATGTCCCCCTTTCCTGTTGGGACTTTGAAGCTTCTGATTCCATATTCTCATTTTCTCTCTTCACATAATTTGGTGTGTTTTCTAAAAAGTTGGGAGGGAGAGACACTTTAAATGGTTTTCCTAGTTGGAACTGAAAAATGAGGAGGTGAGTTTTAATTACTGAAGTCATTATTTCTGGTGCCATTCTGTAGCTTTTCTCTGCTCCACAGTAGTGAGAAATGATCACATAGATTTAAGAAGTTTTGAGATGTGTTGGAATGGTCTCCATGTACATGGTAAGTCCCACCTTACCCAGAATGTGAGTGGATGTGGTATGCTATTCCCAAATGAATGATCGTACCTGAATTGTCACCTAAAAGCTCTTAAATGGGTGATGTCCCTCAGCAGTTAGAATATCTTGATTCTGTTTTCTGTTTTGCCCAAAGATATGTGGAACTTAGTCATTGTCTTCTTGAATCACTTCTGTGGTAAGCATCTTTGAATACTTAGAGCTAAGGGAATGGTTCTTCCTATGTGGTTTCCACGAGGATCTTCCAGAGGTGTGAGAAATATGTGTCAGAGGGTCTCTCAATTGTATTTGAATGGAAACTACCCTTTCAGAACAAAGAGGGAAGTCCCTTTGCAGATGTGCACATTATTCATAATGAAGGGAATTGTTTGAAAATAACAAAATGGTAACATACACACCTTTGAACTGAAGCTTATTTCCTTGTTGCCATAATTGGCACAATCTAGCTATTTTCTGTTATTCAGCAAGCTCCAAGAGTTATTTTGAAGGCACCACTGATTTTAACAACATGACCTTTGAAAGACAGTTTACCAAGGGTAGATTTTTACTTTTCTCTATATGATCATTGTTTGATTTCTTCTTTGTTCTTTTTTCACTCACCTACAGTGGTGTACCATGAAATATGTCAGGGTAAGGAAGCTGGAATTAGGATAGTTTATGAAGGGGCCAGGAGGGGAGACAGAAAAAGTGAGGAGAAGAGTAAGATGAAACCATGAGACATACCAAAAATCTTTACTTGGCCATTGATATCCTCAAGACCAAATTAGAAACTTACTGAGCTGTTTAAATACCGACCATACACCCTCCCTACTCTAGCAGTGAGCACTTCTCCAAGAATGTTCTATAGAATACTTACTTCCGTCTGGCAATTTCTGTGCTTTTGATTAAGGCATAAACTAATAGCTTGCTTATAGAAATTGAGATCAAACAAAAATTGTTTTAATCTTACCAAAGTAGAGTGATTTTGCACATTCATTTTATTCAAGTTTTTTCCCATGTGTGATTAAATTTTCAAGGTCTCATGATTATATTCTTCCAGTGGGGGGGAAATGGGAACAGATAGATGTCTGTATGATGTGTAGGGGCTTTTATTCTGCCACCCTGGTTTAGGAATTGAGACATCTGTAAATCCAAGTTGTTGCTTTCTAAATGCACTAGATTCTAATTTAATAGACCATAAAAAACAAGCTGTCTCACATTCCTTCACAGACAGATGCCCAAAAGGCATCACTGTTACTCCCTACAGTGAGGTGTAGGTAGTAGGTAGTTTACTGGTTTTGTCTGCTAATTCTATCATTGGTGTCAGTTCTGGAGTCATTTCAGTTGACCCCTCCACTCACCATGGGCATTTGTGCTGTTTCTTTGCATGGCTGGTAATTTTTAGTTGGATGTCAAACGTGATTTTTACCTTATTGGGTATTGGATATTTTATATTCCCATATTATTGAGTTTCGTTCTGTGATACAGTTATTTACTTGAAAGCAGTTTGATCCTTTTTAGATTTTTTTGTTGGGATCAGATCAGCATTTAGTTTGGGCCTGATTTTGCCCTGCCATTGAGGCAGGAGCCTCTTGAATGTTGTACCCAAATTCCGGTGAATGGTGAGCTCTCCCAGTCTGGCCAGTGGCAACAGGTATTATTCTCTGTTCTTGTGAGCACTGTGTTCTGTTCCCCCTGGTGCTTTGGGAGGTTCTCTTTCTAACGACAAGGATGTGTTGAGCAGTGCTCTGCTGAACACTGAAGGGGAACTCTCAGGTCTCCAGAGCCTGTTTGCGTTCTCTGTGCAGCAAGCTCTCTCTCCTCTCTGGTCTTTGTCCTATCAACTCCCCAGCCTCTCAACTCAGAGAATTGTCTGGGCTCTGATTGGATTTCTTCTTCCTATGCCAAAGCCTGGAATCTCTCTCAAGGTAGTAAGCTGGGACAATTACAAAGCTTTCCTGATGTTTCCCATCTCCCCAGGGTCACTGTCCTTCAATCTCTGATGTCCAGTGCGTTAAAACTTCTTCATATGTTTTGTCTAATTGTAGTTGTTCAATGGGAGAGTAAATCTGGTCCTTGATAATCCATTTTGGCCAGGAGCAGAAATCCCCATCATTCCTTTTAACTGCAGACATTTTTCAGAGCTCAGCCTTTATGTGACTCACCATGTCAGATATGAAGCAGGAGCCTTTGTGCTTGTGAGTACACAGATGGATCCAGTAGGAAATGCACAAACATGTACCACTTTGCAAACCCGTACCTTCTTCAGAGCTGTGCCCCTTGTTGGCATTCATTACTTGGGCCTGATTTTAGGGTTTTAAGCAAGACTCTATTCAGTGTGCACAGTATTCTATTCTTTTCTGGCTTGCACTGTGATAAGCTTCATGGAGTTTGCCACTGGCTTAGTTAGAGAAGGGTATGAATGGACCCAGGTAAGATTCTCTTTTAAGCGATCCTTTGGCAGGTCAGAAAGGTGAAGATAGTATGATGGTTGATGGACTCCATTCGCCTTCTCCTTTGCTCTAGGAAAAACTTAAGCTTGGAAATTCTCAATCTCAAGAAGTTATGGGTCTGGATTGGTACCATCATGGAAGGCAAATTAATCAGCAAGGTTCTGGTACTTCAGGCTCCCATCGATTTCTTCTCACAGCTGACAATTGGTGGAAGCAGCCCAAGCAGGGAGATTGGCGGTGATTCTAGAACAGCATGGAAGGGGTAAGGACCCTTATTCCAGAGAGACAGAGGGACTAGGCCATGTGAATTGCCAGAAACAAACTCACTTTGGATTCTTAGGGAGCTGTCTCCTCTAACCTAAACTCTTAACTTTGCTTTTACTAATTAGGAAAATAGTACATGTCAATTATAGAAAATTAAGTCAGTTTAAAGAAGAAAATATCTATAATCCAGAGTTAATCTTTGATAACATTTCTTTTTTCCTTGGTATATACTCATTAAAACGTATGTAGTTATCGCAATATACTTGTGTTGAGAATGGCAAAAGTTGCTGTGAAAAACGTATTTTGTTTCTGAGTATTTGGGATTACTTATCTCTTCTTGGTCTCAGTAAAACTGCAAGTTTAATTATGTATGGGGGAAGAAATCTTTCTTTCTGCCCTTCTAGGTTCTTGACCAGGGCCCCAGTAACATAAGATAGATTAGCGAGAAAGAAACAGAAGTCTATTAATATGTATTTCATATATATGTGGGAGCCTTTGCAAGAAAAATGAAGACTCAGAGAAATTGCAAAACCCAAATACTTTCATACTTGTTGAACACAGAGAGAGACTGTAGTGGAAAAGTAAATAAAATATATGGGGAGGCTAAAGGAAGATAAGAGATACGTTAACAAGGTTTGCTTGTACAGAATTCTCTTGGCCTCAACTCCCTGTCTCTGGTGATGAGAATGTTTTTTTTTTTTTCCATTTGGTATAGGAAGGACATCTTTCGCATGGGAGTTTTATCTCTGGCTTTCAGGAAGAAATGGGGGAGGTCAGCATGCCCTTCTTATACCTGCTGTTTTTTTTTTTTTAAGTGCCTTTAGCTCAGAATAACCATTCTGTCTAAAAGCATATTTGGGGGTGACATATTCTGGTTTCCTTCAATTACCATCAAGTGGTTGGGGGATTTTATTTTGGCCACACACTTACCTAGCAGATTGGTTTTCCATTTCAGTCAGTGTCTAGGTTTCAGGTCCTGCTTTATGAAGGTTGACATACTTTAGGGTCCCCAACAGCAGGTATTCCAATTGTGTGTATATCTGTGTGTGTGTAAATAACTCCCTTATGAAGGAAGAAAATGGATGGATTCTGAAATCAAGTGCTAAGGCACTTGTATCCATGGTGTTATGTCCTGTAGATTGGGGCTTGAAGGCAACTATTAGGACTTCTGGTTGTCGATGTCAGGAAATGTTAGAAAGCTGTAATAGTTTCATTTAGATCCGAGAGGAATAATGATCTGTTTTATTTGACTTTATTCCTTAAGCAAGGATCATCCTGTTCATTTGCCATGTTGTGCTTTTTGGTTGGAGGTTATCACAGAGATGTATTTTGGCTTCCTTGTGGTTCTTGGCATCAATCATGGAAGCATCCGTCTCCCAAGGTTGTTCATGGGGAGGAAAACGGAGTGAAGTTTATTCACCATCCTACATCATCTTGTCACAGCCTCCAGTTTTCCCCCATCACTCACCCCACCAGGTCCATCCAGGTGAATGGTGCTACTGTTTAATTCTCTTCTTTACCACATACTTCTAGATATCAGTTGAGTGATAAAATCTCATCAAAATACAGCAAATAATGTGGCCTGGCAGACTTTGTACAAGACAGAGGAGCTAAAGGGCTCTGTGAGGACTTTGTTGTGTCTAGTAAAATTTCTGTATGGTGCCTATAGACAGAAAAGACAGAGCAGGTTAAGGGCTTCAGGGCCATTCCCTTTGACTTTGGAGTCTCAGAAGAAGTTCAGCAATAAAACTATAGAGTGTGTCTTTTTGTCTGAAATGGGTCCAAAACAGCATTTCTTCTTGAATAAGATGTCTCAAGTGTCTGATTTCCATTTTACTTATGTTAATTTTATAATTTTTCTGTGGGTTTTTTTCTGGGACTGATGGATCTTGGAAGATGTGGGCTGATTAATTTTAAAGAACATGCCATTCCTTCACTGGTCCTACAGAGCCAGATCCTATAACCTTTTTTTTTTTTTTAATAATTTTTAAAATTTATTTTTGAGAGAGAGAGAGATGAAGCACGAGCAGGGGAAGGGCAGAGAAAGAGGGAGACACAGAATTCGAACAGAGCCTGATGAGGGGCTCGAATCCATGAACCGCAAGATCATGACCTTAGCTGAAGTTGGACGCCTAACCGACTGAGCCACCCAGGCACACCTTATAACCTAATTTTGTTGCAGAATTTTTCATACATTGGTCTGTTTACCTTTGGTTGAATTGTCAGTGAATTTAAGTCAAATAACTTTTCATGTGTCTGAGTAAAAAAAAAATAATAATTTTGATTAATTCAACTGGTATGGTACTGGATAATACTCTCAGGTGTAACTGGGATTTGCCAGGTAAAAAGGTAATATCTTCTCATTTTTGTAACAGTTTACAGTCACATAATGGAAGGTTCGGTAGTAGTTAATTAAAACAAAAGATTAAACTAGTCTTTAAAAATGGATATTTGCATTCTAAGTGTATATTCATTTGTATATTTTGATGGTGAAATCTAACAGATATTTGCATATCTCATTTTATCAGCCCTCTCTCCACTAGCAAAGATACAGTGAATAATGAATTGCCCTTCCTTTTTTGTTCAGCTGTTAATGGGTAGATCTAATTCTATGAAGAATTATGCTGGGAAGAAAGATGATTACTCAGAACATTTCCCAGTCCTCCTGGATCCTCCCAGTTAGTTTATCTGAAGTCTGCCTGTCTCTCCTCACATCGTTACTGTCATCAGTGGAAGGAAAGAAAATTTGGGTAACAGTTTAAAAAATATTTTAAGGAGTCATTTTTTAAAAACTCACTACTCATATGCACTCCTCTGTGCTCAGATGGTGGAGTGGGCAGGGCTTGCCCTATGACTTATTTATGAACCCATAGCTGCTTCTGAAAATTACCACTATTCAGATGTTTTCCCCTCCTCCAGCCTCTAAGCAGCCAAGGAAGGCAACAGAAAACTCCTTGCCTAGTCCTATTCCAGCCAGAGACAAAGACCTTTTCTATGAGAGTTGGCTCCCCTGGTTGGAGTCCAAAATGCTAATTGGCATCAGCTGCATTAAATCGCTGAGTGGAGCCTAGCAGCTGCCTCATCATGGAGAAAACCAGGAGGGAGCCTTCCTTTTCTCACCAAAACGTACCCTCTCTTCTCTGTAGTTACCTTTTTTTTTTTCTTTCATCTGTGTATGATTGTGGGCTCCTAAAGAGGAGAATGAAGGGCAAGGTCATTTGGACTTGGTCTAGACAGATGGGATATATAATCTTAGGTCATGTCGTTTTGTCCATTCCACTTTCTTTCATATACAGGGTGGTTGTTAACTTTCAGTTTTAGCCTGCCCCGACTGTTTTCTACTGTATTTTTCTCAGGCTAAATGGGGCGTGTGGTGGTGGGAGTGTGTACATATTTAAATGTTGGAATGAGACCACCAAACTTGTATTTAACTAATGACCAAAGGGAAATTTGAATTCAAAAGTTGGTTCATTATTACTCCAAAGACAACATGTATTATTGTACACATTAGTCATATTCAGGATTCCAGTTGTAGTTGGCTCAAAGCCATTGGCAGATTCTACATTTCTGATGCTTTTTCTCCAAGGTGGGCATTCTTAATTAGTATATGACAGTTACTGGTGGTAAAATGCCCTTTTATTTTATAAGATGCATGATGGTTATCTATTTTGAAATCATAGAAGCAAGAGAAGGAGGGTCCAAAGTATATATAAACGATTTCCTAAAATACTAGTTTGAGAGGCCAGTATGGTTTCCTCTCAAAATTTTTGGTAGTTCAGTTTCATATGCTTCCAGGATTTGACTACTTAAACCTTGGAAATACTCTGGCAAGTGGCATTGATCTGATTACTGTATTTATGGATAATACTTGGATGTTTCAGTTATATTAGAAAAGCTGTTGCCAAACTTGATTGTATTTAAGTTCTTATATCATATTTCATTGTTTCTAATATGTGGCCCAATTTCAAAAATGTATGTCTTATGGTTGATGGTGAATCATACTTTCATTACATGAAGTACTTCAGTGTCTCTATCTAGTGGCATCTTGGATTTAAGTAAATATATTGTGCTATGACAGTCTGCCAACAGTATTTACCATTATGCATATTAAGTGTCTTTCACATCAGTGGACAGCACTGAATTTAAGCCTGTGAGAATTTTTAAATATATAGAATGCATAAGAATTTCAATTCCATGAGCTCTGAAAACATCAAGTGCTTCTGGAAGCTCTTAATTCTTCTTATAAAGAATGGTGAAAAGGGGCACCTGGGTGGCTCATTCGGTTAAGCATCCAGCTCTTGATTTCAGCTCAGGTAGTGATCTCAAATGTTGTGAAATTGAGCCTGCTTTGGTCTTCGTACTGAGGGTGGAGTCTGCTTGGGATTCTCCCCGCCCCCCCGTCTCTCTATCTCTCTCAAAATAAATAAATTAACCTTAAAAAAAAAAAAAAAAAAGGGGCGCCTGGGTGGCGCAGTCGGTTAAGCGTCCGACTTCAGCCAGGTCACGATCTCGCGGTCCGTGAGTTCGAGCCCCGCGTCAGGCTCTGGGCTGATGGCTCGGAGCCTGGAGCCTGTTTCCGAGTCTGTGTCTCCCTCTCTCTCTGCCCCTCCCCCGTTCATGCTCTGTCTCTCTCTGTCCCAAAAATAAATAAAAAACGTTGAAAAAAAAAAAAAATTAAAAAAAAAAAAAAAGAGTGGTGAACAAGTCAGATCCTAGAAGACACTGGTTTATGTTGCTAAAGAAAAAATATATTGAAACTAATCAAAATATGTTGTGATCCTTAATTATTGCACAGGAAGCTTCTCATGGGAGAATTGTAGGTAACATTTGCTTTCTGTCAAGAAGTGAAACTTACTGGCAGAGTATCACACAGAATAATGACTCTTAGAATAATTTAGCCAATATGGGGAGTGGAAGGGAGGTAGGTAGGGATGAATCAATAAAAGCAAAGTCTGTGCAACCCAACGAGATGCACACACTGCATGTCATGATTGGCTACAAATACAAAATTAAAATCAATATTTTGATTTTCTCCTATTTTAGTTCACCATTGTTCTTTTTGTTTTTGTGTAGTCTTTATATCCCAGATCTTTGTACATTGATGATTTTGGATAAAAGGAAAAAAAAAATCAAACCTTTAGCTGACTTTCTAATCATCTAATTGTGGTCCAGTGTAAGGAAAGTGGGATATTTAGCTTTTCAGGGCACAACATGTTTAACCATAGGACTTGTTCTAGGAGTGACAGTCACTGCATGCCTTTCCAGTCAGGAGCACATTATTGGCCATAGGGTCATGTGCCACTTTTTGTTAGGAACCTATTGGTCTTGACAGGTCCCATTAGGGTTGTCCTGGGCTGCTCCCGGATACTGTTGGGAGTGAGTTGTAAGTTGTGGTGACGCTGGAGAGAGAGGCTTCAAGCGTTGTGTGCCAGCAAGTTGTGGCACTTGTGTGTGTATGTGCTCACATACACACACTCTGCGTGTGTATGTGAGCATGTGGAAAGAGCAAGAAGATAAAGCTTTTAATGAATTGGGCCTTCTAGCTGTGTTTTGGACATGCTTCCTTCCTTACATTAATAAAAATTGTCACCCTTTTATGTTTTAGTATAAAGTTTCTTTGAAGAAAAGTCCCAAGTAGGAGTGTGTTCTTGTGTATACTAGCCAGGCTTAACACTGCTTTTGTTTAGGATTAAGATAGTTATCCTGGTTATTCAGTATCTTAGTTTTCATTGCAACTCTCAACATGGCCATGTTTAAATCACAGATTAAAGTGATATATTTGGTGTGTTTTCATAGATACAGGGTTTGAATGAGAATTAGTACACAGATTATTGTATGGACTGTACTTGGCCATGTGACTCTGCTCCGTGTTTGCAGTCACCATCTGCTAAAATCACATGACAACTATGCCTATTAATATACTGTAATATTCTAATATACTTATGTCTGGGGACCAAGCTGGAGGCCACCATCTGAAAAATCACTGTACTGAGGGACACCTGATTTGACTCAGTAGGTTGAGTGACCGACTTCGGCTCAGGTCATGACCTCCCAGTTCATGAGTTCGAGCCCCACGTCGGGCTCTGTGCTGACAGCTCAGAGCCTGGAACCAATTTCAGATTCTGTGAATCTCTACCTCTCCCCTGCTCACACTCTGTGTCTCTCTGTCTCTCAATAATAAATAGATGTTAAGAAAAATTTTTTTAAAAAATAAAAAAAGAATCACTGTACTGAGTTTGTTTTGTTACATGTTTGGTTTCTAAAGCAGTAGTGTACAGTTGAAAGTTGTATTTTAAGAAATTTTGTTTTTTCATTTGGTGTCATCACTAATATCTAATTAATAATGTTGTAGCTTTTATCTTAACAGTATTTTCAAACCAAACTTTAGATCCGTGAGCCCTTTTAAATGGGTTTTGGAGATGCGAGGCTGTCACAGTAGGTTTCTTCAGCCTGTGTGCATGCATGTTCTTTCACATGCACTATCTTTCTCTTACACACCTTGACTACTTAGAAACGCTGAGTCTTCCCTGGAGAAGGAAGCACATCAGTTGTAAGTGGATTGAGCATGTCAGTAAATATATGTAATAAAGGGAATTCTAGAGATCTGATTATCCAGTGTTTCTCTAAGATCATTATCCTCCCCCAGATGCTGTTTTTCTAGCCAGGGTTGTTTTTCTCTTTCCCCCCACCTTCTCTCCTCTTCATCACTTTAATTCTGCTTTCCTCTCATTCTCATGCTATCCATAAATTTTACTTAACATAACCCAGCAGGTAGTTTGGCAGACTCTCTCTTGTGTCATGTGTATGCACCAAGGGACAGAATGCCCATGCTGTTGCAGGTACTGCCCCAGCGGTGTATGAGAGAGAAAGGCGGAGACTGGCAGCCCTCACCATTCACAAGGACAACTTATTTTTATTTTCCAGACCTGTGTCACCATCTGTTTCTTTCATTCTCCTTCTGATCTTCTCACACAAACTCTACATTTCTTCCTCTGTTCATCTCATTTTAATAAAGCAAGAGTCTGGGGGGTGAGCCAAGTCTAAAACAACCTGCTGTCGCTGAATGATGTTTTATTACTGTGGCTCGCCGGACTCACCTGGATCTCTTTTCGGGGTAGTGGATCTCATTAAGCATGCGATTCGTCCAGGGCCTGCAGTGCTGGTCTATATTCGGTAACCTGCCTGTGGCCACACCAGAAGGTAATGCTTTCTGCAAGGTTGTTACAGGTGAAGCTTCTCTGCCTTAGGTGTGCCAGATGATTTACATGCACAAATCTTTTCTAGAAAAGAAACAACTTTTCCTTGTAATTAGTTGAAATAGTATCAGTCAGTTCTCTTTTTTCCTCGCATTTTTACAAATGAGCAAATTGAGGTTCAAAGGTCATAGTTAATGGAATAACTGCTCCATGCTACATCTTATATACATCTGTAACTTTTGTACTTACTTATTTCTTGCATAGCTTGTAATCACATTTCAAAGGGTGAGTCTTGTTGAAGTCCCCAATTCTTGTCACTAGGATAAAGTGAATGTATGTCTCTCCCTTGTGGGAGGGGCTGGGAACTCGTGTTATTGCCTGTGGGTGGGGAAGGTAAAATGCACATCATTCAAAAGCCACACATTTTATTTTTATTTTTTTCTCAAGGATGAAGAGGAAGAAATCAAACTGGAGATAAACATGCTGAAGAAATATTCTCATCATAGAAATATTGCAACATATTACGGTGCTTTCATTAAGAAGAGCCCTCCAGGACATGATGACCAGCTCTGGGTAGGCAAATATTTCCCGAAGTTTTTGTGAGGTTTCCTCTTTAGTTGTACTAAAAAGGACAGTAAGGACATTCCAGAGGGAGGGGAGAGAAAAGCAAAGACAAAGGGGGTATTGCCTGGTATCTTCCTTGGCTTTCTTGGTTAAAGGTTAAACAGTCTTGGCTGAATGTTTATTTTTATGTTGGCTTCACTTTGCGTGGAAAAAAGTTAACTTCATATTTTAAGAATAAAATGGCACTTTTTAAAAGTAATGTAACCAGAACGCAAGGAAATTAGGAGCTCGGAAATAAAACCAACAATAAAAACTTTATTTATGGAGATTAATACGGAAGCTCAACTAAATGCATCTTCTTTGCCATCTGGAAGGGGACAAGTCACAAGAAAACAGTATAACAGTATTTATTAATAATATTAATGATGACAATTAATTGAAAGTATTAAATTCCAGGGATATTCCTAGAATTGGTAAACATTCAGCCTTATCTCTTACTGAGCCACGTCTGTCTTGAAGATAGTGACACTGACATGCTGTCAGATCTGTGGTTATCATGTTATGCCAAAGGCACTGGACTTAAAAAGCAGGAAAATAAATACTTTTTCTAATTTTTTAAAACTCATCATAGAAAATTTGCAAAATTAAGGCAAAAGAGAAGCAATTAATCTTTATTTTCATTGCCCAAGTCCAATCAAAGTTAAAATTTTAGAATAGCTCGGTTCATTTTCTAGGTATTTAAAAAATATACTTGTGTTCATATTGTATAAACATTTAGGTGTTGTAAAAAAATGTATTTTTAAAATTATGTACTGCTTTAAAATAGCATTTCTGTTAATATAAAAGGTTGAGAATCATAATGTATGGAAGATAGAATATCTTTGACTCTGGCAAATGAGAGAAGATGTTAGAGTATTTCCATCAGATTTCTGATAATTAGTCACTGATTAAGGACAAAATGGTCTTCCCATGCCCATATGAGAGAGGAAGAACACTTCAGAATCTCTGCACTGGGGGATGTGCTGTTAAATATCAGAAACTCTTAAATCTCCTGGATCAAACATACACAGTGAATAAATTGAATGGCGAAATGAGCTCTCAGTAATTTGGATGCTTCCAAGATGATCATGTACCCAGATCTTTAGGGAAGGCAGAGGGGGGTCAGACTGCTTTCCTGACTTCCCTCCAGTGTGTAATAGCTGTGATGCTCTCACTGACTGCTAGGATGTGCTAGTCACAGTGTGTCTTGTCTGTCCCGTAGCTTGTTATGGAGTTCTGCGGGGCTGGGTCCATTACAGACCTTGTGAAGAACACCAAAGGGAACACACTCAAGGAAGACTGGATAGCTTACATCTCCAGAGAAATCCTGAGGGTAAGGAGAAGGGCGAGTCTGTGATGCCCGGTACAAGGTCTTGTGTTTCCATTTTCATTTTCCTAGCCCTGAGTATTTCTTTGCATTAACTGTAACTGTACAGATGTTCTTTTCATGACAGCCAAGGGCTCTGTATAACTGGCTGGCTTTGATTGATTAAGCTACATCATGGTTTTGATTATGACAAGTATCTAAAGAAAGTAGACTTACACAAAAATAGTTTTCTGTATTTCCCTGAATTCACCCTCCAGGTGTTAAAAAGAAAATGCAAGTGAAGAGAAATCCTCTCTAACTATTGTTTTTATAGGAATCCTGTGTCTAAGCTTATGAATCAATATCAATGATGCCAATCGCTGGCTTTTAGAATCATCTTGTGGACTTTGGTATTAACTCTGAGAATTTGTTGCAATATTTACGAGGGGAAGTTCTAATGTTTAATGTTATTTACAGCTGATTGAAAGCCAGTTTATTATGTTAACGTTTCTGAACTACTGTTTTAGCAGATTCTAAATGATCGTGTTCAGTAGTGGTGCTGCACTTATGCCAAGGGCAGAGGGCCTGTGTAGATTGCATTTGGAAAGTGCGTGTGGGTTAGCAGTGGGCCTCTTCCCTTTGGCCAGCTGTCCCAGTGTCACTACCCCTTAATTACACATTTAGATGATTTTGTTGGATTTCATTTACCCACCACATTTAAAAAATAAAGACTGTGGAGTTAAACTAGAATCTAATTCTTGTGCTTCTCTCACTAATAAAATAAACTGTTGCTGTATTTTTTATTTATAGGTAAATTTACCCTACTTTTATATTTAAGTTTCTTAGAGGATTTCAGGTTTAAAAAACACCACCTAGAATTTACAGAGATGAATTTTAATTCCTTTTTATTTAGATATTTTATGAAGCCCTTGAAATTAAGCAGTTCCCTTAAGAAAACTAGTCATAGGGGCTGAGGTGGAAGAACCTTACCTTCTCTTTATAATCACACTCAGATTTCATTATGAAAACATGAGAGTCCTGTCTTTTATGGTTATTGTAAGAAGCAGAGTCTAAAAGTGGAAAACTAAGTATCCCATCCTGTACTGCTGTGAAAGAGTTCACCAAGTGGGCAAATGCATTCATTATATTAACAACTAAAACTCTTGGCGTGGTCTGCAGGAGAAAACAGTGGTTAGAGTGAGGCAGATGTGGGTTTGAGTCCTGCCTTTGCTACTTACCTGATACACACCCCTGGCAAAGTTACTCCCCTTTAAGGACTTTCTTCATCTGTAAATTTTAGATACCAACCTTATGAAGCAAGTGTCACTGTTATGAGAATTAAATGAGTTGGTATATATGAAATTATTTAATGTAATGTGAGTAACGAATTGTCAGTAAATATTAAACTTACTGACACCTTTTGTGTATATAATTCCAGTGTAGGATTTCTCAAGCAGAGATGTAGGTTTTAGTATGAATGCCCTAGGTGTCAAATGTATTTCACCTATCAGAGACAACTAACGTGTTTTTATGTACGCAGGCAAGCATTTTTCTACTGATTGTGTAATAAGTATATTTAGCTATTTTACTTCCATTGATCTCAGACATTATTTCAAAGATGCCCAGGTTGTTTGAGGCCCTGGAATGATCATAATAGCTTAATGGACATCCTTCTGAGATACACCAAATGTTTTCCACCTCAGTGGGTACCTGAAACAAAGAGTTCCCTTCATTTACATTTCATTTAGGATGGCAATTTTTTCTATAACCAAAGTCTAAATGAACTAAAAACAAGTCTCTGGAAGAGTCAGTGTGTCACAAGCTAGTGTGTGTTTTTTCACAGGGACCACTGAGAGTCCACTTTGGTAAAGAGAAAGCAATATGGTAAGAAGGAGGTGAGCTGTCCTGGAAAAGGAAGGCACCCAGCCAGCCCAAGTGGATAACCTGGGTTCTCAAAGACACTGCTGGGTTAGCTAATTTCTGCAGCAGCGAAACTTGTCTACCTTCTTTAGTAGATGTTAGATTCACATGCTGTTATTATGTTAAGATCCTCAGAAGGTTGAGAGTCATGAGCATATAGGCCTCAGACATCAGTAGGAAAGCTCTCTCGGGCTGGCCCACTGAGACTCTTGACCAAAGGTTTACCAACAAAGCCAGCCATGTTCATTCCAGCCCACTTCCATGTTTATAGTCTGCACAGCTATTGATGCATTTTAGTAGAAGCTGATATTCATTGTGAGCCTTTCATAACCAACACTGAAGGACAACCTTTGATGTTCCTTTGCTCTGTGTCCATGAATGAGAGTTACAGGACGAATGTTTTCTGGTTTTGAAACTTTGATGCATTTGCTCTAGGGTAGTATTTAGTGTGTATTTGGACTATCTTTGCTATGGAGGAATAATTGTGGCTTAACTTTTGGCATGGTAGTAGTTGAACATGCATTCTCTCTCTTCATATAGGGAAAGATGTACTCATTTGGAATAATCATAACTCAAGTTCACACTGTCTACGAGCTATTAGACACACCTTGAGTGGTTTCACCTGGAGACACATCAGTCCCTTAGCAGTAGGGACAGGAAGTAGATATTTCTTAAGTTTATTGCTTGTAAGAAACAAGAGTGCATGCAGGCCACATTTCTTGGAGAAGATGTGAATACTTATGTTTGTTGTTGCTAAGATAATCCTATAAAAGTATAAGATGGGGGTTGTGAAAGAGAATATAAAATGAACTGAAATAATAGAAGTAGGAATTATGAAAGAATTAGGGAAGCTGCTTTTTTTGTTTGTTTCTTCTTTGCTGTTCAAAGTTATGCCATGCTGAAAGGAGAGACTTTCTTCCTAACTATAGCACTAACATACCATATATTTTTAGTGCCTTTTTCCCCTAGTCAGTGCTTTGCGGTGTAACACTGCACATCCTGTGTGGGGGGAAAATAAACAGGGCCATCAAGTAAGCTCAATTCTGCTTTATAAGCAGACTAGTAAATTGTTGTTTAGAAACCCCCTGTGCTAGAAAAATTAGTATTCTAGAGCGGCTGTTATATTTAACACATACCCTACACAGTAATGATAATAAAACCTCACACAAAAAATCAAACTGGAAAATGAAATAAACCTTTCTTCTGATCTGGCCTTTTTGAATTGAGACATTTCAGAATAAATAGCTTGCTTGTATCTTAAGGAGGCAGCCTATAGATTTGGCTTCTCTAGCTAAAGATAGAAAAAGTACAGGAGTTGTGAGAATGACACATTTTTGTCTGTCGGGCATCTGTTGGATGCAGAATGTGTTTTTGTTCTTCTGCCACCTCTCTTAAGAGACATGCTCTTGGGCTTTGCTCCAGATACAAGGTCATCAGAAAGTGCTATATGCCCAGTAGGGTTTATATCCTTGGGAAGGAAGGATATTTTATTTGAATATAAAGCTGTTTCAGTGGCAGAATTGTTTTATGCTGGGGTGGAAGTGGGATTGATCAGCAGTTAGCAGTTTGTCACTATGTGGTGGGAAAACTAGGCAGTGTTCAACAGCCAGACTTAAAACCCTCTCTGGCTCTTTGCTTTTCCCCCGGGATGGGTCTAGTTCAGATATACCCACGGGGTCACCCACTGAAAGATGGACATGTAGCGTGGGAAAGGAACCACCCTGTACACAAATAGCACAAATTACAGCAGAGAAACTACAGATGGTAATCTAGAGCGTATCTTCAAGGAACAGCTAGAAACGGGTAATGTTGCTCACACAAGGGACCTAACCCACTGGAATTGGGGAATGGGTACTTCTTTCTGTTTGTGTGGTACTACTGGTGCTGTCTTCATGGGAAGGCACTAAGATTGAATTATAGTACGTTCCGAATATGGTTCATAAAACTATTGGCGTGCATGTGCATTTTGTTATAAAAAGTGTGTTCCTGGCTATTTGCAGCAACAAAGAACTAAAATTCAAATCTGTCTTCTTCAGGGACTGGCACATCTTCATATCCATCACGTGATTCACCGGGACATCAAGGGCCAGAATGTATTGTTGACTGAGAATGCAGAGGTGAAACTTGGTATGTGATGCATGTGCCACATGATCTAATACTTGGCCCCTGGTGCAGACCAGCGACACTCTCTACCTCACTGGCATTTAGCTAAAAGCTCAGTCTGTTACCCACATTTTCTCTTTTGTTCTACTTAAGAAGTGAGAACTGGGCTTATTATTTTGTCTGGCTCCAAGCGCCCTTCCCTCTTGCTTCTCCCCTCTGCTCTGCTCACCATATAATAGACAGACTACTGTTTAAATCAGATCACATCACTTTCTTTCTTAAAGACCCGTTAGTGGCTTCCTTTTACACCTGGAATAAAATGTACATTTCTTACCATGGCCCATAAAAAGCCATGGCTCCTACTACTTTCCAGCCCTACTTTGTGACCATCCTCACTTCTCTCTTCTTCAGTTCACTCATTTTTATATTTCTTAGACTTTTCCCTTGGCGTCTTCACATACACTGTTCCCCACTGGGAACAGTTCTGAAGTTGCAGTTTTTTCCTCATCTTCAGAGACCTTCCCTGACCCTCTGATCTGTATTGGGTCCCACCACTTGTTTCCTCATTAATACTGATCACAATTTATAATTATACAGCTATTTGTTTGCCTCTATTTCTGACTTATTTACCGGAATGTAATTTCTAGGACTGTAGCAACTAGGATGTTTTATTTATGAGAGCATTCTTTTTTTTTTTATATTTTTTTTTAATGTCTGTTTACTATTGAGAGACAGAGAAACACAGAGCATGAGCAGGGGAGGGGTAGAGAGAGAGGGAGACACAGAATCCGAAGCAGGCTCCGCTCTGAGCTGTCAGCACAGAGCCCAACGCAGGGCTCAAACTCACAAACTGCGAGATCATGACCTGAGCTGAAGTCAGTTGCCTAACCAACTGAGCCACCCAGGTGCCCCTTATGAAAGCATTCTAATCTGGCACGTAACTTAGTGGCTTAGATGTAGTAGGTGCTCAGTAAATTTATGTGTGGATGCCTGAATGGATGAGGTCCAAAGTATCTTCCTGGAGATGATTTTATAATGGTTCTTCTATATTTCCTGTTTCCCTTACCTGAATTTGAACTTTTTTCTTTTTTCCTTTAAAAAAAAATTTTTTTTAATGTTTTTATTTATTTTTGAGACAGAGAGAGACAGAGCATGAGCAGGGGAGGGGCAGAGAGAGAGGGAGACACAGAATCCAAAGCAGGCTCCAGGCTCTGAGCTGTCAGCACAGAGCCCAACACGGGGCTCGAACTCACGGACCGTGAGACCATGACCTGAGCTGAAGTCGGACGCTTAACTGACTGAGCCATCCAGGCGCCCCTGAACTTTTTTCAATCCCACTTTTATATAATGGTTCTGTCAAATTTTTAAACAGAATTAGCAGTAAGTTTTCTTCCACTAAGGCATCACAGAAAAAAATTCTTTCTACTTATAAGGATCTACTCCATCTTTCAAAAATCTTACGCACCGTAGTTCTACCTTAAAATCTTCATTATTGCTTTCTTGCATAATACCTCCATTTATCGGTCGTCTGTGGAGAAATAGGGTGCCCATTTAGGAAATTCCCTCAAAACCAAGATAGGAGACACTTGAATTGTTCTCATTCCCAGTGACTCAGCAAGCTGTGTGTGTCCCCTGCACTGGCCCACTGGTGCCAGGCCTGTGATACTCCCTTCGTAATAATCGCTTGGTGATCACTTGGGACTGCTATTTGAGTTGCTGCAAATGGCATGCACTGCTTGGCACATGTGTCTGTCTCGGGAGCCCTTAGCTTGTGAGCCCACCTCTTGGCCATGTCGTTGCCCGAGTGGCTTCAGGAGATGTACATACACAAGTTGAGTCTATAACCCCATTCCTGTGAGTGACCTCAGCATCGTGCAGTCCTCCTAGGGGTAATGACAATGTACGTAGTGGTATCATTGGTGAACATTCTATTAGAGATCCTGATCTTCCTGTCAGCTCTGCCTCCCACCCTTGAACTTTCCTCTAGACTACCATCATCGTTTGGCTGAGTAGGATGTAGGGGTCACTCTGAAAAATCGGAAGTCCCAGGTACTCTGAGGGGTGTTTCTTAGTATGTTTGTGATAGAGCTTCATTCTCTTTATTGAATTCATTACTGTGTTCTTTCCAGAAAACCTTTGTGGCTTTCTTCTCTTTCTGTGGTTAGTGCTGCCTCAGAAGCTAGGTCATGTGGGTGTTAGTCAGTTCTCCTGAACTTGGAGCTTTCTATGACTTGATCTTGTTTGTCGCAGGCATGTTTCCTGCAAGCACCGAATGTCCTAATTCATCCAAAAGTCCCTCTGGTGGCCACTATCCTGGAAGCTCAGGGAAGTGGCTGGGTTCAGGCTTCCCAGGAGCCGGTAGGTAGACTGGTAGAGGATCTTGTCATTTTAGTGGCTCTGCTCAGGAGACTGCTCCTTATCAGTGCTGGTGACCTTGAGGAGTTTGTATATCCATGAAGTATTACTCCTTGAGTTTACTCTGAAGACACCTCCTCCTCACCTTTCTTCTTCTGATAGTTTACTTATTTGCTAATTATGTTCTACTCCTTCCTTTCTCTTCCTCCCACAGTTGATTTCGGTGTGAGTGCTCAGCTGGACCGGACAGTTGGGAGGAGAAATACATTCATAGGCACCCCCTACTGGATGGCTCCTGAGGTCATTGCCTGTGATGAGAACCCAGATGCCACCTACGATTACAGAGTAAGAGGCGCCTACTTTCTTGGCCTTTACTGGGTCCCTGGCATTCCTGAGGGATGGGGGCACTGCTTACAAAAAGCTTACTGCTTTTTCAATGAGAATGACTTGGAAACTTTGTTGCAAGTGCAAATTTTCTGGAACAGTATTGAGATGCTGTCTTGTTATTGTTCATCCCCCATCACCTCTGTTCTCCTTACTAAGTAATATTCTGCTTTCAGGGCAATGCAAGTCACTGACTTGTACATAGAACTTTTTGTCACGAGTAAATTAAATGCTTCTGCCCTGTTTGCCATCCTTGTAAAATTGAAGAATATAATCAGATGTTTATTATACTTTTAAAAATACTGTCAGAATATATAACAATAGCTTCATCTATGTGAAATTTTAGAGTATTGCTAAAGAGCTTTACAGCTTTGATTTGGCATACAAATAATATATTTAAATTATTAGAGTGACCTCTAGGGACTTGTATCAATAATGCACTTTTTTGATCTCAATGTAAAGCCCATATTTGATCATCAGATTCAGGTTGAGCGTTTACAAAAATTATTTTTTTAAAAAAGTTCTCTTGCTGTAATTAAACGAGTCAGAGTGTCTATGTATCTGTTAACGGTATTCAAAATTGAGTTCATATCTTCACACTCTCCAGTGTATTTTAGTATTTATTATAAATACCCAATTAATGAAGCTCATTTTAAGTATATGGTATGGAGGAATTTTTATTTTATTTTATTTTATTTTATTTTTTAAATTTTTTTAATGCTTATTTAGTTTTGAGACAGAGACAGAGCATGAACGGGGGAGGGTCAAAGAGAGACAGAGACACAGAATCCAAAGCAGGCTCCAGGCTCTGAGTTGTCAGCACACAGCCCAACATGGGGCTCGAACTCACGGACCGTGAGATCATGACCTGAACCGAAGTCGGACACTCAACCGACTGAGCCACCCAGACGCCCCAAGAAATTTTTATTTTATTTTTAAACATGCTGGAGTATTTTACAATAAATTATAGACTAGGTGACTTTTCACTCTTTATTATGTTATTACATATCCAAAAATATTTTCCAGCATACCCAAAATATTATGATGCTTAAGTAAATTAAAAATAATTTCATAGTACAGAGTTAGTAAATAAACCCAACTGGTTTATATCTGGCTTATCCACATGAGTGTTTAATATAGGACAAGACATTGTATTTGGTTGTTTGGCTACTGTGTATCTCTTAATCAAGGCTAACAAACTGCCCCTCCTCCTCTTTTTTTCATGACACTGATTTGTTGATGAGGCAGTATTCCACCATATAGATTTGTCTTACCATTTTTAAATTTTAACTTTGCAATCTTTGTTAAGGTATTTTCCTTGTTTCTTATAAACTGGAAAAATTCCATTAGTACTCAGAAAACCTAAAGCAGGATTGCCTCAGGAGATGGGTATGGTTTGTGTTATATCACACCAGGGGGGCGTGAACATCTGTATATCCCGCCACTGATGCTTAAGATTAGTCACTGAGTCCAGGTGGGTGAAGCCCCTCCTTTGCACTCGACAGTATGGAAAACCTCATAAAAATAAGGGAGAAATTTGTGGGCCTGTCCTTCTTGGAATCAAACATGTGTTTGAATTGTGTAACATAATTATAGGTTATTTAGAAAACTGAGCAACTTTAAGTAAATCTTTCATTAGAATATAGCATATAAACAAAAGAATGCTAATGATAATAACTACCCAATTGTCTGCTTTTTAAAAATCTGTTTTGGATTTTAAGAAATTGGCTGATAAAACTTAACTTCCGTCATCCATCAGCCGATGTTTATTGAGTGCCTACCACATGCCAGTCACAATTTTGGGGACACAAAGGTGAATAAAACAGACGAAAATGTCTGCCCTCATGAAACTTGTATTTGGGTGGGGAATAAAGTTAAAATTCAAATTTTACAATTAATATTTCAGGGGACTGAGAAGAGATTCCAGGCCTAGAAAGGCAGCTGATTGCTTACTCCTTATTAAGTTCGAAGGGACAGTAGAGAGGCTCAGCGGTGTGATTACAGTTGGTGAATTCAACTCGGAGCCTTTTATAAAGAAGGCTTTCTAGCCTTTAAACTTTTTTTTAAAGTTAATTTATTTTTTAATTCAAGTATAATTAACATACAGTGTATATTAGTTTCAGGTTAGCCTTTAAAATTTTAACATCTTAATTAAGTTTGAGATAGTGACATAAATCATAAAATTAAACATAACTTGGGCCAGGAGTCAAAATTATTGAACGTAAAGAAATGAGGAGACACACTGAACAGCAGGCATGCAGTGGCCTAGAGAAGCTTTTACATGGACCATCTCTTGTTCAGTCATAGATGGGAGTGGTTCTAGTTAACAGGTCGATTTTATATTTATTTTTTCATTCATTCATTCATTTGGAAAGTATTCTTACGTATGTGTTTGTGCTTTTAATTTTCTGGCAACTTCTTTTCAGTTTATATACCAAAAAATGCCTTTAAATCATTTGTGTGACTAGTCAGCAGTGATAAGTTAGTGGCTTCATATCTAATCCAGTAGCTGTAACATACTGTTTTATTTTTGCAGAGTGACCTTTGGTCTTGTGGCATTACAGCCATTGAAATGGCAGAAGGTGCTCCCCGTAAGTAATGTACTTTCTTCTTTAGCCCAGCTCTTCTGTGTGAGTTAAAATCAGTCTCAAGCCTTCAAAAAGAACAACTTCATGGATAAAGCCTTTCCTAGTGGGGCATTTAGTGGAAGGAATCATAAATACAGTGAAGTTTTAGATGTAAAAGGATTCTTGGCATCCACTCTTTCTTTTGAAGATCCCTGAAGTCTGTAGGCTACATTTTACATTTTATCTTTTATGTAAGTTGTATTTAGATGTGTGACCTGAAATGATGCTGACATCAGATAATAGGCAGTAATTTTTCTTTTCACAATTTAAACTTTAGTGAAACTAAATCCTAACACGTGACATTTTAGTAATACTTATGTTATTACTTTACAAATAGAGGCCTAACTTTTTATCTGTAGAATAATTTTTTTTCTTTTTTTTTCCTTTTTTTGGATACTTGTGAAATTTGCTTCTCCCTTTCAGTTAAATCAATGACAACTTCATAAAATTGATTTTTGAGCAGAGACGGGTAGAATTGCAGAGAACAAAGGGACAAAACAGCGTTATCTGCTGGTCCCCCTAAAAAAAGGGGTACACAAAGAATGTATACATGTCATGCTACATAGTTGCTGCTGAATAAATATTTGTTGAATGAATGAAAAAAATTTCCAACGGCTAAAAATTAGTTTACAGTACAGAAATGGATGTCAGTCTTGAACACCATGTTTCTTCATGTTTCCCTCTGAGGAATTGAGACAGGGATGTATTGCCAGATCCTTTGTTTCAGGTTTTTTTCACAGTGGGAATAGATTGTCTTCTTTGCCCCCATTTCTTAGCTGCCTTGTAAGATTCTTACGAAGGTAAATAAACATACAAAAATGCACATTACCTCTTTTGATATATTAATATGTGCATTTACACCTGCTATGCCTTTATGGACAAGTGAAAGAAGTATAAACAGTAAATGCACAGAATCAATCCATTTTGTTCTCTCGTCTTTGCTCCTTCTTAGTAACACTGGCTATAGCAAAAGAACAGTTAACATTTCTGGAGGGCTTCACTGGGCTTATTACTATGTCTAGGCACTCTGTGAATGCCTTTTCGAGCAGTATCTGATTTAATCCTCACAGTGACCCTATGACAATAAAATTATTTTCATTGAGATCTTATAGATGGTGTAGAAACTTAAGCTATTCACTCTTTTAAGACTTTGAATCCATATTTATCTTTGATTTATGAAAACTTTCCAATGTCAATTTGAATTGTGAAATTATGTTCTTCTTGTTGCTCTTGACCTCCTTATCTTTTGCTATGTTTATGAAGGGGCAAATTCAAGGTATATCCTAGGGTTGATAGCTGGATGTCTAAACTGCTTGACATAAAGATTATCAGATGATGGGACAGCGCATTTGATATTTTGAGTGAGCCCTAGAAATTAAAAATGAGTAAAATAAGTGCCATACTGACACAACCATCTCCTTTCCCCAGCTCTCTGTGACATGCATCCAATGAGAGCACTGTTTCTCATTCCCAGAAACCCTCCTCCCAGGCTGAAGTCAAAAAAATGGTAAGCTATGTATGCTTTTGTTGTTGTTGTTGTTCTTTCCTTTTTTAAAACAAATTGTTCCTTTTCAGTTTCGCTCCAAGACAAAATTCTAGCCATTTTCATTCCCAAAGAACGTAAGAGCCAGCACTGTGAAACACCAGTTAAATTGGTTTTTTTCTTGATAAATTCTTTTCATTACAAAATAGTAACAAGTGACCATATGAAATACTGTAACATGGTTGAAGAAAAAAAGTTTCACTTTAATATTTAAGCCCACTTTTAAGTATATTTCTAAGCATTTTCACATTAAAAAGCATAGCTGTACTGACTTTGTAGTTACTCGGGTAAGATAGGATTTGAACATTAATGGAGGCATTTACTGTAATGATTGCAAAACATTGGAATTATTTGTATCTTTTTTCATTCCAGAAATGAGAGGAATGGTCCTCTCTTTGGGCTGCCACCTTTCTTTCTCCCTGCAGCTCACATACTTGCAAAGCCAAAGTTGCTTATGAGTGAAGGGAGATGATGGTGACCTTCCTCGTGAAAGCTTTAAGAATTGTAGCGGTGTGGAAAAGTGTTGATTTGGTTTAGTTTTAAAAGTCTTTACAGGAGAGGGTAGTGCTTTGTTTTCACCTGAGAATGTTGCTCCCTTATTTCTCCTTGAACTTTTTTTTTTGAGTCCTTTCCTCTCACTTTGTCTCCATTCAGGCTCCTCATGCACGTGGGTCCTCTCCCCTTCTTCCATTCCTGTTTTCTGGGGCATGTCTGTCTCACTGGTGCCCACCTCCTACTATGGTGGTTTTTTCCCCTTCTGAAACTATTCTCACTTATTTTCCAATGAGTGTTATCTCCTCTTAGGTTCTTGACTCTAATTCTGAAGTATGTGAAACATCTCAGTTTCAAGTGTTCTTCTGTTCTGGTTTTGGTCTTTTAGCCATTACTGTGCTCTTTTCTTCTTGGTTGCTCATCTTCTGATGTCCTGTGGTTTTCTTTGCCCATCTGTGGGCTTTACATGCACACACGTGTTTTCACTCTTGTTTCTTTCATACTTCTCCCCGTTCCTCACTGTCGTTACCGACCTTTTGTCTGCTGGCAGGAATTTTCTCATTCTACTTACACTGTCTTTAACCACCTTCAACTCCAGATAACTGAGCTTATCTAGTTCCACTTACCAGTTTTTAGAGAGTTCTTTAAATCTGTACAGTTGTCAAGATTTTAGCCCCACTTGGTCTCTTGTACTGAAGCATGATAGCTATAGTCATCAATGGTGGGTGGCCAACTTTAGGGAAACCAACTGTGTATTGAGGACATCACCAAGGAGTAAGTTCTGGGGGTGGGGTAACACTACCTAGCTAAATCAAATAATGCTATCTTATTAAAGGGAGTTTATGCTCTGTCTTTAGGGTACCTCACAATTCACAAGTCTTGTCAGCTGGCCCCACTCTGATTATTCTGTCTGTTATTTGCAGTTTGGGATTAACCATTCTGTGTATAATACAGTGATCTAAAGAGACAGCTGTAGATGGCAACAAATCTTCCTGCTTTCTTACACCACATTTTCTCTAAAGTTGATTAGATGCATTTTCATCCATTTACATCATTGCTGTCATTTTATCCAGGTATTCTGAAAGAATGAGATGATTGCAAACATAGTGTTTTTTTTCCCTTTCTGATTGCTATCTTCCTATCCACCAGTGTAAATTTCTCCTGCTGGTTTTAGAGAAGTGATCAGTGAATTCTCTTCTAGCAGAACTTGACAATTGATTTTATATTTTTTTAATTTTTTAATTTTTTTTTTTTATTTATTTTTGAGACAGAGAGACACAGAGCATGAACGGGGGAGGGTCAGAGATAGAGGGAGACACAGAATCAGAAGCAGGCTCCAGGCTCTGAGCCATCAGCCCAGAGCCCGACGCGGGGCTCGAACTCACGGACCGCGAGATCGTGACCTGAGCTGAAGTCGGACGCTCAACCGACTGAGCCACCCAGGCGCCCCGACAATTGATTTTAAAGAATATATTGTAGATCATTGATTCCCAAATGTTAATTTGTAGACATGGAATGTGAGAATCCCTTTGGAATCTTAATTTAGGGTTCCAACCTCAAAGTGTTTCTTGTTTGTTAGGTCTGAGGAGTGACCCAGGTATTTGTATTTTTAATAAACTCTCAAAGTGGAGTTTATGGGCATTGGAGTTTAGGAATCTCTGTGTTAGAGCAATTTCCACGACACCTGTGTAGAATCTACCATGTTCCTCACTACACAGAATAAAGAATAAAGACCACAGAATAAAGTCACAACCTTGCTGTGTGACTTTGAGGACCCTTATCTGAGCTGATTCTGACCTATTTTTCTGTTCTTTTCCACTTTTTTTTTTTTTAATTTTTTTTTCAACGTTTTTTATTTATTTTTGGGACAGAGAGAGACACAGCATGAGCGGGGGAGGGGCAGAGAGAGAGGGAGACACAGAATTGGAAACAGGCTCCAGGCTCCGAGCCATCAGCCCAGAGCCTGACGCGGGGCTCGAACTCACGGACTCACGGACCGCAAGATCGTGACCTGGCTGAAGTCGGACGCTTAACCGACTGCGCCACCCAGGCGCCCCTCTTTTCCACTTTTTATACTAGCATCAGAAAACGATTCATTACTCCCTAATACTTTTCTCCCTTTGTTCATGTTGTTCCTTTCACTCTGGAATGGTGGCTTCTCTCTCCCATTTCTAGAGTATCAACTATCCTACTTTTTTATGCTGGCTAACCCCCTGTAGCAGTAGTTCTTTCTTCCTCTGTAAGGTTGAGTACATACCTGCTATTGTGCGTCCATAGATTTCCTCCACTTTATTTCCTATGTGTATTTCTTACAGAGCCTAGCATAAACAAATGTAAATTGAAATGTAAATATTTGTCGAATTGAAAAAAATGGCAAATTTGAATGGAAATACAAGACAATAGAAGTGATTCTTCAAAGTAGTGAAGTAATTAGAAAGAACTGAACGAAAGACTGAACAACTCATTCATTCAACAAAAATTTATTACATACCTCTTGTGGTCTGCCATGCTCAGTGCTGGGCATTGCCGACAAGTTGAAAAGTAGAAATCCGTTCCTGACCTGTACCCCAGCAGGGAGACAAACATAAACATGATGTGTATAGTCTATTAAATGCAAACAACCTTAGAGGAAAGCCTTCTAATTTTGGGCATGTAGGGTGGAGTGTTGCCAAGGAAAGCCTTACCTAAGGAGACCATATCTTATCTTAGTCTCAAAAGATAGGATAGGTAAGTGTCTTGGCCAAGGCCATGGATAGGGGTCATCATGAGCCAGGCATGGAGGAAAGGGGAAAAGTAGAAGTAGCTAGTAGGGTAAATGTTTGTGACAGAGTCCTTGCCCTCCTCAGAGCTGTTATGTATTTCTGTCTCTGTACATTAAGCATAGAGAACTGATCGAAATATCGTATTAACAGGTTCAAGAGCCAAAGCATTTGGTCATTTACCAGCTCCTTATCTTTGTGTCCATCCTTGTCTTCCAGGTTCCAGACATCTACTATCCTGTCTGCCTTCATTTTCACAAAAACCCCTGTGATTAAATGACTAATAAACAACATTACATTTAAACCTATTTCATTTAAAGCTGACTGCTTTCAGAGCTCTCTGTGGTGTATTGGTGGTGGTGTGGTATAATTCTTAAATCGTGTTTAAGTGATGCTCCTTATCCACAATGGTCCTGGGTTCCTCATACTTTCCCTGTGCATTTGCAGAATGTTCACAGTGAATTATGAAGCTCTTGTATGTTTTCAGACTAATAATTTACTGATATTTTGGAGCTTTGCTCTTTGCAGTAGAAATTCGATGATCTTTTTTACTTTCTCTTACAGGTCAAAGAAATTTTTTAGTTTTATAGAAGGGTGCCTGGTGAAGAATTACATGCAGCGGCCCTCCACCGAGCAGCTTTTGAAACATCCTTTTATAAGGGATCAGCCAAATGAAAGGCAAGTTAGAATCCAGCTTAAGGACCACATAGACCGGACCAGAAAGAAGAGAGGAGAGAAAGGTATTAATCTGTTTTTATTTTCCTCTTAAAAAAAAAAAAATATTTGAGGTTTTTGCCCACCAGAATAGGTTACTCCTTTTCCACCCAGGAGTTTGTGCTCCCTTGGCCGGTGCTGGCATAGTTTGTCTCTGCTCTGCGGGTCAGCCATGAGCCTCAGGGCCAGCCCGACTCAGGTGGAGTAGACCGGAGCTGCATGCTATGTCACCAAGCTGACACCAGATAAACCGCCACTGTGGCTGGTCAGCATGAAGGGATGTTTCTCTTGTTCCTCCTCAGGAACATGTCTTTGTTGCTGCTCTTTTTACTTCATTATGTGCATTTGCATTCTGAATAAGTCACTCAAGGTTTATTGAGCACCAGCTGCGAACGTCACCATCCGTGTGTTCATTGCATGTCTCTCCTACTTGAGAACCCTCTGGCTTTCTTACTGCTTTACTCTGTGCAGGTGGTGTGGCCAGGCCTGGGCCACATGTGTGCCTGACTACTTTTCTGTCACCATAGCACAACGTGAACATGTTAATTATTTAATGTTTCTTTCTGTTCCTGGTGTCTTGGTTTTATATCTCTGTGTGGTCTGTATCTACCTGTCCGGAGCACCATCTGTCTCCTTGCTGTCCAGCAAGATGGAGCCCAGACTTCTCCACCGTCTTCCGCCTTCACCGAGGCCTCCAGCTCACATTGATCTTTCTGTTTTATGAATTCTTATCATAACTTTACAGAACATTTGATAACTGGCATCTTGACGGTGAATTTTTTTGACGTTCAAATTTCAAGGCCAAAAGAGAAACTAAGAAGAGCAAGTTCAAGGCAGTAAAATGACTTGGTCACAGTCCTCTTTGGAGGTCTGTAGTGAGCTTTTTACATGTTCTTTTCAGTCTTCAGAGCTACATTATCAGCGATGCTCACAACTACTTTTGGTCCTCTGATATATTCAGTTATAAAAGTAATTAAGTTTGGTATGTTAAGCTATGCAGTTACAATAAGTGAACTGAAATTTGAAAACAAAGCTTTTTTGGGGGTGGGAGAGGGAGGTTATTTGTATATTGAGTCATTTTCCCAGTATGTACTTTCTTAATAATAGCTCACCGTCATGGAGCATTTGCTCCGTGCCAGGCGTTTTCTGAGCACTCCGCCTGGACTCTCGTGCACATTTGTGGATGGGAATTATGGAGCACTTTATCTTCATTTCTTTATTTTCAAGTTACATTCATTTACCTTTCAGATACCCTCAGCCTCTTGTCAATAATTAATAGTTCATAGTACCAAATTGTAAACATAACAGAGTACTACTTAAAGGAGTCTAAAAGATTACTTAGGTTAGAATTTCCTTTGGAAGCTAACCTGTTTTTATGTTCTTTAAAATTATACAGTTTTGATGGTCTTCTCAGTGAAAAGAACTAATGTTGTATATATAGATTGATGAATCTGTAGATATGTGTATCTAGAATTATATATAATATAGACTGACCCCATTTTAAGTTCTCAGAACTGTTTTTCTTACCGAGATACTGATTTCCAACTCCTGTGTCTCTGAAAAAAGTTAGAAATGTGGTTTTTGTTTGCAAATAGACTTGTTTTACATATCTCTTCAACCTTTCTAGTTTTGATTGCTCTCTGGAGTGAAATTGTTCACTCAAAGTTTAGGTACTGACCTTAAGTACAAGGTCTGTTACTTGGGGTGACGTAGTATAAAACCTGCTGATGTGAAAACAGGTTGCTCATGTTGACATTTTTGCTTGATGTGGTGAAAGAGCACCTTCTCTCTCCTCCTCTTGCTGTATTGTTTTTGCACCGATTTTTCCCTGGCTTCACCTTTGTAATATGTGGGGACATTGGATTTTGTCTCTCAATGCCCCAAGTACTTCCTGTAGTTCACTCATCAGTCCCGCAGACCTTTCTCTCTGCTGCACTCTGAGTGGCTCCCTGAGTGCCAACAGTAAACAGATGACATCTCCTAGTTGCCTTGGTTTGGGCAGTTAATCTCTTTCTTTAGCCTTTTGGCATCAATGGGATTTTGCCAATTTGCTGATGCATTGGAGTCACTTTTCTTGAGTGTCAAGAGCTTGAGCACCCCTCTCACAGCCCTGTACCCCCTCACCAGTGTATCCCATAAGGGACTGTCTTGAATACAGTGAAATCTGCTCTTCCATGGGTAGTAAGGGTGGCCCAGGGAATTCGGTGTCACCCCCCTCCTTCCCCAGGTACTCCATATACATTATCATTTTCATAAAGAACGTATCGTTTATTTTCTGCCATAGTGCTCTTAGAGATGTTTGCATGTACATCCATGTGTCATGATTTGTGAACTGTTCCATTTATCTTGTCCTTTATAGATGAAACCGAATATGAGTACAGCGGGAGTGAGGAAGAAGAGGAGGAAGTGCCTGAGCAGGAAGGAGAGCCAAGGTAATAATGATGAAGCCACTGTTCAGCTTCCTGCTTTATGAAGAGGTTGTTTCATGCTAATGCCAGGATTTCAAAAGATGCCTGCGTAGTTCAAAGAAATCTTAAAGTACTTTGAAAGTACCTTAATCTCTTCATTCTTCTTCATTCTTCAAAAGATTCTTATGAACACTTTTCCCCCTCTGGATTCTCTTATTCATTGGTGCTTTACCAAGATTGCACCGTTTCCCCTCCCCCAGTTATTTGGAAATGTAGAGTGTTGTGTTTGGTTCTGGGGAAAGGGATCTTGCCGCTGGCACTTACTGCTCCAGAAGGCATGGATGGTAAATGCTGTGCTGCATATTAAATAGTCCTACCCACAAAGAACTGTCCTGCTCATGGGCCAGTAGGGCCTCCATTGAAAAACACTGCAGTCTTTCCTAAAATGTTTTCTGTTTTGTTTTGTTTTGCTTTCCCACAAGTGTGGTTACCAGTCTTGCATTTTTTCTACGAGTGTATATAATGTCCTGACCCATCTACTAGTCTATGTTTTGGTTACCTGTGGCTTCCCAAGTTACAGTGAAGCAGAAGGTTGAAGGTTTGGTAGTATGAACCTTATAGTAACTATTCAAGGAATATGAGATTTTGAAATTTTAATAATGGTCTTGCCTGGCAGTCCTTTGTGCTTTAGCCACACAAAACTTACTGAACAAAAGGAGGCTGGAAGGGCGTGTTGAGAGACCTGTGGGGACCCATGTGTGGGCGGTGGGGGTTTGAAGAGAGCACATGAAGAGATGAGAAAATCTTTTGATAAAACTCCGTAATATCCTTTTCTTCATACATAGGAGAATGTTTTTAATCCATCTGAGACTAAATATTTTCTAGTAATTTGGATCGATTTCATGAGAAATAGAATTGTTTTGGATAGGAGTATGATAGAAGGAGAGAGTGGTTTCAGGAGATTGATTTGCCATGTTATTTCTGGGCATTGGAAGTAGAGTGGTGGCTCTCAGCAGGGAGACCAGCTAGGAATGATGTTGTTTATCTCCCAGTGGCTCATTCTTGGGACCCACTTGGGCTCAGCTGCTTACTCTGGAAATAGGCAGTGGGAGGGCATACGTGACAAGACTTAGTGGACCAGAAGAAGAAGGGAAGGGTAGTCCTGAAGATTACTCTGATCATTCTATTGTGGTAGACTCAGAACGTGATGTTGCTTTTATTGGTGGGAAATAAGGTGGTCAGAGAGGGGTAATGAAGTGGGAGAAGAGGATTTCAACTTTCCTTTTATAGAGTTTGAGTTGATGTGAGAATCCGAAGTTAGAGATGTCTTGTCATGCAGACATCCCGGACAGAAACAGATAAAGGATGTAATACTATTGAGTTGTAGATACAGTTATTCCCATGTTTAGTTGAGTCCCAGGGTGGAAGGAACTCATTAAGAGGATGAATGAGAAATGGAATAGCGTGCTGAGGCCGCTGTCTCATCCGGAGGGCAGAGTGATCTGTGAGTACTCCTGAAAGCTCTGCCTTTTCCTACAGCTCCATTGTCAACGTGCCTGGTGAGTCGACGCTTCGTAGGGATTTCTTGAGACTGCAACAGGAGAACAAGGAACGTTCCGAGGCTCTTCGGAGACAGCAGCTACTGCAGGAGCAACAGCTCCGGGAGCAAGAAGAATATAAAAGGCAGCTGCTGGCAGAGAGGCAGAAACGGATTGAGCAGCAGAAAGAACAGAGGCGGAGGCTGGAAGAGGTAGGAAGAGGGAAATGTCCAGTGGGTATTCTCTTTCTTTATTCACACTGGTAGCCAGACACTCAAAGGAATGTTTTCTGTAGCCTCCTGATGTGATACCTTTCCCCTGGCTTAGCTAGTCAGGTAACTTCAGAAGGAAGGCTTCTGTCTATGGTTTTGGACTGTCAGGTCTTCACATTCCTTGAGGTCTTTGAAATGTTTTCCTTGCTTGTAAAAACTGAAGGACCTGCCCCACCATTGTGCTAGATGCAGAGCAGCAGGGTCCCAGAGACCGCATCATACCAGTTCTGGAAAGGCTGTTTCTGTTTGTGGTTTAAGTTGGCCAGCTCAAGCTTGACCTGACTTAGTTTCTTCTCTTGGCCTCTGGATCTAAGTTCATGTGTACATATTTTTTTGAAACTTCAGACTTTTTCACAGGAAAAACATTTTTTTTGGTACAGACACCTTAACTTTAGTTTTTTATAAATGCCTTAACTTTAGGCACACACTATAATAAGGGATGAAAAAAAGAATTACATTGGGTATAATACAAATGCTGTTCTGTAATCTAATTGTTATCTAGTGAGATTAATTATATCCTGTGATAGGGAAATACATTTTGTACTACCTGCTGCTCATTTAATTCATTAATACTAAGCACCACTGGTGATGTGGTTACCCACAACTTGTTCGTTTGTAATTCATAGAAGTGTTATTTCTCTTTCACTTGGGGCTCAAAGAAACTTTTGATTTTATTTTCCTAACTACCTTTCATAATATGTCTCACAGCTCCAAGTTTCTCATTCATAATAGTACAACTCCCAGTTTCTCATTCATAGTAGTCTCCACTTAATGCATACACCTTATCGCTTCACGTTTCTTATGGCAGAAAAAGAACCCAAAACAACAAAAAAGCCCTGTATTGATACTAAACAGTGGAATTTAATTTAGATAACAGCACATATTACACAAGTTAGTTAGGAGTGTATTTGGGTTGGGGGGAATCTTTGTTTTGTGTGTTTTATAGTCTGAATTCTGCAAAACTTATACTTTTACCTGAGTTAGAAAACCAGTGTCTGTCTAGCTAAGGAGAATGGAAATGTTCAGCCTGGGCTTGCAGAAAAAAACATAGGACATAACCTTCCTCTGTAGGAGGGACAATATTGCTGTTTGTGTAACTCTTTTTGTGGCTTTTTTGCAAACTCTTTTGTAGTATTTTTAAGACTTTCTCCATGTTCTTTGAACATAACAGAAACCCAGAGTAGTCCAGGGTTTTTCAAGGTTGCCTGTTGACCATGGACTTCGTATATGAGAATGCTTGAGTTTTGAGGCTCAATTTCCAATTGTGTCTTTATGCGACATTCTCCACTGTCCATTTAAATTCTGGGCTCTACTTTCCCTGAGGACACGATACAGGTTAGTTTGGTGGTTTGTAACTTTAGCTCCAGCCCATTTGTAACACAGAATTTGCTACAGAAATTGCTTTCGGGCCAAGTGGTAGTGAGACAAGTGTTCGTTATCCAGCCTCTGTGCCCAGTAGGGAGTGAGGATTACAAAGTGAAGACCAGCACTGGCTAGAGGAGAGACACTAAAGTTTTACAGCCATTTTGTTTTATTAGTTAAAATAAAGACTTGAGGATTAAGGATGTCTGCTAAGTGAGAACTTTGCACTTTACTTGCTTTAATTAGCCATTTAATTTCAGCTTCTTAGTAAAAGTTCAAACTCACAGTCACCTCTTGGCACCTCTTAATCTGAAAAGATGGAGCTAGGTATGAAACAGGGCACATTTGCATGAATAGAATCCACTGATTTGGATTCTTGGTAATCTAGCTCCTTTTTTCTAGCCCAGGGTAATTAAGCATTGTCTATACTCTAGGTCCCAGAAGGTAATTTGGGAATATTTGAGCCCATAAATGATTTGTAGCCCTTTATTGGCATTAAACCTTCAATCAGAACTGTGTGGGGAATAGGGATTCCTTTTGTTATTAACAAAGTAGGTAAAGATGGTTAGCCTCAGTCATAAGATAAATGACAGTTAAAACTGAAAGGAGATGACAAATATCTGGCAATGACTGGCAAAAAGAAATGGCCCAAGAGTCGAGGTTGTAGGGAAACTGAGTATAGGTTTTCCTTTCTATGCAACTGCCATAAGATCAGGCTTATTGGTGCTAAGGACTCCTGTCACACCACCATTTCTATTTCTGAGCTCTCTTTGCAGGTTAGTGCTTTTGCCCTGCGTAAGTTCTTCATCTTTAAGAAATCTGTATGTGTATATACTCCACTCTTCCTTTGCTCCTTGTAATGTGCTGATAGGATCTCTCTCCTTTGTTTTCCTCTGCTTCCTCTTCCTTGGCTTCTGCATGAACTGGAGATCTTAGAAGCCCTTGCAGATATTTTTGAGTCTTGTCTCTCAGTTTTGCTGACAATGAGGTTTCTGTTTCTGTTTTCCATTTTCCTTGTTGCTTTTGGATGGTCCCAGGCTAAAAAGGGGAGAATGCTGAGCTCAGGCAGCCAAGTTTGTACTGGCAGCTTCGTCCACTCCTTTTCTGGACCTCACAGCTCCTCTAGTGTTGGACTTTGCTCCTTAGTCTTTCTCATCAGGATCCACTCAGGGTTTTCTCCGCTTACTCTAAGTATTTCATCCATATTCAAGACCCCGTGTGGTAATGACCCAGCCTCAAAAATTTTAATATTACCATTTACTTTTCATATTTAGATGCATCATCACACCTCTGGCTCAAATAGAATTGTTGCCTCTAGCTCATTTTTTTTCCCCATAAAAATTGTTCACAGGCCAGCTTTTTCTTCCATTCTTTCTTTTCTTTTTTTTTTTCTTTGAGCACAAATGAATATTTGATTGTATTGTTGTCTTATCCTAATGGTTTGTGCTCTCTTTGCATTGAGTCTGGATTTGGTACCTATTAACTATGTCTTCCTACTCCCACCACATCCACATATTTGATTAGCATGTTTTCTCATTCTTCATCTAATTTTAATACAAATATGAAGAGAACATCTGATCAGCAGTCTAAGTTAAGATTGCCATGTTAGTTGGTGTACTTCAGATGTTTTTTGAACCTGTTACATATTTCACTAAGTTTCCATTTGCTAGTAGATACTTCTTCATTTCGACCTCAAGAAAACTTACCTAATTATTGGTAAAAGCAAGATACATTTGTCTGTGTTTGGTGTGCTACTTTAGTAAACTTCAGAAAAAGGAAATTTCTTAGAGAAGATTTGTTTTTTAGCAGGACTTTGGTGCCATCAGCACATTCTCGTTTTGTTTTTTTTTGTTTTTTTAATATGCATAATTGATTATTTTAGCATGGAAGAGTCACAATCAAACTTCTCAGTTAAGGTTAGAATTTATCCTTTCCTTTAGAAAAAAGAAAAAGACAACAAACCAATTTCCTGTCTCTCCAGTCTTCCCCTTTGGGAAGATGACCGCAGTGCCTATGCTCTGTAGACTTTTTAGGCCCTGGAGGTGTAGCTGTCACTTGGTGATTTGGGCTGCCTCGAGTTGGGGGTAAATGTTAGTGTCAGCCCCAGCGGTCTCTTTGCTTTTTCTTCCACCAAGAGGACACATGGTTATATTCATTCCTGTCATTTCTACAAATTTCAAAGTGACTAAAATCTTAGAGGGGTGGGTGAAAGTGGAAGAAATTAAAGATAAAGGAAAGCAAGAGAAAAACAGTTTTTCTGTGTGAAGTGAGATCAGTACTGAAGCTGAATTATAACACTAGAAAAATGTAAACGTTTCTAAGAAAAAAAGTTAATAAACTGCCCCATGTATTTGTTGGCTGCGAGATCTTGGAAGGAAGGCATGGTGGACTCCTTTACCCCAACCGGATCTTCACATATCTTAAAGGAATAGGAACCATTTCCTCACCCCACTTTGCTTACATGAAGGCCTTTGTTTGGCAGATCATGATTGTCTCCCATCACAAGTACATATTAGCACAGGGCTACCTTTTTTTACATACATGCATCTGGGTGTGCAGGTGCCCCTGTAGCCCACGCCCTGCCTTCTCTGTCAGCAGCTCCATTTTTTTTTGCAGAGGGTAGCTGTCTTGTCTTTCAGCCTCCTTATAAGTTCTCACATGTTCTTTTGACATCCTAGTCTAGCATCTGGTTATATTTACAGTTAAATTTTGTAAGAGTTAGCTTAATTCACCAAATGTTGCTTGTTGCCTAAAGATGGGAAGAGTTGTCTTTGGGGAGAAGCAAATAATTTTTCTACTAAGGCCTCATCAGAACTGGCAGGAAAAAAAACCTCAAGGATTGGTGGTGGTATGTTTGTGGAGTAACATGACCCCGGAAGTGCTTGGAAATGGCTGAATGTGAAAACCAGACTGGTTTATTAAAGTCCGTTAGTTTCTACAACAGTAAGTCCAGTGAAGTGTGTTTAAATGGACCTCACCATTATCAACGTGATCTATTTAGAAAAGTTTTTAGAATTGTGAGATGAAAGCATTACTTTTAAGTACCAAACTAGAAAGGGAGCCTAATTAAAGCATAGCTGGAAAAGTACATATTTACTTGGGCATGCTTGGGAAAATTTAAATAATAAGGAATTCTCTTTATAATTTGAGAGATGTAGAAATCACTTTATAGCATCATGCAGTTTTTTAGTTTCTTTGATTTTGTTTTCAAAGAGTGATTTAAGAAAATAATGATGACATCAATTTGCAAATGCTTCAAAGGATTATGTCATGTTTTTCATTCTTAGTGGGGTAAGCCTGAAAAGGCATGTTCATTAGAGTTTCGTAGGTTTTGTTATTTGAAATCACAGGCATAAGGTTAATCCAGTATGAATTGATGTTACTTAATTGATGGTTGATGGCATATGTTTTATTTTGGGCTGTTTTCTTTTGAGGTTCTTTTGCAAGAGGCCAGTTTTTCACATTAATCATCTATTAAGGTATATTTACTAAGGGATTTCTTTTAGTTTTAATTGTCTCCCCTCCCTTAAATTAAGAGCCTCTTCTGAGTATAGTGGTTTTTATGGTTCATAGTTTAAATTCTTGCTCTTAGTCCAATTTACAGTTTCAAATGTTAGAGCATAATGTGGAAGAAGAAATCAGTAATTGCATTGTTTTTTGCCTTAGCCATCAGTCTTGTCAGCCAGTTGGTTTTCATACCAGGACTTGCTTAGTGGGCCAGTCCTAGGAAATACAGCACTTTCCACATTGTCTTGTTGATTTTTAAAAAGCATGTGACTTATGTTACGTACAAGACTTGGAGGAGAGGGCTCTGTCTAGATTATCTTTGTATACTCACCATGGTGCTTATTAATATTTCTCAAATGCATGAATCAATCATTTGTAGTCCTACTTGCATCTCTGGAAAGAAGGGACTTGTTCTTGAAATTTATGCCTGTTCTTAAATGGACTTCTGGGTTTGAGATCTCTAATTTGAGTTCCAGAGAGACCTTAGAGAACTTTAAAGGATTTTGTAGACTATTCTGAGGCATAAAAGGTGTGTTGTGTAAAGTACGAGGCACTAACCAAATGTAACAATTCTTGTTTAAGCTTTTATGTACTTTCCAAGTGATCTTGAAAAGATGGCGTTATGATTTGATTGGATCTTGTTGGGACCTAGAGATATGAATGGATTCTTTAGTCCTTTATTACTCTAAACTCTAAATGTTGGAGATAAAATCACAGCAGTTTTTCTCTTGGATGCCGTGTGTTCGGTGTGAGGGTTGGATTCAACCCAAAAAAGTATTTATTGTGATATTTACTACAGAGCAGAAAAGATAAGTGAAACAGGATTCCTGCTCTCAAGGAGCTTATGGTCTTTTGTGTGTGTGTGTGTTGATTTAGCAACCAAGAGTTTCTTTCATAGGAAACAAAAAGCTTTTCGGAGGCTTTCATTTGACAGTTGAGAACATCAGTTGTAGCCTATTCGTGTTTGTAAGATATTTGCTTACTCTTATTTTGTGATGTGCATTTTGAATAAAACTTAAAATTTTTTTTAAATTATGGCAAATAATTACATAATAACCGTTACACTGATTTAGGAAAACAGTTGAAGAAAAATAACATGATGCTTATTACCTCACTTAAAATTTTTTTTTAATATTTATTATTTTGAGAGAGGGGGAGTGCAAGCAGGGGAGGGGCATAAAGAGAGGGGGAGAGAGAGAATCCCAAGTAGGCTCTGCATTATCAGCACAGAGCCTGATGTGAAGCTCGAACTCACAAACCGTGAGAACTTGACCTGAGCCAAAATCTAGAGACGGATGCTTAACCAGCTGAGCCACTCAGGCACCCCAATGCTTACCTCACTTTCGTTGAGAAATCCCAGTGAAGTGACTGAGAAAAATGGTATAAACAAGGACAACGAGAACAAGAAAGGAAACCAAATTGTGGAAGTTAGATAGTACATGGGAGAGTAAAGATTGTAAGAAGGCTAGTACTGCAAATTCTGGAAGAGTCAAAAATGAGAGGCAACAGGTGGGGCTAACAGCATGTAGATATGGAGAGTTAGATTCTCCCACCCCAGGCAGCCAGGCTACTCTGTTCCTTCTCCCCTGTGGGAACAGATATAGACTTCCTAGAAAAAGTGAACAACAGAGCCTCAGTATATGAAGAATTCAGGCACAACTGAGTATGTGGAGAGAGAGAGAGAGAGTGAAAACAAGGGCATTAATTGGAAGTCTAAGTATTCACCAGTATGACTGCATGCACACTCACCTCAGCTCCCACAGTGTTGGCGGCCACACTTACTACAGATGCCATCTTCTTTACCTACACCTTCTGCTCAACCCAGGCAGGAGATGGGGAGGATTCTGAGAATACTGCAGAGATTCCTCTCTGGAGATACTGACTAGCCCAAGGGACAAAAAGCGCCAGTGAAATGCCCATGCTGCTTCCCATCATCTTACTGTGAAGCTTAATAGTTACCAACCACTCTCCATAGCCCTTATAATTTCCTTTTTACTGTCTTAAATGTGAATGGACAGCCAAGATTGTGGGCACTGAAAAGAACCTTTAACATGAAAGACAAGTAGAAAAAGAATCTTGAAGGAAATAGTGTAGGGAACAGAAACTATTGCACACACAGACACATGCACATGTGTAGGATCTTAATATCCCTCGAATGAGAAGAACAAATAATATTCATGAAACGATGTTCAGAAACTAAGAATTTTTGAAGCTTTTAAATTTTTTAAAAACTTTTAATTATTTAATTTTGAGAGAGATGGGGGAGGGAGGCAGAAAATCCCAAGCAGGCTCTGCACTGTCAATGCAGACCCCAGTGCAGGGCTCAAACTCAAAAACTGTGAGATTGTGACCTGAGCCAAAATCAAGAGTCAGACCCTTAACTGACCGAACCACCAGGCGCCTCTGAAAAGTTTTTATAAATTAAAACTCCCAGAACGTTGTGGGGGGCGGGGGGGTTAAGTTTATGATGAACAGAAGAAAAACCAAATCAATTCAGGGGGTTTAACAACCATTTAATTAGATGGTGTAGGAAATAATTACCATAGGGAGAACTACAGAACTAATTCAAGGAAAGTTTCCAGAGCTAAGAAATACGAATTTCTGTACTGACTGAAAGATGTACTGAGTCTCCTGCACAATGAATGAAAAAAGACCCATACAAAGGTACATATGTCGTCTTGACAGTTCACAATGTCTGGGATGAAAAGAACATCCTAAAAGCCATGGTGGGTGGAGTAGGTAGAGGGTTGGGGTGTGCATGGGTCTTGTACTAAGTATCAGGAATCTGAATGGTCTGAGATTTTCCAGGAGCACCATCAGAAACTAGAAAATGACATAGCTGTGCTTGCAGAAATCTGAGGGAAAATTACTAGCCTGAGTCAAAATTATATGTACCTTGTGAGAGTAAAGGTTCTGTGGCCTGCGAAGTCCCTAAAGCCTTTTGCCTTGTTTTCACTTCTCAGGAAGCTACTGGAGAATGTGTTCCAGCAAATGAGGACGAAAGTGGCAAGGGCTACAGGAAACAGGATCCTGTACAGGAGAGAGTTCAAAAGAATTCCTAGGAAGTTGGTGGCCAAGCATAGGCTGCCTGGAGAGCAAGCAGTCTTGGTTGGTGTAGGGGAAGAAAGGGGTGTGAGAGGTTAAATCTCTAGGAAGAAAGAATGCCTGATTGACTTGACCATATTGAAAGGAGGTCTGTGGTGGTGCAAGAGACTTTACAGATGATTTTGTGATAGACCCATAGAAAACCAGTGAAAGAGACCACAACAACAAAAATAAGGCAATTAATAGCTCCTCCAAACACTAAATTTTGCCTTGAATGTGGTTTTCATTTAATCAGAAATTGTCACATGACTAGACTGGGAACATGGAATGGTGATGTGGATGGATATTCTTTGGGGGAGAAATCAATAGATGGTGTCTAAAGTGGAAATTTTCTTAAAAATAGCTCTTATGAAAGTGTTATTTAAAAATCAGGAGGCAAATACTGTGAGAAAAACAAAAGGCATTGGAAGTGTTTCTACCTTGGGAATCACGAATTGGGGGTGAGGAGAAATGGGGCACCTTATTTTTGACATACACCTTATAATTCATTTTGACTTTTTAAAGTACTTCGTACTTTAATTTAAACTTTTTAAATGTACATATGGGAAGTGGGAGAAAGAAAAGAAGGGAAACAAACCACAAGAGACTCTTAAATGCCGGAGAACAAATGGAGGGAGATGGGTGGGGATGGGTTAGATGGGTGATTGGTATCAAGGAGGGCACTTGTGATGAGCACTGAGTGTTATATGTAAGTGATGAATCACTGACTTCTACTTCTGAAACCAGTGTTGCACCTAATGTTAAAATTTAAATTAAAAAAATAAAAATGTTTTTAAATGTAAATAATGTGGAAAAAGCTCCTTGTAAAATCACTTAAAAGTTGCCTCTTAGTAGTAGCATTTAGTTACATGAAAGTAGTCAAGATTTTCTAATGGGCTAGGAGCCCTGCCCTCAGTGTAGTTGGAAACAACCAAGAAAATGGATTGTACACGTCTTACCACTTGGAGGCTTACTCCCTTGAAGGAGAATGAGTGCTTCCACTTTAGAGCCCATGTGACCAGAGGACGTGCACCGAGGTCCTGCCATTTCCTGAAGTCAAGGTGACAACAGCTCAGGAGAGGGGAGATGAGAAGTGGGTCTGGGGAGTGGGTGGCCTGAGATCACACCTGTACTTGGTGCACTGGGGCAGGCAGCAGCTCCAGGTGAGAGGCCTAGCATGTGGAAAGTCAGCTCTGACCCTGGTTCGCTCCCTCTCTGCTTTTCCTCCACAACTTCCGCTTTTCTTCTCTGGAGCTTGCATCTGGAGGCTGGTTTGAGTTGGATGCTAGACCACATCTGGCTGCCAGCTGTGTGGCGGCTTAGTAGCAGGCTGCTGGTTGGTTGTTTCTCCCAGACCTCAGCATGACAACCTCCAGGGCTCTCCTTGGAGTTGTGTCCCCTCCTGACTCTTTCCTGAAGGAGTCCTTGCTGATGATAGCTGAGGCGTCAGCAGAGATGGGGATGGCTTTGGTTTCATTAAAGTTTTTTGTTGTTGTTGTTGTTGTTGTTGTTGTTTTAGTATAAGAGAGAAACAAGTGCAGGCTATTGCTTTTCTTTCTGTTACTGTGACCTTCAACATCATATGTAAAAATTAAGGAATTTTTAGTAGTTTGCATGGTGTATAAGGAAATGGCAGTAAGCACATCATCTCTACGGCTGTTGTGGGTCTGCATCTCTGTGGTCATGTGGCATTGCTTAGCATAGTGCAGTGGCATGGAGGGTAAGAGAAACTGAAGGCGTATATCTGACGCATATGTCTACTTAACATACCTTTGCACTGAGTATGTATATTATAAAACATGCAGAAATAGCTATCTTAAAAAGGGTGAGCTACAAATACAAGTAAATAAGAGTTGAGTGTTTTTTTCCTAGACTTCACTTGATGGTCTTGTTCACTTCTAGAGACTGCTGATGTAGACACCTACCATGCTAGTTCTTCACTTCTCTCCTCTCTTAATTTCAGTGCATCAGGGCGCCCTCCACAGGATGGTGTGGGGGGCAGATCTTTTGCAGAGGAATGATTCTCTTAGAGTTCATTGCCTATAAGACTTTTTAAACACTTTTTCTCATTGTAGACACCAACTATTGACTTCTTCAAAATAATAACCATTGTAAACTCCACACCATGATGATTTCTGATGCACACTGCCTCCTTCGCACCCCCACCACACATAACTCTGTTCTGACAAGTCAGGAACCTGGGGCTCATAGAGGGGAAGTGGCTTGTAACAGGGAAGCTGAGCAGAATCAGGACCACAACCTCTGTCCCTTGAGACCTTTCACTTGTCTTTCTAGGATTCCATGGTGTGTACTAAAATTTTTCAAAGGACCCCTCTAGCCCATTTTGGCTACTTTTGTTATCTAAAAGTTGTAAAATTCATTGCATAAGGTTCTTTGCCTCTTCTGACCTGTTCATATTAATCCGATATACTTGGAGCCTAAATTCTCTGAAGCTAAGGGGCAATTTTAAGGGCAGTAGATACTGCTTGCCTTTGATTTTGTTTCCCTTTTCTTTGTTTTTCTGTTTTCCTTTTGTCTGACAGATTTGGAGGGAAATTGTTTACATATCTTGTCAGGTAGCTTTCTGTCTTCCTTTGTTGTGATTGTGGGTTCTTATTTTCATCCAGAGGTGAGGCCCTTCTTACCTTGCCTGCCAGGTGTTTGCTAAACCCAATGTATTCTAGCAAGTCATTTCTCTTTTATAAAATCTGAAAGTGTCCTGATTGTTGCCAGCCTTGCCCATGGTTGTTCTCAGAACTAAGCAGTGCTGAGTCTGTAAAAATAGTAGAGTACACAAAACCAATCTCACTCCTCAGGACAGAAACTTCCACAGAGCTTCCATGTTCACCTCTTAGAGGAAAATACTCACAACTGTTTTAAGCTTTAAAACTGATCGAATGAGATTCTTTATGTTTTAGGTTTATTAGAAGGCTTTTTGTTTCATTTTGAATGCCTTTATATTCAATACAGAAGCTCAGAAGATGCTTTCCTTTGGAAGACATGGCTAGTCAGGAATATCTGAAAGAATTAAAGAATTTCTGTTTAAAGCAAAGAAACTTGTTTCCCAATTGGCAAAATATGAGGATTTTTATTACCAGTGTTAGAGAAATGGTTGTATTCTGAGCTTATATTTGTTATAAGTAACGTACTGGTAAAAGCCACTCTCTTCTTTTTGTTCCTGAATGGAAAAAGCAAAAATTGTAAAATAAAAGATCTTAACTTAATTTGCTTTGAAGTAGAAAGGCTCCAGTAACACTGCTTGGATGAGATTCTCAGATTTCTTTCCTCAAGTGTCTGTGTTATATTGCTGGTGAAGTCCTGGGGCAGGGTGAGGTGGTTTTGTGGGTTTTATTTATCAGTAGCTAGTTTAAAAAAATTTTTTTTTTAATGTTCATTTATTATTGAGAGACAGAGAGATACAGAGTGTGAGGAGGAGGGGTAGAGAGAGAGGGAGACACAGAATCTGAAGTAGGCTCCAGGCTCTGAGCTGTTAGCACAGAGCCCAATGCAGGGCTCGAACTCACGAACTGTGAGATCATCACCTGAGCTGAAGTCAGTCGCCTAACCAACTGAGCCACCCAGGCGCCCCTCGGTAGCTAGTTTTTAAAAAGAAAGGCCTCTTTCCTCCCAAGGTGCAGCACAGTGCTCAGGGCCAGGTGCCCTGAATGCAAGCCCCACACCATGGCACATGTGCCTGTATGGGCATTAAGCTAGCAAATGACAGGCAGCAAGTACATTGTATGGGGACAGTGTACATGTTTCAATTTAATAAAGATGCCTTGGCCATTAAAGTTGTAGTTTCTAAACACCAGGACAGGAACTCTTTTATTTCTACGACCCTACCCACACCCATGGGAAACTGTGTGTTTTGTGTGTTGAATTCTAAGAGCAGACATTGCTGGGAAAAAAATAAAGCATGAGGGGCACATGGGTGGCTCAGTCGGTTGAGGTCCAACTTCAGCTTGGGTCATGATCTCACAGTCTCCGTGCTGACAGCTCAGAGCTTGGACCCTCCTTCAGATTCTGTTTCTCCCTCTCTCTGCCCCTAACCCACTCGCATTCTGTTTCTGTCTCTCTCAAAGATAAATAAACATATAAAAAAATTTTTAAAGAAAAATAACTAAACCATGCAATATATGGAATGAGAGAGGAGATGGGGCCAGAAGCTAACTCAGAACTGTATTGAGAGTAATGGTCATGTAACACTCAGCTGAGAGAGACCAGGTACCAAGAAATCCTCTCTGTGCAAGGGTTCCACATATAAGACATTTCTTTATATTTCTTAGGAAATCATTTTTTTAAGTGTCTACCTTCAGAATGAATGCTTGTGTGTGTGTGTTGGGGGGGGGGGTAGAAATTAATACTCAGACTATAATAAATACCTACTTTTATGCCTATTACAAATATTTATGTCTAATATCCCCAATAACTTTATCCCAAACTTTCTTATTTAATAATCTTAGTGCCACATTGAAGTTTGTGGTAATACTGTCAGCTTCCTGTGTCTTGAGAAATTCGATGGGTGTGTATTCTTTAGACCTGTGCTGTCCAGTACAGTAGCCACTAGCCATATATGGCTATTTAAACTTAAGTTAACTTCATTGAAGTAAAATTGAAAAGGAAGTTCCTCAATCGTACTAGTCATATTTTAGGTACTCAGTAGCAACATGTGGCTAGTAGCTACTCTATTGAATAGTACTGAGACAGAACATTTTCATCATCCTGGAGTGTTTTATTAGATGACCCTAGTCTAGAGGCTAGCATTTTTCATATTTGTGGGAAGAATTGGTTAATTCTATACTTTACACTGTAGAAGTGCCTTATTAACAGATGTCTGGGGCTGGATGAGAAAAGCAGCCAGACAGGTGCCCATTGTGTCCCACTACTCTATACTTAGGGGTTATATAGAACAGCCTGGATTAGGAACGGTTGTTAGAGTAACGGTTGTTACTACCTACCTGCTAGTAGGATGCACATGGTTAATACTACAGGCATTAGAGGCAGAATGGCCCTTCTAGTTTGGGACTTGCTAGCTGGGTGACACTGTGCAAATCACGTGACTCTTCTGAACCTATTTGCTCATCTGTAAAGTAGGATTGAAATACTTATTTCCAGGTTTGTTTTGAAAATTTTATTAGATAAAGGAAATGGAATAAAGAATATCAAACACTGAGCACAGTGCAGGACATATAGTATGCATGTGTGCTGTGGCAGTTTCTTAAATTCATTACTATGAATAATACTGGTAATTCTTATTCTTATTGTTGTCAATTTCTTTTTCCTTTCTTTTTCCTCTTTTTAACTATTTCTTTCCTCTTTGCTTTACTTCCGTTCTCCTTTATTCCTTTGTCTTCTGTCTTTTTCTTCTGATTTAAGGGCCCTGGATAATTCTGTTAGTGATGTGCATGGATAAAGAATTCCCTGTCCTTTAGTTGCGTAGTATAGTGAAGAATGGGGAATTGATATCAAACGAAACCAAACTGTGTAAGGATTCACAGAAGCACCCCACCTTTGACCAATATTTATGAGGAAGCTGGTACATGTGGGGTGGAGGAGCAGTGTGGAAATAACTGGCCAGTCGAGATGGGGTCTGTGAACTTCCCCTCATCAGCACCTACCTGTAAATGGTCAGCAAAGTGTCATGAGAGCAGTAGTTAGAAGATACCTGCTGATTACATATCTTTACTTGCGCAGCAACAAAGGAGAGAACGTGAAGCTAGAAGGCAGCAAGAACGTGAACAGCGAAGGAGAGAACAAGAAGAGAAGAGGCGTCTGGAGGAACTGGAAAGAAGACGTAAAGAAGAAGAAGAGAGGAGACGGGCAGAGGAAGAAAAGAGGAGAGTTGAAAGAGAACAGGTTAGGTCACAAAAGAATGTTCTGACCATGCATATGTGAGGTCATATGTGAGGTTGCTTTGTAGAGTTGGGGGATTTGGGACTCAAAGTACAGACACGTGTGCACGCATGTATGTACACACACACACACACACACACACACACACACACACACGAACACACACACACATATTCAGGACTTCAGAGGTTTGAAAATGCCGAAGCACAATTGGAAGCACAGCAATAAATTGAATTAATAAATTGAAATTAAAAATGATGGATAAATTTTTACATTTAGAAACCTCTTGAAGTCAGTTGAGTGGTCTCCAACTAGTGTGATGCCCAAAAGATTTCTGAATATTTCTTTTTGGGCTTGGCTTAAATGCTTTGAACCTCAAATATCTGGATGATGATTAGCCTTTTCTTTAATGAACTGAAAAACCAACCACAAGGAATGTTTGAATTATCCAGTGGCTGAATATCATAATAAACATATTTGTATATAACTCAGTATATACCTATGTAGCATTAGAAAAACTAATAACATCGTGGTTTTGTTTAGCCAAAAAAGATGATATTTTGGTAATACTTAGAGCATTTTATTGATGCCAGCTATAGTTGTCTTTAGAAATCTCTGTTCCCTGAATTGACTGTGCTTTTGTGTCTGTGCTGTCAGTGTGAGCCCCTCAGAACCTCTTCACCTCTCACATCTTTGAATTGATCGCTCTTTGTTATGAGCTTTGGGTAAAGGAGGAAAGATATGAACGGAGACCAATTTAAATAATACTTGAAATTCGTACTTAAAATACTTATCAACTATGGTATTAACTTCCACAGTTGAGTATTCAGCTACTATCCTTGAAACTGATCATATGCTTCAGGTTCTCTGCACATGTACTATTTCTTCCTGAGAATTTAAGGATATTTCTGTTACTATTGACATTATTGGCCAGTCAGCACTGGTGTGTTTTGGGTTTGTTTGTTTTGTTTTTCCCCACATTCTGATTTATACTTAGGGATTGCAAAGAGGAGTAAAAGTAATTAAGCTTTTGAAAGTTAAGTCTCCTAGGGGTAATTCTCACAATGTGATGGTGAGAGGAGTATGTGACAGTAATACTTCATCTTTAATGTGCTAGTGACAGTCATTAACGTTCATGTATAGCAAGTATTCTTTTTTTTATGTTAAATATAATTTATTGTCAAATTGGTTTCCATACAACATCCAGTGCTCATCCCAACAGGTGCCCTCCTCAATGCCCATCACCCACTTTCCCCTCTCCCCCACCCCCCATCAACCATCAGTTTGTTCTCAGCATTTCAGAGTCTCTTGTGGTTTGCCTCCCTCCCTCTCTATAACTTTTTTTCCCCCTTGCCCTCCCCCATGTCTTCTCTTAAGTTTCTCAGGATCCACGTATAAGTGAAAACATATGGTATCTGTCTTTCTCTGCCTGACTTATTTCACTTAGCATAATACCCTCCAGTTCCATCCACATTGCTACAAATGACCAGATTTCATTCTTTCTCATTGCCAGGTAGTATTCCATTGTATATATAAACCATATCTTCTTTATCCATTCATCAGTTGATGGACATTTAGGCTCTTTCCATAATTTGGCTATTGTTGAAAGTGCTGCTATAAACATTGGGATACAAGTGCCCCTATGCATCAGCACTCCTGTATCCCTTGGGTAAATTCCTAGCAGTGTATAGCAAGTATCCTTTACCTCTTCTTGAAAATAGATAGGTATCAAAGTAGTTTTATTCTGCTTTCCTTATTCTGTTGCAAAATCTTTCGTGTTAACAGTGCTGTAAGAAACTGCACTTCTGCATGTTTGTATACATGTATGATTGTATTCTGCATGCTCATTGTATGTTAGGACATTTGTGGTTTGGATAGACGTGACTTTCCTGGTTGTCCTTGTGTTTTGAAGGCAAAAAGACAAAACGACTGTACTAATTTGGTCTTTCAAGTTATGGTTCATTTCAGTCTAGTTCAAAGAAGAGGTGAGTTGGAACTCAGATTCCTTTCTCAGCTGTTACAGGGGAAGGCCACATGTCATGCTAGGTCAGTGCTTGGCATAGCATGTGCCGTGGAAGGTTAGGCTAGGAGGAATGGGACTTGGAGCCCAGGTTGGAATCAGAGTGTCTTTGCAAATGCCCTTCTAGATACACTTTCTCCCAGATTGGCTTTTTTGGGTAAAGTTTATTTTATAAGATAAAGGTTTCTGAGGAAATGTATATGTCATGATTTGTGTTATCCTGCATTCTCTAAACCAGAATTATTGGTTAACTAAAACTTCTGTCCAGCTCAGATGTATAGCTATTTTTATTTTAAAATGTGTGCCATGGTACAAGTGGATGGTCAGCATTAGACACTGTAAAGACGTAATCTGAATTTCAGAATAAAACTTCTCTTCTTAGATCTCTTAGTCTACTCCCTTTCTGGAACAGTTAGCTTTTTTCCTTCTTGAAAAGGAAGGAAACTTCTTTTGTTTGTATTTCAGAGTTGTTTAATGTCTGTGTCCTATTTGAGCCTTACAAAAAATCTTGAGAGTTGCAAGAGAATGTTTTTTTTTTTTATTAAAAAAATTTTTTTTTAACATTTATTTATTTTTGAGACAGAGAGAGACAGAGCATGAACGGGGGAGGGTCAGAGAGAGGGAGACACAGAATCTGAAACAGGCTCCAGGCTCTGGGCTATCAGCACAGAGCCCGACGCGGGGCTCGAACTCACGGATCACGGGATCATGACCTGAGTCGAAGTCGGCCGCTTAACCAACTGAGCCATCCAGGCGCCCCAATTTTTTTAAATGTTTGTTTCATTTTGAGAGAGAGAGAGAGACAGAGTGCGAGGGAGGAGCAGGGAGAGGGAGGGAGACTGAATCTGAAGCAGGCTCCAGGCTCTGAGCCTGTCAGCCCAGAGTCCGACGCGGGGCTCGAACTCCTGAACCACAAGATTATGATCTGAGCTGAAGTCAGACGTTTAACCAACTGAGTCATCCACGTGCCCCAAGAATATTCTTGATACTCATTTCTCAAATGAGGATACTGAGAAAATGGAAGGTTGAGGGTTTTCTAAAGGTCTGAGATTTCCAAACGTCTCTTGATTTCCTAGTCTATTAAATACGCATGCAACTTCAAGGTTGGATTTCTCCTCTTTACATGTTTTGGGTATGTACCTGTTTTCATTGATCCAGAGGCTTGTCATTCTCTTCCCCTTGAAAATAAGTTCCCCGCCCCCTCCCCACAAACACACACACACACACACTCTCAGTCTCTTCTTGAAGAGCCTGGGCCTATTCATTTGTGAGAAACCACCTGAGTCTGGTGTTCACAGATCATGGCTTTCAGAATATAGTCATTCCAGGTACCTTCTGTGTCATCAGAGAAAACACAAATCATGTTTGTTCTGTTTTAATATTAAAACGGATTTTGGTTTGGGGTTTTAAAAATTGGCAATCCATGCTTGTTTTAAATGATTCATCGGAACCCTCTAGGGCAATGAGAACCCTCTGGTTTCTTATCTAATTAAACTTGATTTCTCTGGTCTACCATCCTTAAGAGGAATATCCTGGTTCTTTGAAATCCTGCAATTGTATTTAACAGCTGCGTTCTTACAGAAGAACTATCAGATACTTTGGTGTATATCAGTAGAGTGTATATCATCATTTATTAGACTCTTTAGATCTTCGTTGACCAATTTGAAGATCTTGGGGACAATCTTTCACTATATGTTTCATAATATATCCATCACTAAGTGAATTACCACTGAAGACCATTGGGGCAAATGGTTCTTGGTGCTCCATTCAGGTGGTTCTGATGCTTTCCTTTGGGATAAATTGATTGCTGGGTAATTTCTGTGTGACAGGAGTATATCAGGCGACAGCTAGAAGAGGAGCAGCGGCACTTGGAAATCCTTCAGCAGCAGCTGCTCCAGGAGCAGGCCATGTTACTGGTAACGCCCTGTATCTGTCTTGTTCCGTAGCATTAGGGCTCATTTCTCTATCCCTCCCCTGAGCTTTGGGCATAGCCGTGGTGATTACCAGACCATTTTGGTTAGCGTTGTGGGCTGACAGGCTCAAATGGAGATGTCCTCTGTGGTCATGCTGCTTTGGGCACATTGCGAGGTGGCTTCTATTTACTTATTTCCTGTTGAAGAGTTAACCGTTCTCTTTGGTAGATAGCAAGGGTTTGAACAGAACTTGGCATTCAGTGAACAAACTAGAATGCCAAAGGCTGAAAGTTCAAAGCACATGCCATAGGATTTTTGCCTAATACACTAACTTTTGAAACCACCAAAACCAACTTTTAATTGAATTCTCTCTCTGTCCAGTGATATTATGGTTAGCAACAAGCTGTCATATTTTTCCGCAGGTAATACGCTATTTAAAATCCCAGTCATTTTGCTCTGTGATTAAAAAAAGGTGGGGGGGAAGGCATGGTCTTTGTGAAAAGTTGAGAATGAATCCAGAGAAGAGGCGAGTTGTGCGGTGGCCCATAGATTTAGTGTTCTCCTCTCCCTCTCCAAGGAGTGCCGATGGCGGGAGATGGAGGAGCACCGGCAGGCAGAGAGGCTCCAGAGGCAGTTGCAACAAGAACAAGCATATCTCCTGTCTCTACAGCATGACCACAGGAGGCCGCACCCGCAGCAGCAGCAGCCACCGCAGCAGGAAAGGAGCAAGCCAAGCTATCACGCTCCAGAGCCTAAGCCCCACTATGAGCCCACTGACAGAACCCGAGAGGTATTTTCTTTCCTTTGTTGCTTAAATATTGATCCGGTGTTGCTCATTCCCTGGGAAGTTATAGAATGACTCTTAGGAGCTGTGTAATAGTAAGCCTAGACAGGGACACAGAGAGCAGATCAGAGCCAGTCTTTTGGTTTTCTAGCCAAGAAAATGTGGTTCAGACAAGTGAAAGGACACTTGCCTGCGGTCCCTTATCTGCTTGGTGTTTTCTCCAGAGACAACCAGAGTGCCTCTGTAAACAACTCTTGGGTGAAGTGAGCACTAAACAGAGGGAAGATTATATGGCAAAATCATTCTTAAAATGTACATAAGGGGATGGTGTCCTGGTTAACTATTTTTCCAAAACCACCATGAAAATGAACAGTGCCTATAGCCCAATTATACTGACTTTTTTAACAAATCACTGATTGTGATTTGTTAATGAAATTGGTGCAGTTGGGCCACCGAAAGCCTCCTGGTGAGGATGTGGCAAAGCGGTAACTTTTGGAATACTAGGAATCCTGGAAGCTGGTTGACTTCTGCAGTGTGTTGAAACCTGGCCTGTAGGTGGCACCCTTCCACCACGTCTCACCCTCACAGAGAGTAGATTCTAGGAACAAGTGTTCTCCGTATCCTAGAATGCCTTTGTTTTGGGTACGATGAAATGTGTTTTGAATTCCTGATGATAATCTTCTAATCTTAATCTTTTGGTGTAGTTAGTTGTGACGTTCATTTTTTTTTCTAGTTTTTTATCATCATGTACAATCTTAGAATTCTTGCCAGGAGATTTTAAAGGCTTAATTTTTATCTTCATATTTCTTTATCTCAAATTGAATTTTAGCCCTATTATATTTGCCTCCTCTCTTTCCTTGTAGCTAGAGAAAAGAGAAAATTTCTCTCTAGGGCCCTTCCACTCAAGCTTTCTTTGGGATCTCTGCTTTTCCCTACTAACACTGAGTTATGTCTTCTAATTCTCTGATGCAGGTGGAAGATAGATTTAGGAAAACTAACCACAGCTCCCCTGAAGCCCAGTCTAAGCAGACAGGCAGAGTATTGGAGCCACCAGTGCCTTCCAGATCAGAGTCTTTTTCCAATGGCAACTCCGAGTCTGTGCATCCTGCCCTGCAGAGACCAGCTGAGCCACAGGTAGCAACAGCCCGGTGGCTGTGGGCTGAGGTGACTCACACGGTAGTTCACTAAGCCATGGGCCTGCTTGTAACATTCACAGATTGGTTTGTTACCACATTAGGAAAAAAAGAGATTCACAGGAGTGATTCTAAATTAACTTACAGGTGATATCCCCTTAGTTGATAGAGAGAAGAAGGATTTTTTAAAAAGATTTTTATTATACTCATTAAGGATATCTAGATTCAGTGATTTCTTCTTTTAGTCTTTTTGTCTTTCCTAACTCAGATGCTCATAAACAAATGCCTCCTTTCTCTAATTCAAAATTTTTTCAGGTTTGTTTTTAGAAAGTACATAGAGGGAGAACCAGAACCTTTTCTTAACCTTTGATCCTTGGTTCCTGGCCAGTTGCATGAGTGGGCTTTTGGAAATCCAGTGACAGCCCAGTTGAAATTACATATAGAATTTCTTGGTTTGTCCAAACGTACATATTTTTTCTGGGAGAAAAGGGCCTTTCATTAGATTCTCAAAAGGTTCAAGATCCAAAAGAAGATATGATCTAGTAGGTTCAGTATGCATTTCCCTGAAGTAGGCCAGGGGAAAGGTCCTTTCATTAGGTTGACCACAGCATTCTGCCTTGTCTAGGTGAGGGAGAACCCCTGGGCTGAGTGCTATGTGGTTAAAAGAGAACCCTCTGTCCTGTCCAGAGAAAACAGTTAATAGCAGGGATTATCCATGTCAAAGATCTGAGAGGTCCTTAAAATACAGATTCCTATTCTCTTACTGAAAATAAGTAACATTTAGACATTTGGCACCTTGAAGCCTGAGTTGACTTGTCACGGATGCTTGCATGTGTTCGGGGACAAAAGTTCATATTCTTGTGATTGAAGTAGCTGTGGTGTTCAGAAAAAAAAAAAAACCCAAAGGAGGATTTGAACATGCTTTACAATAAATAATCCCAGTATGGAGGAGTTGTTTAAAAAAAAAAAAGAAGAAGAAAAGAAAAAAGAAGGACCAGACCTAATAAGCAAAGCATGTGTTTGTGGGGTTGGGGGGTGTTAGGGGACAGGGAGGAATTTACATGCAGTCAGCAGTGTGTTGATTCACAGAAGAGCTGAGCCACAAGCCAGATTGTGAAGAAAACAGTACAGGTTAAAGGGAGAGGGAAGGGAAGAGGGACTAGTACAGTAGGTTTGTTTAACAACATTTGGATGAAGAGTCTAGGACTAAACTTTTTATTCTGAAAGTTAAACTTACAACAAATAGAAAATTTTTATCTATTTGGCCACTAACAATTTAGAAAATAGGAGTTCCTGAATTATGTAGGCTACTTTTATATTAATGATTATAGCCTCCCTTTTCTTCTTTTTACCTAAAGTTGCTTTGGACTGAAACCTATGCTTATGAAAAAATTCTTTGAGGAGACTGTTCACATAGGATTCTATTTTTTAACTCAATTTTTATTATAGTTGTAGATAATGCTTTGTTTCACATTTTTCCACCTGAAAATTTTAAACATTTAAGCGGTCTGGGATTATGCCAGTAAATGGAATTTGTCCCTCTCCTATGGGACTTATTCTGAATCTTGCATGTAGAAAGGTTGAGCCAATTGTGATTTGGTATTTTTAGTTCTCATTAAGTGCGTTGATATAATAGATAGCATAGCTGGAATTATATAAATTGCAATCTAATATAATAAAATATAGATTATTTCAGAGATTATTTTCCCAACTTAAAAGCAACCAGATTAACTCAGGTGACAAGTTGTTGTTAACATTTTTTCAATTGTCAAGTAGAAGGCATACTCCAGTAGCAGCAGCAGAGGGAATGATAGTATTGAATATTCCTAAAGAAACCAAAATTCCTTTTTTTGTAACTACTATGAACATGGATAGCAATCTCTAAAGCATGAGTGTTTTATGACTTGAGAGAAGAAAGAAATAAAATCGGTGTATTTGAAAAGTTGGCTGTTTTTAAGTTGTATTGCTGTAATCTGCCAACACATAGGGGTTTGTCTTTGCTCATTAAATGTGTTCTGTGGTTATTTGGTCTGAAATTTTACGAGACCAGGTGATGTGAGGATGGATAGATAGGTCTGCATGTATGGCAGTGTCTGTCTTGTGGTTTTTCTTTTCTCCCTCTCTCTGCCTGTCCACTCTCTGCTTTGACATGGATGTGCATGTAGCATGTTGTCCTCCCTTTTAGGATTAGGACTCTGTGAGGGTTTTTTTGTGTGATTTTGTTTTGTTTCCTTAATCTTTGTGTTTACTCCTATCTGTAATGTTAGTCTGGATATTAAAAGAGTTTTCTTTATAAATGTAAATTTGCTTTTTTCTATATATTGTGTTCCCCAGACTGCTTCGTCCCTTGGAAGTATAACTGTTCCACTGCTTGGCTTACCGAGTACTGTATTGCCCCAGTTTGCCTTCCCCTACTTCTTGTTTTGGATTTGGTATTGACCAGAAAAGCGTTTTATGCAGAACGCATTGAATGTTTTGTGTTTTGTTTTCTTGTAAGGTACAGTGGTCCCACCTGGCATCTCTCAAGAACAATGTTTCCCCTGTCTCGCGATCCCATTCCTTCAGTGACCCTTCTCCTCCCAAATTTGCACACCACCATCTTCGCTCTCAGGACCCATGTCCACCTTCCCGCAGTGAGGTGCTAAGTCAGAGTTCTGACTCTAAGTCGGAGGTACCTGACCCCACCCAAAAGGCTTGGTCTAGATCAGACAGTGACGAGGTGCCTCCAAGGGTAAGAAGCAGAAAGACAGATGTGTGCTTCTTTTTTCCATTTTGTTATTTAAAAAAATATTTATTTTAATTAAGGGTATGATGGCTTCACCAGAATGAAGGGGCAATGAAACTTCAAAGGAACTTTTTACAGTGGGGAAAGTTCCATAGTTAGGCAGTTATATTCAGCCAGTGGCCAGTTAGCTTTTTATGGTTGTTGTTAGTGCTATACTTAAACACAGAGTAACAGAATAATATATGAGTAAGTCTATAAAGAATATACTTCTAGAACAAAAAGAATCAAAGTATATTTTAGCAGCTGTCTTACACATTTATACAAAAGCTATAAATTGTTTTGCAACATTAATGATTATCAAAATTTTCAGAAAAGGTCTTTTAAGAAAAATTTAACATAAACATTTCCAAAAAAATGATTTTGTTCTTTTTAAATTGAGGGATTTTTGTTTTTCAATTTTTTGTTTTGTTTTTGGTAGTTAATGGCGAAGTTAAATGAAAGGCACTTTTTCATTTCGTTAATTTTTCCCTCCACTTGGAATTTGCTTCCTCTGAATATTTTCTTGCTTCCTACCAGTCTTCATTTCCTACTGATCCGTTTGTAGACCATTGTTTGGTTTCTTTGAGCTTATTTTTCTGATTCTCACATTATCTCAGCAAAATGCTTTGTATGTCCCCTGCCACTAAGCTTCAGTACAAACATCATTTAAATGTTACGGAAGTGTGGAAAGGCTGTTTGTCCTGGCTCCTTTGATGCCTTTGACTTAAATTTTCTCTATCATATTGAATCAGTGGAGGGCATAGAAGGATCAGGGAGAGGGGTAGTGATAGTAAGGCTCACATAATTCAGACTGTTGTAAAAATATGTTTTGGTAGGGAAATATTTTTTTCTTCTCATTTTCAATAATTTAATTGCTATATTTTTCTACCCCAAGGTTCCTGTGAGGACAACATCTCGTTCTCCTGTTCTGTCGCGTCGGGATTCCCCACTGCAAGGCAGTGGACAGCAAAATAGCCAAGCAGGTCAAAGAAACTCCACCAGGTAAGAGAAGAGGGAACCTTAAGAATAGGTTTACTGCACAGAATATTCCATCATACTTGTTTTCATAAAAATGCTCATAAACATGGAACCATCTGGGGTAAAGAAATCATCAGTTTATAAAAGAAAAACTGCCAGGAAATCCATTATCATGAATAATAGCAAACTGGTCTATAGTGAAAAAAGTCTGAATCCAATGGTATGTTTGGCAGTTTTAAAATGAAAACTCCCGGGGCGCCTGGGTGGCGCAGTCGGTTAAGCCTCCGACTTCAGCCAGGTCACGATCTCGCGGTCCGTGAGTTCGAGCCCCGCGTCGGGCTCTGGGCTGATGGCTCAGAGCCTGGAGCCTGTTTCCGATTCTGTGTCTCCCTCTCTCTCTGCCCCTCCCCCTTTCATGCTCTGTCTCTCTCTGTCCCAAAAATAAATAAAAAACATTGAAAAAAAAATTAAAAAAAAAAAAAAAAATAAATAAAATAAAATAAAATGAAAACTCCCTGTCTGTGTAAGGGCAAGTGGAAGGGAAGGCAGGGGAGAGTCTGAGACAATTGTAACCTGAGGGAGTTTATCCTCTAAAGGATGTCCTAATGCGTTGGGAGTGTTATGGAAATCACAAACGAAAGAAAGTGCGGGGTTGACTTGCAGTCTGTAATAAACTAGTGAGTTAACCAAATAATATTTTCAGGTTATAGAGCTGTTCTGTTACTTAAAATAGCTAAACAGCTATCTAAATTTGAATATCACTTAATTAAAATTCAATATAATTAAAAGTTATTTTCCTTAGCTGTGCTAGTCCCATTTCACATGCTCAGGAGCCACGTGCATGTTATACTACCATGTTATACTACTCAGCTACAGAGTGTTTTCATCCTCTCTGTGATTTCCATTGGCCAGTGCCGTCCTAGGAGAAGGAAAGGGCACTATGTTGACTATTTTGTACTTGATCACCGCCAAACCTCTGAAGTTAGCCTTGTGCACATCTAGCCTTTTAGAACTTGAAGTGCTAAGATGGAAGACAGGCCAGAAGCTGCAGAGAGCCTTCTTAGTCCTTAAATGATCAGGGTAGACTGTGGGATTCTCCTGTGATTGAGTCTCTGTATTAATTGTAACCTAGCAAACTTGTGCTCTGATTGCATCCGTGGCCAGGGCACATCACAACCTGTGCTTTCTGTCATGTTTCTAACACAGCCCATACAAGGGAGTATGCTGCATAAGTGTTGGCCCTTGAAGGCACTGATGGACAGTGAGAATAGTATAATTTTGTGTGTGATTACATAAGTAGACTTTTTTATAATAAGAAACTGAGTTTGTAGCTGTGACAGAAATAGTAACACTTTTAGACTGAACAGTAGCATTTCCTGTCAGTTGTGATGAAGATGTGGGGTCTGCTAATGGTAGCCTGTCATTTAACATTTTTGATATGAGATTATCTGGGACACTTTGTATACCCAAAACCAATGTGACGTGTGTGAACTATACTTGAATTTAAAAAAGGATCTGGGAGATAAAAATCCATGAATAACCTAATTAACTTTTGGTGAATTTAATGTTAAATGCTGTTTTAATGTTAAATGTTGCCATTTTTTTCTCACCTAGATTTCAAAGACATCGATGGACACATCACGCATATGTTTATAACTTGATCTTGGCATAATGCATTAGCTTTTCTCTTTTCTTTTCTAACAGCAGTATTGAGCCCAGGCTGCTGTGGGAGAGAGTGGAGAAGCTGGTGCCCAGGCCCGGCAGTGGCAGCTCCTCGGGGTCCAGCAACTCAGGATCCCAGCCTGGGTCCCACCCTGGGTCTCAGAGCGGCTCCGGGGAGCGCTTCAGAGTGAGATGTAGGATGCCTTTGTTTTTCCCTTCCCTCGTTAACAGTATTGGGCTATGATAGTGTATTGGAGGTTCTTTTTAATCATGTAAAAAGGCCTATGGTTTTTCCACAGCTGCATACCACAAAGCAATGTTTCAGTACAGGTTGCTAATGCTACCATAATTTTAATAACAAAGAGTTCACTTTTGAGAGCTTACACATGCCTCTCACTGTGAGCACTTTATATGCATAATCTCACTTAATCCTTAAAATGACAGAGAGAGAGAGAGAGAGAGAGAGAGAGAGAGAGAGAGAGAAAGGAATGTATTGTGTCTCCATTTTACAGATTAAAGCAACTGCAATTTAGTGAGATTGATAAACTTGTCCAAGATGATTAGCTAAATGTCTGAGCTGGGATTTGAACCCACTTCTTAGAATGTAGGCTCCCATCCACTCTGTCATCATTATTGGTTATTTTAACTGTCAAAATATTAAGTTAGTGAAAGTTCCCTCCAGTATGTCATTGACATAATGTAACAAGGTGTTACGAATACATGCTAAGCAGAGTCAGGTCTGAGTGTGAAGCCTTGAGTAGGGTTAGCAGGAGTGGGAGGGAGAAGGAGGGGAGAGAGGCAGAGGCTGGGTGGGCTGGGTCAGCTTTATGTGACGCACTTCTCTATGTTTATCCATTTCTGCTCTTGAATTTCACAGCGTCATCCAAATCTGAAGGCTCTCCATCTCAGCGCCTCGAAAATG